>NC_081194.1:67341000-68826000 GCF_902713425.1 Acipenser ruthenus | reverse complement strand
TGAGCTAGAGCCCAGTGCCAATCTAGGGACCGCTATCCCTGCACATGTGAAAGTGCTGTGTTCTCTGCACTACTTCGCCTCTGGTTCATTTCAGACCACAGCTGGAATGTCTGGAGGGATCGCCCAATCCATCTTTTCCAGTGCTATGCAAATTTCTGGATGTCATGCTGAAAAGGGCAGGCCAATACATATCATTTCCTAAGGATACTTGATAACTGATGTTGGCTGAGGCTTTTCCAAACAATTCCGTTTCATGCTGAGTGACCTCAGCTATAAGGACTCTCAGCTCATTCTCAGAAAACTTTTCCGTATGCCAAGAGGACTTTGCTGCCCTTCCTCTGACAATTTTTTTTTGCTTTGTATTTTCGTGTCCACAAATGTCATACAGTGACTACTGATCTCTGTACTCCTAACTCTGCAAGAACGGCCGCTAAATAGACTGATGTGCTCATTGAGACCCTCATTATCATAATTGCGCATCATTGTTTGCATTGCTTTTAAGGTTACATAGGGCACAGTGCAAAATAGTTACATGACCACAGTGCAATTTGAATTTTGCATCTGCAATTATTTGCACTGTGCCTATACTTACATCACCCTCTTAATGCTACATTTTACTTCAGCTACCAGTACTGAATGTAAAACTGGTCTGTGGGAGTTTGTAAATATTATTTTCTGATTTACTCCTGGTGAGGTGGGGAAGAAAGTATTTTTTTTCAGCACAATAGCTTTGGTGTCTCCTGCACATCTCCAGGCTCCATAAAATCTAAGACCCCGTTCACACTTGGGCTGCCTTTTCTCATATGTGAACGCTCCAAAAAAGAAAAGGCAGCCCAGGGTCAGCCCAGATTTAGGCCACCATTTCGGACCTGCAATCCAAGACCAGACTAGGGCCAGCCTTTATCACATGACCAATGTGGTTGCATAGCTCAATAGACACTCCCATACTCTCACACGCACGTGGTAAATAGAAAACCAAATGGTCTGCTAGCCAAGACGGCTGTAGATCAATATTGAATGGTAATCATTTCTACATCATACAACTTTCATTATAAAAATGTTAAATAAATAAAAAAAATCTAGCAGTTAATATTCAAGTTGTTTCTTTCACATAATATACGAGCTGCAGTGTATTCATAATTATGCTTGTCACAATTACCTTTTCTTCCTGTTATTTAATAACTAAGCTATAAATATAAAAACTGCAGGATTGTGGCTCTCAATAATGATCAATAATGCCTGCGACTTGGCATATTCAGCAACCATTGTTTATTTTGCACGCAACGATATACATACTGGTAGCTTCAGAAGTGTGGGTCTTTACATTAAAATGCTGATAATTTCTTTAGCTGCTTGCTTTTACACACACATAAAAAAAATACTGTTCTCATCCACAAATATTAAGATCTTTGATGCACCATGTGAGGATGAGACCCTTACTGTAATATTGCAATGCCTGTTATTATGTATCATGCATGTTGTTGAGCAAAGTGTATTTGATATTATATGACAGTGTATTGCTGTATTTAGATTAGGACACTTCCCTCAATGAAGTGGTAATGGTTAGGGACTAGAGAATAATAATGACAATGATAATAATAAGGAGTAAACAAGAGAATAGTTTAACGGTGGTGTTTGCAAACAAAGACAGTATTCATGCAGGTTAAACAAATATGTATAAATGAGAACAAACATGTGTAATGTATTTAATGCCGTGTCTTTCCCTAAGAGGGAGCAGTAGTGCTATTATTAGGTGGTCAGTTGTGAGATTGTCAGTCATTGTATGTACAACCTGATAGTCATTTGCAATCTGAGTGTCCGTTATGAAAGTAAATATTTATACCTGTCAACACTAGCAAGTTGCTGTTTCCTGTGTTCTAAATACCTCTGTGTTCTTGAGAGAATAATGTGATTGTGGGTGGGGGTAAGCTCGGACCATCACCCTGTTACACACCATAACATTATGTCAAAATAGTCAATAATATAAATTTTATTTCTAATATATACCATACAATTGCTACTGTGCTGCATTGAAAACTCCTCCATTCTGAGTGCAGGCTATCGTTCTATAAAAAAACAAGCAGTTTGCCACATTTTTGGCCTGCTTTTCAGTCACATATGTGAGCGTTCAAAGGCACCTTAAACCGCTAATGTGAACAGGGCTGCAGACCTAAATCTGAGGCAGCCCCTGAGACGGCCCTGGGCCAGCCCAGTAGTGTGAACGGGGTCTAATTGATCACAGAAACACTTTATCTGCCAATGCGGTTATCTATTTTTTCAAGTGAAACAAATCATCTGCATGTAATTATATCCAGTTTGTAAGGATGCTGTACAGATTGGCGCAAAGATTTCTTAAATCATTAAAGATTCCTTATGGTTTTTTGGGTTTTTTTTTTGGAATCACCAATTATTTTTTCTCATTTTCTCCACAATTTGGAAAGCCCAATTATTTTTTATTTCAACCCAGCTGACCGCTGCCACCCCCGTGCTGACTCAGGAGAGATGACGACGGACACACGCTTCCTCCGAAACGTGTGGTGTCAGCCGTCTGCTTCTTTTCACTCTGCAGGTCTGCCATACAGCCACCTCAGAGCTACAGCGTCGGAGGACAACACAGCTCCGGGCAACTTACAGGCAGGCCCGCAGGCATGCGGCCAGTCTACAGGGGTCGCTGGTGCGCGGTGAGCTGAGGACACCCTGGCCGACCTAAGCCCTGTGGCGCTCGGACAATTGTGCGCCGCCCCCTGGGAAGATTTCTTATGTTTCTAAAACTATCAAACTATCCTTTACCAAGAAAAAAAGTGAATTACAGCACTCACAAACAGTTGTCTAGTATGAAAAGTTTGAGGATGGACTTCAGGGTGACAAGGGAGAGAAGGTAGTTTTAGATTTAGGTTGGGAGGGCTGCGTTGTAAATGAGGTAATGCACAAGGCAATACATCAGGTCTGCAACTGCATGTACCAACAAGTCTGGCTCTTTACTAATACCCCATTTACACTCTGAGACGGTGGAGATCTTTTTTTGTAGTGTAGACACAACTCCAGCCATCCTAAAAGTGTTCTGCTCCAAGGAAGGCTCTGTGACGTCTTTGGTCTGTTTTTTGTTTGTGAACGTAGAGGTCCCTGAGATGGTTCACGTTTGCCACGTACACTCGTGGGCAACGCCCCTATTTTCAGTGTCAAACAGACACAGACAACAGCAACAGGAAGTTGTGATTGTTACTCAGAAAACAGAGCCAAACAATATATTGGAAAGAACACTGATAGCAACAGATGCTACAATGTGAAAATACATTTAAAAAATCATGTGGGATAAATGTGAAACAAGCCAAGTTGCCACGAAACTTTACTGTCAGAAAAAAAATTCAGACATATCTACAAACGTAACCTGTGATTGTATTTTGATACGTATCAATATGAGGAAATGTTCGGTTTCAAGGGCACCACTCTTTCTAGAATTAAACAAATAATTACAGTAAAGTCACTAAGAAAATGAAAATATTTAAAAGTAACGTGATCTGCACATAGTGCTTGTTTAATTATATACTAACAATTATAGAATTTGAAAATTAAAGCTGCAAGCTTGTGGGAGTTTAATAATTTTAAATGCTTAGGCTTTATTTTTCAAAGTGTATCATCATAAGTGCCGTGATGTGAATAGGGTTACCAGATATCCTGGGAAAACTGGGATTGTCTCAGTTTTCAGCCTTCATTTTTTTGTTCCGGTAAGAAACAGTAAAATTGTTAAATTGTCCCGGTTTTGCTATTGTATTCAGTTTTTTTTTTGTTTGTTTTTAAAGTACAAAACAGTAACAGTGTGCTTAACAAGTTAACAACAGAGTAATTTATTTGATTGTGTTAGCACCATTCAAAATAAAATAAACAATCTTATGCATGATGTGTTTAATAATTCTGATTATGTGTATATCACATTTTTAAATGGTAACAATTGGCTTTTTATACATTTAATATGCTTTGATTAGATGACAATAGAAAGAAAATAATGAGTTGTTAAGATCGGCAATAAATACACCCAAAGTGTATATTTTTTAAAATTATGATTGTGTTATTTTACAATATACTATTATTTTAATGGTGTCAGTGAATTAAAGAAAAAATTATTCTCAGTTTTTCACTCTGAAAATCTAGTAACCCTAGATATGAATATACAGTATGTGTAAGGACTGGCATCAAGTCCAAAAGCACTTTACTTTTAAACAAAGCACTGTATTCACCCCCTAGAAGGAAATATTGTGATTTATGAAAGTGTGGCAAAGTGGGTTATAGTGCGCAGGTGTAGAGGTGATGCAGTGCTCCAAACAATGACAAACACGGTACTGGTGATATGATGGGTTTTATTTGTAATCCAACGGTCGAAACTGACCAACAGAAACTATAATGAAATACAGGCAGTATCCAATGCTTGGTATTGCTCTGTATAAATAATGCATGGGGCAGTCCCAAATAATAACACACAAAAATAGACACACACAGACAAAACATACATGGTCACCAATCCTACAGTGAGTGCAGTATTGCTCGTGGTGAATATACAATACAGTGTGCTTTTTAGTGCAGTGATGAAACACTCATGATACAATAACACGGGTCCTTCCAGTCTCAATACAGTCACCAAAACGAAGGAACAGACCCCTGTTATGCTTTCACACATGACCTCTTGGTAAACGAGTGCAACCACCTCTCCAATCTGTGGCTGCCATGTCGTTTCCCTTCCGGGTCAATGCGTTATTGCAATGGAGTCTCGCCCCCTTCCTGGCTGGCCAACTTCCCTTGAACCCTGGGAAAGAATCAGAAGTCAGATCAGCCCATCCAGGGAACTCTGTTCTCACTGCTTAGCACCCTCACAGGTCAGGAGGGAGATTTAAAACCAAGAATCATTGTATTTCTGTCACAGAAAGGCTTTATTTTTTTAACTGTATCATTGACTCGGTAGTACCGTGATGCGTTGTTAGTATCGTATGTGGTAATTAAACTTGAGTTCTGGAGGGATTACATACACAATTGAAAGTCGCAGATGTTTCTTTTTAGAAATTAAACAAATAGTTTTGCTTTTGATGTATAGCAAAAATATATATATTTTTTCATGGGCAAGAAAATAAACAGTTATTATTTACATATACGAAGACAGTGCCGGCACTAGGATTTACTGGGCCCTGGTGCAAGACTGTGAAGTAGACCAAAAAAACATATTGCAGCATTGCGTGAAAATGAAGCAGGCTCACACAAGTTTTGCAGGTTCTCAAATTCAGCGGTTTATTAAGCCGAGACTCTATACTTGACATTTTACCAGCCAGTGGTACAACTCAGACTGTGACAAATAATACAATAAAATACAACACAGTCCAAAGCACACTGTCTTGGCAGTGTGCTACAGCCACTAAGTGCAGTCTCTGGTCCTTCTCTTCTCTGGTCCTTAGTCCCACTTCTCTTTGGCTCTCCTTGGCTGTTTCTTCTGCTCTCTTTCGTCTCACTCCAGCAGATTTAGTCTCCGCCAGAGAATGTGGTGACAGTGGTGACAAAATTCTGCTCACCACTCATAACATCCTCTGCTCTTTCTTCCATTCCGCTCCCCTGCTTCGGAATAAATAAACACACTCCGCTCACATGGTATTAAAAAAATAAAAAAAATAAAAACATTAACTAGCCGTTTTTCCCCCCACTGTGGCTGGTTCCCCCATGTGGGCCATGGTGACAGCTGGACCCTCCTGGAAGTGTAAGGTCCCTGTCTGGAGGTGCAGCTAGCTGCCAGTCCTTCTCAGAAAGTCTAGGCCGAAGATGCAGGGGCACTAAAGTACACACGGGGTGGTTCACCATCTGGCCGCCCACCTGGATTGCCATGGTCCCTCTTCCTGGCATGCAATGCTACACTGTTGTTTGATCGAGCTGGACCCGCCCCTGGATCACATCGGGTTGCACCAGCATTACCGTTGATCCTGTGTCAACCAAGGCTGTGCATGGAACCCCCTCCACACGGACCGGGATGTGGCAAAAATCCCACGCAGAGTTCCTCCCCACTCCCCCGGCTGTACTGTTGGGCTCCCCTGGCTGGCAGTGGTGGTAGCAGCGGTCCTGTGTAGGGTGACAGGGTGGTGGTTACCGGGCACTGGCGCTGCAGGTGTCCTGGTTGCCCAGCTGCCCTAACACAGGCATGTGCGGGGACTGGCCAACCGGTGGTCCTGTGTGGACATGGTGTGATTTGATTGAGGGCTCTGATTTTTTTTATACCTGGGACAGTACTTTCAGTCGTCTTCCCAGTGGTGGGGATACATTTAGTCTGTTGCTGTTGAATTTGGGATTCATTATATGGTTCAGCACACAACCCCCTCCCCCCCCCCCCCCCCCCCCCCCCCCGCTAGCGTTACCCCAGGCGGACTCTCTCTTCTCCTGCTGCACTTCGTGGGTGCTGTCGCTCCTCCGTCCACAGTCGCTCCATGCCGGCTGCCTTCGCTGTTCACCTAACTCTGTGTCCTGTCTCCCCCATGGCTGCCTTTTGCTCAACCTCAGCCTGCACCTTGGCAACCCGGTCTCTCAGACATCCCCTGAGGTCACTTCACCTTGGCCCTCAGGCTTTCCTTGCCTCAGTGAGTCCTCTATGGAGTTTGAGAAGTTGCCCTGCCAAAACTAAAATTAAAAGAAACAAAAACATTATGCATAGATTAGAAACTTAACATGGTGGAATTGTACAGGCAGTGACTGAAGGGGATACACTGAGTGCAATGATTATCAAGTTGTATTTTTTCTGTTTCTCATTTTTTTATATTCTCAAATTCCAATGTGTTATTTAGGTATGCAGCTCACCTTTCATATTATTACGTTTTCTTTAAGTACATCACTTTTTTTTTTTTAAAGGCTTGCCACTGAACTTTTTATCATACTGATTAACGAGCTCTTGCACAAAAGCAATATAACACCTTATCCTAGCCTAAAAAGTGATTGCAATAATTCTATGTCTGTTTAATGTAGTAAATGGTTTATATTCAGCTTCTCAAGTATGGCATATTCTACTGTAATATCATTAAAACGTTTAATTTATTCGACCAGTGCCTAAAGATAACCAAAGTGCACATTACAGCTGTATCTTGATGACTCATAATAAATTAGAGTCTGTGGTTTTTTCATGGATCTCTAGAGAACACCTTTATATATATTGCTATGAGAATACAATTATAATATTATAATACAAGTTACCTTATTATAACCTGAATAGACCACAGGATAACCAGCAGTGGCAACACAATAAATGTGGAACAAACAATGCACAGTTGTATTAATACTGTAGCACAAACTGGTATGGGACCGTCGACTATCAGTGTGTATTTGTTCATTCCACTGTGATACCATTGGTATGTCACAATATGAAAATTCTATCACAATGACTCATACAATTAGTACAAAACCAATATTGAGTAATAACTTTTTCAAAATCAACATTTTTGAAAAAGTTATTACTTTGAAAGCTTAAATGTAGCTTTTTGTATCTCAAATTATAATCAGAGTGGGTAGAGTGCATATGTTCAGCAATGACCTATATTCAATGTAGTGATTATTTTTTTATTAGTTTTTTCTTTTCAAGGATATTGTTTAAGTTTTCATGGAATGTGACTCATATGCATTTCTAAATCGTTCTTAAGTATTGTG
Organism: Acipenser ruthenus; assembly: GCF_902713425.1. NCBI lineage: Eukaryota > Metazoa > Chordata > Actinopteri > Acipenseriformes > Acipenseridae > Acipenser > Acipenser ruthenus. The sequence continues at coordinate 68,818,341 of NC_081194.1, read as the reverse complement.
CATTATGTCCAAATCAGACCTCAGACAATGTAACTGATTCAGGAGGGTGCACAAATTCAGTTTTAATAAAAGACTTGGCCAACTCCCCTGTTATTATTTTGTTCCAATCCATGTTAACATGCCTACCTAGTTGGTTGTCAATTTATCATCTTCCTCCCTTCAACCTCCAGCACTCTCTCTTTTGGGATGCTACTGGCGACCCTGACCAGGTCCAGCCAAAATTCTAAATATAAACTGAAAACCAAGAGTGGGAAGTCTAAGATAGGACAAGTTGATAGTCTCTCCACCTAGCCTAAATGTATTACATACATAAATAAATAAATACATAAATAAATACCTGTCTTTTTGTGTGAACTGAATGTAATTGCTTTTAGTTTACTACTGTATTGCCAATCACCATGGCTTCGAAATTAATGATTTATTTATTTATTACTTTGTTTATTTTTCTTAGCTTTTTAACCTTTGGCAGTCGAATATGATTTTGGTGACATGCTTGTAAGGATTTGTCACAAGGATGGCTGGTGGATGATGTCACGGACCAGGAAGAAGTGCAATGATAACAAAAAGGATGGGGCTAAACTGCCACAGCAGTACTTTTATTTAAATAATAACAAAAGAAAAAACACTGTTATAAAAAACTCCTCTTCTTGGAAGGGGCAGATAGCCAGGGTGTGGCCATACACCCTGCAGGCAAGGCACCAGCCTTGATGCTCCAGGCCACCGAGGAGGTCCTCCAGCTCCCCAGACCCCCTCCTGCTGCTGTTGCTGCGGTTGCCACCTTCTGCAATTTTTTTATTTATTTTTTTTTAAACTAAAAACACTATTTGAAAAATAAATTAAAAAAAACACAATTCACTCCTTCCTGGTCCGGCTCCTAGAGACATTTATTCCACGCAGGACACCATATGTCACAAGGATGGCTGGTGGATGACGTCACGGACCAGGACCACTGTTATAAAACACAAAAGAAAAGGGCACATGGGCCAAAACAAAATATACAAACATGGTACAAAACAATATAATCAAGTAGATATTACTATAGCAATTGATTTATCTCGGTTTATTCAGACTCACATCTTTTGTCTCGCCTCTCTGACACTCTCCAACTTAATGAGCCCGGAGTGAGTCTTTTATTCTGTGGCTAGAGCCTTAATTACCTTATTAAACAATAATTACATTAAGGTTCCAGCCACATTCCCACAAGATTTCCCGGGATGGGGATTTAACCCCTTCCACACCAACTACACGTTATGAGATCGGCTTTTTCGCCGGTCTCATATAATAATAATAAGGACGGGCAGCTTCGTCCGCACGCCTATAAATACACAACCCAATAATAATAATAATAATAATAATAATAATAATAATAATAATAATAATAATAATGAAAACAATTATCATACATAAATAAATATACACAAGGGGTGGGCACTTTGCCACAGGATTACGTACAATATTTTTTTTTTAAACCCTTTCTATAATTACACGGTGCAGTGTGAATAAAATAGTGCCTGATTTTAAAACTTTAGCTTGAAAACAATGTAGTAACTCTCAGGTTTCACAGTTTATACCATACTATAATACTCAAAGCCAGGCGCTACTAGTATTTTTATATTATTATTATTATTATTATTATTATTATTATTATTATTATTATTATTATTATTTATAATAATAATAATAATAATAATAATAATAATAATAATAATAATAATAATAAATCGGTATAAATATAAAGATCAATTAATTTTTTTCTGCCTTTTAAAAAGCCCTTTACCTTTGCACAGGATCGAATCAGCAGTCAGGCTTCTTATAGATATGTAGTTGTGATTTTTGTATTCCTTTAGCCCTTGTAATAAGCTCAACAGTCACACTGCATCATGTTTAAAGCCCCTTAAGGTATTTTATTATCTATATTGTTTTTTAGAAGTATAATTCATTTTAAAATGAAAGAAGAATCTACATCAAATGCAATATTGCTAAACAAACTAAAAAAAATGTAAAAAAAATAATAACTTGATACAAAAATGTAAGTGGCTGAACCTTAAGACACACACTTATTAAAACCTTTGAGGTATTAGGCACTTAACAATGCATCCTAAATTAAGCAGGAAATCACAAACAAATATTTTCACTTCTTTTAGCAAACTACTTTGATCTACAATACAGACAGAGAGTGGAAAATTGAACCACACTATAATTGCTTTCCCTGCAACTGATAAACTGGTGTAACGAATTTAGAGTTAAGTGATAAAATCACGATTTGGCCCTTGGCGATTCCTCCTTCCATTCTTCAGATGACATGAATCTCCCATCATGCCTCTGGGTAAAGAAAAAAAACAGCTTTGTCAGGTCACACTATCAGACAGAATAAATATGGAGGGTTTTTTTCTTGATTATAATTACAGGAAGGTAAATTTAGATTTTAGGGATTAAACTCTCAAAAGTTTGTAATAGAAATCACACAACAGTAAATAGTTTAACTTAGACAAGTAAAGCTGCATACTGTAAGTAAAAGATCCCAAACTGTTTTAATTAACTATAATCTTGAACTTGATGCGACGTGACTGCTGAGCTTGCAGCATGAACCAAGATGCCCCCAAAAAACAACAACTAAGGGGCAGTTTTATTAAGTGAATGAGTAAGTGATGAGTTGTAATATGATTTTTAAGAGGACAGCTACAAGTAATCAAAGGGAAAAATGCACACATGAAATTAAGTTTTTATTTTACAGGAAGCCTTTGTTTATTTTATTTGACTTGTTTGTTTGTTAATATAGTTGGCAGCTATCAAAGACCTTGTTAAAATGAAATAGTTGTTTCGGTTTAATTGTTGACAATCAGGAAGCTCAAATACATAATTCAATTAAGCTCTGGATACATTTTACTATATCTCACTCATAAACTCATAGTTAAGATAGTTTCATTTTTAGGATTACGTTTCTAGGATAATGGGGTGGCTTTCCTGTAATGTACCTTATTATCTCTTTTTTAACCTTGTGCACAAATAGATTTGTGTTAATCTTTTTAAACCTTTGATGATGTTTGCAATAATTTTAAATTATTCAGAATTTTGTTCCTCTAATCATATTTGAAGACGAGGAATGTCTGTGCATGAGGGGAATGTCGGCACGAGTAGAAATGATGCTGTCTTTAAAATCTATAACCCATAGAAATAAATATATATATATATATATATATATATATATATATATATATATATATATATATATATATATATATATATATATACTGTATATAGTCTTACCTTTGGACTGTTTCTCCTCATCACGCTACAATAATCATTTTGTGGAGGCTTATACAAAATACTTTTAAAATATTGCTTAGAAAATGACAAAAAAATAGGGCCCAAATTTCCTTAAGGCATGGGTTAAACAAATTCTAAAAACTAACCTCGACCATGGTAGGGTTTATGGAAATGGAATCCAAAACAACAGTGATACTCTCTCGACTATTTATGAAAAGTATTTTTTTTTTTTTTGTAAATGACTGTACAGAGGCGTGCACAGGGGCTTCAGGTTTCCTTTCGGTTGCCCCTGGTATTGATGACATTGGCCAGTTACAATTGGTGAATGACCAGACCGCAAGAACTACTACAGTTACTGCCAACCTCATGTTTACTGTTTATATCACAGTTCTCCTTAGGAAGTCATTACAGCAGTACACTAACAAGTTATCCACTCACTCAGCACACCATAGGCACATTTCTCATCTGCGTGTTTGGTTGTGTTGAAGTGAAGCTCCTCATTTCTCTTCGGTTCCAATCCCGTCTGATATTTTCTATTTAGTTTAACCTGTAAAATAGCTGCTGCTGTGGCTTGGTATGAGGTTTCTGTTGCACTTGTTGATCTTGGCAAAGAGGATAATTTCCCAGGCAAGCTGGGTGTTTGCTTTCTCTTCAATGGAATTGCTTTTGGAATTGCCACAAACTTGTGATGGACCTCCAGCAACACCCTATATATATATATATATATATATATATATATATATATATATATATATATATATATAGATAGATAGATATACAGTCAATTTTTGTTAATATGAATTTCAAGGGACCAGCAAAAAAATCTGTCTTATCACTAATTCTTATTATCAGGAGTCTAAAGCCAAATGCATACTGTCATTTTTTTATTGAAGTTACAGTAGCACTGAAATCAAATTTAAATTACAGAACAGTGGAACGCATTATACATTTAAAAGTAATGTGCATTTTAATGAAATACATCTGTTAGTGAACCTTTAAAAAGTAGACATTGCAAATGACCTGCACTTGAAATCTACATGTTCCATCCTGATCAGGGACATTTTTAAACCTCAAAAGCAAGGCAACATCGGGGTATTGAGCAAATCGGAAATGCAGACGACTTGCATCCAGTTTGCTGTTCATAGGCCTGTATTATTGTATGATGGTTTTTCAGAATGGTTGACAAAGTGTTCGCGGGCATGTTTTGAAATCTGCAGCAACATCTTTCTTTTTCTTGTGCGGTGGTGAATTATCCACTGCTTCCAAAACCTACACTTTTGTCTGCGAGGATAGTGCACGAATCAGGAAACTCATCTTCGAATCAGGAAACTCATCTAATCTGAGTTTGTGTTAATGTGAAATGACTGTAGATAGATATATATATATATATATATATATATATATATATATATATATATATATATATAGATTCCTTAAAGTTTGGTTAGGCAGTTCCTGATTTGCATGTTCAGATCGTCATCTTGTTTAGTTGGGGTCATGATTATACAGGGGTTGTCTGTTACTGAGAAGCTACCAATTTCCATATAAACAAATGCTTGCTTTTGAGCCAGAAAGAACCAATTACACATAACTGCATAGAGGAGGCTAAAGGATAAGTTAAAGCAGAAATGACTGCAGCTTGCACAAGGGTCTTGTTAGTTTACTAATTATTAAGGGAAATTTTGAGTAATGTTACTCAATTTATTTAGACTTAATATATGCAATTATTCTCAGGAAGAGATACTTGATAAACATCAGCAAGTTTTGAAAATCAAGGCCCTATAAACTAGGGCACCATATGTTTATTATCAAACAAAATACTAATACTATTGCATCTCTGTAGTTAAAGTTTATAATCTCAGCTGCTTCTAATTGTGCTGAAATTGTAAACAGAACATTCAGAATCTACCAGTTACTATCGGTAAGAATGTGGTGTAGTTTTGGATAATTAAAGACTGAAATTCCCTGAGACTGCTCATCATTGCCTTAGAATGGCTTGGTTTACATGGAAAAAAAATGAGATCGAAAAATATATGTCTTTCTATCATATAAAAACTTTCATGTATTTTAACTACAGTTATGAGATAATACACTGTAAATAGTGTGTATTGGTGGTGGTTTGCAAATTACAGTGGCTCTCAAAAGTATTCACCCCCCTTGGACTTTTCCACATTTTATTGTGTTACAACATGGAATCAAAATGGAGTTTTTGCCACTGAACAACACAAAAAAGTCCATAATGTCAAAGTGAAAAATAAAATCTACAAATTGTTCTAAATTAATTACAAATATAAAGCAGAAAATAATTGATTGCATAAGTATTCACCCCCTTTGCTATGACACACCTAAATAAGCTCTGGTGCAACCAATTGTCTTTAGAAGTCACATAATTAGTTGAATGGAGTCCACCTGTGTGCAATTAAGGTGTTTCACATGATTTCAGGTTAAATACACCTGTCTCTGGGAGGTCCCACAGTTGGTTAGTACATTTCCTAACAAAAACTACATCATGAAGACGAAGGAACATTCAAAGCAAATCTGGAATAAGCTGTTTTACCCACTGTGCTTTGTTTTGTGTTTTTGTATTTTGTTCACCTGTGTGTATGTCCTTCCGCACTAGTACCTGCTGATACCATAGTGGCGGTGTGACAGAGATCGAATGATTCTTGGTGTTAGATCGCCCTCCCGACCTGCGAGGGTGCTGTGTAAAGGGAACAGAGTACCCTGGACCGGATGGCCCGACAGTTCATTCCCAGGGTTAGGCGGAAGTCGGCCAGCTAGAAAGGGGATGGAGTTATGGTACACTAAATCAATGACCCGGACGGGAAACAGCATGGCATCCGCGGATTGGAGGAGCAGATGCACTTGTTAACCAAGTCATGGTTTACGGTATTTAAGGGGACGTAGTGATGTGATCTGTTCCTTTGTGAAACTGGTAACTAAAAGGAGAACTGTGCTATGATAATTGTGAGTGTTTGTTTTGTTTTGTCGTTATTAAATACTATTTGTTGTTATTTACATGGCTAACACGATCCGAAGCTGTCACCAATGGCAAGCACTCTTCGTTTTTTGCTCCTTTTTTTCGAGAAAACTGGTCCCTCAAGCTCTTCCATCGGTTTTTAACTATATCTATATGCCGTTCTCCACAAATAAGTACAGTCGTAAGTATTTTGATGACTGGACATTTATGTATTTACTATCTGTCCTAAAATGTATGTAAAATATACATAAACAAAGATTATATACATTATTATTATTATTATTATTATTATTATTATTATTATTATTATTATTATTATTATTATTTATTTATTTCTTAGCAGATGCCCTTATCCAGGGCGATTTACAGTCATAAACAAAATACATTTCAAGAATCGCAGTACAAGTATTAATACAATTAAGAGCAAGATAAAATACAATGACTTCGGTTCTAGCAAGTACAAGTATATGACAAAATATGATTCAATAACGGAGCAGATAACAGTGTCAGTGATAGTTACATCAGGATATAATTAAATACAAAATACTACAGATTAAATAACACTTGTGACAGATTACAGTACTCTAAAGTAAAGGATTAAATGCGGTAAAATAGGGAGCAGATAAGAGCAAGTAAAGCGCATAAGGAAGAGTGATAAAGTGTCCAGAGGGAAAAGAGGAATTCTACAGGTGCTGTCTGAAGAGGTGAGTCTTGAGGAGGCGCCGGAAGGTGGCCAGGGACTGGGCAGACCTGACATCTGTAGGAAGGTCATTCCACCACTGTGGGGTGAGGATGGAGAAGGAGCTGGCTCTGGAGGCAGGGGAGCGTAGAGGAGGTACAGCCAGTCTTCTAGTGCAGGAGGAGTGGAGGGGTTGAGTGGGGGTGTAGTGAGAGATGAGGGTCTGGAGGTAGCTGGGTGCAGTCTGGTCAAGGCATCTGTAGGCGAGTACAAGAGTCTGGATGCAAGCGGTGATCGGGAGCCAGTGGAGTGAGCGGAGCAGTGGAGTTGCTTGGGAGAAGCGAGGCAGAGAGAACACCAGGCGAGCAGCGGAGTTCTGGATGAGCTGGAGCGGACGGGTGGTGGATGCAGGGAGGCCAGCCAGGAGGGAGTTGCAGTAGTCTAGACGTGAGAGTACCAGGGCCTGGACCAGGAGCTGGGTGGCGTAGTTGGTGAGGAAGAGCCAGATTCTTCATATGTTGCTCAGGAAGAATCAGCTAGTGCATGCCAGAGTGGAGATGTGCTGGTAATAAGAGAGGCAGGGGTCCAGGGTGACTCCGAGGTTCTTAGCTGAGGAGGAGGGAGAGTGTGGTAGATTCCAGAGGAATGGAGATAGAGAGATCAGAGGAGGGGCGGGAGGAGGAGGAGGAGGGAAAGAAAAGGACTTCAGATTTAGAGAGGTTGAGTTTGAGGTGATGCGAGTGCATCCAGGAGGAGATAGCAGACAGACAGGTAGAGATACGGGAGGGGATGGTGGAGTCAGAGGTGGGGAAGGAGAGGAAAATCTGAGCATCATCAGCATAGAAATGGTATGAGAAACCATAGGATGCGATGAGGGGGCCCAGGGAGCGGGTGTAGAGAGAGAACAGGAGAGGACCCAAAACTGACCCTTGGGGGACTCCTGTTGAGAGAGGAAATTGAGGTGTGGAGGTTGCTCCACACCAGGTTACCTGGTAAGTGCGGTTGGAGAGGTAGTAGGAGAACCAGGCCAGAGCAGTGCCAGAGATTCCCAGGTCAGCGAGAGAGGATAGTAGAATAGAGTGATCGACAGTGTCAAAGGCAACAGAGAGGTTGAGGACAATTAGGACAGAGGAGAGAGAGGCAGCTCGGGCAGAGTTTAATGAGTTAGTGGCAGACAGGAGGGTGGTTTCAGTGCAGTGAGCAGAGCAGAAGCCAGATTGGAGAGGGTCGAGCAGAGAGTGGTTGGACAGGAAAGCAGAGAGCTGGCGGTGTACAGCCCGCTCGAGGGTTTTGGAGAGGAAGGGTAGGAGGGAGACAGGACGGTAGCTCTGGAGGGAGGTGGGGTCGAGGGTAGTTTTTTTAAGGAGGGGAGTGATAGAGGCTAGTTTGAAGGCACAGGGAAAGAGACCAGAAAGGCGAGAGTTGTTGAGAAGGGAGGAGATGATTATATGTATACATGTATTCATTTAATTTAAATGGAGGTATTTTTTTTAACACATCGGGTCTCATTTTGTGTTGCTGTTAAAAATCCTTGAAAGAGTTTTCTTGTTTTCTTTACTGTAGCTCTTTTTTTCATTATCTTTAAGTTAACTTTTCATTTCGGCAATATCTACTTTTTTAAATCACTCATTTTTATTAGGCCGATCTCTGTTTTAATAGAATACAGTAGGGGCTACCTGTTGATGTTTGTTGTCATGCCGACGAGGGGGTGATAGCTGGAGTGTGATTGGTTAGAGAGACAAATTTACGCCCGACGCACACAGAAAAATAGGACAAGGTCTATTTTTGATGCCGTCATTTTTACGTGACACGTCCAGTGTGAATGCCTCCATAGGATGTATTGTATTCTAAAAAAAATAATTTACGTCGGACTGTAACGCCTTGACGCGACACGCTCAGTGTGAAAGGACCTTTATTATGCGCAAACGTGAGAATCCATTGCACGGCCGTGAGACTCTCAAAATTGTGAAAAACTGTGAGTTCCACAGGTAAACCTTGAGACTTGAGACTTGACATCCATGGCCCTTAAAAAATAATAATAATAATAATCGAGGAGGACGACTGACTCGAGGAGGACTGATATCTGATACCTTACAACTGACTATACATTTATTTATGTCTCAATCTTAAAATTCTAGGTGATGCAAAACTTTTGGCCATAGCTGTAGGTTGTCATTGGTTGACATTGATGGTGGCTGTTGTATTGTCAATAAACAATTTAAACAAACCATAACTGTTTCTTGTCTGAAAATAGATCCAAAGGTGTCCAGTGGAATTAATGTATTGGAAAGTTGTGGAACTACAAACCCCTCTTTTCTGTCCACTAGCTATGATTTTTGTCGCTATGCATGTGTCTTATGGACTATCTCAGCATTCCCTGCCCATCTCCACAAGACCTTTTAGTCTATGATGCAGTCCCACACAGTGTACTTAATTCATTTGAACCCAAAATGTTATGTGCTGTGCATTGAATGAAAAACATATGATATTCAATACATTAAAAACAAACACACATATATATATATATAAATATTGTAACAGGGTTGCTCACGTCACATTAAAATAGGCACATTTGATTTGAGGAAGCTGTGTGGGTCCAGTAGTTAAAGAAAAGGGGTTGTAACCAGAAGGTCCCTGGTTCAAGTCCCGGCTCACTCACTGGCTCATTATGTGACCCTGAGCAAGTCACTTAACCTCCTTATGCTGTTGTTGTAAGTGATTCTGCATAGTTCACACACCCTAGTCTCTTTAAGTCGCCTTGGATAAAGGCATCTGCTAAATAAACAGATAATAATTAATTATTGTAGTATATTCACTTTTTATTTAAAGTTGTATTTTTGATTTTATCACCTTGTATAAAGCATGTTTAATTTGGCATATAACTTTCTGTAGATTTGCACTGATTGCACTAACACATTAATGCTCCCCTGTTCACAGCTCCCATTAGTGTAAATTGATTGATTTGGAGAAGCTGAGCACCTGGTATAAAAGATGAAAGAAAGAGCCTCTGAATTTAAAGGTGCATCTCCTTGCCTCCGCTTTTGGTCTTCATTCTGTTGTGTATGTGTTTTTAAAAGGCATTGGGGTTTTAGAGGAGTGCTGGAGATGGGTTTTATTGTTGTTTTTATTTGTGAGCCCTGTCCCCGCACAGGTATTAAGCCACACTGCCCTTTAGTTTTAAATTATAATTCTGTATTTAATTATTGTTTGAATTAACGGGCAGTGCAAACTGCTTGCCGTGACTGTGTATTCTAGATCTCTCCTGTTTGCTAAGTATAGTTTACCACCTGTATTTAATAAAACAATGTTCATTGCCCGACATAATAATGTGGTCTAGTTTATTTTCCTTCTGGTATTCTGCCTGGCTGATCTCACCCCGATCAGAAAGAACCAGTGCCCCTCCCGGGTGCTATATAGCTCAGGATAGTAAGTAAATACAAGTAACTTTCGAGTTAAGGTGGGAGAAAGAAGTTACTTACTCTCCTGAGTTTTTACTTGTCGAGTACAGTTACACTGCACTGATATGCCCCAAACAGAACGAAACATGTCTACAGTTGCTATACTCTGACTTTCAAACAATTTGATTGGGTCTTGTAATGCTAACATTTGCATATCCTGATTACCCATATATATGTTATTGTACATATATTGTACATCTTCTGTATTGTACATTATCATATTTATTTCTTCTAAAACTACAAATTGTAGGTCATTCATGTTATGTTCATTTTTTGTAAAGTGTTGAACTATTGGTTCATTTACTTTTTATTTCATATATATATATATATATATATATATATATATATATATATATATATATATATATATAACTTTTAATAAACAAGGAAAATCATTCCAACACATTTCCCAAGTGGAACATATCTATACACACAGACTTCAAACTCTGAACAGATGCATTCCAGGGTAAATATTTATTGATCAAATAATTTTAATATTATTCATAATTCTTTTGCCTCTGGTCATGTTCTTTGTTTTTGAGTCTCCCCCACTGGGAAATGAGAAATGTACCCTGATTAAAACTTATATCGGATACTTGAATCTAACCTTGTTGCTCTGAACCATTTCTGTCCTTGACAGCTGCAGATTTCACTTTCAGAGTTTCTCTTCTCTTTCACTCTTTACCAGTGTTGCAATGGCTGATGGTTAACAGTGGTGCCTCTCTTATCTAGATGATGAAGTGTTTTCAAACCCTCAGTCATCTTTGACAGTCTGTGAGCAAAGAGTAAGACAGTCTCTCTGACACAAAGGTCCTTGGCCTCAGGTAAAAAATTCCTTCTGAAAGGGAAGAAAGGCCTAACACATAGCAGACCACACTGGTTCTCATTCAACCTGTAATTACAGTTATCTATCTGAGCTGATATTACATTTCATAGACTGCAACCAGCTTGTTTACACCATACTGTAAATTGGATATTCTGGCAGTTTGATGGGTTTTGTTGGAGGATTATAAAGACGATAGGTTTACCAAACATAGTTAATTACTGCTTCAGGATGGAAATGACCATGAAGTATTTTTTTGCATAAAAGTATTACATATGTATTTGAATAAGTATTTGTACAGTGCTAATGATTTACCTTTGACTAATTGCGTAATGAAGTAAAATAAGAATAATCTACAGCAGTCGTATGAAACACATTGACAGCTGAAGAACAGCAAAAGTAAACTACATTCATATGCAATGATCCATTGTACAGCAGAGTAATCAAAAGTAAAGAGACAGACAAACATAGGGTTTTCATGCAAGTTTGTGTGAAATGCTTTTTTGGGTTTCTGTTCACTCAGTTTATTTTACTTGACTTAACCGGGCTTTTCACCCAACGTCATGCAAATGAATGGGAAAGGTGTTGGTTGATATGTAAATCAGCTATGCGTAAAGAACTTGTGCTGTTTTTGAAGATTACTAGTGACATTTTGTGAAAATGTGGTTTCCATGCGCAGAGAACTGGTACACAAGTGAATCTAAGCTGCTGTAATAAAGCAAAATACCTCGTGCCGGGTTGGTTAATAATCTGTTTTACTGCTCTTGCCCAAATTGTTTTTCAAATGTCATTAGCGTGGTGTCATGTCGTTAGTACTGAATACTGTTTCAACTGATTTATCTTATGACTCAACTGACCAACAGGTATTGCAGATCACCATGGGTGAAAACCGGCAGAGACGTTATAGATAGATAGATAGCTAGATAGATAGATAGATAGACTCATACAGATAGATATATCCCTTTCATTCACGCAATACAGCATATAGGGGATTAAGTGATGCTGCGTATACTACCCTGGCTTAGAAACCCTACCCGTCCGGAAGACTGACAGCTGTTGAGGAAGCATTCAAGACAACGCTTGGGCAAATATGGCTAGTGGGCACTTGAAGGTGGCAGATACTGATGAAATGGACTGAAGTGCATTAGTTTGTTCCCAAAATTGCCACTGCCTGCTGTATCCTGCAAAAACTCTTATCAACAACAACATGAGGTGTTCAGGAATCATGCTGCCTGTGAGACACATGGGGAAGGTTACCCGTGCTGCCAAGTCTCACGAGAAAAAAAAGCGGCACTGTCTTTCTAAACAAGCCCAAAACAAGTACAACCCATGTTAGAGTATGAGTGGCTATGCAAAATCCAACCCGCGACTCTCAAAAACAAGCCCAATCCCACTTATTATAAGCAGACTTGGCAACTGGGAAGGTTACCTCAGCCGCCAGTTTCAATTGAACAGCAGCGATCTGAGGCTCGTGCTGTCAGAGATTCTTTCCTTTCTTGTAAGTTGTGTTGGATTTACTGTTGTGTTAAATATTAATGATGCAAACAAATAAAACACAATCAATACGTTCATTTGCAATTTTATTTGGTCAGTTCTGAGAGGGCATCAACAACTTGGATGTTGTTGAGCTGGCTTATGACATCCAGTTCACCAACTATATTTATTTAATTATTATATTTAATTATTTCTAATGTTTATCAACTATGTAATTTATGGCGGACACTGACATGGATTTTTGCCTTCAAATTAATGTGCAGCAATGGTCGTTGAAATATTCAGATATTTTCTACTCACTAGTAAAGAAACTAATATTACTCCTTGTTGATGTTTTCACATATTTTCTAGTTGATCAACCAATGAGCACTGACACAAAGCTAAATGAGCGGAAATGTGTGACGCAGGCTAAAATTAAATCTAATCAGAATGAAAGCTCAGCCAATCTACATGCACTTACTATACTAGCAGTAATGCTGTCCAATAGCAGATAACAGAGCAGACGCAGTTTAAGGAATCAGAATGCAAGGAGCATGGACTGTTGATTGACACTCTTGAAATGTATTTTTGTTTGCTAAGAAATAAATAATAATAATAATAATGAAATCTGGATAGCAGCGCCGATGGAGATAAGGTTGAAGAGAGGAGTTGAAAAATTGATAAAATAAGTCCCAGTATCCAATACTGGCATTAAAATAAGTCCCGGTACTGAGTACCGGTGAGTACTGGCAGAATTTCACCCGTGTGCTTACTTTATAACATTGAGCTTACACTAGGTTTACACTCATTTAAAATAATACATGGATAATGCATCCCTGAGGGTGCCAAACTCTTGTTGTGGATTCCAATGGGAATAATATGAACAAAAATAAGACATTTTGACACAATGTCATGACATGACACTTGCATCCCTAGCACTCTACCCTTAAGTTATACTGGTTTTTTTTCTTCATTTTTGCCTTAGTCACACTTTGCATGTTGCAATCTGTCAACTTGGTAAATCAAAACATTAGAAGCTGGGCAACATACAGTGCAGCAGGTGTTAATCCTATGTTGATGTCCTTTGCACAAATAAATAGGAATTGTATATTTTAACCCTTTCCAAATGGCTTATTATCATACGTTTACTAATTATTTGCATTACAAATTTTAAACTTGTACACATTTTGCAATACAAAAAAAAAAAAAAAGAAGGTGGTTAACTCCTGTATTGCTTCATCACACATAAATGTATCCATTAATCCTCTGAACTCCGGATTTCAACAGTGTGTTCCAATTGATATTTAATATCTACCTTGACGTGTGTATCCCAAAACCCCTGGAGATTCTCACAAGCATTGTTTGGTTTTCAAGTATCCCCTAAGGGTGTAATAGAGAAAAACACATTTTGTCTCCTAGGATGACTAAAAGGTTAAAGTTTCTAGCAAATTAAAATGCAGCTTTGCTGAAGATTCGGAGATACTGTTCTTTGTAAAGCAGCCATGCAAATATGTTCTCCCAATGGAGTTGCAGTGTATTTTGAATCTCCACAGACTTCTCACGATTACCCCAGACCTCTTATAAACTCTAGATGAAGTTCAAGAATGTTTGGAGAAACGCTGCAGTTAGCAAAACTTGTTTTACGGTGCTTTCACAATGTTAATTATGGTAAAGCACTTATAGAAAACAGCCCCAGGATGATAAGCTTTCAAGTTAGAAATGGTCTTCCCTAAAACAACTGATAGACTAACTCAGTGTAACATTGTAAATGTAACATGCATAATACATTCCTTTTATTAAATATCAATCTTTTTTAAAATACATTGCAAAGAGGATTTGTTTTAAACAGCACTGTAAATGGTATGTGATCTAAAAACAGAATAAACCATTTTACAAACAATCCAGCCAATTCTAGTATTAACTGCACTGCTTGGTGAAATCCCCTGTAATTTTCGACTTTATATACACATTTAGTGCTAGCTAAGCAATTAAGCTTAAAAAAATGTAAGAAAAATTGTGTTTCAATCATTTTGGAGTTGCATGCCTAAATGTAGCCTATAGGCTTTATTCTCACTAAAATTCATTCAAATGAACTAGAAATATACCTCTGAACAGCATTCCAAAAATGGATCTGATCTGTAATGCCTTGACACAGTAAAGTAACCCTTCCTGTACTGAATTTAAATTTAAAACATAAAGAACACATTTTCTGCCTATTTCATTTTAAACCCACTCCCAATGACTAGAGATGGCAATTTAACTACAAGCAATGTAGGTATTTATTTATAATTTGCCTGATACAGCCTTTAACTTGACGCTGAAATCACATTTTGCATTGAAAACTAGATAAATATAATGGGTCTACTGTAAATTCTGATTAGACATTTAAAATTACATTGCGTTTGTAAGCCTAGGGCTTGTTTCCATATTGCAAGATCCCTTATGCCTAAAGCTACGGGAATGTGAAGTCACTTTGTAGCTTGGAACTTGGTTTCAGGAGGTTTCAGGCCACTGCATGGCAGGCCAGGGGAGACTTAGGGTTTAATACAGCAAAGTTGCCTTAAACTAGGTCTCCTGGAACTAGATTTCAAGCTACTGTTTCTGAAAAAGTGGCTTTATGTTCCCTTAGCTTTATAGAGCATGATGAGACATTAAACCTTGGGACACAGGTACAAAATGTGCACAGAAATATATAATAATAATAATAATAAAAATAATAATAATAATAATAATAATAATAATAATAATAATAATAATAATAATAATAATAATACTACTACTACGACTAATAATAATAATAATAATAATAATAATAATAATAATAATAATAATAATAATAATTTATTATGTATTTATACAATGAATATGAATATTTAATGACATCTGTAGCCACAGTGTGCACCCTGTTCTGCAGTCACAATGACTCTAGGGGTGTGTTCATATTGACATGTTAATTTGTGTGATTTTGAACTTGCCATTGGTGACTAACGCCAACCAGGTTAATTGAGAAGTTGTGATTGATTCCATTAGTCAAAAGAGACAAGAATTCATGCAGGAAACGGTGTGCAACAATGTACCTAGAAAAAAAAACTGTATAAAGAGGCAATATTCCCACATCTTTGGACATAAAAGTGTATTTATTATGTTAGATTCACTTACATTTATTAATTTAGATTGATAGTTTTGGTTGATAGAATCACATCACCTAGCGTTACTTTACAATGTGTTAACTATCTGTTATGGTTACCATTTGGCTGCACTAGTGTCCTTCAATATGCATCCATATTAGAAAATAAAGCATATCTTTATTTGTTGAGTTCCTTTCATACCAAGAGGTTCAAGGCGCTTCACACAGACTTACAAAAAGCAGTAATTACAAAACATATTGTAAAAAGAATAAGAAAATAAAAGACAATGTGATATACAAATTCAGTAGGCTAAATTATAAAAATAGGTCATAAGCTTTGATTTAAAAATAGCCACTGTGGGTGAACTTCTAACGTGATTAGGCAGAGAATTCCAGTTGCAGAGCCCGAACACAGAGAGACCCTTGGAACAGAGAGAAGGCCACTATCAGTTGACCTCAGCACATGCTGAGGCTGATAGGGGGACAACAACCCAGACAAGTAATCAGGTATATTAGAGGTTATCATTAAGAGTGATACTAGGCATCCATTTTAAGAAGAGAGCCGTTTGGATTCCTCAAATCTATTTTCTTTTAATCATGTTGCTGATGTTTATCAATATTGAATTATTATAAAATCTAACATATTGTAGAATCTATTTGAATTTAACAATATTTAAAATATATTGTTAAATGTATTCCTATATTAATAAACACAACTATAGGTTGTTGTTTTTTTTTTTTTAGTACCACATGGGCCATGACGTGAGTAATTAATTGCTGGAGATCAGAGGTGTTCAATTGCGGATGACACACATAATGACATGTATTTAATAAAATGCAAATACTGCATACTGAATATTATGTAGGATTGATATGTTTTATTTTCTAATATGGATGCATATTGAAGGACACTAGTGCAGCCAAATGGTAACCATAACAGATAGTTAACACATTGTAAAGTAACGCTAGGTGATGTGATTCTATCAACCAAAACTATCAATCTAAATTAATAAATGTAAGTGAATCTAACATAATAAATACACTTTTATGTCCAAAGATGTGGGAATATTGCCTCTTTATACAGTTTTTTTTTTCTAGGTACATTGTTGCACACCATTTCCTGCATGAATGCTTGTCTCTTTTGACTAATGGAATCAATCACAACTTCCTAAATAACCTGGTTGGCGTTAGTCACCAATGGTAAATTCAAAATCGCACAAGTTAACATGTCAGTATGAACACACCCCTACAGTCATTGCGACTGCAGAACAGGGTGCACACTGTGGCTACAGATGTCATTAAATATTCATATTCATTGTATAAATAAATAATAAATTATTATTATTATTATTATTATTAGTCGTAGTAGTAGTATTATTTATAATAATTTATTTATTTATAATAATAATAATAATAATAATAATAATAATAATAATAATAATAATAATAATAATAATAAACCTTTGAAAAACATTTCATAAACCATCAGTAGGCAATTAGTCTAATCTGCACCAAGTCAGGCTTGCGGGATCATTGTTTGGTATTTGCTTGGGCACAAGCTGTGTGTGCCCTGAAGGGGCAACCTTCTAATCATTATCTGTCTGTCTTATTACCCAGCCAAACTGGGCCCAGTTTTAAATAAAATATGCAAAGGTTTCTTAAATGATCACCCGGGGCAAGGCGGATTGCCTTTCGTGCTGTACATGTTGTTAATCTGTGAAATGCAAATTCCCTTCATCTTATAGTTGGGCTTTATTAACTTTTTTGAATTTAAAATTCCACGAACAATGAGTTCTGTCAGCTTCTGAAATTATATTTTCTCTCTTCTTTTTTTGTGCACAGAAGCGAGTTTGAAGCATGAAATTACCAGGGGAAATAAGAAGGGTTTCATCTCTCTTTCAGAATTTAATTGGCTGCTTTACAATTATTAGTTTTTTGCTGTTAAAATCATTTTTTATTTCTGTAACTGTTTTCTTAAAGCAACAGTGTTTCTCCTGTTCTTGTGGGTTAATGGGGGGGAGGGGAGGGGGGTTAATATATGATTTATCAAAGACATCTGGCATGGTGACTGACTACATGTGATTCTGTCACAAACAGATATCCTAAAGGATAATAAAAATAAAGAACAAAAGTTAGCCACATGCCTTACATATAATCAGACACACATGAGCATGTAATATTGTATACTATACATGTTTTCATAACCTAAATGGATGCCCAATGTCAATATTGTTTGCATGCTGGTGTAGGAATGTCAGGTATATGGTGCTTCTTGGACTAAGTCAATGCGTTCTGAATTCAGATGTGGCACTCTACTACAGAATGAAACATGTGATTGCATGGATCATTTTGAAGGAGTTATAATGCCACAGACGTAGGAGAATATTAACAACAATTTTCCTGTGAATCCTTTGAAAACTGAAAAAAAAAAAAAAAAAATTGCTTTCCACAGCATTATTTTGTAAAATACAGAGACATCACTCTTAAAGCTGTTCCTCGCGAAACATCAGTGTTTGGAATCTCCTGTCTGCCTTGCAACAAGGAGATGCAACATTTATTAAAGCAGCAGTGTGGAGTAGTGGTTAGGGCTTTGGACTCTTGACCGGAGAGTTGTGGGTTCAATCCCTGGTAGGGGACATTGCTGCTGTACCCTTGAGCAAGGTACTTTACCTGGATTGCTCCAGTAAAAACCCAACTGTATAGATGGGTAATTGTATGTAAAAAAAAAAATAATGTGATATCTTGTAACAATTGTAAGTCGCCCTGGATAAGTGCGTCTGCTAAGAAATAAATAATAATAATTAAAAGAAAACATATGAGGGACGTCACACTGTAACATGGTGCCAATATTCTCTATTTACCATTAAACCTATAATGACATCAGGTGTGTTATTCTATTTATTATTTATTAAACTTAACCCCGTTACTTTGATTATTAAGTGGCTTACTTATTATATATCAAGGAGTTAACAACAAATAAACAATTTATTTGTCTGTGTGTGTTTTGGTTCAGAGCAGAAACTGGGAGTCACAGGTTTATAACCACGTAAAATCCCACTAACCTATTCAGTGCACTGATATCCCCAGTAAGCCTGATCATTGAAAGAGCAATTACATTAAGAGTTTCACTTCTTTAGACTGTTTCCAACTTGCAGCTGCCCCTGATAATTATCCTTAAGCTATGCCCCTGATAATTATCTTAATTTTATTTAGAACTTTACAGCAAAACTGCCTTTTTAATAATTCTAAAATAAAACTAAACAAAAAAGACACTGCTTCTTAGAATCAGTCTACGTAACCTATACTTTACACAACAGCACAAAACGTTTGCCAATAATCACATAACTTTGAAATTAAATTAGTTCAGTCTCTGTAATTTCACTAAGTCCAGATTTAGGCTTCTTCTAGTGTCGAATGCAGTTAATTCATAGTCACAACAGCAGTCCTGGACTTCCCTGCCGGCTAACACTGTCGCTGGAACCTTTCTAGCTTCCTTTTGGGGTGCTTGATAAACTTTAGCTGAGTTTGGTTGGTTTCACCTGGTCTCTGTGACTAGCTCTCCTGTACTGCTCTGCACTGCTTGTCTGCTGAATCAGGAATACAGAGTCCGCCCACACACACAGTCCTTTTGTGCTGGTAAGCTGACCTCTGCACTCTAGGGGGGTGGAGCCGGGAGGGGGGGGGGGGGGGGGGTCATTAAAGGCGCAGTCCCTTTCATTTTAAACACATAGTAATGCAGCTCATCTTTTAGCCACTGCTACAACACTGTGTATATTAGGCTACTGTCCAAGTGACATTTGTTATTAAATACACTGCTTATTATAAAGTTTCTAAGTGAGAGTTGTACATGGTATACAAGAAGCTATTACGATATCAGGGAGTTGCATACAGACACTTTTTTGTTATACACTGGTTTAAAGAAACTCACAGTACAGTATGACATTATAATACTAATAACAACTGACCATTGGCAAAGCATCTGAAACTTTCACAAGCCACTGTACACTAGGCTCCAACAGCTGAGTGGAAATGGCTTCAGGAACTTCTACCTGGCCAAAGGTAAAAAATAGTTATGTAAACAGTTATATTGTCAAAACTTTTTTGTTTGATTTCATGGAAACATCAATGTGTCTCTTGCTTGAAACACCATAGCACTTTTTGGACAGGATAGATTTCTGCTAGATTCAAAGGCCATGATATTCTAATATATCTAATATTGATCTATTATTTCTCTAAATTGGGTAAACAGAGACTTCAAGAGTTCAGCATCCAGTTATTTGAGTTTTTTTTTTTTTTTTTCAAATATTGAATTGAGATTTCATTGAAAATTGTTATTCATACTGTAGCTTCCTAATTATAGCATTCTGTTGTGATTAAGATAGTCTGATTTGTTTATTAATCGGTGAGGTTAATGACTTGTCTCAAGGCAATGAAATACTATATTTAGCCAGGGTTAGATAGAATCAGCTTGTTACATTTGTCACCACTGTTCTCATGGTATTCTGACTGATTTTCAAGCATGGTGTACATTTCTGAAAATCAAGGACATTTGCCAGTTCTGGGAATCCAGTACTAAAACAATATATAAAAAATGAAGGGCATCCTCTTAGCTAACAGAAAGTATTGGCAAGGAAAAAAAGTGTTATTTTGACACGAACTAAGAAAATACAACAAACCTCATTTAAACAAATCTATTTAGTTTCAGATATTAAACAAATTAGCAAACTATTGCAAAATGTTCATGTTTGTATGAATAGGTGCTAAGGATAAAATGAGATACAATAATGATTCTAATACTAGATGATTCAACATTTCTGGATATACGTTTCACATACCTGGACACACACTCTATATATATATATATATATTTAATTCAACTTCGCGCATCAGTATTTATGTCTTTATTTATTACTAAGATTACATTGTTTTGATATTTTGCTTACATGTTGAAAAAGATCAGCTTGTTAATGTAAGCCGTAATTTAGCCCTGTCTTAACAACTCACCCCAACTAACGAGGAGCGCCTACTATGCTTCGGGAGATCATCTCGGCCAGACCTCTGAGACACAGCCACGCATGGCGACAGGAATTCTGAAAGAGAGGAAATTAACATGCAAAGGGGCCAGAGAGGAACACTGGCATAGGAGAAGCAAGTTGTTAGTAAAGAATACAGGGTTTCCCCCTGGCTCAGGGGGAACTGCCCTCTCAGAGGTAAGACCGAACCGATCGACCGCCAAGGCTGCTTCAGGCGGAACCCGGAACGATAGAGTGATTGTTAAGAGAATTTCCCGGGGGTCCCCTCTGGCTCTCAGAGGTCGAGGCCCTAAGGTTGGGAAGTGAACGTCACTTGCACCCAAATGAGGACCCCCGGATTCCCCACAAGGGTTGGTGAGGAAACACGTAGCTTTATTAGTGACAATCAATACTGGAGGATTTTTGAAATGTTTGAATTTTTTTGATATAATTAAGGACTAATCTCACTGCTCAGCAGAGAGGAACCCCCTCCCCTTGTGGGAGGAAACCTCTGGTGGTCCCAGCAGAGAGATGACCCCACTCCAGGAAATCCTGGTTGGCAGAAGAATGGATAAGTGTAACAGTGGGGACACTGTTCCTAAAGGAATAAGAATGATCAATGATCTGGAAGAATTTGAGTGAGTGAGTCAGTGAGTGAGTGAGTGAGTAGTGGCTTGAGGAATAATGCGAATCCACGGCAAAAGCACAAAGCAACAAAGTGTAGCAGAGCATCAAAAAAAATTCCCCTAAAAGAGATACAATAAAAATAAATATATTTAAAATAACTATGTTCACAGGAATCTGTAATGACTGGATAATTTCACTTGGGATAAGGGAGACCCATAGCGGCAGAAACCGTCAACTGCTCGACTTGCAACGGTGAGCTTGCTTTGTGACAGTGAGTTTGTAGCTTAAGGCTTCAGTTGGGAGTTTATGGCTACTGCTGAAGGAGAGAAATAATGTTGCTGAATTAATTGCCTGGCAAAGGTGCAGCAGATTGCACAGGGACATTGTAAGATAGAACGAGGTGACATGAGCATGGAATATT
The DNA here is from genome assembly GCF_902713425.1 of Acipenser ruthenus. Lineage (NCBI taxonomy): Eukaryota > Metazoa > Chordata > Actinopteri > Acipenseriformes > Acipenseridae > Acipenser > Acipenser ruthenus. Next base: position 68,796,474 of record NC_081194.1, on the reverse strand, counting down.
GGCAGCTGCAGTGCCGGGCGAGTGCGGCAAAAGCAAGGATAGAAAAAGAATGATAGGACAATTAATCCCATGATTCAATTGTGCTATCCCATGACTCAATGCACGTAAGACTACAGGCGCCATTATTGGAGCCCACTCAGAGGTAAGAGTAACAAAGCATTGCCACTAAATAATGAATGTAGACAGAACGAACACAGTTGTGAGCGAAGTGGCACGGCAGTAATTAAATATTTTAGTGTGAATGAATGTGCTGCTACTAGTTCTGGTGCCTGAACAGGTTAGCAGGGCTAAGGTGGCAGGCTCGGGACCGCACAAACAAGTAAGGCCACAACAAAACACAGAGCACGGCAGAGCATAAGCAGGCACCATGAAGCCAAGCGAGGTATGGCAGAGCCCATCAAAAAAACACATTTAAAACAAACTGGGGCAAAACGCTCCTATAAAATTGCTCACAACCAAAGCACAGAAAAATGTAACAATGTAAGCGAAAACCTGGTGACACATAGGGAAGCACAGACAGCAGAAATGAAAACGACAAGTGGAGTCTGCAGCGCTGTGTGACAATATTGAATCGCCAAAAGCAAGACAGAGAATGAGTGTTCAACCGCAGGGTTTAAATAGGGAGGTTAATTGATAGATAGGCCGGATTAACTAGGGATGAGCCCCTGCTCCTGCTCCCCGAACCACATTCAATGGTTACAATTAAAAACTCCAAGTGCAGGTAAACACCACTACTGATGTACTATTACAAAAAAAGAGAGGACTTTCATTTATTACTAGGAGGTGTAGATATACTGCCTAAAGCAGAATTTCTATCTACATGTATTTTCTTTAAACACAAACAAAAGCAAACTGTATTTCTTACCTTGTCAAATACAGGTCCAACTGGTTTTAACAACATTCAGTTTGCTTGCTTGCTAATGTGTGTGTATATATATATATATATATATATATACACATATATATACACACACTCAAATTTGTTGGTACCCTTACAGCTCATTGAAATAATGCTTCATTCCTCCTGAAAAGTGATGAAATTAAAAGCTATTTTATCATGTATACTTGCATGCCTTTGGTATGTCATAGAATAAAGCAAAGAAGCTGTGAAAAGAGATGAATTGTTGCTTATTCTACAAAGATATTCTAAAATGGCCTGGACACATTTGTTGGTACCCCTTAGAAAAGGTAATAAATAATTGGATTATAGTGATATTTCAAACTAATTCGTTTCTTTAATTAGTATCACACATGTCTCCAATCTTGTAATCAGTCATTCAGCCTATTTAAATGGAGAAAAGTAGCCACTGTGCTGTTTGGTATCATTGTGTGCACCACACTGAACATGGACCAGAGAATGCAAAGGAGAGAGTTGTCTGAGGAGATCAGAAAGAAAATAATAGACAAGCATGGTAAAGGTAAAGGCTACAAGACCATCTCCAAGCAGCTTGATGTTCCTGTGACAACAGTTGCAAATATTATTAAGAAGTTTAAGGTCCATGGAACTGTAGCCAACCTCCCTGGGCGCGGCCGCAAGAGGAAAATCGACCCAGAGTGAACAGAAGGATAGTGCGAATGGTAGAAAAAGAACCAAGGATAACTGCCAAAGAGATACAAGCTGAACTTCAAGGTGAAGGTACGTCAGTTTCTGATCGCACCATCTGTCGCTTTTTGAGCTACAGAAAACGTTTGACTGCAGTGATTGCCTTTAAAGGTTGTGCAACAAAATATTAGGTTAGCGGTCCCATCATTTTTGTCCATGCCATTTTCATTTGTTTTATTATTTACAATATTATGTTGAATAAAAAATCAAAAGCAAAGTCTGATTTCTATTAAATATGGAATAAACAATGGTGGATGCCAATAACTTTTGTCAGTTTCAAGTTATTTCAGAGAAAATTGTGCATTCTTCGTTTTTTGTGGAGGGGTACCAACAAATTTGAGCACGTCTGTGTGTATATATATATATATATATATATATATATATATATATATATATATATATATATATATATATATATATATATAATGAATTGGCTTTAACTGCCAAACAGTCGTTTAAGTAATGTACGGTACTCGAATGTATGAAATGATCTCGGTGCTATAGAAGAGTTGGAAGTGCAGGATGTAAAGGTCATTGCAAGCCAGGTTAAGTCTACTGTGATATAACTTTTTTGACTAAACTGTGAGGGCGTGCTGTTTTATCCTAATCATCTTTGCCTGTTGCACACACCCCATTTAATAATCTCCTAAATGCACCATACCTGCTAATTTGGTCACATGAATTGAGAAAGTAGAAAGTCAGTGACTGTTTATTGGATTAACTCTGTTTTCATACACACTTACAGGCACGTTCATGACTGCTTAGCCAACAAGATAATATGCAACAAAAGAATCTGGTATTTGCCAGGGCTTCACACCCTAGCTAGAGGGGATACACCTGGGAAGCCTGTCATTAGTAACAGAATAGAAGGCAACTGACAGAAGGGATGCATTTATCTTGTTTTTATCACAATCAGCGGCACCTTCATACATTTTAACTTGAAACCAAACCCAGGTCACAGTCATAAAAATAGAACATTTCCCAGGCATGCTTGCCAGCTGTGTTTCATTAATTGATGGTTTGTGAAATGTGTGGCATCACTGAAAATGAGCTAAACTGTTATTAAAGAAAAGAAAATTCACAAGCCAAATCTGTCGATATTCCTCTCTTATCCATGTGCTCTAAAAGGCACATCAATCAGTGATTATGTATCGTACAGTTTAATAGGATTATGCAAACTTTAAAACTGTGGCACCTATCAAACGCAGTTTCTAAATGAACCCTTTCTTCTAGGATAAGAATTGTTCCAAAAATAGTAGGTGAAAGGTAATTTCTATTAACAGCCAAAGCCAAAGCAGCTTCTTTGTCAGGAGTTACTGACTCTGCTCCTCGTCGTTATCGTCGTCAGTTCTGGCCATGAATGATGTGTGGAAGAGTGAAGGTAAAGTGCTATAGGGAGTGGAGGAGTGGAGTGAAAAGGGTAGAACAGGAAAAGCAATTGAACTTCTTAAGCTCAACCTGGTACTGTTTCTGACTTGCTTCCCCTTTGATTTATAGTACAAACATTATTATTATTATTATTATTATTATTATTATTATTATTATTATTATTATTATTATTATTATTCATCTGTTCATGCAGGGCAGGAAATCAAATAGTCAAGAGCTGTTTCATGACAATAGTGCCTGACATTCTCTGCTCCTAATAAACAATACAGCAATACAGTTTCTCCTTGTGTTTCCTGTGTGTTCTCTCTCATTTAATCACTGAAGACTGTGACACTAGCACCACTAACACTACCTACTTCCTCCTACAAATGCATGATTATGATTGGAGATAATTGTATTAAAATAAGATGCCTTGTGTTAAAATGTCATTGATTTAAAAGCAAGAAGAAGAAGAAAAAAAAGGCTGCTCTCAGAATCTTGTTAACACACATTTTACAAATTGTACACACTGCCTGGCCATGCCAGAGGTCTTAGATTTTATTTTTTTGTTACAGATTTCTTGGTGGCTGCTTGTCCTGAGAAAGACTTGTAGTATCGTAATATTGCAGAAGCACATTTTCATTCTGTCAGGATTCATTTGACAGTTGTATTATTCATTCTTTCATACTTAAAACGAGCTGCAACAAACAGAGGCCATCCCTTGAAATAACAGCTGTTGGGTTGTCAAGCACTGTCTCTGTGTGAATACCAGGGACCTCAGTGGTACAGCAGCGTCTTCTTGTTCTTGGGTCTTGGGTCCTATGCATGGGTCATATGCAAAAAGGTGAAATGAGTATATATATATATTAAATAAGCTGTTAAAATTCCTATTGGGCCCTTTGATTGTACATAAATATTTGTACATAATCACTCACTTTTAAATTATGTTGTTGGCCTTCATATTATTTTGTCATTAACGCTGTCACACAATACATACTGCCATAACCAGCTAGTTACAGAATTCATATCTCTTTTTTTTCATTGAATTCATTCCACAATAAATTCAGAATTTATATATGTAAGGTACAAACCACGACGGGCCGTGCGGTTCCCATGATATATATACCAGGGTGGAGTTTCAAATGACACTAAGGAAGTAAGGGGAGCAGCTGCGATGGAGACTGAAGCCGGATCTTGAAGTGAGTTTGTGAACTTGTTATATGCGAGGCACACATATTCTAGTACGTTCTCTTCCTTTTGGATCTCAAAATATGTTATTGTTATTTGTCGGACACCCTCGCGTCCAAGTCGTACCAGATTAAGTTGACGATCAAACAAGATTTTACGCACCAATCCGACTGTGGTGTCAGGGGACAGTACCTCAGTTTCCCCGCAGACGCTTAAAATTCAGGCAGGTAATTCGGGGGGTGGTGTCTGGCCTTGTCATTACCTGCTTTTCTAAGAATTTTCCTGACTGACAGGAATACATTATTGCTGCTTTTAAACTCGCTGTCAGCAGAGATATTAAAACTTCTACGGTTAAAATATGTATTTAGTCCAGCTCAGTGTTATAAAACTGGAGACTGAATACTGGTCCTCAGCTGAACATCTTGCACTGGCATAAAATTCCCTTATGTTGTTGAGATTTTTTGGACTTATTTCCATAAAATAAATATCCATATTTTTTTCTTTAAGTACATTAACCAGCCCACGCTGTATTTTTTTTTTGTTTGTTTTTTTCAATCTTTGTTTTCTTCTGTTTCATTTAGCTGTTCCTCATCTACTGTTATGTGTCTACTTTTATTGCACTTATTTTATTTATTAATTTTTTTCAGATGGACTGCTGTCTTCTCTCAGAAAGTTGGTGTTGTACCAGAGTTTCATCCCCAAATATAAAATAAATAGGTGGAATGCCACTCATTTTTGGCAGTGGTTTTGTAACTAATAACAAATAAAATGGCAGTTTGTTATGGAATTTAGAATGTAGGGGTGCACAGTGATTTATTTAGTGTGAAGCAGCTCATGAGTATGCAAGCCGTGCTATATGCTATATATACACAATGTCATGTGATGCTGTTTAACCAATCAGAGGTTGTTATTTTTCCAAGCCGTGTTATATATATACATATACATATATATATATATATACATATGTACAGTGTATATATATATATATATATATATATATATATATATATATATATATATATATATATATATATCGTAAATAAGAATCTTCTAAAAAAAAGTTTTTTTCCTTTAAGAACACACTGAAGGTATCCTTCAGGTTGTATTTTTCTTTTCTTAAAAAAAGTTTTTATTTTTATTTTTATTTTAGACAGATAATTGACAATTGATTTTAAAGCTATATAACTGTGAGTAAAAAAAAAAATTCGGTTATGTTATATGTAACGTTTTCAAAAGTGCATGGTGTCAGTTAAATTCTTTAACCTATCACAAAGCCTAATTGTTACTAATTACATTATTAATAATGTATGTGTTTTTTTTTTCTTCGTATCAGCATAGCAGAGACATGAGAGTATGAGATATGTACAGTTTATGAATCTTCAGAAAATAGATTCTGTAATAAATTAAAACAGGGGCTCTAGGGTTTCATTAAAAGGTGGCTGGAGGAGGTGGCAGCCGGTTTCCAGGGATACCACAGGTGGTTTGCTCTTTTTTAAACTTGTTTGAGCCAGATGATTTTTCACCCTGTCTTTGCTTCTGTTACCTCAGGCAGAAAGTTGGAAATTTTAATGAAACCCCTGTTGTCCTGGATATCACTTTGATCCCTTGTGGTCATCCTCAGTGGGTTAAGAATTGGGCAGTAGGGTTTGAGGTCTAACTGCAAACACTAATACTGTGAAAAATTAAACCCATAACAGTAAATAATGATTCTACCAAAGCCAGAAAGATTGATGTACAGTATATTGAAGATAGTGGGGGAAAAAAAAAAAAAACACGGTTACACGTGTCACTAATTCAAATATAATTCTGTGATAGGACATATTTCTTATTTAATCCATATTAAATAAATATCAATTCAATACATTGAATGCTTATATACCTTGTTTGTAAGGCCTAGTAATATACAGTATATAATGTAATATATGCGGAATTGTTTAGTATGACATTACTAAATAAAACATTCTGAATAAAATATATTGACTGTAGTAAAGGTTAATCCTGTGTTATTGTCAGGTACAAAGCACTTACTGTATACAGATCAAAAACCATAGGTAATGTATTTATTTCTGTGAAATTCTTTGGAGTCTCTATTCATACTTTGGTTGTACTACTTTTCCTGATATGCATTTCCAAAAAGCACTTACTTCATCATTTTCGAATTAAGTAATCATCTGACTTTCTTGATCTTTTTGGCAGTGTTTTTATTATACAGACGTGCTCAAATTTGTTGGTACCCTTACAGCTCATTGAAATAATGCTTCATTCCTCCTGAAAAGTGATGAAATTAAAAGCTATTTTATCATGTATACTTGCATGCCTTTGGTATGTCATAGAATAAAGCAAAGAAGCTGTGAAAAGAGATGAATTATTGCTTATTCTACAAAGATATTCTAAAATGGCCTGGACACATTTGTTGGTACCCCTTAGAAAAGATAACAAATAATTGGATTATAGTGATATTTCAAACTAATTAGTTTCTTTAATTAGTATCACACATGTCTCCAATCTTGTAATCAGTCATTCAGCCTATTTAAATGGAGAAAAGTAGTCACTGTGCTGTTTGGTATCATTGTGTGCACCACACTGAACATGGACCAGAGAAAGCAAAGGAGAGAGTGATGGATCCAGTACTCTAATAAATGACCTTATCTACTCTAAATAATGCCCACCTCCCATTTAAAGTCCATGATGGATCAAGGGGTCTGTGGAGCCGACTTTCAGTGGTAACAGTTTTGACACATTGCCCTGTCAGATCTGCAAGATGCTGATAGGTTTTCCCTGGGGATCTATCTCCACTCTTTTATCATATGTTTTGATAAATCCATAAGGAATGCAGGTGTCATTTGATTAAGTGTTGAAGTTCATCCTTTTGATAGGACTGATATCTCCCTGCTTATTTCCTGGGGCAGAGTGAGACAAGAGGTCCAGAAAACATCCTTAAACCCATTTAGACTCCTGGAATACAATGTACAACAAAGGGGCCATATTGTAGCTCTGGAAATTAATTATGACAATGCAGTAACTTTGATTAAATTCAGGCCTAAATAACAAAAGATTGGAAGAAATCAAATGATTCGTCATTACAGTGAGGTACATTTAAAATAATACAAATGCTTGTTTACAGAATATATTTTACTATGCTAACCAAAATCAACAGAATTGATTATGCTTGTAACCTCCTCCTGTGAAGCAACAGTGAAGCACCAGTGAAGCTATAGAACATGGAGCTCCAGCTACCTCACATTTTGTATTTAACAAGACATTAAAAAATACATCTACAAGTGAAACAGAGAGGGAAACCATTTTCCACCAGCAGTAAAGTCACAGGAGTATGTGACCTTTCCTCAGGTTATTAATTTATTTCATATGTGGCAGCTTGTCTGTTATTGAAAGTTAGATGCTTAACTACCTCAGGAAAGTAAATTAAACGGAGAGCTTTTGACTCTAAATTAAACTGTTTACTTTGTATCCCCATGGCATTGAGATGGATTACAGAAATCATAAGTATATCAGAAACACATCTACCAAACATTTTAGCGATTACATTTGATAGCAGGATGTAGGTTGGTTACATTGCATTTTTAAGATTTCGTTTTTTACCTTAACACTTTGCCAAAATAAGATCTGTCAAAAAGTTGCTATAAGGTGAACATGTATCTCTGGATCATTTATTTATTTGTTTTAGTTTTTAGTTTTGTTTTACTAAAGATGCCAGTAGAATTGTTAATAATATGCATTGTGTAGCTCTATGACTTCCCATCCTATCTATCCAACATTCTAAATTAGAATTAGAATTATTTAGGTCATGATAGTGTGCCAGTTTGCAAATATCAACAGTCACAAGTGTTGTCAATCAGGTAATTCCTTATTGACTGTGGTAAAAGCAAAGTGAAACCAGTCACACATATGGTAGATGAATGGGAAATAGATCTGTGGCTATACCATAGAAAACCAGTACTACATCAACAAGTTATACAGTGTTGTCTAAAATACTGTCAACTAATAGAGATGCATTTGTTAAGGTGTTTTATAAAGTTGTAGTGCAATAGTGAAAGAAACCACTACAAATTGGTATTGAAATGTATTGCAACTGAAAAGTTTCAATCAATCAAAAGTCTGTGAATCAAGCTCTTTGTTCCATCATCTTATATTTTTAGATATTGAAGAACAAAGCTCTTACATGTTCACGTCAAACTATATTAGATTAATTCCAGTTACCTTGAAACATCATTATGTACAGTTTGAACACTGCATTTCAAAGATTTCTATCTTCATCCAAACAAACAATTATAATTTTCAGTGTGCTTTAACAGAATTGACCAGGCTACACTGGTGTATTCATTCACATGTTTTGAATTCCTCAGCGTACCATAGTTTGTTTCATCAACAAATTTATTTAAAAAAATGTGCCAAACATTAATGTTTGAAATACACAACACTCATCAGTTTACAGGTATTAAAATTAAATAAATAAATACAAATTGCTTTCCAAGACATTTTTTTAAATAACTTTTGGTCCATGTACACCTTTTGCAATATATTTAAAGTGCAAATTCAAATTTGTATTATTATTTTGCTACCATGTCTAATCAAATGTCCTTCTAGGAATCCATTCCATTCTTTTGAAGCTGTCTTTCTTCAACATAAAATGTTGTGAATATACCACATGGTGTGCATGACTAAGATTATTATCTTTCTATTGAAAGGTTATTGCATTTAATGTGATTACTGACCATGTAACATTTAGAACTGAACAGTTCTAAGATGATTATGTTGGTAGGATCAACTCAGCATTCTATTCTTCACATTTATAGCAAAGTCATTGGTTGGTATTCCTGCTGTTAATAAATGAAAAAAAAAAAGATTTCCAGACATTTAATTAAACATATACACATTTTCTTTCATTAGAAATGAACAAAAAACATAAAAACTAAATTCCAGTTATATTCCGCTCAAACTATTTTAAAAAACAGAAACATATTGTTACAAGAGACTATAGTAACACTTTTTGTTGGTCAAGACATAATACATATATAAATACAGAAAGAAAATATGTATTATATTGTGCTTTTCCTAAGATTTTGGAAGAATAATAAAAAGAGGCAAAAAAAGACAAATACTCCTTTGATGATCCATGACAGAGATTATGTCCCATGATATCAACAACTAGACTTTGTTTTACCCATTTAAAAAACAGCATACAATAGGCATATGGAGATTAAGTCAATTTAATGTCATTTTTCTGCAGGAAACATGTGGTGCAGGGCGGATTAATCTCAAGGTTCTTTTTTTTTTACTTGCCACAGTGGTCTGAATTCTTTGTATTACAAATATAGAAAAACAGAGGAATAAACCTTGCTGCTTACCTGAAGTATTTGCGTACACTTTTTCAGCAGACTTGTTTTGCTGTGAATTAAGTAGAGCTATTAAAACATTATATAGTATCAGTGATAATCCCCCACATTAACTTCCTTGTTTATTTTAGGGTTATGTTTCAAATATGTTTTAATAGTAACAGTAATGACTAAACAAACTAAGAGCAAGCATAGAGATACTGTAGAGTAATTGCATTTTTGATACTATTTTTTTTTCAAATTATATAATATTACCAAATAATGTTACTAACAAGAGAGTTATTATGTTTAAACAAGCTATGCATTTTCTGTTTTTAGTTATTTGGAATATGAAACTGCATGTTAACAAAGGATATACTGTTGCAATAAACTATTGCCATGAATACATTTAACAAGTCATTTGTTCCCATGCATTCCTTGGACCTGCATGTTACATGGCATGGAGAAGTTCTCCTGAATTTATTACTGATAATAATCACTCTTCGTGTTGTCTTTATTAGCAGTAATGGTCATGTAATTGGAAGCAGGAAAACCACAAATAATTTGGTAAACTTTATATATATATATATATATATATATATATATATATATATATATATATATATAAAGCATGGCTATAGAGCAATGGTTCCCAACCTGTGGTCTGCAAACAACAAAATTGTGTTAAGCAGTTCTTGCATTAATCCATTTCTACACAATCACACATTGTGCAACTACAATAAGTATTACTAAGCAACACAATAAACAGCTTTAACCACATTATATATAACTATAAGATCTGTATGTAGTCTGCATTTTCCCCTTCATGTGTATTATATTATTATGGGTGTGTTTATAAATTAAACATATTACAGCTCCCTATGCAATACCAAGCATAGCCTTAAAAGCCACCATTAACTGAAACAGCTTCCTTATATGAAACAAATACAGTAATCCATTTTCATATTCCAAAGTTTTTTATATGTACATCGAGTGAAGTCTGTGACTCAGTGACAATAAGTTGATTTTTCTACACAAGGTAACGGTTGCATATTTACATGTAGGCTACTGGATCTGAGGATGACCCAAAGGGTCAGTGTGTTATTTGTCAGGAGGGTTTGTCAAACGAAACCTGCAAAATTGAAAGCCTTTTATCTACAAAGCATTCAGAATGTGAACAAAAATAACTTTTTTACACAAAAGAAACAGGAACTTTGCAATCAGCAAAATGACAACATTGCTTGATGAACTGGTAGTGAAGATTCAAGCCCAGGGGTCTCATTAAGTTAGGTAGGTTATGTAAATACTTTACTTTCTACATGTACTAAATATTATTGTAAAAAAACACGTGCAAGTGGTCTGTGGGAAAAATTAAAAACACCAAGGCGGTAAAATAGGTTGGGAACCACTGCTATAGAGTGTACTGCTTATTGTTATGATTCATTTTTTCAAAACTAATTTAAAATATTTATTTTAATTCAGCCATTTTACTATTGGTCTTAGCATGGCAGATATGGGAGTGAGTTGGTTGCAACCTGGTCTCACTAGAAAAGCGTCGACTCAGTAGCACAATTTGTCTTCCAATTTACGTTCCTGTGAGCACGCATTCTTGCCGCTACCAACAATGCATCGCGGCTGTTTTTACCATGGAATCTTCCGATGTACTGCGAAATGAAACGAAAATCAGCCATTTTCCCCGCCGAATGTTTTCAAAACGTATTTGCCAATTGTTGCATTTATACCGATTATTTATTTGATTTAGAACGACCAATTTGCTATTAAACCAATTAAATTGTTACAAAAATGACTATTCTATGCCCTTTCATTTTAATTTGAATGTGCTGCCAGCTGCTTGCTCTGCGGCACTCAGCCAATAGGCAGGGATGGGATGTTGAAAAGAATTGTGGGAAATGTCGTTTTAAAACCTTGAAATATACCTTAACTTCTTACTCAGTCCTACATATCCCACAATTCTTTTCAATGTCCCGTCCCTGCCTATTGGCTGAGTGCCGCAGAGCAAGCAGCTTGCGGTATATTCAAATTTCAAACTACGCAGAAGCATGAGCACTTAGCTTAAATGTGTTTAAGCTACTGACTGTCTCTGTTGAACCGAATACTGTTTTGTTGTCGACGCTTTTCTAGTGAGACCTGCGCTACTGAGTCGACGCTTTTCTAGTGAGACCAGGTTGGGGAGGGAACAAGGTGGAGGCACAGGATACATAGTGTATAGATATTTTATAAATTATTCCTGTAACCAAGAAGGGAAGGTAGGCAGCCAAGAAAACAAACAAAAAGCAATAACATAAGAATATGAAAGGATGCTTGAAAATTTGAGAGGTATAAAGCAATTGCTCTGATATAAAACCAAAGAAATAAATAAGTTGCATTAGCTGCATTCCACCTATTCTCAGTAGATTCTCGCTTCATTTATGTCATTAAAATAATTTTACTGTTCTCTGAAAATATGCTACTGCCTTTGCACTTGATTCAGAATAGGACCTACAATGTAATACGTTAGTACAATTTGTATTTTTAATTCACAAAGTAAGTAGCTCGCATTGTTAGGTTTATGTTACAAATTGACTCTGTACTACAGTAAGATCAGCAATGACCCAGTCTGCCTCCTCAGCTTGGCTGATGGTAATAATCACGCTGATACCACAAACAATATGGTAAACCTGAGTTAATGAATTATAAATGTTTACAAGTACTTTCATGTAAATCACTAGTAAAACAGCAGCGCCTATTTGTTGTATGGAAACACATATGGTGCTGGTATAAAAAATGTATGAGCATACTGGAACCTTAACAGCTTGCACAAGGGTTAAGTCAATTCTTTGTGAGACATTTATATATTTTATTTGTCAGACTAAGTACATTTTTTCAATGTCCCAGCAGCACATTAGTCGATAGAAAGTGCTTTATCTGCTTTAGAATTAATTAGTTATATAATAAACTAAGACTACTTGCAACTAGACAAACTACAACGATGAATGTATTCATGTTTGCACTTCAATAAAACCCTTTCACTTTTTTGTTACTGGTAAAACAGTTATTTTGTATTCCATGAGCGTCAGTTGAATTATGTTTTCAAATGAAGATGTGATTGTTACCATATGGAAATCAGTTCTTATTTAGCATTATATAAACACCCAAAGCTAAAAATGTGATGTCATACATTCTAGAAGCTGCTCATGTTACAGAACTAGCAAGGAACGACTATGATGCACATACTGTAGGAGCATCAAAATTTGTGTTTTATTTATTTATTTATTTTTTTAACATTGCTTGAAAAAAAAATATGCTGACTTATTGGTAAGGAAGGCCCAGAATGGCACATATTTTTGCTCTGATTTTATCACGTTCAAGCATCATTTGAAAGGATTCCTCAATAAATGTTTTATTTAAAATAAAAAATAAAATAAAATGTATATAAGCACACATTTATTTGTCTTTAAAACTAATGTATTGTGATGTCAATGACAATGATAATGTTTCCAGATAGTTCAAGATGCCTTTCAGGTTACCTAGGTAACCAGAACTCTGGTCAATGATCGCCAAATCAGTTCCCTTCCCTATCCTGTTTCCCTCTAGAGCCACACACAGCGAGGCCCTCGAGACAAGTTCAGTCTGAGGCTCAGTGAGGTCCTAATTTCTATATCAATCTGCATTGGTTTCAGTTTTAATACATCTTGAAACCATTTTTTTTTTCTTGGTGTGGTTTTTGAATTACAAATCATGCATGAGAAACCAACCAATCACCGTTAAGTATTTGTCAGAATTGCAGTGCATCTTATCCTATATTTAAATGTCATCCGGTGTAGAGGACATAAAGCATTGTTCGAAAGTTAAAAAAAAAAAAAAAAAAAGCTTTTTTGTGTTTGCTTGTAGTCCCTGATTACAATCTCTGTTTTTGTGATTCATAATAAGTTACTGTGTCGCATGTAGTCTTATTATAACGGAAATCATTTCTTAACAGTTTGTCGCCCAAGCTGAACAATATATATAGCAATACCCTACACACAACATGTAAACATATACAGTATTACAGGGCTGTATTTGCCTATTTCTTTAAGAATGCTGTTTTCAATCTGTTTTCTGAATGACGTAAGTATTGCTTCAAAAGGCAGGCAGCTGAGCCAATGACAGACAAAGTTATTTTTGTCAAAGCCAATCACTGATACTAGAGATCAAATTCATACTAGTTTGGTCTCTTCCATCCAAGTGTGTCTTGTTATAAAAGAGGCTTGAGATTTAACACGCTTTGTTCATAAACAAGAGGTTTGTTTTTATAATTATATAAAATATGTTTTTCATGAATAACCTTGTACAACTGAGTGTGACAAGGCAACAGCATCATTGCCGTAAATAATTAATATTCATTTACCTAATATAATTTTCCCTGGGGAATATGGGAATTGATGATGCAACCAAAGCAGACACAATTTGAATTCAGAAAATAGCTGCAAAAGGTTACCTGGAAAAGGTTAGACAGGTAGCTAGGAGATACAATTAGAGGAAACCTTTCCGGGACAGCGACGGTTGTGGTGTCAACCTGCCCCTCAAGCCACTGTTGGGTTCATGAATAAGCTTTATCAGGAAGTACCCACAAGGGGTTGACTTTTAAACAGCTTAGACTAAAAAAGTTGATCACCTACATAAGTTTAATTTGAAACCACACGCATAGCCCAAACACCTTGCATTTCTCACTAGAAGATTACATCCCTCCACTATGTCAGTGTGACCTAGACTGGAGAAACCTAATAATGCATGTGCACATTAGGCCCTTTAAACTTCTTGGCTTTTTTGTTGCTAGTAGAAATAACCAGCCCTACCATCAAGTGTTGTTAGCCTCGCTTAGTCACTCATTTGCACATCATTTGGGACAGCTCTGCTTGTGGTGATTCAGTACCTCACATGTAATTGTTTACATGTCAACTCTCAGTATCATATCCTAGAGATCTCTCCTGTCAGCTCCCATTCATCCTGATAGGTCAGCCTTGCACCTGCAAGCTGGAGCAATGCCAGCCGAACAGGATCTGTCACTGTTCAGCAATCAGTGCGCTCGCTGAGGTAGCAAACATAGGTTCAGTGTTCTCCTTTCAAAACACTTTAAAAAAACAACAGTGCTGTATCACCAATAACCAGTGCAAACAGTGGATTGTGTATCAAAATAATTCAATCTGTTTCTTTCTTTCTAGGTAGCTTGCCTCAGTCGCTACTGCGATTATCAAAAGGGTATTTTAAGAGGATTACTTATTTAATGACATTACTAAGAAACACCCACAGAGACCAAAGTCTACTTTTACAGGGGTGTCCTCGAGCCACAAGACAGTAAAATTATAAAATAGTTAAAACATTAACTTTAAATGAATAAATCATATCCGATAGCAGGAATGAAGTATTTACTATTCAAGGCAGCAATAACTGTTTAACAAGGTTAAGATTTCGGTTTAAATAAAACTCTATATAAAATTATGCCGCACACCCCTTCTCCACAAAAATATATATATATTGATGATAGTGTTATGAATTCTACTTGTATTTCTTGTTCTTGGATTATGATTTTTTGATGTTTGTTTGTTGCTGTTTATTGTTGAAAACTGGAAAAAAAATATATATATAAAAAAATTATAATAAGAATCTTCTTGTATGGATCTAAAATTATTCAGACCTCTCCATTCTCTACCATAACACAGCTTTCTTAATACCTGTATTTAGATCTTTTAGGGATTTCTGTAACAGCACAGGCATGCATTTCATAAAGCAGATTTGACTTTTAGGTATACATCTGAAAAAAAAATTCAAGAAAATAAATATTGAAAAGATAAAAAAAGCTGCATTCCTGACAGTTTGGCTGGTTATAAAAGTTGAAAATTGTTCAAAACATGACCTTGCAGTCTCTGCAGGTGTTTACTACATAAGGAAAATTAGCTGATATGAGTTGTTATTGACTGCTTTTTCCAGCAAGTATAATTTTTTGCTGCTTGGTATTCACTTTGAAATTAGACCATCAGTGTGAAAACAGCCTCTGAAATTATTGGTCAGCTTCTCTTGAAGACCGCAAAACCAGAGTAGGATCATTTTTCCTTTACAAAAAAAACAAAACACTCAGAATCTCCTCCCTGGATGTCAAGTGCCAGTGCAGTGTTTGGCAGTTCCGTGAATCCTCCTTTTCGAGATAAAATGGCATTTGGGAAATCAGTCTGCTTTCAATTCCCAAATGCCATTTTATCTATAAAATGTTACTATAAATGGGAATGTTCAATGTAATGTTTATGGCAAATAAAAAAAGTTAAAAATATATGTATTCAGGGACTATTTTTTTATTTTCTCAGTGGAAGGATACATAATACATTTCTTCTTTTTTCTTTAAAAAAGCTAGTTTGTGTAATTATTAAAAAAAAAAAATGTAGCCATTTTATAAGCAAAATAACCCACTCCAGGGTGTGCAGTAAGACAATTCTTACCACACTTCCTGGTTGGTTGAAGGGACTTGGCCTGCAGCCTTGTGCCTCACAACACACCCAGAGCGTGTGGTAAGAATTGTCTTACCGCACACCCTGTTGTGGGTTATTTCTTACATATATTATTATTATTGTTTAAGTTTTGCATTCTTATTAAGGTATAATAATGTGATATAATGGAATGTAAACTCCAAAATGAGTATCTTATTTGCCCCAAGCTTTAAATTCATTGTTGAATACAAACAAATCTGCTTTACCTGTCAATCACCTTCAGAGCTGTAAAAATAATGATAATAAACAAATATCCACAGTTTAAAAAGTCTTCTTTTAATACCATATCAGAATCATAGTAACACCGGGTTACCAAAGGGATAACTGTGGAACCATCTTAGATGGTATAATAGTACAATTTAAAAACAAAGAATGACAAGTAGGTATACTATTACAGGGGTTCACTGTTTTGTTCCAATTTCTGTTGCTGTTTTTCCAGTTGATTTGATTGTTATCAACCAATTAAAAAGATGTTATCAAGCAGTTATAATATGGGCTGCTAGGTACCTCCTATTTACTCCTATTTACCTCCTATAAACTGTGCAGCACCATAGACTGTAACACGCACCCTTTGAATTGCATGCACCCGGTACATTGTGAGCATGACTGAGCAGTTTCATTTATCATTCCTCTTGTTAAACATACTTCTCTGGTATGCTAAAAACAGGGGAGTAAAGCAAAGAATAAGACTTTTTAGGTGTTTAGATGTGCAATATTATCAATGTATAAATTAAGCATAAACTGTACACTGTTATAAAATCACACATATACCAATTTACAATATTTGGTTTTAGTTGTATTTGTTTCTCAAATAAAGGCTTAACTGTAACATTATCTTTTTCTGACAGCTGTAGGTGGTGATGTATCATACACATGTAAATTCCACTCAAGAATTCTGCATGTCTCTTATTGTATTTGTAAAAGTGTGTATGTTATAATCTGAGAATTACTGTAAATTATAATTTGGGCTTCTAGTTTTCGTTTTTTATTTTCCATCTCTCTCCCTCCCTTTAAACCTTAATTAATAATTGTTAAGCTTTGACTGAATACCAGATTGTTTAAATTAGCGACACAAGACTAGAAACTAATGCAGTGGAAATTAATAAGATTAATTCGGAGATTAGAGCCAGAACGAAATGCAGGTTCAAATAGAATCAGGTGAGACCAATGCACGTCGTTTGTTAACTCAATCAAGATATCAAAAATACAGTACAACCCGAAAACTAGAACCCTAGTTATAATCAAAAATTCACATGTAAGTCAATGTGCATAAAGTATAATAACAGGACAACTTTGCTTTGTTGCTGTAGTAAACTATTTAATGTAAAGGAATGAAACTTAAATGACGAGCAACAATATTCTAATATTATACTTAGCAACCTTTATCTGACAGCTGTAAGAATTATAGCATATTATTAAGGGCACAATTAAAGAGTTCCATCTAAGATAACATTTCACTTTTTTCCATGGTGACTGTAACAGGGGGAGGTGTTACGTGAGTGGTTCGTCACTGAACAAGACTGAGGCAGACACAGAGCATTGGGTGTTGACACGCCGAACAGGCGTGCAGATTTAATCAACACAAGTGAAAACACTAGGGTACCAGCAGTGCTAGCCCTAGTGTCACATTTAATAAAGAAAACAAAACAAAACAAAATAAAGCTACAAATAAAAGTTTGCCACACAAGGTGAGCGTTAGTCTCATCAAAAGAGACGTCCAGCTGCAGGAACCTACGGCGCTACTAAAATCCTCTCTATATACTGTTTGTGATCAACCTCCCCTAACCTAACCTACTTCTGGGTTCCTGGAATCCCAGCCTTCTCACAGAAACTCCTGCCTCTTCACATGGCTTTGGCTGGGCAGTGCCTTCATGAGCACCGTCTTTCAGTTGAAGGGTTCCGTAGTAGTTAATCCTGCGGAGCAGACAATCTCCTGGGTTGTGGCCATGTACAGGGGTAGATGCTCCTGGGGTTAGTGCTGGCTCCATAGCTTCAACAAAACACAGCAAGTTTTCTCTAAGCGCCCGTCTGTATGGCTTGAGCTGTAGTGCAGACTCCCCGGGCACGCCCCCCAGCCAATCGGGACCTCCCGATCAGCTCAACGCTGGGTGAGCCTACCTGCTCAATTATTTCCTTAACAACACATCTCCTGTTGTGCGTCCCAGCTGCTTCCATAAAGGCATACATGCACCCAAGAACCAGCGATAGGGTCTCCCTGTCACAGTAACACACTAAAAAGGCCTTCTGATTTTATAATCACACTGCTGTACATGCATAGATATAGAAATCCAGACTGCTGCAGTATTTACGGTCTTGAGAAGGACCTGTGGTGGAGGAATAAAGTACTCCAGTTTTAATGAAGGCTTATCTGATCCACCTGCACTTAGTTCACGCTTACTGTTTGATCAGGACCACCCCATCAACATTTTTTACAGAAGAGTTATTACCTCCCGTGCCATAACTCAAACCTCCTCAAGCATGCCATGACAAACTCAAATTACTTTTCAAATAAAAAAAAAATCTAAATTCCGAAGCTGCACACTCTAATTGCAAATCACCACCTGTGGTAATATTATTGAAAAACAGATGAGTGTCTTGTGTGAGCAATAGCCTTAAAACAAGTAGCAGTTCCAGCTGCCATTGTGATGTATAGGCACGATGGAGGGCAGATGAGCGATTAATTAGGTCTGTCCTAAAATACTGCCAGGGGAGCACTTCTGTACTAGTGATTGAGAACAAGAAAGAGTGGCATTCGTCTTCATTGTTGGTTAACGGCAAAAAAATAAAGATGCAATTGATTTGACAGAGCTTCAAGGTATGTGGCTGAGTCATTTGGTAGTGTCAAAAGGCTCAAACCCAAATTAATTAGCTGAAGTGCCATAATTAATTCTTTAGCCTTACTTCAAGGTTTTTTGCATATCACAACAAATAGCGCAAACTGCAAACAGTTTGAAAGAGAATAAGTGCTATCTTCTGAAGCCTGGTTATATAAACAGTCATGACTTATTCAAAGGCTGTGTTGTCTCCAATTAAATATAGATTATGGGGTATTTAAAAGAAAATATATGTCACAGATCAGTTATTTCACATTCTAAACTGTCACAGATTGTTCAGGCCGAGATACATGACAGTTTCACAAACCCTACCTGTAAAACAGAATGGCAGCTCCTGTGGGACAAGCAGTTTAATTGAAGTTTTAATTTATATAACCCTTTCTCCTTTATGATGTCACAAGGGAGGACCCTATCCCTCTCAACACACAACTTCAGTGTGGTTACATGCACACACAGATTATGTGAGTTTTTGTATCACTTAGTAAAACACAGGTTAAAGATTTTTAAATCAGTTCAGAAGCCAAATGATTATCACCCTGTCTATTATATGAATGACTGTTTTTATGTTGCGTCCCTTTGGTAACTCACCTCTCTGGTATAACACCACCTGTGTATAACCCACACCCTGTATATAATATGAATGAATGCACAGGGTTTTCTGCTGCAATGCCTTTGTCATTGTGATGTTCTTTACATAGTATAGTAGGGTTTCATATTCAATTCATATTGTGCTCAATGCAGACTAGACTGCACACATGTGCCACTAATCCCTCCAGCTCATGCTAAGCATCTGTATAGGACCATGATCTATTTTGTGCTAATTGTCTAGGCTACTAAGTAGGCCTATATAATAATTAAAAAAACAACAAATGCTAAAATCATTTAGTTCCAATTTAAAATAATATTTTATTCGGATTGTACACCAATGTGTACAATGCTGCATAATGATTTATTCTGTGTTACTGATAGGCTAAAGTAAAAAGAAAGTGCGCTAGGTATTCATCTGATTTTACTACTGTACTGTATAGACCTACTGTATAGATTTATATTTTTACATAATGTAATGTGTAGCCTACCCAAAACACATTAGTGTAATTTCAGCGTAATGATTTACATTTCAAATGCATTGAGAACTGTAAATGTATGTGTGTATGATGTTATTGTATTGTTTTTAAACCTGACACCTCCTTATGTTGGACAAACATGTCCGGTTTAGCGAGGGGCTACTGTATGATTATGAAAAGCTTTTTGGAGGTGAAAGTGAGAGCCTGATGGGATTAAACTGCCTTTCATTTTTTATATATATATATATATAACACAGTATTAAAATAGCTAAAATGAAGACAGAGAAAAATGCATTGTACAGATGATGTTTACATTTAACAAAAACAAAGTTATTTTGATTCTTGCACCCTTGCATGTTTAGACGTTATCCTTTGGGCACTCTGCTGCAGCAAACCACAACTCAGCTCCTTCTATTTATTTGAACAATGTCATACGACTCTCGCAATGCTAGAGATCTCGCTAAGAAGACGTAACATATATTTATATTAGTACATTCTGGCTCTTTCATTAACATATTTTCTCTTAGTACATGCGACAAAACGTATATTTTGCGAATTGTCGCAACGAAAATGCAAATTGCAGTATGTTTGTGCTGTGACTGGTCCATCTTAGTACATCTACCTCTCTGTGTTTTAATGTTGTGCAATTTTAAATGTTATTATTTATTTTGTGTGCTTTTCTTTCTAAATAAGTTAAGATACAGTTATCTTAATGGATTTCATTGTTGGAGTAGAATGCAATGGGATATAGCTTGAGTTTTCACTGTACTTTCACAACTGCTTTCAAAATAAGTATTGTGCTTAAATTTGTAAAAATTAATTCAAATGTCAATAAACAAAAGATGTAGCACAAAATCTGAAAAAAATAAAGCTTTGCCCAGGACAATATGGGTAAAACACAGGATAAAATAATGTATTTTTGTCCTGTCTGCATTCTAGAAGTTTAAATGCTTGACAATTCTAAAAGCTCCTCCTCTCTTACACATTGAGCGTCCTCCTGTCCTGTTTTAAAACGGAAAAGAGCTCAACTTAACCTTATTGTTCATTGTTTGTTTTAGTTTTCTATTTAATACAATATGTATTTTACAACTTTTTACCAGTCCCACACTCCATTTATGCTCATATTCTTTTTCAAGTCAGGTGTTGTTTTGAAGTAATCGTAATGACTGTTTTAGTACAAAACCTGTATGACAGCTGCTTTCCGGTGCAGTATATTCTCGTGGTGATGAGAACACAGCTGTTATTAGCTGCTGTCTTTCTGTCTGCTTGACCACATACAATGGTCGTGGGGACACATAAGAGTCCACCAAAGGTGAACCGCAAATTGTGTCTAGGGGTATAAATAGACAAAAGGTCAGTTATGTAAGGGGGAGACACACCATTTGAAGCCTTTAAAGTCAATAGCAAGATTTTAAAATCAACGTGAAACAGGAAGCCAATGTAAGGATTCCAGAACAGGGGTAATATGATCATATTCCGTACATGAGGCTCAAAAGTTAAGCTAGGGTCAAAACTGACCCCCACATTTTTCATTTTAGACCATAGATAGCCATGCTTAAACTGTTAGATTTTTGCAGTTGGTACAGAGAACCTAGTAACATGGCTTCAGTCTTATCACAGTTCAATTTCAAAAAATGTTGTTGCATCCAAGTTTAATATCAGTTATACAATTAGTAAGCATGGAAACAGCCACTTCAATGTCAGGTTTAGTTTGCAAGTAAATCTGAGTGTCATCAGCGTAGAGATGGAAATTCACGGCATGATGTCTAAGAATTTGACCAAGTGGGAACACATATATATATATATATATATATATATATATATATATATATATATATATACAGTATATATACTAAATAAAAGAGGCCCCAATATGGAGCCCTGGGGAAGCCCAGAGAAAACAGTCCCAGGAACTGACCTAAACCCACCCAGAGTGACTAAATGCTTTCTCTCAGAGAAATAAGAGCTAAACCAACTTAGGACAGTGCCAGAAATGCCAAATAGGCTCTCTAACCAAGCAAGTTGAATGTTATGGTTTACAATATCAAAAGCGGCAGTAAGATCCAGTAAAACTATTATAGAAAGACCACCTGAGTCAGAAGCCATTAAAAGATCATTTACAACCTTGACAAGGGCTGTTTCAGTACTATGTAGCAGTCTAAAGCCTGATTGAAGAGGTTCATAGAGTTTATTTATTGAAAGATGATTATTCAATTGTTGTGCCACAACACGTTCCAAAATTTTAGACAAAAAAGGCAAATTTTATATAGGCCTATAATTACCCAAATTATCAGTGATTTGGTTTGTTTTTTTCGGCACTGTTATGACTGCAGCGATTTTAAATGCTGAAGGCACAACTCCAGAGTTCAAAGACTCGTTGATGATATTAGTCACTAATGGGCAGAGAGCCGAAAAGCAGGAACGAACTAGAAAAGTAGGAATGGGGTCTAACAAACAAGTGGGTTGAATTTTTGGCTTAGGGAGGTAACCTGGGCAATTAACTCAGGCACAGGGTAAAATGAAATAATTGGTATGTAAAAAACTGGAAGTTGACGTGTAATGTTTTCAATCTTGGTGACGGAAAATTCTAAAAAATTATTACATAGATTTTGAGAAGCTGATAATATAGACGAGTGGTTTGGCTCTAACAACCGACTTATAGTGAAAAACAAAAGCCTCGGGTTACCATGGACATTCTCAATAAGTCTAGAAAAATAAGTGGATCTGGCTGAGGCAATAGCATCCCTATATTCATACATGTGTTGTTTCCAGACCTGAAGGTGCACAGTTAACCCAAAGGCAAGCTGCCTTCATAGAGCGCAGCTGGTCCGTATAACAGGGAGAACAGGGAGAACAGCGTGTATAGGAGACAGATCATCTTTTTTTTAGGGGTTGTATTATCAAGAATAGCAGTCAGGGTGTTATTGTAAAACTGGACCATATCCTCCAAAGTGTCCACAAAGGAGACACAACGACCTAGCGTGGTCAATTGACCTTAAATTATGAAAAGTAATTAATCGTTTGGGATTAGATGGAAGGAAAGGGAGTTCCAAATGGCCATCAGAGATACCCAAGTCAAGAATCTGCAAATTAGAAGCTGGTGTGACACTATGGTATAGTAAGCAAACTTGTTAAATTTGCAGATGACACAAAAATGGGAGGAGTGGCAAACACTGTTGCAGCAGCACAGGTCATTCAAAATGATCTAGACAGCATTCAGAACTGGGCAGACACATGGCAAATGACATTTAATAGAGAAAAGTGTAAGGTACTGCACGCAGGCAATAAAAATGTGCATTATAAATATCATATGGGAGATACTGAAATTGAAGAAGGAATCTATAAAAAAGACCTAGGAGTTTATGTTGACTCAGAAATGTCTTCATCTAGACAATGTGGGGAAGCTATAAAAAAAAGGCCAACAAGATGCTTGGATATATTGTGAAAAGTGTTGAATTTAAATCAAGGGAAGTAATGTTAAAACTTTACAATGCATTAGTAAGACCTCATCGAGAATATTGTGTTCAGTTCTGGTCACCTCATTACAAAAAGGACATTGCTGCTCTAGAAAGAGTGACCAGAATGATCCCAGGTTAAAAAGGCATGTCGTATGCAGACAGGCTAAAAGAATTTAATCTATTGAGTCTTGAACAAAGAAGACTACGCGGCGATCTGATTCAAGCATTAAAAATTCTAAAAGGTATTGACAATGTCGACCCAAGGGACTTTTTCGATCTGAAAAAAGAAACAAGGACCAGGGGTCACAAATAGAGATTAGATAAAGGGGCATTCAGAACAGAAAATAGGAGGCACTATTTTACACAGAGAATTGTGAGGGTCTGGAACCAACTCCCCAGTAATGTTGTTGAAGCTGACACCCTGAGGTCCTCGAAGAAGCTGCTTGATGAGATTCTGTGATCAAAAAGCTACTAACAACCAAACGAGCAAGATGGGCCGAATGGCCTCCTCTCGTTTGTAAACTTTCTTATGTTCTTATGTTATTAACTAAGTCCATAGTGTGGTCCTTATTATGAGTAGGGGCATTGACAAGCTGGGATAGGTCAAAACAGTCCAAGAGTGCTAAAAATCTGACTGCCTGAAAGGAGTGTTGGGAATCAATATGAACATTAAAATCACCCAAAATTGAAATCCTGTTAAATGTAGGACACAATACAGATAATAGATCAGCACATTTTGTGAGAAAGGAATCATTTTGCATAGGAGGTCGATAATAAGAGCCATAACCAGTGACTGGGTAGAGGCCATTTTAAAAACTATACACTCAAAGTAATTAAAAATATGGACAGGAAAAGGGGTTAAGTTCAAATCTGAATTATACACAACTGGCAGCCCGCCACCATGGCCTGAAGAGCGGGATTTTTCAACAAAACCAAAGCCAGGAATAACGACCTGGTTTAACAAGAGGCAGTCATTTTCTTGGTGCCAGGTTTCAGTTCAACATAGAAAATCAAGACTACTATCTGTGATAAACTAACTCAATAACAAAGCCTTATTATTTAAAGAGCGGGTGTTAAATAAAGCTAGTTTGACTGGTCTGGATAGTAAATAGTGCTTGGTGTTAATTAAAGCAGACTCTGATCGCGGTAGTCTGTGTAGGCAACTAGAGTCAATACCAGAACAAGAGGCAGTAACATTCTGCCGGCAGGACCAAGTAGTAAAAACATTACTTGTAGAAGTAGAAAAAAAACAGCGCCCAAAACTTCAGTGCAGATATCTTGGTCTGCGCAGGAATCCATGCTCTCGGCAGATATCCAGTACCTATTTTGAAAGAGAACGGTAGTGATTTAAATGCATTAATTGAGAAACAGAGACATTATCGATGATTTTCAAATAATCAAGGCACAGTCAAAATCAGAAGTCAAAACAGGCAGACATTAATAAACAAACGGCAGGCTACAGAAACGCCGGCCACCGCATCCACAGTACAAGCCCCAGGCAGGCAATCCAAGTCGGACTGCAGTCAACGCAGGCAGAAAATCCCAGGCAGCAGACAACGCAGGCCGAGATCCAGACGGAGTTCAAACAAGGATCACAACAGCCATGGGTCACAACAGGCAAAATCACTGCAGTTGGAGGGAGGAGGCAGGCAGGCAGAATCTGCGGGACAGACGACCAGGCAGAACAGATAGCACCTGTAGGAAACCAAAAAGCAGTTTGAATTAGGCAGGCGACAATCTAATCCGTGGCAGTATCTGCAAACAGGTAGCAAGGTTCAACAAGACGGCAGACGGGGATATCAAAAGCAACAATAGTAGATAAATGGTCACCTGCACACCTTGGATACAATTCAAATAGTCGCCCTAAAAATACACATTAAAAGGTAAAAAACCCAGTAGAGAAGCAGCAGTCAAAACGCACCTGACCGAGATAAATAAATGAAGCAAAACTCTTCTGGAATATGTGGGCCATTTGAACCAGGCACATTATTAATCAAAAATACTATTTTGGACTATTGACAGTCCTCTGATCACCCCCACCACACACACACACTTACTGATACTATGCAAACCAGATACAGAACAGTCTTTTTCTGGTTGTGACTGGCATTGTGAAAGAGCTGAGGTCCCAGATAGAACATGTGCTTTTCAATGTACAAAGCACGCTGCTGTTTATATTGATATTCTAGAAGACGGTTCTTGTTCTTCCTTAAGAAGAGGTCATATGCCCCTTGAAAACACAGCCTGGTGGATCATGGGGCCTAAGGCTACATAAGATAGGCTGGTTGATGAGGGAGCATTCTTTGGTATAATCTACTCTTCCAAAGAACACATTGCTTACTTACTGGCACCCAGACCGTTTCTGGAATTTGCTGGGTAGATCTCTTTGTGGAAAGACAATAAATAATTAGAGGCATGGTAGTTATAAAAAAAAGGTGCTGCAAACTTTTTTATGATAATGCCATGACACGTTCTTTTTCTACTAACCTTTTCATACATCTAATACAATAATAATAATAATAATAATAAATAATAATAATAATAATAATAATTTTTAAATCTTAGAAATAGATAACGTGGGAAAAATACAGACTTTTATTATTGAAGATGCGAAAACTGTAGTAAGTAGGGGAATGTTTGAACCCTGTTGCCCCTGTATAGTAGTTCTCCTGTCAAGTTTTCATTAAGTGTTGTATATTACTAATCTAAGATTCCTTCTTCATTTGTTTATAACATTTTATGACGGTAATTTTAAATACTGTGTTTATAATTTAATGCTTTCATGTTAAATCCTTAAACACCTTTTAACAATCATATGAGTCAAAACCACATGCACAGTGAGAAAACAAGTTAAACAGGACACACACTTTGTCACACACACTCACTTATGCACTTTAACACCTTAATGCCTGCTGGTCCTTCAGTTACCCAGTATTTCATTTTTCAAGGATTAAACTGGCCTTTATTGGAAAGTTTGCATGGCATTTGATAGTGCCTTTGACTCCAAAATATCCTTGAACATGGAAGAATCCTATCACACATCACATCTCTTCTACTCCCCTGAAGCTATACAACCACTAAGGATTACACCAACATCATCAGAGTTTACAGCAGACACCATGCACTTATCTTTATGGCTCTACATTTGTTTTTTCACCAAATATTGACTTTCACATTATTTCCACAAAATAGTCTCATCCCTCAGCTAATAGCTCTGGCTTTAGTATCAAGAACATTTAATGAATAGCTTTCACTGGCTCATTATACTGGTGTTGGAATCCCAAGTGCACTGAGCTATTCTATAAGGGTATACAACACCCTCAGCAAGCTGTTCACACTTGTATGCAAATTAAGTCTCATCACTTTAGATGTGTCCATTTTGTTTGTCTTTGAAGTCATACAGCTGACACCATCTATTATACTGCCCTCAAAGTACCGTGTCTACCTGATGAAAGGCCCAGATGGACAACAAGCAAACAGCAAAGTGCAAGCAAAGCACCTGCCAGGAATCAGGAGCACACTCATTTCTGGTGTTTACAAAAATCTCACTGTTGCAGCACTCATTGAAGTCAACCTATCTGAAGAATAATTTAGTAATTTGCTATTTTTTTAGTTGACAAGAAGTTCCCTGCAGTTTAATAAATAAATACAAAATGAATGCCCAAATGATTAGATTCCTGTTTAATTACATTTGAGGAGTGAATTGACAAGGCTGCAATAATTTTGAACAAATCTGAATTAGTTAGATTAAAAAATCATATACTGAAATGTAAAGTCTATCCCATTTTTTCATCACACATGTACTGTATGAAAATACATTTAAAGGGCATTTGATCAGTTGTATGTAATAAATGACGTCATCACAAGCTTCCATGATATGGTGTCACTTTTGGATTAAATGGTTTATTTACGGCTGACATTATATACAAATATATAATGCTATTATTATTATTATTATTATTATTATTATTATTATTATTATTATTATTATTTATTTCTTAGCAGATGCCCTTATCCAGGGTGACTTACAGTCGTAAACAGAAATACATTTCAAGAATAAACAGCTAGCCATGTTCAGCTCTTCTGTATTGTAAACATGGTGCATACATTACATTTAAAACAAGGGGAAAAAAGAGCTTTGTCTTTATTTCAACATGTGCATTTACCCAAGACAAATATCACAAACAACGTAAGTATGAGTACCAGGAGAGTATTAACTGTTAGCCTTCTGTGCTTCACTGGGACTGAATGCATTTCTATTAAGAGACCAAGGATCCACACTATCCTTGTCATAATTCCTGCTTGTTCATAGGAATTTAGCTGCAGGTCTCTGTCTGTCGCTAAAATTGACAACTGCCTATGGCTCTGCACAACTGAAATGCAGAATCTTGAATTTCACATTCTTATCCAAATAAAATGTATCTGCCAAAGGGGACTGGTACTACATAGCTGTAGCACTGTGGCACCAGTTGTCTGATTAACATATTTAGTCTGATATACTGTAAGCCATTTTTGTCTGCGTTTCCAGAGGGAGCTGTACCATTGTAAGACCGTATCAGCTTCTAGTACAACATAAACTCAGACTACTCAATAATGTCAAATGTAGCATGTCCAAAATGTTTCAATGTACAGTATGGCAGTTTTGTACCAAAATTAAATAAGTCTCACATAGTCCTTAATTTGAAGCTATTCTGGAGGGGTCAATTAGGAAAGGGAGCAGAAAATGAGTTGTGATTTAACTGCAAAACATGTGTATCGATTAAATAATACTGGCTATTATTTTGGCTGGCTTGTATAATCCCCTTATAAATTGATATTGGTACTACTATTTGATAATGACTTTGTTACTTTGCATTCTTTAGCCTGTAAGTTCAAAATAACTTATTGTAAAATAAAACAAAAACAAAAAATCCCATATTTCCTGTCAGCTCTCAAACAAGGCTGACTGTTTTCTGTTATTGGTTTTTAAAAAAAGTGCTTTACTGTAGGCATATAAATTGTTTGAATGAGATGGAAAAGGACTGATAAGGAATTACACTTTGTTCCCTAAAAGCATTTTAACATCCTTACAGATTTTTTGCCCAAATTAAGAAATATATAAAACAAAAACGTCTTATATGATTCATACAATGATTTTTAATACAGATTTGTCAATCAATTAGTATTTGTAAAGGCCTATCATATAAGATAGAATGCAACTAACAACAAACCACTTTACCCTTTGTAATGTTTTGTTTTGGTAAAAATTATTGATTATATTGTGTTTAAATTTGGTTGTATCCATATTTAATATGTTGTACAGTTGCATGGAGATAAACACTAAATAAAACAAACAAAATATAAACATTGTGTGCATTTATCGTTTTGTATTACAATTTTGTTGAACAACAAAAACCACATTTTGTAAACACACACTGCCTAACGACTTACAAGCCCCCACCCAAAAAATAAAAATAAAATACATGATAAATACCCTAATTTGTGCATCTTGTGCATAGGAAAATATGAGATCTACCGTAAAAAGGGATGTTAATACTTATTAGGTAAGATTTACTAAACAAAAATAGCTGGATGTCCTTTAGTCACACACATCTTGGTCTTTTAATTATTTTGTTTTCTTGTTTTCAAACATTTTCATTAAAGCCAATTAACTTAGCAAACTGAATGAGTCTGTAACTGTGTGCTATGCTTTGTAAGTAAGATGTCAATGTTTATCTTTTGTAGGTTACCTTTACCAGTGGCAGTCCATTCCACTCCATCCAAAGTGCCAGAGACAGGGATTCAAAACTACTTTAGGAAGGGAGGACAATCTGCCTTAACCTGCTGAGCTCTCCATTAATGTCATTGTTTCTCTTTAAAACACTCCCTATGAATTAAACATTTGGAGATAATCTTTTACTGTGTGCAGAAATGGTTTTATATCAACCTCTACTGGAAAAGCTTTGAATGATTTTTTATTTTTTTTCACTTTCACCAATTAACACCAGATTTCTGGCAACAAACACATAATTAATTGAAACATTTAATTACCATTAAAACTAGCAGTAATTAACACCTTTCTCCTTTTAACTCCAAGCTGCGATGGAAAAATCTATTAAGGGTTTAAAGCTTTTCTTCTCTGGTAGGCCTTTATTTAGATCCTTTAAGCAGACTGAAGCCTAGCAGCAGCCACACAAAACAGCCCCCAGGTAAGTTAGCACAATGATCCTGTGTGGATTTTCAAACCAAGGCCGGGCCTTGCAGGCAGAGCAAAGCCTTCCACAGGGAATCTTCTCCTGAGTGCTTGCATTGCATCTCCTGGATTATCCCCACAACACCAACATATCATCTGGCTTTAAACTTCAACCCCTCTGGCTAAACCCACATGCTACATTCTCTGTTTCTCTTATCCTCTAGTTTACTGTTCCTGCCCCGTTTCCTAGCAGCCACTGGCTGAGGCCTGCATCTCTCTGCAAAGCATCGGCCTAGATTAGCTGCAAGCCAATAGCTGGAGGTCAGGATTAAGAGGACAGCCTGCACTTTAATGGTGCCTGCCTATAATTAATGGCATTATTAATAGCCTACCTAAAAAATTCATTAAAAAATCCATTAAAAATAAATGTGTTTTACATAAGACTTTGCCCCAGGTAATAAAAACATAGAAAGATAAGGAAAAATTGATTGTTAGCTTTCAGGTCACCAAAAGACTAGGCCATGGCTCAAACTGTTTAAATTAAAAACGACTAAATGCACGCATCAATACATTTTAAATAAAAAAAGGAATAAAACAGTAAATGCACAAAGGTAGATTTCAATAATCATTTTCAGAATTTAAAATAATTTAAGTTTGTCATCTGGGTTTAGGAATTGACATGTCAAATATTAATCACAAATCCTAAACCTGAATTTCATTTTATTTTATATACAGTATATATAAAACAACAGCAACATTTTTTTTTTTTTTACAGAGCTGTTACTATTATGCCAACAGTGTGGACATAAGTAATATGTGATATGGTACTACAACAATGTTTAGTAACCTTATTCATAAAGTTATTTAATTACAATTGTAATGGCTGCATACTAACAGAGAGGGAATGTTTTAGCCCTTTTGTCTAAAGCTCAAAAGTACAGAAAATGGCATTAGCTTGTTGAAAACCCACTAATAAGTTTGCCAATAATAGTCTCTCCCATAGCAGTGGAAGTCAGCTGAGCCAAGTCTGCCTTTAAGTCATTGTACCAGTTATTTTAAACTATTTTAAAATTGCAAAGTCAATCATTGAACCCCTCTAACTTGTCTGTACACACATGATAAGAATTACTCATAAGGACATTTGAAAAAAGGAATTTGGTTTAGAATAACTATCGGATCCTGAGGGCTTTCTCTGTACAACAAGAAAGCCTCAGCCACATCTTGTCATTTAAATTATAATAATTTTAATAGAGGTTGCCATTTAAAAAGGTAATATTTAATTAATTCCCCATCATTTGTAAAGGAGAGTTTTAATGAAAGATAATTAACAATCAGCAAAGTACCTCTAGCATTTGCAGGTGCCACATTCCTGCTGGTTCCAAACTCACAGACGGGGACTTTATCACAGTTATCTTTTGAGTGTACAAATGATGTTTGGCTTTTTTGTATATGAACAATAACTTTTGAATCCACAGATGCTGTAAGTTTTCACTCTCAGATAATTTTGGAAAGTTTAGGTTTTAATTAAATGGACCCTTTTGATGACAAAGTTTAACAGGCTTCGTAATGCTAATGATTGACCTAAAATACCAAGCTGAAATCACTTTCTTCATTTTAAACAATAGGGCATCATTCTCCGACACATTTAAGATAAAGGGTAAATAATACATAATGAATAGGGCCAGAATTTTTTTAATTTAATTTATGATTTTCCATTTTTATCATTCAATTTGATCTTTAGAAATTATTAAAATATTATAATGGCCCTGGTAACAGCTAGTTTAACATTATGCCCCTTAAATAAAGCCAGTGTATTTTTTTTTTGTTTGTTTGTTTGTTTTTGTTTTTTTAGTATATGTATCAGTTTCCTAAATATGCAAAGGTTCATCCATAAATATAAAAATAGTAAAAATGTAGTGCTAGTAATGGTAACAGAAAACATTAAGAAAGACTTTTAGTGGTGTTAGGTGATTGTACTCATTTTGTTTTAGTAGTATAAATATAAAGGTTCCTTCCTCCAAAGAATACAGTGATGATGGAAAGGTTCATTTTACATTGAAATGTGTTAAAATGTCTGAACATTTAACGCATTAACCCTTCTGCTCACAAGATTAACATCTTGATGACAGGAATTTTGTGGAATGGGACAGATGCTATCAGTTCTTAAGATGTGTGTCCGGTCAAGTGCTACTATGAGAGCTGGTATCCACAGAAACAGCATTAATTCCAAATCACATGTTCCAGATGAGGATCGCTTCTGTCAGTCACATCATGGGATGTTCCATGACTTGAAGCAACGGCTTGTTGGCAAAATATTGGAAGTGCATCCCACTGAATGTATGACTACATAATATAATGGCTGAATATGTGAAAATATACTGCAGTAATGTAAGATGCTCAATAGAATACACTTTGCAATGCAGTTTTAAGTGCTAGAATACAATTTTAAAAAGTAATAAATAAATACGTACGTACATACGTATATTATGTTCATTGTTGATTACAACAATTATCCATATTCTGTTAGACATTGTTATGTAAAGTTGGAGAATAAAGTTATTGTAGTATATATAATTTATATCAACAAAACATTTAACTCCAATATGGAGAGATTCTGCCACAATATTTTTCTGAATCAAATGTGAATACCATTCAAGATGGCCAGGTAATTGTCCCTAATTCTGAAGCCTTCGGGAACAGCACACAACATGCTGAAAATAATCTTGCTATATTGTGTTCCCAAGCCCTTTTAGACATCTGGAGGCCTACAGGGCTTGGACAATGAGTCAGTTCATTACTATGGACTGTTTTAATAAGGTGTACAAAATATAACTCTGTGAGTTATTATGTAGACGTGTTACTTTGGTTGTTGTGTTTTATCCCTCTGGAATGGCAAAACATAACACATATTGTTGCCAACACTTAGAAGACATCTTTTAAGGTCACTTATAGGGTGCAGAGTCGTCAAGCAGTTTCTAATCTGCAATTATTTCTTATAGAAGAGACTATTGGATTCCACATGAACCCATAAGGCTAATATAAAAATGCCTTTTTTCTATGGCCCTAGTTAGATTTTTACTTTACTGCTTGAATGTTAAAAATATAAATAAATCATTCTGTCAATGGCTAAGCATAAAATACAGTTCATCAAAAATAATTACATGTGAGATTTCATCATTCATGATCATGTCGCTGCAAAAGTGTGGTGTTACCCAACAAGAAATGGCATTGCATTGCATCAGGAGTGTGGCAGTCTTTACTCTATATCACATTTCATTGTTTTTAACCCTGTCATGCCCAAGCATTTCTGAAATGAGAAAAGCTACTTTATTTACGTAACTAGATTATTGTACAAAACTTTATTTTTTTTCCTGTCTGGCAACACATAATGTACTGTATATGAAACATTCTGGCTTATGAGTCTTCCCTGTCTTTGTTCTCCACAAGAGAATTTTCTCTCTATGCTTGCCATCTGAAATTCATCAGCAGTGGCATTGTCTTTTATTTTTATAAATCCCAGATTCAATGTTTCTGTCCCTGCTGTGCTGTCCTCTGGGACAATTATTTAGCACCTGCATCTGTTCACAGTCCGGTCATTTTTGATTAGCATAGTTTTTACCCATTGTTTTATGTTTTCAGATTTTAAATCCAATGTATTTGCTATACTATTCCAATTAAATCAAACCCAATACCAGTTCCTTGCTGGGGGCCATAAAGTGTTTTTACCATTTCAAAAGCCAGTGTCTATCAAATGGATTACTCAAACGGATGACAGAAGATAAACAAACAGCCACATTATTTCTAAAAGTATGTTATCAATCAAGGCAGTTTAAATGGTACTTAGTATACAGTTTTCATACACTCTCTTTTTTATTAGTAAATCATTATTGTAAAGAATTGCAAGACATCAAAGAGGATGACAGGAATGTTATCCCAATATACATTTAGATATTGTTTACATTTAGAAAATAAGCTGCATCCTAAGGCCCCCCACACTGTGAAGACATCTGCCTAAGTCCCACATGCATTGTTCATACTGAGAACCGGGACAAATGGCCCTGTTCATATTGCTGTTAGTCAGCCGTAACCCATGTGCTACCCGGTCTGCCCTTTCTCATTGTTTTGCTGTGAACCCTGACAGTCACAAGCTATTTCATGTTTTCATGTGACCACTCCCACCCATCCCTGAGCCTACCCTGTACTATATCCAGCTATTTTATAGTCATAGTTTACGATTACTTACTCCACATCTCAAGTACTAATGCATTAATACATCCTTAAAGTCATATTTTAAAATTCTAGACTAACCATGATGGCTTTGGCCACAGACTTCCTGAGTTCAATCCAGGTGTGACAGGACAGCATTGTGGGCCCAGGTGTTATTGGCAGGGATGGAGACTCAGAGGCAAGAAAACTGCAGTTTAAGCGCTGCTGCACAATTTTAATAAACAAACAAAAAATACCAAATACCAAACAAAAAGGCACACAGGCCAAAATAAAGGTTTAAACAAACACAAAAGAACTGTTCAGGCTGATCAGTGCCTTCACTGCACGCGCACACACACACACACACACGCACACACACGTTTGCATTCCTATATTTGTAGGGACTTCTCATTGACTCTCAACTATATTTGTATTTGCTATTTCTAACTCCAGTCAGACAAAACTCCACACAGGGTGAAAGTCGAAAACAAACTAAATACTTTGGCACTTTTATTATTTATTTTGAAGGCATATTTAGTTCTTAAAAAGGTGTTTTACAAAGTGGGGACGTCCCCACATCGTCATTTTTTCAGGAGTTACTATCTTTGTGGGGACATTTTCTCAAATGTTGTCCACACATTGATAAATGCAAGCACAAAACTCCTCTCCTAATGGCGCTGTCCTCCCAGTTATCACCAATTATCAAATTAAGGAGCAGCCGCATTCTCACATGTTTTTGGCAGGGACAAAAATTAATCCCACCCCTGCCAACCACCACCAAAACAACAAACACACTATTTACAGGCAGGGCCCTGCCCTGCCACACCAGGCCATAAAGGTTTACTGAAATCAGTTGACATCTTGTGCAAATTTAATGTAATTTTCTATGCTGTACTATGTTATTATTTAGTTTTTCTGTACCTTACGATGTATGTACAGCACCAGGCTTGTTTACCATGTGATAGAGTGATAATCTTTTACAAGTGTGAGGTCAGTTTATCAGATAAGTTCTGTCTGGTTTATGGAAAATCAAACAATGTATGGATTAAAATGTTATTTTGTGTACAAAACTCTGAAAGGCAACACACGCCAATCATCTGAAATGCTTGCAGAATTTGAATGCTTCACTGTTCTCTGAAATCCCAGCTTGTGCTTACATTAGTGTGTCTAAATATGCACTCAAAGGCTGGGCGCAGATCTTTTTTATTTCTTGGCACTGAATGTATGAAATAATTTGCCTGTTCACCTGAGGCAGGGTGTATCTTTATGAAAATATTAAAGGAAATTGAAGGAATATTTTTTATCTGCTTAATGCTTGTGGCTGTTAGTATATACTACTGGTTGTAAAATGTCAGTGTGTACTACTGTATGCAAGTTTTGTGTCTTTTTGTTATAAGTGTACTGTAATCCTGCCTACTTGCCCCTGGGACACTCTTGAAAATTGGCAATGCATCATGGGACCTTAACCCAGTAAATAAATAAATACAAATGCTCTGGTTAGACAAATAAGTAAATAAATAATGGGAATACAAGTTTTCAGACTATCCTACATGGAGAAAGATGGGTTCCTCCAGCACATTATTGTACGTCTACAGAAACTGAATTGATTCAGAAGCAAATAACCTCACTGTTTCTCCAACAGTTCCCCTACGCCTGTAAATAGATTAAAACATTTTGCTCTTTGAATACACACATTCCGATTGAAATGCCTAATGATGAAATACTACTGTAATTCCAGTCATTGACACTGTGCTGTCCACTTGTCTGTCCATATTATCCTGTTGTAGTAAGCATATGGCAGCTAAAATGTGTCTATTATAGGACCTGGTCAGTGGGATGCAATCCCTGCAGCTCCCCAATTGAGCATATACAGTATCATTTGCAATTCTGTATAATATACATGCCTTAAGCCTATAATTGGGAGACTTTTTAGGAGGACATTTGGAATAACGGGACCTGGCTCCCTGTTATTGATAGGCACATATTAATATTTGCCAGTGATTTACCAGTCACAGTCAATACTAGTTCATGAGCCACTTTAAGCACTTTTGAATAAAATGCATAATATTGAAAGAAACCGCAGACATATTGGCAAACAAATTGTTAATTAGTTATGCACCGTTTGCCCTATTTAATATAGAATAATACAGCATATTGCTTTGTGTTGCCTTTGGCTGTTTTATAATTCATATAATTACTTACATTCAAATAGGTTTGGATAATTAATGAAAATTGATTCCTTAATATGTGTTTTGGTAGAAAAAGAAAATTGTGCATTTGTAAGTGCAAGCCTCAGTCTTGGAAATACAAAAGCTATCAATGAAAGTGTTATTACTGCCCCTACCCCAATCCGGAGAAAATTTAGTTAGAGAAAAATGTAATAAAATTCTTTAGGCAACTGTGTAATTAAACCGATAGAGTATTTGGATTGTTACTCAGCTGAAGAAACAGTTTGTTATTAATTACAACATTGATAATATATGTATATTTTTTTATCTGGGACTGTTTAGAGCATCATAAAAGAATAAGCATGAGCCACACACAATCAGACACTGGCTATGTTTAAAAACAAAATAGTACTCTGTTGTCGTTCCTTTATAATACAATACCCTTTTCAATTTAGCAGCTAATTTAAGAGGGTTTACAACAAACTTGCCTGCAGCCTGAGGTAGACCTCATTGTAATTTAAGTGAGGTGTTTATGGAAAGTTAAAATTAAAAATACATTTGGGACGTACAGTATAGCCTACTATAACGATTCATTTCAATGGTGTGATGTGTGCATATATACTGTATATCTAGCACATACTGTTTTTTGGTAAATACATTTAGTCTCCGAGGCAGATCTCCCACTCAATATTGAAGTCTTTAATATATATATATATATATATATATATATATATATATATATATATATATATATATATATATATATATATATATATGTTGTCTTTTAAGAATGCAGGTGTGGACTTTTATTAAATAGATTGCAGATATATAGTGGGCATTGACAGAATCCAACCTGATAAACAGAGAGCAATCCAGTTTTAATCCAGTACATTACTGAATTCTCCCAACGATAAGGTTTTACAACAATTTTAAAATGGTATGTCTGGGGTGATTACATTTCAAGATATTGCTTGATTCCTGTAAGTGTGAAAGAGTTTCATGAAATAAAGCAATAATTAAATATCTAGAAACACTATACTATTGGTATGCATTTAAATGGTAATGGTAATAGTCCAAAGATAACAGTACATCAGAACATAATCTGAGTAGGCTAAGCCTTTATTAAAACTGTGAGAGGATTTTAAATAAATAGTAATTAAAACACCAAGTTAAGCACCACAAAACATTTTGAAAACTATGTTACTCCGGCTTTAAGACAAATTGTGGATTGAGATTTCAGATTGTTCTTGTCGCAGCTATATCAAGCCAAAACAGCCAGGACTGTTTATCAAGCCAGTTCTTATCATGCATTCATAAAATAAAAATTACATGTGTGACAAAAGAGTGCATGGGAAGATAAAGTACCATTCTGGTTTGCTAAAAGTTGTTGTAAATATTGCCCATATTTGATAAAACTCAGCATTTATTTTGTTAAAAAAGAATTTAAAAAAAATACTACTACCAAGTATGCATTTAATCAAATTAAGTTTTCCATTTTTTTTTTTTTTTTTCTTTTTTCATAGGATTGGACATTGTAAGATTTACAACAGGCAATCCAATCTAAAGGATGAAGTGGTCTGTGTTGTCCATCTTAACACTGTAATTAAACAAACACACATGCTGTGGTTCACTGGTTGACTGGTTCCAGTTTTCCCCGATTGTTCCCAGTACACTATGGATAATGAAGTCCACTCAGCCCTTTAAAAGAACATTTTTCAAAAAACGATCTCGATTTTCAAAAGTAAGTCTTGCATATTATGTAAGTGAAATTAGATGGCTTCAGTTCATTCAGCAGGCATTAGGCATTAATAATACTTCAAGAAGAGGCCTTTGGAGATTAAGCTTATTGGGTGTTTTTTTGCAATGGAATACAGAATAATATTCCAGCTTTTAAAATAAAATGTTATGTGGGACCTGTAATTTCTACAAAACTCCTATAACCACATGTTCATCTGAAACACTGTACCATAGGTTTTACATTGGAATATGTTTCTTTTCAATTGAACCATATACTTTCTAAAATCAGATTATATGACTTCCTGCAGTTCACTGGTCCCCATTGTATACATGGATAAAATCACTGGAGCCACACAATATAAAAACTAGATGATCTTGTAGCTGCCATGATAGTTGTTGCAATGTTCTATTGAATGATATTTGGAATTATATATCTCTGAGCTAGCCATTTGTGTTTTAAAATTGTTAAGGCTCTATGTCACTAAAGTTGCACTGTGGGGTGTTGTCACTGTTTTGCTGGATTAATTGCCTCTACTCCACCCCAAAAGAGGAAACTGATAAGTGTAAACCTTTATTTATTTAGTTATTTATTTTATATAGTTCACAGCCCCAGAATGACATTGATTTGATGACAACCTTGAAAAAGCCTGAGGCTTTTTTCCAACTTGTATTTTTGGGCAGGGCTGAGTTCTGTTTTGGTTCTCATAAAATATATATAATTTGTGATAGTGGAATTCTGTGAAAATATAATTTATTAGAAACATTTAAAGGGAAACATATAAAACATCATGCATAATAACAGGTTGTATGTACTTTAATTGGCTTCAGAGCATGTACAGTGCATGTGTATTTTGTGTTTTGATATAGAAGTTTTGAAGTGCAAATTATAAACCTCCTAGATTGATCATCTAAATCAATAAAGTTCCGAGTAGACTACAAATATTATAACATCTCAACTGCATAATCAATGCTTAACAACAAAACTAATAGCATGTCAACTGCGAATGTAATACATGCTAATCTAGAAATGCAATATCATGTAAAATGCATACGTAAGCACAGCTAACTACAAATGTATCTGTAAAGTAATCAAAAGTCACTCTGGTCTCTGGTCTCTTCAATTTAACAATCCATATTTTAGGAATGCTGATACAGAAACCCCACCTTGTAAAATAGCCAGTTCAGTTACTGAGTTACTGATGACCCAGAACAACAACAACAAAAAGTGCACAGAGCTTGAGTTTAATTCTCAAATGGTGTCCTCATAAACAAGTAACACTGGAAGTGAACTTGCTGTGATGTGGCAGAAAAAAAATGTAAACATCAGGACAGAACAACAGAATGTAATCAGCATACACTCTGCTTAGAACAGTAAGCAGGTCACTAATGTAAACAGAAGGGACAGAACATAATTTAGATTTCCTGTCCCTTACTGTATGATCGTCCAGTCTTACAGGCCATGTTGCACAAGATACTGTAAAAAGCTGTTCTGAGATCAAAAAGAATCCAAAACCCATGATCAACGGAAGAAATCGTTTTGTTTAAATCCAACAAAGGCGTTTGTGTCATTGCTTGCTAAGACATGCAGCGTTACCATTAAATCTGTAACTATTCCAACACATCTTGAATGCCAGGTGATACATTCAAATAGAGGAGAAACAATCAATCAAGAACAGCAGGGTGTAGGTGTATTTAATTTCGTTTTTTGTTTTTTTTTATTAATTTGTGGGATGACTGTTGAGATGTCGGTTTTATCAAAGTCCCTTTCTTTTAATCATGTAAACACTGACAGTATTCAGATCTGCTCAGTTAGTTAGATTATTGATTTGACATCACTAGGTGTAATAAAAAACAATACCATGCTTAAATACCCAAAATGCAATTCTCTACATTTTATACAAGATGCAATGTTGTTGATAAGCACTTCATATTTTTAAACAAATATTGTTCAGTCATGAAGCTGATACTGTACAATCTAAACATAAATCTGCAACATAATATTTACATTGATTTTAAAATACTGCCTGGCTTTATTTGATCACTGCCAACATCGTTGTCTTATTAAAAAATTAAATAAATAGGTAACCGCACTTACAATACTTCAGTATAAATGTAATTCTAGTTTCCAAAATATAAAACATAATTAAGATGCTGTAGCAGTAGTGATTCTTGCATTTCATTTAAAAGCAAGAGGTTAACACAAGTGATCCTTCAGCAGAGACTCTGA
Organism: Acipenser ruthenus; assembly: GCF_902713425.1. NCBI lineage: Eukaryota > Metazoa > Chordata > Actinopteri > Acipenseriformes > Acipenseridae > Acipenser > Acipenser ruthenus. The sequence goes on along the minus strand of NC_081194.1, from coordinate 68,756,598 downwards.
AACAAAACAGAGCTGAATCTTAGTACGGGAGGGTGCTGCTGCACCCTGGTGTTCTGTACAGTGAACACGAACATGCAGGGGGAACAGGACCATCACAACGCAATGTGGTAGATGGAACAACAATGGACCGTGAGAAGAGGGGAGATGATGTCACTAGCCGTTCTGCTGTGTCCAGACTTCAGCCTGGTGCAGAAGCCGTGAGCAGACATTGGAAGGTTAGTGTTTCCTTATTATGTAAAGCAAGCATTGTGTTCCGCAATCAGATTGGTCATGCATTCCATTGCTGTTTCCTAGCTGCCTGGTTGGAACACCTGCCCAGTATATTGTTTAGAGAGACTGGAAACTGTTACCTCAGCTTTACCTCTCACAGGGGCTAATCTGTCACCTTACACGGCTCGTTTAAGGACTGGGGCGACATGGGTTACAGACAAGGAAATGAGACAATGCACAGTGTTTTTTAGGGTCGTTCTACAGTAAAGAGGTCACTGATTTTAGTATTCTTATTAAGACCATATTACATCAAAGAAACTGAAACCTGTATTTATTTTTCACGTTGAAACAACAGTTCCACCAGGACAGCATTTTGACATAACCAGAAATGAGAAATGCCTTCTTTATATATATATATATTTTCCATTTAAGATGTGTAACTTGGGCACTACTAACAGAATACAGCGGATTTAATGTACACACAATAAAAATAGAAGCAAAAAAATCACCAAATACTTTCAAATACTATTCATGTTAATGTAAGATTTGCTGCAAACCCTACATGTATGGAAAAGGGAAAAAAAAGACACAATGTATCTGGCTCTGTCATCAGTAACTTTGGTAGTTTGGAAACACGCTTTCTAGAAAACTTTGAAAAATGACTTATGAGATGCATAATTATTTGCATTTTAATATATTAAAAATCTTCTGAGCAAGGAACTTGAAATGATTGCAATGGAACAAAGATGACCACCTATAGGGGGTGATGTAAGTATAGGCGCAGTGCAAATAATTGCAGATGCAAAATTCTAATTGCATTGTGGCCAGACAATTATTTTGCACTGTGCCTTATGTAAGATTAAGAGCAATGCAAATTACTCAACATGCACAAATAATGATCTACAATTATGATAATGAGGGTCTAAATGAGAGCATCGGTCTATTTGGTGGCCACTCTTGCAGTTAGGAGTAAAAAGAGTAGTAGTCGCTGTATAACATTTGTGGTGCACGAAAATACAAACCCAAAAAAATGTCAGAGGAAGGACTGCAAAGTCCTCTTGGCGCACGGAAAATAAATGAAAAGTTTTCTGATAGGGAGCTGAGAGTCCTTACGGCTGATGTCACTCAGCATAAAACGGATTTGTTTGGAAAAGCCAACATCAGTTATGCTAGTATGCTTAGGAAATGATATGTTGGCCTGCCCTTTTCAGCATGACATCCAGAAATTTGCCAAGCACTCTGGAAAAGGTGGACTGGGCTATCCCTCCACACATTCCATTTGTGGTCTGAAAGGAACCAGAGGCTAAGTAATGCAGAGAACACAGCACTTTCACATGTGCAGGGATAGCAGTCCCTAGATTGACTCAGGGGTCTAGCTCATCCATCAATTCAGCTATTAGGTCTAGGATGACCTGCGGAGTGAGATGATAGCACTTTAGCACGGCATCCTCCGGCATCCCAAACAAAGTGACCCTGGGATTCAATATGCAGGGTCTTCTTCGTCTTTCCCTTCTCCTCTGAACTTGTTCCTGCCTCTCCTCAACAAGAGCCAAGTGTCGCTGCATCAGCAAGTGTACCACAGCAGCCATCCTGAAGCCAATGACAGGTCTTTGCAGGTGTGTGCTTTTATACAGAACTTAATTACTCGCTTCTACAATGGTAAAGTTTTTGGAGGGTCAGCAATTGTATAAATGAAAGGTAAAATCCTTACATCACATTATATGTTTGTGCCCGGTTCGCATCCAGATCCCACCCAATTCCATGCTGTTTTCTTGAGTGCATGTCAATATAATTTTAATGTATTAATGATGGCAAAGTGCAAATTTGATAGCGGGTACAGAACGGCAGGTGAACACCATTCTTTACACACGCCGCATTTTTAGCGACCGGTAGAATCAGACTTTACGGCTGCTAAACACGATTTACAGCTGCATTATAGGGGTTTTGCACCCGCACTTTGCGCATATCCTTACATCACACCCATAGTATGTAATGTGTATTTCTAGTAGAAAAATACTTTTAATTGAAAAAGGTTCACCCTAGTGGAGACAGATAAAAACAGATTTTAATGGAACTGAATAATTAGGCACTAACAAAATATCTGGTCATTTCCTATTAACATAATGATCAGGCAAATTAGTTTAAAGCCAGACAACTTTATCATTTTCTATAGGTATAACAACCATTTGGTGTATGCACGAAACAATGATTGCTGTTACTGCAATCATTGTTTCGTTGTTTACAGAGGTTTACAGTGAGCGGGCTACATTTATTATTAAGCATCTGCTTAGAGCCTGTGACAGGGTACACTAGGTCCCTGTGTGTATTTACGCCATTTTGTATTTGTGTTGCATTATTATTTAAAACATATTGTTTAGTTATTATTTATTGATGTTTTGTAGGAGTTAAAAAACCTTCCCTGCTAGAAAATACGTATGTAGAATGTGGCTGTCTTCACACTGGCTAATTGATTGCCAGTTTGAGGACAGCCACATCAATATAAAAACCTGCAGCTTTGGCTGATCAAGGAGAGTGTGTTCAGAGGCGGAACGAGACGTGAGTGAAAGAGAAACTAAAAGCTTAAACATAACAATTGCTACGTGTGCTGATCATACACCAGCACGATACTTGTTTTGTTTCATTTCGTGTCTGTTTTGTTTGTTTATTTGTTGTGACCACTGTGCCGTTTATTTTGAGTGTTTTGTTAAAACCTTGTGTTTATTTATAATTAAAATGTGCCGCAGCGCTTTTCATACCCCGGTGCTATTCTCTTCCTGGTCTGACGTCACCACGAAGCCAATCTGTCACAGAGCTTCATGCAAACCAATTTCAAATGGCGTTTGAACAATAATTTTCTCATTATGTTCTTTGACATGAAGATTTTATTTTTTTTTTATGTGAAAAATCTAGGGCAAAATATTTCCAAGCCTTGGGGCTTACAATAAAAAAGTTACATTTGAAACATTCCTTTAACCTCAGTGATGTGGCTATTTCAGTTGTGGACTAACAGAATGAACGAACGAAAGAAAGACCTATTCCAACTCTTGTATGATTCACGTGTTTTAGTTGCCATAAGCAACTGCTAAGAAGGTGATACATATGCCTTTAGAAAAAGCAGAGGAGTTATAAGACAAGTGGCTTTTATACTATTAGCTAAGGAGTCATTCAAAGCCATCACCATCAGCTCTGAATTTGAAGCAGGGGGCTTCTGTGCAGAGCAATCCAACAAAAGAATCAAGTAAAAATATCACTAGGTGGCATCATTCTGACACATTTAAACATTATTAAAAAGATAATTCGTTTCAAAGCTTGTTTTCTATTTGTCTTTTTTTATATTCAAAAGGACATTTTCCTGTGCAATCACCATGAAACCCTTTTCTCCCCTGAAAGCATTGTGTTTATGTGTCCCCAATGCAGAGAGCTGACAGCTGCTTCTTCACATATACTGTTGTACATCGGATCTATTGAGTCTTTTATGAATTGGCTTCTCCTTTTAGTACAAAAAAATAACTTACACAGCCTATGTATTAATGTGTAAATAATGTTGGTTAGCATTAAAAATAGTGAACTTAGATGACACAATAAAAAAAAGTTCAAGCGTTAACTATATGTAGGTACTGCTGAATAGATTTTATATTTTTCTTTGTTTCTAATGTTAACTGAATGTTATGGTTTAAAAATAGATGATTGTATTTAGTAAGTTACATTTTGTTTTGTATAATTTGATGCATCATACCATTCCATCCTCATGTTATACATACAATTAAGAAATCACCAAAGCTGTTACAAAAATTGACACCTGAGTTCTCTAAGATTTCCTTTTGATTTCAAACTACTGAGATGTATTTTAAATAAAGAATTCTAACTGGAGAGGATGGTATGGAACGAGCTAAAAGCAATTGGAAATCGTTCCTTTCAGTTGCCACATGCAGCAGAGCAATATCAGCATGGTCCGAACTGGGACTCGGGCCCGATTTAGAAATAAGTGCAAGGGATATAGGTATAAAACCCCTTTAATGATGTAAATACTACATCGCTTAATTGTAGCTTATAGGTATAATGGTTTGTGTTAAGAGGGGAAAGAGCATGTAGGCCCATAAAAGCAGCCAGATGCTCAGATATTGTGAAATCACTAGGCTCCTTTGGTCATACCCAACTAGACCGGTTAGTTTCAGGCACACAACCATTTACACATAACGCTTTCCTGGTTCCTTCGCTGGCTTCCAAATATAGTCCACCAACCTTCATGCTGCCCCTCTCCCTCTGTAGCACTGGTCCATTTTGTCAGCTGCTTCAACTCAACTACTACTCTGTTCTCTGTGTGCAGCGTGGGGGAGGAGATAAGCTTGCACCTTAAGGGGGCAGTACAGCTTAACAGAGGGGTTCATTACACAGGTAATACATTTTTCTGTGCAATTCCTTGCTTATTGTTTACTATAAAAATGTTTTTATTTCTTGCACTCATTGCTAAATATGGCCTGTGATGGGGTGCCAGCTCGCTCCTATAATTTGTGTTTATTATTGTTATTTTTACTATTGTTTTTCTTAGAATTCTTGTTTGTTTTGGATTGGCAGGGAGGGGGTTAAATTCCTCCCTGTAAAATACATGTGAGAATGTGGCTGAAGCCTTAAGTGTTTAATTGTTAATTATTAGTTAATTAGGCTCCAGCCACAGACTATAAAAGGCAGGTGAAACGCTTTGTGAGGAGGATTTTTGGGTGAGTTTGTTTGTTGGTGTGCTGTTTAGTTTTTTTGAGAAAGCAACTGTAGTGAAGGCTAATGCCCAGCCTACATTTCTGTATTTTGTTTAAACCTTTTGTTTGGGCCCTTGTGCCTATTTATTTGATTATTTTTTGTTTAATAAAGACCATTATTTTGCCCTTTAAAAAAAAAAAAAAACATAAATAAATAAATAATCAAATAAATAGGCACAAGGGCCCAAACAAAAAGGTTTAAACAAAATACAGACATGTAGGCTGGGCATTAGCCTTCACTACAATTTCTTTCTCAAAAAAACTAAACAGCACAGCACACCAACAAACAAACTCACCCAAAAACCCTCCTCACAAAGCGTTTCACCTGCCTTTTATAGTCTGTGGCTGGAGCCCAATTAACTAATAATTAACAATTAAACACTTAAGGCTCCAGCCACATTCTCACATGTATTTTACAGGGAGGAATTTAACCCCCTCCCTGCCAATCCAAAACAAACAAGAATTCTAAGAAAAACAATAGTAAAAATAACAATAATAAACACAAATTATAGGAGCGAGCTGGCACCCCATCACATGGCCCTATGAGTTTAGACTACAGTAGTCTCTGCATAGAGGAACACCTCCTAAGAGAACACTTTGCCTAAGAGAGCACCCTTGAGTTGAAACAGATTTTTCCCATTGTAAATGCTGCACCTAAAGGAACAGGAACTTCACTTAAAAAAAACATCTTTTTGGCCCTGCTATCGATTCGTTCACAACTGATACAGTATTGTTTTGTAATCTGATTACTCATCATCATCATCAAACTTAAATTCAAATGAACTTGTCATTGTGAGTGTCTTGAGGCACACTGATTGGTTTATTCAATTTTTCCAGAACCGCCTTCATATCATTGCCTCGTTTTGTATTCTGATTTGTCTGTTACTTTGTAATTATAGTTTATTAACATACACTTCCCTATTGCTATTATCTTACTTATTCTATATAATTTCATATGTTGCTGCACGTGCATCAAGACAAATAATAAATATTTATTTATGTATTGATTCATATTGTGTCTGGTGGTCAACTCCGTCTTAAAGAACACTTTGGCTAAGAGAACACTTCACTTGCTTCCAAAGTGACATATAGCAAGACTAATGGGGTTTTGTATATGAGGTGTATTGTGCCTTAGTCATTTTTGTCAGATTGAGGGCAAACTGAGTACTCCCATAAGGCCATTGGTGTAAATGTGCTAATTGAGCAAACCCAATATGGCCACAGATCCACGCATATGTAAACAAGGCATAGATGATTATACAATTCTTTATCAAAGTAAAAGTGATACAAACAATTCTTGATAATTTCATCAATTCATTTTAAAATCCACATTTCAATTAATGGCAGTAATTTCCACACAGATAGAACAATTCACCAATTCAGTAGATTTACTTCTGCAACCAATGCAGCAACAAGATGCAATATCTAAAATTACTGACATGAATATAAATTTTAACGCATAAAAATAATATGACCAAAATGCCTTTAATAGAAAAACAGAATGCAACAAAAGTAAGAATCTTAGAAATTCTGAAAGAAACTTTAGAAATTCAGTGAGAAACATTTCGACACACACTAAAAAATCTGCTTTTTGTATTTAATATTCATGTCCACATTGTGCAGTACAGTAGTTCCCAACAAGGTCTTGTTTACTCAGTCCTCTCACACATCACGCATGTCATTGCACATCCTGTATTCACAGCAACACAACTCTCTAATTGTCCCATGTAGGAAAATAGGCCTGAAATATTGTACCATTCTTTTTCTCATTGCCAGAAGCTTGCCTGGAGGCTACATTCAAATGTTTAATAAGCAGCCCGTCTTTCAGTACCTTTTAGTACTTCTTGCACACAGCTGCCCCTTGTTTAGCATTCTGTAATAGGATTTGGCTTTCGTGGGGCCCAGTTAGCACATCCAGAGAGCTATGCTTGATATGTCATTGATTTAACTGACTGAGAATAATTTCTATTGATAGGTAATTTCATTTTAATCAATGTGGCAGATAACCAATTGTATGTTAATCTAATGGCCATCTAATTGGCCGATATTGCACTATTGATAAAGACTTTGCTTAGCTGTCCTAAATCTTTGATTATAATTATTTAGTGAGGCCTGTCAAATAATGTCACATACACCAGTAGTTTGCACAAATTAGCATTGTTTTCACGCTATTGTGTCAGAATCGCGAGTGCGCCTTTGATTCTATATAAAATCACATCAGAGGAAGCCCTGCCCATGTAATGTTTGGAATATTGGGTTGGCAGGGAGGGGGTTAAATTCCTCCCTGCCAGAACACACCTGGAAATGTGGCTGGGGCCAAATAATTGATAGTTAATTAGGCTCTAGCCACAGGTATATAAAAAGGGAAATCACAGGTGTTAATATTAAGAGTTAATGTTGGTGTTAGAGTGGGTGAAGGTATTGGTGATGTGTGCTGTGTCATGTATATTGAAGGGTACAGGCACAGTAGTTTTGTTCATGTGTTTTGTTTGAACCATTTATGTTGTCCACTGGGGCTATTTGTTTTGTTTATTAGTGTTTGTTTTTCTAGTTTTTGTAATAAACGTGGGCAATAGCGCTTAAACCTGCAGCTTCTTGTATCTGAGTCTCTCTCCCTGATGGGAACAGCCTTGCCAGTGATGCTACCCTGTCACATAGTCTAATACTTATTATCATGTTCCTTCACTGTAAAAACGTTTCTAGCTTCATCTTACCCCAAAACTTTGCTACTATACTGGACTTACAGCCAAACTTTAAACATACTAGTACTTGCTATTGTATGTCTAAAATGGTTATTAAAATGTGTGGCCTTGCAAACTGAAATGAAAGCAAACAAACCTTACATATGCAAAGACTTACAGCCAACATGGGCGCTCTTCATCATTTACCTGTAGGAACAAACATAGGCCACACAACAGGAAACTTCACAAGAACACCGAGGAATAGAAAAGAACAAAAGAAAATAATAAAGATAATCCTCCTTGCACCTCTAGTCTAACTAATTTATTAGTACAATCACATCAGAGGCAGTAATTCCATGTTAGTGAATTTACATGTAATAACATCAGGCTTGAAGCCTCCATATCCTCACGCCATGGCCCGTCTGGATGATGAATGAGCTACCTAAGGAAAGATGATAGTTTGATTGTTTTGCAGCAAATGGATCAGCATTTTAATTTCTTTCCTCTGTGTTTATTGCTTATTTGGCCCCTTGCTTAGCTTGTAAGGACTCGGCTAAATCGAAATGAATAAATGTAATTACTGTGGGTGACAGTGGTAATCTGTGTGGGTTTTCATATCGGCTTTGCAAGCATTAATCTAATCACATATGAATTAATGTCACTGTATGAACGTATTGACACAAGCCAGAGTCCCTGGCTAAGCTGGTAGCAGAAAACTTTACATTCGTACAGTGACGTGAAAATGTTAATATTTTTCCTTTCCCATCATGCTCATTTAAAATGTATCTTTGCAACCCCACATCCACAAGCATATTGATAAGGTTGACAAGTTAGGAGTAAGGATGCCACATGTTTTTTGTAAACCTGTAAACCACCTGCAGTAAACTGAACAGCAACACTGAAATGATAGACTGGACTTTCTCAAGCAATTTAATATTACATTTAATGGGCAGTACATAATTGTGGCAAAGTGACTTGCAGTGTGCAGGAGTGATGCAGTGAGTAATGAAAAGGCAGACAACAAGAATCCAGGTGCAATAGTGTTTATTTATAATCCCGGTCTGGCGACCGCAAATAATATATCCCAGGCAATACCCAGAAATGGGTATTGCACTGCTAACAAAACAGGTTACAGTCCCAAATAATAAACACAGTCATTTTGCAGGTACAATGAATTTGTGACTTTTTGGTGCAGTGCTGTTCCGGGTTAGTGCTGGCCCTTGGCGACAGCTCCGGAACGTGTTATCCGTCTACTAATAATAACAAGGAACAATAAGAGACAAACAAAACAAACACTCACGATACGTTTTTATACACAAATGACAGGTCCTTCCAGGTTGTTCTCCAAAAAGAAGGAACAGATTACGTCGCTCCTTCCCTTATTTGTACCGTCACACATGACCCCTTGGTAAACGATCAGCCGCTCCTCCAATCCGTGGCTGCCACATCCCTTCCGGGTCGTTGAGTTAGTGCACCGAAGCTCCGCCCCCTTTCTGGATGACCGACTTCCTTTTAACCCTGTTCCTGTTACTTAGCGTCTTCACAGGTCGGGAGGGAGATTTTTAATTTTTTTTTTAAGTCAGAAAGCATTGGCAAATGAACATAGGGAACAAAACCAGCTGGGGCAAGTATTTACTGTTTTGTAAATCTACAAGTAACTTACACAAGCAAAACTGCTTTAGATACAATTTTTTGCATTATTATTGCTATAGTCATACGAAACAAGCAAGACCAGTTGTGAGGCTCAGGGTACTGATTGGGCAGGAATCTGTGTCCAGGCAGGTGCCTTGTGCAAGCTGTAGTTTCTTAACAAGCACTTGTGAACCAGGGAGACTTGTCAGCTGCTTGTAGCTCATGGATTTTCTAAACGTTAGTTAGTAGTAAACTAAATTTTCCTTGTTGCAGCCTAATGAATTTGTGAATTGGATGTCAGTGCTTAATTAGTAGATTAACCTACTGGTAAAAAGTACATGCATATAGTATTTGTTATTATTTTTTTTTACTAACATTAAACAGGAGTATTAAACCTACTGATTCATGTTCCAATTTGGCAGAAAGCATAAGACTAACATAGTTCATTAGAAATAGTTTTAGAATCAAGACCTGTATCTCTGAAATAGAACACAGGAGGACACCTGTTTTGTTGCAGTAATGAGAGTGATAACCCTGGAGATGATAGTGATAACACTGTATCATCACACAAAAAGAAAAATGGAAGGAGATGCAGGAAGACACACATTTTTGTGGACATGAACTCTAATACATGATACATGGGAGTTAAAAGCTAGCTACGTTTCAGGCCGGTAACTCAATGGGGAAGTTTACATTTTCCTATAAAATGTTCTTAAAGCGGTGTACTTGTCCAGGGGTGGCAGTCAAAGTCTCTGTCTATGAGATGACAATCAAAATGATTAGCTCTGAGGCAACAGAGTGCCTCTAAAGGCAAGGCCAAAAACCTAACAAAGCAAGTAAAAATGATATCACCAAACATGTCCTGTGTGGCTATATGAGTTGAGTAATGTGTACAATGTAAGGTACAAGCACACATATTTTCAGTAACATTTCTACAAACTCATATATTTTTTATTTATCAAAGATTATACCAGTTAGCATACAAATAAATAATTATGTTCTATATGTATGCTTGTTTGTATGAATATTGAAAAAGGAAGCATAACACGTTATGCATTTTGTACACACACTTATAATAAATATAATTTGTCTTGCTTAAACAATCCAATTTTTCATGTCTCTTGTATCATTTAAAAACAGCTCCATCAAATATTATTAAGTATTTTAATGAGATAAAACATTTGTTGACTGCTTTGACAGCAGTTTTCTCACCATGAAAATGTATATTTTCTCACCTATATTTGGTAACAATTTCTATTAGAAGGTTACATTTAGCTATGTATATCTCACATTTCTACACCCCTTTTCAGTGAATTTTCCAGTTTCTGTTTTTCTCATCTCTTCCGATGGGATACTGGTGCTATGTTTATGCTAATTTTATGCTCCCTGAGTTGTGTCTGTTATTCAATGCAGTTGAAGCAGTTATTGCTGGTAATCTTATTTTCCTAAGTGGCCTGAGGGCAGATTAGGCCTCAAATCAGCCCCGCAGACCCTGCTAACAGTACCATGGCCTTCTGGTAAATGGCAGTCCTCTCCTAGGAATTCAATATCAGTTACTTCACAAATGCTGTAATAAAATGAAACAAATCAAATTTCCAGGTAAATAAACCAGACTATACCAACAGTGGTCAGGACAACATGATTTTAATCAGTGATAAAGAGAAAATATGAAAGTGCTTGGAGCCACAATATATTTGTGTTTTAATTCAGGATTGTGACAGGAGAAATCATGCCAAACATCAACACCTTTGCATGTTATTCAGGAGTCACATGTATGGTACAGAATATAATCCCAGGCAGGTCCGGTTCACACAATGATGTATTATAGGTGATGCTTTAGAAATGTCAGTGTTTTATTCATTTATTTTATAATAAAAGCAATACATTCTTGTGAAATATATTTTGTGATTGTGTTCCATGCTGACATCTGCCCTGTGTAACAATGTTCTATACCCCTAACCCTGTTATATTTTATATCAAAACTGCAATGATAAAATAAATAATTTTATTACATACAATAAACAATGTTCTGAATTACTTCCAGCAGTGCCTTAACATGTAGAATGTGTGTGCTGGTTTACCTCAAACCCCACTGGTCATTAGCCCTGACTGAAAAGTGATTCAGTGCTGAATATTTATTTCTTTAATGTTGCATCTATTGAGCACAGTGGTCAAAACCTCTCACACATATTTATATAATTCAAACCATAATACAAATATTTGAATGGTCATACATGACTGACTTTTGATGGGTTTAACTTAAGTCAATAGAGCGAATTCAACTGATCAGTTATTTAAATTATTACAGTAATCCGTCGCATATCCGACTGCAGTGGGACCAGAGTAAGGGTGGAAATGTAAAAAGTCAGATGAATGAATCCTGTTTTAAATGCCATTATACACAGCTGTAACAATTATTATATTCACACAATTTTTGTTTTGAGGTTCAGCTTTTATTAGGATGCTCTGTACTACAATAATAATAATAACTGCCAGGCAGTTTTACAGCTTCCAAGCTCAGTACCAGTTGGAAATTTTGGCAAACTGTAGCATTGCAGCACAAGTGTCAGCAACAGATCAGTTTCATGGAGCAGTTTCAATTCAAAATACTGCATTAGTTCATTATCTCACGATGCTTTATAACTTTAAACACCATAGTAACCATGACCCTATCTACACACTGTAAGGAGTTATAAGCTAATTTTACATTTAAACTTAAGGAGAGGTCAAAGGTCATGATCAAGGTAATTTTTGAAGGGAGCATATGGGTTCCTAAATGTGTTGTATAGTAACCATAACCCTACGTGCACTGTAAGGAGTTATAAACTAGTTTTACATTTTAACTTAAGGAGAGGGCAAAGGTCACAGACAAGGTTTTGGATAGAGCACATATGGTCTCCTATATGTATTCCATAGTAACCATTAACCTATCTGCACTTTATAAGGAGTTATAAGCTAGTTTTACATTTGACCGAAGATTTTGAAAGGTTTTTAAAGAAATGCGTTAGGTGGCCATATTGGTTTACGCACAAACATATTTTTTGGAAAAGTCAATTGTATTGACACAGGAATGATGCTTGTCATCTTTGGAGTTAATCAACTAAACCATGTTCAACTGAAGCAGTTTTAAATTTAAGAACAAAATGTAGGTCAGGCAGCCATCTTGTTTTACAAAAGAACACCATTTTGCCATATTTGAATTCCATTGTTCCCAGGATGATCCCACCAAGTTAAAAGTTAGTTGGTTAAACGGTTTGCAAAGAGAAGCAGTTTGATGTTTGGGGCGCGTTTTGGTGAATTTGGTGGCAACCATTTTGATAGTAAAATGTATGGCCGCAACTTTTGCTTTGCAAAGTTGAAGCGGGTTTGATTGCTGATGACATATGCAAAGTTTCAGATCAGCTGGTTCACCGCTTCCCAAGAAGAAGATTTTGAAAGGTTTTAAAAGAAATGCATCAGGCGGCCATCTTGCTTAATGCACGAACACCATTTTTGAAAAAAGTCAATTGTATTGACACATGGATGCTGCTTGGAGTTAATCAACTAAATCGTGTTCAACTGAAGTGGTTTTAAATTTAAGAATGAAATGTAGGTCTGGTTGCCATCTTGTTTTACAAAAGAACACCATTTTGCCATATTTGAATTCCATTGTCCCCAGGATGACGTCTACCAATTTAGGAGGTAGTTGGTTAAACGGTTTGCAAACAGAAGCAATTTGATGTTTGGGTGCGTTTTGGCGAATTTGGTATCAGCCATTTTAATAGTAAAATGTATCGCAGCAACTTCTGCTTTGCATACTTGGTTGCTGATGACATATGCGAAGTTTCAGATCAATCAGTTCACTGGTTCCCAAATAGAAGATTTTCAAAAAAATGCGTCAGGTCACCATCTTGGTTGATGCATGAGCGTCATTTTTTTTGCATCTGAACTGAAATCTACATGGGATGATACCTGCCAAGTTTTATATTTGACTGGTTACACAGTGTGAGAACAGGAGCAGTTTAAAGTTTTGGGAGAAAAAACTAAAATAATAGTTAAAAAAAAAAGAAATAAAAAAAAAAAACATTTACAATAACAATAGGCTTCCCAAGCCAGCTTGGAAGCCTAAGAAGAAGAAGCAGCAGCAGCAGAAGAATTGATTTACCAATTTAAAATATGTCATTTCAACAAATAATTATCTAAAAAAAAATCAAGCAAACAGCATGCCATTCAATCAGTATGCAAATAGCACTTTGAATGCTCAAGTTTTTAAATAAGAAGCTAGAGGAAATTACATTACCATGTCATTATTGCTAATTCCACTTGCCAGGAATCTGTATAAATGTTCGAAAATATAATGGTGTATTGGAGTTAAAAAAAAAAATAATTGTTTACCACACATGTTATAAATGTATTTTATTTATTGTTTTGTTATTTAAAAGTATGTATTTAAATACATGTAATATAGTGTTGAGGACCAATTTAAATTGCAGTTCATATTTCAATGTATTATTTAAAGTTCCTTAGAAACTTCAAGGAAACTGTGACGTAGAAACACCTACTTTGGAGGAAACCTCTGGGTTACAAGTGTGAAATATACACTGCTTCTAAAATGACCAATGACTTAGAGGGTTAAGCTCAAATGCAAATGCAGGTTATGGGCCAAACCCATTTAGCATGTTAATGGAATGGAATCACTATACTATAATTGCAGCTACTGTATCACATTTTGAAATAAGTAAACAGGTATTTGGTTAATATGCTACAGTAGAATGAGATTCTGATTCAAGCATTCAAAATCCTAAAAGGTATAGACAGTGTCGACCCAGAGGACTTTTTTCACCTGAAAAAAGAAACAAGGACCAGGGGTCACAAATGGAGATTAGATAAAGGGGCATTCAGAACAGAAAATAGGAGGCACTTTTTTATACAATTGTGAGGGTCTGGAACCAACTCCCCAGTAATGTTGTTGAAGCTGACACCCTGAGATCCTTCAAGAAGCTGCTTGATGAGATTCTGGGATCAATAAGCTACTAACAACCAAACGAGCAAGATGGGCTGAATGGCCTCCTCTCGTTTGTAAACTTTCTTATGTTCCTATGTTCTTATGAGATTGTGATAGGGTACACCTCGTCCCTGTATTATTATTTGTATATTTCATATTATTATTATTATATTTGTATTTGACGGTAGGAAAGCCGTGTTTTTTTTATTGTTCGTTTTGTTTATTAATTTAAAAAACCTGTGTGAATGTGGCTGGAGCCTCAATAAGGTAATTGTTTTATTGATAATTAATTAAGGCTCCAGCCACAGCTTAAAAGAACGAGCTCCAGGGTAATGGGGGGAGATTTTCCTTTGAGTTAGAGACGGGAGGACGGTTTAGAGCGAGATCATACATCCGAAGCAACTGCTACCGCTGTACCACTCGGTATTTGTTTCTTTATGTATTTTTGGCCATCGAGCCCTTTTGTTTGTTATAGTGTTTTGTTTATTCTTTGATTTATTATTAAAACCCGAGCGCAAACACGTCTCATTTCCCCTACCTACCTTTGCCTTTGTTTTTGTATTGCTTCTTCCTGGTCCGGGACGTCAGTACTGCAACCGCTCTGTCACATATGGTGTCAGAAGTGGGATAAACGCCTCCAGGAGCCGGACCAGGAATACAAAGGGCGTTTTTTTTATTTTTTCGAAAATTGTTTTTGTGGAAAAGTAAATAAAAAAAAAAAAAAATGGAAGGCTGGAACTGGAGAGACGGCTGCAGTGAGCTGGAGGATCTCCTCGGCAGGTTGGAGGACCAAGGTTGGTGCCTTGCCTGCGGGGTGTATGGGCACACGGTGGCTGTCTGCCCCTTCCAGGAAGAGGAGGAGGAACCAGCCCAAAGGAGGAAGGTGAGGGGAAGGAGGCAGAGAGGGGGAAAAGTGAGGAGGAAGCAGAGGGAGCCAAGGTGGTGCACCATGTGCATTACTTATGGGCATGAGGATGAGGACTGCCCAGAGCAGGAGCCAGGGGAGGAGGAGCCCGAACGTCCTGCGCCTGAGTGGGAGGAGCCCGAACGTCCTGCGCCTGAGTGGGAGGAGCCCGAACGTCCTGCGCCTGAGTGGGGGGAGCCCGAACGTCCTGCGCCTGAGTGGGGGGAGCCCGAATGTCCTGCGCCTGAGTGGGAGGAGCCCAAATGTCCTGCGCCTGAGTGGGAGGAGCCCGAATGTCCTGCGCCTGAGTGGGAGGAGCCCAAACGTCCACGGCCCGAGAGGGAGGAGTCGGTGCGTCCACGGCCCGAGAGGGAGGAGTCGGTGCGTCCACGGCCCGAGAGGGAGGAGCCGGTGCGTCCTGTGTCCGGAGGGGAGGAGCTGAAGGCCCAAACCCCTATTTTTTTTTGGGAGGGACGAGGGCGTGAAGCTCAGGCTCCACAGCAGCCGCTGTTTTTGCTGCTGAAGGGAGCCCAGCGGAGACGCCCGCCACCAGCCCTAACCCCGCTGTCGGAGGAGCCGGCAGCGCCACCAGCCCTAACCCCGCTGTCGGAGGAGCCGGCAGCGCCAACAGCTCTAACCCCGCTGGCGAAGGAGCCAGCAGTGCCACCGGAGGGAGATGAGCTGCTGTTCCCGCCGCCACCACCCGAGGGAGAGGAGCAGGAGCTGCCTCTGCCTCCACCGCCACCACCCGAGGGAGAGGAGCAGGAGCTGCCTCTGCCTCCACCGCCACCACCCGAGGGAGAGGAGCAGGAGCTGCCTCTGCCTCCACCGCCACCACCCGAGGGAGAGGAGCAGGAGCTGCCTCTGCCTCCACCACCCGAGGGAGAGGAGCAGGAGCTGCCTCTGCCTCCACCACCACCACCCGAGGGAGAGGAGCAGGAGCTGCCTCTGCCTCCACCACCACCACCCGAGGGAGAGGAGCAGGAGCTGCCTCTGCCTCCCGAGGGTCCGCTGCTGCTGCCGTCGCCTGGGGTCGCCAGGGATCCTGCTTCGCCTGGGGTCGCCAGGGATCCTGCTTCGCCTGGGGTCGCCAGGGATCCTGCTTCGCCCAGGGTCGTTGAGGGTCCTGCTTCGCCTGGGGTTGCTATACTGTGGCCGGAGCCCCACGGAGGGGAGCTGCCGGCCATGAAGAAGGGGGGAGAGGTCAGGAGACCAGTTCCCCTCGCAGCAGTTTCGCTGCCGGAGATCGGGTGGTTGGAGCCCCACGGAGGGGAAATGCCGGCCATGAAGAAGGGGGGGGAGGTCAGGAGACCAGCTTCCCCAGCCGCACGTTTACGGCAGGATAGTGTGTGGCGGGAGCCCTGGAAGAGGGAGCTGCCGGCCACGAAGAGTTGGGGGGTGCCGGACCTCCCACCATGGCCACCCCCCTGGACACTGTGCTTCCCCCTCTTCCGGGACGTTGAGACTGAGGGGGGAGGTGGCCATTGAGGCCATGTGTGCTACGCACAAGGGGGGGCGTGTGTGATAGGGTACACCTCGTCCCTGTATTATTATTTGTATATTTCATATTATTATTATTATATTTGTATTTGACGGTAGGAAAGCCGTGTTTTTTTTATTGTTCGTTTTGTTTATTAATTTAAAAAACCTGTGTGAATGTGGCTGGAGCCTCAATAAGGTAATTGTTTTATTGATAATTAATTAAGGCTCCAGCCACAGCTTAAAAGAACGAGCTCCAGGGTAATGGGGGGAGATTTTCCTTTGAGCTAGAGACGGGAGGACGGTTTAGAGCGAGATCATACATCCGAAGCAACTGCTACCGCTGTACCACTCGGTATTTGTTTCTTTATGTATTTTTGGCCATCGAGCCCTTTTGTTTGTTATAGAGTGTTTTGTTTATTGTTTGATTTATTATTAAAACCCGAGCGCAAACGCGTCTCGTTTCCCCTACCTACCTTTGCCTTTGTTTTTGTATTGCTTCTTCCTGGTCCGGGACGTCAGTACTGCAACCGCTCTGTCACAGAGATACAAACCTTTGATGCGTGTGAAGAGTTGTACAAGGTTTTGGGGCGCGACAGTGTTTTTTACTACATGCCTAGCATTTTTAAACTTAAATGCTTCTGTGAAGTGATGTGGGAGTGATGAGTAAACAGGCCGGTGGTCTTGAAGTTGAAGTAACATTGCCAATAGCTCAGAGTGATACTCAGACAAAGACTGTCCCCTAAATCACACATATCAAAAGGCTAGATATCAGGTGACACATATGGCAAGTTGACACAGTTGTCCACGATCAAACAACTGGAGAATATGACTTAATAATTGGTGATTATTGGGCTGGTGAATTCCTTGTATGAACTACAGTGCTGTATACATACATAAAATAATCTAGCACTGTGAAGTGTTGGTTATGAAAGTGCCTTCCTACTGCAAATCCTGCACTCTAAAGCTGCAAGCAGATAAAATGGTTTGATAATTTTTACTCAAAAGATAAGCAAGGAATACAACAAGAATTGCAGCATGCACATGTCAAGTAACCACGGTATCTCTCCAGCATAACTGCTTCTTCATTCGGACCTGTATCTGATCCGATACTTCCCCTATCATCCAGACAAACTTGTAACAAATCTGTCTGAACCTGGGGCCTTTTGGATAGTCCTCAAACCTCCAGATATACAGGAGTGTCACTATAAAGTACACACAGTTATAAGTTCCCTACCATTCTTTTAATTATGTTATGTTTCTCATTTCACTGAAAAAGAAAGAATACATGACAACTACATTGTGTTTTCTTTTTTTCGTTGTAAACTTATTAAGGCTTTTGAACCCTAGAGTTAGAAATAGCATAGACCAAAGATGTCTGTGTGACCTAATCAAACTGCAGGATGATGTGTATCATCTTTCTGCACATTTATATTCCCACAACATACATTTTAATATTATGCTGTTGTTCTTGTCTAAATAACGTTTATAAAAAAAAGGCAGCTTTGTTTTTCTTTCTTTGTTGTAAACTTGATCACAACGTCATGTGTACTCATGCTACGTTACAATGTTTTAGTAAACGCAGTGCTTACTAACAGTTGTGGTTGTGTACTCTTGATTGTTCAAAAATAGTTTTAATCAAACATCAATGCTAATTATTTTAAATGTTCATTTGAAGAAATAAAATACATTTGACTTTCTTTCTTGGCAATGGGGTTTTAAAAGTTTAACCAGATCTATTACAAAGGATTAAATATAGTTTTACATTGTTATTCGATTATGTCATAACATGTTAACCCTTTGTTTTCCTGATATAACTTGCTTACTGTATAATAAAACTGATTAATTTTAAAAAAGAGATTACTTACAGTTTCAAACATTATTTGTTCAACACTAGTCCAAAGTGCATTAAACAATACAGTTAGAAATAAAATAACTTAAAGCGATCTGGTGTATTAAAAATATAAAAATGCGTTAATCTTGATCTTACATTACATAATGAAAAAGAGCCAACCCTAAAATAGGGTTACCATGTGGCTCCGGATTAACCGGACGCTGTGAGACAGAACGGGATTTCAAACTTGCCCCTAAATTGAAACAAATAATTGTATTATACTAAGAATGAATTGCAGCCAGTTGCTATTTTTTTCTGTTTGTTAAAATTCAATCGCCCGTATTATTCTGCAAATACAATCAAAGCATCGTCATCCCGTTGCTCTATCGATAGATTAGCTATTCGTTCATTAAGATCTGATCAGAAGCAGCTGATCAGTGTGACTTGTTTGCTGCGCCCAAGCAATTCCACCACAGCAGGATTAATCTCAGCAAAGGTGGAGCTCATTTAGACGTGAATTACTCAAAGCGTCCGGTTAATCTGGAGCCATATGGTAACCCTACCTAAATACATTCATTCAATGTGTAATGCGGAACATTTTTTCCACTTAGCCATTTTCAAAGTAGGGAAAAAAACAAGAACCTTATTGATTTCCTAAATAATTGCTCTAGAATTACAGTGTTAACATTGGTCATATTTTAAGAGTTACTACAGTATTTAATTAAACCTTTTTAAATGCTGTTAATTTTATAAAAACTAGAACTAGCATTTTCAAGGTGTTTGTTTATCATTTTGTAACATTAACATCATTTTTTCTTCCTATTAGAAATAGGAGTTAATTAAAAACTTAAGTAAATGGTTTAAGTAACTTTTAAAGCTGCCTTGCTAAAATCAAGAGTTTGCAGATGAAGCAGTATTTCTTTATCATGTGGTAACTGTTTACAAACTGCATACTAAATAAAATGCTGTTTCAAGTTAAGGCAAGGTAAAATATAAATCAATGTGTTCAAGTCTATCTGCTTTTCTAAATGAGTGCAAGATGAAAGTGGGGCCTCATTTAAGAAGGCCCAGTGGAACAGCTCTGCATTTATACAACTGTTATCAAAAGCAGTTCATTTAGAGATCAAATAGAGTGACAGATAGGACAAGCTAGGGATCATTGCTGCCTACAGGCAGCCTAGAGCAAATCTACATTCCTAGTTCATTCAGATTGTGGGCCCAGTAAAACTTCTCTCGCCTATGTCTTTTAACTGTAGATAATATAATGTAGATGATCTGCAGACATGAATATATGTTACACTTTGTATCTTGCTCTTAATTGTACTGTAATTCTTGACTGTAAGTCGCCCTGGGCAAGGGCGTCTGCTAAGAAATTAATAATAATAATAATAATAATAATAATAATAATAATAATAATAATAATAATAATAACCTATATTACTGTTATTTTCAGATATAGTCGCACACCTTAGCAAAACGCACTTCGATCCATTGTTTTGTTGTACTGCACGCAGCTGTGGATAACGTGCACTGTTATCGCAGCCCCAGTATCGCTCCTTAACACTACATTGCTCTATGTCAGGGGTTCCTAAACTGTGGTCCGCGACACAGTCACGGGTGAGCAATAACATTCTATGTATTTTTTTCTATTAATAGCGAAAAGCAGGTGCCGGCGGCAGCTGTAACTGTAGAAAAATAAAGTGTAGCAAGGGAGTGTTGGCGGACTGTCAATCAAAGCAGAAATTCACAAATCAGAGCTAACAGATTGCCTAGCTGCAGGCGGGATGTAAAGTGAGAGCTCTGACAATAGGGCAGTGTTATGGGTCATGTGACCACCCTGCTAGCAGATGTAAAAAGTGTGTTCAGTATTAATAAAAATCCGCCAACAAAAAATATGTTTTGCAAAGTATAAAGAACAAAAAAGGCAGCTACAGGAGTTTGAATGCATTTGTACTGTGGGCTCTGTTTTGATGTGCTGGAATGGGTTTTTTTTCTTTTGTAGAAACGTTTTCATACTAACTTTTGAATTTGATAACATTCATTTAAAAATGTAATTGATGCCTATGAAATAAGTTTTTGTGACTAATTAGCTATTGACATTTAAAACATTGAGTACTTTGATATATGTATCTTTCAATATTTGACACAACAAAAATAAAAGCAGATAATTGTTATTATTATTATTAAACATATTTTTATTCTAATTACTACTAGTAGTATTCATTCACTGATTCAAACGAAACAGTAGTACAACACAGACCTTTATTTTTTTTCTGCCCTGACTCTCTTCGCCTGCCTTTTCGCATGTTACCGCCTTGTTTCCGCCCCTTCAAAAGGTCACAAATACCAGCTGGGGATTGGTCAACAGCTGTTTTCATGTTGCTTTCGGCAGTCCCTCCTACTCCTGCGATACTTCTCACCGCCCGTGGATTGGAAATGGCTAGTTTTGGTTTCGTGATAAAGAAAATGCTATATGGAATCTAGTGATATTATTGCAAAAACACTCTTTCGCAAGAGCGATCAGGGTTTGATTTGGTCCGGCTCTATGTCAGTGATGTCAGTGGTACACAGCATTACTGAAGCATCAGATGTGTTTCCCTGTTTGGAAGGGAATTCACATGGATATTAACTTCTGAGTTCTCAGAATAGTGGCTACCCTTAATGAATTTATTGGGGCCAGTATGGAAGTCCTGTTTTTTTATTTTTTTATTTATACTGCCAGGCAGTAAGACCTACACCCAATGACCACATGCATGTCCATTGTTATGATAAAAGTTAAAGTTGATAAAATCATAATTACAGAAAACAAGAAAAACAACTTCAAACCAGGGGGGAACAAATTGCAGCACTCTGCGTCTGCAATATTTTTCTGCGACTGCCACTATATTGTATGTCATTACCTGCAATCTGCACTAGGCTGTGGACACACTAAAGGTCTTTTCACACCAAGCGCATTGCATCAAAGTGTCAGTAGCGAGCGTATTTTGATATAGTCCTGTAACTGAAATGCTATCTCATGATAACTAATTAATAAAGTTATGAGTAGTGTACAGCACATTTTTTTATATTAATCAAATGTAAATGTTTGCACAAAATATAGTGTGTTCTTAGTCAATAATTATTATAACGTAGTATTAGCAATGCCCCTTCTACTTGCAACTGGGGTCAAATAAATGTAGTCTTCCTGTGTTCTATTGTGACATGGCTGAATGCAAATGTTGTTTTTGCTTTTTGGAGGGAAAATTTCTCTGTATATCAGTATGTTGAGAGAAACAAGTTTATTCAGCGAGAGGAAAAGCAAGTTTATTAAGATAATTACATATAACAATACATTTTTGAATTTGCTGTTCATGTAAAGAAATTACAGGGAATGTGAAAAATATCAGATATATTCCACTAATTTATGCTTCATAGTCATGCCCCATCATTTGTATACATTAAATGAAAAAAAATCAAATAATACATAGTTTAGCGTTGCGTGGAAATGATGGACGCTCACAGGATTTGCTGGGTCTTGAATTCACGGTTTATTAAGCCTGGACTACACTGGGCAGGTAAAAGCATGCTGCTTTACCAGCCAGTGGTTCACTTACAGCCGAGCAGCGTAGTGCTACTCAGACTGTGACAAATAATAAAAGAAAAGAAAGTCCACAGCACACTGTTTTGGCCGTGTGCTACAGCCAACTACGTGCAGTCTCTATACCAATAGGATACCAATAACGTGTTAAGCCGAGCTCCTGATTGGTGGTGATTCTCTCATGGTGACGTCCCAGAACACCTGCTGTAATTGAACTGTTGACCCTGTGTCACAGAACCTTCCCGAACACGCTTACAGCAGACCCACGGTCGTTACAATATATATGTATATAGGACAATACAATGCAAAAGAAAGTCTTGATAGAATAGTGACACCATTGTGCATCAGCAGAAAGAAGAAAAAAACAGCAGGCTGATGCTTACCAAAAGCTCAAACTCTGCTGACTGCTTTTTATCTGCACAAACCATGCTGAACATCACAACCTTTGCACAGGCTGAAGTGCTTGTAATCCAACCGTTATTTGCCAAATAGAGCATTAAGGACAAAGTGGATCTTGTTCAATATTGCAGACCAAGGTGTTATTGCTGGCCATTACTTGCCAAACTCGTCTAGTAAAACGGTAATCATTCTCAGTTAGAACCCCTTCATCTTTCTTCTTCTCACTGCTTTCTCCTGTCTCCTGGTGTTATAAATATGTCATATTTTGTCCCTGAATGGGATTTTGGATTATTTTTGGAATCTCTATCTTTAGCTAGGTGGAGACCTAGATTCAACTTGGAGGAAATGAG
This sequence comes from Acipenser ruthenus, assembly GCF_902713425.1. Lineage (NCBI taxonomy): Eukaryota > Metazoa > Chordata > Actinopteri > Acipenseriformes > Acipenseridae > Acipenser > Acipenser ruthenus. Next base: position 68,733,794 of record NC_081194.1, on the reverse strand, counting down.
TCGCCTCGCCTTTTTACTGCATATGTGACTGCTGGTGCCAATGTACCTAAACTCACAGCAACTTGCACTGAACCCATGTGCATGTATGAGAGGCACTGTCCGATCATCAAAGACATGGTTTCACACATGTTTTCAATACTACTTCCTGCAATATACTTCTGTCAACCATAGTTTTATAGTGGGGTGAACAATTGCAGGGCTGTAAAATGATGGTTGAGAACAGGGCTATGACACTGAAAGAACAATTAAGTTACTGGGATTGTTGAATGATCTTTAGGGGTCTTTTGGAATGAAACAGATAGAAGATAATCATAGTTTTCAATCTCTAGTGTAAAGTACATGATATCACGGTGCCTTTAAAATAGGTATTTAAAATAAATCCAATGGCCCATGATTGAAATAGTTTTTTTTTTTTTTTCAATTTCCATTCACTTAACAGAAATATTCACTTCGAGAAAAAAATGTGTTAGGAAGAAAAATCTTTTGCAGTTTAGCCCCAGGCCTGGCTGAGACAGGGTTTGATTTGCTATGTTGGGTTAGGAACTGGATTGATACATGGGACTGATGGGGATATTTAATAAAATGTACAATTCATTTCTCAAACAGACACCAATCTTGTCAGTCATTATCTGAAAAGATGCTTTTGGTTTTGTAACATACTGTAAGCAATAATACACCCCCCCCCCCCCTTAAATATAACTGAAAAGGAATGCCAGTGTTTATATGTACACAGCTTGTCTCAATTTTTTTATTTTTTTTTCATTATTTATATTAGGGGGACTAATAATACTTTAGTATGGTAGTTATATTGTTCTAATTGGGAAGCGTATTGTGATTGTATTTTACTAATCTAAAGATTGATTGATTTACTAAATGCATGTAATTTAGTCCTACAGCCCCAAGATGTCGATATGGCCTCCACAGTAAGTCACATAATGAGCAATCATTAAACAGTCATCTCATTACGTTACTTTAACCATTTGAATTGGTCATCCAGTTACTGTATTAGCAGTGAATGCGTATAACAGGATTTTAAAACAAAGTTTTTTTCAATATTATTTCAGAGAACTCATAAGTGTAAATGCATTATTTATAGGTTTTAATTTACCAGTACACTTTTACACAAATCATTTAATAAAAAAAAGAGAATATATTGTTTTTTTAATAGATTTTTAATAGGTTGCTGGCACCGATCCCTGAACAGTATAGATATTATAACCATTTATTGGAATCTGGGCATTTGATAGATTCTGCGGCACATGTAAGCTGTGTTTATTTTGTATTTGTTTTGTTTTTAGTAGTTTTTGTTTTGTCAAAGAAATGTCACTACTGTTTTCTTTTGTATATAGTTGATATCCCTCCATTTCTGATTTACAGGAATCATCAAAACCTGGAATACAATCTAACAGGAGGGGTTCTTTATCCAAACTGCAAACATGTTGTGGGTCTAAAATCCTTACTGCCTTCAGAAACTTGTGAGCTGGTTGAATAAAACTTCTGCATTGATCAGGGTTGTAGTAACTCATCAATTTTTCAAAAACTTTGTGGTAAGTTTTAACAACACTCTTTTTGTTTATTCTGCCATCTGTGCTCTGTAACTCTTATGCCAGTACTCGGTATGTATTTATTAATTCTTCAACTGTATTATACGTTTGATGAATTATAACTTTACGGCTTTCAAAATAAGTTATGCCCATCAGTGTGCAGCACACCAGGTGGATATTGCTCCATGCAATCTCTCAAATAAATGCTTTTTGAGTTTGTTGGTGCATATATTTATTCTAAAAGAGCAAGTCTCGAGGTAAGCTTTTTCTTTAAACGCATCAATTTCTAGAATTAATAATTCTTTTGATTAGTTTAGCTGGAGTGGTACACTGACATCTGGAGGTTTAGGACTGAATTGTAGGTTAAAACAAGTCATGAAAAACGCAGGGGCAAGTGAAGCTCACGGCCAAACCTTGGAGGCCCGGACGCGCTGGTCTCACCTCAGCAAGGGCAGTTCTCAACGATCCGGAAGGGGATCTCCAGCCAAATCATCATAAAATATTTCTTTAATCTGTTTTTCCTTTCCCAGCCTTGGAGACGCGGCAGCGCAAGGTCTCACCTCAGTGAGTGTAGTTCTCAGAGTCAAGGGGAGACCTCTGACTTTTCTTCTTCCTCCTCTTCTTCCTCTGTAGCACCAGTCTCACCCTCAGCAGGAGTAAAGCTCACGTCCATCCATAGAGGCCTGGCAGTGCCAGTCTCACTGTAGAGGGGGCGGCCCCCAAACCATTTTGGGGGGAGAACTTGGTTTCTTTCCTTCTTTCTTGCCTTTCTTCTTTACATATCCCATCAGGGAAGCGAAGCTCACTTCCAAGCTCCACAAGCCCTGCAGGGCTGGCCTCACTCCAGTCTTAAACACACAGTTTTAAGTGCCTTCACTCCTGTCCAGTGAATTATGTGTGTAAGTTCAAATACTTGGGGACTTGCTAGCTTAATACAAGTTCCTATAATTGAACACCACTTTGAATTAAACATTTAGTTGGCTTTTGTCCTGTGCAAAATTAGTTATGGGAATACAGAAATATTGTTCTCAGTATCTTATTCTTTAACACACACACACCATCTTCCACAGACCCCTATTAGCACTAGGACAACCTAACCTTATGTTTCCAGCTAAAAAGATACACATACAATAAAAAAAACACATCTGCAATAGCATACCTGCTAAAAAGGTCAACAATGTCTCATTTACCATGATAATGCAAGAAGGGAAGGATATTCTTGTATCTTGTAAATATACCAGGTACGGCCTACAGGCCATCAGTATCTTCAGAGATGGTTTGCAACCCAACCTGTGTTCCAGTCATCAATAATTAACAAGGACTTCTGGTTTAGTCTTTCTATGTTTATTAAGTGGTCTTCTTAAACGGCATCTATTTGCTAAATGAGTGCTGGTGTAACAGACACGAAGGTCTTGCATCTCATCGTTCTTTGTGGGCCTTTTTCAGCATAATGGCAAATCTTACATCTCTGGGTTGCACATTCATTTCAGTAGGCAAATATAAATAAACTTGACACTTTACTTAAGAAGCCACGTGTAGTAACTGTTCTCTTTAATTGCACTTCAATGGCACCACCACGTTAACTAAATGCTGTCATCACACTGTGTCACATAGGCTTTTAGCAAATATTCTGTAGCTTTTTATACATTATACATACTATTTACTCACAGTGCTACTTGTCACCTTTATCTAGATTTTTTTCAGTAGAAATTGCTATAGTAAATATCCCTGTGTTGCCATAAAGCTAAAGTAGAGCAGTTCTTCAGCACACTAGGGATTCTGATGCAAATGAACAGAAACACCCTCCTGTCTTGATACAATGAGAGAGTAAAGTAATTGTAATTAATTGGTAATTATACTGTTACTGGGTCCTTGTGGCACAAACATTTTACACACAAAAAATCTACAATATATATATTTTACTTGGGCCTGCTGGACATCATGCTGATAGATATTACCTGTTGATTACTTTGTTGTCGTTTTAATTTTAATAACATGATTACATTGTTATATACTATAATAAAGTGTATGTAAACCTTGTGCATAATTCTGCGTGCTGAATTCCGCGTGATGTGACAACTTGCAAATGAATCATTCAGCTTGCTTTATTTGTGCATATAATTAGCTCAGTGAATAGAGCGGACGCTCCTTCGTTTTTGCGCGCAGTGTGGCGTCCCCCTGCCACGCGGTAATTCTGGTCATTTACCGCCGTTTAGTGAATGAGGCCTTAAATGCTCCTCTCAGTGAAAAAACTATCAAGAAGTGAACATCAATCCCAACCCTATCCAATGATATGTGTTCATGGTTTCAAGCCTGTAGTGTAAAGTATGGTGACCCTGTAAATCATCAAAACGCAGTCCTAGAAGCCCACTTAAGTATGATCGTGTTAACACAATCCCGTTCCTTAAAGGGTTAACCGATCAAAAATCGACTGTCATTTTAGCAAAAATCTTCTGTAGCAAAAGTTTTGCTTTTGTGGATGACGAAAGTTACAACAAGTAGATGTCTACAATTATTTATTTCAGCTTTTTTTTTTTTTTTTGCAAAACTCAAAAAATGCTAATTCAAAAGTATTCATACCCTTTGATGCTATGATAGTATTGTCTACAAGGTGCTAGAAATTTCAATACGAGAATGCAGAACCTAATTCTAGAAAAGTTTAGAAAATGCTGGATTGTAGGTGAACATTCTTAGAGAGTATAACAGGGTTAGGAATATGATGATTGCTGTCATTAACAGTAAGTCAATACTGGAAAAATAAAGAGCTATCTGAAGATCTTAGGCAAAAAAAAATATTTATTGTCATAAAGCTGAAGAAGGATACAAGAAGATTTCCAAGCATTTGAGTATCCCAGTTTCAACTATTGTTTCTATTATCAAGAAGTACAAGACTCATGGTACTGTCACAATGTGCCCTCAGTCTGGAAGAAAGAAGGTTCTTTCATCAAGAACAAGTAGAAGAATTGTGAGGAAGGTTAATAACAATCCAAGTCTGCCAAAGATATTCAAGGTGAATTGGCTGCAAGTGGGGCTGGGGTTTCCATTTCAACCATAGGTCGAGTATTGCATGGTGAAGGTCTCAGTGGTTGCAGGCCAAGGAAAAAAACAGTCTTAGGAAAACGTCACAAGGACAGTCGCTTAAAGTTTGTAAAATGGTATTTGAATGATGGATATGAGTTCTGGTCAAAGGGTTTGTGGGGTGATGAAACAAAAATCGAGCGATTTGGTCACGCTGGTAGTGTTTACGTTTGGAGAAAGTCTGGTGAGGTGTACAAAAAAAGAACACCATACCTACTGTCAAGCATGGAGGTGGTAATATCCTTCTATGGGGCTGTTTTTCCTCAAATGGCACAGGAAATTTAGTTCCAATACATGATAAAATGGATTCCATAGCATACCAAAAGATATTGGCCAATCATCTGAAACCCTCCACTACAAAATGTGGTTTAAAGCGCAACTGGACGTTCCAACACAATAACGATCCAAAGCACACATCAAAATCTACTACGGAATGGTTAAAGAAGAATAAAATCAAGGTTCTGGAATGGCCTAGTCAAAGTCCCAATCTAAATCTGATTGAGAATCTTTGGTATGAGTTGAAGAAGGCTGTGCACAAGAGAAATCCTCGGAATTTGAATGAACTGGAACAAATTTGCGTTGAAAAATTGTAAAAAAAATCACTAAAGAATCATGCCAAAAGCTCATTGACAAATATCCAAATCATTTAAAAGAGGTTATTATTTCTAAAGGTGCCTCAACTAGATATTAATTTCATTTTCCTTGGCAGGGTATGAATACTTTTGAATTAGCATTTTTGGAGTTTGCAAAAAAATGCTGAAATAAATAATAGGAATACAAAGAAGACAAGCATTGCATTCACAACAGAACTGGCAGAAGGCACAGGTGGTGTTGTCCATCAAATCAACAGTACGAAGGTCACTCTTGAAATCAAGACTTAAAGGATGTGTTGCAGTAAGAATACCTCTGTTAAGAAAGGGTAACAAGGGAACTAAAAGGCTAAAATATGCACAACACCATAGAAATTGGACTATGGAACAATGGTCAGTGGTGCTTTGGACTGTTGATGGATGGACAACGACACCTGTGTCTTCTGACAGTTCTGTTGTCAATTCAATGCTTGTCTTCTTTATATTCCTTAAGGATATTATCTTCAAGTATTGCTCATCCTTGTTAGACAGCTTTTTGAGTCTTCCAGTCCAGGATTTGTCAATTACAGATGATGTTTCTCTGTACCTGTTGATTATGCTTCAGATCCCACACCTTGAAAATCAAGTGATGCAAGCTATTTGACTCAATGTTTTCCATTCTTTATGCAAGTCAAGGTTGTTATAATTGTAGAAAACACTAGTGGAGGCTTTGAGTAAATTGTTGATGTTCATAATGCATCAGAGTAGAAAAATGCAAAATGTCTAAGACTTTTGCACAGCAGTGTATATATATATATATATATATATATATATATATATATATATATATATATATATATATATATATATATATATATATATATATCACTATTCCTGTCATTTGATCAATACTTCTTAAAAATGTATAGTGTTAGATTAACTTCAAGAATATTGGGACAGGATGCATCCATGAAATAAAGAATGACAACAACACAGATGAAAGAGGAGCAATCAGCTTGTTCCCAGCAGAAAGCTTTGTCACTGCCTCTTGGCAGAGTCGTGCACATCAAATGGTAAAATTTTGTAATGAATGGATTAATATGAAGATAAAAGGACATGCTTTTATTATCCATTCTCCTTTTTGTGCTATTTACTCTTGTAAACTTGGGAATGGGTTGAGATAACATGAACTGTTCCAATTTTTATATAAAGTTGGATCTATTTTGACAAGCTGTAAATTATTAATTTATTACATTGTTACAACATCTTTGTGATATATATTACATTTGAAGGTTTTCTGGCTGGTTACTTTTATATGATTTACTTTCCCCTAATATTACTGTTATCTTAGTCTCTAATTCATAATGGATTTCAAATAAACTAAACTGATGCCATAGCAATAAAATAGAATTATCTTATTTGGGGTTGGTATGGGATTGTATGAGAATAAAGGTTTGGTTTAAAATGTAAACTATGTATGTTTGACTGTATATTACTATACTGCCTGTATCTTAATACCTGGAAATGAGGAGAAAGCTGAGAAAATGAAATGTCCTCAATCTGATGCCAAATGTCACTGATTTCATCACAGTGCTGCATCCTCCATTGTTTCTTTGCCAGTATATCTGTTTCTGTTCCATCTTGGTAACCTGGCAATTGCTGACTTTCATTCAACACATTCAAATCTTTTGCCGATAGCTGTTGAAGTTCAAGCTCTCCAAAATGAAACCTCCGCTCATGTGAATGTGGACTGTCAACGAACTTCCAGGCTTCACAGCTTGTTTTACCTGCAATAGATCCCACGTCTCTTGAAAAAAAACAGTACTTTAGGTGCCAGTTCGTTCATAGTTACCACACAAGTGTTGGATAACCATAAACTAAACCTTACACTTTATTTTCACATTAAATTTATTTATTATCCCAGTTCAATCACATGTTTTAGCAAGACAGCACCATGGATGGCAAGGGTAACTGAAAACAAGGCTAAACATTTATTTATGATCACGACAGAAGGAGCTCATTTTAGTTTGACACTTAGTAAGTAAGTAAGTAAGTCTGTGGAACTTGTACCATTCTATGTTCCCTGGCCTCTTGAATTGATCTGTTTAACCTGTGAATGGCATTCATTGTAATTTAATGCCTGAAAAAAATGTAGGATGTAAAAAGTGTTAAAGAATCAATCAATCAATCAATCAATCAATCAATCAATCATTATAGGTATCAACAGAAAATGACATTAACAATGAACTATAATAAAAATATGAGGACACCCATGTTTTAGCTTTTAACATTCTGTATTCCTTCGAATTAAGACACCCTCAAATTTAAGGATGCAGACCAAGTTTCCCACCCTCAATTTGAGGAAAAAATAAAACATGAAATAAAGATGCATTACAAAGATACAACCTCAATTACGCATATAGAGGCAGTTTGTGGCCATCTGCTGTTGCACAGAGCATTACAGTTATGAGCTGCTTCTCATTTCCAGTCGTGATTACTCACACCTGTTTTCCTCCCTTTTTGTGAACCATAGTATTGCTTAGCATGTTGGAAAATACAGGGATCTGATAAGCTTATCTGTCCAAACTGGTACTGTTTACTAGAAATGAGCCTAATAACAAAACACTGACATTGTAAAAGCTTCTCTTCATATTCCTCAGGAAGCTAATGACACTTCTTTGAAAATGCCTGCCTGTAAGAGGATGATTCGAGGTCAGGCAGTTCCGTTTTTGTTAGTTTTTTCTCGGCAGCAAGTCACGTTGCTGTTTGTGTACTCAGGTCGTCAAGTCTTTTGTTGTCGTTTTTAATACATGCATCACTTTACTCGAATTTAAGCTGCAGGCCATTTTTTTTAAGAAAAATTGGTCTAAAAAGTGTTAAGTCTTAAATTCAAAGGAATATGGTCTTTTTACATGTTTATCGTTTTAATTGTACTCTTCTGTTTTTGTAAATATTCAGAAAGTAATGCTGCTACAAAATAAATATGTATTAAAGAAAATGTTATTTCATGTTAATTGCTGAAACAAAAATTAAGATTATGAATTCAGTGTTTTATCCTAAAGTTTGCTGTGTCAGATTTCCTGTTCAGATTTATATTACCAATGAGGTAAAGAATTGCATGTTTAGAACTGTATTAAGTTCTCACTTCACAAGACAGCGGGCATCATTTTCCCCTTTTATTAACGAATGTTGCTAGCGGTGGGTGCACAGATTTTCCTCACCTGTTGAAGTCTGTTATTTCTGTGTGGTTTTTCCCTTTGTCAGTGAGCTCTTTTGGCATACAGTGCTTTTAGAGGTATGCTTTAGGGAACATTGCTCACCTACTCATAAGCAGGTATTCAGTTCCCCACATGCAGTGTATATTGATCAGGGCTGCAGTGAACACTTTCGTCTGGAATTTGACAAGCCACATTGCGTCCAGTAAGTTGAAAATGCGCTTGAGCTTGTTGCCACAGTAATCAACTTTTGTGATAAAAAAATAGATATTTAATTTAAATAATACATAAAAATTAAGACTATAGATTAGAAACAAATGTCTACTTATTACAGCATGGATTGGTGCTGTGGCAATAAATATAGTCATATTATTATTATTATTATTATTATTATTATTATTATTATTATTATTATGAAAACTGATTTGATAAAAGCAATGCATTTTTTAATATCATCTGTAATTCTCGAGATGGCACATTAACCCCGTTCATACCAAATGTTTAAATATGTGCCAAAAAAACTGCAGCAAGTTTCAGTAAAATAGTAAATATTTTTTAAATATCACCATGCCAACATAGACATTTAATAAGCTGACACATTTACATCAAAGTGATCAAATATACTAGTAACAACACTGTTTTGAATTATGTTGATTTCACTTCAGCCATACAGAATTCAACTGAAAATTGGGTAAGCTATCCTATAACTTTATTATTAATCATCACAGATCTGATATTATGAAATTATCAATTTAAATGCCTATAACATTAATTGTAAATAATGAGTAGCATAGTCAGTTAAAGAGTAAGTAGTGGGGTTCTGAAATACATAGTGTTACCCGTCCCCACGTGTTGCTACAACTCTTTAAATAACTGACCTGCCATTTCTCTTTTCATGGTTAACATCCTGACAACTTTTTTACACTTATAACTTTAAAGTCCATTTCAAAGCTTTTTTTTCAAAATGGCCGCTCTAGTGTGTAAGGATTATTGCCCACATTGTCAAACAGGTAATACAGCAATAATGACCCATGATGGGTACAGAACAGAAAAGCCAACACACTTGTTGTTATGGTTTGTTTTTTTTAATCGCTCTCTTGCAGTGATTTATAGGACAGATCCCAAACCCCAGTGCACTAGAGCAGACATTTTCAAAAGCATTTTGAATCAATCTTATAAAGTTATAAGTGTAAAAAGTTGTTAAGATGTTAACAATGAAAATAAAAATTACAGGCTCCTATTTAAACAGTTGTAGCAACAGTGGGGACGTATAACTGTATATTTTTTTGGAAACTACTCTTCAAACTTTTTGAATTAATTAGAATTTCATTTATCACAGCACATACGGAGGTCAACAGTAAGTATAGAGAGGAAAAAGCAGCTTGGAGATGCACTTTTTCAGAATAAAATAATGTACTTTTAAATAATCAACAGTAGTGATATGTTCTAACTGAATCATTCTGAAAGCGCATCTAGGAGATGGTCTGGACTGGTTAAGTCATACTTAGGAGATATATATATTTAGATTTTTGAGTAACAATAACATGTTTTTTATATATATATATATATATATTAGCGATGTGCTTTTGGTACATTTTTATGAACATTTAAACTCTTTGCAATGTCAGCGTATAAACGTTTAAACCATATCTACACACACACACACACACTCTTTACATTACATTCTGATACTGACAGCCCTGGGGAATGTTGTCCACAAATCTGTCGTAATTGCAACTTTTTCTTCCTTTGAAAGTTTTGTATGAACAGCTGCAGCACGATTTTCTTTAAGTTTTTACATTCACGGGCAAATCCTGAAGTTACCACTTTTTTTCGGCAATCGCCCTCGTCCAATCGGCCGAATCTAGATTGGCCCAGAACTTGAAAAAGACGACTGGGCGAAACCTGTTTTTTCAACAGTTTTCACTTTCGCTTAAATATCAATACTGGGCGAATCTGGTTCGTCCATGCCATTAATTTGGGTGAGTCTAGTTTCATCCAAAGCTTCAACATCAATGCTGGGCCAATCTAATTTTGCCTATGCCAATTATTTGGGCGAGTCTAGTTCTGCATTTCTACACTTTCCCCTGCCAGCTTCCAAGTGCGTGTCGGGATACCTGCCTCACCTCCGCTTCTGACAACAGTGTAGCGACGGTATTCTGGGTTTCCAGTGGCGGTGCTGAAAAGGCAGGACACCAGGGCTGGTTTTAATAATGGTTAAAACCACTGTTTTTATTAGCTCTCTCCCAAAAAGTTAAAAGTCAAAAAGTCTCACTCCTCCATATGTGCAAGCAAACTCGCAACACACAGAGAGAGAGAAACATTAACGCGCAGGCAAACTCACTGCAGTATAGAATTCTCAGAGGAGTCAGTTGAGTTTATGAGCATCGTATTTATTTATTGTTGAGTTGAAAGCAAAGTTTTTATGACGATTTTAGTGTTTGCAGCATCTTTGTTTTGTAGTATATTTTGTCATTCATTTTCTGTTGTCTGCCATTTTGCTTTGAGAGGAAGGATGTTCAGCGTGATGACGTAATTTGAGGGAGTTTGTAAAAAAACAAAAAATATTGACCATAAGCAGCGTCACAAGGGCAATAGTTGGATCTATTTTTGGCCATGTGATGAGGTTTTAACCAATCTCATGCCAGAATTTCAAAAGACTGATTCATTTATATTATACACCAATTGACTATCTCAAAACATTTCCCTTTGATATGCAAACAGTGAAGTTGAGCTGTCATGCTATCTGATTATTATCTGATTATTATACAACCGTACTGACAATCTGGTACAAAAAGACTTCTTCACGTTGATTACATGACTGCCTAATGGGAGTCTAAGAACCGACACATAACTCATTTCTGATTTTCCTAATCTAGACCTAAGCTCCTTCAGTTTGGTTTGCCAACTTCACCTAACAAAATATAAATGATTGAATTTCAATTTTCTCCCCCCTTCTACTTTTTTTTTCTGAGGATTTCTCTCTTTATTATTTATTAAGAAGCTCCAATCAGTGCTATGTTTGACAGTTACAGCAGCTCAAATGAAAGCAGAATGTGTAGAGGAGCTGAGGGGAAACTGAAGCCTCCCGCTGCGGACTTACAGACAGAACTAAGTCAGCACACATTACAACTCAAAGCAAACATCAGACGGAATGAGCCGCTTTGATCTAAGACCTCCACAGGAAGCTTGGATCTTAAGAAAATTGTCAAAATGTAAATGAATTTACTACAGATATGTGTCCTAAGGCACTTAAGCTGGCAACATATAGCTAAATATGTTTAAAAAAAATGCTATTTCTTTTTTTCTTATTATTTTTCCCTTTCATATTTTTTCCTACATAAAATTCAGTCTTGAACAGTTGACACATAGCCTCATTAATAAGAACTCAGTTGAGATGATGTCTACTCATACAGGATGTAGTAGCCTGGTCTCTGCAGATTCTGCTAATATTTTAATGAATGATATTCATTCGATGGGAATACCACAACATAAACCTTGAACTCAAAAATTCTTTATTCAGTAGTGCTAAAGGGTTCTTACCTCACATGTTTGATTTTCCTAAATCATTAGCCAAATCACCTTTGCTTTGTTAAGAAATATCTTTTCTCTTTTCATCAATGTTCAATGCTTTGCAAATGTTTGACACATAAATATCCTTTTTTTTCAAAAAGGATACATTATATCAAACTATTTGCAATATTTCATCTTACTTTATAGCTGTATCTTCCCATCTTTTTTTCTAACTGTAACTCTTCTGACATGTGTCTTCACAGTTGTAGTGTTAACCATGTCTTGCTGGTGTTTGAGATTTCCAGCTGAAAATAACAAATAAACATATAAGACAACTGCAGTGCCTTTTAGGTGCAACACATTGTGAAGGGGTATGTAAGTTCAACTTCTAGCAGAGTGCAAGACCAGGAGATGATGCATTTCCAGATGGAGACTGTCAGGTGAAGACAGGAAGAGGCAAAGCATACGCTTGCATACATGACTGACTTCTGAGGTGCTGGCAGTGGCTGTTAGGGAAACATGCTCTTGATAGTCCCACCTCTCTTTCTCACCAGAGGGTAAAGCTGTAGCCTTTTAAATGAGTGCTCTTGTAAGGAAGAATAACCTAAGACAGATATACAAAGCTTCTCTGAAGACTATAAATGAAGATAAAAGCATATGGAGTGATCTAAATACACAGAGGACACAAGAAACCTTGGGATGTTAATTTACTGTTTAAGAATGTTGTAGAACCTCGTCTGAAATACTAAACCTATGTATCTAGTCAAGTAAAACTATACATTTCTAAGCATAGTGGAAATGTATTTCAATTATTTAAAAAAACAACTGTGAATACATTTCCTCTTTCTTTCTTTCTTTCTTTCTTTCTTTCTTTCTTTCTTTCGTTCTTTCTCTTATTAATTAAGGGTCTTCTATCAGATCATTGTAATTGCTCATCTTTGAAGACAAGTGGAGATGTCCTTGGTAGAGCAATAATCTGGTACAATGCAAAATAAAGAGACAATCCAATTTTCTCGTGATACCTGGAATCTTACAAAACATATTCACAGTACGAATGTGTTATTGCAACACAAAATCAATCACAATGATAGATTACATTCTTGTGATATTCTCACACTGTAGGGGATTTTTCACTTCATGAAATTACACTGCCTAAGGTAACACAAAACCTTGTTAAATCCTTCCCAAACTGCTCCAAAAAATAACAGTATGTATTCAGTTGGGGGTACCCACTCCTCACAGCTAAAAGGCCATAAATATGTTAAGAATAGTAAGCTATGAAATGGGAAGATTTTTCATTGGACTTGGAGACGTTATCACTGGTCGGATCCTTAAAATATGAACACAAATTGTTATATTGTAATTTAAATCTGTCTGCTTTCCTGTTCTTGGCTTTTTAAAAAAAAATACAGCCAAGTTATCCAACACCAGAACTCCCAACACTCGTTGTATAAACATACAATATAGCCTTGTTTTATTTTTTTCCTGTGTACATCTTTTCTCTTTTCTCTTTTTACTATAACAAGAGTTTGGTTACTTCTTTATAAAGAAAAAAAAAAGTTTTTGACATACTGTGGCAGGGTGAAAGCCCTGCCGGTGCACACGTGTGTGAATATTGGGTGGCATCGAGGGGGTTCAATTTGTTCCTGCAAAAACATGTGGGAATGTGGGTGGTGCCACAGGTGCATAAAAAGGGTGATCACGGGTGTTAGTTTGGAATTAGTGGTGAGAGTTTATGTCAGTGTTCGTGGTGTATATGTGCTGTGTAAATGTATATAAGTACCTATCGCTGGTGTGTAGGGGAGTGTTTATTGTGTGAAAGCAGCGGCTCGGACTACAACCTCTGTATTTAAAAATATATATTCTTTTAGTTAAAACTGCTTGTTTTGGCCATTGTGTCTGTTTGTTTGTGTTTTGTTGTTTTATTATTAAAGTGCACAAAAGCACTTTAAACCTTGCAAGTTCTGTCTCTGAGTCTTGCTTTCTGCCAGTTAACATCTTGGGCCATGACGCTACCCTGTCACACATACCCGCTGTATGCAGAGTATGTCTCAGAATAAAATTATATCATGACTTTACATTTCATGACATATCATGACTTTTTCCATTTTTACAGTAATGGAATTACTTAGAGTGGGTTCAAATAACTGTCCTCAGGTCCCCATGAAGACTGGATATTTTTTAAATATAGCAAGAGATCCTCTCAATACAATAGTGAAACATTATTCTTACAGTAAAACTGTAATTTATTTGCTAGAATGAGATTTTGTTTGGTGTCGAGGTGTAAATTAAAATGATGTATTTAAACCCCTATTCATTTAAAGTTGTTACCCTTTACTTTTAAGATAAGAATTGTTAGAAATGCCAGGGGTTGTGATCTTTTTTTCTGAAACAGTTTCAAGCATTAGAAGAGAAGGGAACTGGCTCAGACATCCAAATTATGCAGAAGAAGATGAATCTGCATGAAAATATTAATAAAAAGGAGATGAAAAACAGACGCAAATAATTAAATATAAAAAGTGTACTGTAAGTATCTAATTTAACAACTGTAGGGGCTGATTCTAAAATTCTATTTTGGTTGCTATATACTGTATCATCAGGATGATAGGTATAGTAGATTCACAGTTTGTACATAGCCTGACCAAATCTAACAAATTGACACTCATCAATTGTGACGTGCACCCAATCAACGTGCAGATTACTATAACACACTCCTTCACCCCATAAGTTAAAAGAAAAAAGAAAAGTGCAAATTGACATACAAATAAAACTAAGCATCTATAGTATCTGTAAAAGGAGAACTGGGTGACAGCAGAGGCTGTAAGTCAGTTGACAGTGTGTGTGTCTGAGTGAGACACAGGTTCAAGGTGGTCTATTTACTGCTAGTAATTTAGATCTAATTTTATTGTGATACTATTATTATTTTTGTTAAACCTTCTTCTCAGTACCGTCTGAAGTCACAGTGGTCACGTGGTACAGTATGGGCCTTATTTAGCAATGTTCACAAACCCCTAAGGCAATCGTAAAACACTTTTGCGGACACTTAGCACACCAGAATCAGGCGCACGTGTGGGCAAACAGACTTTGACATATGAAAACCAGGTAAATTGTGCACAGATTACATGGTTGACTATAAATATCACTGAAACTACCTTGGAAGCAGGTAAAGAAAAGAGAGAAAAAAAGAGAAATAAAAGAAATATGGAGTGCGCACTGGATTTCTACGTGGCCAGACAAAGAGAGAGGAAGAGGAGGAGACGTCCCCAAATATTTAGATGTCTTTTCTGTGCCTGTCTGACACACAATGTATGCAGCAATTTCACATCAACAGACAAACAATTTACTAAATAGGGCCCTACATGTTTAAACAACAATCAATTAACTTTATTTTGATGCTATACGCTGTGTGGCTCAGAAATGGAAGAGATCTTTCTGGACGTGAATTTGAAAAATCTGGTATAGTTTGACAACCGTTTCATTTACGGCATTGCTAAGTAAATGTCTTTGATATTTTTAAATACTGTAGATTCAAAACCAGCCCAAGATCTGCAAGCACTGGTTAATCAGTAATGTGAAAACTGCATTTGTTTACATTTTAGTGTTTTATTTAATTTGTAATGTACTGTACAAGACAGCTCTCTTCAGATGCGTGTTTCTCTCATGGTCTGGCAGGTGTTGCACTTACAGTATCCCTGCTGTGTTGCTTATAATAAGCTGTTAAGTGTCGTGGGCATACCATTTAAATTAGCTTTGACTGCAAAACAACAGCCTACAAAAGCGTCCTTTGTTACTAGATGTGTCCAGTCCTCCCAGGGTATTTAGCCCTGTCTACATTCTAAATGCATTAACACACAGTACAGTTTTGCAATCAGCTCCATTGATAACAAAATATGTGAGGATAGCATTCATTGTTGCATAGGATATCTACTGTTATTAAACAAGATGACCTTGTTTCTCGAGAATCTTGATTTATAGGAAGTTGATAGAGGGAGTGGTGAAATGTTGGACAATACCATGCTGCTTCATAAGAAGTAATAACTGGTTATAATACTCATCTAAAAATAGAAAACATCTCTAACAGTCCACAGCACATGAACAGCAAGCTGGGGAGATGTGAGATAGTGCTCTTGTAAATCCAAGTTATCCTGAGGCTGCATTTGAACCAGTCATGTACGAACCTTCTGAGCACCAAATCACCATACTAGCTCTTAAACTGGGCTATGCAATACATTATAGTTTATTGTAACACTTTCTGAAGATTTGTGTGTGCTTATACTGTATAATCTCTGCTTACCTTCCATTGTAGGGCTACATTCTTCCTCATCCTCTTCTATAATATGCATAAGGGTTGGAGTGACGTCGCTTTGATAGGACTCTGTTAGGTTTGCTTGAGATTTCTTTTTCTGGTTGAATCAATGGCTTCACTATAGCTGTTGGATATAAAAACGGAGAGGAAAAAATGGACCATAAGCACATTTGAAATCATTTTTTTCCCAGTTACATATAAAAACTAGCTACCTATTAGTATGCAGTAGTATGCATAGGTGCAGAATCAAGTGTCACAAGGAAGCCTGAGAAGCTGGTAGTAAGAACTACCAATAAACTATTGTATATAATTCTGGTTGCTCTTCTTTGCAGTCTTTCTAGAGCAGCAATATCCTTTTTGTAACAAGGTGACCAGAACTGAACACAATATTCTAGGTGAGGTCTTACTAATGCATTATAAAGTTTTAACATTACTTCCCTTGATTTAAATTCAACACTTCTCACAATATATCCGAGCATCTTGTTGGCCTTTTTTATAGCTTCCCCACATTGTCTAGATGAAGACATTTCTGAGTTAACATAAACTCCTAGGTCTTTTTCATAGATTCCTTCTTCAATTTCAGTATCTCCCATATGATATTT
Source organism: Acipenser ruthenus (assembly GCF_902713425.1). Lineage (NCBI taxonomy): Eukaryota > Metazoa > Chordata > Actinopteri > Acipenseriformes > Acipenseridae > Acipenser > Acipenser ruthenus. The sequence goes on along the minus strand of NC_081194.1, from coordinate 68,716,967 downwards.
ATAATGCACATTTTTATTGCCTGCATGCGATACTTTACACTTTTCTCTATTAAATGTCATTTGCCATGTGTCTGCCCAGTACTGAATGCTGTCTAGATCATTTTGAATGACCTTTGTTGCTGCAACAGTGTTTGCCACTCCTCCTATTTTTGTGTCATCTGCAAATGTAACAAGTTTGCTTACTATACCAGAATCTAAATCATTAATGTAGATTAGGAATAGCATAGGACCTAATACTGATAACTGTGGTACACCACTGGTTGCCTCGCTCCATTTTGAGGTTTCTCCTCTAATCAGTACTTTATGTTTTCTAAGTGTTAACCACTCCGTAATCCATGTGCATGCATTTCCTTGAATCCCTACTGCGTTCAGTTTGAGAATTAATCTTTTATGCAGGACTTTGTTAAAAGCTTTCTGGAAATCTAAATTTACAATGATCCATTGTAAATCATATATATATATATATATATATATATATATATATATATATATATATATATATATATATATATATTGCACCCACTCAGGTTCGTTGCCCCTTTAAAAATTGACCCAGACACAGAAATTGGGGGTTCAGCGCTTCCACGCACTTTTAATAATACAAACAGAAACACAAAAACAAAAACTAACACCTAGCTCCTTCGGAGCGCTTACTACACGGTATGCTGGTCCCTGACTAGCTTGCAGGATGGCTAAGCCGTTTGCCTGCCATACACAAAACAAACCACACAGTTTTAACAAAACCCTTACTTTTTCCCTTGACTGCTTGGACACAGAAAACACTACCTGTCTCCTTCTATACAGCAGCTCTAAGCAGACTGACTGCACCTCTTATATACCCCGCACCTGGTCCTAATTTAACAATAATTACCAGGTGCAGGGGATAATTAACAGTTAACACAAATGTGCATTTGCATGTGTTTTCTTCCATGCAGGGAGGATTAACCCCCTCCCTGCTGTGTTACAATATATATATATATTCAGATTTACCATACTTTAGCACACATGACATGCAGCCTTTTTGATTTCAAATGTGGACTCACATCAGTGCTCATTAAAAGTGTATGAGCTTTATTTAAAAAGAGTGTAACATTTCTTTACATGTGCATGTTCAAATTTAGTGTGATTATTTTTACGTATCATGCATGTTATATGTATACAGGTTAGAGGTGGTGTGTGTAATTTGCTGAAATAGATGGTAAATGGTGGGGCCTGATGTGTCTGCAGGGAAATGGGAATGGGTGGGAAAGTTTTTGTTTGGTTGAGTTGGGTTGGTTTTGACATTAGCTCCTTGATCTGATGATTTATCCAGACACCAGGCATTCTGTTACACTAACATTACTTCTTGCTCTTACAAAAAGTCAGGAAAATGTTAATACAGCTGATGCCAGTTAGTAGAAAGCTAAATGAGGTAGTTCTGTGCTTGTTTTGTTTTTTCACCAAACAATAATACAGTATCCCTAAGTTGAAGTTGCTGAATGTGGTTTTTGAATATTGTTTACTCACTGACATTCTTGTTTTTCTTGTGCCAGAAACTATGAAAACAGTTAGTGCAATGATGGTGGGCATAACCACTGCAGCAAGTAATGTATTAACTGGCTCTCCTGCGGGTGCTGGAAAAATTGTAAATATTTTGATATATACTGTAAAGTTGGCACCTGCAAGAAAAAATAAATATTATTCTCAATGGAATTTTTTGGTTCAGCAAAAATAAGGACTAAAAAATGTATTTAAACTTTATGATGGGAGTCTTTATTTGCGGTGTTTGGCAATAATTCAATACCAGATTTCCTGCATTTTCAGTTTTTATTTGTCATCCCTTGAGCACTAGTCGAAATAATGAGAATTACTGAAAAGACATGTGGTTTCCACAGTGGTCCTGCTTGTATTGAATCTTACAGCTGAAAGGATACACAGTGAGGTGAAGTGACTTGCCCTAGAGTCCTCAAAATAAACAAGAAGGTCACAACAGTGCTCATCTTATATGTCCCACCCAGAGCCCTGTTCTCAGCAGATGTTCCAGCTGCCACCAGCAACCCAAGACCTGACATTGTTAAACTTGATTATTTTCAGACTTTCTCAGTTGACAGATATTCTTGATAACTACAGACCCATCTCCAACCTGCCTTTCCTGGCTAAAGTGTTGGAATGAGGGATCACTCTTCAACTGGGTGAACATCTCAAACACAACCACCTCTTTAAAAAGTTCCAATCTGGTTTTAGATCTTTTCACACTACTGAAACTGCACTGCTAAAAGTTACTAATGATTTTTTGTTGCAGATGGACTCTGGTAAATTCTCTGCTGGTTTTGCTTGATCTCACTGCTGTCTTCAATACTGTTCACCATGGGAGATTGATGGACTGCTTCGAATCCGACGTTGGTATCTCCGGCTCAGCGCTTGTCTGGTTTAAATCTTACCTTTCTTCTATGTGTCAGTTTGTTTGAATGGGAGGTTATTCTTATTATCCTATTATCATCTTAGGAATATTTCTAGAATCCGCTCTATGCAGTCTCAAAAGGATTCATAGATCCTGATTCACGCCTTTATCTCTTTCAGGACTGATTTCAGGATTCTCTCTTCATAGGCCTTCCTTACTCTACCATGTCATGACTTCAGCTACTCCAAAACTCTGCTGCACGCCTCCTAACTCTTACCAAACTAAGACAGCACATTAGCCCTGTCTTGGCTTCCTTATATTGGCCGCCTGTAAAGCAGAGAGTTGATTTTAAGGTCCTACTTCTGACATATAAGGCTTGTAGGGAGCTTGGTCCAGATTACATTTGTAACTCCGAGACACTTTCTGCATTCCTCCAACTCAGATCTGCTCTCTTTCTTCTTTCTGCCTTGTCTCTATGGGTGGAAAATCTTTTTCTAATTATGTGCCCAGACTCTGGAACTCACTCCCTGAAAATATCCACCAGGCTGACTCACTTCTGATTTTTTAAAAGTAGGTTAAAAACTTTCCTTTTCGATCAGGCTTATTCTTGATTGCGCAGTGCTTTGTGATATATATATATATATATATATATATATATATATATATATATAAAATTGCATTGTAATACGGAATTCAGAACACTCCTCACTGTTTCAGAATGGAGGGGATACAATACTTGGTTTTGTCTCTGTTAGATTTCACTCAAATGCAATGGCTGTCTTATTTATTATCTTAGCTACAGTATTACCTGAAGGCGAGGAGATATTAAAGTTCCTGGACTTGACACAGCTAGATTGGTAAAATGTGCCCATCCATCTTTTATTTTTATACTAGTAATGCTAAGGGATCTGAACAAACTTAGTTTGCTAAGGGATCTGAACAAACATGGCCATGAAATTTGTAAAAAAAAGATGTTCCCCTCCCAAACAATCTTTGTTCACATAGAACTAATAAAGGAACACACCACATTGTTATTTTTGTTGCATTTAAATGAAAGCTTAATAGAGATCCAAGAAAAAGAACACCCCTACAATTAAGCCACTACAGAGATGCTGTATTACTTAAACTACATGCAACACTGAGGGTTAATTAGAATGTGCTGTAAAAAAAAATAATAATAATAATACATGTAGTGTAACTACAAGGGTTTCTTAACTTTTAGATGGCTTGAATTAGTACCTGAGATGGTTGCAGTATTGACCCAGGGGCATAATGGGTGGCCTAATGCTGCAATTTGGTTGCCCGTTTAAAAAAACAGCTAGAGCGAAGTTCTGATACAGTATTTCAAACTATATGAGAGTGTCAATGATCACCTACAACACACCTCCAGTGCCAGTGTCTTTGTTTATTACAACAGCAAAGCATAATGAAGTGTTAAAATCAAATTGAATATGTTTCTGTTTTCAACGAGTATATTATTTTGATTTGTATTTCACTTGCGTTATCAGTAAATCACCAATGCTGATTTAGGTATAATTTCTTATTTGACTTTGAGTTTCACAACATATCTTATAATACAAATGTCAAGGATAGCTTAGCATAGACATTTTCCAGGACTCGGGTGTAACAAGTCTAACAAGTTATCAGGGGGTCACTCTTCAGATGCTTTAATAAAGAATAAAAACATTAAGAAATATTGTAAGATGGAAGAATGTAAAGATGAAAAAAGCAAATAACCAAGGCAATTTCACTATGTTAAATAAATAAACAACAAATAATGAAATGCAATAAAATACAAAAAAATAAATGATGACAATTCACACTTCTATACACAGATAAAAACAAAATGTATTGGGCTCCCGAATGGCGCAGAGTGCAGGATGTGCCCTATAGCCTGGAGATCGCGAGTTTGAATCCAGACTATGTCACAGCCGACTGTGACCAGGAGTTCCTAGGGGGCGGCGCACAATTGACTGAGTGCTGCCTGGGTAGGGAGGGCTTAGGTCGGCAGGGGAATCCACGGCTCACCGCGCATCAGCGACCCCTGTGGCCGATAGGGCGCCTGTGGCTCTGCAGCGGAGCCGCCAGATCTGTGTTGTCCTCCGGCACTATAGGTCTGGTGGCATCACAGTGGATCTGCAGTGCGAAAAATGATAGCTTGGCAGGAGCATGTTTCGGAGGATGCGTTTCCCGAGTCGGCAGGGAGATTGCGAGCGGTGAACCGAGGATACAGATAAATAATAATTAGGCATACTAAATTGGGGAGAAAACCGGGGTAAAAGATTGGCGACGACTAAATTTATATATATATATAAAAAAAAATGTATTAGTTCCAGCTAGAGTAGCATGTTACACCTAATAATTTTAAACAGACAGTTTGTTGGTAAATCGTCAAATCAAACATAGTTCTTCCAATGTCCGATGATTAAAAGGCAACCCAGAGCAAACAGTCCAGCAAGGAAAGACTTTTTCATTTATGGAATGAGGGCTCGACCATATGGTTTGGACTCCTAACCGAAAAACCATCTCTAGCACCCCCTTTGTCTACACACCCATAACTAAGGCCCTCTGTTTTAATTCACGGGTAAAGAATTGTATTTCACGGAATGTGCATGGAACTATTTTATAAATTATGTGCATAGTATATATACACATTTTTTAAGCAGCAAAGATAATTAGAATTCTTACCTTGGACATAATTTGCAGAAAGTGCTGATCTCCACATAAAGTATAGCTGTCCAGTGGCCAAAACTAAAAATTAATAAAAATGACTTGTTGATTCAAAACTAACATTAAACTGTATTTTAAAGCCTGGACATTTTAGAACTAAACTCTGCAGTAAACACAAACATATACTGTATACATTCCACTAAATCTTCATTTATTTCTGTTTATATTTTCTAATTAAAATTCAGCATTGTTAGTTGGTTCACTCTTTCCTCTGTCATGGATTGCCTTTGCCCAGTCCATATGACGAAACCCTTCGCTCGGCATTCCACACAATTAGGGACAACAGACAAATAGCGCTTGGTCAGTTTTGCAGTGTTAGGAAAGCGTGCTTCTGCAGACCTACAAAAAGTAGGTCAGGGAAAGGTCAGGACTGCATTCCTTTGCATGACACCAGTAGCCTTCTAATTCAGTATTGCAGCTCCTGTTGAAACCAGGTATAGAATCCAGGGGGAGAGCTTCCAGGTTTAACGTAAATGCTTGCAGGGGATCAAGCACCCTTACCGCTTTAAGGAACTGGTGTGCTGGCTGGGTGAAACAGGGTTTAGAGGGATATAAATATAAATATCAATAAATTGTCAAAAACAAATATCTTGTAAGCTTATCTACAATTTCAGTAAATGTTTTAATACATTGGCTTTGAATCCCTGCGTCACTGCAGAGTTGCTCACCTTTAAGTGCTTGGTATGTGTTAAGTAAGTCAGCATCTGAGCTGGTTCAGGGGGCAATTTTACAGGAAGATTTGAGCCCGCAGCCTCGACTGTGCTTTGTAGATGTTCTTTAAAATGCAGTTTTCTGCTCGGACAATGTTTGAAAACCTTTTTGACTGTTGCTATTAGCTTGTCAACTTCTGGAAAATTGGACCCAGATATCACTAACAAGGGCTAATGTGGGCATTGCATTGCACATAATATGAACATAGTTAGGCAGTAGTCCCTTAAGCACTTGATTGTAAGCTTTTGACATGTAGGATGCATTGTCAGAGATTAATGCACTGACATCATCAAAATAAACGTCAAAGATATTCAAGCACTTTACAATAGCTTGTGAAACAGTGTTGTAATTAACAGCCTGTAGGTAAAGTGTATCTGCAAGGACAGCTTTCAGTTCTATGTCAGATGTATCCATTTAGGCCTTGCAAAACAAATAAAACGTGTAACCCCTTACTGATCTTGGGCATCAGTCGACTCGTCAGTGACCACTGACAAGCAACCAGACTGTTTAACCAATTCCATAATCTCCTGCTTGTGATACTCGGCATCATTAGGGAAGTATTCGAGTCTCAGCTGTGCTGATGTGAGAATCGCTCCACCATTTGCTACATTCAGTCCAATTTTTCAGGAGGGATATTTGCGCAAACAAATGCCTCTGTCAGGTCATAATTTAATGTGTTTTGTGCTTCACGGTTTTCAGTGGACTTTTGGAAAACAGAAATCACTGTTTTTTGTTTCTTTACAAGTAAAGAAGTCGCGATACTACTCTGGATTATCACCTTTCTCTTTCAGTGAATACTTGAATCTAAAGGCCTGTCAACAGATGATTTTCTGGAGTGATCTACAGTAACGTTGCAGGACATACAGAAGAGCTTACCTCCATCGCTGTGTACTCCTGCTGGATACTACTTTACGCTATCTTTTGCAGACACATTTTTCGCCTATTTAGAGACATCCATTTTCTTATTTAGTGTGTAGTAGTTTAATTTCCCATCTAGATTGCATATAGTCACATGACATAATCGCTGCACAACACTATGTGCATGCCAAATACTACACACAGGCACAGAACAATACAGCTGTACAGTTTAGTTAATGTGATTTTTTTGTATGAAATATAATTATGATTTTTTTTTTATTATTTCTTAAGAATATAGAAAAAAAAAATTGTGATATTGGGCAAATTTCACGATTTCTGCGTAGTCTGTGAAATTGTGATTTACACAGGGCCTTACCCATAACACACCTAAATAGGTATTTACTGTATTGGTTTTTTTTGTTGTTGTTTTGTTTTCTTAAATGTGGAAAATTCCAGTGAGGCACAACATCATAAGGAAATAAACATTTGGTGGTAGTACTGTATAAACCGTATATTACCATATGTTTAGAACGGTTCAGTTCTGAAAGACCCTTACGAACCTAGTTTCCATACCACCCGCAGTGTCCCCCCTCCCCCCTCCCCCAAGATGAACAACAGCAGAGTTCTACGGTTCTTTCCTGCTGGGGCACAGGAAGATTTTGCACATTTGCCAGAGTAGCACATCCTGTCTCTAGCTAGCATTGTTAGTAAATGTTCTGAAATGCTATGATGCTTACAACAAAAAATGTGTGGATGTTCCTAGTCATTGGCACATGGGGCAACATAATGAAACCATGAAGTATTTTTTTTTACGAATTGAACAACTTGAGTTTAAATCTGATCATTATGAAATGATAAGCTCCACGCAATAAACCTGCACATTAATTATGAAATATTTTCTGTACTTCATATCACGCTTCGTAAAAGTTTTAGATCTGATTCTCCTGAAATGAATGGCATTGATTGTACCTCTTTATCCAGAAAGGTGACCACAGGCTGTGCCTGAAGAAGCTTGTCCACAACTCCATCTCTGATGGCTGGGTCAGGATATACATTAAATCGGGATGCATGTACACAAGGCTTCCAGCGCTAGCCAAGGTAGAGTTTCTGAAGTAAGAAAATATGTATGGGTCAATAAAACAATGTTCATTCTTGTACCTCTGGGTTTGTTGCCTAAAGCAGTTAAATATTAGCACTGATGTCAGTCTTTTTTTTCAAAGGGATCCTGGGTTAAAAGCCTTGGGGTACAATTACACATTTTCACTGTTAATCAGTAATCCCTCCAGGGTTATCAACAAGATCTGTCAGAACAGAAATGTTGGGGTACGCATTGCAGCATGCAGCTGTATCCTGTATCCTTCTTGTATCCTTCTTTATTGCCAAGTTGTTGAATTATATTACTTTTAAAATTAGTTGAAATAAATAAAGCAAAACAAACAAATAAATATGTGGAGTTCCATTTATTGTAATAGGGGTCAAACAACTGTAACGATAATTAGAGTTTACTTTACACTAGCATCAAGACTATACCTGTCAGTCACAAGAATGGAAATAAGGACAGAAATTATAATTTTTTAAAAGTTCACTCTTTGTCTTTTTAACTGTTTCTGTCCTCAAACCACCTTGTAGGTGGTTTAGTCTTTTTACTATGTGTTATAACAGTGCAATAAATCTGTTATCTTAAAATCTAATCTCCCTGGCCTTTTCCAGAAATCATCATAAAATTTTGAGAGCCCCCCTAATGGCACCATTGTGGTGAAATTGTTTAATCTGCTGCAAGGTGAAAGGTCAGCAAATTAATTTTTAAAAATCAATCAACTTGACGGGCAATAGAGAAAACTGTAATAGATAAAATGAGAGGGAAAGGGCACTGTCTTTTTCTCATAGGTCAATAGCAGCCAAGAGAGTCACTCATCCACTTTTCTTTCACAGTGTCTCTCATTTCACATTTAATATGGACACCCAATTAATACTTCAGCTTCTTGGACAACCTCATTTAAGGTGAATTATGGCAATTTCTCCCCTTCAAAATGAAAGAGATCACAATACATCATAGCATTGTTCGAATTAATACTAATTGATTCAAGTTACAGAGGCAGTGATGGGCCGCTTATACAATCTAGGCCTTATTGGGTCCTGGAAGGGATGGAGCGAATATTAGATTCCTGGGTCTGTTGCCACGGTGATGAGAGTCACCTGACCTCTTTTTAAAATGATTGTAAGGTTATATTGCCAGCTTCACTGGGGTCTTCAGTAAACTGAACTGATGTCCAAACATCATTACATGGTGCTTTGATATTAAAGGAGGGGAACAGTACCTTATTGCAAGCAACATGGATTTGTCATTGTACCTTCATTATCCAATTTGCAACTGCTAATGTTGTTATGGCCTGCAGGCAGGAAGAGCTACAACTAAACAAATAAATAAATAAATAAATAAATAAACACCCAATAGAAAACACCCTTATTACACAAGTTGTCTGCAGAGACGTCTGCAAACTTGTGAATAAAGGTCCTTCTTTTACATACAGAAGTGAAAAGTGACTACTTACTGAAATCACATGCTGTATACAGTAGTAACTTCCATGTCTATTTTTAATACCGGAGTAACAATGTTCTTATTTTGTATTCAGAAATAAGTATTGTTTTGATTTTTTTTCCTCATTAGTGAAAGAGTATTTGTGTTTTAAGATAATCAGTGGCATATAACATATTGTCAGAGAAAATATTAGAAAGCTTTGGGATTTGTGAGAAAATAGTGTATTGCAACGATTAGTTAAATCTATGAGGGACCCTTGCAAAAAAAATATATATATATATATTTTTTTTTATTTTATGGGGTTGCTTTAGGCTATGTCACTGGGGAACAAACAAGGGAGGGTGAGAATTGTCTGTGGAGTGTGCTAAAGAAACTGTAATGCTATTCAAGGCTAAATACCAAAGCAGAGCGGAGTGTTGAGCAGTGTGCTTTCAGGACTGATTATCCACCTGCGCTACAGTAGGGAAGTAAGGCCTCTCTCACTACTGTTTATTTTGCTTTGGACCTAATAAATAAATCAATACATAAGTGGGAGAAATGTCATCAGTCTATTTCTTGTAGTCTTTTTTCTCCTGAGAACTCTTGGCAAACGTTATCATCCCAGGTGCCCTGACAGTCAATTAAACCATACATTTGCTTGAAAATGGGATTTGCCACCTTTCTATGATTATTGTGATTTGCGATCATTTTTTATTTTGTTAGTATGCAGTGGAAGGTTAAATTTGTTCATGCAGAAGCATAATTACTTAACCAACTTGACTGAGATTAAAATGCCCAACAGGTTAAAATAAACCAAAAACAAAACTAGGCTAAGCATGAATACTAATTTGACTTAAATTGCTTGTTCAAGGTTGAAGTGCTTGGGGTGACCAGTAACCTGTCCATAAATTACAATTCCACCAATTTCTTTTCAGTTTTATTTTCTTGCAATATTTAAAAGCTGTTGAATTAAATTGTGGCGCTCACACCCAAATAGTCAAAACCAAAACAAAACGGAATTTTATAATGTCTCCCTAAAAAATGTTTTATTAATACTGTCTAATAGGTAAATGTTATACAGTCGTACAACATTTTACTTCAGAAACCTTAGGCACAATGAACATAAGAACATAAGAAAGTTTTTAAACGAGAGGAGGCCATTTGGCCCATCTTGCTCGTTTGGTTGTTAGTCGCTTATTGATCCCAGAATCTCATCAAGCAGCTTCTTGAACGATCCCAGGGTGTCAGCTTCAAAAACATTACTGGGGAGTTAGTTCTAGACCCTCACAATTCTCGGTGTAAAAATGTGCCTCCTATTTTCTGTTCTGAATGCCCCTTTATCTAATCTCCATTTGTGACCCCTGGTCCTTGTTTCTTTTTTCAGGTCGAGAAAGTCCCCTGTGTCGACATTTGTCAATACCTTTTAGAATTTTGAATGCTTGAATCAGATCACCGCGTAATCTTCTTTGTTCAAGACTGAATAGATTCAATTCTTTTAGCCTGTCTGCATACGACATGCCTTTTAAACCCAGAATAATTCTGGTCGCTCTTCTTTGCACTCTTTCTAGAGCAGCGATATCCTTTTTGTAACGAGGTGACCAGAACGGAACACAATATTCTAGATGAGGTTTTACTAATGCATTGTAAAGTTTTAACATTACTTCCCTTGATTTAAATTCAACACTTTTCACAATATATCCGAGCATCTTGTTGGCCTTTTTTATAGCTTCCCCACATTGTCTAGATGAAGACATTTCTGAGTCAACATAAACTCCTAGGTCTTTTTCATAGATTCCTTCTTCAATTTCAGTATCTCCCATATGATATTTATAATGCACATTGTTATTGCCTGTGTGCAGTACCTTACACTTTTCTCTATTAAATGTAATTTGCCAGGTGTCTGCCCAGTTCTGAATGCTGTCTAGATCATTTTAAATGACCTTTGCTGCTGCAATGGTCACCATACTATGTGTACAATGGCCAAAGCAAAAGTAAAGCATATGGAAAAGTGGTAAATTCACCAATTCTCTGAAGCACTCCAGCGGACGTCAATGATTCTGTGAAAAAATTGGAGCACCTCTGAGAAAATGATCTGGGATAAAACAGAAATGGACAGTTCTCACAGGACAAAATTTCACCGATGTCAGTAAAAATTCTGAAACCACCTGTTTATGTGGTGATTTTTAGTCCCATGCGAATGTTTGTCTTTCAAATAGGTTTATCTGTACCTTTTATTGCTGTCGTGGACTATTTGGCTGTCACTGTAGTTGCTGTTCTGTCTCGATGGCAATGCGCTGTGTTTATTCATTTTTAGAAAGGGAAACGTTTATGCAATTTGATTGCAGTTTTCTAATGTGACAGTGTATGTACTGTGAAACTCAGAAAAGAACAAAAATGCAGCACTCTGATAGGTTGAAACATTTTACATAGGGTTACCATATGACTCCATGTACACTAGGACAGTTTGGGCCAGTTCAGGCTTTTCAACTCACATAGCAATGCATTCTGGTACATTTTACCTCTCTTGGGTTCCTTTTGCATTGGGGTGTGAGTTGAAAAGCCTAAACTGTCCTGGTGTACATGGAGTCATATGGTAACCCTACTTTACAGCATGTTAATGCAGTGTTGTTATTGGCATGAGATTGGGTTCAGTTTTGCGCACCATGTGAAACACTTCCAGGGGCACTCCTGGATTTAGTTGTTACAAATAATTATAGATTGAATGCAAGGGTTAGGCTCAACATCTGACCAGTGGTAAATATTAATAAATACAGGAATATATGTTATATCAACTAATATGATAAGGAAATGTGTTATTGCTTTTGTTGAAAAAACTCTCTGTGCACTAAAAAAAAACAGCTACTTATAAATAAGGCCAGAAAACTAGTTGTAAGGGGAAGATAAATGCTCTATTTTAAGAAGATTATACAGCAAATGAGCCAAAAGATACTAAAACACTTTAAAAAGCACTTATTTAACAATAATTGTACAATGTGAAATGTAATCAAAATGTAGTTAGGATTGTTTGCAACACTATTAGGCACAGCAGCAGCAAAGCAAGTGCTTCAAAGAAAGGAACAAGGAAAAGGAATGTTTCTATAAAAAAAGACACCAGCCCCCAGTCCAGTTCTACGTCCTGAAAAAAATATACCACAGTCACCCAATGGGATACTTTAAGAAATAATATTAGACTCTCATGGGAAACAGAGCATTTGCAAGCATAATCAAAAGCAGTTAAAAAACTATTATATTATTGTTGTTAAGCACAGCTGAAGTGATGAACAGTGGAATAGAAACAATAAGCTCTTAAAAACATGTCTCTATAAACTGACCCCCTGCCTAGTTATTATTAAAATATTACAATTGTATTGTTGTGTTCACTTGTATTTTAACCTGGACTATAGCAACTTATTCCCAACATGCTGGCTTCCTTCTTTAGACTCCTACCTTCTTTGTCTGTATAGATCTGTAATTTTGACCACTTTGAAACAGAACCCGTTTTGGCCTTTACAATCATAATGTCATTACAATTTACCACAAAACACATTTATTCAGTTAGTAACACATTGAAAGAGAGAACTCCATATGAACTCACAGCTAAGAGCCTAATCGGATTACTTCCTTATGAAAACCCAAGCAGCAGTGCTTGCAAGATGACTGACAAAAGGGGCAAACGAAAGGCCTTGCCACAGCTGACTTTCATAATAAAGCTGAGTGGATAAGTGACATGGTGTGTCAGGGTCACAAAAAAAAATGCCCCAGGCCTACTAGGTCAGGAGGATGTGCTCATCACAGTCTAAGACTTAATAAATTGTGAGTGACCACTGAATATTGTGCTGGAAACCTGGCTGACAGAGACATTGGGTTGATTGTAGAAAAAAAAAAATGTCATTTTTTTTTAGGTAACATGACATTCAGAAGTTCAAAGATGCAATATCACACTATGGTATATAAAACTGAATTCAGCATTCAGAAGTATATATTGCTTAAACATTTATAAATGGCTAAAATCCCAAATGACCAGTATGTAACTGATTAAATGTGGATTAAACAATGTGCGGTCGGTCAGTCCCGCTGATGGGATTCTTTTGTTATTTTTTTTTTTCACTGTGCTTGATGGATTTAGTGCCTGGTTGTCAGGGTAATGGCGGATGCTGTCTCATCATTGGTCGACTCCGCAGCTCCCTGGGGAAGCTCCGCCTTTAGTTTTCAACTCAGCGGATTTTAAAAGACAGAAGAAGGACACAGAGAGGAGGACACACACACATTGCGGGGAAGCTGTGCAGGTGGCAGGCAGGGCAGGGAGCAAGTTTTATTGTTTTTTAGTAAAACGAGATTTGTGATCGAGAGAAAGCTACTCTGACTTGGTTGCGGGGTGGCAAGAGTTTTGGGCCATCCTTGTTCCCGTTATTGGTGAGATTCGTTTGCATATGGACAGATTGGTGAGATTTGTTTTTTTGTTCTGTTCATTCAAGATACTTTGTACTATTTTATTCTCCCATTTTAAACTGCTCATTTTGCACAGAAAGGAACTAGTACTTTATCCAATAAAAAGAACCAGCACGTGGGAACTTAACGTTATATTTTACATATATATTTACACAAGAGGACCTTGCCCTCTACAAAACAAGTGGCATAGTCAGGCACTACAAACTCAATTTTAAGCCTTTGTGGTAATACCTTGCTACAACTTTTTGGCGTAAGTCGGCAGGATTGGATTTAAATTTGAATGTTTTTTTTTTTTGGTGCACAATGCAAGTAGGAGAAGCAGCAACATCCCCTTTTATGATGTTTCCTTTTTTTATGGAAGCCCCAGGGTTTCTGAAGTTTGGAGAGCTGTCCTGTTAAATTAGCAGGGTGGAAAGAACGTTTACAATCAATGCTAAAAATAACAACTAGATCAAGTTGATTTAGTTTTAACCCTTTGCGGTCCATTTATTCAGTGCGACAGGCGCGTCAGGTCCAATTTGTTTTCACATGCGCAGTTTATTTTAGATGCACTGTTTAAAAGTATTTTTTCACAGTAAAACAGGTTTAAAAGGCACTGCATATCAACAGGATACTCAGTACTGCATCTCCAGCCCGCCCCACCCCTTGTTCGCTATATTTTTAACATACCTCTTAATAATAGTACATACCGATAAATCATCTCTTAATAACTCGGTTTATCACCAAACTCCTCAATAATGCAATCCAAGTCATTATTTTATTACTATAACATCTAAAAAAAGGTCTGCAAATGTCTGTGATATTCTTTGAGCGCTGGATGCAGAAGCAGCTATCTTGTTTGTTTATGTTTGTGTTATCTATGTGGTGTCGGGGCTATTTGTATTCATGAGATACGCCCCTTTTTTCGGCTTCTCTTGGCTCCTATTGGTCTCATTCGGACATTGAATGGTTTTCACGGCTTTTTCCGAAGAAAAAACAACTAGAGACCTGCTTTTTACATCTTTTTGATGATGTCGGACAGGGTCCTACATTGGACCGGAAAGGGAAAATTGCAATGTTGGACCAGGTCCGACATAGGACCACAAAGGGTCAAATTCTCTAGAAGGAGAAGCTAAAATAGGTTTTGATTTTGCCCAGTGAGAGCCGTAATACTATAGACAAAGTGAGCTATATGGTGATAGGGTCCCTGCCTCGGTCATTTGCTCCCTGTGTTTCAGTTGCAGACAAGAAGCTAATGAAGGTGTTCGTGAGTTTGGCCTGTGGCTACAATAACTATTCAGAAGACTGGAGAAACGAGACCCCAGAGGAATTAGAGATGAAGACCTGCTGATTAGGGATCAATTCATGGATGGCCTTCGAGATCCTATGTTGAAGCGGGAACTTGGGATACTTTTAAATACAACCTTGACTTTTGCCCAGGTAAAGCGGGAAACTGTTTTACGGATGGAAGCGTATGGGGAGCCTGGATGGTCTGTGTATCAGTGCCATACTCCAGCCGAATCTAAAATACCAACGTCTACAGAGAACCTACAACAGTGGAAAGAAAACCTTCGAAAGGAACTCTCTAGTGAGCTGAGGGGCCAGATAGCTGGACTCTCCCAGGACCTCCTGGGAGAACTGAGGTCAGAACTGAGGAACATGGGCTAAAGGGGTATTCCAATGTCTCCAGTAGATACTGTAGATAGCGCTCCATCTCCCAATGTCAGCAAGTTGGACACATAATATGATACTGTCCTGAGGCTATGAGACCACACAGCAATCCCAGAGAGCAGGCTTTAAACTAGTTCATCCCACCTCCTCAGACCCGATGGTGGGAGCTTCTAGTTTGGGTCTATGAGAACAGTTTGAAGAGAGAGAGGCCATGGTTGGTGCTCCGCCATTAGTGGAAGTAGAGATAGATGGTGTTAAAGCACAGTGTTTACAGAACACTGGCTCACAGGTGAAAATTTTTTCTTTAATCAGCATTTTGGTCATCAAGGTTCCTGCCTCTACGATCCCTCTGCTTGGCTTGCTTTGCGTGCTGCAAATGGCTTGGATATACCATACCTGGGCTATGCTGAAATGGATATCCGGCTGGGTGAAGTAAGGATTCCCAAGCGAGGAGTTATAATTGTGTGCAATGAGTGCCTCCCCCCACTAATTTAAAGAAGGCTGCCTTCTTTTCCACTCTAGATTTGGCAAGTGGTTATTGGCAAGTGGAGACGGATCCTCAGGGTCATGAAAATAATGCTTTTACAACACCCATGGGGCTCTTTGAATTTGACAGCATGCCATTTGGTCTTTGTAATGCCCCAACGACATTTCAGCGTCTCATGGAATGTTGTCTGGGTGAACAGAGCTTTGAATCCTTTATTCGTTTATTCTCTTGATTTTGCAACTCATCTTAAGCATCCAGATTGTGTCTTTTCTAGGCTGACTCAGCATGGCTTGAAGCTAAAGCCTAGTAAATGCCAGGTCCTCCAGAAGCAGGTCAAGTATCTTGGCTATCTTGTGTTGGAAGGAGGAGTGGCACCGGATCCAGAGAAGGTGAGAGCAGTTGATGACTGGAAGAGACCTGAGACTGTGCGAGAGTTGCACTCTTTTCTAGGTTTTCTGGGATATTATTGTCGTTTCATAAAGGATTTTGCTCTGATCGCAGCCCCATCTCAGCGGAACCAGAGGATGCAAGACAGGGGTACAGAATGTGAAGCTGCTTTTTGCATTTGAAAGAGGTATTGGTTAATGCTCCTGTTTTAGAATTTTCGGGTTTCAGTTTGCCTTTTATTCTCTATACCGATGCCAGCAAGTTAGGCCCTGGCTCAGAAGAAAGATGGGCAAGAAAGAGTTATTGCCTATGCTAGCAGGATTTTACATCCAATGGAACGAAATTATGCTAATTATAGTTCATTCAAATTAGAGTTCCTGGCTTTGAAATGGGCAGTAACTGAGAAATTCTATGAGTATCTTGCAGGATCACAGTTTATTGTTCTTACAGATAATAACCCACTGGCACACTTACAGAGCACTAATCTTGGGAGCGTGGAACAACGCTGGGCAGCTCATCTGGCTAACTTACACTTCGAGATCAGGTACCGGCCCGGGTGGAAGAATGGAAATGCTGATGCTGATGCCCTGTCTAGATCATCGGTCGGTCTAGAAGAAGAGGAAGGCAATCAGGATGAGCTGGAAATCCCTGCATTTCTCCTGATTGAAGCTGAGGTTGTACAAGCCTGCTGTGCCGGAGTCGGCATTGAAGAGCCTGATGGCAATGACCCCACCCTTGAGGATGACACTGTTTTGGGGAGTCTGCTGTTACCGGGATGGACTAGCAGGCAATGGAAACTTGCCCAAGGTAAGGAGTGTTACTGTTCTTTCAGAGAGGGCGCCATCTCATCTGGAATGGAGAGAGGGCGAGAGGGGAAGGAAGTCCTGGAAGTGCTGCGGCAATGGGACCAGCTGTGCCTAAAGGATGGTGTGCTGTATCGGAGGGCAAGAGACCCTAAGGAAGAAGATCTGAAATATCAATTAATTTTCCCCGATTGGTTAAAGACGCTAATATGAGAGGGATAACATGAAAAAGTTGGTCATCTGGGCATTGAGAAAATTTTAGGACTAATTTGGAGCCGTTTTTCTGGGTAGAATGTCTGCCGACATTAAGTCCCGGTGCGCTGCATGCCCAAGATGTTGCCTACAAAAAGACCGCTCACAGAAGACTAGAGTTCCCCTGGTGCCAATTCGAACTACTGCACCTTTAGAACCACTGGCGATGGATTTCCTTAAACTAGACTGGTCCGCAGATGGTTATAATCTGGTTCTTAAAGATCACTTTACCAAGTTACTTGAGCCATTCCTACTCGGGACCAGTTAGCAGTGACCACAGCTAGAGTATTATGGCAGAATATCATACAGCCTTTTGGCTATCCTCAGTGATTCCATTCAGATCAAGGTGCACATTTTGAATCTGGGGTGGTGAAAGAACTGTGCAAGTTGTATGAAACCGCTAAGAGTCACACCACCCCTTGTCATCCAACAGGAAATGGTCTTTGCAGAAATTAATTATTTTTTATACCAGAGGACCTTGCCCTCTACAAAACAATGTGGCGTAGTCAGGCACTACAAACTCAGTTTTAAGCCTTTGTGGTAATATCTTGCTACAATGTATAAAAACCTGACCATTGTTAAATTTCAATGACAGTAAGAAAACAATAACTGGACAGGCTTAGTTTTTTTTGTCAATAGTTATTAACAAAACAATAAGAATGGGCATAGATCATCACCTGAAATGCCCTGTGGAAAAAATAAAAGCAAGCACCAAATACAAGTAATTGGTAAGTAAAAATGATTTTGTTTTTAATTACTGGTAAATAGAACTATGTACAAGAATATGGTTGCCATTAAAATGTTTTGTTTAGAAATGCCTTTATATATTTACAGTGCGAGCCAGTGTTTACAGACAAAAAAATTGCATCCTTTGACTCAAGAAGATATAAGCTAAACAACAAACAGGATACAAATCTTTCCTGTTCAAGGGAAATTCTGATTTCATTTAGCCTTCGATTTTTTGACTTTCCTTTATTTATTTATTTATTTATTTAGTAATTTATTTATTTATTTATGTTATTTTGGCCTACCAAATTATATATATATATATATTTCCTTTTTTGTTATATTTTTATATTTTCAGTTATTAAGAGTGATGTTGTAAACAAATATATGTACAACTGCAACTGTGTAAGTAAATGTAGTTATGGAGAAAGAAGTAGATTACAGTCATAACTGCTCTACATTTTGATATATGCAATAAGGCCCGGCAGGCCATCCATATACATCGAATATACGGGCGCCTTCAACCCCCAAGAAGTCTGTATATTCAAAGTATACAGGCGCCCTGAAGGGCTTTATTGCATATATTATTATTATTATTATTATTATTATTATTATTTACTTCTTAGCAGACGCCCCTATCCAGGGCGACTTACAATTGTTACAAGATATCACATTATTTTTACATACAATTACAATTCTAATACAATTTATACAATTTATAATCCAGGTCAAACAGTGGATTTGAAGAAAAAAAAAACATAAATCATGTTTAGGGTAAAAAATATTAGGTTTTTTTTATTAAATATCCTTACGCCAATAAAGTAGTCACATTTATAACTTTGAACTGAAGTTGAGTAAATTAATTTTATTGGAACATGCAAAAGAAAGTGCATTTGTACTTTTGATTTTATGGACATTGCCATTGAAAACATACACCAGGGGGTGGAGTTGAGACGACACTGAGTTATTGTTTTCCCTGTCACTCACAATGCAGACATACTGTTTGAGCAGAACAGAAAAAAAACACAACAACATCTTGGATTTCAGTAATTTTTCAAGGTATGTGTCTTAGGGGGGTGGATAATGTGCATAAGTGTCTTTTTGTGTTTTTTTGTAGCATTTACAAACAGCTAAAAATATATTATTTTAAGTGACAAAGTCAGAGTGACTGAGTATAAAGACAGCGATTTTATTTTTATTTATTTTTGCTATCTTCATTTAATTGTTCTTCATCCAAATCGGCATGTCTATTTACTACTTTTTTGCAGGTAATTGGTCACTCAGTTTCATAGTTACAGCTGTACATCTGTAACTGTAAAAGCAAGATGGCTACCATCCGATACTTTAAATTCTGAGAGGCAGCGCAGTGATTTAGAATACGTGCCAAGGCTCCTACTGTCCGTATCCATCCAATATACAGACAGCTAGAACCTTCCTCGACCAATCACACTTGTTTCACGTTCCATTGCCAGCCCAGGATTATATATATATATATATAAAATAAATCCAGGGCTGGCAAGATTTAAAGTGTTTTAAAGCACTTGCGTGCCAATTTTAATAATAATAAAATAAAACAAAAACCTAACTCCCACTCGGAGTACTTACTAAACTTTTCTTTGTTTCCCTAACTAACCTACTGGACGGCTAAGCCGTTTACCAGTCAAAACAGCACTTTAACTAACACACACACACACACACACACACACACACACACACACACACACACACACACACACACACACACACACACACACACACACACACACACACACACACACACACACACACACACACACACACACACACACACACACACACACACACACACACACACACACACACACACACTCCAAAAGGTCTTCACTCTACCTTTTAAACACAGGTTTCTTCATGACAGCCTCGCTTCACACACACTGGAGACTGCCCAGAACAAACATTTTCGCTGGTTAAATACCTGCCTGCTAATTGCAGGCAGGTGATATCCATTATCATTTGGAGCGAGGTGAATCCCATCCTGGCTCCCTCTCGTGGCATTCTGGGAAATGTAGTCTTTTGGAACCCCTCCTGGACTATATTTTCTCTCTCTCGCCCACCTGTGCCACAATAATTTATATATATATATATATATATTGTGAGACAGCAGGGAGGGGGTTAAAACCTCTCTGCAGTAAAAACATGTGCGGAATGCACATTTGTCTGGGTTAATTGTTTTTCTGTTAATTGTTTTATTGTTAATTATCACCTGCACCTGGCTATGATTGTAAATTAGAGCCAGGTGCAGGGTTTATAAGGAGAAAAGTCAGTCTGCTCTACGCTGCTGAGTAGAAGGAGGCAGAAGAGGTGCTCTGTCTCCGAGTAGCCAGAGAGAAAAAGTAAGTGCGGTGTCAAACCTGTGTGTTGAAGTTTGTGGTTTTGGGAAGGACGGGAAAACAGCGTAGCTGTCCCGCGTTAGTCAGGGTGTTCCTTAGAGTTGAGTTAGTGCTCCAAGAGGAGTTAGGTGTTTATTTTGTGTATTTTGTTTGATTTTTGTGTTTATTAAAAATAGCGCACCAGCGCTTAAAACTCCATTTCATTGTTCTGGGTCGTATTTTTAAAGGGGCACGAACCCGAGTGAGTTGTGCTTTGTCACAATCAATATATATATATATATATATATATATATATATATATATATATATATATATATGAAACAATAGCTTACATACAGTAAAAATCGACAGGCTTCCATGTATACCACGTTCTATAGCACCGCTCATATCCTGATTGGCTGAGATGATACGTGCAGTTCATAATAAAGCTGTGTTGGGGAGAATTACAGTCAGCACAGTGCAGATATGCTGCCTTTCACATTTCTGACCTGTGACAACACACCACGTACCTAGGGTTTTAATTACTGTAAGTCAGAATCTGGGTTTTCACTTAACAGGTTAAAAACTTGGCAACGTGTAGTAAACAATGCAACATAGTTAAGCAGGCAAGCATGGTAAAGCACACATAGACTTGGTAGAGTATTGTACGTTACATTAGCAAATGTTTAATTAAAACGCCATTCTAATTAAAATGTTGTTAACTATGAACACCAAAAAAGAATGTGCTGGTGAGAACTAATTTTATTTGTAATAGAGCCGTGGATAAAACAACCCTCAATGAGGCAATGTTCGTTTGTATAGGCCTGATGCTTTTATTCCATTGCCATTTTTAGAATGTGACACAAATTCCAAAAATGTTTTTATGAGGAAGCACAATAAAAGGTGAACATTCTCTAAAACTTTAAGAAGTAGGATATTTCTGAGGTGGATAACCTTTGTAGATGTTCATCCTTTTCAAATGCATAATATTTCCAAAATGAAAGGTTAACACACCTTTGATAAAAGAAAAAAAATACTCAAAACAGAACAATAAAAGACATGTGCTTTAAATATTTTATCCATGATGGTCCTCTCCGTTATTCTTCTGTGCCATTATCTCATTTACCGTGTCTACTCAAGCCAGGATGTTAATTTTACTGGAGCCAGAATTCAAATTGAATGTGGTTCTGCCACAGAGCCACTTGGAGACGCAAATATAATGAGATTTGAATGGGAAGTCGTGGACACAATAAATCTTTGCCATATGTGGCCATTTCCTGTGTCAGTTCCTTTCACATAACTAGTGGAGGCCTTTTTTTTAAACTCTCCGTTGACCCCACACCGTGACTCTGAAATCTTTCATGGTCGCTGCTACGCCTCAGGCTCTCTAATGCAGTTGCATAAATAAATGAAGTTGACAGCAAACATCATAACAATTACAAGTAATGTGTGCTCATTGCAGATGTCCATATTGTACATTTGAGCAAGATGAAATGGGAAAATACTGTATAGAACACAAGCACAGCAATGATTTTTGACAGTAAGATAAAAGAATTACATTTTCTAAAAAAAAAGACTGATAGTCACTAGCAAAAGAAAACTACCAAGTCTGCCCAGCTTTTAAAGTGATATAGTTTTCCACAATAGTCAGAGTATACCCTGGATTTTATATTATTATCAAATCCTTACAGCACTCAGCAGACACATTAGAACCACATATTCTATTAGTATAGATCCCAAATGTAATGTATTTACAACCACAGAGCACACTTCTCACCTCCAGTAACAGGAATTGTGACCCCTACTGTGACTAGAGTAGCATAACGTTTTGCTGTTAAATAGACTTGCAATTAAAACAATGTATAGGAAATATTTGCTACAGTCTAGAGTGTGGCCTATACATATACATTGTTTTAATTGTGAGTATATTTAACAAAAGATGTTAAACAACATAGAAATACTGTATAGAATCCATATTAGTACTGTATTTTTACACAAACTATTGGAAATGTATATTTTCTTTATTGGTAACATAAGTTTTCTTAAAAGGAAAAAATAAAGTATAAATGGTGTTTACACAGAAAATCATGTCAAAGCGTGCTCCCTCACCGGGGGGTGCACAGTAGAATTCTAGGTATCTGGCACTTATTATATCATTTCAATATCCTGTGACTGGAGGTGTGAAGTATGCTCTGTGTTTGCAAATACATTACATTATACATAATGTTTTGCTGCGCCGTGCTGTGGTGACATCACATGAAAAACCTCAATTGGTTACAGAACAGAGATTACCATTGCCTGAACAACAGTACTTCATATATATTTTGCCAGTGTTAGATATGTGCATGCTTTCTGACTGATGTTGTATCTAGATTTGGAATTTGCAATTCCTTTTTCATTGGACACATGGTTGCTAGTCAGCAAACTACTAATTCATAATTTTGCTCCCTAGATCCTTTAACATAATACACTGAACCAGCGTGTCACTCCTGTTTTTCATGCTCTGTATCTCACTGAAAAAAAAGGGCCTTAGGCCTGACTTTCACATTCTGCGCTGACTGTATGTCACCTATTCTCTAGTTTGAACATTTACACACTTTATATAAGTTAGCTATTCCTCCCCCCCCAGCCCCCCTCCCGAGATCAGCTAATGTAATTACTGTTTGGAATGTGGAGACACATTGGATAACAATTGAATTCAATCAATCAATCAATATTTATTTTATATAGCGCCATTCATAGTTGACCACCATCAAAAGGCGCTTTATTCAATTGTTTTACAAGAAACCACTTGAAATGCTCTAATGCAACATGGAGCTACATGCGTTAAAATGTTGAGGTTGCTCAATTAGGCTTTAAGTAGATTATATATATATATATATATATATATAATTAGTGTGAACGGAAGAAATATCTTCAACATTCAGTTTTTTTTACAGAGTTGCATCACTTCAAACCCAAGGCTTTAATTGAATAATTGACTGAGGTGGGGTATGTGGGATAGGTTATGATAATTATTATTTTTCCAGGTCATTGAAGGTAATGTTTTTCCCTGAAACCTCTTTTGGTATTCTTTCCTAGTCTAGAAATCTTTCAGGGAAGACAGAACATATTAATAACAACCACACTACAGAAACCCTATATTTAAACCAGAACCTTTATCTGCAGCTATAGAATGAAAAAAGTGTTATTTAGAAAAAAAAAACAACAATACTTTCAAGTCCTTCAGTGATGTTGGCTGCTATGTAAATGACCAGGAAGAAATACACGATGCAACTGCAGCAGCGTAGTACAACAAAGAAACAACATTTGCATCAGTGCTTATCTTACTGTACAGTAAGTCATGTGCTGAAGTTTAGGTTCTGTTATTGTCAAAGTGTCTCCGATTTCCTGTTTTTGACAACACCATCTGTATTAAGGATCTGTCAGTCTCTTGAATCCTCCCCTCCCCCCCCCCCCCCCCCCACCTCATTTTTGTTTTTTGAAGCTGCTCTCAGGCTGGCTCACAGATTTTGCAATAAAAGGATTTCAAAAACGTTAAAAGAGACAATAGAAAGAATGAAAACAAAAGAAAACTAATAAAGAACATATCATAACATTTGGGATTCTGGTGTTTGCAAACTTTGGAAGACTTTCAAAACAAATGGAGCAAATATGCATTTCATTAAATACTAATATATGAAGGACCAGAAACAATACTGATTGTCTGCCTGTTTATGAATAAGTCAGTTTATGAAATTCCAGAAAAAAAAAAAAAATATATATATATATATATATATATATATATATAGTTTATTGCTTTGGTATAGAAAATACAGCAGGTTTAAGCCTTTAAATCCTGGAAGAGCTTCTATTAAAATACAAGACGAATAAACATGTTTAACTTGCTACGCAATAAAATTGTTCTAATAAAACATTTATGCCACCCAGCTGCTTTGTTGCACTTTTGTAAGTTTAACCAACAAGCAGAGTAATGTTAGTAAACATATCAAGAGTATCACTGCAACCCTGAAATAACATTTTTAAAAAATATATATGTATATATATATATATATATAGTACAAACTATGCTAGAAGTTAATCATTCTTTTGCATTTCATTTGGACCAAAAACTCCCTGCTATGGATGTGCACTGTGTGGTCATTTGAGGCATGGGGTTTGTGCATCCATTGTAACCATAATCGTTAACATAAGCTGTATTTAACCCTGCACAACTATTAACCACATGCCTACATCTTCAGTACACAGCAGTGTTTTAATACCACTAAATGCCGAATCATTTCCTCTGACAGAAAAAAACTACCCTATGGTGCCTGTGACTAACTGTCCTTCATATAGAATTAATGGTAAGTTAATGATGTATGAACTGCAGTTTGTGATAGAAAAAAATAACAAACAATCGTTGGCTCACGTTTCATTTCGTAGGTCATTACTACATTAACTGGGAAATCGACCCAGTCCTTTGAGTAACAGTCTTATTATTGTCATCAGCTTAGACTCAGTACAAACTGGACAGTTACTATACATACAGGCATGCTCTAAAGCAAACAGGAAATTACATTTTTTAAAACCGTAACAGATAAATAGTAGTATCTTTTTTCATCAGTAACTTTTGTTTAACAATTCCTATAACTGAATACAAGCTGTGTAAGGTTTCAGAAGATAACCTGATATTTGTGGGTACAGCATCATACTGTTAGGTAGCTCAGGATAATGGCATTTAAAAATGGAATTATTGAAAAGGCTGTTTGCTGGTAAATTTTACTTTTTGATGTAGGGAGAACTTGTTGTCCACTCTCAATCAGTGATGCGAATCAAGTGTTTTTTTCACATGTTCCAATTAACCACATGGATTTCTAATGATTCCTATAAATGAGATTGTGAATGGCTGCCAAAACAGGTGCCAGCTGGGTCATTATCCCCCACCCCCCTTTACCTCAAGTCTGTTTTTTGAACTCTGTCCATTATAAATATATATTGTGGACTTGATTATCAAATTATTTACAATTAACTAACACTAGTAGGTTTTGTGATTTTATTTTGATGTATGACACACAGTAATAAAAGGTGTGGAAATAATGAAAATTAGTTTCACAGAAAATGACTGTCTCTCTACCAAAGAGCTGTGCATAGTAAAGCATGAAGTATTACAAAGTTAATTCAACCTTCAGTACAATACATTTACTGTACTGTATATACCTTCACATGCACATAATTGAATATGACTACTAAATAAGTGTGAGAATTGCTTTTAAATCAAATCTGGAAAAACAAGAATCAAGTTCCATATTGCAATATCTCCTCCTAGATGCTGATGTGTTAATAATATTGTACTGGCATCCGCATAAGACACATCTTTGCCTCTCGACTAGAGCTTGCTCTTTAGTTCAATGATAAAGCATTCATCTTTGAACCATCTGGTTTGTGGTTATGTCCAGCTCTTGCCTTTCCATTCAATTCAATGGGTTGAGATGCCAATTAATTTCAATATGCAGAAGAGGAGAGACAGGGTGTGATGATTCATTCCTTAAAATAGCATTCTCAAATGGCTTACCTGTTTAAGAACAAAACTGCTTCCATTCAAGATCTGATTTGGGAAACAGACACAGGATCTGTTAGGCCTGATATATTTCCATTCAGGTCTGTAAGGATAGCTTTTCTTCCCCCTTTACATTTAGCCTGGAGACATGCTTTCTTATTACCTGCATCTTCCGCACTAACATGAATTTTAAAATGTTAAATTAGCTGCTTAATAAAAAAAATACATGTTGGTTATTCTTTCTACTACATTAAAGCATAATTTAATTTCTCACATTTAAATTAAACTTGGTATTAAAATAATCTGCAAACGATTGAACCAAACCAGATTCATTATACATTTTATAATTTATTCAGATCCAGAATAGATCAATCACAGCAAAATATCAAAGTATATTAATTCCCTGAAAGGTTTAAGGTGGGTTTGCATCAGGTCTCACCACATACTGTATACTCCAGGAATACATGGGCAGGTTCCGCCATCCTAACTGATGTGTCTTTTTGTAAGTTGTCCTCATTTCCCATCAGTAATACAATGCATACCGATTCACACAGTCTGTTTATAACCCAATCCGTTCTAAACTTCATCGCATTATTAACATGAACTTATGTTATATAGGCATAATGTTTCCTGACAAGATGCAGTTAGTGAATCACAAAACCAGAGCGAGTGCCCTGGGCAAGAAAGAAGAATACTGCCTAAGAGGCTTTAGCCCCGGGCAATACAGAAAACCTGAGCTGCTTTTTAGTAAACTAAATGGGTCATATTTTCAATGTTATTGCCTTAAACCACACAAGCAACTTGTGTTAGTTGTAAAATAACACATACTACCCAATTGTCTAAGGCTCTGCCAGGACAGTATATATATATATATATATATATATATATATATATATATATATATATATATATATATATATATATATATATATATATATATGAAGCTTGTGTCAATATAACTGCCAATTCTGACTTTTCTCAGGTTTTATAGAAATGTCTTACCTTTCTGCTATCACTACCTTTATGAAAATGGACTGTGAGGATATTGGATGCTTACCCAACTTTTTTTTTTTGCAGCTGATATCTAAAGTCACAGAGTTTGACAGAATGTTTTTGATTAATCTGAGTATGTCGTCAGCGTAACTAAAATTGAAGACTGCGAATGGGACAGAAAGATATAACAGCCTCCTAGTCTTTTAATTACAATGTTCATGTGGTTTTCTGTGACTTATGTTCTTGCATTTATTTTTTCTTTGTAGGTGGAGATACAATGTAAACTACAGTATAATAGATATTATTTATAAATAATAACTGGTGAGCAATTTTGTGAATGGGCTCATCCAGTTGATATTTCCCGTAACAGCCGGCTGGTTATTATGGGAAACACTTGCTCATTAAAACCAGCAACACCAGCGCAAGCTAACTCACTGACATAGACAAAGTAGAGTAAGCCCCCGACAACAAGCAACACAGAATTTCTGAACTCTTGCAGGAAAAAATTGCTCACCAGAGATTATGAAAAATACTGCATGGGGTAGTGTGTGATAAATAAGAATGTAAGAATGTAGCCCACCCTTGGGGTGGGATGCTTGGATAAACCCCTTAGGCTTCACCCTCTGGATTTATGCAGCATCCCACCCCTTGGTTGGGCATTACATTCT
Organism: Acipenser ruthenus; assembly: GCF_902713425.1. Classification (NCBI taxonomy): domain Eukaryota; kingdom Metazoa; phylum Chordata; class Actinopteri; order Acipenseriformes; family Acipenseridae; genus Acipenser; species Acipenser ruthenus. The sequence goes on along the minus strand of NC_081194.1, from coordinate 68,689,468 downwards.
CATATCACACACTGCCCTATGCATTACTCTCTATTTATCTCATACTATTGTGACAATTCATATTCTCTCCTAGAGGGAGAAATATTTCACTGGATATAGGAGACAGGCAACATATCTAATAATTCTGTATTGCTGTTGGCAAAAAATCTTACTTGGTTTAAGAACATAAGAACATAAGAAATTTTAGAAAGAGAAAAGGCCATTCGGCCCACCTAAGCTCACTCGCTTTGGTGCCAGCGGGGTCCATTAGCACTCGGGAGAGGAACAACAAAAAACTCCTAACCGTTAGTAGGGGAAATGAAACCAATGTTAAATGGAAATATAACTTGTTCTGGTCTTTTATATGCAGCATGTATGTGTGCGACAGGCTGGCTCGTGGTGACGTTAGGCCAGGAAGAGAACAGCACACGCAGAGACAATACTGCAGGGTATGAAAGCGTTATGCGTAGCACACCTGGCCTCAAAGGCCACCTCCTCCATTAAAATCCCCAAGGTCTCTGGGGTACTGGGCCAAGAAGGGAGGCATCAAGGGGCTCACGGGCGGCAATGTCGCCAGTAGCAATGCTGTCAGCGGAAATGCTGACAGCTCCAACACAGGCTCCTCCAGCCTAGGTGATTCTGACAGTGAACATGCAAGACTGACAGCAGCAATGCTGTCAGCGGAAATGCTGACAACGGGGCAAGTTTCTCCTCCTGTAGCACCACTGGCAGCTGGTTGTGCTGGTTTTAGAGGCTGCTGGGGCCTAGGGCACCAGTTTGCCACTGGTTTGGCACTGGGGTGGTCGCTTGGGAAGCAAACACACCAGCTCCTTTATGGATTGCCACACGCGGTGAGAGCACTGCAGCATCTTGTCCACAGCAGGACCAAAGGTGTACTCTGGTGTAACAGAGGCATCCAACAGCGGTGCTTTGTTCCCATCAGCAGAATTTAAAGGCCAGTGGCTGCTAGCCCCAAGAAATGGAAAAGTTCTTAGGCTCTGGCAAGCCAATGACCTAATTTTTGCTGTTCAATCTATAATTTTGGTAATTGTAAACACACGGCATTTAGAAATTTAAAAACCCCTATAAAAATACTGCAACACTGATTTTTTTATTTTTTTTTCTAACACTAGAACCGCTGAAATTTCGGACTATATACAACCGCCGCACCCGCAAAATGTGCGGCTCCATTTTAAAACGGCTTTGATATGAAAATGAAAAACAAACAATCGGATACAACTTAATATTTTTATTTATGAACATCATACATAACATTTTATGTATATAAAATACAAAATATATATACATACATAAAATTAAACTTTTTTCTTATTTTTTTCAAAAAGAGCACATATACATAAACTTGAAAAACTGTAATAAAATAAACTTTACGCAATAAACTTCTGTGTAAACAGGTGTAGAAAGCTGTATGCACATATAAAATTATAAAACATAAATAACTAGCTATAAAAATAGCATAAAACAAAAATATAACATAACTTATCCAAACACCAAGGTGGTCCCTACATTGAAAAAGGTTGGGAACCACTGCATTAAAGCATAAGATCAAGATAGATACGCATGCAGTGTGAAGTGACAGAAGTTTTCTATCTGTTTCAGGCTTCATAATTTAAGCAGATGTCAAATTAGAGTACATGCAATACTGAAGCATCCATACCCAAGTGTCTGTAGCATAATCGCTCACGAAGTGGAATAATTTGACCCTGCACTTCTATGGTTAAAAACTTGATTTCCATTATAGGGAGATGACGCAATCACAATGCTGTTCCTCGGTGCCATGCAACATTTGCTGTAATAATATCCTGTAAAACCATAGATAAAAAAAAGAGCCCTTTGGCCAGAAGATTATAGGTATAGTTTTCAATAAACAATAATTATGTAAATTAAATAACACTGTATAACATACAAAACAAAAAGCATTTATAGTAAATATGCAATCTTTTCAAATGAAAAAGTAATTTTGTAGACAGAATTTTACAGTTTTTGATCTAGTAAATCTATTCTTTAAGCCAAATCTGAAACTACTGTATGTATGTGTTTTTTTTTTTTAAAGTATCAACTTCATACACTCACTATAACTGCTGTGACTGTTCACATTGGCAAAAACATCCGAGAACACAGAAAACAGACAATAGCAATCTTTATAGAAATGTTAAAATAATGGCCTCATTTGCTACAGTATGTATGCAATATAAACAATACATCCATACATGCAAAAACATGGTATTAATTTATTTTATTAATAGATTTAAATAAAGGGTTGTATACAAGATTTTTTTTTTTTTTTTGTCATTTATTGTCATACATTATTCTAGTGCTGGTCGTGAAAAAATATCAAGCAAAAACAAGCTTCACGCATCATCATGTTTGAAAAGGCCAGAACTTTCAAATCACTTTTTCATAAGTGGTTCTGCTTACTAATCAATATATCTATGGATTTACTGTAATTTAACAGTTGAATGATTTATATACAGTATATACAAATAGTATTCGTTTTCATAGAATTTAAATATAAAATCAATTATTTATGTTTCTATACAATCAGGTGTCTAGGGGGCAAAAGCGCTTTAAAGATTGAATCATTCTCAAGATTTATCAGCCATGGACTCTTGGACAACCGCGCAGACTTTTACACTGTATGACCTGCTATGCATTTATACATTCTTAACTATCAAAATCCAGTTTTCAGAAGGATACAGGGCTGCAGGCCTGAATCTCAAAAAGGGAACGTGAGGGGACATGAACCCCTGATCTTCCCATAGAAATAATTCAGTTGCTTCATCTGCTACTAACAAACTGTTCTTGTGTGTGTTTTTTTTCCATATTAATGATCTTTTAGAGATGAAAAAGAATTGTATACTAAGAACTGCCAACATTTATTTTTTATTGTAGATGCATTTGGTGCTTATTTATCAAAAAATGGCAAACATCAGGGATTGCACAAGCGGTGGCAAAATAATCTCTGCCACAGTGCTCCATGGGTATGCCTCAAGCTTACCCCTAGGAAGAGAGGGAGCTGTTCAGTCGCAATGCCCATTCAACCCTAGGCCTTTTTTTTGAGACTGCCAGCAAATGTGCCTGTGTTGTACCAAAGTGTGGTAGTTATTGGAGTGGTGTGGTCTTGTTTTATGTATACTTAAAAGTACACATGGCTTCATAGGGGAAAGGCTAGTCCAGCAATGATTTGCGCCACCAATCCCAAGTATGGCAGGAGCTTGGAAAAACAGATGATTCAATTGTAGAAGTTGTGTATGTTATCTTTTGATAAGTTTGAGTTATTTGTATATGATTTATGGCATATACAAAAGTATTGTCCTTTATACAGTAGCGCTGTTCCCTACGGTCCCTATAGTGTGTTAAAATGCATTGAGCTAATTATTTTGAAAATGAAAAGCTAACCTTGGTACACAATGTTTTAAACAGTGTCAATTAAATGTACTATTTTATACATTAATAAAGATCATTTTAAAACAGAAGTAGGTCTAGATTCTGAAAGAATTGTTGAAAAGAAAGTGGGTGCAAAGTATACAACCTGTATAATTGTATTTTTTTATAGAGCCTTGATAAATAACTCAACAATCTTTACCCACTGAACCAGGATCGTCATTGATACACCATTCATATGATCACAGTGAATCCCACTTAGGCTCTTAGGATAATCTGGAGCATCTGCTTTATTTCTAGTGGATTTTCTTAAATACTTAATATTTAAGTGGAAGGATTTTGTGACCAAATGTAATTATTATTATTATTATTATTATTATTATTATTATTATTATTATTATTATTATTAATATTATTATTATTATTATTTATTTCTTAGCAGGCGCCCTTGACCAGGGTGACTTACAGTCGTAAACAAAAATACATTTCAAGAATCACAGTACAAGTAATAATACAATTAAGAGCAAGATAAATACAGTAATAAGTTGACTTTCTGAAAGTGAAAATTCTAAACCAAGGCATGCTACTCTGTTTCTAGTCTACATCTAGGTAGGCCTTAAAATCACACATGGTGAGGTGACCTGGTCCACAGTCTAACATAAGGTTACCCCCTCCCAGAAATCGAGTGAGTAGCTGCTTGCTTTTTGTGGTTTTCTTTTTTTTTTTTTCTTCCAGAGAAAATGGTGCACATGTATACCCTAAGGCTCTTTTTAGCTGTAGTTAACTGCTAAAACTTCAATTCAAGAAGGAAGTTATCAAATGCATACTGCAATAACATGTGTCCTTTATTTATAACTTAGTTGAATCAGGGGAAGCCATTAGTGCCAGTTTCCCTGTTTAAAAAGGTATTTCATTTACCAATTAAAAGGCTTCCCCCTAGAACCAAGATGCAGGCAGCACTAAGGATGTTAGTCCTGGTAACAGGGAATTCCAGGGTCCCTAAGTATGTTAGTCCTGGTAACAGGGAATTCCAGGGTCCCTAAGGATGTTAGTCCTGATAACAGGGAATTCCAGGGTCCCTAAGGATGTTAGTCCTGGTAACAGGGAATTCCAGGGTCCCTAAGGATGTTAGTCCTGGTAACAGGGAATTCCAATCAGTTCAATCAGTTGCACAATCACCTACTGTAGAATGTCATGAAATGAAGCATATTTTTGCAGGGGTAAATGTAAACAATGTTTGCTGTGATTGATTAAGGAAATCACATTGTTACTTTTTGTTTTTTTAGATTTACTTTTTTTTTTTTTTTTAAATTGAACCACCTTGAAGCATTTTTAACTACTTCAGTTATTAGTTATTATCCACAAGTGTTTATTACTGAATTCTAGCAAAGTAAATACTGCATACATTTCAGCTTTGGCATACACACTAGGACCACAGTTTACTGCAGGAATTGTGCACTGTAATTTTGTAGTTATCCAGTGCTTTTTCTAGGGTTATACGATGCATTTACCATACTTCACCATGGCCTACCATGTTATTTATTATGCTTTACCAGACCTCTCTGGGTTTTACAATGCTTTCCTATGCAATCAGGAGCCTGAACTGAATTAATACTGATACTGATTGAAAACGTAAAAAATTCCAACCCAGGTATATTTGTGTTCTAATGTAGTATTGGTGTCAAAGACATATCTGTATTCAGCTGAGTTGACATGTAATTATAAAATACACCTATTTACATACGTCATAGATCAGTAGATCACACTTTTTCTTTATAACATATATGTACTTGTGAAGTTCCTAATAAATATGATTTAAAACAGGAAAATGTGTTACCTTGTTTTACATTTTTGGTGCAACACTGAAATACCATAAAAATTAATAACTTCTCATAAACAAATCACTGTCAATAATTGTGGGATTGCCGCTGGTGTGTCAAAGTGCTTTGATCGCAAGTGTTTCTATATTAAACATCCTTGCATGCTATTCAATATAAATCAACACAGGGGTAAGGACTGTTACACGAGACAGTTATTAGTTTGACTTTCATCCCTTTGTAGAGTAAAGTTCAAAAGAAAACCAAAAATAAATCATACCAAAAATTCCATTGGTTTCAGAAAATGTGCCAGAGGCTGCATGACTTCACATTTGTATCTTTCATAAGAGAATTCCTTTGCTTAGCTTAAAAACAAAGTATTGTATATATTTTTTTTGATTTTGTCAGTGATAAATTATTTTTCAAATCCCTCACAAATCATCTCTCAATTATGTAATTAAGTTTGCTTTGAGAAAGGATTCTGGTATTTTTTCAGTATCATGTAGTGGAAAGATATGAAGCCAAGAAACCTCCGAGTGCTTCCTAAAGTGTCAATACAATACTGAAAGCTAATCGAAGGTAGAATATTTCACAACAATAAATACACTTTTATAGCAGTAAATTTTGCTGATATATGTAAATTGGATTAAATAAAAATATACATACAGCAGTGGAGGCTCCTTAAAGGACGCAAGGGAGACAGTGCCTCCTCAAAATTGAAATGAAAAAAATAAATAAAATACAAGTAGCTTTTGAGTTAAGGTGCAAGAAAGCAGTAGCTATAGAATTATGGGTAATCAGGATATGCAAAATGACAGCATTACAAGAGCCAATCAAATCACGTGAAAGTCGCCAAAAGGCTTCACATTCACAGTGTTTTTAAATATATATATATATATATATATATATATATATATATATATATATATAGTTGCGTAACATTATAATATATGTTATAAATGAAATAGGTAGGGCCTTAGTAATGTACTGTATAAGTGTAAGCAAATCCACATGGGTGAAACGCTTCTCTGAGCACTCCAGTATGTGACGCATTTTTGGTTGCGACGTGGTATGTAGGTTTATTAGGCCTATACATGTATGAAAGAGATCTTATCTTGGTCTACATATCTTGGTTGCGATGTGGGCAGTAAGTAAATTAATAATAAATGCAAATGCATGTATGAAAGAGATATTATACATATTCAAGTATGCGGTTGAACAATAAAATGTTCAACCGCAGCTGTCACTGTGGAAAGTTCCATTGCAGGAAAGGGTAGGCTACCTGTAGTGTACTGTTTGGAAAAATGACGATATAGTTGTATTTACTGAAGAAAATGCAAATCTAATTGGCTACGCAAAGTCATGTCAAGTTTTGATTAAAATATGACAGCAAAAATGAAATGCATCTCTGCAGCACACTGGATGGGACTGCTGTTTTCGCTAGCAGAAGCTGGGCCACATAATTCATAAATTGTAACCAACAGCAAATAAAAAAAATAGGCCATAATGTTAATGTAGTTTTCAAACCTTGTTTTTTTCTCCTTCGGACAGTGGGGTTGATTTTATTGTCTTCTTAATTTACTGTTGTTTACACTGAAAATGTGTCTGATTTTACACAAAACAAGGCAAAGACTAGTGACGGCAGGAATATGAAAACTGGAGAATGCTATATTTAAATGTCAATGTATTTATCAAACGTGTCTTAATGTGATAAATTGTAACAATTGTAAGTCACCCTGGATAAGGGCGACTGCTAAGAAATAAATAATAATAATAATAATAATAATAATAATAATAATAATAATAATAATAATAATAAAACATCAGTATTTGTTTGAATGAGTTTTTTATTCCATGCTCTATAAAAAGAGGACTTATTGTTCCTTTAAACTGTTACTGTGAGGGATTTTTTTTTAAAGCATTTTAACTCAATAATGATCGATAATCGTCGCTAGAATTTGCACGATAATCGATGTCAACATCAGGGTTCAATTTACAACACTATTAACGCAGTTATGAACTCTGTTATAAACTCCTATCTGCTATTAACCAGCAGTCGTAGATGACGTGATCTGAGCACAGGTTTTATTTGGAGGGGTCCAGAGAGTTTTCATCAAAGGAGACAAGCCTCCTTACAAACTTCTATCTGCTATAACCACACACAGTACAGTACTAGCAATGGCAGATGACTTAGTCGGATCCCTGGTTTTAATTGGTGGAGCAACTCAAACCCTCCCACCCCCCGCTGAAGCACTGCTGTAGGCCTACTATGCATAATTATGAGTGAATTGTTGAATAATAATTGAATGATTCGGTTTTGCAGGAAATTTTAAAAAGGACCATTTAAAAAACACTAAATTTAAACACAGTTGTTTTAGAAATGTATGTTGTAGAATACAGGTAGAATAGAGTAAGTATGTCATGTTCAAGCAATTGGGCTTTTTGAAAAAAGAAATGCAGAACGTAATTGAAAATCTTACATTGAAATATAATGACCTACAAATTGTGCTAATATTATTACTAATATGTCTGAGGCCAGATAAATCGAATATTTCAAAGCAAATGCTTCAACAAAAAGTTATCAGAACAGAAAGTAATAACCACTGTGTTAATTCCATTTTCACTTGATCTGTTTTGTGTTTTGGTGTTTTTATACTGTTTTGAAGTCTAAAAAGTGCATTTAATATATAATGCCGAAAGTTCACACTGAAAGCGTGGTGATGAATAAATTAATATGAAACTCTGATGCATGCGCATATCTCAAAGTAATACAAAATTCTGAACTTACAGAAATAACTACTCGGAAGGAGTTACTTGCTGCTCACATGGAACAAGGAACCGTATTTACTAAGATGTCAAAAACCATACAGAATGACTTGATTTCATCCATTCCTTTACTCTGCTAGAAGAGATCAAGAAAGAATTTTTTTGCATGGCAGATTGATTAGATGAAACAACGGGTTTCTAATTGTGCCTCTTCTGCCTTTCTCCTGCCTTAACAACTTTATTTAGAAAGTATGTTGGTTTGACAGGGCATTTCCCTGGCTCTGCTTTTTGCTCTGCTCTTTCAATTTTCATTCACGGCAGGGAAAATAGATTTTGTACTGACAATGTCTTTCTGCTGGAAAATGTCATTTATTCAGATGATATTCAAACATTTTGCATATAGTATGGCAATCCGTTGTACATAGTTATCGATAATAACAATAATAATAAACATGTTAAATGACAATAACATTTGTATGGTGGCAGATGTTACCATCCCAAACCTCAGTTCAGGCTAGTCTGATCTGAAACCACATATTCCCTTTTAACCAATCCGAAACAGGAGACATATATTTTTGGCTAATAAGTGATTTGTAAAAAAAAACAAGCCAAAACTGACAAAACATGGAATTCTCGAGATACAAGACAAGTTTCTGGTTCACTATAAACAAGGGTATGTTGTGTTCTAAATAAAGATCCTATTATATTGTTGTATGTGTTTTTAAAAATTAATTCAATAAATTTTAAAACATATTATTCATCATTGGTATTAGCTAAATTAAATGGATTGGAAACTCATTGAGATTAAATGGAGAAGCAGGGGCTAGACCTTAACTGTCAACCTCCCAACTCAGAGATGGGCATAGTGTCACTCAACTAAAAAGTTGACTCTACTATTGAGCAGTAAAGTCTGCTCGTAGAACCAATTATCTAAAGTTAATAGTAAGTGAATGCAATATTTCAAAACATAACGAGGAAGTCATGAGCAGTAATAAAGAGTGATATACTTCTAAAAGCCCAACTGAGATGCGGAATATAAGTATGCATGCATAACACTTAATATTTCATAGACTGATATAAGGCAATATCTACTAACAGATGTTGTATTTCTTTGTGAGTAAAATTCAACTTATGCATGCAAATAATCTGTAATGCTGCAGAACAAATAGTGCGGTTCTCGTTCCAAATTTCCACATGAATGGCCTTCACATCTGAATTTACTGCCATTAATGTAGAGTTTAATGCACTCCTGCTGAATCTCAACATTCAGTCCTTAAGCCCGCTACAACTACAATGGAAAAGGTCAAAAGTAAGCTAACCCTCAACAGAATGTACAATTATTAGGAATGGGCAGCACACTGGCAGCTGCTGGAACCCTGCCGATGCAGCAAAGTGTTTAAAAAATGGTCTGATTATGAATAATAAACTTGTGTCCTTCCACTCAGCGGGCCTGTTGCTTTCACGCCGTAGAATTATTGCTCTCTTAGCAGCTGCTTTAATTGTGTTCCCTATTGTCGCTGGGACCACTTCCCCGCCAGCCCCCTACAAGTAGCCATTGTTGAGAGGGAGTCAAGCGATTACACGCTTTGACTGATGCCGTTTTAGGCCCAGCTGCCTAACTACAGACACACGAGCTCGAAGAGGGACAGAGGTATAAGTTGCGTCTGCAAGACTGGGACATACCAGACCTTTTGAACAAGTCAAATGAGAACAAATGATGCTTTATTGGGTTGCTGATGAGACAGACCCATCCTCCCTTTGAAGTGCAGGTCTTTTTTTTTTTTTTAAGGCTTATTGTCCCAGCTAAACATACCCTTTTGATGTGCTCGTGCTTCTCGTACGACCATCATTTAATAGTTTTCAGTGGATGTTGTTGCTGCTCCATTGGTTAAAAAAAAGGGAAGCTGAAGATCCAAGCAGCCAGGCTTTCAGAAAGACCTTCTTTGTGTGGCAGCCTAAATTTGGAAGTTTTCTCTAAACAGCAGTTCCCTGTTCTTCAAGCCAAATAAGGCCAAGCGCGTAATTTTTAATTACACAGTAAACAAAGAGCATGGTATCAGCAGATGAAGTCTCAAACTGTGGTATCGTAATAAAAAAGTCACATGAATTAAAAACAGAGACTATGTCCAACAGAGGCATTTTAGGAATCTTGCAGAAGGTTTCAAATGATTTACATAGAAAATAATTAACATTATAAATAACATTAAAATAAAATGTGTTATATGTGGTGTTCTACAGTTTTTCGTAATTCGTAAAACATTCTTTTTTTGAGGTGAGTTATGTGTAAGCTTATTGTTGTGTCCCAGACGGTGCAAAATGTTTTAATATATAATAAGAAATGTATGATACTTACATTTTCCCAACATACTTTCTTGAATTAAATAGAATATAATAAAAATATATTATCAAGATTATGTATACATTTAATACACCAAAATTGCCCTCTTTTCTAGATATTAAAAATATGAGATATATGGTAAATATATATTTTATGTATTCAATATATATATATATATATATATATATATATATATATATATATATAATATGTGTGTGTGTGAGTGTGTTTGTATATATGTTAAATATATTGTTAATGCTTTTAAAATATAAAGTAAATATATTGAGAAATATAAAATTCATATGAGAAATGCATTATGTATACATTTGAAATATGACATTTAATACACAGTATGGACTTGTTTATGGCACATAATAATTTATATATATATATATATATATAGTAGACAAACAGTGCAGTTAAAATCACCTTTATGGATTAATAAAGGAAGCAACTCAGCTCTTTTTATAACATCAGCGGTATTATTTAGCAGAGACTGCCAACAGCAGTGACTCAACGTACACACGCACATGCACACAGGCACCTCCCCACTCTTGCGGACGTACACTCCTCTCAGGGTGATTTTCTCAGATTAATAACAAATTACAGAAATACTCCCAAATGAACCATAAACATGTAAATCAATACTTGAACAATTATCACAAAAACAGTAATCAAACATTTACAATAATCAATCAATAATCACAGTTTCCACACAAAAATCCCAACACCCAACATCCTTTGCAAGTGACTAATTTACATGAGTCTGCTCCGGCAATATCCATATATGACAAATACATATATAAAATGAGCAAGATGGGCTAAATGGCCTCCTCTCGTTTGTATATATATATGAAAGAAAAGTTTTAAAAAAAAAAAATGTACACAAAAAGTTTAAAAGATTAAAAGAAAAAAATTAATCTTTTAAATTTTTTGTGTACATTTAAAAAAAACACTTTTCTTTCATATGCCTTCAATTTTGTACACTGCAGTTATATTATATATAATGTTTAATCATCACTGTAACAGGCCGAGGAGCCCTGTACATGTGTGTGTTTATTTATTTGTAGAACGGGGTCTCCCCCTCCGCCCCTGTGCAGTTTATTTTGTATTTCTATTGTTGTATTATTATTATCGTTATGGATTGATGTATTTTTACGACGGCGTATGTTTTGTTATTGTTTATTTGTATTTATCTATTGACAGCGTAGCAGTGGGTTTTGTTGTTATATTGTTTGTGTTATTGCAGCGTGGATCCATATTGAAAACCCCATGCAGAAGGTGACCATCTCCCGAGTTAATTAATTGTTTAATTGTTGTTGGGAGATGGTCACCTGTATATAAACCTGCAGCTTTCTACCCTCACGGTGGGTGTTAGGAGCGAGAGTGGAGAGAGCGAGAGCGAGAGGAGCGAGAGAGAAACGAAACTTAAAAGGAAATACAGGATCAGTGAAGGCTACTGCCCAGCCTGACCAACTTTTTATTAAACATGGATATCTGCACACTAATATTTTAAAATGTTTTGTAAGCCCCAATGATGAGAAAACCAGTTTTTCAAAGAGTAATCTGACCACTTAAATATAATTTCAAAGAAAATGTATGTACCAGGTCACACTCTGCAAAGACCTTTGCAGAATCCATAAATAATGCAATGAGGCAAAATCTGCAAACTAGTGATATTGCATTTCATTGTGAGAGTCTGGTATATCCCTGTGCTGTATCAGCAGATAGTTACCAACACTGAAGTTGTCAAATGTTCCTGAGTATTAACAGAGATCACATGGTTTAGCGTTTTTCAGATAAGTTATGAGGTGTCAAACATTTAGATTTTCTGCTGAATAATTTTGAAGCAAGTGCAAATTATAATTCTGTGGTTTAAAAAAAAAAAGTGTATACAACTAACAAGAGACAGCTTAAGTATTACACAATTCTTCACATCTTAAAAAAAAGTGCCAAATGACAAAACAAACAATTTCGGATACAGATAACTTTATGCACTGCTGGCATTAAAGAACTAGACACAGTATCATAGTACTTATTACTTGGTATTATTGAAAGCCACAATAAGCATAGTATCAACATAACGAAAGGTAATCCTATAGTCAGTTGCAGAAAGGAACAGTTCAGTTGTTGTTCTCTGAATTTTTTCTTTTGACTTTGCGCTTGACAATTGATATGGTATTGCAAATCCAGAAACAATTCCTGTTGTATCACATTGCACAGTCTTACCTTTCGACAAAGTCCTGCATAAAAGATTAATTCTCAAACTGAACGCAGTAGGGATTCAAGGAAATGGAGATTAGATAAAGGGGCATTCAGAACAGAAAATAGGAGGCACTTTTTTACACAGAGAATTGTGAGGGTCTGGAACCAACTCCCCAGTAATGTTGTTGAAGCTGACACCCTGGGATCCTTCAAGAAGCTGCTTGATGAGATTCTGGGATCAATAAGCTACTAGCAACCAAACGAGCAAGATGGGCCGAATGGCCTCTTCTCATTTGTAAATGTTCTTATATTCTTATGTTCTTAATCTTTTTGCTAGTTGTCACAGTATTAAACTGCAATGTGTAACTGTCCTGATCCAACAGAAGGGCCATACAGGTTAGATAATGTATTTGCAACACAGTTAACAGTTGTTGAACTGATGTTGCCTCTGAAGAAAATTTCACACCCAAACTGAAAACTTATTTGTCAGAAGAAGAATGCAACAAAGTAAGGGTTTCAAGTACCAATACTTACAATCCACTGGATATCTGATGAAAAAGGTTGTTTGCCTCACAGACAGAACCATACACAATTTAACTAATATGATGTATTGTGTGGCAATATAAAGGAAGAATGTCTATAGAAGTAAGGACCCTGTTTCCCATATTTCCTGTCAGAGATCCATCCAGATCATTCATGATGGCAGCATGTGGAAATGGGAAAGCAACTTAATTTGGGGCATTTATGAACTGCAAACTCTGAACTGTAATTGGAAAACCACCTAAAATATTTTTTAAAACACACACACACACACACACACACATATATATATATATATATATATATATATATATATATATATATATATATATATATATATATATATTTACATGCTCGTTCTACTTATAATCCCAGGGGTACTCCGTAGTGCCTTAAATTTGTACAAGCTACCCCTGTAGCACTGCCCTGGCGAGGGTAAAAGATGGCGAGAGAAAGAGTATGGATAAACTGTGAATGATAATGGAGTACTGTGGTTATTCCAGGAACGAGGATGAATGATTTTTTTTTTTCTTTTAAATATCTTTAAAACCATCAAGGAAAGACAACTGCCATCTAGTGTGTGACATTTTTAAGAAATATATGTTACTGGCAACAAGTTTAGGTTTGGTTACAAATTCGATTATTTTTATTTATTTATTGTTTTCATATTGAGCACATTTTTAACTATTTCTGTATTTCGGTTTTTATTAATTTCATTTTTCGGTGCTTACTTTTGGCTATTTGAGTTTTATTAAAATAGTTTTTTTCTGGGCTTTCGCTTTTTATATACTGTATGAAATTATTGTTTTCGGTTACTTTCTAAAATTCTTGGGCATTTTTTTTTTGTCACAATATGTACAGTAACTCGACAGTACTTTCACACTTAAAATTGTACTGTCTTTCCTATGTCTTCCACAATGAAATCCTTATGGTCACATGCATATTCTTCTGTGGTTTAACGTATTCGGCGGGTTTAACGTATTCAGAACGAATCAATGTAAGATATGAGTCAGGAAGGACGAACATTGTCCAGCTGCACTGGAAATTATTTCATTTTTGTGTAGGTATTTTTATTTTTCACAGGGAAAGGGGTCAAGTCAACATGAATTGAGTAACCATTCCCAGTATTTATTGGATACACACCGATTTCATTTTTTTTTTGTATCGGGGGTGTTTTATCATTTATCGGTTAAAACCGAAAATCAGAAGCCCTATTTATATTGCTTATGTACTACTGTATGATCTTGTGTACCTACAAGCATCCCTCTAAATCACTAATACAGGTGTTGTGTTTGTGTTTATTTGGTTACAGTATGTTATTGCAGCCTAAAACACACACACACAAAAGCATGTACCTTGTCCTCTGTTGCACCCTGAGCATGTAACAATTGCACTGCAACGTCTCAAATTAAAATGTTGAGTTGGCAACACATAGCTGGTATCTCTTTGGACTCTTCATTCCTGCTGGCATACAACCTGTAACCTGATATATAAAGAGGGATGCAGTTTAAGGCCCATAGGGAGAGACTTATAATGTTTATTTTATAAATGTATCGGTGGGACTAGTGGCAGATTCAGCTTTTATTGTGTCATACAATTGAGGTATTATATGAAATAACATGAGATCAAAACAGTTTTTTTTTAAATCTCCACTGCTACAGTAAGTGTAAACCAGGTTACCATGTTACTGTGTTAGGTAACAATCATCTGAAAGAAAGAAAGAAAGAAAGAAAGAAAGAAAGAAAGAAAGAAAGAAAGGAGAGGGGATTATTAAATGCTTGATTCATGCCAAAGCTGCCCGATTCCAGCCTTGCTGAAGCACCCCCAGATCATCACCGATCCTCCACCACATTTCACAGTGGGTGCGAGACACTGTGGCTTGTAGGCCTCTCCAGGTCTCTGTCTAACCATTAGACGACCAGGTGTTGGGCAAAGCTGAAAATTGGACTCATCTGGGGGTGCTTCAGCAAGGCTGGAATCGGGCAGATATGTCTTTGTGAAGAACGCATGAATCAAGCCAATTACAAGGTTGTCCTGGAAGAAAACTTGCTTCCTTCTGCTCTGACAATGTTCCCCAACTCTGAGGATTGTTTTTTCCAGCAGGACAATGCTCCATGCCACACAGCCAGGTCAATCAAGGTGTGGATGGAGGATCATCAAGACCCTGTCATGGCCAGCCCAATCTCCAGACCTGAACCCCATTGAAAACCTCTGGAATGTGATCAAGAGGAAGATGGATGGTCACAAGCCTTCAAACAAAACCGAGCTGCTTGAATTTTTGCGCCAGGAGTGGCATAAAGTCACCCAACATCAATGTGAAAGACTGGTGGAGAGCATGCCAAGACGCATGAAAGCTGTGCTTGAAAATCAGGGTTATTCCACCAAATATTGATTTCTGAACTCTTCCTAAGTTAAAACATTAGTATTGTGTTGTTTAAAAATGAATATGAACTTATTTTCTTTGCATTATTCGAGGTCTGACAACACTCTTTTTTGTTATTTTGACCAGTTGTCATTTTCTGCAAATAAATGCTCTAAATGACAATATTTTTATTTGGAATTTGGGAGAAATGTTGTCAGTAGTTTATAGAATAAAACAAAAATGTTCATTTTACCCAAACACATACCTATAAATAGTAAAACCAGAGAAACTGATAATTTTGCAGTGGTCTCTTAATTTTCTCCAGAGCTGTGTATATATATATATATATATATAGTTGTTATTAACATTTTAAATGCCAATCTAAAGCCCCTTTCACATTGGCACTTCTAACTGGGTCCCGACTGGGGCCTGCCTGAAGGTTTCACATTTCTGTTTAGCCATAATTTTGTTACTGGAGACGCACCATGAGCCAGATTGCAGCACGGATGAAGAAACCTTTGCTCTAATCAACATTTGGGCTGATGGTTCAATCCAGAGGAGCTTGGATGGAAGTGTCAGTAACAAGCTGCTTCCGGGGCATTGATATGTGCGTTGTGCATTTACTTCTGTCACCCAGGTTGTCCCTGCTTTATCAAAAGCAGTGTGAAATTGCACAGGCGACCCGCAAGACACAAGGTCCTGACCGATGTAGAGCATGCCAGTGTGAAAGGGCTTAACACACAATCAAGTATACTAAGTAATGAATATAATTTGCCTTTCAGTTCCTTCTGTATGATCAAGTATTACTAAATAACGTAACATATTCAAATTCACGTATTCTCGGAGGTCCTTTACTTTAGTGCAGTAGTTCCAATATACAAACAAACATTGTACTAAACGTAAACAGCCATTCGTTACAAATAATAATTGCAAATAAATTCCATAAATAGCTGACAGTGTACACATTGATATATTGTGCATAGATTGTGTTGAGTACTTACTCTTTTTTTAACTTGTTTTAACCACAGTGATACAATAATGATTGATGGATTTTTCTCACCACTCAGAAAATGCTTTTCAACCCGTAGTTGTCATGCTGCAGTGCTTGAAATCAAAATTTAGTGTGTAAATATGTACAAAATGGCAAGCAATTCATTTATTACAAATCTATTTTCTCATCTGTATCTTTAACACACATTGAAGTTGGACATGAAATGTATTTAACTCATTTAAAAGATTTTCTATGTGCCAACTTGTTTATCTATTTTCGTTTTAAAGTTGTTATAGAGTATTAAAGCAATGACAGACTTTCTTCTTTTCCATTGTGTAATATACAAGTAATATAAAACGCATGAAAGACCATTCACCATTTTTCACAGGCTTAAAGGTTCTTGTTAACCTGTCTTCATGAAACATATTGATGCTTTGTAATAAACTGTTATTTGCCACAAATCCAATTCTTTTGAAAAGGACAGAGTGTACATTTTGAAAGGGCTTTCAACTTTGAGTGTTCAGTTGTAGTTTAGAAAGTAAGTGTAATTTCTGAGGGAGCATGTTGGAGCTAAGCGAGCGACATTGATAAATTTCCTCTAGCAAGCAATCGATAAACCTCATTCTATCAACTCATACTCTCCTCCCCTTTAGCGCCGGGACGTAATTACATTGTCAAAATATCTTGTTGTGTGGATTGACTACAGCCCCCTATTAAACTGACATTTGACTGGCAAGCAGTTTATGAGTGGCTTGGTCTGAGAGGCAGCTGTATTAGCTAAAGCCAAAGGCAACATTGAAACCACTGAATCTGTACTGACCACCCCAGCTTGGGGTGTCTCTCACTGGGAATTGTGGGACCTTGCTGTCACATTAACATATCAAAGTGTTCTGCTGAAAGGAACACTAAACAGTTTTAACTCAGTCATAGCCATGGAACATTTCAAACTTTTCCCCAAAAAGCAAAGTCTGAGAAAGGCCCACCTTGTGGACTTAACTGTGATAAAGAAAAAAAAAAACTATGACACCAACCACAATTTGTTCTAATGTAGTTCATTTTAGGGATGAAAATTTTAAACGTTTAAACATATAAACTCTAAAGAAGTGGTCAAATGTTTAGTAATGTGCTAAATGATCATGTGACAAATTTCACCAAACGCATACTTTTTTTAATGTATTCATTTTAGTCATTTATCGTATACAGTCAGTCTGTCGCGTATCCGACTGCGGTGGTGCCACAGTAAGGGTGGATATTATAAAAAGGAAGGGGTTTGGCTTATTGCCTCCAAGTAGTTTTTCTAATTGGTGCAACAGAAAGATTGACACTGGGGTGGGTTTTATCCTTGTCGATCTGGCGCTTCAGTAGTGCACTCTGTTATCATGGTGTAGAAGGCGTGGTATGGTATCCAGTCCACGTGGTAAGAGAGTTAATGACAAGTGTTTTTTCTGACGTTTGTTATATTTTTTAATAAAATGGCATTTCTAAACAAAGGGACGAGTCCTTGTCTTCTCATCTGTTATGGAAAGAGCTTATTGTGATGGCTTCTCACTCTACTTGATGCTATTCTTTGAGCTGTAAATGCCCCTGATGTAAAGTTTATTCACATCATAAGATAGGTGGATATAGAGCTAGAATGCAATGTGCTAATACAAGTATGTGCATGATCTGCTTTGTGTTACAACTCTTGTATAACATGCACCACGTCTCTACTATCAAAAACCTCATAATATATGATGCAGGGTACTATAAGTAGAGAATTGTGCACACTTCATTAATAACGTGCATCCTGTATACACGCAGAAATGCTTATACATTTGTAAAAGGGTGCAATATGTTATCTGTGTTATGAAACAGCATTTTAATAAAGCCCACAGTCTGAAATTGTATAAAGCACATTTCTAGAGAGTTAACACCGAACAAAACCACATTTGACAGTTTTTGACATCTCTCTAGCAACCAACTGGGCACTCAACATATTGCACCAAACGACCTGCTTAAAACAGTTTTAGCTAACAAAATAATTCTATGAAATGTTACCTGTCATACACTTCCATTAACTAACAGGTCTCAAATGTGTGTTTTGAAGAAAAGTAAAGGTTCTACAAATCTAGTATTTTCCTTTAGTAAATGATATTTGGACCACATTATAGTAGGTAAAAGAAGCTTTCTTATCTTTTTTTTCCAGGTAGTCGGTTATTATTATTATTATTTATTTCTTAGCAGATGCCCTTATCCAGGGCGACTTACAATCATAAGCAAATACATTTCAAGTATCACAGTACAAGTAATAATACAATTAAGAGCAAGATAAATACAATGACTTTGGTTCAAGCAAGTACAAGTGTGACAAAATACAATTCAATAATACAGCAGATAACAGTGTCAGTGATAGTTACATCAGGATATGATTAAATACAAAATACTACAGATTAAACACTTGGCAGATTACAGTACTCTGAAGTACAGGATTAAATGCAGTAAAATAGGGGGCAGATAAGAGCAAGTAAAGCACATTTAAGGAAGGGTGATAAGTGAGCCAGGGGAAAAACAGAGGGGTTCTACAGGTGCTGTCTGAAGAGGTGAGTCTTAAGGAGGCACCGAAATGTGGTCAGGGACTGGGAAGTCCTGACATCTGTAGGAAGGTCATTCCACCACTGTGGAGCGAGGGTGGAGAAGGAGCGGGCTGTGGAGGCAGGGGAGCGTAGAGGAGGTAGAGCCAGTCTTCTAGTGCAGGCGGAGCGGAGAGGTCGAGTGGGGTTGTAGGGAGAGATGAGGGTCTGGAGGTAGCTGGGTGCAGTCTGGTCAAGGCATCTGTAGGCTAGTACAAGAGTCTTGAACTGGATGCGAGCGGTGATCGGGAGCCAGTGGAGTGAGCGCAGTAGTGGAGTTGCGTGGGAGAAGCGAGGCAGAGAGAACACCAGGCGGGCAGCAGAGTTCTGGATGAGCTGGAGCGGATGGGTGGCGGATGCAGGGAGGCCAGCCAGGAGGGAGTTGCAGTAGTCTAGGCGGGAGAGTACCAAGGCCTGGACCAGGAGTTGTTGGTGAGGAAGGGTTGGATTCTTCGGATGTTGCTCAGGAAGAATCGGAAAGTGCATGCCAGAGTGGAGATGTGCTGGGAATAAGAGAGGCAGGGGTCCAGGGTGACTCCGAGGTTCTTAGCAGAGGAAGAGAGTGTGGTAGATTCCAGAGGAACAGAGATAGAGAGAACAGAGGAGGGGGAGGAGGAGGGAAAGAAAAGGAGGTCAGATTTAGAGAGGTTGAGTTTGAGGTGATGCGAGTGCATCCAGGAGGAAATAGCAGACAGACAGGTAGAGATACGGGAGGGGATGGTGGAGTCAGAGGTGGGGAAGGAGAGGAAAATCTGAGCATCATCAGCATAGAAATGATATGAGAAACCATAGAATGCGATGAGGGGGCCCAGGGAGCGGGTGTAGAGAGAGAACAGGACAGGACCCAAGACTGACCCTTGGGGGACTCCTGTTAAGAGAGGGCGAGGTGTGGAGGTTGCTCCACGCCAGGTCACCTGGTAAGTGCGGTTGGAGAGGTAGGAGGAGAACCAGGCCAGAGCAGTGCCAGAGATCCCCAGGTCAGCTAGAGATGATAGTAGAATAGAGTGATCAACAGTGTCAAAGGCAGCAGAGAGATCGAGGAGAATTAGGACAGAGGAGAGAGAGGCAGCTTGGGCAGACTTTAGTGAGTTGGTGACAGACAGGAGGGCGGTTTCAGTGGAGTGAGCAGAGCGGAAGCCAGATTGGAGAGGGTCGACTGTTTCAAATTCTAGGTCATTTCACCTCAGCGGTCTTTAAGGGGTCATTGGCAACAACACATGTCAGTCATTGGGGTGACAGCAAATAAGGAGCTGAACGGGTGAAATGACCAAGGCAGTGCATGACTAACCGAAAGTAAGGGTAGAAAACAGAGTTCCTTTCACAATTTGACTGGCGTACTCCAAACATATATGAACCTACCCCTGTATCTATGGTCAAAAACACTTATGTGGTTATACACTCAGGAGATTGCTTTTTCATTAAACACTCAGTACACTCCCTAGTTATTGAAAAGGTATGCAGTATAACACCATTTTTACATTTGCACTCCATTTACTGGTAATGTAATGTAAAATATAGTTCAGTATCTTTAAAATAATCACATTCAAACTGCTGTAACAAGTTAAGCAGTTGCAGTACAGTAAATTACAAGAGGTGATGAGACCCTGTCATTTTAAGATCATTTAATAACAATTTCCTGACATGGGTGCCCAGAGCACTGAACTCCAGTTTACAGCTTTTCTTGAGATCTATTTTAGCTTCAAGAAGTAGGAAACATTCAATGGCAAAACCCACTGCGCAGTGCTCCACTGAAAGCTATTAACAAAAAAAGTACTCGACATACATCCGGATACATACAATAGGTTCCTTTTATAAGATTTCAGATATAACCCACTTTATAGTGAAGAACCTACAGTTTGTGTGGGTAACCCCAGTCACTGCCTGGAGTCTCTTTCCTGTTACATAAGGAGGAGTATGTGAAAGCGAACTTTTGTTTAATGAATGCCAACATGTAGTTTGACATCATCAGATTTCATCAGCATTTCTGTTTACTTTTCTTTTCATATTGGGTATAATACAAACCTTAAAATGTCACAGTTTGATGGTGGGTCACTGTATAACGGCCAATATACACACACGTTTAAATAAATAGATGTATAGAGTGCTTTACACATTCCCACCTTTTCAGCAATACGTTAGGGGATTAGAGGAGTTACAACATGACCTTCATTGAATACTCATGCAATTAGTGCATTCCGTGTGTATTCCTGATTGACTGTTTAAGTAACATTTACACATGCTGTGACCCTGATAATTTATATAAAAACAAAACACAATAAAACAGATATCAAAGTGGCAGAGAACTTACCATGTATAGAAAGATTCTTACAGCAAATAATTGGACTCCATATGACAATATCTCAGGTGTGTGAAAACTCCCGTAGAGGAGGATCTGTGCTCTTCTAATACATGGGAGGTCAGGACTGTTGATTCTGAATTCTCCACAATCTGATACCAGGGTGTAATGAGCGTGAAGTGTGATTATTATTATTATTATCAAAGGCATTAGTAACATTTCTTCAGAATCTATCACTGTTTTAGCAACCTGTATAGTCAATTAAATTGCATTTGAATTATGGTAAAATAAATAAATAACCATTAGAGGGAATATTATAAGATTATATATAACTCATGGATTACATGAACAGGTTTTCTAAATCGGAACACAATCAGCTACCTTCTGTGCTTTACCATCACACAGTACATTTATAAACTACAGTGCTGCAGACAGCAGAAAATAAGCACAACTGACCTTATGAGACACTTTGCCTTTTTATCCATTTTTCTTACCTAAACAGCACACATTAGCTGTATTTCCTGCATATCTTAGACAGCATGTGGACCACCCATGTACCTGTGTTCCGATCTGTTTTGCGGTCATATCATAGCTGACACAAGGGAACTGTAGGCAAATAAATAGCTGTTGGCCCTAAACTTGCACTGTTGTATGATCACAGTTCAAAGTTTGGTCTTGATCTAAATACTGTTTATGGGTCCTAAAACCAGATGCAGTGATAATAGAACTGTATGATTTGTGTTACACTGTCACAAAGACGGCCAGAGTGGGTGGCGTCAGACCAGAAAAGGAACACAGAGACGGTGATGTGATGAGCTGAGTGCAATGGCTGCACTCAGCGTTTATTAACAAATAAAAGGTTTGAACAATGGAATACAAAACAGGACACGGCACTTGACGCCAAAAGAAACATATAAACAAAATGGACTAAACAGTGAACAGACAAACGGACAAACACGGTGAGCAGATAACACTAATTACTTTACTTTACTTTTCTCCTTCTCTCTCTCCCGTTCTCCACTCACCGAACACCAACCCCGACTGAGTGAAACTGTGCATCTATATATACTGTTGTGCTGGGATTCAATTACTAATTAATTACTCACTTGAATCCCAGCACGTGAATTCATTACGTGCAACCCCGTGCCACACATTATACACATTTTATCTGCACGTGAAGTGATGTGCCATCCTCGTGCCTAAATATAATTATACACTTTAAACACACGTGAAACACAGACCCGTTTATATCCCGTGTACCAATCTATACACCAACATTAACACACACACGCACGCAACATACAACACAGATCACACAAATGCACACAGGGGCGGGGCACTTTGCCACATATACCCCCCCTTGTGCGCAGCACACATGGCCTCAACGGCCACCTCCCCCCTTAAAAACCCAGCAGTCCAGAACAAAGTCTCGGGCTGGGAAGGGAGGCTTCAGTGGGCCCTTGGCTGGCAATGCTGTCAGCACCCCTGCCGGTAGTGGCACGGCTGACAGCCTGTTGGTCCCATCCTGCAGCGAAAAAGCTGCGGGGGCAGGTGGTCCCCCGACCTCCCCCTTCTTCGTAGCCGGCAGCTCCCTCCTGTGGGGCTCCGGCCACAAGAACTCCTGCAGCGAAACTGCTGCTGGGGAAAGTGGTCTCCAGACCTCCTCCCCCTTCTTCGTGGCCGGCAGCTCCCCTTTCTGGGGCTCCGGCCACCGTACTCCCTGCGGAGGTACGGGCAGCAGAGGCAGCTCCTGCTCCTCTGCTCCGGGCGGTGGCGGAGGCAGAGGCAGCTCCAGCTCCTCTGCTCCTGGCGGTGGTGGAGGCAGAGGCAGCTTCAGCTCCTCTGCTCCTGGCGGTGGTGGAGGCAGAGGCAGCTCCTGCTCCTCTGCTCCTGGAGGTGGTGGAGGCAGAGGCAGCTCCTTCTCCTCTGCTCCTGGAGGTGGTGGAGGCAGAGGCAGCTCCTGCTCCTCTGCTCCTGGAAGTGGTGGAGGCAGAGGCAGCTCCTGCTCCTCTGCTCCTGGCGGTGGTGGAGGCAGAGGCAGCTCCTGCTCCTCTGCTCCTAGTGGAGGAAGCGGTGGAGGTGGCGGAGGCAGAGGCAGCTCCTGCTCCTCTGCTCCTGGTGGTGGTGGAGGCAGAGGCAGCTCCTGCTCCTCTGCTCCTAGTGGAGGAAGCGGTGGAGGTGGCGGAGGCAGAGGCAGCTCCTCTGCTCCTGGCGGCGCTGGCTCCCTCCGCTGTGGCGGCTGGGCTGGTGCGCGCCGTGCTGCCTTCAGCAGCATGAATAGAGGCTGCTGGGGGACACCAGCCTCCTGCCCCTCTCCCCCCCAAAAATTTCCAGGGGGTTGGGCCTGTAACTCCTCCCCTTCCGGCTCTTGGGACTGAACCAGCAGGCATTTTCCCTCTGCTGGTGGCTTGGGTCCCAGAGCTGTGGAAGCCCCGACTTGCCTCCCTTTGGGCTGTGGACGCACCGACTCCTCCCTTTTGGGCTGTGGACGCACCGACTCCTCCCTTTTGGGCTGTGGACGCACCGTCTCCTCCCTTTTGGGCTGTGGACGCACCGACTCCCCCCTCTTGGGCTGTGGACGTTCGGGCTCCCCCCACTCAGGCGTAGGACGTTCAGGCTCCTTCCGCTTGGGCACTGGCGAGCTGGCATAGGGGCATCCTGACCAGTCATGTCCCCCTTCCTCACATCGCCCGCACCAGCTCGGTGGCACCTCGGAGCAGTCCCTCCAGCGGTGATCCACCTCTCCGCACCAGGTGCACCAGGGGAACAGGTTCTCTGGCTCCTCTGGCCGCTGTTGCAGTTGTGGTTGGGGCGGTGGGAGCAGCAGTCTACCCTCCCCTGCTGGTCGTGGAGACTGAGGCGACCCCTGCTCCTCCCTCTCCTGATGGACAGGGCAGTGGGCCACGAAGTGCTCACCTCTGCAGATGGGGCATCGTTGGGGTAGCTGTCCGAGGGGGTACCAGGGGCAGTTGGTGCTGGAATGCCCAGGCTCAGCACAGCAGTAACACCCGGGCTGCTGTTCCTCCAGCTGGTGTTGTGGTTGCTGTTGCTGCTGCAGCTTTCCTTTCCCCCTTCTCTTCTTACTCCTCCTCCCCACCTTCCTCTCCTGGGCCGGTTCCTCCTCCTCCTCACCTTGGAAGGGGCAGATCGCCACCGTGTGTCCGTAGACTCCACAGGCCATGCACCAGCCTTGGTCCTCGAGGCCCCCGAGGAGGTCCTCCAGGTCCCGGCAGCCGTCTCTCCAGCCTTCCATTTTCACTTTTTTTTTTTTTTTTTGAAACCAGTCCTGTGGTTTTTTTTTTTTTTTTTTTTTTTTTTTTTTTTTTTAACACAAAACCCCCTCTCCTGGTCTGACGCTTGGAGGCGCTGTTATCCCACGATGACACCACGTGTCACAAAGACGGCCAGAGTGGGTGGCGTCAGACCAGAAAAGGAACACAGAGACGGTGATGTGATGAGCTGAGTGCAATGGCTGCACTCAGCGTTTATTAACAAATAAAAGGTTTGAACAATGGAATACAAAACAGGACACGGCACTTGACGCCAAAAGAAACATATAAACAAAATGGACTAAACAGTGAACAGACAAACGGACAAACACGGTGAGCAGATAACACTAATTACTTTACTTTACTTTTCTCCTTCTCTCTCTCCCGTTCTCCACTCACCGAACACCAACCCCGACTGAGTGAAACTGTGCATCTATATATACTGTTGTGCTGGGATTCAATTACTAATTAATTACTCACTTGAATCCCAGCACGTGAATTCATTACGTGCAACCCCGTGCCACACATTATACACATTTTATCTGCACGTGAAGTGATGTGCCATCCTCGTGCCTAAATATAATTATACACTTTAAACACACGTGAAACACAGACCCGTTTATATCCCGTGTACCAATCTATACACCAACATTAACACACACACGCACGCAACATACAACACAGATCACACAAATGCACACAGGGGCGGGGCACTTTGCCACATACACACATACATGTTATGAGAGTGTTTTAATAGAATGACACTATTGCAAAACAATGATCAATTTTCAGTTTTTATAGACAATTTAGTGTTATCTTAATTCATCATCACCATTTAATAATTGTACAGCTTGAAAAATAGTTGATTCAGTAAAATACAGTAGCATGTACTGTAAGGGTGTACCAATACAGTGGTCAATAATGACCATACTGTATATTTAGCATCAAACTAAAGTACTAGGGTACAGTACAGCTTGCCTTAAGGGAATGCTCGATCATGATACTCATGACCCCTTCAGATTGGCATATTTAGGTCTGAATTGAGGTCTGGGCATTTGGTAAGGTGCGATAGCTGACTATTTAGGGTTAAACTGGGACAAGAGAGGAAAAGGAGCCTAAGCAGGTTAGCTTGTAGAACATCATGTTCAGGGTTAGAGATCTAGTAGGCCATGGATATGAAAAATTCAGTTTGGAGAATCCGCAATAAATGAATGCTTGTAATTACAGATGAATTAATGAACTGTGATGGGCGCTCAGGGCCCGTGAAAGATAAATTTGGCCGGAGGCCTCGTCCGTGGGTGCTCGACGGCTTCCTGTGCGAGGCCGGCTGGAAAAACATGAACAGTTACATGCATCCCAGTGCCGCAGATAGGAAGTGGCTATGGGCCACCTCCCCCCAAAAAGACGAGGCCGCCAAACCATGAATAGAAAATAATAATAAATGATTAACGCACCCCACAGTGGCGCACTGCCACCTACCACCCAAATATTGAAAAATTAATGAAAATGAGCAGCTGAGACACGGCCCGCAGAACTAAATACGAACCTCTCAGCACTCAGGTAAGGAAAAAAACCCTACTCACATATATTCAATTTATTAGGGGGAAACCTCAGGGAATCCATGGCTGAGGGTGGCCCTTCCTCCAGGCTCTAAGCGGTTGACTCCCATTTCGGCTGCCCAGTGCTTGACTGAGCGGCCGAAACTCCCTCCACGTCTCGGTATCTCCCTTGACACGAGGCCCTCCCTCCAACTACCTGACTGGCTGAACTGTATCCGCTCGCTCATCTTCCATTCCAGATGAGACGCACCATCTCTAAACAGGTTTTGCTTCCCTACTTGGTCACTCCAATTTCGTCATCCGGATCATTCCTCTGGGGTGGATTTTCTTCTCCTGTTTTATCCTGCTCTCCTTATATGTCCTCTTGTAACAATATGGAAGGCTCCCTGCTACAGACGCTGGTTCATTCAGCTTATCTGTTCCCCAGCCTATTCCTTGGTTCAGCAATATGTTATTCAATTAAATGAATCCCTGCGCAATCTCCTCATCTCCACCCAAGACTACAAGCCTCTCCTCTGTGACCGGCCAGTCACCACATTCAACCAAATCTCCCCTTCAGCAAGGACTGCATTCTGCATTACTTGCAAAATACAACATATTCCTTTTGTTTAGGTACAGCAACCTCAACAGCCAAAGTAAATGTCAACCAACACCTCTTAAAATAAATTCAAAAAATAAATAAATAAATGGGGCGCCAGTTTTAGATTTGTTCCTCTCTCCATGATATTTCTTTTACCCAATAGGGTTTTTTTCAGAGGAAGGTGTTGCCATGAGTCACAGAACTATCCCAACTCTCTTTCATGTTCTCGTTTCCTCTGCTCATTCTATTGTTGTTTCACCTGTGCCAGTCTCACTCTCTGGAGAGCACGTCTTGTTCCCAGCCTTGGAGCCCAAACATGCAGACTCAACTCCTTGGAGGTGCCTCTCGGAGAGCTGGGAGGACCTCTGGCTCCCTTTGCATATTTTTCTTTTTTTTTCTTTTCCAGAGGTACAGTCTGCCCTGCGAGGGAAGTGAAGCTTTCTACTCAGCTTTGGAAGTCTGGGTGCGCTGACCTCCCTCAGCATAGACGACACTTGCAAGCCGGGGAGACATCTGGACTTCTCTTCATCTTTTTTAATCGTCTGATATCTTATTTCATTTACCCTTGGGGAGAGTAACACTCGCTTCCCAGATTTGGAGGCCGACTGGTTCGATCTCACCTCTGTGAGGGCGACTCTCCGCGAGCCAAGGGGAAACCCTGTGCTCTTTTCTAAATCACAAGTCCTTCTTTCCTATTTCACTTCCCGAGGTTCTTCCTCAACACAACCCTTGCTCCTGTCCCGTGAATTATTT
Source organism: Acipenser ruthenus (assembly GCF_902713425.1). Taxonomy (NCBI): domain Eukaryota; kingdom Metazoa; phylum Chordata; class Actinopteri; order Acipenseriformes; family Acipenseridae; genus Acipenser; species Acipenser ruthenus. Next base: position 68,661,999 of record NC_081194.1, on the reverse strand, counting down.
ATTTTGTATTTCTGCATTACAATAGTAAATATTAGTCCATCCTGCCACAAGGTTTGGCGCAGGATCAAGCATTTATATAAATATAGCGAGAGAACAAACAGACAGTGAAGTACATTAAAGTATTAATATACATAGTATATATAAAACAAAGCAATGAGACTTCAGTAGTTCGTTAATATGCATGAAAGCCGAGAATACTGGATCATGAAAGTAAAAACAATGAAAATCTCTACTGGAGACATGCTACATGAATGTAGCACCTGTGAAAGAATTCATTTGCACTTCACTTCAATTGCAGCCAGAGGCGCTGGAACTCGGGGTGCTGAGGGTGTGGCAGCACCCCCTGGCTTTGCATTGGCTTCCATCATATACAGGGGTTACAGTTTTGTTCAATGGCTTTCAGCACCCCCATTTTAAAAATTGTTCCACTGCCACTGACCATTGGCCTTACCAAACTGAAAAACATAAAAAATAAATAACAATCTATGGAAAATGTAAACTGTGCCTGAGGAGTAACTGTTTTATTACGCAGTAATTTACTGTAAATAATTTTGTTCAAGCAACTTGTTACTGTAACGGATTACTTTTTAAAAGTAACTTCCGCAACACTAGTTGGAGGATAGTATTTGAAATTAACAAAGTGTGAATACAGTAGTACTTAATTGTATAAACAAATATTTAGGTATATATGTAAGCACTTCACAATTCAGTTTCAATTTAGCATTAAAAACCTCCATTATAAAAATGCTGAAATTACTTATTACCACTAGGTAAAAGAGTAAGAAATGACCTGCAAGTGACCTTTTCAAGCTTTTTAGGTCAACGAACAATTACAATTTACATCTTACCACAAAAAAAGATACTGTATATATTGCTTTAATCATTACAGAAAGCAAAAAGAAAACAGAAAAAAAAACACTTAAAATAAGAAACTTGGTTAGGCTATTTGATGTTCGCGAGAATACACTTATCTTAATTAGCCAGTCAATTAGCCTCCACCCTGGGGCCCGGAAACATCCCCTTCAAGTAAAAACATTCTGACCCCCCCCCCCCCCCCTAAAATTAAAACAATCTGGAGAATGAGAAATACCATGCAAATGTGTTGGACCACCCGCTGTGATCTCAGGAAGGGGGATTATCAGTATGTGCATGGTCACAAGCTTCTGTACTATGTTAGAACAAAGGGGTCAGCACACATTTTTGTAGATTTTCAGGAATGAAGAGTTTATTTAGAAACCGGGTGGGCGAGGGATCACATGAAAAACTACAGCAAATATAAGATTTCCCTTGCTACATCCTTCTTGACAGCAAACATATACAAGAGCACATCAACACTGCTGGTCTCCATCATCGCCAAAAATTAATTTGAACATGCCAGTTTGTTTACCCCATTTGTTATGGGTGAATTTGAAAGCATTAGCACAACCAAGAAAGATCAAGTTAAGGAGACCAGAGTTTGAATGTAATAGGAAAAGTCAATTTTCATTGCCTGCTTCTTAGTTGTTTTTTTTTTTAACCAGGCAGTGTTAGCACTTACAGCATTAATGTTAAAAACCATACACTGCACATGTTACATAAACAGCATGTTATCAAATTAGGGACCAGCGAGCTTCTTCCATGTCTGTCAGAGTCACCAGTTACATTTACTGACTGGTATCTAGAGATAGCTATAATCAATGTATTTGAGAGCTTCGGGGTCACAGCTCTCTACAGGGCATTTGGATTCCCTTAAAGCGTTTTTTTTTTTTTTGGCAACATGCAATAATACAATAACAAATGATCACTGCACTATCTGGTAATAATCCTTCTCCTTCCTTGTTTACAACTCACTCTATATGAAAGGTACCCTCAAATCAATAAAATTTAGTTTGTATTCACACTCTGTATGTACATTCATTCATATTCGTATCAGTATATTCCATAACCCAACGGTGAATACTATTTTACAGTTTACTATTATTTAACTTCTCAAAATAATTACTCCTATCTCATAACTTCTATCTATCCTTAAGATCTCTTCCTCTGCTGACTTACTGGGCTAAACACCATTAGTTTGGTTACCTAGAGAGACAAAAAGACAAAAAACTATTCAAGCACAGTAAATTTGATGAAAAATGAGCTTGTCAAAGATCTTTTATTTGGGCTTAAAAAAACTGTTTGGCAACAGTAAGAAGATGGCACGTTAAATACACACTTCAGTTTATTTTCCCTCTGTTTATTGTCATGCCTTGTATTTAAGTTACATACATTTCATTGACATTTAAACACATTGGCGTTAGAACACGTTGATTCATATATAGACACAGTGCTATTTTAGTGCTTCAGTAAAATATGTACTTATTAGTGTACAAGACAGTGTAAGAGAAGTGCTATGGTAAAATATGTTTGAAACATACAAAATATACACGACTTGTATCACTTGACAAGCGTAAATTCATATTAGTACTAGTATTAGTATTAATATTCTTAGTAGTAGTAAAATATGACTGTGACTGATAACCTGCTTGGAACGGTCATGTGTTTAATAAAGCTTTGTTTTGCTGTCCGCTGCAGTTGGTGCTGCTGCAATGCAAGCTTACTGTACATATCGCAAGCAGAATCAATTATGTGTAAATAAACAAGGTGCATTTTAATTTGCATTTAAATTATAAAAATATGATTACTGTTCTATATAACATATTTTTAAACTACATGTGAATATGTTACATTTATATGGATTACCTGTAAAATAATAACATTTTCAATCAAACATAAACAAGTAGCTATGGTGATGTCACCAGTAAATTATGCAAATTAGTACCATCGAAGGTTCGAACCTTCCTTCGGTAATGTGTTCCGAACCTTCGAAGGTCAAAATGTACCCTTCATTGCAGCCCTAATTAAATGGGGAGCAGACATTGTATCATTGTAAGTACTGGTAGTTATTTCTGAGATTTATGATTGGTGCAAGTGCAGTGGTGTGATAGTCAGATTTTCACAACTGTTTAAACAACCCCCCCACAAGTACACACATCACGAGCGCCCTGTGGCCCCCCCAAGGTTTGGACATTGCCTTATCTGACCCGCCAGAGAACGTAATTGAATACCACTAGTATATGGGAATGTATGTGTCTCTATTTTTGGCATATTAACCCCTATATTGAAGTAATGGGATTAGTCAATGCCCATGCTTTTCCAATCCTGCAAGACAAAATGTTGTCAAATTAGTGTCAATTCATTATGTTTTCATGATTGTTACCTAAATGATGTCTCTGACCACATTATATATGGATGAATGGGAGAGGGACAGGAACAAGATAGACAAACTTTGTATCTCTTCAACGTTCACAGGTCTTACTCACAAATACCTATGACCCTTGCATATCTACTTATCCATAAAGCCTTGGGACACAAGAATGTTTACCCTCCTACCAATTACCATGATATCCATAACGCATAATGATTTACCATACCTTATTTCCAATGGTACTGTATATCTAAGCAAATTTCTCGAATTGAAACTGTATGACTCTTATAAACAACAAGCAGAAAACTAGGTAAAGTGTAACTCATAAACCATTAGTAGCAGTGTAAAAATCACACTTTATAAAAACATCTAGAAAATGTATTGCTATGTACAGTAAAAAGCATTATCAGTAGCACCCTTTAAGTTCTTTTAAATGCTTGTAGACAGTCAATAGATATAAAAGAGAAAAGTGTAACAATCATATAAGTGACAAAATATAAACTATTCCAAAATGTATTAACCAATAAAAAATGCAATACTTGTCAACACTATTGGTTCTGATCTTCCACAGCTCCTATTGGTAAATGTGTTCCTATTTCTGTTTAGGACTAATACATGGTAACTAGACACATTTCTAGATGAGAAGGTTCCCCAGCCTGACTGTTGGTGCCTAGATGATTATCTGAATTGGATGTAAACTGGCCTGACCGCTGGGTTTTCCCAGAAGTGATCACATTTCATCTCTTGCCCGTCTGTTGATAAACAGTCACATCAATAATCATGCATCATATGCAATTATGTCTCTACCAGGGAAATTTAAAGACATGTGTTATTTCACATTAGGAGTATGATTCGTGTAATTTAGTCCAGGGATTTCAAGGGTAGTGATTTTACTGTTCAAAAGTTTGCTTGAAAGAAAAACAAAAAAGATATTATCCAAAACCTTGCTTTAAAGAGTAAGTAGCAGGGTTCTGAAAAGGATAGTGTTGCACATCCCCAAGTGTTGCTACACCTGTTTAAATAACGTACCTGTCATTTTTGTTTTCATTGTTAACATCCTGACAACTTTTTACACTTATACTGTAACTTTAAAGTCTGTTTCAAAGCTCTTTTAAAAAAGTCTGCTCTAGTGCACTGGGGGTTTGAGATCTGTCCTCCAAATCACTACAGGAAGATAAAATAACAAATAAAAAAACCCATAACAGCCAGTGCTCTGCCTTTTCTGTTCCGTACCACATAGTCCTTACACTATCGGTGCACTAGAGCGGACATTTTGAAAAAAGCTTTGAAACAGACTTTAAAGTTGTAAGTGTAAAAAGTTGTCAGGATGTTAACAATGAAAATAAATGACATGTGTGTTATTTAAACAGTTGTAGCAACATGTGGGGACGTGTAACACTATATTTTTTGGAACCCAGCTACTTCCTCTTTAATTAAAATATCCTCCACAGACAATATCACTGCTACTGTAATCCTCAAAGCAAATGGTAATCTCAGTCTAGTAAAGATGTCATTCATGTTGGCACCTAAATGTCCTCACACTAGGCTACTGTAACTCATCTGTGCTCGACAAAGAGAATGATGTACGAGTGTAGTGCAGTCTATACTATAGTTTAAGTGATGAGTGTGGCAGTTATGTTCCTGCATACATGTACCATGCATTCTGTTGATGTCAGTTCCTTACCAGGCTCTATGAGTGCAAGCTGCAGTTATCATGTGATTTTTTTTTGGGAGACATGTTCTGCCACTTAATTAAGTAGCAGCTACATCATGCCTATCCAAGCTGTGCCCGCCAGGGTGCAAGCACCACAGTACCACATTTGTGGGCACGATTAGAAAACAGTGTGGTACAATTCTGGAAACATGTGGAGTAAATATATTTGCTTTGCATACACGTTTCCCTTTCAATTTCTTATTTCTAACCTCAACCTAGTACAGATTTTCAATCCAAGATATCTATATATTTTGTGCAATGTGACTAGTACAAACTGTCTAATGCATTTACAGCGAGGGTTTTAGCAACTGGGAAAAGAGTTGTTGTGAATAACCTATTGGTGTATGAGTAAAAATATAATAATTTATCTAAACATTTTCTTACAAAAAATGGCGATACCCACAGAATGATTTATATAAAACAGTTGAGCTGATAGCACGTTGTTAAGGTCAATTATCATGAGAGGGATAGTATATTTGCAAACCAAACTGTGGTATTTCCAAAACATTTTCACATTGTTTTAATGGCTTTCTCATTGTCCTTGACATGCATGCAACTGTACTCATGGTTTCTAACTGTTTGTAACTTTAATAACTTACATTCCACACTGTTTTCTGCAGGTCCGTGTCTGGCTTCAATTATATTGGACACTGATCTCTGACATGAAGGAAGTGGATAAGACTGGTATTTGTATCAAGCAGAATCGTCTGAAGTCTTTCCACTGTGACACTGTTGCCATCTTGTGGTGGGTTGCCTAGCCTTCTGGGACCATAGTGCACAAAATCCACAGGCCACATTGTTCTAAAAATGTAATAAAAGAACCAGCTTTAACTGTTCGAATAAAAAATTGAAGTCAATGTGCACAGTTTTAGCTGAGATTTTTTTAGATGATTATGATGGTCATATAGACTGTCGTAAATAGGATTAAGATGTTCCAGCAAATACAGAATAAAATATCACAAAGATTGGAGGCCAGGCTTGATCCCTGATCTTGAAGCAGCATGAATGTATGTTACGAATAGTATACTGGGCATGATTTTCTATGTTGTGAGAAAATTATAATCTGTACTTAAATAGATGAGATGGGTGACACATTCATTTGGATCTTATCAGTTGATCATAATGTCTTGGGTTTGATTAGCTATGACAAATTTGATGAAAATATACTGTTTTGTTAAGAGAGAATCTGAATGGCCTTTTTTTCCCATTATTCTAGCTTTTCTTTTCTTCCTGTGGCATTTTCTGCCACGTCTCCTTGCACCATTTAACTTGATTTCAAAGATGTCTCCTCCTTCCAATTTCACAGTAGCATCTATCTCTAGCCCCCTTAGCTACTTTCCTTAGTATTTTCAATGTGTGTTACACAAAGAGTGCTTATCTGATGCACATTAATGTCACACAGAGTGTTCAGGGTCTTGCCAATATAAAGCAAGTTTATCTTTATACTGTAATTGGTTTCCCTTTTTTCTTTCCTAAACCAAACCAAAGTATTGGTAAATAACCCTACCTTGCACAGCAAGGTATTTGCAATCCACATGACCATTTTATCAATAACATCAGGGTTTTTTTTTGTGGGCTTGTGTTGTGTACTGTTCATTTTATTTATTTATTTTTAATTTCAAGGAAATACCATGCTTTTGTTATCATTATTGAATAGTCAATGCTAAAATACAAAATCACGAATGATATTCCTGGAGGAAAGTGGGTGATTTTAAGTGTTAAACAGCTATCATAAGCTATTATAACCTGACATTTCAAGGCATTAGTATTTCATGCAATATCACAACATTCTCGATTGGGTGCCAAAACATGATTTTTAAAGATTTTAGATACTTTATACCTGTCTGCCGTCACGTTACAGGTTCCGGTCAGGTGGTTTGTGTAAGATGATTATTGCAGCTGATGCTTTATTTGATGTATCTGGGACACTTGGAAACAAGTTATTGCAACTTGTTAAACTTTAAAAAGGTTACATTTTGAAGCCAGTACATTCCTAGTTATAATGAATGTATCATTTGCAGTTTACTCCCCTAATGTACCAGCCAGTTAATATTGAAACTTGAAGATACATTATTATAATAATAATTTCACTTAATTTTGAATTATTTGTTTTTTATTGTTTGTTATAAGTATTTTATTAAGTAAGAACAGAATCTAATATTCATGGCAATAACTAATATAGACTACAATGAAGATTGTTATTTTAAATTACAGATATATAATAATTTGTTTATTTTAAGTAGAATTAGAATTAGAATAATTTGGGCTCACAGATTTTATTGAACACGTAGTTTCTTCTATCGAAATAACATTTTATTATACAATCATATCATTCTTTGTTTTCCCCCAGATAGTAATACTAAATGTATGTTACTAAATTTAATCTAGAAGCACACAAGGTTTATGCCTGTTACTATATACAAAGTAGAATTATAGTATTCACAGTCGCAATTGAAACATGACTAAGGCATTGGTCTACAAAATGAGTTACATATCACAACAGGGAAAATGTTAAATACTGCTATTACTTAACTGACAGTGTGTTTTGACATTAAACACAGCGATTTATTTGACTTAAGAGCCTAATTAAAAACACAAATCATGGAGCCAGCAGTCAAATTATTTGAAAAATATTGGCATAGTGAAATATCTAATTGCTGTGAGCTCTCATGTGCTCCTGACAAATTAAGGTTCCCGTAGCTACTTGTCATACAAAAGGCAATCAAAGCACACAACCTGCAACATTTTCTGTTTTCAAACAAAAATGTACCTTGAATAAAATTAAAAAGGAAAGAATAGAAAAGGTTAGCCTTTCCAGCTTCCTGACAGTATGCCACTAACTCAGCAAGCACACGTGTTTCTGAACCCAGTTACACACATGACAAGGTTAACATTTTTTTCACTTTATTGATGGAATGCTTTTAATGTTCCACTGCACCAAAGGCCTGTGTCTGCACTGCAAATCAATACACATGGCACAGTAAGCAGCTTGTAGTTTTTCTGGCAGTTTAAACTAAGAGGAAAACAACATAAAAAGGTAGGAGACATTTTATGATGGCAAGGTTACAAACATACTATTAACTTCTTTTTAAAGCATTGTAGGTGTTCATTCACTCTACAGGCATCAGCCTTTTACTCCAGGGATTCAAAACACGCTGAACAAATGTTGCTTAATATTACAACTGCCTGTCATGTAAATATAAATCAAAAACAAACCTTAACCCTGTAATGCCTAAGCATTTTTGAAATATGAAAAGCTACTTTATTTATGTAACTAGATTTTGTTTCTTGTACATTTTTTTTTTTTCATGTCCATGCATCACATAACGTAGACCTACTGCATATGAACAATTGTGGCTTGTGAGGCTGGATTTAAAAAAAGAAATTATAATACAGGGGTGGCTAAGCATTGTATCATATGTGATACACAAATTGTCATTACAGGGTTAAGTCGTATTAAAGTTAGTACAGAACACCACAATATAACATGCTTTCTATAAAGCACCTGGTGATGCTAGAAGAACGAAATACCCAGGTTGCAAGTCAGAACTGAACGCCCAGGCATAACAAAAAAAAAAACAAAAAAAAAACTATGATTTGAATAGTAAGGACTAAGGGCTCTTTTTCATAAAAGACTAAAATATAAATTACGTGCAACCTAAAAATGAAATACAGTTGGCCCAGTAAGTAACAAGTTAAGCTGAGACAGTATTCGCAACTTGGCATGACGTTGCTGTCCTGAAACATTCATATTGCTGTCAGTTATGTTTTATATAGATAGCCACGGTACAGTAAGTATGTTTTTGGCACTGAAAGCAAATGTTTTTTGTTCCGTACAGTTATTTTGTAAAGTAATTTGCCAAGAATACTGATCAGTAAGCATCAGCCTTAGGAGATATTTAGCAAGTTTTGTCATATCGGACACATTTATGGTTACATTTTGATAGGTCATATCATTCTCATGTTGGCATATACGTAGCCTCCAAAACAGTTTCACGTTCTCTGACAAGATCAAGAAAGAAAAAAAAAAAGGTTTAAATTATTTTGCACTGCTTGTACCAAAATGACTAAAATTAAAAGGGTAAATAAATGTTTTAAAACATGTATGCTATTCAGCCCAGAAACGTGACTTTTAAAAAAAAAAATTTATTTAGTCATCACCAATGGTTATTACCCCAGTTTTCTCCCCAATTTGGAATGCCCAATTATTATTTTTTATCCCGGTTCACCACTGCAACCCCCCGGCGACTCAGAAAACGGAGGCTGAAACAAGCGTCCTCCAAAACGTGTTCCTGCCCATCCGTCATTTTTCGCACTGCAGAGCCACAGTGAAGCCACCAGACCTATAGACAACACAGATCTGAATGGCTCCACTGCAGACCCGCAGGCGCCCTATCAGCCACTGGGGTTGCTGGTGCGCGGTGAACAGTGGATTGCCCTGCCGACCTAATCCCTCCCTACCCGGGCAGCGCTCGGCCAATTGTGTGCCGCCCCCTAGGAACCCCCGGTCATGGTCGGCAATGACATAGCCTGGATTCGAACCTGCGATCTCCAGGCGATAGGGTGCATCCTGCACTCAATGCAGAGCGACTTTACTGGATGTGCTACTCGGGAGCCCCGAAACGTGACTTCTAATGTATGAATAAATAATGAACGCAAAAAACTAAAAACAAAAGGGAACTGAAATAGAATTGCTTATGGTTCTCTTCCGAGTTCTTGCATAAGAGTCGCTGAGCCTTGCAGGCTTTCTAAATACAGGGTAAAAAAAGGTACAGTATACATTTTGGCATGTAGTGCCTTGGGGTGGGTATACTGTAGTATCCAGATATTCCCAATGTATGTTTCATGTTTACATTTTTACTACTTATTTGTAATTTACACTGTGAATAAAGTCAGTTTGGGAAATAATTACAAAAAAAATCCATAATGTAAAGTGTGGCCTCACAGCTTTCTATTCATAAATGAGTAGTGAAAACTCAGGATCCACCACCATATTTAAACAAGTCTAAGAAATATAAACAGGAATGAAATGCATTATTAAGCAAGCCATTACACAAATAGACTATTTAAATCAAACGGGCAATCGCGTCCAGAAACTTTGAGCCAAAATCTGGGTCCCAAGGCCCCAAATCTTAGTTGAGTTGATGCTGAGAAGATGCTGAGTTACAGAATCGAGTCCAAGTTTGACAAAAAAAAAGTCTCAAGTCCAGGCTCCCACCAAATAATTCTTAACCCATACAGTATATACAAAACTAAACTTGTGTTTAATGCACGCAACAATCTGTGTAACTGTACAAGAAACATGCATCTTACATATTGGCTAGTTTTGTATTATCATACTGGTCCCACAAAATCTTCTAGTTCTTTTTTTGTGATACTGAACAGGTTTGCCTGTTTATCCAGTTTATTGAATCGTATGAATGCTGTCTCGCACCCGAGTACCATTCGCAAACATCTTGAGTCCCGATACCATGGGTACGAATTCCAAGTACGAAAAATTGTGGACTTCAGTCAGACCCAAGTCTGAGTCACAAATTTTTTAGTAACCACTGATCGTTTGATGTCGCAACTGCTCTGCATCAGATGAAATTAATGGGAAACCTGCCGGATAGCTGAGCTACTAAAGTTGTCAAACAATTTACATTTTTTTCCTTGAAAACATACAAAACTGAACTTTTTCTTTTGGGCTGTGCTGACTGACGTGATTTGGCCTTGACTGGTTACTAAGCAAAGTAAGCATTTAGAACTTCCAGTCCACTTCTCCAGTGTGTATCTATGTGTATATCCCCATTCTGCTCAGTGCTGCAGGGGCAATGTCTGCTGAATCTCTATGGGCTGACACTGTTGATGCCCATCTCATCTCTATCTTAATGCATGGACCCAGTGGCTTGTTTTGGTCCCCATGGCTATTTTTCTCTAACCAAGTAGGATTAACCTACCTTTTTAGTGGTAGTCAGCTTGCCTCTAGGTAATTTTTTTTTTAGACTTACCGTACATCAAGGTCAAAGAAACCCTGGATAAAAGGACAAGACCTACAGTATAATCTCCAAATCTAAAGATGTCTATACCATATACTAACTAAGCACAGTAACTGCAGTCACTGTGATATCTACTGTATTTAATAGCTTAGAAAACACAATACATTTACTGTAATATGTCACTCAACAAAAATGAAAGTGGCAAAAACAGAAGTTCCTAAGATGTACCTAAATATGACCTTAGAATGCCTTTTTGAGTCCACAGAACAAAAAAACGACATGGATCCCAGGATTAGAACTGTACACTGTGAATGCCCATCTTGAATGGGAACTGCATCATTAATAGCACAGCATTGTTATTTAAACCTGGTTTAGAATGTGTTTTATTTATTTTGGTAACCAAGAGAAATATATTGAGCATCATAGCTCTTTTCAATGGTGTTTTAGGATTAAACAAGGATGTTGCAAAATTAACATATACATTAATATCTAATTATTTAGCTATATATATATTTGTGTGTGATCATTATGTTTAAATTTTGTTTATTTCAGTATTTAGCAGTTTGAGTTTTCGAGTATGTATATGTAAACTGAAGAAATATGGCTGCATTGACATGCAAAATTCTGACTGGTAAAAATGTGTTTAAAAATGGGTACACATACAGATTATGGATTGATTGAAATAAAATACTGGCAACACATTAATGGTTAAAGTACTGTAAACACACTTTAAATTATAACCAAATAATGGAACACACACTCAACATTTTTTTTTTGTAAATACAGCTTTAGAATTCTTTGAATATTGAACATTCCAAAGATAGAGAGTTTGCTGGCAGATAGACATGGTAACTTCCTTTAATAAAATTTAATAAAATCTAGTTTTGTATCTTAAACCCAAATCATATTTATTTTTATGGCTCACTGTTGAGCAGCAGAGTCTAGCAGTAATGACGTTTAGTATATTTTAGCAACAGAGCCAGATGTGAACTGGAATTAGTATCATGCAATCCTGCTATTTATTAGCACAAACCAGCTGTGTGTTCTTCTGGCTTCTGGGGAAAAGATACCTAGACTTTCATAAAGATTACCTTATGTCTTATTCTTCCTGTTTAAGAAATGATTCAAATAGAGACTAAGGGTAGGGACACTGGTTTGGAGGATACAGTATGTCAGGCAAACCTATGTAACTAATTAAAACATAGACACACCCCAAACTGTTTCAGTTTAGACAATTTCCAAGAAAGGAATACCAACTCACTTGTCAATGTAAAAATGTATTACTTGCTGCAGGCTTAAGGCATGTAGCTCTAAATAATAGTTATTTCATACATGCTAATGTGAGATTGCACTATTAAACAGTAAATGCCTTGTATTTTGCTGGATTGAACATGGCAACTTTACCTATTCCATTTGTAATTTGAAAAAAGTCAGCAGTAATTACGTTTGACGTCGTAACTGTAATGGATGCAAACTAACAGCTCTTAGAACAAAATCACTCGTGAAGATAATTAAAATGGTTTGGAATTGGAGCTATAACACTATGTAACACAATTTTTGTTCCTGGGTAGTAAGTGTTATTTCCTAATTGCTTATGCCTCAAAAGTATAGAAAATGGCTATTATTCCCCACAAACTTTGCTTTTGTGACCAGGACAGTGATATTTTGAAATTTACCTATTTCCAATGAGAAAACGGGCGAATTTGTGTCTTTACGTCAGAAAAAACAACATATGAATCCAAATTAACATGTATTTATACTAAAGTAATACAAAAATGACTACAGAAGATTTAGAAGTGAGTAGTTTTTCGAGATTTACGATTATACTGTAAATCACTTTCACGAATCAGCCCCCAAATGTAGTCTCCCATCATGTTCTCGTTATACTGTCCTTGGTAGCGGCGTTCAAAGTCCAGTATATCCTGGTGGAAGCGCTCGCCTTGCTCCTCCGAGTACGCTCCCATGTTCTCCTTGAATTTATCAAGATGAGCATCAAGGATATGGACTTTGAGGGACATCCTACAGCCCATTGTGCCGTAGTTCTTCACCAGAGTCTCAACCAGCTCCACATATTTTTCGGCCTTGTGATTGCCCAGGAAGCCCCGAACCACTGCGACAAAGCTGTTCCAAGCCGCTTTCTCCTTACTAGTGAGCTTCTTGGGGAATTCATTGCACTCCAGGATCTTCTTTATCTGTGGTCCAGCGAAGACACCGGCTTTGACCTTTGCCTCAGACAGCTTAGGGAAGAAGTCTTGAAGGTACTTGAAGGCTGCCGACTCCTTATCTAGAGCTCTGACAAATTGTTTCATAAGGCCCAATTTGATGTGCAGTGGTGGCATCAGCACCTTCCGGGGGTCCACCAGTGGCTCCCACTTGACGTTGTTCCAAATATTGATTTGATGTAGATTTTTCTTCTGTTCACTCACTTTGCATTTTGTTAATTGATAAATATAAACTATTAACATGTCTATTTTTGAAAGCATTCTTACTTTACAGCATTTTTTCACACCTGCCTAAAACTTTTGCACAGTACTGTATATATATATATTGGGCGGGTAGCCCCAATATTATTATTATTATTATTTATTTCTTAGCAGACGCCCTTATCCAGGGCAACTTACAGTCGTAAACAAATACATTTCAAGAATCACAGTACAAGTAATAATACAATTAAGAGCAAGATAAATACAATGACTTTGGTTCTAGCAAGTACAAGTATGACAAAGTACGATTCAATAATGGAGCAGATAACAGTGTCAGTGATAGTTGCATCAGGATATAATTAAATACAAAATACTACAGATTAAATCACACTTGACAGATTACAGTACTCTAAAGTACAGGATTAAATGCAGTAAAATAGGGGGCAGATAAGAGCAAGTAAAGCGCATTTAAGGAAGAGTGATAAGTGTCCAGGGGGAAAAACAGAGGAGTTCTACAGGTGCTGTCTGAAGAGGTGAGTCTTGAAGAGACACCGGAAGGTGGTCAGGGACTGGGCAGTCCTGACATCTGTAGGAAGGTCATTCCACCACTGCGGGGCGAGGGTGGAGAAGGAGCGGGCTCTGGAGGCAGGGGAGCGTAGAGGAGGTACAGCCAGTCTTCTAGTGCAGGCGGAGCGGAGAGGTCGAGTGGGGGTGTAGGGAGAGATGAGGGTCTGGAGGTAGCTGGGTGCAGTCTGGTCAAGGCATCTGTAGGCTAGTACAAGAGTCTTGAACTGGATGCGAGCGGTGATCGGGAGCCAGTGGAGTGAGCGGAGTAGTGGAGTTGCATGGGAGAAGCGAGGCAGAGCAGCAGAGTTCTGGATGAGCTGGAGCGGCGGGTGGCGGACGCAGGGAGGCCAGCCAGGAGGGAGTTGCAGTAGTCTAGGCGGGAGAGTACCAAGGCCTGGACCAGGAGCTGGGTGGCGTAGTTGGTGAGGAAGGGTTGGATTCTTCGTATGTTGCTCAGGAAGAATTGGCAAGTGTGTGCCAGAGTGGAGATGTGCTGGGAATAAGAGAGGCAGGGGTCCAGGGTGACTCCGAGGTTCTTAGTTGAGGAGCAGGGAGAGAGTGTGGTAGATTCCAGAGGAACAGAGATAGAGAGACCAGAGGAGGGGGAGGAGGAGGAGGGAAAGAAAAGGAGTTCAGATTTAGAGAGGTTGAGTTTGATGTGATGTGAGTGCATCCAGGAGGAGATACAGGAGGGGATGGTGGAGTCAGAGGTGGGGAAGGAGAGGAAAATCTGAGCATCATCAGCATAGAAATGGTATGAGAAACCATAGGATGCGATGAGGGGGCCCAGGGAGTGGGTGTAGAGAGAGAACAGGAGAGGACCCAAGACTGACCCTTGGGGGACTCCTGTTGAGAGAGGGAAGATGTGTGGAGGTTGTTCCACGCCAGGTTACCTGGTAAGTGCGGTTGAAGAGGTAGGAGTAGAACCAGGCCAGAGCAGTGCCAGAGATTCCCAGGTCAGCGAGAGAGGATAGTAGAATAGAGTGATCAACAGTGTCAAAGGCAGGTCGAGGAGAATTAGGACAGAGGAGAGAGAGGCAGCTCGGACAGACTTTAGTGAGTTGGTGACAGACAGGAGGGCGATTTCAGTGGAGTGAGCAGAGCGGAAGCCAGATTGGAGAGGGTAGAGCAGAGAGTGGTTGGACAGGAAAGCAGAGAGCTGGCGGTGTACAGCCCGCTTGAGGGTTTTGGAGAGGAAGAGTAGGAGGGAGACAGGATGGTAGCTCTGGAGGGAGTTGGGGTCGAGGGTAGGTTTTTTGAGGAGGGGAGTGATAGAGGCTTGTTTGAAGGCAGAGGGAAAAAGACCAGAAAGGAGAGAGGTGTTGAGAAGGGAGGAGATGAAGGGAAGTAGAGCAGGAGCAGCAGCTTGAAAGAGGTGAGTGGGGAGGGGGTCCAGGGCACACGTGGTGGGTTTGTGACCCTGGAGCAGGGAGGAGAGGTCAGAGTCTGAGAGGGGAGAGAAGGTGGAGAAGGAGGGTGTTAGTAGGGGATGCAGTGGGTGTAGCGGTTGGAGCAGGAGGGAGTGCGGGGGAGGGAGATGTGTTACAGAGTTTGCGGATATCTGAGATTTTAGAAGAGAAGAAAGAGGCAAAGTCATCAGAGGAGGGAGGAGGAGGGGGGAGGGTTTAGGAGGGAGGAGAAGGTAGAGAATAGTTTACGTGGGTTGTTAGTGGAGGCTTGGATTACAGATTGGAAATAAGTACATTTAGCAGAGGAGAGAGTAGAGGAGAAGGAGGAGAGGAGAGTGCGGTAGAGGTCTAGGGCAGCAGGGAGTTTGGTTCTCTTCCATTTCTTTTCAGCAGATCGCAGTGTGATTCTTGCTGAGCGGAGCGCAGAGGAGAGCCAGGGTTGGGGAGGGGAGGGGCGAGCAGGTCGGGAGGTGAGGGGACAGAGGGAGTCGAGGGAGGAGGTGAGGGAGGAGTAGAGGGTGGAGGTAGCAGAGTACAGAGAGTTGGGAGAAGGAGTCGATAGGAGGGAGGTGAGAGACTGCAGTGGAGGCAAGGACAGAGGGGGAGAGAGAGCGGAGGTTTGACGAGTCGATAGGTTGGGTGTGTGTGGAGTGAATGGGCACCCTGCGCCAGGGTGCCAATAAAAAGTGAACATGTATGAGTGTCAGATCGGCCGCTGTATTGATAACAAATAATCCTTAAGCCCTTAACACTGTGGTAAGTTAATGCAATTTCTGAAGCGACCATGCGGTCTACCTCTTTTTTTCACAATGAATTTTTCCAGAGTCACTGGATTTCTGAGCCTGAAAAGTCCGTTTGTGGTCAGAATTATTTTACAGCCGGGCGTTATGTCATGGCAAATGTCACCCCCTCTATAATAAATATTAACAAACATTATTAATACATGTTAAAAACTACAAAACACCAGCACTATTGGTTGCTTGTCGGTAAAAAGAGACAAAAGAAGTCAAAATGTACTCAAATTTGGTTCAGGTTCCAAATGTTCCAAATAACTGAGCTACAGCTAAATATGTAAAGCATATATGTGCATTTATATGGTTTAAATACCATTATATATTGTAAGTAAATCATATTTTATGTATTTTTGCATTTACTGTAAAATGTATGCATTTAATCACATGCAGATCAATGTAATGTCAAACATCCAGAGATGATTAACAAAAGCAATACAACGATAAACATTATGATAAAATACCAATAAAACAATGCACAGATATTGTTTTTGTTTTTTACTCTGTTGACTTTTTTAAAAATTTAGAATTACCAATTATTTTTATTTGTTTTTCCCCCCCAATTTAAAATGTCCAATTATGTTTTTTCTTCTTCTCCTCACCACAGTCGGTCCCCACACAGCATACACATTCTGAGGGCGTGCGAGCGTCCTCCGATCTCACAAGCCTGAAGCCATAATCGCTTTTACACGAGAAATCCAGAGCAGAGATGGGCGGGCTACCGATCTCAGAGAACAGAGATCAGCACTGCTTTTATCCACTCTGAATGTGCTTGGTGTCTGGCCAGTAGGGTTTGCTGGGAGCGGCAGAGCCAATGTGACATCCCCTTCGGAGTTCCCAGCAAAGTTCAGCCTCTTTGCACAGCCCGGACGCGAACTGCCGCCATCCAAGATGTATGACTCACCCTGTGCTCCCAGCAGCAGCGCTTTAACTGGATGAGACACTCGGGGACCCTTCTATTGTCTCTTAATCACAAAACTGAACTGTCACGTTACTTGAGTGGGGGGTGAAATTTGCCATGACTGAACCACACGTCAGCTAAGTACTGTATTGGATTGTATACATCACGTTTGTTGTCCCCAGCATTTTAATGACGTACAGATCAGTACTAAACAGTATAATTCTAATAAGATAGTAGAAATCCTTTAAGCAACTAATGTATGTCAAAAAATATTAAAGGAAGGTTGGTGTTTCTTATGCATTTCACTTAAATCCGGACATTAGAGCGTCCGGGCTTGTTAATTCCTGCCACCCGGACACAGATGCCAATTCCCGGACTGTCCGGGTCAGACCCAGACAGGTGGCATTCCTAATAGGCATAAAAAACTGCTTATTTAAATAACTTTGTGAACATGGCCCACAGCATTTAAAAGGAAATATGTAATACTTAAGGGTATATACATATACATATACCGGTACATATATATAAGGATATATATAGTTGTACATTTTTACCATCAACACAAATGCACCCACTCAAAACTAAGGCTGTAATGGATTATGTCTGTAACCTCAGGTGTTGGGGTAAAATGAATGTTTTTTCTTGAGTAGTTAAATAGCAACTTTGTTTACCAGAGGTTTTATAAAAAAGTAATGAAAACATACTATTAAAACATGAAACGAAAATGCAATACAGTAATGTATTATAACCTACAAGACATCTCTTTTTTCTTTTTTTTTTCTACACCAAGTATGTAAATAATATTGTAACATGCCAGACAGATCCACAGTAAAGGGCAGCAATTTTCCCCTGAGGCAAACACAGCACCCGATTATACAAACTAGGTCTGTGATTGTGCTGCAGGAGTATGTCAGCATTGTTTTTTGTTTTCGTTATTTATTTTTTTACTGGCATCCTCAAGCGAAATTACCAAGGTAGGTTTTATTGGTTTCACCCTGAGGGGGTTAGTTGGAGATACTCAAAGGCAGTTGGCAGCTTGCATGTAATACTGTTCCTGCCTGGTTACAGTGTGTTGGTTAGATTGCTAGAGCAACTGGTCTGTACATCCGACAGGAGCTTGCAATGTTTATTTAACATATTCTCTTTATTGCCTAAATGTTGTTCCCCTTTATTATACCTTACACATACTTTTCCTCAACTAAATAAATATGACCTGAAGTGTTTAAAATGTCACCTAATCTGCAATGTTTACCTTGATAAAGTTGAAGCCATACTACCATACTCTTAAGGCTTGGTTTATGTACAACAATAAAAAAATGTCACTTTTGCTGTCACGCTATTTTGGTAGTACCTTTCGAGCAATTTTAGTTCACATGTAGTATTCTTTTAGCAACATAAATGTTCCTTTAAAATGCCAGTGATCTGATTAATATTAAAATAAGGGAGGATATATTTCAATGTTTCTGTTAGCATTCCAATTTGGCCTTGCGTGACTATTGACAAAGTTCATCATTCTAAAATGGGTTTACAAGAAGACTTCAGATTGTGTAACAGTGTACACCACATTCATGAGACTTCAGCAGTGATACCTTTCTATTTATCGCAACTGTTGTAAAAGGTCCAGACATAAAGAAACAAAGCATTCAAGCCCATAACAGTTTCTTCTCAAAACCCATTTCACTCAATAAGGCATCTTGTTAGGTCCCTGTTGGCACAGGTAACGTATCAGCGCCTAACAGTATGCCTACTTATATCTTGTTGAGTAGTAATACCATGGATGCATTACCATGGTACTACTATTGTAATCCCATGTTACCTTTTTGTAAGGGCTGCAAATATATTTATACACATATAATACAAGGTTCTATATGATAGTTTACAACCTGAGCTAAAATGTAATGATATCAAATTAGCAGTCAAAATGTACTCCACTGGGCCACATTCCCCGCTAAACAATGTTCTTACATTAAGAAGAAGAAGAAGAAGAAGAAGAAGAAGAAGAAGAAGAAGAAGAAGAAGAATACCTGAATCCAAAATCGCACAGGGCAAGTGTATGTCTCTCCCCAGTTGAATGCTGTAATATATTTTGTTATTGGGGTCTACCAGTAGTGAAAGGAATTCAACACATTTCTGAGCTTAATCCTCTTTGGGCATTTGTGTAACTTTCTTAAGCCCCACGTTTGTCTCTGAAGAAATTTGTGGAACCAACAGTTGTTTTTTTCCCCCAAAACCTATTGCTGGGCTTGTGAAACAAACCTTGCCCTATGAATTAGGTTTAAGAGATTTCACTTCAAATCTACACACGCTGGCTTATCTAGCCTGGTGCTGAGGTCAGTAGCCCACAGCAACAATAGACCACTGAAAACAAATTCCCTGCTAAACTAATTTAATATGTTGGGTTACAAACAGGACTTTTTCTTCTTGGTACACGATAGGTGCTATGTTAAATGACTGAAAAGTCCTGAGCTTAAAGGAGTCAGCTATCCAATCTCCAATCGTGAGGATAATAAACCTGTATTCCAAAGGGTTAGGTTATATTTTTTGCAAATAGCTTTTTTTTTTTCTTTTTTTTTTACTTTGTATTAGCTGCAGTATTTCTGTATTTTTTTTATAAAACAATTACATTACAAAGCACCATCATTTCTAGAGTCACCTGCAAATGACAATCATTTGAAATGTTATATAATTGTAGGCTATCATATGAATTAAAAAAAAAAAAATACTGAATTAAGGAGGTCACAATTTTAAGCCCCCTATGTATGCTTAGTTATTCTTATTTGGACAACAAAGCTTGTCAGGGCTACTTTCAGCAGATCTCAGCTGTTAAGAGTTTCTTGGTACGACATTTCAGTAGAAAGTTGGGTGAGGTGACGTCACAAACGAGTTCTTCACTGCTGAAGTCTCGTGAATATGGTAGGGCTTTCGAACTTGTTGCCATGCAAAAGAAGAAAATGTTACTCAATTTGCACTGCTTATTAGCGTGGGGGGTTGACCCACCATTTTAAGTCGTACCATGTTTTTGTGCATGGTATGTGAGTACTATATCATATTCTCAAGACAATGGAGAGAGAATCTGGAGTTTCTAAACTGCATGGAAACCAAGTCTATTGCAGCAACACTGATAGACAGGGAATTATAAGAGATTAGTTTAGCCTTTTCACTGCCAGAATTAATAGAAACACCACAGTATCCCCGCTACTGTTCCACAGTAAAAATGGCAATTCAACTCTATTAAAACAGCTGTTTAAAGAAGTACTAACTTAGCACTAGCAGCATTATCACTGAATCCCTTTTATGTGTTGCAGTAGGTCAAAAGACCTAATTGCAGCATTAAGACTGTACTTTAGACTATAGATTATTTAGACAGCCTCTAGTTTGATTTTGGGAATGTCACTTACCTGTAAACTACCTTTAGATCATTAAAATACAGATTCTCTGTGAAAAACATCACTGGTGAGGTTTAGTAGTTTCCACCTCTGGTGGGACTTATTAGAACGGCTGCTGTTTAGATAATTAAAATATAGTCTGTAATCATCATAAGAAATATTTGATGCCTCTGTATGTTGGATCTTTTGGTTTTAAAAAAACGAAATAGTTCTCTAACCGAAATTGCTGGTGGATATAGGGCAACAATACATACAGTAGATAGATTATATTTAGCTTCCGCATTTCCGGTTTATTCCAAATTTTACCAACAAATTACAGGATTTGTTCTTACTGATTTATACCCGATTTGTTGTCTACTATTTAGTATTTTCCTGGTACTATTTTCTAGGAAATTGTGGCGAGGTGCCCGTCCCCTGTGCGTATTGTATATTTATATGTATGTATGTAGTGGTGCATGAAGTGTGGGTTATGTACCATAGGTGATTTAAAATGTATATTTTAAATCACCCATGGTACAGTAAAGTGTGTATTAGTATGTGGGCACAGGGATTGCACAAATTAGTTCACGTGCCGGGATTCAAGTGAATGATTAATTCGCAATTGAGTCCAGGCACAGCTATATATATATAAAGGCACAAATCACTCACTGGGGGTTGGTGTGTTCAGAGATGGAACGAGAACCATGAGTTATAGAGAATTAAAACATAAAATAATAACAATTGCTACCCGTGTTGGGTTTACACCAGCACACTACTTGTTGATTTATTTTACTTGTCTGTTTTGACCATCGTGCCTTTTGTTTTGTATAAGTGTTTTGTTTCTGTTTAAACCTTTTGTTTTGCAATAAATCTGCACACCAGCACAATTCACTCATCACTCTGTGTCCTGCATTTCCTGGCCTGATGTCACCACACCAGCTATCCTGTTACATGTGGTGTAAGAAGTAAGATCAGAACTGGGATAACAGTGCCACCATCACTCAGGCCAGGAGAAGTACTGCAGGTGAATCTTTTTGAAGAAAATGTTTTTTTGTCGCATGTGTTGGAAAGGAAATGGACTGGGGGAAAGGACTCCAGCAGTGGTATTATTGTGCGTACTGTTGGGAAGGAGAACCACCACCACTGGAAGGAATGTCCAGACATCCAAGACTGGTGTGGGCTTTGTGAGTATTACAGCCATTTATGGCAGAAGTGCACGCAGCCCGATGGGTTCTCCGGAGAGCTGTCGGAGGAGGTTCTTGTTCGGGAGGAAAAGGAACAACTAGCAGCCCTGAAGAGGAAGAAGCAGCTATCCCTGGAAAAAGCCAGGACAATCGCCAGTGCCCATGAGGGAGGAGCCTGAACGTCCAACACCCTCGAGGGAGATCTTTGACTAGCTAATGGACCCTAAAGGGAACTTTCAGGAGGCCATACCGATGGCGATCAACCTGCTGTGGCCCAAAGGTGGGGAGCAATGGGAAGCCTGGGAGCAGCAACATTGCTCAGCGTCCCTCCTAAACATCGCAGCCATGGTGTTCGACTACCTAGCTGCAGATATGGGATGGGCCCCACCATCGATAGGAGCCACGTCTACCCCAGCGACCGAAGGAGAGCCGCACCAGTCCTCTGTGACCAAGGGACAGCCGCACCAGTCCCCAGTGATAGAGGGAGACTATCTGTTGCTCTCGCCTCCACCGCCAGGGGGAGACCATCTGTTACTCCCGCCTCCACCACCAGAGGAGCTGAAGCTACCTCCCGAGGGTCAATTCCTGCTCTGTCCTGCAATGCCTGAGGCTGCCGAGCCTGCATCGTCTGGGGAGGCCTGCTCACCACTGCCTGGAGAGGCCAGCTCGCCACCGCCTAGGGAGGCCAGCTCGCCACCGCCTGGGGAGGCTAGTTCGCCATCGCCTGGGGATGCCTGCACAACACCGCCCGGGGCTTTGTTGTATCCAGAAGCAGCAATTGCTCTGCTGGAAATTCTGGGGCTGGAGCCCAAGAAAAGGGAACCGCTAGCTACAGAGAAGGGGGGTAGGTGAGGAGATCACCTCCATCCACAGTAGTTGCACTGCCGGAGTACACAGCGCCACTGCCACATCCAGAGTGTCCCATGCTGAGGGCAGCATTACCGCTGCCAGCGGTACCACCGGAGGAGGCCCTCATCCCACTGTTATTATTTCCGCTGACAGCATTGCCACTGGCAGCATTGGCGCGGCCAGGGTCGCCCCAGCTGGAGCAACCAGCCTTGCCTCTGTCAGCATTTCCGCTGACAGCATTGCCAAGGACAACACTGTCGCCTGGCCCATTAACCACTTCAACACCATGACGTACACACATATGTCAAATGAAAACCCACTTACAGTACCAAGACGTACGTGCGTACGTCAAGTTTCCCATTCTATTCTATGATCGGTTTCTCAGTCTAGCGTTTTAGGTTTCATTATCTAAGGCAGTGCTAGTACTGTGGAATGTGCAATGAAAGTTGGGGGAGGATCAGGTGACATTTGTATCCAATTGCGTTTCATGTAGCAATTCCAATCTACCTGTGGGCGTTTAGAAGACTGAGATATATTGCGGGAAGCCATTATTTTACAAGTATATATATACACATATAATATTATATATATATATATATATATATATATATATATATATATATATATATATATATGTAGTGTTTTAATTTGTTTTGTTTTATTATTAGTTTTACTTGGTTAGTTGTAGTTTTTATAGTTTTTAGCAAAAGTTAAATATAGCAACATACGTGGAGAGTGACAACGGGAGTGAAGTTGGTTCGGAGGATTTCGATACCAGCAACAGTGATGCTGACTTATCACTCAGCGATGATGATGAAGAGGATGTGGAGCCAAGAACAGTACAAACTGTAAGAGTATGCAGCTACTTTACAGGTAAGCCAGCTGCAAACGGGAAGCTGTTTGGTTTGAAATGGTAGTGCTGTGACGAAATACTATCAAAACACAGCACTGTGTACAAGGCAATAAAGCAAGCGTCTGCGGCAGCCAGATCTATCACAATGTCTGCGCAAAGTAGCTGTGTACACGCATTTGTGACTATCCCTCCAACACAAGGGAAGCAGAGACAGCAAAAAAAGGTGCAGGGTCTGCTACGAAAATGAAAACAAAAAAAAGGACACAAGAAAAAAGTGCAGTGGTTGCGAAGGCAACCCCAGGTTCTGTTGTATTGAACATTTAAATAAATGATACATAGCAAGTTGACGATGGCACACGTTTTGATGTTGTTTGAGTTTTATTTGATAATTTGTGTTTACTGATGATTATTGTTATTAGCAGCGTTTTTGTTTTCATTGTAAAAAAAAAAAGTTTTTATCTCCATATTGAACATGGGCATGTAGTACACAGGAGCATAAATGGTTAATGAAAAACACAGTTTAGGTCATTTATTTGTGTTTTATTCATCATATGTTAACATTTTATAGCAATTACAGGTCTGAAAACCTGGGAAGGGGTTTCATTTTTACATCTGGAGTTGAAGTGGTTAAGGCCTCAGTTCTTGGCCCAGGACTATGACTGGACTGCTGGGTTTTTAAGGAGGTAGTTGGCCTTTGAGGCCATATGTGCTGCGCACAAGGGGGGAGGTATGTGGCGAGGTGCCCCGCCCCTGTGTGTTTTGTATGTTTATATGTTTATATGTTTATATGTATTGTATTGTATTGTGTAGTGGTGCACGAAGTGTGGGTTATGTAGCACAGGTGATTTAAAATGTATATTTGTATTTAGGCACGGGGATTGCACAATCACTTCACGTGCAGATTAAAATGGGTATTGTATGGGGAAACAGGGAGTGCACAAATTAGTTCACAAATTCTGCTTCATCAAACATGGCAAAATTCGCCAGGGACATTAAACTCAATCAGAAACTAGAACTGCAATACATCATATTCTACATGTAAAGTGTGTATACCAATGTTTAAATTAAAAACATATTTTTACTGACTTTTATCCCTATTTTAGTATTTCTAAAATAAACTACGAAAAATTCCCAGGAAAGATTTGTTACGATATCAAATGCCCTTTGGCAATTCTGTAAACTTAACTGCACAGTCATCCCTTTATAAATATGAGTTTTAGAGTACATTTGGATATGTGTAGAAAGCTTTAACTTCAACACCAAGGATGCTGGAGCTTTAGCTTCAACTGAAGCTTTAACTTCAACACCAAGATGAGGAGGCTGTGTGGTCCAGTGGTTAAAGAAAAGGGCTTGTAACCAGAAGGTCCCCGGTTCAAATCCCACCTCAACCACTGACTCATTGTGTGACCCTGAGCAAGTCACTTAACCCCCTTGTGCTCCGTCTTTCGGGTGAGACGTAGTTGTAAGTGACTTTGCAGCTGGTGCATAGTTCACACACCCTAGTCTCTGTAAGTCGCCTTGGATAAAGGCGTCTGCTAAATAAACAAATAATAATAATCTTTTTTTTTTCATGGCCCAGATAGTAAAATGTAAACCTAGTGAAATATCCATTTGATACATAGTTTGATTTGTATTCTGTGTCAGTGCTAGTACCTATTTGTCATCTGTGTTTGTTAACTATAATATCAAAACATTCATTTCTATACCTGTTTTTTTTTCATTTTCTTTATTATTACATGATCACTGTGATCCAATTATTTGAATTTGTAGAAACTGATGTAGTTGTAGCACAGTTCTGGAGAATCTTTGCTGCATTTCTCATAAGATGTCTTCATACTCCCCTTCTTGGATTCTTGCACTGCACTATACTAGTTGGAGTACATATTTCAATTTCTTCTCTTAAATTTGTAAACATGGCCTGGGGCCTATCCTACTAAAGAGAAGCAATTTAGCTTATCCTATCCCATAGACCTAGCAGCTGCTTTTTATTTTTTGTTGGGTCCTTTTTCTCATTTAGTCCAACAAAGATTGTCCTCATAGATTGACCTTCTCTTTGCCTGCAGGGCATTGCCCTCATGCCAGTAACTAGATAACACACTCTATCAGAGATTTGAAAAAATCATTGGGAAAGCACTGGGGCTGATAGTGGCATCAATCCTAACCTGACACAGGCCAGGGTCAACCATTTATCTCCTTACACTGCCTCTGGTTACTAAGGAAGCCATCTTGGTTTACTACATCCTTTTTTTTAATAACCTTGGCGATGTTACTTTCCAAACACTGATATCACTCTAATCTTCAGTATATTGTACTGTTTCGTTTCACCATGCACAGCATATTAGACATTTAAGGATTTACAAGTACACTTTTATTATTTCCAATATAACACCTCAGCTTTAATAAAAATCAAGATCCTCAAACTTACAATTAAAAATCAATTTTCCTCTCTATATGGATTTTTTGTTTGTTTTTTGTATACAATAACGTAGGCACACGTAAGCTATTCAGATTCTATAAGTTCCCACAGTTATTAAGCAAGCGTTTCTTATAATTGTGGGTCTGAATAGATTCAAACGGTCTATTATTATATTCTTTATTTGTATAGTTTATGTCCAAAGACGTAGGCGGTTCTATATTATCAGGATGCATTCGTTGCACGTACTTATGTATAAACATGCAGATCACACATGTACTGTATGTTTTTTTCAATACTTTAAATATAGGAAGGGAAATTTCTTCATGTTAGTCATTGTACTGAATGTGTCTTATTACATAATTAAATTATATTTAGGCATATTTTACCTTCACAGTACATCTTTAAAATCAAATGCTTATTTCCCAGGGATCTATAGCGACAAGTCAGCTACTAGCCACTACTGCAGATGAAAAATTACCAGTCACTCCTTAAATGCATTAGCCAGAGAAAGCTTTTAAACACAAGCAAAATAAACAGAGAAAAGAAGAAGTAAAGAAACAGGCACTATATTATTCTGCTGTGTAGCTTTTTTATGCAGGGATTGTATATTTATTACATCTTTTCCAGCTAAAATCACTGATAAATACACAATTTCCAGTCACTCAGAACAGAACTGTGATACTAGTATTACACATTTGTGGTTGTCAAGTTAACCAATTTTGCATCATGGACGTTTAACTTCTGTCTAAACATAATAAAACCTGCACACAACAGAATTAACAACAACAACAACAAAAATAAATAAATAGAAAAACAAGATAATTTGGGCTAAAAAAAAAAAAACTCAAGGTGTACACTAGCAGAAGACGTCTGATAAATGGTTAGCCAGCAACATCATTAACTGAGAACTTGCTGTCCCTTTTGACTTTTAAAAATACATTTCTTATCATCTCTATGAATTTATTGCAAGAGTGACCTCATGGTCTCATTATTGTGCCCTAATGTAATCAGTTGTCTTTGTTTTGTGTCTAAGGCACTGACAGAAAATGAAACAGAATCACGTTTGCCTATCTTTGTAAGTCTGTATATTCAATAAATAGTGCCCTGTCCTTTTTCAATGAGTGGATTCTGACAACAGCAGTAGACAGAACAAACGGTCAAGTTGTTTGTATTGATTATGGAAAGATACAGTAGTATTAAATTATTAAGTCAAAGGCAAAAAAAACGTACTGCCCTGTAATTCATGTTCACTATTTAACTGGGGGGGGGGGGGGGGGTGATACATAAAATGTCATAGTATAGTTAGACTACTGTTAATATGCTACAGTTCTATCAATATTGGTAAAAGGGATACACTGTGAATGCAGCATGATTAAACTGCAGTCACTAATGAATTAGATTATTTCCATGAACTATAACTTATTTTATGTCTGCTTCTTTATAACCAGTACTATATAAATAGCTTTTATTTTGCGACCACAGCATACGGAAGAAGACAACCTATCAAGTGTAATTTGATTTTCCATCTGTCCTCTTTGGATATAGTGGTGGTGGTGGTGGGGATGGCATAGTATATTGTATTAAAGAAAATCAAAACATGCACTGTCTGTATCAATATAGTTCACAACGTCATCTATGATATTATAGGTGTCAGAGAGAAATGGAAAGCTATAGATTCTGCCCAAGAGAGTCTTAATACGAGCCAGGCAGGAGTCCTGATATCCCTAATAAATTAGGGATTTGCTCTGTTATTACGGTATGTAAATATGACATTGTAAAATGTGACACATAGGACTGACATGTATACATTATATATATGGTGAAATACAATTCAGAAATAGACCAAAATGAGCAAAATGTAAATTGCTACTTAACATGAATGTAAATCTTGTTAGAAAATATATCTGTCAAGGCTATGGACAGTGATGGTATATTTAATTACTTTCTACCACCATTGTTATACTGAAACATACCGGTATGAACCAGTATATTAAATTAATTTCTAATGTTCTGACCTTTATGAACAGTGCCCTTTCGGTTGAAAAATAGAAAGACTGATTCTTATGATAAAGAGTCTTAACACTTAACAGAAGCTCTTTGCCCCAGGTGAAAATGGTTAATGAATATATTTTATTTTTATAGTTCACAAAATGCTGAAATGCACTGAGAACCACATTAAAGTAAATTTAGGGATAGTTTATATAATCTACAATTTCCCAGTAGTAAACACCTGTTTATTATCTGTTTATGTGTGTTTTCTGTATGCTTTGTGGTTGTTTCTTCTCAGATCATTATTGGTCATGCTTACTAACTAATCCAGAGCAAAATGTTTCTCAGAAGACTAATCAAGGCATGTGAGGAAGTGAGGTGGGGAAGTATATTAGTGTTGCACAGACTTCAGTACACACTGCTTTACTATGGGCTTCAGTGCATACCACAATGTTAACATGCTCCCCATCTCACTTACTCAAAATCAGCCTTGAGACTTTTGAGAATAATTTTTTGTTGGACTAGTTAATAAGCTTCGAAAACAATGATCTATGTAGAAATGACAAAAGAGAATCGTATAGAATACACATAATGGGGATATTAAGCAAATAATACATGGAAAACGTAGATGGTATCATTTTAAAATATGAAGTAAATGAAAAGAAAGCAAGTCTATACTGGGAGGAAGCAAAATAACACATATCAAAACATAGGTAGTTCTGTGAATTGTTTTGTTTTCCTTTTGATAAGATACCTACTACCAAGGTATTATTTGTATACAGTTTATTTATTTTTTTTGTCCTAGCTGCTGCATTTAGACAATGGTTAAGAACAGAGTTTCAATGTACAAAAGATACACCGCTAAACAAAATGAAAGTCAATTATTATAAATTTTTTTTCTAGAGGGTAAACTTTTAGAAGCTATAATGTGTTTTACTTCAATTAACTTTTATTTAAAGTGCAATTGCTTTATTTAAGAAGTCCTAATATATTCTCTATTAGACTTGTAAAAACAAAGATCATGATACCTGAATTTTCTGTCCCTAGTATGTCAGTAATCTTTGTAGTGATTGGCTGCTTTGGCAACTCGCACTCCATCACTGCCTCAGTTGCTATAGTGACGTTACAGGAGCCATTATAGATGAGAACTTCATCTCTTTCCACTTTAGGGCTGAAATGGGAGAGGAGGTTAAATGGAGTGCCATCAATCTTAATGAAATGCAATTATTTGTACACTTATTAATCATTGCAAGCCATTAGCTTGTGGCAACTATGGGCCACCATTTGTCAAACTTTGCAAATTTCTGTAATTTTGTTTCCCTTCTCTCTTATTGTTTGTGCCTTCTGCTATGTCACTTATCTTAGGTCTAGGAAATGAAATTGTGTCCTGTAAATATCCTTTCTTGTATGTTAAAACTACACGGTTTTAACTCATCTCTAAAAAGGTGGACTGTGCATGTGTAATATGACCTTAAATATTACTTCAGGAGTTGGAGACCTGCAAATGAATGATATGCTTCTCCCTCCATTATAAGGTTATATAGTTAATAGCTGTTCTTCCCAGGGCGGTGATGTGTGGTACAAATCCCTGTCTCAACCTTCCTGGAAACCTTTGTTACATTCTTGGTTTCATTCACAAGTGAACAGAGTTTTGTGTTTTGGCTTAGTTTCTTCCAATGCTGTCAACATAACAAAGCTGTCATACAATCTGACAGTCCACTCTACACTCCAGACACATTGAAAAAGCATGGGAACTGTACAAAACCCTCCCTCCCCTGCAGCATAGTATTTGCACTTCACAATACTGTACCTTGAGAAGACAGAAGGCTTTGGTTACCAGTGCCATCAATCTCTTAACCTCAAGCAGTAATACCCATGTCCAACTTCAATTTAAAAAATAAATGATAAACTCTTTAGCTGCATTCATACATCTGAGATACAGGCATTGTAATTAAATTATGTTTTTTTATCATTTAATTTCATACAGTAAACATGAACTTTGACCAAAAATATTATAAAAAAAAAGGCCAGTGCAATATCCATTAAATGCAGGTAAAACAATGTCACCATGGTTAGATCATTACAGACTAGGTACAGCAGGAGCTGAATTTGTTGCTTTCAAGTTAAATCAATTTGAGCATTGACAATTTATCAAAGAACGAAATTAAAGGTTATTTCGGTGTTTGAACAAATTATTTTGCTCAAATTTCAAAATGGAAAATATCAAACAAGCAAAGAACGAAACACAAAAGAAGAGACAGCTTCTACGGTCTATGAGTAAACAATATAATCAAATGTGAAATGTGCTTTTAGCAAATGCACAGTTCCTGAACAGATTTAAAGACGCTGCTCAATCTGCGAATAGCAATTAATTGTGGGATGTTAAAAATGGGCATCAAGTGAAATGCAAACATTTTAATAAAATATTTTTTTTATTGAATTAACATAAAATCAATTATATTTATAAGATACACAACTTTGATTCACCATTTATGTATTTATTATTTATGCAGGACGTTAACCCATTGAGACCGTGGCCTCATTTGCAAGGGAGTCGTGGTAAGCAATTTAGGAGGATAGTGACCTCAAACATTAAACTTCAAGCGAGTTTGAAATAACGCTTGTAACGGTCTCGTAAAAATATGTAAAGAAGAATGTCTTTACATACGCATAAAGTGAATATATGCATAAAGAGATTCACCAAACAAACAAAAATATTATCAAGGTCCTACTATTCTATATGTTGTAACACAAGTTTACATTTTATAGTGATATTTTTTTGTTTGTTTGTTTGGTCAGGCCGCTGTTCAAAATAGTCTATTGAACTTCGTTCCCTCCTTTAACGCCATTTTCTGGCAAGATGTAAAAAGCGCATTAACAGGGCCGTACCCAGCCACGAGAAAGGACGAGGCACTTGTCCATGCGCTCCTGCCTTAAAGTTTTTTATAATGGAAGAAAAAAAGATATGAGGACATTATTATATGTTGTTTATTTAAATATAAAAGTTTAGTTTTTTTCTGAATTAAATCCTAATCTATCAAACTTGAATTTTAACAGTGATGTCATTATCCAAATATTGAGAAGACAAGAGTGCTTGCATACATAACATTTTGTGAGATATTAATTATAAAATCACGTTCAGCATGTTGATATCGTGTTTATTCAGATAGATCTTGCAATAAAATGGCTTAAGTGGGTTGACAAGACAGAGAGAGTTTAGCTTTGTGAGTTGTAAGCACATCATGTGTAGTTCTTGGGGTTCCAGCTCACACTTTTCGGCTGACCAGTTGATCTGATAGGCTGTTTGACTGAGTTCTGACTTATACTCATGAATATGAATTTGACGTCTATTAAAGTGATTGGCCAGCTGCGAGACTCCTTGCAAACCGCAGCCCTATGAACTCAACACAACCCTCAACTCAACTATACCAGTGTCAATCGTGCACTGTCTGAAATAAACATTGAAGTCTAAATGCTTCTAAGTATACCAGAATGGATATTTAGGGTTTCTGGTTTTTAGTTTTTATTTCTGAGCACTCTGACTGCCTTTAATGGTGTAATTAGCGCAATTAAACCATCTCCGTTTCTTAATTTAATCATGGAATATCATAATAACAAAACAAGCTAAAATATTTTTCTACCTGTTGTATACATCCCTAAGACCACAGTGATGATCGCTTTAGCCTCATGCATGGAGGTTGTAGCTACAACATTACACTGCCGGGTTCATAAAACAAAGACACCACCCTGGCTAAACTAAAATAATAATATTTGCAATGATTGTGTTTGCATTAGAAGAGCACTACTTAAAATGCAGAGCAATTAATGTTATTCAAGCTTCTCTGGATTGAATCCAAATGTTGATCAGAGCAAATGTTTCTACATCACTGCTGCAGTCTGCATTCGAACACGTTTAACTAACGTGGCTATGGTGGTATGAACTGAGCCATACGGTGTCGCTGTAGTTTGTGATATGAAAGATTTTGAAGAGCACAGAGGCAGTAGATATCAGCAGGACTTGGGAATTCATGCATTCATACAACAAGGGATGAAATGCATTTTATTTTGCGGCAAAGCAACATGTAAGAGAGCCTAAATAATAATTATTGATATGACTTTAACCGGGCCCGTGCCTCGGGTGCCTCATAGTCGGCTACGGCCTTGGTTAATGTGACAGGTTAGGTTTGACTGTTGAAGCACTTCCATCTTATACATTAGCTGTAGTCCTTTTTTAAAAGTAACTACGTTCTTTTTTTCAAATAAAATGTCATCTGTTTCCACAAACACTACAGCACAATTCTAGAGTTAAACAAAACAAACAAAACTTGTATTGCTTATCAGCAGTTGTTGATTACGATCCTCATATTTGTGATTTAACAGGTCAGTATATGAGCATTTGTGAAGGGTGTCTCTTGTGTGAGAAAAGGCAAGGGAATTGCAATGCAACTGCAAAACCAAACAGTTTCAACGGACCTCGGTTTAGTACTTGACAACGGCAAGAAAGAAAAAAAAAATCAGTGATTTATTTTCCTTTCAGTAAAATGCTTTTTTTATAATAACCGTAATTTTACAATATCCACACTGCGTGATTCGTCAGGCACTTTGGATACAGTTTAGTTGTCTCTTTTAATCACAAAGTACTGCCTGATTTCTTTAGAGTCAAATTTGAAAGTTTTTTTTTTCTTTTTGTAAACATTTACAAACTCAGTATGTGTATTTTAATATATATATATAGAAAAAAAACATACCTGAAGAAAAGACCATGAATGGTAGATGAAGTGGGTGTTGTGTTATTTCTGGCCAAAAAAAAAAAAACAGATGGGATGTCCGCACATACAAGTACAGACTTGTGGTACACACGGTATCAGACCGTTCGACTGAACGGTAATATCACGTTGGATGTCCGTGTTACTGGTTCCGTTGCAGGTTTTCTTGTCTGATCCTGTAAAACTACACAAGGATACCACAGAGCTGTAAAAAAGAAAAAGGCATGAATGATTTAAATGACACTAATACTGGCTACAGGGTGGTGAACATTATATAGGCTACTGCAACAAATACGTACAATCTAATTGAAACTTTCATCCAAAAGTAAAAAATATAAAAACTGAAAAGTTAACACACATTACAGATTCCAATGCCATTATACTTTCTGTTTTGTTCACAAACATTTCGTATTCTAAATGTAATACAACATAAATAAATAAATAAATAAATGAATAAATAAATAAAGGTACATTAGGCATACAAGTAATCAAAGTGCTATTTTACACTAAAAGTTCAGTACCAGTAAGAACTACTCCACTCTAACTCACAAAAAAATAAACAGGCCGCAAGTTTCAGGTTTATCACCACATATATACAAGGTAAAATACTCAAATAAGCAGTAGAAACACAGATTATTGTTTTAACAAGCGTCGGTGTTGTGTGTGCATTTGCTGACATCTTGTGGCACAGTGTCTGAACAGCTCCATTATACAGAAAACATACGTACAGTACTGTAAGTATAAGCTTAGCCGAAACCCACCAAATAGCAAAACCACCAAGGTTACATTGTACTATATAAACTCTATCTACAGGGGCTAAACAATAAAGGAGGTCAGGAAATCTGCAACAGAAATATAATCTCTTATATTAAACTTGATCTATTTTCATTGCAAGAAAAATGCAGCAAGCAAGCATAAATATAGGAAACTTGCTGCGCTAGGTAGTAGAATTTAATATCTCATTGTCAAGTTGCATTTTGTTTGTTTATTTGTTGCCTATGCCTTTATGGTATTGTAAGCTGCATGTTGATTGAGTGAATTCGGTTGTATTTCCAGACAGTTACAAAACAATGAAGTGGTGTTCTGTGGATTTTACATTTGGTAAAACAATGTGGAATTGCAAATCTACAAACAGCTAGCTATCATTCTGTTTATATATCATCCCCACAATAGTATAGGTTTAATCTATATCATATTTTCAAAGTGTTTACTACTTTTAGAGGAAATTTGACAACAATAGGACCAAACAACTAAGTAATAGAACAAAAGCCTGTTGGATCGTGCCCTTGGGAAGCACTCTCAGACTGTTTTGTTTCGGTTTGTAGCGTTACAAAAGGAAGTGAGAGAGCTTTTACCATTACTGGCTGCAGATTGTGGAATGCATTGTCACCCTTTTCCTTTTTTTAATTTGTTTTTAACATTATATAATACCAGACAGTTATATATATATATATATATATATATATATATATATATATATATATATATATAGGATCTTGCTTTCTTAAACTCTAATTCTCCATATAAATGTATTTTACTTTGCCTTTTTTGTTTTGTCTTGTCAGTACTTTCTGTATGAAAGGCACTGAACAAAAATGGATTTGATTTAAAATGGTTTTTATTTTATGTTTCACACCCTTAATCCCTGTTAAACACTGGAATAAATGCTTTGAAAGCATGTGCTAGTATGAGTCAATAATTACCTTTATTCTGTGGTGGTGATTCAGCCTGAAATAACCACCACTCTAAAGCTGAGGGAACACAACGCAACTTTTTCAGGAACAGTGACCCGAAACCTGATTCCAGGAGACCAGGACCAAGTTTGAGGCCACTGCTGTATAAAACCCCAAGTCCCCCTCGGTGTGCCATGCAGTGGCCTGAAACCTAGTCTCCTGAAACCAAGTTCCAAGCCACTTTGTGGCTTTGTGTTCCCTCAGCCTTACTCTCTTTCTAGACTGTGGAGAACATCAAGGGAAAACAACCCTCCTGATCTACTAATATTAAAGTGAGTATAGCTAATAAGGCAGTTCCATGTTCTCCGCCATACGCATCAATTCATTATATAGGTCTCAAATGTGCGTTTTTTACTTTTTTTTTAATACACTAGGGGCCCAGTGTGCCATACCCCCCCCCCCCCCATGTTGTGATTTTCAAGAAAGCAATGGCTGGACCCGGGCACATTTTGGCTCCAAGCGGCAATGTTTTACATCTAAAAAACAATTCTTTATTAGTAAAAACACAAAACACAACGCGTTTAGACAATACGTAATTTACAGTCATTGCGCCCTTTACCAATGCGCCGTCTATAAATGCCGTCTTGTTTTTTAGCTAGAAAGTAAGCAACTTGAAAATAGGCTTCAGTTACAGCATTTGGTTTTTTTTCAATTGTTTGGTAAAAAAAAATAATAATAAATACTGATGTTTCTCCAAAGTCGGCTTTACTTCACTTACTTTTTTTGACTCGAGATTGCTTCCTGCAGAAATGTTTTCTTTCGAAATCTTTATGTAGTGTTGCGTATTGCCCAACTACAACTCCCGCACCACAAATCAGCCAAATACACGTGTCTTTTACTATTGTAAACAAAAACTAATTTTCCCAGTTTTTGTGGAATTGGTAAGTTTTTTGTCTCTTTTTAGACAGACCTGATTCTGCATCCATGGTTCACGCTGAACCGATGCGCGTGCGTTCCAACTCGGTAACTAATCATAAGATTCCAAAGCTATGATAGGCTTGTATTGTTTACTATAAAGTAACACACACACACGTATGTTTGCATTTCTTTATTTGTGGCGACTTCTCATTGACTCACTATATTTTGATTTACTATTTCTAACCCCAGTCAGACAAAACTCCACACAGGGTGAAAGTCGATAACAAACTAAATATTTTGACACTTTTATTTATTTTTTTGAAAGCATTTAGTTCTTAAAAACGTGTTTTACAGTGGGGATGTCCCCACAACGTCATTTTTTTTCAGGAGTTACTATCTTAGTGGGGACATTTTCTCAAATTTTGTCAGCACATTGACAGCAATACCTGCCTGACCACACACACACATGCACACATACATACATACACATTATATGTCAGGAACTTCCACCGGCGAACTAGCAGTAGCTCTCGATCGACGTGTTGGCGATGCCTTAAACCCTCCATAACTACTGAGTGGCAGCAAATTCTACATTTCTATTGGAGACTCTGCTTGCGTGACTTATTATTATTATTATTATTATTATTATTATTTATTTCTTAGCAGACGCCCTTATCCAGGGCGACTTACAATTGTTACAAGATATCACATTATTTTTACATACAATTACCCATTTATACAGTTGGGTTTTTACTGGAGCAATTTAGGTAAAGTACCTTGCTCAAGGGTACAGCAGCAGTGTCCCATACCAGGGATTGAACCCACAACCCTCCGGTCAAGAGTCCAGAGCCCTAACCACTACGCCACACTGCTGCCCTTAAAACGAGATTGTAGTTACAGTAGAAGGCTTGCTCGAGGAATTAAAAGTTATACAGTAGAACGTCGCATATCCGACCCCCTGTGGACTGTGGTATAGGCGGATATGTGAAAAAGTCGGATTTGCAAACATCTATAGAAAATTATATTTACACATGCATAAGTAAATTAGCGAACAAAAACAACACTCAAACTGCTTTAAACACTTTAAAAGTGAGCAAATGTAAACAAGATTAATTAGGCTATAAACAATACACAGTGTTGCTATGTGGTTTACCACGCAAAGCTTTTTTTAAAGAAAATACAAAACAAACAGTAAATGTACAGTAACCTGCAACTGATGGCTTCTTTCTTAACTCTAGACGACCCTGCCTCCCTGGTTCTGCTTTCTTAACTCTAGAAGACCCTGCCTCCCTGGTTCTGCTTTCTTAACTCTAGAAGACCCTGCCTCCCTGGTTCTGCTTTCTTAACTCTAGAAGTCCCTGCCTCCCTGGTTCTGCTTTCTTAACATCTCTGTGACGGTACTTTGCACTCTTTCTTGGTATTTCCAACAGCCGATAAGAAGCTCGGTTTAAATATTGCTTCGGCTATTTTAAACAAACTGCCGGTAAGCATTGCGTTTATGAAGCTTGCTTTGTTTAATTCAAATGCATTTAAAAGCTACAACAACACGCTTCCAATATCTGCAACCGTGCACTACATCATATAAACACATAGCACAAAAAAGAGTAAAACACAAAGCTTTCTCAACTGGTGTATTGAAACGTCACTGCTACACACAGCTGACTGACACACGCACACAGCCCGTCTCTCTTAGGGGAACGCACAAACAAAAGGCTGTTTGCTATAACGCTTTCTTTCTGTTTCCATCGCGGATGTTGTACTTGCTGCTAATACCATTACTCACATAGCCTAATTTTAATATTTATAATTTATTTATTGATTGATAATTTAGCGAGGTGGATTATTGATCAGGGCGGTTATGTGACGGTCAGATATGCAACATATTACTTAGATAGTGAGAATTTTAAATAGAATTGAAATTTTTTGCAAAATGTGAAAAAATGACTACACACAAAACCCCCCAGAAGAATGTGCCCATGACCATAAGGATTTCGTAGTGGAAGACAGCAAAGGAAAGAAAGTACAACTTAAGTGTGCAAGTACTGTCGAGTTACTATACATATTGTGACAGAAAAAAAAAACCGCCAAAGCATTTTGGAAAGTAACTAAAAACAATAATTGCATACAGTATATAAAAAGCAACCCCCCCCCCCCCCCCCCCCCCTCAAAAAAAAAAAACCCAAACATTTAGGCCTATATAAAACTCAAAAATAGCTAAACAGAAGCACTGCAAATGTAATTCATAAAAACTGAAAAACAGAAGCCCTAATTATAATTGAACATCATTCATGCATGTATTAACACAGTTATTATTGTTATTTTATTCGTTTTTTATTTGCTGAAACTGTTTTATCTAAACACACTCACACATACCGCATATCTGTATACTATTACAATAAAAATGTTACAGTAAAATGCATTTAAATAAGAAGCCTTGCCTCTGTATATGGACTAAAAAGACCCAGTCGACTCCTGAATAGCACAGCAAGTCAGTTATAGGCTTGTTTTCGGATGTTGTTTTCCTTTGTAACCAATTTTGGACATTAGCTAATTTCTAAAACACTTTGGATATTAGCTGGCTAATGTCTGCAGTTTCAGACTTTAGCTCATGGCCATGCATAATGTCTAAATGATCTAATTAATACACAAATTCTGTACTTAATAGTGAAAAGGTTCATTGACTGGCTTCTAATCATGTCAGCCCTTGAGAAAAACAGCAGGTTGTTTAGTGAGTAGGACAGCTAGAGTATGAGGGAGCAAATATGAATATGATTGATGCTACAACATATTAGTCCTGATAACTGCTTCAAAAAACAAAGCAAATCATGTGGTACCTTCATGCCCTGTACTGTACATGGGCTTTAAAACACTGCAGTATAAATGTAGAAATATTGACATTAATATATTTTCTGTGAATACTCTGCCATTGCTCACTGCTGATAAGCATCTAATGTAGCTACACTGCACAATTCCAATGTTTTTTCCCCCCTGTGACAGAAATACAATGAGTTCTGGTGATAAATCTTCCTCCCGACCTGTGAGGGCGCTAAAGAACGGGAGGAGAAGTATCTGGAAGGGCTGGCCTGACAGTTCGTTTCCGGGACCGGGAAGTGGGTCAGCCTGGAAGGAAGCGAGACTCTGTTGTAAGACCGTATTGATTTGACAGGTAAACAAGGGGCAGCTGCAAGTAAAAAGGCAGCTGCAACCGTTTACCTAGATATCATGCGGGATTACATATAGGGGCCAGGGTAACGCTGTTCTTTTCCTTCGTTTGGGTTAAACGGGAGAGAGAGAAGGACTGAGAGAGGAGCTCTCAATAACGAAAATAAAAGAGACGTGATACGTGTTTTTGGTGTTGTGTTTGTCTGTGTGGTAATTGTTTGTGTTTTACTTCACCAGACAGTTAGAGCACATCTCCGGAGCTGTCGCCGAGGGTCAGCACAATCCGGAGCACCACTGCACTAAACGTCACGGAAATACTTGTGTTTGCACTAAGCACCAGCACGACTGCACTCACCCAGGACTGGTGACCGTGTGTTCTTTTTGTTCGGGACTGTGCCCTGTTTTGTTATCCCCGTGCTTTACACATTGGTGTGTATAGCCGGGGGTTTATTAGTTAACGGTCACCAGACCTGGATTATAAATAAAACACCATTTTTCCACTGTATACCGTTGTCTGCCTGTTCACTCCTGCATCGCATCACCGCTACACCTGTTCCCCTTCACTAGCCACTTTGCCACACGTGGTGTCAGATCCGGGATCATGGATCGCAACGCACTGGCGGAGCTGCTGCAGGCGCTGGAGAGCAGACGCGACGCAGAGGAGAGGAGGAGGGAGGAGCGCTACACGGCGCTCATTGAACGGGTAGGGCTGGCCGTTGCCGCAGCAACGACCCCTACCACAACACCGCTGATGTCGCCCCCGAAGGCACGGGCAATGAAGATGTCGGCGGAGGATGACCCGGAGGCGTATTTGGTGGCGTTCGAGCGGCTGGCTACCGCGGCGGCTTGGCCGCGGGAGTTCTGGGCCAGCCAGTTGGGACCCTGCCTGATTGGGGAGGCTCAGGCAGCCTACCAAGCCATGAGCGACCATCACGCCACCGAGTATGACCTGGTCAAGCAGGCTATCCTCCGCCGGCTGAACATCACCACGGAGACCCACCGGGCGCGGTTTAGGGAGTACCGGAGAGCCCCGGAGACACGCCCCAGGGTGGTTGCAGAGCGGTTGTGCGACCACATGGTGCATTGGCTGACCCCCGGGAAGAAGACCGCCCAGCAGATGGGGGAAGCCATTGTGGTAGAGCAATTTTGCCATGTGGTCGGCGCCGAAACCCAGGCGTGGATACGGCGCCACAACCCCGACACCCTGGAGGAGGCGGTCAAATTGGCTGAAGACTTCGAAGACTCCCTGACTTCTGCCCGGATCGGGATCCTGTCGGCCCCTGCCCTTCGGAGCAGCCGACCTCTCCCTCCCTCTCCTCCAACACCACCACCACCACCCCCCCCCCGCGTTCCAGGGACCCAGACCTCCTAGAACACCGACCCCATTGGGCCCCCTTGCCTCCCCCCCATGGAGACCAAGGTTGGCCCCCAGCTGGGGTAGAGGTGCTGCCCCTGCCCCGTTGCCATACCAGCAGCGGGACAGATTTATGACCTATGCCCCCTCTGTCCCTCCTATCTGTTTTAGGTGCCACCAGCCGGGACATCTGGCCAGGTCATGCCCCGCTGCCATGGAGTGTGACGTGGCCGCGTGCAATTGGGCACCTGAAACTGGTAAGCGTGGGGAAAATGGTCGGGAGGGGCCTTGTTTGATTAATGTTGTGTTAGGGAATGTGAAAACCCACGCATTAGTGGACACAGGGTGTGAGCAGACTTTGATTAGGACAGCTCTCCTGGGCGGTGTGTCGTGGCGGCCACGAGGTCAGGTGGCCATCTCCTGTATCCATGGAGATACGGCGGCATACCCCACATTAAAAGTATATTTATCGGTAGGACCGATAAAACGTCACCTTGTAGTCGGGGTGGCGGAAAGGTTGCCACACCCAGTTATTCTGGGTCGAGACTGGCCAAAATTCAAAGAATTGATGCAAATAATGGCAGTCTCAGCCACACACGTAAACGTGGCAGAGAAAAAAAAAAAGGAACGAATTGGTGATGTGTTTCCTTTTCACACTGAAATGTTTTCCCCTCTTTTCCGTCCTAGAAAAACAAATAAGGAGAGACGGACCGCGAAATGGGAGGGAGCATTTGTGAGACAAGGCTGGGGTCTGGTGGGAGAGTGCTGCAAGGGTAACAAACGCCAGTCGAAGGGAGTGGGAACGCAGTGTGACCGAGAGAGCGAGGTTACTGGACCGACCAGAGCAGAGGTTATTCCGGCCCCTCTCAATGTACCGGACCCGTGGTACTCAAGCGCGGACCTAGTGTGGGGCCAACATAATGACCCGTCACTGGTGCACGCTTGGGGGCAGGTCCGGTCCATTGAAGGTAAGGATGTTGACGGCGCTGGGGCGCTAGTATATCCACATTTCAGTATCAAGGGGCAATTACTATATAGGGTAAACCTAGCCGCGGGCACAGGACAGCCTGTAACACAATTGTTGGTTCCCCCGTCTTGTCGGACCGAGGTCATGAGGCTGGCGCATGATATCCCTTTTGCGGGGCACCTCGGAGCCGAGAAGACGAGGGAACGGATATTGGCTCGATTCTATTGGGTAGGTCTTCATACTGATGTGTCGAGATATGTAGCCACATGCCCAGATTGCCAGCGAGTAGCGCCGGGTCGAGTGCGCCCCGCTCCTTTGGTCCCACTGCCGATTATTTCCACTCCTTTTGAACGCATTGCAATGGACATAGTGGGCCCTTTGCTACCTTCTGACTCAGGGTATACGCATATATTAGTGGTGGTGGATTATGCAACGCGATACCCGGAGGCAGTTCCATTGAGGTCCACTAGTGCCGCTGCAATAGCCACCGAGTTAGCGCAGATTATGGCTAGAGTAGGGATCCCCAAGGAGATTTTGACCGATCACGGAACCAATTTTCTGTCCAATACGTTACAGCAGGTGTACAAAATATTGAAAATACGTCCCATCAGGACGTCCGTTTATCATCCACAATCGGACGGTCTGGTGGAACGTTTTAATCAGACCTTAAAGTCGATGCTGAGGCGATTTGTAACACAAGAGCAGAAACATTGGGCATCGCTTCTTCCCTACCTCCTTTTTGCAGTGAGAGAAGTGCCGCAGAGTTCAACGGGGTTCTCCCCTTTTGAGCTCCTGTACGGCCGGCAGCCTCGCGGCATTCTCGACCTGCTGAGAGAGGGGTGGGAGGAGCACAAAGGCTCGTCCAAAAATGTAGTGAAGTATGTGCTCCTACTAAGGGATCGCCTGGATTTGGTCGGTCGTTTGGCCCAAGACAACGTCAGATCGGCTCAGCACCGACAGCAGCAGCATTACAACAAAAATGCACGGATTCGAACCTTTCGACCAGGGGACAAGGTAATGCTGCTACTTCCCTCATCAGAATCAAAACTGTGTGCTAAATGGCAGGGGCCATATGAGGTGATTCGGGCTATAGGGAAAGTAAATTATGAAATTAGACAGCCCGATCGCCGGAATGAACGTGAAATTTACCATGTTAATTTGTTAAAGCCCTGGCAGGCACGGGAGGTCTTATTTATAGCCCCAGGCAATATGGAGGATGATTTAGGTCCCTGTCCAGAGACCCCGAGCACAAGAGCGATTTCGATGGGGGAACAGTTGGTTCCGGATCAGCAAAGAGAGCTGCGTAAGCTTATTGAGGAGTTCAGCGATGTTTTTTCTGATGTGCCCGGCAGAACCAACTTAGTTGAATATGACATTATCTCTCCACCAGGTGTCACAGTGCGAGAGAGACCGTACCGGATCCCGGAAAGTCGACGAAGTGGCGTGCGCAAAGAGGTATGGGATATGCTCGAGCTTGGGGTAATTGAACCTTCCAGGAGCGAGTGGTGCAGTCCTATTGTCATAGTGGCTAAGAAAGACGGCACCAACCGCTTCTGCGTAGATTTCAGAAAGGTGAACGCTATTGCTAAGTTCGATGCGTATCCCATGCCTCGGGTCGACGAGCTTTTAGACAGACTGGGAAAAGCGAGGTTTATTTCCACTCTGGACCTGACGAAGGGATACTGGCAAATCCCTTTAACCCGCAGCTCCAGAGAGAAAACCGCATTTTCAACACCAGAAG
The DNA here is from genome assembly GCF_902713425.1 of Acipenser ruthenus. Classification (NCBI taxonomy): domain Eukaryota; kingdom Metazoa; phylum Chordata; class Actinopteri; order Acipenseriformes; family Acipenseridae; genus Acipenser; species Acipenser ruthenus. The sequence continues at coordinate 68,619,753 of NC_081194.1, read as the reverse complement.
GGCTGTTCCACTTTAAAACCATGCCATTTGGGCTACATGGTGCGCCCGCTGCCTTTCAGAGACTGATGGACCAGGTTTTACGCCCACATCATGAATATGCAGCAGCGTATATTGATGACGTGGTGATTTACAGCTCCACCTGGCGAGAGCATTTGGCTAGGTTTGCAGCCGTCCTTCAGTCTCTAAGGGCAGCCCGGCTGACAGCTAACTTGAGAAAATGTGCGTTTGCCAAAACAGAGACTCAATATTTGGGATTTGTAATGGGAAATGGAAGGGTGAAACCTGTGGTCACCAAAATCCAGGCTTTGGTTGATGCAGCGATCCCCAAAACCAAGACTCAGGTGAGGTCACTACTGGGCTTAGCCGGTTATTACCGCCGCTTCATCCCCGAGTACGCCACAGTGGTTAACCCGTTAGTCGACCTCACCAAAAAGAGTGCTCCAAATTTAATTAAATGGTCAGCTGAGTGTCAGGGGGCGTTTGATACGATTAAGCGTAAACTTTGCCAGGCCCCCACTCTTATTACCCCAGATTTCACCAAGAGATTCATCCTCCACACCGACGCCTCGGATGTAGGTTTGGGTGCAGTCTTGTCCCAAAAAGTAGCTGGAGTAGAACACCCGATATTGTACCTGAGCAAAAAAATGTTACCTCGGGAACGTAACTACTCCGTAGTCGAAAAAGAGTGTTTGGCCATTAAATGGGCTACTCACTCTTTACGATACTACCTGCTGGGACACTCATTTGATCTTGTCACAGACCACGCCCCACTCACGTGGTTAAGCACAATGAAGGATAGCAATGCCCGGATAACTCGGTGGTATCTGGCGTTGCAGCCCTTCATGTACCATATGGTACACCGTGCGGGGAAAGACCACCAAAATGCGGATTATTTTTCCCGGGAGGGGGGAGCAATGGGAAAGGTAGATTTAGCCGAGTGTTCCTTCGGCTCCACTCTGAGCGGTGGGATATGTGACAGAAATACAATGAGTTCTGGTGATAAATCTTCCTCCCGACCTGTGAGGGCGCTAAAGAACAGGAGGAGAAGTATCTGGAAGGGCTGGCCTGACAGTTCGTTTCCGGGACCGGGAAGTGGGTCAGCCTGGAAGGAAGCGAGACTCTGTTGTAAGACCGTATTGATTTGACAGGTAAACAAGGGGCAGCTGCAAGTAAAAAGGCAGCTGCAACCGTTTACCTAGATATCATGCGGGATTACATATAGGGGCCAGGGTAACGCTGTTCTTTTCCTTCGTTTGGGTTAAACGGGAGAGAGAGAAGGACTGAGAGAGGAGCTCTCAATAACGAAAATAAAAGAGACGTGATACGTGTTTTTGGTGTTGTGTTTGTCTGTGTGGTAATTGTTTGTGTTTTACTTCACCAGACAGTTAGAGCACATCTCCGGAGCTGTCGCCGAGGGTCAGCACAATCCGGAGCACCACTGCACTAAACGTCACGGAAATACTTGTGTTTGCACTAAGCACCAGCACGACTGCACTCACCCAGGACTGGTGACCGTGTGTTCTTTTTGTTCGGGACTGTGCCCTGTTTTATTATCCCCGTGCTTTACACATTGGTGTGTATAGCCGGGGGTTTATTAGTTAACGGTCACCAGACCTGGATTATAAATAAAACACCATTTTTCCACTGTATACCGTTGTCTGCCTGTTCACTCCTGCATCGCATCACCGCTACACCTGTTCCCCTTCACTAGCCACTTTGCCACACCCCCCTATCCCTGAAGAGTGACCATAAGCTATTACAACTGAGTTGAAAGATCCAGATCCTGAAAACCCACTACATCTTTAAGCAGGGTTTGGATATCTGTAGCACATAACCTGCTTATCCAGAGGGTCAATAGAGAGCACAAGTGCACCGAGCCTCCACATCAGCTTAAAATGTGCCTCTTTTTAAATGTTAATGAATGAGCTGCCAAAGCAAAAGGCTCAGCCAGCATCAAAGAACCAGGACAGTTCATCCAGACAGGATAAGCTTACTCTACCTTCCTTGCCTGAGGCCACTGGCTACAGCAGGGTCTGAACACTCTGGGGAAGATGGAAACGGGCAATCATTGGTTAAGGAGTAAAAGCCATGCTCTTGAGACATTGGCCTTCATGACATAACCTTTATTTCAGAGCTGGATAATTCTGCATTTTTGTATTCTTAAATCTGTGGTTCACTGCCACAATAGCATAATGTGGTGTAGTGCATAAACTAGTGTTTGCAGTGTATGAGGAGATTTTGGGGTTCCCCATATTACCCCTGGGCAAGTAATGTCACCTCTTCTTGCTGAGGTTAACTCTGTTATAATACATAATTAAGAAATAATATAGGGCTTATTGTTTGTTCTGTTCAGGTTTAATGATTTCAAATAAAATGTACTGTAGTGAATCTATTCTTTAATAGACCTAGTATTTTATCAATTTTTGGTCAACTTGCAATATTGAATCACATTGTTACACACTTGAGTACAAGCATCCTTCGGATGAGACGTAAGACTTTCTGCTAAATCACTAAATAATAATAAATAATGTAAGTATTCTTGACATTTGAAGTCAGTTCTAATGATGGATGTATAAGCAGAACTACCAGTATTGTGTGAGCCTGTTGAGAATTGCAGTACAATGGAGATTTGGAGAGTACAATGCAAGTCAGTGTAAGGCAGCAGGATCCAGGAAAGAAGTCTGTTGAAAAAGGACACCATACTTCTGCACTATAATTTGTGAAGACTAAGAATTGTATTTAAATAAAGGGTTATTTATTTTATTTTATCATCTGACCAATATTTGAAATACAGCATGATTTCATAAAAGACCTCTAACTTACCTCTGTGTATCCCATACTCCTAAATGCCTGAGATTCAATGTGCAAAATAGTGCTTGTGCAGTCAATACAAATTTCAGAAACACTAGTGTAATTGCACAAAGAGGGTCTGAGAACAAAAGCTTATTTCAGAATATTGTGAACACTTTCCATACATTATAAGCTGGTTTAACTTACCAACATTGGATTTAACAAATGAGACAGCCAGATCAAAAGGAACAAAAAAATTGAATTAAGGATCAAGTACACCTATGATAGAGGAGACCTGTGCTGGCTATCAGGCGCACCAGTGTAAAGTTTGATACTTATAGTTTCTGGTTGGAAAAACATATAACCCCCAATCTCTTTAAAGGAACTGGTTTGATTAAGCCCTGTAGGGGCAATAAACCATAAAACAAAGCACCAACTAGGAACAGAAAGAAATCAATTACTGTTCCAGCGATTTAAATTATAACTATCTTACCAAAACGAGAGCCATAACAAGGCTGTCACTTCTATGAGAAAGCACTGAAGAACAAATACAGTAAGCCTAGTTTGTTAAAGCAAAAAATTATACATTCTATAATCTGTAGTGAGTGTGGCAAAGTGGGGTTGATTTGCCACTCTTCAGGGACTTTTAACACTGCCTTCTTGTAAAAGGAACAGCACTAAAAACCACAGGTGTGTTTCAACAGGGCAGTGCCTGTGTATTTATTTATTTACAAAACAAAATAAACAACAAACCTAATCTAGTTCCAGTTTGGAACACTTAATTACACTCAAGTTCAAGTTCTAGCGAATCAAAAACCGGACAGCTACGCAGAGAATTATGGGAGTCTGGAACCAACTCCCCAGTAATGTTGTTGAAGCTGACACCCTGGGATCCTTCAAGAAGCTGCTTGACGAGATTCTGGGATCAATAAGCTACTAACAACCAAATGAGCAAGATGGGCCGAATGGCCTCCTTGTTTGTAAACTTTCTTATGTTCTTATGTTTACCGGTTCAACAAAACACATATATACCTTTCCAGGTTTACACGCATGTCTCTCCCCAGGCCTTAGCCTTCACACAGACATAGACCAAACAGTTTAAACACTTTGACCTGCTTATATACATGCTTGCTACTTTTCGATATTAATCGGTAAAACTCATTAAACATCGAATTCCCAAAAAATGAGAGTTCACTGAAATAAATTTATATAGGATAAACGTTGGTAAAACCACTCGCTATTTTTTATTTTCATACCAAAAATAACAATTTAGAAATCATCTATAATTAGTTTAGTTTTTATACTTTCTGTCCCGTCTCCGTTCCACTCTGAATGGCTAGGGGTCGCTGTCAGTCATCTCAGTGATCTGTTAGTATAGTTTCACTGTCACAGTCATTTCACCCAGATCTGACAGATCTCGTATGAAGCAGCGCCAGAATGCTCTCATTTGTTTAAATGACTGTCAATCATCAATACCTGTACCGAGTGTGCACTTTCATTTTCCAGCTCAAGTGCCTGTTATTCAAAGCGCCTACTTTTAAATTAGCAGGTTAATGAGTATTGGGTACAATCCCCTGACCGACGTCTCCGCGGCAGGATGAAGCGAGCCATTCTGCCTTACCTTCCAGTGACTCTAGCTGTGCTGAAGAATAAGTGCAAGTTAGGTCTGTTCAACTATCTGATGTTTAGTTTTGTTGCATGTTGAATATGATAAAAGGGCTTCGCTAAATGAGACGTTTCTCAAGACCGGTACCAACTGTGAACTTTCATTTGTCAGCTCAAGCCTGTCATTCAAAGCGCCTACTTTTGAAATTAGCGGGTTAAGGTGGAGGTAGGCTTTTGCTAGGTATACGGTGACAGTTACTAGTTTGATTTGAAAATGGGGCGCAACAGGAGAACACATATATAATAGTATGCCTCAATTCAAAAATTCTAGGTGGTGCAAATCTTTTGGCAAAAGCTGTACATGAGCATTAGAATACCAGGGAGCTGTAAAGATGGTCAGAACAGAATTAAGGCATATGGGCCCAGATATTCGAAGCGATGTGCAGTCCCCTCGCAAAATCTGTGCCTCGCAAAAATGTGTGCTTTTGCATAAAAATGTCTGTTTTCCAATACAGCACAAAACAGTTGCGCGAAGTTGGAAAATAGCAGTTTTTTGCTCAATTCACAAATGTGTTTGTGCCTCACAAAACCACCTGCGCATTCATTACCAATATAGCAGAAATGCACAAGAGCTACGCGTGAAATGCACAGAATTGGAATACTACACGACAATGGACTGTTAGAAATACCCTGCCAAGCAGCTATCATAGGTGTACAGTACATACCAATGTTCCTCGGCGAGTCTACACGTAACCATGTAACCTGCACATGGAATGCAGAATCAAAGCTCAACAAACATCGACAACATTGGCAACCCCGAAGTTGCATGCCCACCCCAACAAATATATAAATAAGCTACTAAATGGAGAAATGAAACAATGGACCACATGATAGTGTAGGCTGTTCAACATATAATAAAAATATATGTATTGTAGTGACTTGCTAACTGGATAAGTGTCATCATGAAGGAGATGGACAAAATATTTCTGTAGCATCAAACTCCACTCTTTATTTTACAGAAACGTGAACACTGTTTGTTGTTGTGCGAGCACTGTATCACCTCTACACCTGCACAATGCAAGCCACATTGCCACACCATCTCAGTCCCCATACTTGAATCCCATCCAGATGTTTTGGATTGACTTGAAGGCTGCTGTTGCAAAAAGGAAACCAAAGTCGACTGCAGAACACAAAGCTGTTGAAGAATGGGCAAAAATATCTCCAGAAAGATGCCAGGAACTGGTTTCAAAATACAAAAAAAGACTGCAAGCTGTAAAGGAAGCAAAGGGCGGGCACACAAAATACTAAATGTAAGGGTGCCCAAATACTTTTGTCAAATTATGAAATTAGTTTTTGCATGTTATTTTTCATTTTATGCATGTTATGGAATAATTTGTTGTTTTATTATACAGCTGAACCTCTACTGTAATGTATCTTTCATTAGAACAAATAGAAATTATAGAAATAATTTTCTTTGTGGTTTTTCTTTTTTTTTTTAACTTCCCAAATACTTTTGTCGGTGACTGTATATCACAAACTACCTGTACTGTGACCATGTCAAAATAAAAGTCTTAATGTTGCAGCACAATGTGAATTAATCAGTACACCTTCATGCCCTCCTCAAAGTAAAATACATCCTCTCAATTTGATAAAAAAAAAAAAAAATAGCTATGTGAAAGTTTGTCTTTGATCTGTCTGGTTTGCAGTTAACGTCCAGCACTTCCTTTTCCATTCGAGTCACTGGGCTGAGGAGATTCATTCGTGTCAGATTGTCTACTGTTGACCATATGGCTTTCACGGTGCAGAGTGAGGTGACATGGCACAGTCAATGCTGACTCACAGCTCTACAGTCCCATGTTGTTTTTTACATCCAGGGCCCTTTCATAATACTTTACCTAAAGGAACTCCCACAATTCTAACATGTACAGGTCACACCATCACTGTGTTACATAGTAAAGGGTGTATTTTATCAAGTTAATGTTTGGTTTCTGATAATACATTTGAATTCTGCCTGAAGCATTGTAAGAAACTTTTTTTTTTATGTGGCAGACACTCCTAAATCTGGCTGCGTGACATTCTATCATTATTATTACAACTGATGGTGCAGCATCTAGTTTACAGAGGGAAAATCAAGCTACACATTCAAACATAACCAACTATAACAATACAGTAAGACTATAAACAGATAAGACAAAATCAATAATCCGATTCAAATCTATTATTATACTATTACTATATGTGTTCTCTACCATTCAGTATTGTTGATTCTGCTAACAACTGATCATTGGTGACCATGCTTACTAATAATTCTAGCTAGGGTTACCATATTACTCCATGTACAGTATACTAGGACCTGATGGGACAGCTTTTTGACTCTGGTACTGATTCTGGTACATTTTAGCTGTCTCAGGTACCTTTCACAGCAGGACTACTCTTACAAAAAATACATTGGGATGTGAGTTGGAAGCCCTCAACTGTCCGAAACTGTCCTAGTGTACATGGAGTCATATGGTAACCGTAATTCTCGATATTTTAACTTCAAAAAGTCAAATTTCTGAATTATCACTGATAACGTAAGGGCATCATGAGTTTAGTCAGTCTGCAACTGTGTGAAAAACAGCTGCTGTTAACCCTAGATATTAACTTTCTGTCTGCATGTACAGATGGGAGCCAAATACCAGCAGCATAGGAAGTGGAGGGATAATCCCAGTTCATGACATTACCCATACCATAATGAGTTTCTACAGTGCTTTATTCTCGAGAGCTGCAAACCATTGTAAGAGAATGATACAGGTATTAATCAGATAAATACCGGTATTTATTTTTTTTTACATAAAAAATTTGTTGCATTTGTTAAAAACCTTTGATATGTGAGAGATTCTGCTCCTCTGCTGTGACAGAGAGAAAGAACATTTCCAGAAAGTAATTTGACCCAACTGGATTTCCTTCAGTTTGTTACTTGTACAGTATATTGTGCTTTTTGTATTTGAGGCCAGGGGTCTGGCATCACAATCCTATTCCAGTCTAGGCTTTTATTCCAACCTGTCCTAAATAATTATGTTATCGTTTGTGGCACCAGATTTGGCCAGGCCAAGGTGCATGTGCTGCTGTCTGGATTTTGTACCTGTCAGGGTGTCAGTATTTGCAATGCCATATTGCAAGAAATAGTGAATGAAACAACATCGCATTGCGTTGCCTCAACGCGCGACCAGACGTAACTAGCTGATTGAAAGTGACGCTGAGTATAAGATTCCACACAGCATTATGTAGTTACGTTTATGGTTTTGAAATACGGTCCAAAGCTCTCTAGTTTCATGCTACAATGTTACATAATACAGTACTGATATAGCTTTGTTTATTACATTACACTCTAAAACTTAGCTAAATGTGTAAAGGGTGGGTACAGCACTAGGAAAACAAAAAAGCTTAAGGGAGCTGCCTTATACAATGTTCCTGAAAAAACAAGCAAACAGAATTCAGTGTGGAGTTTCTTTTGTAAATATTAACAATACAACTACTTTAAAAGCTGCAATTGTAAATGTAAACAAGTTTATTTTGTAAAACTTTATTACAGTAGATTGCTTTACATATAATTTCACTGCACCGTCACTGCAGGTAAGGGTGAGATTCACATGAGCTCTTCAGTATTTAAACAGCCCACCCATTAAGGACCTAGGAGCAGGGTGGAATCATACTGTGGGAACAACACTGTAGTTACTGATTCCACAGGTACGGTTCATATCCTTTGCCAAACGGAAGTAACCTTCTTCTCCCCATGAGGCACTCCAGCTGGTAAACAAACAATAGTATTTAATCAGGAAGGTTCAATATACTGTGAAATAACAATGAAATTAGTATTCATTAGAGGCTGTCAGTATGCATAATGTTCAGAAAGATAAACTCCATTCAGATGCTCGCTTAAGTTATATATCATAAAATAAGCAGCATCTCTCACTGGGATTCAAATTCTGTTTTCCAGTTTCAATAAAGAAACATCACAAAGGCTTCCATTCAGAGCACAGCACAATGTCTGCCAATGAATGATTTATTAAAGTGTTATTGAACAGGCTACAAGATTTAAAACACAATGCAATACTTTCCTTGGCTTTCTGCTTTGTTGTATATATTCCTGCAATATCTTTTTCAACATCATTGTGATTGTTTTGATATTTGTATTAACATATCCCAGGTCATAAATAATTTTTGACCAATTATTTTGTTTCACTTCAGTTATTATTAATTAGTCATTTAGCAGATGTGTTTAACCAAAGTAACACAGAGACTAGGGGGTGAACTATGCATCACTTGTTTTGCGTTTTGTATTATGTACACTTGTATAAATGTCCTTCGGCACTAGGGCTACCATTGCTGGTACCCGAGTGGCAGCTACGTATCACTGCAACTGCCTGTGTGATTCCCAATAAAACCTGGACGTCTTGGAGACAACCATCATGCAGGTAGTACTGTATAAAAACCTTGATTCCATTAGAGATTTGTCTCCTCAATGAATCCTGAAGTTATCGTATTGTGTTGTCAGGCATAGTCTCAAGCAGAGAGGAGGGAAGAGACATTGTGTGAATACCCTGTATTTGCAGAATTCATTGCTCACTAGCCGGGAGGTTAAACCAGATATTGATACAATTTGTGTGTTACTCTCTGGCAAGGAGGATTAGATATACAGTCAGTTTCTGTATGTCTTTCACTTGGCAAAAGGGACACATGAAACATAAAAGATAATTAAAAAATATATATATACAGTATACATATTTATATTGAGCTAATATATATATATATATATATATATATATATATATATATATATATATATATATATATATACACACACACAAGTACTGTGCAAAAGTTTTAGGCAGGTGTGAAAAAATGCTGTAAAGTAAGAATGCTTTAAAAAATAATGGCACTGCTGGACATCTTCCGATTGCGAAGGGAAGTAAGCATGATGTGTCTTTCATCTGCTGCAGTAAGTTTCCTTGGCCGACCACTGCGTCTACGGTCCTTAACGTTGCCCGTTTCTTTGTGCTTCTTCAAAAGAGCTTGGACAGCACATCTGGAAACCCCTGTCTGCCTTGAAATTTCTGCCTGGGAGAGACCTTGCTGATGCAGTATAACTACCTTGTGTCTTGTTGCTGTGCTCAGTCTTGCCATGGTGTATGACTTTTGACAATAAACTGTTTTCAGCAACCTCACCTTGTTAGCTGAGTTTTATTCCTCCTACACACCTTGTTAGCTGAGTTTTATTCTTCCTACACAGCTGTTTCTGTTTCAGTTAATGATTGTGTTTCAACCTACATATTGAATTGATGATCATTAGCACCTGTTTGGTATACTTGTTTAATCATACACCTGACTATATGCCTACAAAATCCCTGACTTTGTGCAAGTGTACCTAGAAGAATTGATGCTGTTTTGAAGGCAAAGGGTGGTCACACCAAATATGGATTTGATTTAGATTTTTCTTCTGTTCACTCACTTTGCATTTAGTTAATTGATAAATATAATCTATTAACATGCCTATTTTTGAAAGCATTCTTACTTTACAGCATTTTTTCACACCTGCCTAAAACTTTTGCACAGTACTGTGTGTATATTATATATATATATATATATATATATATATATATATATATATATATATATATATATATATATATATATATATATATATATTATATATATATATATATATATATATATATATATATATATATATACCTATTTTTGATGATCCAGTATTTTTGGGAAGCCACTGATCCGTACCCAACCACCAGGACCGCATGGTTTATCTTCTCCGAGCTGCATTTAGGATCATTAAAAATTCCTGCAAGGAAAAAAGTTAAAATAGGAGTGAAAGTTGGGTTTACAAACCAAATCTTAAATGATTAATGAAAAGTTAATACTACCAGATTGATAAAATTGAAGGAGACTAGCGTCAATTCCTACTGAAATTGGCCCAAAAACTGCTACTGCATCAGCCAGTGCCTGCTCGTTATAAAACGGAAGATAGTTGTAACCAGTGATTTTGGCAACCACTTTGCTGCTATTAAATGAACAGGGAAGGTCATCCTAGATGAGTGAATGGGAAAAAGAAAAGTTAGACAGAGCACATCACATAAGCAGTAGGAACGTTGTCAATACAGATTGTAGTGTTACGTTTTACAGTTCTAAATTCCATCCCCCATTTTATATATTATATATACTGTATATATATATATATATATATATATATATATATATATATATATATATATATATATATATATATATATATAATTTTATTATTTATTTCTTAACAGACGCCCTTATCCAGGGTGACTTACAATTGTTACAAGATATCACATTATACATTATTTCACATTATACAGATATCACATTATTTTTACATACAATTACCCATTTATACAGTTGGGTTTTTACTGGAGCAATCTAGGTAAAGTACCTTGCTCAAGTGTACAGCAGGAGTGTCCCCTACTGGGGACTGAACCCACAACCCTCTGGTCAAGAGTCCAGAGCCCTAACCACTACTCCACACTGCTGCCCCATATATATATATATATATATATATATATATATATATATATATATATATATATATATATATAGCGCTCTGGAAAAAATCAGGGTTATTCCACCAAATATTGATTTCTGAACTCTTCCTAAGTTAAAATATTAGTATTGTGTTGTTTAAAAATGAATATGAACTTATTGTCTTTGCATTATTCGAGGTCTGACAACACTGCATCTTTTTTGTTATTTTGACCAGTTGTCATTTTCTGTAAATAAATGCTCTAAATGACAATATTTTTATTTGGAATTTGGGAGAAATGTTGTCAGTAGTTTATAGAATAAAACAAAAATGTTCATTTTACCCAAACACATACCTATAAATAGTAAAACCAGAGAAACTGATAATTTTGTAGTGGTCTCTTAATTTTTTCCAGAGCTGTATATATATATATATATATATATACTGTATTAATTACAGATTGCTGAGCTGATGTGTTCTATTGGTCACCTGCTTTTATTTGCAAACAATGTCTACAATATTAAAACACTAATTAAATAATTTCCCCTGAGAGAAGAAAACTGCTTTACCTGGATCCTATATGGGTAGGAAGCCTCTGATTGGATCCCATTGCTCGCCAGCATATACTTGTAGGCACCGTCCATCAACCCTCCAAGGCATCCATAGTTCCCCTGGGGCCGTGAGCAGTCAATCAGGTTCTGTACGCTCAGTGACTCTAGCTTGCCTGTCTTCTTAAACATCTGCCCCTCAAGAGCTCCTGCAGCAGTAAATGCCCAGCAGGATCCACATTCACCCTACGGAAGTTGGAGGAAAATCTGAAAATGTGTTGATATCAGGAAAAGGTCAGGCAGTGGACTGGAAGCTATTGGATGCTAGGTGTGAATTCATCCTCAGTCATTGATTCTTTAGGATAGTTAATCCCTCTGAGATGATGGTGGCGGGACCCACCTGTTCCTTTACTGGAGTGATGTAGCCTTTGGTCCTGTAATCAATGCTGTTTAAGTTCAGCTTGCTGGCAGTGGTGCGGAGCTGTTCGGCGGACAAAACCGCAGCCCTTCCTGTATTCTTCTGAAACAGACCCAGCATCACAGTAAACTCTTCAGAGGTCTGTCATGCAGAAAAAAATAGAATGTCAGAGTGAAAGGTATGTTAAAAAACCTGGGGCTTAACTATTCATGGGGATATTTAGAGAGCACAGGGTTTAAATAAATTACATTTCTTATGGGGGAAAAGTCACTGGAATAAAAACAAATTCAATGAGAATGCATTTTCTTACCAAGTCTCCGAACTTGTTCATGCCCATTGTGATTGTTTTTCTCCCTCTTTGAACATGCTGATTGTTTTGTTGGATCATCTTGTAGTTTGATTCCCATGTGGCTCTTTTCTGTTCCTCATTCATCTAAAAAGTACATATAGCATGTTTGATTGGACATGGGAGTGCAGGGGAGACTGTCTGTGCCAATACAAAGTGTATAAACGCCTTTCATTTTGCCAATTTTACAAAACCCAGCCCTAAATGCAATGAGATTTCAATGGTTCGGTCTTTATCCTTGTACAGTGTAGACCAACATGTGTATGCATAAATTAGTGTACTTTTCTATTAGTTTTACCTTACAATCAGTCCGTATCTTTATTTCCCCACAATTATTTCTAACCTGCTTTATCTTAATCTGCCTTATTTCCAAACCAAAGTCATCCCACTCCCTCTTCCCTCTTACCCTGGTGTATTGTGGTTTGTAGGTCACCTTCCAGGCCTGCCATTCAGACTCCAGATCCTTGTGAACACAGATGACCAGTTGGAAGTACAGAGCCAAACAAGCAAACATAAAGAATATTTTCATGGTGAATCTTCTAGAGGAAAACAAGGAGATACCAAGAAAGAAGGGTCATAACAAACAAGGAAACCAATTATTATTTGTAATTACAGTATGTGTGTGCACCCCCGCAATTAACATTTCCTAAATGCTGACAAATCTGATAAATCTGGACTTTTCTTTTTCTATGTTTCTTCTTGTCTTTCATATACATTTATTTTTTCTGTATTGCTTAGGAGATGGTAACCCTGTTGTACAGTATTTATACAACAATGCAATAAAAAAGAAATATGACATTTTGAGCATTTCAAAACCATTGCTGTTTCTGTTCCATTGTATAAACCTGGATGAGTTATGTACTGGTATTCAGTAAAATAATAATAATAATAATAATACCTCCTGCCCTTTGTCAATCTATCATAAGAGAAGGTTTATTTAGCCCTTACTTGTTCTTATAAGCAGATACTCTTCAAACAGCAGGTATTTCTTCTCTGCAAAAGCAGGTGAGGATTGTTCTTCTGCTGGAGTTCTTGCTGCTACTGACTAGGGACCATCATTTAATACAATGCTTAGTGGGTGTGCTAAGCTCCTCCAAAAACAACTCGCTTTGGAAACATCCATAGAGGGATTTAAAAAGAAGTATTGTCGCCCAGCCTTATTAAACTTTAAATCTGTAAACAGGACAGTACAAATATTTATTGTACTGCTAAAGTAGTTTGAAATACAACATGGATTAGAAGAGCTCAAAGCTGCTTCCATTGTACCAACTTGCTGTGCTGTAAACTACAAGGCTCACTTCGAACAGATACAATGTTTTTAAATTAAGTTTGTAAATAAAATAAATCTACTACTCATATCTTGTATTTACCACAGAAAATACATTTGACATAAACACATATTGACAGATCCATATAACCCCACATGTTCAAACCAAAGTTTCTTCATGATTTATAAGCAATTCTCAGTAGTTTCAGAATTACTGTAAGTATGACATACAGTACAAACACACAGCCTGGTGGGGTTAAGTTAAATCAGCAGTGTCTGTTTCACACATAGTGTCCTCTACTGGCCAGGCTCCTGGTGAGCTCAAGCAGATACCTGCAGGTATGTATGGCCTTTGCCTTCCAGAAGCCAGTAGCCTATCGGCATCCACTGTCAATCTCCTGGGTGACCAATTCTTCTGATCAAGGACACATTCTAAATTGGGGAGGTAATCTTCATCACAACTGGACAAACGTTTCACTAGATACATGCAAAGCTCTAAAGTATGGCAAACGCAAGGACAGATACCTCCTATAAAAGCTGACTTAAACCCCTGAACTAAATTGGATTTGTAATTTGATTGTCTAGTAACTGGCTCAACACTGAGTTCTGTCTGAAAGTTTGTCTTGTTCAAATTTCCTGTTCCAGCATATGCAAGTCAAAACCCAGCATTTAATTATTATTTTTTTCTTCCTGTGATACTGTAAAATCAGGAAGGGTAAGATTGACAAAAGGGTGTTTTAGGGTTAGTTTTTGCAAGTCTATGTCAGGATTGAGCAAATATTTTATACCACAGATTGTTTTAACAGAGATTATAGTTTAACTACCTTGCTGCTTCACATTTCGGACATAGGGCAAGGAGAAAAGAGAACAGGAGGCAGCATACCCAAATTATTGGCCTGATATTAGAGTGTCTAGCCGTTTGATAGATCCAACTTTAATCTTCATATGATCAAAATATGCTGCTTTAAGACAAACACACAAAAAATATCCTACTTTATTTCAGAACCACAATGTGCAGCCTGCAAGACTGATACAGTATATTATTGCTATTTAAAACTAACAGCACAAAGGTATATCGTGTACACACTTCAGTTTAGTTTACTACTACAGAATGTTTAGTTTCACTAAACATTTAACTTATCTTAAAGATATATCAGGCACTACATTAATTATGTCATTCATTCGTACTGTTGAGTTTAGTACATTCAGTTTTACTTACTAAATGGGGGTGTAGAGTAGTTGAATTACAGTTTCTGAGTTTTAGTTTTAATGTTTCATTGTGCTTCTTTGTGAATTTGGCACCAGTATATTTGTAGAAATCAAACTCAAAATTAATGAAAGTTTCAGTCAGCAAAATCTGCTAAATGATGGCTTGATAATTCTTGTAATAGTTCTTTAGGATCTAAAGTGTCCTCAATAAACTAAACAAAAATGTAAATAATTGAAATCCATTGTTAATACTTAAGTCTAAATAAAACACATAACTATGCCACACCTTTTGCAATGTACAGAACACTGTAGTTCATTTAGCTGAGACAAATATTCTGAGACGAGGTGTATCAGCAGATACACTTTAAATGGGTTTATCAGTTTATTTTGATGAAAACAAAGTTCCAATCTAATGAAATCCTGACAGTCTGTATTCTTCCAAATGAAATATCAGAAGTTATGATGGTGCCACTATTTTTATGAATCAAATAAAGTTTGATATTACAAACTTTATTTGATTCATAAAAGAGAATGGATCTATAGTAGCAGCAGCTATCTACATAGTTTCTATTGATGGTAATTATCTTGTGTTTCTATGTATTGCTTTTTCTCCTGTGATGGATGTTTGCTTGGGAAATAGTTCTCATAAACTGTACCATCTGACAACAAACTTACAGAAAGATAAACAGTGTACATGTTGTCAAGTTCTGTATAGGTTGGAAAGAAACCATTGGATAGCAATGATCAAAAGACTAATTATGTAAAATGTAAGCTCTTTAATTTGCTTCTCAATAACAGAACATGGTGTAAAAATCAACAAGCCCTTAAATGCTTCTGGTATTGATCAAAAACGTAACAAAATACCTGATGTCAGACTTGATGGGCCCTATTCACAAAGCTTCACGTTTTTTTCAAGGTCAAAATTAGTTTGGATATTCAAGAATCTTGTCCAAACTGTTAAAGAACCCAACATTGTTCTACATCAGTTTCCTGACTAAAATTGTATTTATTGTAATAACCGATGAGTTAAAGCTTTGTGAATATGACCGAACATTTCATATTGCTCAGTTCAATATCAGGTTGTAAAAATAACACATTTGTATATGTGGTTAAGGGCTGAAGTTAACATCACACAGTGACCAAAATGTAAGTTTGCATGCAGACAAGAATAAACTAGAAACTGAAGTCTATACAACAGACTGTTTATCAAGTTTGAAAAATAAATTAAGTTTCTTTTTTTTTTTTTTTTTTTTTTTTTAGAAAAAGCAGTCTGGATTTTGTAATATTCAAAAACTACACAATGTCTGCCTAATATGCTGTAAGTGTAAATACAATTTCCACAAATTACAAACAGGTACATTTTGAACAGATTTACGTAAAAATACAGAGGACTATATCCTAGTACAAAACCTTTACAAAGTATCAAACATACTACAAAACAGTTATGAGCACTTCAGGTCAAACGTATACCTATATACCATATACTTTTTTTTCCCATTGAATTCAAAATTGAACATAAAACATAAAAATATGTTAAATATTTGAACAGAAAATTGAAATTCAGTATAAAATTATACCATAAATAAATAAATAAATAAATAAATACATAAATTAATCTGTACATGACTGAAACTGTTCAGTTTCTTGTTTTATCATATAAATGAAGGGAGGAGTGCATTCCAGATTATAGAAATAAAAAAAGGAGCATTCTGACAAAATTAAAAATAACTAAGTTTTGATCCAAGGGCTTGTCAACTAACTTTGCTGCAGAGAAATATGTTGCAGCAGTAACTATGCTAACTTCCTTTTAACCTAAATTCCCTGCAAGCTGATCAAATCTATTTACAAAAACTTCCCAAAAGTTACTGAGATATGGCAGTTGATCAAACCAAACTAGCCTTACTTCTTGTTCAGAAAGCTTTTTATTCAATAACAGGGGAATATATATATATATATATATATATATATATATATATATATATATATATATATATATATATATATATATATATATATATATATATTACACACACACATACATATATATATTTTTTTTAACCCAAGCAAACATACATTTTCTTTTTCCTAAAGGAATCATGTTTATTCATTTTTATCGCTACACAATGCTAGACAGAACAACTGTTTGAAAAACAACTGTGTTCATTACTTGCCGTATAGATTCACAGCTACTATACGATCATCACCTCCAAGTTTATCAAGGGTTTTATAAGATTGTGATTACATATCTCAACATTTGGTACTATGTGTTACAGCAAAAACTTGCTGAACGGTCAGAGAGCATGTGATCTCTTTCGTGGTTTTCTTCTTTAAACATTTATTAGGAACATGAACGTTACGTAAAGAACATTTTAATTTGTTGGAACTTCTGACTACAGCCATCATACCCTTTTCATCACATTTTCACTGACAATGAAACATTGCTCCAGAAGAGTTCTCTTTCCTCTCCCAGACTGAATTCTATAAAAGAAACATGTGTTTTAGTTCACATCGACCCTGGGCTGCATACAGTGGCCTGGCAATACATTCAAAGCCTGGTTTCAGCACAGTATGGACAAGCTGGGATGGTTATTTTTTAAGACACTTGTACATTAATGCACTGGGATCAAGCACATAATGTTCAGAATTGGCAAACTTAGTTAAATACTGAGGTGTAACTGGGTGCTGAACACCATATGTGATGCCTGGCATGACAGCCATTACTTCAGCAATCTTCTGTTTCATTTCTCCAATCTCTTTGTCCTGTTTCATTATTTTGCCTACAGGATAAAACAAAACAAAAAAAAAACATGTACATTGCAAGAAGATAAACGATGTAATCAAAGATCTGTATAGGGTTTTACTAAAATGGTTCTTAAATGGAGATTTAATAAATTTGCTAAAGATAAGTGAATATTATTTTTGCTCACATAAAAACAATGTAGGAAAGATGTATAGTATGTGAATCCCTGTGATATGGGAGAAATAATTGAAAAATAAAAAACCTTGGGCTATCTCTAGCTGTCGCCGTGCATCTCCAAGAGCAGAGAATAGGTCCAGCTTTATCCTTGTTTCAGCACTAAGATTGTATTCTAGGTGCTGGGTCTTATCCTGCATGGTTGAAAGTGCTGACAGCAACATCTCACTGTCTTGTTCAATGCCTTTATATTTGCAAAGTACCTGTAACAATGAGAATAAACAGCAGTTATAATAAAATAAATGTTTACTTTACAAAGCAGTTAGTTCTCTGGCAAAAAAAAAAAACCAATACATACATACATACTGTTATTTAAGGTTTCTTCTTATAATTATGGACATACAGTATACTGGAATGAAACTTTACAGATATAGCTGTCTCCTATTACAGAGTTCAAGAATAGGAGTCAGCAGTGTGCAGTTTCTCTGACATGATAATGCTTGCAGGTATAGTTTGAATTCTTACTCTCTTTAATAATTTAGTTAAATCAATAATAATAAATACAAAAAACTAAAAACTAAACAAAAAACAAAAAACACATGAACAGATTTGAATGGTACCAAATTAAAAGGGAAAGGAAATGCCAGTGTAGATTTTCTAGATTAAATACACCAAGGAGAACACAAGGGGGAGCCAGAGCATAACGGGGGAGCCAGAGCATAAGATACCCAGATTTATAAACAAAGCAATCCACAAATAAAGACTTAGCAAGTGTTAGAAGCAAGTATCTTGTCAATTTCTCACACCCTGAAGAACTCTGCAATTATGAATAGAGAATACCTACAGTAGAGTCACTGAAACTGAAACATGTATAAAAGAACACCAGTGTAGAAGGAAGGATCAACATGGTGGCTACTGTAATGTATCCTTTCAGCCCATACCCCCCCCCCCCCCCCCCATGTAAAATTGCTGAAGTACAGTCAACTCTAATTAATAGGAATTTCAGCAAAAAAGGGACCAGCAAAAAAAAAAGTGTCTTATCAATAATTCTTATTATCAGGAGTCTAAGCCAAATGCATACTGTCAGTATTTACTGAAGTTACAACAAATCAAGTACAATGAAAAGTATTATACATTTTAAAAGTACTGTGCATTTTATTGAAAACACGGTTGTAAGTTAACATTTAAAAAGCAGTACATTTCAAATCTGCACGTCGCATTCTGATCATGGGCACTTTTAAACCACAAAATCTCCTTAGCTTCAGGTATTGAACAAATCGGAAATGCTGATGACTTGCATTCAGTTTGCTGTTCATAGACTTGTATTTTCACAATGGTTGACAACGTGTTCGAGGCAATGTTGAAATCTGCAGCAATATCTTTCTTTTTCTTGAATGGTGATGCATTATCCACTGCTTTCAACATCTCCACTTTAGTCTGTGCTGCTTCATAGAATTGCAATTGTTGCCATTGTGCTCACACATCCCGAAAGCTGTGTCTAAGCAACTTGACAAACAAACATAAAAACTGTTGCATTCTCACTTCTAAGAATTCCAGCTGGGGCTTGACCAGCAAGAGTTGGGAATTGGAACAACTGTCTACTGGTTTTCTACTAGATGCCCAGCAGGTAAAGTATATATATAAGATGCAATTATATTAATTTAGGAGTGCAATCAACAATCGATTGGCGTTTGACATTTACAAAAAACAGGACTTTAAATTGCCTAACAAAGTTGGACCACTGCTGGTCATTGCTGGAACTGTAACAACTTAGTCCTGTACTTTAGTGTGACATCACATCCGCGGTTATTGTTGCTAGGTGGTGCCAAACAAACAGGCGTGTCTATAGTAAAAGTAATTTGTGTGTTTTAAAAATCTGTAAAATTGTACAGTAAGAGGTTGTTTAATATAAATCAAATTATAGCTTGTAAACATAGGGCGGTGTTTTGCGGCAGACTGTAACCACAAATTTAAAAAGATAAAACTGAAAAATGTAGTCCGAACACCCTTGTCATCTGTCATCCATATCTGTAAAACATTTAACAATTCAAGGATGAAAATAAGATGCCCATTTAATAGCAATTTGAGCCATCCCAGATTTGATCGTGACCGTAATCATTCAGACACAGTTAAGCTTGTTACTAATTAATGTATCTATTATTCAGGTCTGTTCTACGCAACAGATTATTGTAACTCTGCTTCGCTATAACAAGAATATCAAAGGTTTTTCACTCAAAACACGTTAATAATATTACTTTCACTCAGGGGAAACTAAAATACCTGTCCCAAGCCTGTTTCCCAGGACTACTTTCAACATGAGCTTAAACAGTAACCACTTTATGGGGCACTACACCTTTAAATAAACACACATTTCAACTTTTGAATAAAAAAAGGCTTTTGCTTTTTATTTAAACAAAATACAGAACATTTATTTACAATATTCTGAGGCAATGTGTCCATACGGAGAACAACAAAGTGAAACTGTTCAAATGTATAGCAGTCTAATATTATCTTCTACTATTATTATTGTTTTAAAAATTGTTAAGTTTTTTTTTTTTTTTTTTTTAAATCATTTTATATCAAACAATAAAGTCTGAGAGTCAATTTTAGCAGGAAACCTACCTCAACATCGTAAGTTTTAGCCTTCATACTGGCATTAACTTTGGCTTTTAAGACACCAAGTGTACCATCATATAAGAATGATTGAAATTTCTCTCATTTGAGAGAGTTTTCTCCCGTTTAATTAGTTGTTCTTCCCTTTAAAAAAAGTGAGCGACGAAAATATTGAAAGCGCCATGTTGTTTGGAACCAGGTAGCAACCGTCTCTAAGGAAGTGAGTTTCAGTGACGAAAGCACTAGAGCGCCATTTTGCATAGACTGATGTATAGTCAATATAATATATCTCCATAATCACTTTCATGCATATAAATATTGGTTTATAGCCTAAAAATCCACATTTGTCTTCAAATTAAACATTTACCTCCACTTCATTTTCAAGGTTTATTATTTGACTTTCTTTTGCTTGAAATTCCTGCTGAAGTTGTTTCCAGTCCGTCTCCAGTTCCTTAGCTTTTTTCTTTAGGGATTCTGTGTGTTCCTGCCTAACGGGAAATAAAAAAAAATGCAAGGGATTTAGGCTTAGCGGCCAAGAGATGTACGTATGTTCATAAATTACACAAAAACATGTTCTAATTCCACTGAAGATTGTACAAAAAGGTATTGTAAAAGGAGTAGCAATATAAATACATTATTGATTGCCTCAGTAAAGCTAATATCAGTCACTTTATTGATCGTTTGTTGAGCTTAGGCATATTGGATGCTGCATGCCTCGTTGTAAGCCAGGAATAGACTGGAGTTTAGATCAATGGAAAACAAAACGTGTCTATATATAAAGGACACCACCGTTTGTTGTTATACTCTATTCACTTGAATTCCCCTGAAACTTGTCAAAGTCAAAAATATATATTTTGGAAACCACTAATATATTCTACACGGAATATACAAAATGTAAATAATTATGTGTAAATCTACCCATGACACAAGGCAAGGAACATTTACATGATCTTAATCTGCAGCTAGTATGACTTTACATGACCTTGACCTGCAGCTAGTATGACAAGGAGTTTTAGAGGCAAAGCACCCCCAGAGCACAAGCAATCTACAGAACATTCAGGAAGGAAAGAGGTAAAGTTACCGATTTGTAAAAAGTAGAGCACCCTGAGTTATTGCAGAAGTTTCATCTATTTTTCTTGTTCTTAAATCAGACAGCTGTTTCTCAATAATCGCTCGAGCCTCCATTTCCGCTCTGACCTTCTTTTCTAACAGTACTGTTGCCTGTTTGTCTCTCTGCTTGGTCTTAATAACACAAGCAATTCTAAAAGAAAGGACAGAATGAACAGTCAAAAACAAGTTACATCTTCGTTTGGAGACATTACAATCATTGTAGCTAACAAATACATTCCACAGATACACACACCTTTCATTATATGGACCCCCAACTGTGCAGTTTTTAAAGAAACACATATTTGAGTTTAAAACATGACACCTGGTACTACACTTGTTGAAAGAAAACTGGTTTTCAAGCCTCGCTCTCTTAAGGCTACAACCCAATATTTAGATCAAACCACCACCCTTGGTCCACCTAAGCTAAAACAACCCTTTTGTATTCTACAACATTGACAGTTCTGGGGTAATAAACTGTTACTAATAATTTAGGGGGAAAAGCACTTTGACAGATCAGATAACAACTGCATTCTTTAATCGGTTGTTATTTTATTTATTTTATGGTAACAAAAGTTATTCGTATATTAAAACTAAAACCAACACATACAAAAAAAAACACACATACTTGTTCTGTAGCAGATCATTTGCTTGTCGAAGCAGTGATATTTCTGGTCGAAGACTTCGTTCACTGTTTGTGAGGTTACAGAAGTGACTGCGAAGCTCTTGTTCACACTGTTTACTGGTCAGGAGGTCTGACTTTAACTTCTTAACATCCTGCTCTAGCCTAAAAACAAATTACATTTTTTTTTTGTTTTGTTTTAAATAAACACAACTTTGAGATTACTAGCATCTTTTTTTTTTTTTTTTACCTTCCATGCATTATGTAATACAAATCAGACAGAAACTCTCAAGTGGTGACATTTCAACTTTCAACACTTGAGACTCACCAGATCTTTAGTAGTTTAAAGATTCAAATGGAAATTACGAAGTCTAAAATAAATTAATATCACACAAAATTTCTGCAACATCTTAAGTCTTCCAAAATGAAATCTTTCAACTCTGTTGAATCCACTAGTCACCCTCTATGGGTGCACAGCAAGGTCTATCCCAGTTACATGAATAACTTCCCATTCATTTTGATATGTGCACCCCACACCACACCTCATCCGCAATTAAGAATAAAACAAACAACTTACTTCCTTATCTGTTCAGAGTGAGTGGTTTGATTTGGTGAAAGGCTTTGTTCGCTCATTTCTCGATTAGGACTAAGGTTTTTGGTAGAGCTTTTCTGTTTCTTCTCCCCTTTAACAATAGGCACTAAGATACGGTTGGGCGTCTTACGCACTTTGGGTGATGTATTTTTAGCAGTCCTTTGAGCTTTAGCCCCTTGTTCCTCTTGAGGTAGACATTCAGAACTTTCAGATGTCTCACAAGTTTGACTTCTGTTCAGGCAGTTCTCCTTGTTGTCACTCTCATTTGATTTAAAAGTTGAAGGCTGGTGACTCTGGTCATTTAGCTTTGTACCCTCCATGTCATTCTTTTTGTCTTTGCAATCAGTTTGGGGACAGTCTAATATGTACTTGGCATCTGTAAGAACAGCCCCATTCTGACACTGGTATTGTGTGCAATCTGATTTTGCGGTCCACCTAGAAGCTGCAAATATAAAAGACATACATATGTTTTAAAAATCTGAAATTATGTATTTCCTTTTGGGAACCACTAGAATAGAAACCAGTGCAGGAACATACAGAGGGTCTCTTAATACCGTAATAAGTGCAAGGTTATTGTGAAATGCAATCTGAGACTTTTATAGGAGGCTAGGAGTGTATAATACAATGTAGGTGAAGACTGGTGCAAGATCAATGCAGTAATCTTGTTCACCATGAAGAATGTGACACAGACATCAATTTAACTCTTAGCACATGACCTGAAATCACTGTTAACAAAGAACGGCGCAGTTCGAATAAATGAATACATGTCACTGACCATAATTAAATGGTGTACTTTAGAAATGTTTTTTTTTTATCATTCATTTTCACTTACCATGTCTGTTTGCACATTTTAAAAACCGGGAAGTAAAGAATATTTTGCTTGTAGGCAAAACATTTTCCCAGGGTAAAAAAAAAGCAGACAATTGCACAGAATGAATATGGCACACTAGAAAATGAGGGACTAGTGAGTACAATAAGTTATTACATATTATGCATTATTTTGTTTATATAGTTTAAAATCCAGAAGAATGTGCCTCTAATGACATTGGAGGCTTAAATATTGTCTTTTTGCCTGTTGCTTAGACGTAGCATAGACAACCCACCCCCCAAAACTCTATGAGTGAGAAATTCAATAGACTGCTATGATTTTTTTTTTTCTTTTAATATTGTTTACTGCCTTGAATATTATTATTAACACTATGACTAAGATAACTAACTATAAAAAGTGTTGCATAAACCTGGGTATCTGAGGCCAAAATGTACATTAAACACTAGTTTGGCCTTCGGATGAAAATAAAACTCCCATTGCATATCAATTTCTGGTTTTGTTATGAGTTTAAAGAGACACACCTGAGCTTGTTACCTACAGTATACTGTTGATAATCAAGCTTGTAGTAAAACCTGGAATGGTGAAACTGCTATGCAGTAGGAGTCTTATTTCCATCCCTGAAGGGTCTCAATGTTACGAGATATTCGGGTAATTCTTAGTTACATAAACAACAAATGCAATCTATTAAATCACGGCAGGTTAATCCAGCAAGAAAGGTAATAGATCACGTACCAAGAGTAAAATACGATTTCAAGCAAATCAGACAATCGATTCAAAATACCAAAGTGAATGAAGAGTTTCACTTTTACTTCAGAACCATTGTATACATTTTTACATTGTTTCAAATATGATCAGAACAATGCAATAGGCTGTTGGTTTTCAGACACCTGTTATATACTATCAACGTTGCAATCGTGTTGGGCATTCTTAAGAATTGAAGTCTACACTGACCACAGTGGTGTGATATAAATGCATATTGTTTGGTTATACTAGTTGGAAACGACAACCAAATAGCCCTAACTAGCATCCCCTGGCTTTTTTTTTTTTTTTTTTTTTTTACTTTGGGTGCTATGTGTATTGCTTAAAATAAACAATAAGATTTATTGTAGACACAATGCATAACTTGAATATACTGGATGGATACGGACAGTGGAGCCTTGTCACATATTCTAAATCACTGCGCTGCTTCACAGAATTTAAAGTACCAGTAGCAATCTTGTTTACAGTTACAGATGTACAGTAACTATAAAAATGCGTGAACAATTACCAGCAAAAAAAATCCCAAAAGTATTAAGTAGACATTCCGATTTGGATGAAGAACAATTAAATGAACCGGAAGATAGCAAAATAGAAAAAAAAAAAAAAAAAAAAAAATGCTATCTTTATACTCACTCACCCCGACTTTGTCACTTCAAATAATGTATTTTTAGCGGTTTGTAAACGCCACGAGACACACAAAAAGACACTTCTGCACACTATCCACCCCTCTCCGACACACACCTTGAAATATTACTGAAATCCGAGACGTCATTATTATTTATTTCTTTTTACCCCCCGTTCTGCTGAAACAACAGCGTCTTGCACTCAGAGAAATAATTAATTCAGTGCCGTCTCAACTCCACCTCCTGGTGGATCTTTTCAATGACAATGTGCAATTCAACACATCAAAAACAAACACTTTACAGGTTTCAATTAAATCAATTTACTCAGCTTAACTTAGTGTGTAGTTCAGTTATAAATGGCACTACTTTTGTCCCTTTATTGGAGTACGGACATTTAATAAAAAACACATACTGTTGTCCTAAAAATGTATTATTTTTTTCAAATTCACTGTTTGACCTGGATTACAAATGCAGTAAGGCCCTTCAGGGTGCTCATATACGTCAAATATACAGACTTCTCAGGATGCACAACGCCCAGAGGCGTCCGTATAGTCGATGTATACAGACACCCAGTCATATGCGCACACACACACACACACACATATATATCTGAGAAAAACAACAAAGAAAGTGATTTCTGTCATTTCTAATTGTTCTATTGAAAAATATAAATTAGAGATTCATCTTTATAATAAAAAACAAATGATTACATAACATGCAAAAAATGAAAAATAACATGCAAAAACTACTTTCATACTTTGACAAAAGTATTTTTGTATGAAACCCATTCGTTGCTAATTATTGACAATTATCATGATCGAAAACCAAAACCTGATGATAATTATAGAATAAATAAATATAATAATCATCAAGTGCTGAAAAATAAATTGGAAATTTGTGATTCAAAAAAGCAAAACTAAAGAGTACAGCAACAATCTCAAAATGGCAGCAATATAACTAAACGAAAAAGGACAAACTACCAGAAAAATAGCAGAAAGACTGAAAAGCACTGTGTGGGCTATTATTGACAAACACAGGAGAATAGGAACTACTGCAACTAGCTCCAGGTGTGAAAGACCAAGAAAGATTTCTGCAAAATCTGGAAGAAGAATCGTTCGAGCAGCCTGGCAAAACTCTCGGATTACTGCAAAAGATTTAACACGAGAATTGACAGAAGATGGTCTAGAAATTCACAAGCGAACAATTCAACAATACCTTAACAAGATGAATGTCCTGGGACGAAAACTTTTTTTCACCAAGAAAGCAACAATATGTCTGGAGGAAGAGAGGAGAATTTAAAGAAAAGTTCATCATGCCCAGTGTCAAACATGGTGGAGGTTATGTGATGGTATGGGCTTTGGTAATGGTTTTTCTTCCTCTGGCACTGGTGACCATTGTATTGCAGAAGGATCAATGAATTTTGCCAAATATCAATACAAAAAAAGACTGCAAGCTGTAAAGGAAGCAAAGGGTGGGCACACAAAATTCTAATTTAAGGGTGCCTAAATACTTTTGTCAAAGTATGAAATTCATTCTTGCATGTTATTTTTCATTTTAAGCATGTGTGGACAGGCTGGCGGGTGGTGGTGACGTCAGACCCGGAAGAACACACAGTACTGCGATTGTGTTTATTGCAAAATAAGAGTTGAACAAAACACAAAAACACTGACACCAAACAAAAGGACATGTTGGCCAAACAAAGAAATAATAAACAGTAACAAGATTTCCATTACACGAGAGTAGATGTTAAAACTTAATGCTGATTTGAACTCTGCTCTCGCCAAGATAAAGCACCAACTAAGACGTAGCTTTACAGTAAACTAATGTGATCCATCTGTGTCTCCATCCATTTGCGTTTCCTTCAATATGATGATGTAGATATCCTTCTGCCTGGTGTTGATGGCTGAAGTGTAATGCTGGCTCCAGGGATCAGCTTATTTCCCTCCCTAACGCATCAGCACACACAATGGCTGCGATGCTGGCTCCGGGGATCAACCACAGTGCAGTCTCCCCAGCGCATCAGCATGACAACCGTCTGGATTGAGCTAAGTAGGGTACATCTCTGGGGTCTTCAAGTGGGCACCTTCCACCCTCGGTGTTTCGTCGACTAGCCCACGACACCTCAAGAGGGCTCGACGGTGATTCTGGCATCACAGCATCACCCCCCTCAGTCGCCCACTCAACTCAACCCAGCCCAGCTTACTTACCCGTACATCAGCGTTTCTTTCTTTCTATTGTGCTTGAGATCCCCAACCAGAATCTTTCTATCTCAACCACAGCTAGTTGCTGCTCCTCTCTGCTGCTTCAGATAAGTTCTTCACTGTGCGATGCAACTCTTGGCCACTGAATCCGGCGTCTCTGAGAAACCGGGTTGTAGAATGTGCCACAAATCCTCGACAACCCACCTCCACTGGGTAAACCCAGACTCTCCATCCTCACAGTTCTGCTTCAGCAGCTATTTGAGCATACCACAGTTTCTTCCTCTCATACGCCTCATCTACAGCATCCTCCCATGGCACTGTTAACTCTACCAGATGAACAAGGCATGCTGATCCAGACCACAAGACAATAGCTGGTCGAAGATTAGTGGTGGCAATCTCCAGTGGTAAAATAAGCAGTTGACCAACACCTGCTAGCATTTTCCAGTCTCTAGCAGCTTCCAGTTGTCCTGGGCGAGACTTGGTTTTAACACCTTTTCTTGGTGGTTGCTCTCCTGGGCGGAGAAATGTTGTCTTTTGTGTGTAATGTTTTGATTGAACTGGTGGCAACTTTATTGGTCATGTTACGCTTGTCTTCCAATGCAAAGGCCAAACATTGCAGCACCTGGTCATGGCGCCAAGTAAACGTCCTTGGCTAAGAGCCACCTTACATCCTTTCAAAATGTGCCTTAATGTTGCAGGTGATGAACACAAAGGACATGAGGGATCCTCTCCTACCCAGATGTTTAGGTTCTGTGGTATTGGGAGAACCTCATATGTTGACCTGATAAGGAAACTGATCCTGCTCTGTTCCACTGATCATAGGTCTTGCCAGCCAACCTTGCATTGTTCCACACTCTCCCATCTCATCCATTCTCCCTGCTTGGCCTGGGAAATGGCCTTTACACACCTCATCCTCTCCTCCTGCTTTTGCACCTCGTTGACTACCAGCTTCCTCCATTGAGCTGGGGCTTCCTTGTGCCATGTAGGAGGAGCTGAACTGAGACTGACCCCCACTTCCATGCTGAACTTGCCCCATGATATCACCAATTCGAAGGGCAGCCTTTGCATCTTCCACAGCTTCCTTTGCCGCCCACTTTCTTCCAGTTTTCAACACAGGTGCTGCCTCCCTTACACATTTGTCGCATGACTCTACTAATGTCATTTCCAGTTGGACCTTGGTGCACTTAAACTCCTCGGTTAGAGCGGAGACTGGTAGCTGCAGTATTCCTTTACCATAAAGTCCCACTCTGCTGAGGCAGCGTGGAACTCCCAACCATTTCCTGATGTATGAACTGATTAAAGCTTCCAGCTTCTCTACTGTTGTCAAAGAAACTTTGAACACAGTCTGGCCACAGCAGCATCGGCAGTAGAGCAAACTGAAAGCACCAGTTTTAGTTTGTCTGGTAAAGCGCTGCTGTCTATGTTCTTCATTCATTTCACTGCTTGTTGTCTAACTTCTCCCACACGAACTGTGTCCTTTAAATCCCCATCGTACCATCTCCCAAGACTTTTCACTGGCTTCTCAGATACTGCCAGGCTGCTACTGGCAATGCTGTCATCAAACATGGCTCGACTGGAGTGTGCTGCTGCTGTTAACAGTAAGCTGCCAAAAGCAGAAAAGGTTGCTATAACTACTGATTTGTGGACCGCACTGACTACTGAATCTTATGTGACTATCACTTGTCATTTTACAGTGGACTGGAAAATGGAAAGTGTTTTGCAAACTCAGGTAATGCCAGAAAGTCTAGCAGATGTGCTGAAGACCGCTGCTGAAGCATGGAATATAAATGGGAAAATCACTGCTTGCGTCCATGACAATGCCAGCAACATTGTTTTAGCAAACAATGCATTTCTTGAGTGGGAATCGAATGTGTGCTTTGCACATACTCTACAGCTAGCTATTAATGATGGATTTAAACTTTCTAGTATAAGTCATGTGGTTGGTGCTGCAAGCCGACTTGTATCCCATTTCCACCACAGCACTGTTGCAACTCAGGCTTTAAGTTGAAACAGCAGCAGCAAAATCTGCCTGAGCACTGTCTTTTGCAATATTGTCATGTTTGAGCGCCTTCAAGAGCAGAGATGGGCACTTGTAGCAGTGTTATCTGACAGGGCTTACACGATACTAACAGAATCCCGAACAGTGGACCTAACGGATAATAGCTGGCAAGTTATCGAAGAGCTGCTGCCAGTATTGCGCTCCTTGAAATGTGCCACAACTGCTCTGTGTGGTGAGTGATATCAGGACCCGATGAATCTGATAAATTGTCAGTTTAAAACCACTGTGTCCGAATCTTTAAGACAGCGCTTGGCACCTTCAGATACAGAAACGGCACATAAAGTAGCACTCATCACATCAGTTTTGGACCCTCGACACAAACACCTTAAGTTTACTGATGATGCAGTTAGAATTGTTGTAAGAGAGAAAGTGGATGAACTGCTTTCAAATCTGTTGGATACGGATAGCACTGATGACATTGCGGGAGGGAAACGCACATCTATGGAAGCAGCTGGTCCGTCTGTTAAAAAAACTCGCTCTGACAAGTATACCACTATGGCTACACTGTTTGGTGAGGAGTACTACACGGAAACCACCTTGTTGAAAACACAACTTGAAAAATAAGCACTTGACGCGTGTATTCCGCCTTATGAAGACCAAAACTTCTGTAAAAAGTCTGTTGTTCTTTTCCAAAATCAGCATGATTTTATTGATTTTTTTTTTTTTTTTTTGGAATCAACATGTGCAGGTTAACCCTTTGCGGTCCTATGTCGGACCTGGTCCAACATTGCAATTATTCCTATCCGGTCCAAAAAAACGGGTGTCTAGTCGTTTTTTCTCCGGAAAAAGCCAAGAAAACCATTCAATGGCCGAGTGGGAGCGACAGGAGCCGAGACAAGTCGCAAAATAAATAAATAAATAAAAAGAGCGTATCTCATGAATAGTCATACTTGCCCCTGGCATCAGATAGGGGCGGTCATGAGGAAACAAGCTGGCTGATACTGCATCAGCGCTTAGAGAATATCACAGACATTTGCAGAGCTTTTTTGAGATGTTATAGTAATAAAATAATGACTTGGATCGCATTATTGAGGAGTTTGGTGATAAAACGAGTGATCAGGAGATGATTGATCGGTATGTACGACTATTATTATTATTATTATTTATTTCTTAGCATAGGTGAAATCTATAGCGAACGAAAGGGTGGGGCGGGGCTGGAGATGCCTAGTGAGTGCTTTGTTGATATGCAGGGCCTTTGAAACCCGTTTGACTGTGGAAAAAAAATACTTTTAAACAGCTCGTCTAAAATGAACTGCGCGTGTGAAAATGAATTGGACCTGACGTGCCTGACACACACTTAATAAATGGACTGCAACGGGTTAATGCCTGTTTAAGTTATGTATGTAGCCTATGTTTTCTAGCAGTTGTTAAACAAGATCTAAATGCAACTTACAGGTTTAAATATATGTAGTTTTTTTTTTTTTTTTTAATTCAAGTTCTAGTGTGAATTCCGATTTTCTACTTTTTATTTTCTTATTCCAATACCTTATGTACTGCATAACAGATGGATTGCTTCCAATAGACCTGTCATTCTAAATTAGAGGTCAAATATTCAAACTTTTTTGTAATAGAATACTCGAATACCTAATTATTTGAAATTCCCACCCCTATAAATTACCTCCTCTCCACACCCATTCTCCACTCCTGAACACACAACCCCGAGTGAGTGCTCCGTGCATCTATATATTCAATTACTAATTAATTATGCACTTGAATTCCAGCACGTGAACTAATCTGTGCACTCCCCGTGCTTACAATTAATACACATTTTATCTGCACGTGAAGGGATTGTGCAATCCTCGTGCCTAAATACAACTATACATTTTAAATCACTCATGCTCCACAGCCCCATTATATCCTGTGCACCAATATATATATTATATATATATATTATATATATATATATATATATATATATATATATATATATATATAATTGATTTCCATTACACGAGAGTAGATGTTAAAACTTCATGCTGATTTGAACTCGGCTCTCGCCAAGATAAGCACCAACTAAGACGTAGCTTTACAGTAAACTAATGTGATCCATATGTGTCTCCATCCATTTACGTTTCCTTCCATATGATGATGTAGATATCCTTCTGTCTGGTGTTAATGGCTGAAGTGTAATGTTGGCTCCAGGGATCAGCTTATTTTGCCTCCCTGGCGCATCAGCACACACAACGGCTGCGATGCTGGCTCCGGGGATCAACCAAAGTGCGGCCTCCCCAGCGCATCAGCATGACAACCGTCTGGATTGAGCTAAGTAGGGTACATCTCTGGGGTTTTCAAGTGGGCACCTTCCATCCTCAGTGTTTCGTCGACTAGCCCACGACACCTCAAGAGGGCTCGACGGTGATTCTGGCGTCCCAGCATCACCCCCCTCCGTCCCCCACTCAACTCAGCCCAGCTTACTTACCTGTCCCCAGCCAGAATCTTTCCCTCTCAACCACAGCCAGTTGCTGCTCCTCTCTGCTGCTTCAGATAAGTTCTTCACTGTGCGACGCAACTCTTGGCCACTGAATCCGACGTCTCTGAGAAACCGGGTTGTAGAGTGTGCCACAAATCCTCGACAACCCACTTCCACTGGGTAAACCCGAACTATCCATCCTCGCTGTTCCGCTTCAGTGGCTAGTTGAGCATACCGCAGTTTCTTCCTCTCATACGCCTCATCTACAGCATCCTCCCATGGCACTGTTAACTCTACCAGGTGAACAAGGCGTGCTGATCCAGACCACAAGACAATATCTGGTCGAAGGTTAGTGGTGGCAATCTCAGGTGGAAAAATAAGCCGTTATATATATATATATATATATATATATATATATATATATATATATACACAGTACTGTGCAAAAGTTTTAGGCAGGTGTGAAAGAATGCTGTAAAGTAAGAATGCTTTCAAAAATAGACATGTTAATAGTTTATATTTATCAATTAACAAAATGCAAAGTGAGTGAACAGAAGAAAATCTACATCAAATCAATATTTGGTGTGACCACCCTTTGCCTTCAAAACAGCATCAATTCTTCTAGGTACACTTGCACACAGTTTTTGAAGGAACTCGGCAGGTAAGTTTGCCCAAACATCTTGGAGAACTAACCACAGTTCTTCTGTGGATTTAGGCAGCCTCAGTTGCTTCTCTCTCTTCATGTAATCCCAGACAGACTCGATGATGTTGAGATCAGGGCTCTGTGGGGGCCATACCATCACTTCCAGGACTCCTTGTTCTTCTTTACGCTGAAGATAGTTCTTAATGACTTTCGCTGTATGTTTGGGGTCGTTGTCATCCTGCAGAATAAATTCGGGGCCAATCAGATGCCTCCCTGATGGTATTGCATGATGGATAAGTATCTGTCTGTACTTCTCAGCATTGAGGAGACCATTAATTCTGACCAAATCCCCAACTCCATTTGCAGAAATGCAGCCCCAAACTTGCAAGGAACCTCCACCATGCTTCACTGTTGCCTGCAGACACTCATTCGTGTACCGCTCTCCAGCCCTTTGGCAAACAAACTGCCTTCTGCTACAGCCAAATATTTCAAATTTTGACTCATCAGTCCAGAGCACCTGCTGCCATTTTTCTGCACCCCAGTTCCTGTGTTTTCGTGCATAGTTGAGTCGCTTGGCCTTGTTTCCATGTCGTAGGTATGGCTTTTTGGCCGCAAGTCTTCCATGAAGGCCACTTCTGACCAGACTTCTCCGGACAGTAGATGGGTGTACCAGGGTCCCAATGTTTTCTGCCAATTCTGAGGTGATGGCACTGTTGGACATCTTCCGAATGCGAAGGGAAGTAAGCATGATGTGTCTTTCATCTGCTGCAGTAAGTTTCCTTGGCCGACCACTGCGTCTACGGTCCTTAACGTTGCCCGTTTCTTTGTGCTTCTTCAAAAGAGCTTGGACAGCACATCTGGAAACCCCTGTCTGCCTTGAAATTTCTGCCTAGGAGAGACCTTGCTGATGCAGTATAACTACCTTGTTGCTGTGCTCAGTCTTGCCATGGTGTATGACTTTTGACAGTAAACTGTCTTCAGCAACCTCACCTTGTTAGCTGAGTTTGGCTGTTCCTCACCCAGTTTTATTCCTCCTACACAGCTGTTTCTGTTTCAGTTAATGATTGTGTTTCAATCTACATACTGAATTGATGATCATTACCACCTGTTTGGTATAATTGTTTAATCATACACCTGACTATATGCCTACAAAATCCCTGACTTTGTGCAAGTGTACCTAGAAGAATTGATGCTGTTTTGAAGGCAAAGGGTGGTCACACCAAATATGGATTTGATTTAGATTTTTCTTCTGTTCAGCTCACTTTGCATTTAGTTAATTGATAAATATAATCTAATAACATGTCTATTTTTGAAAGCATTCTTACTTTACAGCATTTTTTCACACCTGCCTAAAACTTTTGCACAGTACTGTATATACATACACACACACACACACACACACACACACACACACCAACAATAACATAAAACACAATCTACACACAGGAACGGGTTATATATTAAAAAAAAAACTGAAATCGCTACTTTAATTTATATCTTTCAATAGAACAATTAGAAATTATAGAAATAACTTAGTGAGTTCTCTATTTTTTTTTGTCTGTGACTGTATATTGTTGTCTGAAAAAATAAAGGAGGTGACATCAGAAAAAAGATGCCAAATAAAGAATGAAAGAATGAATGCATTAATTAAAAATGATCCCCACAATCAAGACTAAACTCTGTGCAATAACTTATATTCCTTACAGTCTATTTCATATCTTGGGTAAAGTTGCAGGCCTGGAGGTAGAGCTTGTTGCAGTAACTGCGTGTTGAAGTTGTTTTCTTTTTGCACAGCTTGCTGTATCCTCAGTTTAACAATGCTGGTGAAGTGGCAGGTTGCATCAAATCCCAAGTAAACTACTGGGTACCCAATGCTTTAAAAGAAAGGAGGGAGACAAGTGGTACAGTAAATGCTGTGCTGAACTCTTATTTTTACAACAAAACTGAAAGTAAACACAGTACAAATGTGTCGGTTCATTGTACAGTATTCACCATTCATGGATTCAAATATACTTTTTTTTCTGGAATGATGGGAGCACTCCTGAACACTTCTTAGGTCAGTTTCAGACAGATGCGCTAGAGGCGTGCCAAACTCAATTCAAGCACAAAATTTTGAAAAAAAAAAAAAGTCCCAATTAAAGTACGAGTAGAGCACCGCGTGAAAGAATTCAGTTTGCCTCAATGCTCTTTTGACGCTAGCACGCCTTCCTCTGCCTCTGAAAATATATTTTAACTGTTTTTTAGATTTCATGTTCCTAATTTAAATTAATGTAAAAATGGCATCCTGTGTGCCCTTTGTTGAGATTTGCCGTTTTCAGAGTCTGGGTGCTTAATGTGTTTTTATGCAGTCATCCGCCTTTATGGAATCTAGGTCGCCACTGACTCACGGTGTTTTTTTTTTTTTTTTTTCCTGTTAACAGAAACTGTTTGACAATATATGAATACTATAAAATCACACATTAAATGTCACTCACATGCAAAATTCGATCTTTTGATTTGTATAATGCATATTAAAAGTTGTATTAATTTAAAATCCGCTACCAAATCGTTATACGTAGCAACTCTACATGGTGCCTCTGTCATGTATGGAGCAGGGTATAGTATCCAAAGCACTGGGGCAGTATGGTTGTAGTGCTTCAGTAAAAATATGTACTGAATATCTAGTGTACAAGACCGTCTAAGAGACGTGTTATGGTAGAATATGTTTTAAACATACAAAATATACGATAACACTAATAATTTTAATTTCGAAAACTGAGCACTGTCCGTCCCTCCCCCCCTCCAGCTCGTGTTATCCAGAAGCAAACCTTTAATTTCTTTATTCTCCATCTCGACAGCAAAGCGTTGGATAGCGTAAGCTGTATTGAAATCCCCTCTGCTGTTTGGGATTTTTTTGTTAAATGCCCAGACGACCAAAAAAAAAGTTGAATGCAAACTGTGCAAGCGACTCGTATCATGGAGGCATAACCAATCCCCCAGGGTCAATTAACAAGCGTAAATTCATATTATTATTATTAGTATTAATATTTTTAGTAGTGGTAAAATGTGACTGATATCCTGCTTGGAATGGTGACTGTTAAATAAAGCTTTGTTTTGCCTCATTCCACTGCAGTTGACAATGCAAGCTTATAGTATGTATCGCAAACAGCTTCAATTACGTGTAAATAAACAATGTGTATTTTTATTTAAATTATAAAAACATGATTACGGATTTATATAATGTATTTCTAAACTACATGTGAATGTTTTATTCCATTAATATGGATTACTCGTAAAATAATAGGACTTTCAATCAAATATAAACAAGTAGCTATGCAAATGAGTACCATCGAAGGCTTGAACCTTCCTTTGGTAATGTGTTCCAAACCTTCGAAGGTCACAATGTACCCTTCGTTGCAGCCCTAACGGAATCAAAACATTTATTTCTCCAATACTGAGAGATATTAATAATGTATTATTATTATTATTTTACAATAAAGGAGACATATGACGGTTACATGCGATTAAAACTTGTTTAGCTGTGTATTTGTTTGACACAAGCGAACTGCGCTGTGTAGGCCTACTGTTCTCAAATAACTTTTGTTTATAATAGCCATATATCATCATTTGTCTACGATGTGATTTTACGATGCACTGTGGGAGATTTCTTTGGAATATGTGTGAGATACGCTTTCAGTTCGCTGGTATGAAACCAATTGGTTCTCCGAATTTAATGAAGTGCGGCTCTAACGCGTACTTTATTTCAATTCGGCACGCCGCTGGAGCATCCGTCTGAAACTGGCCTTAGTCAATAAAATATATATATATACAGTACTGTGCAAAAGTTTTAGGCAGGTGTGAAAAAATGCTGTAAAGTAAGAATGCTTTCAAAAATAGACATGTTAATAGTTTATATTTATCAATTAACAAAATGCAAAGTGAGTGAACAGAAGAAAAATCTATATCAAATCAATATTTGGTGTGACCACCCTTTGCCTTCAAAACAGCATCAATTCTTCTAGGTACACTTGCACACAGTTTTTGAAGGAACTCGGCAGGTAGGTTGGTCCAAACATCTTGGAGAACTAACCACAGTTCTTCTGTGGATTTAGGCAGCCTCAGTTGCTTCTCTCTCTTCATGTAATCCCAGACAGACTCGATGATGTTGAGATCAGGGCTCTGTGGGGGCCATACCATCACTTCCAGGACTCCTTGTTCTTCTTTACGCTGAAGATAGTTCTTAATGACTTTTGCTGTATGTTTGGGGTCGTTGTCATGCTGCAGAATAAATTTGGGACCAATCAGATGCCTCCCTGATGGTATTGCATGATGGATAAGTATCTGCCTGTACTTCTCATTATTGAGGAGACCATTAATTCTGACCAAATCCCCAACTCCATTTGCAGAAATGCAGCCCCAAACTTGCAAGGAACCTCCACCATGCTTCACTGTTGCCTGCAGACACTCATTCGTGTACCGCTCTCCAGCCCTTTGGCAAACAAACTGCCTTCTGCTACAGCCAAATATTTCAGATTTTGACTCATCAGTCCAGAGCACCTGCTGCCATTTTTCTGCACCCCAGTTCCTGTGTTTTCGTGCATAGTTGAGTCGCTTGGCCTTGTTTCCACGTCGGAGGTATGGCTTTTTGGCCACAAGTCTTCCATGAAGGCCACTTCTGACCAGACTTCTCCGGACAGTAGATGGGTGTACCAGGGTCCCACTGTTATCTGCCAATTCTGAGCTGATGGCACTGTTGGACATCTTCCGATTGTGAAGGGAAGTAAGCATGATGTGTCTTTCATCTGCTGCAGTAAGTTTCCTTGGCCGACCACTGCGTCTACGGTCCTTAACGTTGCCCGTTTCTTTGTGCTTCTTCAAAAGAGCTTGGACAGCACATCTGGAAACCCCTGTCTGCCTTGAAATTTCTGCCTGGGAGAGACCTTGCTGATGCAGTATAACTACCTTGTGTCTTGTTGCTGTGCTCAGTCTTGCCATGGTGTATGACTTTTGACAGTAAACTGTCTTCAGCAACCTCACCTTGTTAGCTGAGTTTGGCTGTTCCTCACCCAGTTTTATTCCTCCTACCCAGCTGTTTCTGTTTCAGTTAATGATTGTGTTTCAACCTACATACTGAATTGATGATCATTAGCACCTGTTTGGTATAATTGTTTAATCATACACCTGACTATATGTCTACAAAATCCCTGACTTTGTGCAAGTGTACCTAGAAGAATTGATGCTGTTTTGAAGGCAAAGGGTGGTCACACCAAATATGGATTTGATTTAGATTTTTCTTCTGTTCACTCACTTTGCATTTAGTTAATTGATAAATATAATCTATTAACATGTCTATTTTTGAAAGCATTCTTTCTTTACAGCATTTTTTCACACCTGCCTAAAACTTTTGCACAGTACTGTATATATATATATATATATATATATATAAAATCGGTACCACCAATTAGGTACAATCCTAGTACTGCTGGATATCAACAGATTATATATTACCCAAATATATACCTCATAATACAGACACCAGGGAAATCACTCCTTGTATTTCTCCAAAACAATTTCCATACATTTGAATGTCCAATACCTTTGCGCAATTTATAAATATTTTCATCTGGGGCATTTGCAGTAGATTACACATACATTTCAGTGTAACCAGACAATTATCAGTGTGAATATAACCCATTAAACAGGTGGCTTATACATACCGTATACTATTGGGAACAAATTAATTCACACATTGTTTAAAGTACACATTATTGATAAAATCTCTTTTCTAAAACAATGTAACCATTGTTCCATATATAAGTGTGAATAAATAACGTATTGAAACTGACTGCAAGTAACCAACTTATTTTGCCATTTGTGTTTATATGAGCTTGTTAGCCGACTCGTCACAATGCATTTGTTCCAGGTTTTTTCTAAGCTAGACACATGAATGCTTTTTGTGTTTTGAGCCATGGCTATACAGAAGCTACACAGTGATGACCACAACCCTCCTATAATTTGTTTCTAACTCAGAATCATCTACTGCTCTATTGCTGAAGAGATTTGAGCAAAACCCAGTACAAATACCACATACACTAGTGCAGACTACCAAGACAAACATACAAATCTGCTATACATCATTAAAAAGCACAATGAAAGTACGTTTTTCATACAAACAATTTTTTCTTACTGGGACGTGTAAAATATACAATGGTCAAAACTTGTATAACCCACTTGATGCTCTGGCATTAAGCCATTACATAAACATAGACAATGTGTTTAACTAGACAAAATTATGTACAAAGTAATAATTACGTATAAAGTAACTAAACTGCTTTCAACCTACCAGTGTGCTGCAAATAGATGAGACACATTCACATGGGAATTTTTCAGATCTTTAAACCTGAGAGCTGCTTCGATATAAACAAGCAGTATCCATAGCGACACTGTAGACAAACACAATCCTCTCTCTAAAGGAAAAATACATAAGTGAAAACAATACAAATTATTGTTTTAAATTAAGAATGCAATCCTTACTGGTGCCATAGTAAATCATTGCTTGTAACTGACTGTCATTTATCACGGCTATACAGGACCTGTAACGTCATGAGGGTTTTTTTGTATGTTTTATTAACGACTCAAAAAACGTTGCTTACTCAAATGAGTGATATTTCATACCGGTTAGTAATCATTCTTACATATGCTGCTCTTTTGAAATGCTTTGTTTTGTGCAATATATTCAGTTGAAGTAACATGTCTCTCTTACCTGTATGCCATATGTAATCAAACCATATATATGTGCTGGCAGCAAAGAAAAGCCAGTGCAGAGGTACAAAGATTAAACAAAATACATCCAAGGTGAATGCTGCACATACGAAAACCACACACACCACCTGGAAACAAAAGTGGGGTAAATATTTAAAAGAAACATATTTAATTAAATGTTATGATCCTGAAAAAAAGAATAGACAGAACCCTTTTAAGCCGAGAGGACACTAGTCTACATGTTGCTAGAAAAATGTAGAAAGGGATACTTTTTTTGTGCAAGCTGCAAGTTTCAGGCAACTTTGTTGTAAGCAACTGTATCAAAGGACTGTTGATTTTGTAGAATCAACATTACGTCATAGAATAAGTCAGTCAGTGAAAGTGATGTAAAATGTCATGTGACTAGCTTCTTCGCTGGCAAAAAAAACTTAGAAAAATGAATTTGCAGCCGGTGTGGAATATTGTTCACATTCAGGGTATTTTTTTTATTTATTTATTTTTTATAGGTGGTATAGGCAAGTAAATAAGTGTTAATCGGTCCTGGTGGTAATTTATGACCAATTTGTCAGTTAATACCACAAGATGTAGTGGAGTGACATTGATGTCGACACAATTATTAATATTATATTCCTTGAAAAAAATGATTTACTATTATGAACCGTTTAAACATAATGTTGTGTTGGCATTATAGTCTAATATTAGGAATTACAAAAATAAATCCAGTTTGGTACCGATGCTGAAGCATTATAGCGTTCATGTTAAACTGCAGCAGTGTGTTAACGATATGTTATTTTAACTGAGTGTTAGCGGTGTGTTAACAGTGCATTAGCTGCGTGATAACAATATGTTAGTGTGTTACGGTGTTAACGGTGTGTTGACGGTGTGTTGCCAGGTTGTGTTTTCAGTGGTCATTTTGTCTCAAATAAAGGCTTTCATTTGATACAACTTAATAGCAATGGATAAAGTGAGTCCTACTTTTGTTTAAAGCCATTTTGAACATTGCAGTTCAACAGGCGCAACTTGCAAATATCGTTACACAGTTGCCGATATCTGATTTGTAAAGAAAAAAAATAATAAAATCCTCACCTGGCATAATTAGGAATTCTGTTCAAAATAATACAGTACAATAAACTAGAACAATAAATACTAAGGTTAAAAGCTGGTAAATTGTGTGGACACTAAAAAAACACCAATACATTTTTGATAGGAAATATCATCTTTGTATTGTCTTCTCTGTGTTACCCATCAACATCATATCACAATTTCTACATACTGTAGAACAGTGTCCCCTGAAATTTGAAGCAACGGATTTTATTCTACATGTCCTAGTGACTAGTGTTCCCTTGGCTTTAGGTTAACTAAAGTAGCCTACTTAAATTGTAAAACCTCTGAATGACTAAATAATATCAACATTCAAGCCTCAATCATCTAATCATAAAAAAATACAATCATTGTGTGTGTGTGTGTGCTTTTTTTGCTTTTTAATTATTTGAAATTATAATGCTTACCAGGCCATGACCGTGGAAAAAGGTGTAAACACTCCCAAAGAAAAGCCAGCAAGGCCACAGATATTCAAATCGAAACTCTAAAATGAAGTCAGCCAAAAGAACCAGAATCCAGACTACCATGAACTTCAGAAATGCAAAAGCACTGAAAAGGACAGATAAAAACAGGCTAGCAATGTACATACTGTAGGATGATACACATATTTGAGAGTCTTCAGTTTCCAATGTGTTACATGTTATCTTATAGTAATAATAATAATAATAATAATAATAGTAATAATAATAGTAATAATAATAATAATAATACATTTGTTTTTATATAGCATCTTTCATAGTGGACCACCATCACAAAGCGCTTTACAGAGGTAGGCTGTGAACTGTGCATTATATAAAGAGTCACTTACAACAGGACACTGATTTAACATCTCATCCGCAGGATGAAGCACAAGGAGGTTAAGATGCCAAATAACAGTTGCACAGTTAAATGTTGTTTTGTTCATTCCCAAAATAAATAACACATTCCTTGCCATTTTATTTTATTTATTTATTTATTTCATTCCTTGCCATTACTGTTTCTCCACAGTAAACAGTGGTCATAGACACGTTTTCATAAAGTAATAATATGAGGTTTACTTGTGCTGTTTTGTAGCTGAACAAGCAAACAAAAACTGAAATTTAAACTTTAAACATTTAAAATAAAACAAACGTGGCAATGGTGTTGTAAAATAAAGGTGAAAATAAATCACCGTTTTGCTTCTGTTTACTACATTCCACATAACAAAGTCACAACAAAAAATATATAACATCAGGGCTAGAAGTTAACTTTTTAAGGCAGTAGTGAGGATTTGCTACCAGCCTGGAAAGTAGATAGCAAAATGGTCTTATTCGGTTGCAGCTAATTCGACTAATAATTATATATAAAATAATTTAAAAAGTAAACACCCACCTATTGGTTTAAATAGACTGAATATCCCAAACTATCACATAGTAGGCTTATATTTAAATCAGAAAGTATTTATTGAAACCACCTTGTGCTCAACTAAGTAATGGAACTAATGCAATTCCTTGTCGAAATGTATTTTGTTTTATCCTTAAGTTCTACAAGAATGCAACCATACCTGTCATCTAAGCACTTGATATGCCTTCAGTACAGTTAACCAAGTTATGTTTCATCGGTGCAAATTAAGTGGTACGGAATTATCCTCATGTCTTCAGTTATTGACTAAGATTTTGTTAACTAACAAATCACACACCTATAAAGACAGCGATGTAAAAAAATAATAAAAATACAAAAAATACAAAAAAAGTAACGTGTGCCACAATATAATTGAATCCTGCATTGTATGACCTTATAAATTATAAGGTTACAACCACAACTGAGCTGTTTTGAAAATGAAAGCTAATTCAAGCATGGTACCGCTACATTTAAAAGATTCATGCAACATGTTATACTAGGTGGTTTGTTCATAAATATGATGCTCGTACCCTGCCTTTTCACTGCATTTTTAAATCTGTACAATTTTGAAGAAATGAACTAAAAAGTAATAACAGAATAAGGGATATCAACCAAGGCTTTATATATATTTGTGTGACCCTGAGCAAGTCACTTAACCTACTTGTGCTCCGTCTTTCGGGTGAGATGTAGTTGTGAGTGACTGCAGCTGATGCATAGTTCACACACCCTAGTCTCTGTAAGTCGCCTTGGATAAAGGCATCTGCTAAATAAATAAATAATAATAATAAAATAATATATATATATATATATATATATATATATATATACACACACACACACATACACACACACACGGTTCGTTTTATTAAACAGTGACGTTAAATAAATATACACTTTCTTATCTTAGTGGGTTTTAATGCAACTTTAAAATTGCTACTTTTGTATTAAGTGTACACTGTTATTTAAATGGTCTGACTGTGGCAGTTGTATGTGTGACTTGCTATACAAATGTATTGTGGTTTGTTCTTTTTTTTGCTATGTACTGTACAGTGCTTTGCAATATTTTTGTATAAAAAGCGCTATATAAATGCAATAAATATATAAATATATTAGTTAGCTGTGTGTGTGTATATACTGAACTCTGCTGGACGTGAAGGACTGCTGTGCTGTAAGTAGGTCACCTTGGGATGTCTGTCGGGACTGTACTATAAAATAACATTTGCTTACTAAGGTGGGTGTACATCACTTTGTATTACATGCTGGATTGAGGTTGCAGTCTCTTCGGGGGTGTCATGTACATAAGCAGAGTTGCGCGTTTCTTTCTTTATTTTTTGAGCCGGGGTAGAAAAAAAAAAACCTTTACGTTTCTTTATTGAGAGCGGCGTTTATTCGAGGCCGGCTGTACAAAAGAGTTGGCTCCTTTGCAAGGAGTGTATATCGGGCTTATGTCTTTGTGTGTGATTACGTCATCTACCAGCCCTACTGCTGCCTTCCCCCGTGCACGCTACAATATATATAACATTTTGTGTTAAAGCACACGTTTCACTAGTTAAACAGGAGAAGTACGCAAGGTAGTGATAATCTATTATAAAAAATAAAACAAATAGACAAATGAATGCACCTCAAGATTGTATTTCGTCCATTATTCGTACTGAGTAAACAAGGAAGTCGCTTGGATCATGGTAGCTAGCTATTTGCTTCTGGTTTTTGTTTTTTGTCGTAGTCAGAATTTTGATAAAGTAATAATTATCTACCTAGTCTTTCTTCATTTTTAGAGTGGGTGAAACCAGGGTTAACATTATAACAAAATAATCTCCATGACAATTAAAATTGGCATTTTATAGATACTGTACTGAATAAACTTAATACTATTACCGGTAAATATGTACGTGTTCACTCAAGGTCGGTGATATACTGCAGCGTCAGGTATCAGAAAAATGCTACTGCATAATAAAACTAGTAGCAAATTAAGAGTTTTGAGTAGCAAAATGATACCAAATATATGTTAACTTCGAGCCTTGATAAAATATACAGTCTACATAAAAAATCATTACACATTTGAGGAAGTTGGGTACTGTTTAAGCGAAGCATTTCAGAATGACATGTTTGCCTTTTTTCTGTCCTATGAGATTCTGGCTCGCTCTAAAGCAGCACAACACGTTTTTGACCCAGATGGCTTTCCATAGAGATCACTATGTGTGCGTGCACATAATCTGATTTGTTTACTTTTTGCGGTCTAAAACTT
Organism: Acipenser ruthenus; assembly: GCF_902713425.1. Classification (NCBI taxonomy): domain Eukaryota; kingdom Metazoa; phylum Chordata; class Actinopteri; order Acipenseriformes; family Acipenseridae; genus Acipenser; species Acipenser ruthenus. The sequence continues at coordinate 68,576,208 of NC_081194.1, read as the reverse complement.
TTAGGCCTAAATAGTGTTTTATATATATATATAAAATCTCACATGTCAGAGCTATTTTTCAGTTACCATTTTTTTTTAAACTTCTGGTGAGGCAGTAAATAAGTGCAAGGTATTTTTGTTATTTGTAGCGAATACGAACATCTGATTTTTGTATCCAAATACATGTAAAAATAATATTTGTTTGAATTTTCAGATATAATAATAATAATAATAATAATAATAATAATAATAATAATAATAATAATAATAATAGGGTTATTCCACGCCAGCTCAACCAGAAAAGGGACATTTCGTTGCCCGTCCGTCTCAGAAAATTCACCTGGAAGTTTTCTGATATGCTGAGTTCAGAAACGATAGCCATTATTATTATTATTATTTTTTTTTTTTTTTTAACATGTCCCCTTCGACCTGTGACCTTGCAAAGGTCAACCTAAAGTGAGAAAGGGACCTTGACCAGAAAAATCACCCTGGGTGCAATTTAGACGCTACCATCATGTGTAGCACCGCGTTCTACTCATATTGAATAGGGCTTTTCAGAAAAAAAAAAAAATACTAGGAGCACCCTTCTCACTTCTGGCAAAATTGCCAGACGAGGGGTAACTGACAAGTTTTATTCGAACTTCAGCCTAACCCTTTACCCTGTAGGGGATGTGGGTCCTAAAATGTAAGTATTGCTGTAAGAACCTTAGGAACCAGTCTTCCAAATTATGTGAAAAACATATGGTTTCAACTCCCACCACTGGTCATTAAACCCCCTTGAAATTTGAATTTTTGCTATTGTACCAAGTTTAGGCCGTAATAACTTGCGTGTGTGGGGGGGGGGGGATTCCAAAAAATCACCCGAAGATATGTTTGGATAGATGTTGATGAGATCTACAAGCACCAATCAAGATATGATGGTATCCAGGGATTTTTGGCAGATTTTTTAAGTTGCATTTGTCATGCATTCAAGCATTGCTTATGGCCACTTTGGTGAGGCTAAAGTGCCACATAGTTCTATCCAAACTGGCTATTTCTTCAACTTTGCATTCATTCTCTGAGGATTGATCTAGAGGAAAAAGTAACAGTATGTGCTTCCACTGGCACTAGCTTGGAGCTGAGGGGTTATGAACTTGCATGGGACTTGGGAATTCTTTGTTACGATGACACATTTGAACCTATTACAATTGTTACAAGATATCACATTATTTTTACATACAATTACATTATTTTTTACATACAATTACCCATTTATCTAGGGAAAAGTACCTTGCTCAAGGGTACAGCAGCAGTGTCTCCTACCTGGGATTGAACCCATGAGCCTCCGGTCAAGAGGCCAGAGCCCTAATCACTACTCCACACTGCTGCCCCTCCACAGTGCTGCGTATCTGACGTCCAACGGCACTGGTTGAGTTGGCATGGAATGACCCAATAGTAATAATTGGTGGAACTCTATCTCAATAATAAAGTTATCCTCAAATTATCTTGAAATTTTGCAGTGCTTACAAGTCCTGCTCAACCTTACAATTGCACAAGTCTACTTGACTTGATTCAGTGTGACAAACAGTCAGTATGTGCAGATTTGAGTGGAATGGAAACAAAAAAACAAAACAGGAAAAACCAGTAAAGCGTAAAATATGAATTTTCCTACAAGATTCAATGCTGTCTTTTACCTTTAATGGCTGTAGGAAACATAAACTGTGGCTGTGTCAGGGGCAGCTGCGACTCCCCTTGGAAATGCCTGAAACGTTGTAAACTAACAATAAAAACATGCAAGTCTTATATCAAGTGATTCCTGCCTGCTAACCACTTGAGTGCATCCCGATTCACATGACACCTGTGCATTATATTCAGAATGCTACAAATTATTTTAACCTGTGACATGAACGGTCTTTATTCAAAGAAGAAAGAGATACTGTACAATGTAGCCTATATTTTGCTTTTATGATGGGCCCTTTTTGATCCACTTCCTAAACTGGTTATTTATTTTTGTTCATTGTGTAATCTGTGGCTGTTTGTTTTGTGGTACGCGCTACTGCAATAAAATTGTGAGGTCAAGATCTTAATAAAAGCTGTCTACCTCAACCTAGGCTACATAATGTTTTATGGTACATGTGTAAAATTGTGGTTCTGTTTTCAAAGTAGACATATGGTAACCATGACAACAGTATCTATTAGTTGGTGAGAAGGTACTGTAGAAAAAATTGAATTGTAGCTTCTCTAAGGAGATAACCCCAAAGTTATAAGATTTGCAAGAGATCATCCAGGATTTATTTATTTTTCTCTGTAAAAGCATTGTGTACTGTGGTCTGCCTGTGGTTCCAAATAATTTCTAGCCTTTGTACCAGCCTCTGTGTTCTTTTTTGCATATAGAACATTGCTGATGAATAGAAATAAAACTGGGATTTTCATAAAAAGCATCATGTTTCCAGGAAGCCGAATTAATGGATATGTTTCTGGTTTGGAGTAGTCCAAGGATTAATTATGCAAAGTCAATGTCACTTCTATGTATTTCTATGCATAAGCCTATTGTATTGTATCACGAGCAATTGTATCAAATCAGTTCCATTTATACATTTTATTATTTTGACTTTAAGTTAAGCGTGGTGGCTCATGGCAATGTTGCCAGGAAATAATTACAAAAATGAAACAGCCTACTAGTCATATACTGTATATTGTATTCTGTATAATTGTCAGGTTTCCATTTTGTTGAATTAGAATATGACAGCATTAAGCGTTTCCCAATTAGTGGACTGACTGCACGTAAATATGCAAAACGGACGTGTATATTGCATCGCTGACATCTTAATCATAAAAATCCGTATTTAACAACCTCGGCACCACAAATTCACAAGCAGCAAGAAACAGTCATTAAAAACACGACACAGACAGTATAAACGCCAGAGTCACAGAAACCATACAACGGGTGCCAAGCGCGCGTTTTGTGTCCATACCTTTCAGAAAGCCTCTCTGATATTTTACTCATTTTTGGTTTCTTCACCCTGCTCGTGTCCACATAACGTTTCTTCATTGTGCATTTATCTCTCTTTTCAAACGACAAACAAAATGTTTAGAACCTACACGTAATACATTAAAAAAGGTATTCCAGCCTTAACCAAAGGAACAAAGAAAGGCTGATTTCCTCTGCGTTTGTGTATGACTGAAACCTAAACTCAAAAGTATCACTGTGCGCATGCTCTAACTTTCTCCAATGTTTTGAAAGAGATGCAAAAATGACAAGACTCGCACACACGCAGTGTCTGCATGGAGTGGAACTAATACAAAAATACTTGTGTGCGTAAAAAAAAAAAAAAAAATACTGTAAAATATTTGTACATGTAAAATACATTTGTGGACTCGTAAAAAAGATTTCTACCTTTAAAATAAATCTGTACACTCGTAAAAAGATGGGTACCTGCAAAAAACATTCTGTGTAGTCGTTAAATAAATGGGTAAGTTTATTTTAAAAAAAAATGTATCCAAACGTACGAGTACAAGTCATTTTTTAACAATTACGCTGACAAAAAAAAAAAAAAAACAGCAATAATAAATAAATAAATAAATAAATAAATAAATAAATAAAACTTGTATGCAAACCTCAGGCAGCCACAGCCGAATGCAGCTGCGATCGATGAGTAGGCGCAGGTTACCGCTTAGTCTAGTAATATAAGCGTAGGGAGAGCTGTATTTCACTTGCAGTGTGCATTCTCCGGTGGACAACTGTTCCAACGTTTTATTATTACAATGTATATTAATAGTAGCATTAAACAGCGGCTGTACAGCGCTGTGCAAATCTGGAGAATTACTGAACAGTCATCTTTGCAACCAAACAGGCTGAATTTAGTGAGTTAGTGACAGACAGGAGAGCAGTTTCAGTGGAGTGAGCAGAGCGGAAGCCAGATTGGAGAGGGTCCAGCAAAGAGTGGTTAGACAGGAAAGCAGAGAGCTGGCGGTGTACTGCCCGCTCAAGTGTTTTAGAGAGGAAGGGTAAGAGGGAGACAAGACGTAAGTTCTGGAGGGAGGTGGGGTCGAGGGTAGGTTTTTTGAGGAGGGGGTGATAGAGGCTTGTTTGAAGGCAGAGGGAAAGAGGCCAGAGAGGTGAGAGGTGTTGAGAAGGGAGGAGATGAAGGGGAGTAGAGCAGGAGCAGCAGCTTGAAAGAGGTGAGTGGGGAGGGGGTCCAGGGCGCACATGGTGGGTTTGTGGCCCAGGAGGAGAGGTCAGAGTTTGAGAGGGGAGAGGAGGAGGAGAAGGAGGGTGAGTTAGTAGGGGAGACAGAGGGTGGTGGGGGTGGGGGGAGGGAGAGGTGTTAAATAGTATGTGTATATCAGAGATTTTAGTGGAGAAGAAAGAAGCAAAGTCATCAGAGGAGGGAGGAGGAAGGAGGAGAAGGTAGAGAATAGTTTCCGGGGTTTGTTAGTGGAGGATTGGATAATAGATTGGAAATAGGAGCATTTAGCAGAGGAGAGAGTAGAGGAGAGGCGCTGCGTCCCCTTTGTACTTCTAAACTTCTCCCTGTGATCAGTGCGGCGCCACGTTCTATCCAATCACCGCACGCAACACAGCTGATCACAATAGAGTCGTTCAGCAGTCTTACAGTTATGCCCTTTCCCCAAGGTGGCTGACTGGTTCCGTCCTACCCTTCCTGGTCGGGTAGGTAGATTTGTAGCTCAGATTCCTTCTCTGTCGTTCACAGGCTGATGTAAGGATACTTGCAAAGTGATTTACGACTGCAAAACACTCATATTGTTGCCACAAAACGTGTTTAGCTGGTGTAAAGTGGGACTTAAAAATGCAGCGTATGTAAAGAATGTTTTTCACCTGGCATTCTGCATCCACTATCAAATTAGCACTTTGCCATCATTAATCCATTTAAATGATATTTAAATGTCTTCAAATGAAGAAAAGAGAATGGAATTGCAGACGCAAACATTATAATGAGATGTAAGGATTTTGCCTTGTACTTGGGCAATTGCTGAACCTTCAAAAATGTTGCACCTCCTCTGACAAAGTGCAAAGCATTGTAGAAGTGAGTAATTAAGAGCTGTGACAAACGTATTTGCTAACATATTTTCTATTGAAATAAGTCTATATTCACTTTCACCACAGGTACCCTCTAAGAAACGTATGTTACGTATGTTAGTGAATAATAAAAAATATTATATAAAAAGAGATAGAGCGAGAGAGAAAGTGGAAATCAAAAGGGACTAGATTTGCAGCAGTAATCAGCCATAAACTTTTTTTGTGTGTGTGTGAATTGAGAATCTCGGAATGTGATTTTATTGAATTGCTACTGTGTAATGTAATAAATTATACTTGTTGTGAAGAAATTAAATTACAAAGACTGATAATTTATTCACAATTTTATCAAATTTATTCACTTCAAAATATTCCACTCTGAATATCACCATGAGTCTCTGCATTCACTTTCAATATGATATTGGATTAAACATTGCCGAAGTGAAAATAAAAACCCTAGCTTGGAAGTGGAAAGTTATTCACAATTTTTCTATAATGTCCCACAAATCTGGTTACCTTGTTTATATATAAACTAGTAGCAACTTTTGAACGCACTGACATGGAATCAATACAAGAGTTTGTGAGATAGTGTTTCCTGGGGGGAATGTTTTAGTAGTAATGCAGTTCCACCCTTGTCAAGAAAGCAAGTAGTTTGTTATATGTGCTCACATTTATGACCGAACAGTCAGTGAGTTAATGCTGAATATCTGTATTGCTGGACCCTCATTAAACTAAAGCCTTGTACAAGACGATATCTGGAATGGTCAGAAAGTGCCTTCTCATACATACAGACGAGGTATACAATCTACAAAGACACAGACAGATCATCAGGGTGCCTCTATCTGTCCCCAGATTCCACAGAACTGCACTGCACTTTCTTTCTAATTGAAAATATACTTATTTATTTATTTTTGTTTCTTACTCCCAAAGAAATAAACTGGACAGATAAACTACCTGAAAATGAAAAAGCCTAATGTGAAAAAATTAGGTCTATCAATTAATTGCATTTAACTTCTGCGATAATGTGTTCATTTCTTTGGAGATTAATTTTTTTAACATGCGTTAATCACACTCCTCTGTCTTGACCTTCTTCGCATACTGTAACTCATTCACTGCGTCACCATTTTAATGTGCTTGAGTGCATGCAACGGTTTATATGAAAGTTATTATGGAGCAAAGTACTAAAAGTTAAGGACTTGTTGTGAATGGGAAGTTTATTTAAAAAAAAATACTTTGTGATGTTTCTACTATCAAATTGTGTTTCAGTATCACAAACGTCGGCTACATCTAATCTGAATTACCACCTGAGTGCATAACAGACTTTCACTTCTAAAAATACACTTTCTAGCAACAACACAACAACAAATTAAACCCGTCAGTTTCAACAGAGTACACTTTCAGAATTTCAGGATCCCTGCAAGACCATGAACCAAGCTAAGTAAACTAGTAGCAACTCTAGTATCTCCTTGGTCCAGCGATGGTCTGTTCTTCTTGCTGCATGTCTGGCCCACTGCCATTTCATTTTTTTCGCTCTTATAATAGCATTGCATAGTTTTGTTTGCGCTCTTATCCATTCCTTCTTTTTTCTGTCTCTTCTTGTTATTCCCATTCCTCGTTTGTAATTTTTGAGTCATTTTTGCTTTGAGGGTACAGATTTCGCATTTGTAAGTTAGCACTGGCAGCACGCAAGACTTTCCTCCTGAGACATGAGAGTAGTTTCCCTTTCAGAACCATGCCTAATCTTCCAAAGGCACTCCAGCCCATTTTTGCTCTTCTGCTGATTTCACACATTTGGTTCTCCGTTGACGAAACTAACTGTCCTAAGTATACACAGTTATTGACTTCTTCCCATTAACTTCAATTGCCTGTGGAGTGGTATATTTATTGAACATGACTTGAGTCTTCTTCAGGTTAATTTTCAAACCCGCTTTGATGCTAGACTTGTGTAGTTTGTAATTCTTCTGGGCACGTTGTAAATATGAGGATGTTGTCAGCAAATTGTAGGTGATTCAAGTAGGCTCCATTGATCTTCAGCCCCTTATTTTTTCAATCCAGTGTTATGAAAATGTCGTCTAGGGTGGCAGCGAAGAGCTTTGGGGAAATTGTATCTCCTTGATGAACTCCTTTTTCAATCTTGATTTTGTCACTGTTTTTATGGAGTCTTATTGTAGATGTTGCATTCTTGTGTATGGTGCTGATCAAGTCTCTGTACGTTGTCTCAATTCCTTGTTTTTTCAGAGAGCTTAATACAGATCTTGTGTAAACAGAGTCAAAGGCTTTTTCATAGTCAATGAATCCCAAGCAAAGTGGTTTTCGTACTCGTTGCTGGTTTGATCGCTTGCCGTACAACTTGAAGATGATCCATTGTGCTAAATCCACTCCTGAATCCTGCTTGCTCGTTTGATTGTGCAGGGTCAAATTTATCTTGAAGTCTGTTGGTGAATATCTTGGTAAAAATGTTGTAGATTATAGGAAGTAAGCTAATAGATCTGTAGTTCTTGAGGTCTTCGTTATCTCCTTTCTTATGTGAAAGTATCACAGATGCGTTGTTCCAGTCATCTGACACTTTCTTTTAATAATATAATCTGTAAAAATACGCGACAGTATTTTTGTCATTTCTTCACCTCCTTCTTTCACAATGTAAATCGTTATGCCGTCTTCTCTGGGTGCCTTTCCTGTCTTCATATGTTTGATAGCATGTTTCACTTCTTGTAGAACGCCTGGAACTTCTTCCTTAGGTTGCGTTTTTTCTGTCTCGTCTTCGTCATCTGCCACGTTGCTCTTTTCATCTTGATTTAAGCACAGAGCGTCTAAGCACCGAGGGTGGCGAATCACTGAGGCACCGAGGGCACCAATAGGTGCCTAGCCTTAACCGCGTGTAGTCAACACAACCGGGGCCAGCTGATAGCATACACGGGGTGGATACACAGGCTCGAGTGGCTGTGGTAGGCAATCAGGAGAGCTGTACAGTGAAGCACACAGTGCTGCACCAGGGTGCAGTGCGGCGATAACCTGGTTTTGGACCGCATGCAGTCACACAACGGGGCAGTGAATAGTGTATACTGGATTGGAGCAGGCTCAAGGAGCCGCGGCATGTTAGACAGGAAGAAAAAGTGTAATGCTTTTTTTATTTTTTTTAAAGTGCAAAGGCAGTAATAGGAAATAATACAGGCTCACACACACAGCAGTTCAGCTATGGGGAAAAACACACCACGCCAGAAGCTGTAAGGTAGTAAAGCAGACTAGAATTGCAAGCAATGTAGCTGTTGAAAGAAATAATTAAAACGATAGTGCTGTTGCGCAACGTTGAAGCTCAGTCTTCAGAAGCAGAGTTTCTGATTCTAGGGAACTGGCAAGCCGACTTCCAGCAAAAATTTGCAGGCAATAAAATTGCAAGCAATAATTGCAAGGGAACGCCAGAAAAACTCAAGTGAGAGCTCCTTAAAAGACTCAATCAAGTAAGGTTAGTTATACCTACAGTACTTTACTTACGTGGTTGTGAGAAGTAAAGGAGAAAGTGATCTCCACGGAGTGACTACTTATTCCCTCGGTGGGTGGGACATATAAAATGCTCAGTGAGTATCTGACCTATGGCAGGAATATCCCAAATGTATGGTTGTTGGTCGTCTTCAAATTGAAAGGGAACACATGTTACCTCGGGTGAACTGGACTGATCAATCGTCTCTCATTTCACTGTTTACCTAACCAAATACCAATAAAACAGAATAAAAGCATTTAGAAATACGGGAGATCGGCACACAACAAACAAAGGGAGAGAGACAGAGTCTCTTGTTTTAAATCTTACTGTCAATAGTAACAGGGAGACCCAAACAAAGCAACCACAGGAAACAGTCTTGATTCACCAAGTGCCACTGCAGCTGTTTATATACAGATGTGCACATTGTTGGAAACGGTGCAGCGTTAAAAGTAATTAGCAAAAGGTCTCATCTGCTACACCTAGATATAACATACAGATGTTTTCATTGTCTTAAAAATATCCTTGCATAGTTTAGCTACATTCATAGCCGTTCATTTTTATATGATGGATTTCTTTTATATTTATACATTGCCTTTGAAAAAACTGCTAACATGCTAATGTATCCCATTTGCTCTGCAAATAGTGACAGTTGTTCAGAAATGCACTAAATATTGTATTAATGATCACCACCTAATATTTACAACACTAGAATTGTGAGGTTGAAAGCCAGTAAAGGAAGAGTAGACAAAAAATAAGACTTGACACTTGTTTTTAGTTGCATGATTTTAATTGAAATGTACACTTACAGCATGCATATATATATATATATATATATATATATATATATATATATATATATATATATAAAGTGTTTGTTAGATCATTAGGTTAAAAGTATCAGTACAGTTTAATCAATAAATTGTATTGATGTTACATGCAAGTAAAGTTCCAGGGAGCAGTTCATTTGATTTCATTTGTACACTTGCATGAAGCAGGACACCAAGCCGAAACCGATGGGTGGCCACATCCAAAAGTCCCTTTCAGAGCAGGACAGTTGGAATACATGTCTGAGTAGGAACATGGGTTTGCTTTTAAGAAAGAGGAAAAAAACAGTTATATACTTGTATGCATATGCATATATGCTGCAACAGGTATTTTCATTGGCATCAGTCTTAAGCGTGTTATTTGCATAACTGAATTACATGTTCTGGAACATAGCACATAAATTAGCATCTACAATGATTTTTTAGTTGTTTGGAACTAATAAAAAAATGGTAAGATAAATAATAACTTTGTTTTTAATACCATAAAGTAATAGTTTCTATACTTACTGCAGAGCTTATTATCACAAGCACTTGGGCAGTCACCGCATGATGGACCAGCTTTGTAGGGTGTGGTTAATAAATTCTGGTCGTTTCCTCTGTACAGTGTAAGATACAAAACAGATCAGTATGTGCATTGAATGCCTAAATTTGTAAAGAATTGTTACTTATAGATACTTAAACTTTGTAACAGTGCAAAAGAAGTATTAGTTATATCCCAAAAATGTGTACTGTTTGTTTGTTAAAGAAGCCTTATAATGCTTAGAATTTTGCTTCAGTTTAAATTATATATATTAAAAAAGCATAACTTACGGAGGGCAGTACTGGCATACATAAAAATACTCATATTTAGAACCAGGGCAATGAGCAACTGCACAGCCAACCTTGTTAGACCTGTACCACACAACCTAAAAGGGAATTGAAAATCATTCACAGCAGGAACTTTTAAAACAGAAAAACACACATGTCTTTGACTAAAATGCATTGGTGGCTATCAATGTAGTTCGGGACAGTACTTTTTATTATTATTATCATAGATTCGTCTTTGAGAAATTTGATGTGACATTGGAGATAAATAATGGCTGCAAAATAAGATAAATGCTAACCTAAACTAGTGAGGTTATAGTTAGTAGTTTTACCTGGGTGTAATGCCCAACAACAGCACCATTTGTTGATCCAACTCCATACTTAAAATCTTTGACTTCATCATACCAGGCCTGGACTGCCATATCCCAGGAATTTGCTTTGGAGGACATGTAAAGATTCTCACCACACCCGCTAGCTGTGAAGTTTAAAAATATATAAATTAGGGCTGTCAATTAATCGCAGTTAACTTCAGCGATTAATGCGTACATTTTTTTGGAGATGTTTTTTAACGCAAATTTATCCCACTCCTCTGTCCCTCTTAGCATACAGTAATTAATTTCCTGCTGCACCATTTTAATACACTCCAGTGCATGCCAGGATTGAATGAGTGTAGTCATTGTTTGAATATAAAATTAGTCACAGAACTGCATTATGTAGCAAAGCACTCAAGTACTTGTGAATGGGAAGTTGTTTTTTATTTTTTAAACTTTCTGGCGGTTCATTGGATAGAAAGAGGGTTACTTGTTAAAGTGAGTTCCAATATCAGATAAGTGCATCTAGTCTGCTGTACCACCTGTGTGCTAAACATGCTTTCACTTCATAAAATACACTTTCTAGTAGTTCTTCTGCTGCAGACAACAACAATACAACAAATGAAACCTGTCAGTTTCGACAGAGTACTCCTCAGAAAGTATCGCTGCAAGCCCATGAATCAAGCTGAGTATGATAACCAGTGCTGTTGCAAAGTGGATAGCTACTGACTGCAGACCTGTAGCAGGTTAGAACTAACAAAATTGTGGTACTAGTTAGTGGTGGGAGTCGATTCACAGAAGAGTCGATTCCCAATTCTGACTTTCGAAATTTTGAGAATTGATTCTAAGGATGATGAGCCGATTCTTTACATAGAGCCGACCTGCAGTCAAACAATATTACTAAAATTCGCTTTTTGTCATCATGAATAAATGTCTAAACCAATGTAATGTATGTTTTAAAGTTAACATTTCCTTATATAGAATGAAAACTGTATTCTAGACACCCCTATTTCAGGCATAGTTTTGCTCACATTTTTATTTTCAACTCTTGGGCATTTTTTTAATTTAATTTTACAAAGGCATAGGAAAAAAATTGCAGAGCGGAGGAGGAAAAGCTAAATCTCTTTGGAAATATTTTGTATTCGAGGGCGAGGAAAGGAAAAAGGTGAAATACCAAATGAACAAGAAAATTCTTGGATATAATCAAACGACGTCTCATGAAACATCTGAAAATTTACCACAAGGAAAACATTGGGCAGGATCCACAGGTACCGGTATGTTTATTTTTGTTTACATTTAAATGTGTAACATTGCTTCCCTTATTACTGCTACTACGTAGTATTAATAATGATACCTTTATATTTGCAAATTATATATATTCAATCATTCAACATTTGTTCAGTTTTGAGGGTAATTTTAGTTTATTTACATACTTATATTCATACTTGTTCTTTGTTTTAGAGTGTTGAATGATTAATAACAACAATGACCTACTATTATTATTATTATTATTATTATTATTATTATTATTATTACTATTATTATTATTATTATTATTATTATTATTATTATTATTATATGCAGTAGCAGTGTCCTGATCTAACATACTAATGGGTGTATGAAACGTCTGCCTTTAAATCTCATTCAAATGTCATCTTTAAATCTCAATCAGATGTCGTTAAGAGCATCTTTCTGCATTTATTACAATATAATGATTTCATTCACGGTCGGAAATATACACATTTGATGCGCATACACAAGAATACAAAATTGCATCAGCTACTCAAAATTCCTCTAATTATTTTCTTCCATGTCATACACGAGTAGAGAGTTAATAATTGACCAGTTTCAAAAAAACGCTCCAGTCTTGGAGCAAAGCAAGTGAAAAAATAGCAATGTTCCTACACTATAACCTGCCATAAGGGACAAAGTGACAGCTACTTTTGTTTTGCTTTGTTTTATTTCTTTATTTTTCAATTATGTTTTTACACCATAACCTGCCAAAGGTGACAAAGTGACAGCTTTTTTGGTTATTTGGTTTTATTTTTGTTGGGGTTTTTTTCCAATTTTGTTTTATTTTTACTTTTTTAAATTAAAAAGCAGACCAAATTGTAAATAGTTTTGTGATGCAATGAATATGCTTGTTTACACAGCAGTATGTGGGAGTTTCTTTAACTTCTATTTATTGGAATCTGAATCAACAGGAATGGCTTTGGGAATCGATTCTTGGAATCAGTCCCATCGGTTCTCAAATTAAGAATCGATTCTGAAATCGACTCCAAAAACTTTGGAATTGAACAACCTTAGTTCTAGTTCAAAGGACTAGTACCTTTTGAAACTTGCTAGTCCTGATGTGAACTTAGTAGTCCTTATGTGAAGTGCCTAAGTAAAGAAAACTGTAAATGAAACTGATAATGTTAAATGCAGTAAGGTGAGTAATAAACTTACTTAGTAGTTGGTTCAAACAATTTAACAACAAATGCTGGATTGTAAGTAAATATAAAACTATAAAGAGGGACCAACAAACAGGCTCCAGAATCCAGAAATAGGAAAACAGGGTTTTTATGCTGGGATGCTAGGTTGTTTTTTGGATAATAATAATAATAATAATAATAATAATAATAATAATAATAATAATGAAACAAACTTAAATTAGATGGATGCAGTAATCGTACCAATGAAATATGCGATTACAACCAAGGTTAACAGATTACAAATTTTAATCTCAAGATTAATCGCAATAAAAAAATTTTAAAAATGTAATCGCTTGACGGCCCTTATATAAATATATATGTTAGATGACCTGCTGAACAGATGTCCAAAACGTCTGACTTTTTATAAATGATAGATGAATAGTAGTTATATTATTTTTTAAACACTGTGGTGTATAGCATATTCCATCTCTGGAATATGCCAATATTTTTGGTGCCATTTTTTGTGTATAATAAAATATTTCCTTGAAAAGCCTAATACACTTACTGCTGATCTTTCTTGTGTCAGAAGGGCTGTGATTCATAGAGCAAGTATTGGCCCATTTCTTAGCATTAACAGCTGCCTCTGCACTCCATGCCTTTGAGTAACAAAAATAAAATAAAATGACATGTATTAGTTAAGGGAATAAAATAAGCAAATATATGTTATACAATACGTATGTATTTAATTAAATGTATTATGAGTAGTAAGAATATGAAGTTTACCATCTTTAACATGTTGCTGGCAGGTGGGGTCACAGCTCTCCTCAAGGCATTGTGTTTGTCAACAATGGTTTTCTGAACATTGGGATCATTAGTCAATATATCTGTTGATATATTAGCAGAGATTTTTCCAGTTAGCACAAATGGACTTGTGTGTGTATATCTATCTATCTATCTATCTATCTATCTATCTATCTATCTATATACTGAATATACACAACAGATTCCCTGTCTGGGCACTTCTATTAACCTTGATTTTTCTCCTTAATTTAGAATTTAGCTACTCTAAAACAAGAACCACCAGACCAAATGATCTGTTTTATTGACATAAAGATCGTAGAATGCATTTTCTAAACTTTATGGTGGTTTCTCATGAGCTCCTTTCTATGTTCTTGTTTGCTAAGTTGCATGATGTCATTGCATTTGGTTTGTCTTGGTTAAAACAACATTACAAAGAGTAGCGTAGAACTCACCAGGCTGTGATACCAAATTGGGAAGAAAACAAGAAAGAAAATATTGTTAGTGAATACTGTATGCAGTTACTGCATTTAACAATACACACTTTTTTCAATATTTTTTAAAGAAACAATGAATAAAAAATGAATATATATATATATATATATATATATATATATATATATATATATATATATATATATATATATATATATATATAATATATATATATATATATATATATATATATATATATATATATATATATATATATATATATATATATAACTTATATGATAAACACGTTATAAGTAGAATATGAAGGGGGTGGAAACGGAACGAGGGGACTTTGAAAAGGACCTTGGAGTGATAGTGGAGTCATCATTAAAAGTGTCTCACCAATGTGGTGAGGAAATTAACAAGGCAAAGAGAATGTTAAGCTATATTTCAAAAAGCGTGGAATACAAGTCTAGAGAGGTTATGCTAATATTGTACAATGCCCTAGTTAGACCCCACCTAGAATACTGTGTGCAGTTTTGTTCACCCCACTGCAAAAAATCATTGTAGTGACAGAGAAGGGCAACTGGGCTGATCCCAGGACTTCATGACATGAGCTACTGTATGAGGAACGGTTCAAATAAATCTGTTCAGTTGAAAAAAAGAAGGGGAAGAGGAGACTTGAAATCTATGAAATCATAAATGGTATCGATAAAGTTAACCCAAGACTCTGTTTCAGATTTAATGCAGAGAGTAGAAGACAGCATACATGGAAGCTGAGTAAAAGTAAGTTTAGAACGGAAGGTAGGAAGCACTTTTCTGCACAGAGAGTTATAAATGCACAGAAGAGCAAACAAGGTGATGTAATAGGATCCAAAACACTGGGAATATTTAAAAAAAAAAAACTAGATTATGTGCTTTTAAATTAGATCTCCCCCAGTAGGAGGAGAATGGTGTGCTAACAAGGGACGAGCCTTGATGGGAATAGCCTTTTCATGTTCCCAAACTTTTCTTAAAAAATGAAACTTAAAACATGATGTTTTACATTTAAAAACAAATCATATTCCACTAATATTAGTAGCAGTTGAAGGAGTATGTGTTGTAGTCCATTATAAGTAACAATTAGTAAAATAGACTGCAAACAGAAATGCACGTAATAATATGGTTGATTTGACATGGATTTGACCAAATTAAAAAAGCACACTTGTACCAGTACTTACCAGCGCAGCCTGAGAAACAGAGTTCTGCAGCAGTGCAGTTAAACACACAGCCAAGGTGAGAGCAGACATCTTAGCAAAGGCACTAAAAAGATACATTGTATCTATGATCAAGTTTTTCAAACATGAATTATAATATTAGTTTTGTTTTCGTGACTTGGAACAGTTAATCAAATAACAGTATTCTTATGAATTTTGTTACAAGAATTACTTGTCAGATAACCATGTTTTAAAAAGACAAACTACCAAAATTGTATGTAAAGTTAATTGTATTGCCAGATGAGTTTCTATTATCTATCAGTTTTCCAAAAAGTGGTATAATATGGTATATCATTTAAATAAGATGAACATTTACAATGCCAGACACTTACCTTAGCTGGTTTAGAAGAGAACTTGTTCTAATGAAAAAGCTGCATCTGAAGTCAGTATATATAGTATTTTCCTGAGGCCCATTGGATATATTTTTTCTATATATAGTCAAAATAGAATGAGATTTAATGATTTCTGTGGGTGTTGCTCTTTATCATCCTTCCTACTAATGCAAATTTCAGCGAAAGGGGAGTGGTGGATCTATTTTGTCATTTTGAAAGGAATCTGTTGTCTAAATCATCTGAGGTTACAGACTGTATGTATACGAGGCTAAAAAAAGGTGCAATTGGGAGTAACAATGGGTGGGCAACTTTTTCCTATGATATGGTCGGTGTGATCTGACAAACATTCCTGAACAAGTCATTCAGTACTTAAAAAAAATAAATAAAATGTTTTATTTGTTAAAGCATAAACTTTTATTGTGGTGCATAATGCTTTTTAGTGCAAGTCCCATCCATTGCCAAATTCCGTCAAATCCATGTACTGGCTCTGAAGACAGATCAAGTAAACATGTCATTTTCACTGTTTCACCTTAACAAGTTCAAGTGGGCTGGCACTTGCTGGGTGTTCAGTGCTTGAGTGCTATTGCCAATGTTAACGTTACGTTGTGTAGCTGCACAACGTAACGTTAGCTGAACTACTATGTATTTTTAATAACAAACATCTTCTCATAAAACAGTTAAATTACTGTATAATGCAAAATAACAACAAAACATTCTTCTATATCATTATATCAACTATCAGTCAGAATTATATGTCATATTTCTTGACAAATGCAGTTAAACTTTAGAAATTAACACTTTTTGATCTAACCTTTCTTTTTATCAAAAACATACATTTGCACTGAATTTTTAAAACATAAACCCCTCAGAACCTTATTAGTAATGAAGTCACTCCTGCTAATACTACTGCAGTTTTATATATAAAAACAAGCCCTGTCACGGTAATCACATTACAGTTACAGTAATGACAACATGCTACGGTAATGACTGTTGTGTATTTAAACAATGATTTAAGCAGTTTCTAATGAAATTACACAGACTCCAAATGCATATTTTCTATTGGAAATAGTAAAACCTTCAAATCCATTTAATGTTGACCAAGAGTAACATTGGTGATCAGCACTAACATTTCACTAATGTAGTGCCCCTCAAAACAGAGACAAATAATGTCTTTCCAACATATTATATGTTTATCTGGTTGTACTTCTTTTAGTTTTGAACAAAACATAGATTCTGCCACAGGCTATAATGTAGCCCACATGTTTTGCATAAAGACAAACTAGTCATTAAAGTATTATATGTGGCATTACTTCAGTCCACCTCTCCCAGCTCACTTTGTTAATTTAAATTTGTTGAAGGGCAACACCCAAAATGCTCTGTGCTTTGGTTGATCAATTATTATGTGGCAATAGTAATATACCTGGGTGTGGAGTTATTTTGTTTTTGTACAGTAATAGTGTGTTTTGAATGTATAAGGGATAAACAGTATAAAATGTCATCACACTTATTAAAATGTCATTACAACCTTTGTTTGGGCAAAAAGAGAGTCCAGCCCCAAGAACGAGCACATCAGTGTTAGGAACATGCAGATCAAATCCTTCAGTGTTAAGAACAAGCAAATGGAATAATTTGGACTCGCTGGCTTTATTTTGTGATAACCCTTGAAATACAGAGGGTGCCAAATATTATAGCCAGCTGTAATATCTGGCATCCCCCTAGGCAAAAAGAACAGGGGAGCCAAGGGACGGCAAAACATCACAGCAGACACACTGAAGAACGTATTGCCCCAAGGTAATTCCACATTTTATATAGTGTGTGTACATATATCCTATAATAAATAAAGACTGTTTTGAGGTAATGTGTTTCACACACCTGTACCCAATAATAAAAACATGCCAGCCACAGCCCTATATAGTAGTACTCCATTGAGGATGGCTTTTCTATATAAAAAAACACCTTTTCCCGAAATAAAGCCAAGTGTATCATATTGTAGACTTATAGACTTATATCTCTTAGTAAAAATAGTTGAGATTCGCAAACTACAAAATGGACATCCCATTTTCGTATCATTAGTGCATGTGCATAAACAGGACATTCTCAAAATATTATTGCAACCCATAACCCAGGCAGGTGCAGTTCTGCCATAATGCTTGGGCGGGCATCGCACGGATTGTGTAGGTAGCTGGCGCAATCCAGGTGATAATCGTATAATCAACTTGTTTTTGTCTAATCTGCACTGTCACTGCACACAGCTTTGTTGTAAATTATAATTACAGGCTAGCAAGAAAGAGACGAGTATTTTGCTCTCTGGTAATTTGTAACAATTGTAAATGTTCTAACGTCATCACTAGTAACCAACGAGACCACTCCGAATTACGCGAAAGGTGTCGCAGCCAAATGCTCACCCCTGGCTAACCTAGGCTAATTCTCACCCACGCGAATTTTAGCTTGGGCTAATTCGCGTCCCCTCGTGAGAATTAGCCAAGGGGTGAGAATGAACCTGGGCAAGAAATTCATCATACTGTCCCTTCCTATCTCCAATCCCTCGTGTCGCCTTATATTCCCTCTTGCCCTCTCCGTTCATCCTGTATTGGCTGACTTGTTCTCTTCCCTTGTCCCCCTGTGGTGGAACCAGCTTCCGGTTAACCACAGGAATATTTAGTCTTTTAATGCTTTTCATCATCGTCGTCATTTTTTTTTTTTTTTTGCGTTTTTATTGCCTGTAATTTATATATTTTTATATTTTGTTTAATTTTCTGTAAGTCGCTTTGGATAAAAGTGTCTGCTAAATAATTAAGTTGTAATAATAATAATAAAAAAAACTCAGCGTCCAGAGAGTTACGTCTTTGGAATGTAGATAAATAAATGAACCAGACACAACAGTAAGAATTCATACACATCAGCTTACTTTCACGAGTTTGATTTTACCAGGTTTGTGTTCTGGTACTTTATATATATATATATATATATATATATATATATATATATATATATATATATATATATATATATATATATATATATATATATATATACATACAGTGCCTGTAGAAAGTCTACACCCCCTTTCAAAATGTTCACCTTTTGTTGCCTTATAGCCTGGAATTAAAATGCATTAAAATAGTTATTTTTTTCATTTATCTACACATCCTACCCCACAACTTCCAAGTGAAAAAAATATTCTATAAATTTGTAGAAAATTAATTAAAAATAAAAACTGAAATAGCTTGGTTGGATAAGTGTCCACCCCCCCTTGTAATAGCAATCCTAAATTAGCTCAGGTGTAACCAATTGCCTTCAAAATCACACACCACGTTAAGTGGCCTCCACCTGTGTTAAATTGTAGTGATTTACATGATTTCAGGATAAATTCTGCAGTTCCTGTAGCTTCCCTCTTCTGCGTAGTGCATTTCAAAGCAAAGACTCAGCCATGAGCATCAAGGCGCTTTCAAAAAAACTCCGGGACAAAGGTGTTGAAAGGCACAGATCAGGGGATGGGTATAAAAAATATCAAAGGCCTTGAATATCCCTTGGAGCACAGTCAAGACTATTATTAAGAAGTGGAAGGTGTACGGCACCACCAAGACCTTGCCTCATTCAGGCCGTCCCTCCAAACTGGATGACCGAGCAAGAAGGAGACTGATCAGAGAGGCTACTAAGAGGCCAATGGCAACTTTGCAAGAGCTACAGGCTTTTATGGCCAAGACTGGTCAAAGTGTGCATGTGACAACAATATCCCAAGCACTCCACAAATCTGGCCTGTATGGTAGGGTGGCAAGAAGGAAGCCATTACTCAAGAAAGCCCACCTTGAATCCCGTTTTGAAGTATGCAAAAAAACACTAAGGAGATTCTGTAGCCATGTGGCAAACAGTTTTGTGGTCTGACTAAAATTGAAATTTTTTGCCTAAATGCAAAGCGTTATGTTTGGCGCAAACCCAACACAGCGCATCACCCAAAGAACACCATCCCTACTGTGAAGCATGGTAGTGGCAGCATCATGTTATAGGGATGTTTCTTATCGGCAGGAACTGGGGAACTTGTCAGTATAGAAGGGAAAATGAATGGAGCAAAGTACAGAGAAGTCCTTGAGGAAGTCCTGCAGCCCTCTGCAAGAAAGCTGAAACTGGGACAGAAGTTCCACCAAGTATTAACTCAGGGGGGTGGAGACTTATCCAATTATGATCTTTCAGTTTTGTATTTTTAATATATAATTTTTAATATATAAAAATCCTCATTTAAATGCATGAAACTCTGAGATACTGACACAACAAAATGTGAAAAAAGTTCAAGGGGGCGTAGACTTTCTATACACACTGTGAATATATTATATATATATATATATATATATATATATATATATATATATATATATATATATATATATACAGTCTCCTCCAAAATTATTGGCACCCTTGATAAAGATGAGCAAAAAAGACTGTATAAAATAAATAATACCAGTACTGAGCTATACTGTAATTTTCCAGCATGTGGAATATATTTGACTTTATTAATGATTCAACCAAAATTACACATTTCTCAAATTACAAATTTATTACCAAAAAAAATGAAGTGTCACAATTATTGGCACCCTTGTTTTCAGTACTTTGTGCACCCTCCCCTTGCAAGGATAACTGCACTGAGTCTTTTTCTATAATGTTTAATGAGATTGGAGAACACATTGGGAGGGATCTTAGACCATTCCTCCATACAGAATCTTTCCAGATCCTTGATATCCTTCGGTCTGCACTTATGGACCGGAGGACTTTCTAAATCATAACCAAAACAAAAGCCCTAACAATTAGTAATATGACATTACACAACAAACTATGTCATTACACCATAGTAAATGCAGTTTAACTCAATTTGCATCAAATGAAACAAAGAATGCATCTTACAAATCAACATTCCAGCACCCATCATGCTATTTTTATACGTATGTTCATTATAAATGCACATAGACACTTTATTATGATGGGACATTTTGCATTTTCTTTTTAAATGTTTTCAATACAAAATACTTACCACATCAAGTTCAGAATGGCAGCACTCACTAATGGCTGAGAGCCTACCAAGAAGGCTGGACAGCTGGCAGCTGTATTGGTGGGGAAATTGCGGCAGGTTCTGCTGGACCTGGGCCAAGATGAGATGGTCCATTATGACGTGCTAGCCACAGCCCTAGAATGCCGCTTCGGGAGAGTTGAGCTTGTAGTCGGCCTGCGCCTACTCCTGGCTAACCGAACCCGAGGACCCGGGGGAGAAACTGGGCATACTGGTGGCTGATGTCAGCTACCAGGCCCAGAGAGGATACCCTGATTTCCTGCCAGCCATCCAGGAGGACCTGGCCATGGAGGCCTTTGTCTGCGGCCTAAACATGACTGCCTGCATCAGCAGGTCCTGCTCATTGCCCCAACCTCCCTAGAGCTTGCAGTGGCTTACACAGAACGAGTCGACGCTGTGCTTAAGGAGGGGGGAGCCTGACTGGGCCTCTGGAGGGGGAGCAGAGACTGCAGAAGAGGTGGCCAGACCACACACCACCCAGAGCCCTCATGGCCCAACCCAGTGAAGAAGAAACCCTGCCTGGCTTACAGAGCTAGTCACCATCATACAGGAAGTGATCACCTAGCCTGCCCGGGCACCTGAGCCCCGCTCGTGGCTGTGCTGGGGCTGCAGCCAACTTGACCACCTACAGTGCCACTGCCCTGCATCGGAGACTGCACCGCCACACCTGACACAGCAGCCATAGGGGAAACGCCAAGGGCCCCGCGTAGATGGAACAATGCGGGCACCCCACACCATCCTTTTCACCAATGATCACCAGGCCACACACCAGCAACCGGGACCCACAAGTCCAGCTGGGAGAAAGCCGTGGACCGCAGACAGCACAGGCCGGCCATAGTGGTTGGGAGGACCACTGCAGGGGATGTCTGCCACGTCCCCATCTGAGTCGAGGGGGTTCCATGCACTGCTCTGGTGTACACCGGTTCAACAGTGACTCTGGTCCGACCTGATGTGCTCCTAGCCGGGGTCTGGCTGGAACCCACCACTGTACAATTACACACTGTGACAGGGGAGCAAGTGCTGATGCAAGGGAAGGACAACCTCACCACTGAAGTGGCTGGACGGACAGTATACCACCCTGTCTGGGTAGCGGTTGTCCAGGAACCCTGCATACTGGACCTGGACTTTCTGTGCTACACAGGTGGGCAATTATATCTCAGAACCGAGACATTGCACCTGCAGGAGGGCCCGATCTTGGCCTTGGCCTACCCAGGGGGACTTGGCTTCCCCCTGAGGGACCCCTTTGCTTGGCAATTTCAGGCCCTGCTGAGGGCCCAACGACACGCTGCAGCTAGCCGGTGGACCTCAGCCCTCCCCTCTGCTGAAAAAAGCAGCCGCCCGCCACCGCCGAGGCTTGAAGCCCGCAACCTCTGGTCCTCTTGTCCGAAAGACGATGGTCATGCCCTGGAACAATGCCAACACCGGGATGGAGCCGCTGGAGTGGGGGAACTCAGCCCTCCACTGGCCCAGGCAAGCTCAGAAACACCAACCCTCCTCATCCCTCTCATCTTCTTCCAGCGCCAACGTCATCAAGCTCCCTCTACGGGGTCGTGGCCGCCCCAAGGATTGACATCACTGCACCCATGACCTCGTCCCGGATGCAAGCCCCTGCACCCTGCTGTTGCCACAGTGACCACAGTTTGACGTCCGAACTGTGAGGGACTTTGCCCGGAGCAACAGGTCCATCTGTGGGAGCCGTTATTTGCTTATTGATCCAGCTTTGCTACTACTTTGGAGGATGTGGGCCGGACACACCTTGTCCACTCATCCCCATGTAGATGAGTCCCTAGATCTGGTGTCCGGGTCCAAATGGTTCTCCTCTCAACCTCCAAAGCGATTACTGGGAGGTAGCTTTGTCCCCCTCTGCCTGACTCAAGACTGCCTTCTCCACCTGCCACGGGCTATGGCAATTTACCGCGATGCCGTTTGGACTTTGCAACACCCTTGCAATGTTGGAATGGCTTATGGAGAAGGTGTTGGCCAGGGTGTCCCCAACGGAGTGTCTAGTCTATCTAGACAACCTGCTGGTCCATGAGAGGACCTTCCAGCTGGCCCTGGCTTCCCTACAAGAAGTGCTCCAGTGAGTGACGGAGGTGGGGCTCAGGCTGCACCCGGAAAAATATACATATGGATGAGGTACAGGGGTTGCCCTGTGATTGTATTAACTTTAAAATAAGCAGTCTGAGGCGATTTTATCCCCTGCAATACCCCAGCGCCCAGTTATTATTCAATTTCAGTTACATTTGTGCATATTAGCGAATAAGAAGCTGGAATGCAAATAAGAAGCTGGCCAAAATGTGCATCGTCGCATTAAGGTTTTTTTGTTTGTTTGTTTGTTTGTTTGTTTGTTTTTTTAATTTTGTAATTTTCCAAAGTAGCCTATATTTGACACATTTGTGGCTACTCTGGAGAATAATTCAAATTAGTCTCACTTAGACATGATTGGATGGTTGGATCGCCTTCAGATCGGCTTGAGGTAAAGTGAATTGTGTGTATTGCAATGGGATTGTATTTCAGCTTGGGATAGTTATACACACATAGGCACACACAAACAGCTGCTTCTAACTTAGAATCCATGTTGCCAGGGAGACTCGGTCTGACTTGCTATCACTCTGTTTTTTTACTGGCGGATAGTCGTATTGACCGTGCTGAAGCAGGCAGAAAGCTAACTGGTGGAAGTTTACATTATCCACCACTTTCGTCTTTAGAAAATGGACACAGACTCTTAGATCATTAGGCATTCCGCCAAAAGAAACTGTCAGAATAACGAATTAACCAAACTGGATAAAGTCCTGCCGTGTTTTTTGCAGATTTAGTAAATTCTCAATTCACAGCAGATCTCTTTTGAAAATAACACCCAGAGTGTGTGAAAAACCCGATTTCACAATACTGTAGCATTGCGTGTAAATGAAGGAGGCTCACTCAGGATTTGCAGGTTCTCGAATTCCCACTGTATTAAGTCAGGACTCTACATTAGGGAGTGGTTAACAGAAAGTACTGATTAGAGGAGAAACTTCAAAATGGAGCAAGGTAACCAGTGGTGTACCACAGGGATCAGTATTAGGTCCTCTGCTATTCCTAATCTATATTAATGATTTAGATTCTGGTATAGTAAGCAAACTTGTTAAATTTGCAGACGACACAAAAATAGGAGGAGTGGCAAACACTGTTGCAGCAGCAAAGGTCATTCAAATTGATCTAGACAGCATTCAGAACTGGGCAGACACATGGCAAATGATATTTAATAGAGAAACGTGTAAAGTATTGCATGCAGGCAATAAAAATGTCTTCATCTAGACAATGTGGGGAAGCTATACAACAGGCCAACAAGATGTTTGGATATATTGTGAGAAGAGCTGAATTTAAATCAAGGGAAGTAATGTTAAAACTTTACAATGCATTAGTAAGACCTCACCTAGAATATTGTGTTCAGTTCTGGTCACCTCGTTACAAAAAGGATATTGCTGCTCTAGAAGAGTGCAAAGAAGAGCAACCAGAATTATCCCGGGTTTAAAAGGCATGTCGTATGCAGACAGGCTAAAACAATTAAATCTATTCAGTCTTGAACAAAGAAGACTACACGGCGATCTGATTCAAACATTCAAAATCCTAAAAGGTATAGACAATGTCGACCCAGGGGACTTTTTTGACCTGAAAAAAGAAACAAGGATCAGGGGTCACAAATGGAGATTAGATAAAGGGGCATTCAGAACAGAAAATAGGAGGCACTTTTTTACACAGAGAATTGTGAGGGTCTGGAACCAACTCCCCAGTAATGTTGTTGAAGCTGACACCCTGGGATCCTTCAAGAAGCTGCTTGATGAGATTCTGGGATCAATAAGCTACTAACAACCAAACGAGCAAGGTGGGCTGAATGGCCTCCTCTCGTTTGTAAACGTTCTTATGTTCTTACACCGGGCTGGTATTAGCGTGCTGCTTTACAAGCCAGTGGTACAATTACAACTGAGCAAC
The DNA here is from genome assembly GCF_902713425.1 of Acipenser ruthenus. Classification (NCBI taxonomy): domain Eukaryota; kingdom Metazoa; phylum Chordata; class Actinopteri; order Acipenseriformes; family Acipenseridae; genus Acipenser; species Acipenser ruthenus. The sequence continues at coordinate 68,551,529 of NC_081194.1, read as the reverse complement.
CGAGTGCTACTCAGACTGTGATGAATAATAAAAAAAGAAAAGTAAAATAAAATGCACTGTTGCGGCCTAAGTGTAGTCTGGTTTCTTTTTGCTGTAGTCCCGCTTCACTTCAGCTCTCCTTGGCTCTGTCTTCTGCATTCATTTTCTCACTCCAGCTTGTCTCTCCATCTGAGCAGCAGCCAGGCAGCAGAAGCAGCAACCTGCTACATATCCAGCTTCAACCCCAATGCACCAGCCATCAATCCCAAGCAGACCAGGCTTCCCGCTCTCAATCCCCCTGATGGTTGCAACATCTCGTCCCTTGGTTTGTGCCAACAATGTTGCAACTGGGTACCACTCGTGCGGCAAGCCAAGCCCCTGATTGGTGGTGATTCTGACGTCCCCCGAACACCTGCTGCATTGAACTGTTGACCTTGGGTCACAGAACCTTCCTGAACGCTGGCACAGCAGACCCAGTGTCGTTACAATATAATCCCAATCAAATACGGAAATCGTTTTATCATAGTTTTGAAAAACCGACCACTAGGCATTCTTGAATAGATGCCAGAATGTTTTATTTATTTTTTATTTCAAGTACTTCTCAATACTTGCTCCGCAGCGACTCACAAAGCCTCTGGCTCCTCTCACTCCTATGCCTCCACTAACAAACTTACTGTGTTTTTTTAAACAGTCCATGATCAGACGCACATAAACAGGTTCAGATACAGACATCAATGAAATGTAGACCTGTGCAAACTGTCCATTACTTTTTTATCCCAGATAAAATTTTACAGGACATTAGGACCTTCTATAAAATTTCAAACTTAAGCGTCCTGTGTCTTTTTACTCCTGTGCGAATCGACCATGTCAGTGTTATGTTAGAATTGATATAGCATTTCCGGGGTAACGCTATGATTGTGCAACTCTTCAATGGATGCTTTGAACGGTGCATTTGAAGATATGTATGTAAATACATATCACTCAAAGAACGAAACGGTTATTCTAGCCTTTGGAAAAGAAGGTTCAACTAAATAAGTTATTTATATCCGGTTCAATGTTTACAAATCATGCACAAAAGTGCCTTCTCTGGCCACAACATCGCATTTCATTTTGAATTTACTGACTTTTCTTAATAAAAACTAATCCATGCTGGGAAGTTACTAGAAGTCCTCTGCATTTGACCAACTCTGAGGACACCTGGTTTTTAGTCCCATGCAAATAATGCTGCCTTACAGCTCTGTCAATAACTCACCACTTTTAGATTTATGGTTATTTATAATGACATATATTTGTTGGGATGAGTAGATATTTCATCCATAACTTCAAACAGTAGTAAGACAATTGTGTCTGCTAATTCATCAGGGCATGCTGTTATTTATTGCAAGCTTGAATGCTTGTATCTTTATTATTTATTACATATTAATTATTAATTGCTTTCTGCTCCAAGTCCAAAAACCTTCTTACCTTGACACATTTCAGGGAAAATATTTATTTACTATATTTTTTTATTAAGTACAATCATTATTATGGGTAGAGTATTTTACAATACTGCAGTGATTTTAGAAAGGGAATTTTACCCAGTAGCCACAGTGTTCAGAATACAATATGGCTGTTTGGAACTTTAAATGCCTGCTGTGTTTGTCATAGAGCTTGTTATGTCTGTCATAGAGCTTATCTGGAAAACAGGATGCATCATCTACAAGTGATCTTGCTTGTAATAAACACATTCTAAACTACTCTGAATGTGCTTACCACAGATGCAAAAGACATAAAACACCAGAAATAAATACACTTATGCCAATTACGTTGTTTTTACATTTTATTTTCTATCTACGAGGTAAGTGAGGCACTAAAGGCAACACTGCATTTATTTGTTTGTCTAAAATATGTTTTAACTATAGCACTTTGTTTTGCAACAGTGTAATCTGTTACACTAGTACATTCACAGCCGTTCATTTTTATATGATGGATTTCTTTAATATTTATACATTGCCTTTGAAAAAACTGCTAACATGCTAATGTATCCCATTTGCTCTGCAAATAGTGACAGTTGTTCAGAAATGCACTAAATATTGTATTAATGATCACCACCTAATATTTACAACACTAGAATTGTGAGGTTGAAAGCCAGCAAAGGAAGAGTAGACAAAAAATAAGACTTGACACCTTTTTTAGTTGCATGATTTTAATTGAAATGTACACTTACAGCATATATGCATATATATGCATATATATATATATATATATATATATATATATATATATATATATATATATATATATATATATATATATATAGTGTTTGCTAGATCATTAGGTTAAAAGTATCAGTACAGTTTAATCAATAAATTGTATTGATGTTACATGCAAGTAAAGTTCCAGGGAGCAGTTCATTTGATTTCATTTGTACACTTGCATGAAGCAGGACACCAAGCCAAAACCGATGGGTGGCCACATCCAAAAGTCCCTTTCAGAGCAGGACAGTTGGAATACATGTCTGAGTAAGAACATGGGTTTGCTTTTAAGAAAGAGGAAAAAAAACAGTTATATACTTGTATGCATATGCATATATGCTGCAACAGGTATTTTCATTGGCATCAGTCTTAAGAGTGTTATTTGCATAACTGAATTACATGTTCTGGAACATAGCACATAAATTAGCATCTACAATGATTTTAGTTGTTCTGAACCAATAAAACCAATTTAGTTTTTAATACCATAAAGTAATCGCTTCTATACTTACTGCAGAGCTTATCTTCACAAGCATTTGGGCAGTCACCGCATGATGGACCAGCTTTGTAGGGTGTGGGTAATAAATTCTGGTCGTTTCCTCTGTACAGTGTAAGATACAAAACAGATCAGTATGTGCATTGAATGCCTACATTTGTAAAGAATTGTTACTTATAGATACTTAAACTTTGTAACAGTGCAAAAGAAGTATTCGTTCTATCCCAAAAATGTGTACTGTTTGTTTAAGAAGCCTTTATAATGCTTAGAATTTTGCTTCAGTTTAAATTATATATATTAAAAAAAAAAAACTTACGGAGGGCAGTACTGGCATACATAAAAATACTCATATTTAGAACCAGGGCAATGAGCAACTGCACAGCCAACCTTGTTAGACCTGTACCACACAACCTAAAAGGGAATTGAAAATCATTCACAGCAGGAACTTTTAAAACAGAAAAACACACATGTCTTTGACTAAAATGCATTGGTGGCTATCAATGTAGTTCGGGACAGTACTTTTTATTATTATTATCATAGATTCGTCTTTGAGAAATTTGATGTGACATTGGAGATAAATAATGGCTGCAAAATAAGATAAATGCTAACCTAAACTAGTGAGGTTATAGTTAGTAGTTTTACCTGGGTGTAATGCCCAACAACAGCACCATTTGTTGATCCAACTCCATACTTAAAATCTTTGACTTCATCATACCAGGCCTGGACTGCCATATCCCAGGAATCTGCACTGGAGGACATGTAAAGATTCTCACCACACCCGCTAGCTGTGAAGTTTAAAAACATATAAATGAGGGCTGTCAATTAAGCAGTTAACTTCAGCGATTAATGCGTACATTTTTTTGGAGATTTTTTTTTTGTTAACGCAAATTTATCCCACTCCTCTGTCCCTCTTAACATACAGTAATTCATTTCCCGCTGCACCATTTTGATACACTCCAGTGCATGCCAGGATTGAATGAGTGTAGTCATTGTTTGAATATAAAATTAGTCACAGAACTGCATTATGTAGCAAAGCACTCAAGGACTTGTGAATAAAATATTAGACTTACATTTTATTTTCCTAACAAATAAACACTTATAAATTTAGATTGTTTATTTTTTATTTATTTTTAACAAAGGCACCTTTGTAACACTCCTACAGATCGATCAATCACCTGTTTGCACCTGGTTACTGAGCGACTACAGTACTGTGTGTTGAGAAACTGGCACTGTCACCTTGGCAATGATGACACAAATAAAATGTTTATTTTGTTGTTCATTTCATTTGTTGTTATTTACAAAAATGCTGGCTGGTATGTGGAGTTGGGGGTTAAAGCCTGTGGTGATTAACTAACTATGAATTACTACCTACAATAATTAATGTACTCACACGGTCTTCACTAAAGACAGTAAGTTTCACTGTAGCCCTCGGGATGAAATTGTTAACTAGGTGGCTAGTGGCAACATGTTTTAATTAGCAGTGGGAGAAAACCGCTTCAGCAAGTACAGTAGAATCTGCCAGAACTGAGGGACACTGAATCTACTATTGGATACTAATGAGAGCATAACAAATACAAAAGAAAATATATGTTTTAAGTAAAATATTACGTTAATGTTCATTATGGTAATTGTTTATTTACTAGTTTTAAAATGTTAAGTAAAACGTGGCCTATTTTTTGATCCTGTTAGTACAACTGGGCCCTTTGCTAATTATAAAGAAGGACCAACAAATAGGATTCAGAATCCAGAAATAGGAAACAGGGTTTTTATGCAGGGATGTTTTTTGGATGATGATGATAATAAAAATAATAATAATAATAATAGCAATAAAACAAAATTAAATGGATGCAGTAATCGTACCAATGAAATATGCGATTACAACCAAGGTTAACTGAGATTAAAATTTTTAATCTCAAGATTAATCGCAATAAAAAAAAATAAAAAAATGTAATCGCTTTACGGTCCTTATGTAAATATATATATATATATATTAGATGACCTGTTGAACAAATGTCCAAAACATCTGACTTTTTATAAATGATAGATGAATAGTAGTTCTATTATTTTTTAAACACTGTGGTGGACCTATTTAGTCAGTCATTTTGAAAGGAATCTGTGGTCTAAATCATCTGAGGTTACAAACTGTATGTATACGAGGCTAAAAAAAGGTGCAATTGGGAGTAACAATGGGTGGGCAACTTTTTCCTATGATATGGTCAGTGTGATCTGACAAACATTCCTGAACAAGTCATTCAGTACTTAAAAAAAATAAATAAAATGTTTTATTTGTTAAAGCATAAACTTTTATTGTGGTGCATAATGCTTTTTAGTGCAAGTCCCATCCATTGCCAAATTCCGTCAAATCCATGTACTGGCTCTGAAGACAGATCAAGTAAACATGTCATTTTCACTGTTTCACCTTAACAAGTTCAAGTGGGCTGGCACTTGCTGGGTGTTCAGTGCTTGAGTGCTATTGCCAATGTTAACGTTACGTTGTGTAGCTGCACAACGTAACGTTAGCTGAACTACTATGTATTTTTAATAACACACATCCTCTCTTAAAACAGTTAAATTACTGTATAATGCAAAATAACAACAAAACATTCTTCTATATCATCTATCAGTCAGAATTATATTTCTTGACCAATGCAATTAAACTTTAGAAATTAACACTTTTTGATTATTATTATTATTATTATTTATTTCTTAGCAGACACCCTTATCCAGGGCGACTTACAATTGTTACAAGATATCACATTATACATTATTTCACATACAATTACCCATTTATACAGTTGGGTTTTTACTGGGACAATCTAGGTGAAGTACCTTGCTCAAGGGTACAACAGCAGTGTCCCCTCACCAGGGATTGAACCCACAACCCTCTGGTCAAGAGTCCAGAGCCCTAACCACTACTCCACACTGCTGTATCTAACCTTTCTTTTTATCAAAAACATACATTTGCACTGAATTTTTAAAACATAAACCCCTCAGAACCTTATTAGTACAGAAGTCACTCCTGCTAATACTACTGCAGTTTTATATATAAAAACAAGCCCAGTCACGGTAATCACATTACAGTTACAGTAATGACAACATGCTACGGTAATGACTGTTGTGTATTTAAACAATGATTTAAGCAGTTTCTAATAAAATTAACAGACTCCAAATGCATATTTTCTATTGGAAATAGTAAAACCTTCAAATCCATTTAATGTTGACCAAGAGTAACATTGGTGATCAGCACTAACATTTCACTAATGTAGTGCCCCTCAAAACAGAGACAAATAATGTCTTTCCAACATATTATATGTTTATCTGGTTGTACTTCTTTTAGTTTTGAACAAAACATAGATTCTGCCACAGGCTATAATGTAGCCCACATGTTTTGCATAAAGACAAACTAGTCATTAAAGTATTATATGTTGCATTACTTCAGTCCACCTCTCCCAGCTCACTTTGTTAATTTTAATTTGTTGAAGGGCAACACCCAAAATAAATCTGTGCTTTGGTTGATCAATTATTATGTGGCAATAGTAATATACCTGGGTGTGTTTTGTTTGTTTTGTTTTTGTACAGTAATATTGTGTTTTGAATTGCTGATGTAAGGTGTAATGGATAAACAGTTATTGTAAAGTAATTCCTTTCTGCAAAAAGAGAGTCCAGCCCAAAGAACGAGCACATCAGTGTTAGGAACATGCAGATCAAATCCTTCGGTTTTAAGAACAAGCAAATGGAATCATTTGGACTCGCTGGCTTTATTTTGTGATAACCCTTGAAATACAGGGGGTGCCAAATATTATAGCCAGAGCCAAGGGACGGGCAAAACAGCACAGCAGACACACTGAAGAACATATTGCCCCAAGGTAATTCCACATTTTATATAGTATGTGTACATATATCCTACAATAAATAAAGACTGTTTTGAGGTAATGTGTTTCACACAACGGTATCCAATAATAAAAACATGCCAGCCACAGCCCTATATAGTAGTACTCCATTGAGGCTGGCTTTTCTATATATATAAAAAAAAAAAAACACCTTTCCCCGAAATAAAGCCAAGTGTATCATATTTTAGACTTATATCTCTTAGTAAAAATAGTTGAGATTCGCAAACTACACAAAATGGACATCCCATTTTTGGATCATTATTGCATGTGCATAAACAGGACTCTCAAAATATTATTGCAATCCATAACCCAGGCAGGTGCAGTTCTGCCATAATGCTTGGGCGGGCATCGCACGGATTGTGTAGGTAGCTGGCGCAATCCAGGTGATAATCGTATAATCAACTTGTTTTTGTCTAATCTGCACTGTCACTGCACACAGCTTTGTTGTAAATTATAATTACAGGCTAGCAAGAAAGAGACAAGTATTTTTCTCTCTCTGGTCATTTGTAACAATTGTAAATGTTCTAACGTCATCACTAGTAACCAACGAGAGCACTCCGAATTTCGCGACAGTAATCGCAGCCTAATGCTCACCCCTGGCTAACCTAGGCTAATTCTCACCCACGCGAATTTTAGCTTGGGCTAATTCGCGTCCCCTCGCGAGAATTAGCCAAGGGGTGAGAATGAACCTGGGCAAGAAATTCATCATACTGTCCTTATATTCCCTCTTGCCCTCTCCGTTCATCCTCTACTGGCTGACTTGTTCTCTTCCCTTGTCCCCCTGTGGTGGAACCAGCTTCCGGTTAACCGCAGGAATATTTGGTTTTAATGCTTTACATCATACTTCTTAAATCAAAAAGAAAAATAAACAGAACGTAATTCTTCAATATGTAAAAGTAACAAAACAAACAATCACTGGCAGTCTCGTGGTTCAGGTACAGAAAAGGGTAGTTTTTACCGGGTTCGGGTTCTCATTCAGTCCAATAATCCAGCCCACTAATCAGGTATACAGTGCCTATAGAAAGTCTACACCCCCTTTCAAAATGTTCACCTTTTGTTGCCTTATAGCCTGGAATTAAAATGCATTAAAATAGTTATTTTTTTCATTTATCTACACATCCTACCCCACAACTTCCAAGTGAAAAAAATATTCTAGAAATTTGTAGAAAATTAATTAAAAATAAAAACTGAAATAGCAATCCTAAATTAGCTCAGGTGTAACCAATTGCCTTCAAAATCACACACCAAGTTAAGTGGCCTCCACCTGTGTTAAACTGTAGTGATTTACATGATTTCAGGATAAATTCTGCAGTTCCTGTAGCTTCCCTCTTCTGGGTAGTGCATTTCAAAGCAAAGACTTAACCATGAGCACCAAGGCGCTTTCAAAAGAACTCCGGGACAAAGTTGTTGAAAGGCACAGATCAGGAGATGGGTATAAAAAATATCAAAGGCCTTGAATATCCCTTGGAGCACGGTCAAGACGATTATTAAGAAGTGGAAGGTGTATGGCACCACCAAGACCTTGCCTAGTTCAGGCCGTCCCTCCAAACTGGATGACCGAGCAAGAAGGAGACTGATCAGAGAGGCTACCATGAGGCCAATAGCAACTTTGCAAGAGCTACATGCTTTTATGGCCAAGACTGGTCAAAATGTGCATGTGACAACAATATCCCAAGCACTCCACAAATCTGGCCTGTATGGTAGGGTGGCAAGACGGAAGCCATTACTCAAGAAAGCCCACCTTGAATCCCGTTTTGAAGTATGCAAAAAAACACTAAGGAGATTCTGTAGCCATGTGGCAAAAAGTTTTGTGGTCTGACTAAAATTGAACTTTTTGGCCTAAATGCAAAGCGTTATGTTTGGCGCAAACCCAACACAGCGCATCACCCAAAGAACACCATCCCTACTGTGAAGCATGGTGGTGGCAGCATCATGTTATAGGGATGTTTCTCATCGGCAGGGACTGGGGCACTTGTCAGTATAGAAGGGAAAATGAATGGAGCAAAGTACAGAGAAGTCCTTGAGGAAGTCCTGCAGCCCTCTGCAAGAAAGCTGAAACTGGGACAGAAGTTCCACCAAGTATTAACTCAGGGGGGGTGGAGACTTCTCCAATTATGATCTTTCAGTTTTGTATTTTTAATATATCATTTTTTTCTCAATAAAAACTTTTTTCCCCTTAACAGTGTGGAGTATGGTGTGTAGATAAGTGGAAAAAAATCCTCATTTAAATGCATGAAACTCTGAGGCACTGACACAACAAAATGTGAAAAAAGTTCAAGGGGGGTGTAGACTTTCTATACACACTGTGTATATGTGTATATATATATATATATATATATATATATATATATATATATATATATATATATATATATCTCCCTCCCCCGCACCCCCTCCCGCTCCAACTCCTTCACCCACTGCAACCCCTACTAACTCACCCTCCTTCTCCACCTTCTTGCCCCTCTCAGACTCTGACCTCTCCTCCCTGCTCCAGGGTCACAAACCCACCACGTGTGCCTTGGACCCCCTCCCCACTCACCTCTTTCAAGCTGCTGCTCCTGCTCTACTCCCCTTCATCTCCTCCCTCCTCAACACCTCTCTACTTTCTGGTATTTTCCCCTCTGCCTTCAAAAAAGCCTCGATCACTCCCCTCCTCAAAAAACCTACCCTCGACCCCACCTCCCTCCAGAGCTACCGTCCTGTCTCCCTCCTACCCTTCCTCTCCAAAACCCTCGAGCGGACTGTACACCGCCAGCTCTCTGCTTTCCTGTCCAACCACTCTCTGCTTGACCCTCTCCAATCTGGCTTCCGCTCTGCTCACTCTACTGAAACCGCCCTCCTGTCTGTCACCAACTCACTTAAATGTGCCCGAGCTGCCTCTCTCTCCTCTGTCCTAATTCTCCTCGACCTCTCTGCTGCCTTTGACACTGTTGATCACTCTATTCTACTATCATCTCTTGCTGACCTGGGGATCTCTGGCACTGCTCTGGCCTGGTTCTCCTCCTACCTCTCCAACCGCACTTACCAGGTAACCTGGCGTGGAGCAACCTCCACACCTCACCCTCTCTTAACTGGAGTCCCCCAAGGGTCAGTCTTGGGTCCTCTCCTGTTCTCTCTCTACACCCGCTCCCTGGGCCCCCTCATCGCATCCTATGGTTTCTCATACCATTTCTATGCTGATGATGCTCAGATTTTCCTCTCCTTCCCCACCTCTGACTCCACCATCTCCTCCCGTATCTCTACCTGTCTGTCTGCTATTTCCTCCTGGATGCACTCGCATCACCTCAAACTCAACCTCTCTAAATCTGACCTCCTTTTCTTTCCCTCCTCCTCCCCCTCCTCTGATCTCTCCATCTCTGTTCCTCTGGAATCTACCACACTCTCTCCCTCTTCCTCAGCTAAGAACCTTGGAGTCACCCTGGACCCCTGCCTCTCTTATTCCCAGCACATCTCCACTCTGGCACGCACTTGCCGATTCTTCCTGAGCAACATCCAAAGAATCCGACCCTTCCTCACCAACTATGCTACCCAGCTCCTGGTCCAGGCCCTGGTACTCTCCCGCCTAGACTACTGCAACTCCCTCCTGGCTGGCCTCCCTGCGTCCGCCACCCGTCCGCTCCAGCTCATCCAGAACTCTGCTGCCCGCCTAGTGTTCTCTCTGCCTCGCTTCGCCCACGCTACTCCACTACTCCGCTCGCTCCACTGGCTCCCGATCACCGCTTGCATCCAGTTCAAGACTCTTGTACTAGCCTACAGATGCCTTGACCAGTCTGCACCCAGCTACCTCCAGACCCTCATCTCTCCCTACACCCCCACTCGACCTCTCCGCTCCGCCTGCACTAGAAGACTAGCTCTACCACCGCTACGCTCCCCTGCCTCCAAAGCCCGCTCCTTCTCCACCCTTGCTCCGCAGTGGTGGAATGACCTTCCTACAGATGTCAGGACTGCCCAGTCCCTGACCACATTCCGGCGCCTCCTTAAGACCCACCTCTTCAAAGAGCACCTGTAGAACTCCTCTGTTTGTATCCTGGGACACTATCACCCTTCATGTAAATGTGCTTTATTTTGCTCTTATCAGCCCCTATTTTACTGCATTTAATCCTGTACTTCAGAATACTGTAATCTGCCAAGTTTTTAACCTGTAGTACTTTGTATTTAATCACATCCTGATGTAACTATCACTATTTAATCATATCCTGATGTAACTATCACTATTACCTGCTGTACTTTACTTGAACAAAAGTTATTGTATTTCTTGCTCTTATTGTATTACTTGTATTGTAACGCTTGAAATGTTTTTGCTTACGATTGTAAGTCGCCCTGGATAAGGGCGTCTGCTAAGAAATAAATAATATATATATATATATATATATATATATATATATATATATATATATATATATATATATATATGAGAACACATTGGGAGGGATCTTAGACCATTCCTCCATACAGAATCTTTCCAGATCCTTGATATCCTTCGGTCTGCACTTATGGACTGGAGGACTTTCTAAATCATAAACAAATCAAAAGCCCTAACAATTAGTAATATGACATTACACAACAAACTATGTCATTACACCATAGTAAATGCAGTTTAACTCAATTTGCATCAAATGAAACAAAGAATGCATCTTATAAATCAACATTCCAGCACCCATCATGCTATTTTTATACGTATGTTCATTATAAATGCACATTTATTATGATGGGACATTTTGCATTTTCTTTTTAAATGTTTTCAATACAAAATACTTACCACATCAAGTTCAGAATGGCGGCACTCACTACCGAGAAGGCTGGACAGCTGGCAGCTGCATTGGAGGGGGAAGTGCTGCAGGACAACCTCACCACTGAAGTGGCTGGACGGACAGTATACCACCCTGTCTGGGTAGCAGTGGTCCAGGAACCCTGCATACTGGGCCTGGACTTCCTGCGCTACCCAGGTGGGCAATTATATCTCAGAACCGAGACATTGCACCAGCCAACAATGCCAACACCGGGATGGAGCCGCTGGAGTGGGGGAACTCAGCCCTCCACTGGCCCAGGCAAGCTCAGAAACACCAACCCCCCTCCTCCCTCTCATCTTCTTCCAGCGCCAACGTCATCGAGCTCCCTCCACGGGGCCGTGGCCGCCCCGAGGATTGACATCACTGCACCCACGATCTCGTCCCAGACGCAAGCCCCTGCACCCTGCTGCTGCCACAGTGACCACAGTTTGACGTCCGAACTGTGAGGGACTTTGCCCGGAGCAACAGGTCCATCTGTAGGAGCCGTTATTTGCTTATTGGTCCAGCTTTGCTACTACTTTGGAGGATGTGGGCCGGACACACCTTGTCCACTCATCCCCATGTAGATGAGTCCCTGGATCTGGTGTCCGGGTCCAAATGGTTCTCCTCTCAACCTCCAAAGCGATTACTGGGAGGTAGCTTTGTCCCCCTCTGCCTGACTCAAGACTGCCTTCTCCACCGGCCACGGGCTATGGCAATTTACCGCGATGCCGTTTGGACTTTGCAACACCCTCGCAATGTTGGAATGGCTTATGGAGAAGGTGTTGGCCAGGGTGTCCCCAACGGAGTGTCTAGTCTATCTAGACAACCTGCTGGTCCATGAGAGGACCTTCCAGCTGGCCCTGGCTTCCCTACGAGAAGTGCTCCGGTGAGTGACGGAGGTGGGGCTCAGGCTGCACCCGGAAAAATATACATATGGATGAGGTACAGGGGTTGCCCTGTGATTGTATTAACTTTAAAATAAGCAGTCTGAGGTGATTTTATCCCCTGAAATACCCCAGGGCCCAGTTACTTATTCAATTTTAGTTACATTTGTGCATATTAGCGAATAAGAAGCTGGAATGCAAATAAGAAGCTGGCCAAAATGTGCATCGTCACATTGAGTTTTTGTTTGTTTGTTTGTTTGTTTATTTGTTTGATTTTGTAATTTTCCAAAGTAGCCTATAGTTTGACAATTTGTGGCTACGTCTTCAGATCGGCTTGAGGTAAAGTGAATTGTGTTGTGTGTATTGCAATGGGATTGTATTTCAGCTTGGGATAGTTATACACACATATACACATAGGGACACACAAACAGCTGCTTCTAACTTAGAATCCATGTTGCCAGGGAGACTCGGTCTGACTTGCTATCACTCTGTTTTTTTACTGGCGGATAGTCGTATTGACCGTGCTGAAGCAGGCAGAAAGCTAACTGGTGGAAGTTTACATTATCCACCACTTTCGTCTTTAGAAAATGGACACAGACTCTTAGATCATTAGGCATTCCACCAAAAGAAACTGTCAGAATAACGAATTAACCAAACTGGATAGAGTCCCGCCGTGTTTTTTGCAGATTTAGTAAATTCTCAATTCACAGCAGATCTCTTTTGAAAATAACACCCAGAGTGTGTGAAAAACCCGATTTCACAATACTGTAGCATTGCGTGTAAATGAAGGATGCTCACTCAGGATTTGCAGGTTCTCGAATTCCCACTGTATTAAGTCAGGACTCTACATTAGGGAGTGGTTAACAGAAAGTACTGATTAGAGGAGAAACTTCAAAATGGAGCAAGGTAACCAGTGGTGTACCACAGGGATCAGTATTAGGTCCTCTGCTATTCCTAATCTATATTAATAATTTAGATTCTGGTATAGTAAGCAAACTTGTTAAATTTGCAGACGACACAAAAATAGGAGGAGTGGCAAACACTGTTGCAGCAGCAAAGGTCATTCAAATTGATCTAGACAGCATTCAGAACTGGGCAGACACATGGCAAATGACATTTAATAGAGAAACGTGTAAAGTATTGCATGCAGGCAATAAAAATGTCTTCATCTAGACAATGTGGGGAAGCTATACAACAGGCCAACAAGATGTTTGGATATATTGTGAGAAGAGCTGAATTTAAATCAAGGGAAGTAATGTTAAAACTTTACAATGCATTAGTAAGACCTCACCTAGAATATTGTGTTCAGTTCTGGTCACCTCGTTACAAAAAGGATATTGCTGCTCTAGAAAGAGTGCAAAGAAGAGCAACCAGAATTATCCCGGGTTTAAAAGGCATGTCGTATGCAGACAGGCTAAAACAATTAAATCTATTCAGTCTTGAACAAAGAAGACTACACGGCGATCTGATTCAAACATTCAAAATCCTAAAAGGTATAGACAATGTCGACCCAGGGGACTTTTTTGACCTGAAAAAAGAAACAAGGATCAGGGGTCACAAATGGAGATTAGATAAAGGGGCATTCAGAACAGAAAATAGGAGGCACTTTTTTACACAGAGAATTGTGAGGGTCTGGAACCAACTCCCCAGTAATGTTGTTGAAGCTGACACCCTGGGGTCCTTCAAGAAGCTGCTTGATGAGATTCTGGGATCAATAAGCTACTAACAACCAAACGAGCAAGGTGGGCTGAATGGCCTCCTCTCATTTGTAAACGTTCTTATGTTCTTACACCGGGCTGGTATTAGCGTGCTGCTTTACAAGCCAGTGGTACAATTACAACTGAGCAACCGAGTGCTACTCAGACTGTGATGAATAATAAAAAAAAGAAAAGAAAGTAAAATAAAATGCACTAAGTGTAGTCTGGTTTCTTTTTGCTGTAGTCCCACTTCACTTCAGCTCTCCGTGGTTCTGTCTTCTGCATTCATTTTCTCACTCCAGCTTGTCTCTCCATCTGAGCAGCAGCCAGGCAGCAGAAGCAGCAACCCACTACATATCCACGCATCCAGGACACAACCCCAATGCATCAGCCATCAATCCCAAGCAGACCAGGCTTCCCGCTCTCAATCCCCCGATGGTTGCAACATTTCGTCCCTTGGTTTGTGCCAACAATGTTGCAACTGGGTACCACTCGTGCGGCAAGCCAAGCCCCTAATTGGTGGTGATTCTGACGTCCTCCGAACACCTGCTGCATTGGACTGTTTACCTTGGGTCACAGAACCTTCCTGAACGCTGGTACAGCAGACCCAGTGTCGTTACAATATAATCCCAATCAAATACGGAAATCGTTTTATCAAAGTTTTGAAAAACCGACCCCTAGGCATTCTTGAATAGATGCCAGAATGTTTTATTTATTTTTTATTTCAAGTACTTCTCAATACTTGCTCCGCAGCGCCTCACAAAGCCTCTGGCTCCTCTCACTCCTATGCCTCCACTAACAAACTTACTGTGTTTTTTTTTAAACAGTCCATGATCAGACGCACATAAACAGGTGGATTCACATACAGACATCGATGAAATGTAGACCTGTGCAAACTGTCCATTACTTTTTTATCCCAGATAAAATTTTACAGGACATCAGGACCTTCTATAAAATTTCAAACTTAAGCGTCCTGTGTCTTTTTACTCCTGTGCGAATCGACCATGTCAGTGTTATGTTAGAATTGATATAGCATTTCCGGGGTAACGCTATGATTGTGCAACTCTTAAATGGATGCTTTGAACGGTGTATTTGAAGATATGTATGTAAATACATATCACTCAAAGAACAAAACGGTTATTCTAGCCTTTGGAAAAGAAGGTTCAACTAAATAAGTTATTTATATCCGGTTCAATGTTTACAAATCATGCACAAAAGTGCCTTCTCTGGCCACAACATCGCATTTCATTTTGAATTTACTGACTTTTCTTAATAAAAACGAATCCATGCTGGGAGGTTACTAGACATCCTCTGCGTTTGACCAACTCTGAGGACGCCTGGTTTTTAGTCCCATGCAAATAATGCTGCCTTACAGCTCTGTCAATAACTCACCACTTTTAGATTTATGGTTATTTATAATGACATAGATTTGTTGGGATGAGTAGATATTTCATCCATAACTTCAAACAGTAGTAAGACAATTGTGTCTGCTAATTCATCAGAGCATGCTGTTATTTATTGCAAGCTTGAATGCTTGTATCTTTATTATTTATTACATATGAATTATTAATTGCTTTCTGCTCCAAGTCCAAAAACCTTCATACCTTGACACATTTCAGGGAAAATATTTATTTACTATATTTTTTTATTAAGTACAATCATTATTATGGGTAGAGTATTTTACAATACTGCAGTGATTTTAGAAAGGGAATTTTACCCAGTAGCCACAGTGTGCAGAATACAATATGGCTGTTTGGAACTTTAAATGCCTGCTGTGTCTGTCATAGAGCTTGTTATGGCTGTCATAGAGCTTATCTGGAAAACAGGATGCATCATCTACAAGTGATCTTGCTTGTAATAAACACATTCTAAACTACTCTGAATGTGCTTACCACAGATGCAAAAGACATAAAACACCAGAAATAAATACACTTATGCCAAATACGCTGTTTTTACATTTTATTTTCTATCTACGAGGTAAGTGAGGCACTAAAGGCAACACTGCATTTATTTGTTTGTCTAAAATATGTTTTAACTATAGCACTTTGTTTTGCAACAGTGTAATCTGTTACACTAGTACATTCACAGCCGTTCATTTTTATATGATGGATTTCTTTAATATTTATACATTGCCTTTGAAAAAACTGCTAACATGCTAATGTATCCCATTTGCTCTGCAAATAGTGACAGTTGTTCAGAAATGCACTAAATATTGTATTAATGATCACCACCTAATATTTACAACACTAGAATTGTGAGGTTGAAAGCCAGCAAAGGAAGAGTAGACAAAAAATAAGACTTGACACCTTTTTTAGTTGCATGATTTTAATTGAAATGTACACTTACAGCATATATGCATATATATATGCATATATATATATATATATATATATATATATATATATATATATATATATATATATATATTCATATATATATATATATATATATATATATATATATATATATATATATATATAGTGTTTGTTAGATCATTAGGTTAAAAGTATCAGTACAGTTTAATCAATAAATTGTATTGATGTTACATGCATGTAAAGTTCCAGGGAGCAGTTCATTTGATTTCATTTGTACACTTGCATGAAGCAGGACACCAAGCCAAAACCGATGGGTGGCCACATCCAAAAGTCCCTTTCAGAGTAGGACAGTTGGAATACATGTCTGAGTAGGAACATGGGTTTGCTTTTAAGAAAGAGGAAAAAAAACAGTTATATACTTGTATAAGAGTGTTATTTGCATAACTGAATTACATGTTCTGGAACATAGCACATAAATTAGCATCTACAATGATTTTAGTTGTTCTGAACCAATAAAACCAATTTAGTTTTTAATACCATAAAGTAATCGCTTCTATACTTACTGCAGAGCTTATCTTCACAAGCATTTGGGCAGTCACCGCATGATGGACCAGCTTTGTAGGGTGTGGGTAATAAATTCTGGTCGTTTCCTCTGTACAGTGTAAGATACAAAACAGATCAGTATGTGCATTGAATGCCTACATTTGTAAAGAATTGTTACTTATAGATACTTAAACTTTGTAACAGTGCAAAAGAAGTATTCGTTCTATCCCAAAAATGTGTACTGTTTGTTTAAGAAGCCTTTATAATGCTTAGAATTTTGCTTCAGTTTAAATTATATATATTTAAAAAAAAAAACTTACGGAGGGCAGTACTGGCATACATAAAAATACTCATATTTAGAACCAGGGCAATGAGCAACTGCACAGCCAACCTTGTTAGACCTGTACCACACAACCTAAAAGGGAATTGAAAATCATTCACAGCAGGAACTTTTAAAACAGAAAAACACACATGTCTTTGACTAAAATGCATTGGTGGCTATCAATGTAGTTCGGGACAGTACTTTTTATTATTATTATCATAGATTCGTCTTTGAGAAATTTGATGTGACATTGGAGATAAATAATGGCTGCAAAATAAGATAAATGCTAACCTAAACTAGTGAGGTTATAGTTAGTAGTTTTACCTGGGTGTAATGCCCAACAACAGCACCATTTGTTGATCCAACTCCATACTTAAAATCTTTGACTTCATCATACCAGGCCTGGACTGCCATATCCCAGGAATCTGCACTGGAGGACATGTAAAGATTCTCACCACACCCGCTAGCTGTGAAGTTTAAAAACATATAAATGAGGGCTGTCAATTAATCGCAGTTAACTTCAGCGATTAATGCGTACATTTTTTTGGAGATTTTTTTTTTGTTAACGCAAATTTATCCCACTCCTCTGTCCCTCTTAACATACAGTAATTCATTTCCCGCTGCACCATTTTGATACACTCCAGTGCATGCCAGGATTGAATGAGTGTAGTCATTGTTTGAATATAAAATTAGTCACAGAACTGCATTATGTAGCAAAGCACTCAAGGACTTGTGAATAAAATATTAGACTTACATTTTATTTTCCTAACAAATAAACACTTATAAATTTAGATTGTTTATTTTTTATTTATTTTTAACAAAGGCACCTTTGTAACACTCCTACAGATCGATCAATCACCTGTTTGCACCTGGTTACTGAGCGACTACAGTACTGTGTGTTGAGAAACTGGCACTGTCACCTTGGCAATGATGACACAAATAAAATGTTTATTTTGTTGTTCATTTCATTTGTTGTTATTTACAAAAATGCTGGCTGGTATGTGGAGTTGGGGGTTAAAGCCTGTGGTGATTAACTAACTATGAATTACTACCTACAATAATTAATGTACTCACACGGTCTTCACTAAAGACAGTAAGTTTCACTGTAGCCCTCGGGATGAAATTGTTAACTAGGTGGCTAGTGGCAACATGTTTTAATTAGCAGTGGGAGAAAACCGCTTCAGCAAGTACAGTAGAATCTGCCAGAACTGAGGGACACTGAATCTACTATTGGATACTAATGAGAGCATAACAAATACAAAAGAAAATATATGTTTTAAGCAAAATATTACGTTAATGTTCATTATGGTAATTGTTTATTTACTAGTTTTAAAATGTTAAGTAAAACGTGGCCTATTTTTTGATCTTGTTAGTACAACTGGGCCCTTTGCTAATTATAAAGAAGGACCAACAAATAGGATTCAGAATCCAGAAATAGGAAACAGGGTTTTTATGCAGGGATGTTTTTTGGATGATGATGATAATAAAAATAATAATAATAATAATAGCAATAAAACAAAATTAAATGGATGCAGTAATCGTACCAATGAAATATGCGATTACAACCAAGGTTAACTGAGATTAAAATTTTTAATCTCAAGATTAATCGCAATAAAAAAAAATAAAAAAATGTAATCGCTTTACGGTCCTTATGTAAATATATATATATATATATTAGATGACCTGTTGAACAAATGTCCAAAACATCTGACTTTTTATAAATGATAGATGAATAGTAGTTCTATTATTTTTTAAACACTGTGGTGGACCTATTTAGTCAGTCATTTTGAAAGGAATCTGTGGTCTAAATCATCTGAGGTTACAAACTGTATGTATACGAGGCTAAAAAAAGGTGCAATTGGGAGTAACAATGGGTGGGCAACTTTTTCCTATGATATGGTCAGTGTGATCTGACAAACATTCCTGAACAAGTCATTCAGTACTTAAAAAAAATAAATAAAATGTTTTATTTGTTAAAGCATAAACTTTTATTGTGGTGCATAATGCTTTTTAGTGCAAGTCCCATCCATTGCCAAATTCCGTCAAATCCATGTACTGGCTCTGAAGACAGATCAAGTAAACATGTCATTTTCACTGTTTCACCTTAACAAGTTCAAGTGGGCTGGCACTTGCTGGGTGTTCAGTGCTTGAGTGCTATTGCCAATGTTAACGTTACGTTGTGTAGCTGCACAACGTAACGTTAGCTGAACTACTATGTATTTTTAATAACACACATCCTCTCTTAAAACAGTTAAATTACTGTATAATGCAAAATAACAACAAAACATTCTTCTATATCATCTATCAGTCAGAATTATATTTCTTGACCAATGCAATTAAACTTTAGAAATTAACACTTTTTGATTATTATTATTATTATTATTTATTTCTTAGCAGACACCCTTATCCAGGGCGACTTACAATTGTTACAAGATATCACATTATACATTATTTCACATACAATTACCCATTTATACAGTTGGGTTTTTACTGGGACAATCTAGGTGAAGTACCTTGCTCAAGGGTACAACAGCAGTGTCCCCTCACCAGGGATTGAACCCACAACCCTCTGGTCAAGAGTCCAGAGCCCTAACCACTACTCCACACTGCTGTATCTAACCTTTCTTTTTATCAAAAACATACATTTGCACTGAATTTTTAAAACATAAACCCCTCAGAACCTTATTAGTACAGAAGTCACTCCTGCTAATACTACTGCAGTTTTATATATAAAAACAAGCCCAGTCACGGTAATCACATTACAGTTACAGTAATGACAACATGCTACGGTAATGACTGTTGTGTATTTAAACAATGATTTAAGCAGTTTCTAATAAAATTAACAGACTCCAAATGCATATTTTCTATTGGAAATAGTAAAACCTTCAAATCCATTTAATGTTGACCAAGAGTAACATTGGTGATCAGCACTAACATTTCACTAATGTAGTGCCCCTCAAAACAGAGACAAATAATGTCTTTCCAACATATTATATGTTTATCTGGTTGTACTTCTTTTAGTTTTGAACAAAACATAGATTCTGCCACAGGCTATAATGTAGCCCACATGTTTTGCATAAAGACAAACTAGTCATTAAAGTATTATATGTTGCATTACTTCAGTCCACCTCTCCCAGCTCACTTTGTTAATTTTAATTTGTTGAAGGGCAACACCCAAAATAAATCTGTGCTTTGGTTGATCAATTATTATGTGGCAATAGTAATATACCTGGGTGTGTTTTGTTTGTTTTGTTTTTGTACAGTAATATTGTGTTTTGAATTGCTGATGTAAGGTGTAATGGATAAACAGTTATTGTAAAGTAATTCCTTTCTGCAAAAAGAGAGTCCAGCCCAAAGAACGAGCACATCAGTGTTAGGAACATGCAGATCAAATCCTTCGGTTTTAAGAACAAGCAAATGGAATCATTTGGACTCGCTGGCTTTATTTTGTGATAACCCTTGAAATACAGGGGGTGCCAAATATTATAGCCAGAGCCAAGGGACGGGCAAAACAGCACAGCAGACACACTGAAGAACATATTGCCCCAAGGTAATTCCACATTTTATATAGTATGTGTACATATATCCTACAATAAATAAAGACTGTTTTGAGGTAATGTGTTTCACACAACGGTATCCAATAATAAAAACATGCCAGCCACAGCCCTATATAGTAGTACTCCATTGAGGCTGGCTTTTCTATATATATAAAAAAAAAAAAACACCTTTCCCCGAAATAAAGCCAAGTGTATCATATTTTAGACTTATATCTCTTAGTAAAAATAGTTGAGATTCGCAAACTACACAAAATGGACATCCCATTTTTGGATCATTATTGCATGTGCATAAACAGGACTCTCAAAATATTATTGCAATCCATAACCCAGGCAGGTGCAGTTCTGCCATAATGCTTGGGCGGGCATCGCACGGATTGTGTAGGTAGCTGGCGCAATCCAGGTGATAATCGTATAATCAACTTGTTTTTGTCTAATCTGCACTGTCACTGCACACAGCTTTGTTGTAAATTATAATTACAGGCTAGCAAGAAAGAGACAAGTATTTTTCTCTCTCTGGTCATTTGTAACAATTGTAAATGTTCTAACGTCATCACTAGTAACCAACGAGAGCACTCCGAATTTCGCGACAGTAATCGCAGCCTAATGCTCACCCCTGGCTAACCTAGGCTAATTCTCACCCACGCGAATTTTAGCTTGGGCTAATTCGCGTCCCCTCGCGAGAATTAGCCAAGGGGTGAGAATGAACCTGGGCAAGAAATTCATCATACTGTCCTTATATTCCCTCTCGCCCTCTCCGTTCATCCTCTACTGGCTGACTTGTTCTCTTCCCTTGTCCCCCTGTGGTGGAACCAGCTTCCGGTTAACCGCAGGAATATTTGGTTTTAATGCTTTACATCATACTTCTTAAATCAAAAAGAAAAATAAACAGAACGTAATTCTTCAATATGTAAAAGTAACAAAACAAACAATCACTGGCAGTCTCGTGGTTCAGGTACAGAAAAGGGTAGTTTTTACCGGGTTCGGGTTCTCATTCAGTCCAATAATCCAGCCCACTAATCAGGTATACAGTGCCTATAGAAAGTCTACACCCCCTTTCAAAATGTTCACCTTTTGTTGCCTTATAGCCTGGAATTAAAATGCATTAAAATAGTTATTTTTTTCATTTATCTACACATCCTACCCCACAACTTCCAAGTGAAAAAAATATTCTAGAAATTTGTAGAAAATTAATTAAAAATAAAAACTGAAATAGCAATCCTAAATTAGCTCAGGTGTAACCAATTGCCTTCAAAATCACACACCAAGTTAAGTGGCCTCCACCTGTGTTAAACTGTAGTGATTTACATGATTTCAGGATAAATTCTGCAGTTCCTGTAGCTTCCCTCTTCTGGGTAGTGCATTTCAAAGCAAAGACTTAACCATGAGCACCAAGGCGCTTTCAAAAGAACTCCGGGACAAAGTTGTTGAAAGGCACAGATCAGGAGATGGGTATAAAAAATATCAAAGGCCTTGAATATCCCTTGGAGCACGGTCAAGACGATTATTAAGAAGTGGAAGGTGTATGGCACCACCAAGACCTTGCCTAGTTCAGGCCGTCCCTCCAAACTGGATGACCGAGCAAGAAGGAGACTGATCAGAGAGGCTACCATGAGGCCAATAGCAACTTTGCAAGAGCTACATGCTTTTATGGCCAAGACTGGTCAAAATGTGCATGTGACAACAATATCCCAAGCACTCCACAAATCTGGCCTGTATGGTAGGGTGGCAAGACGGAAGCCATTACTCAAGAAAGCCCACCTTGAATCCCGTTTTGAAGTATGCAAAAAAACACTAAGGAGATTCTGTAGCCATGTGGCAAAAAGTTTTGTGGTCTGACTAAAATTGAACTTTTTGGCCTAAATGCAAAGCGTTATGTTTGGCGCAAACCCAACACAGCGCATCACCCAAAGAACACCATCCCTACTGTGAAGCATGGTGGTGGCAGCATCATGTTATAGGGATGTTTCTCATCGGCAGGGACTGGGGCACTTGTCAGTATAGAAGGGAAAATGAATGGAGCAAAGTACAGAGAAGTCCTTGAGGAAGTCCTGCAGCCCTCTGCAAGAAAGCTGAAACTGGGACAGAAGTTCCACCAAGTATTAACTCAGGGGGGGTGGAGACTTCTCCAATTATGATCTTTCAGTTTTGTATTTTTAATATATCATTTTTTTCTCAATAAAAACTTTTTTCCCCTTAACAGTGTGGAGTATGGTGTGTAGATAAGTGGAAAAAAATCCTCATTTAAATGCATGAAACTCTGAGGCACTGACACAACAAAATGTGAAAAAAGTTCAAGGGGGGTGTAGACTTTCTATACACACTGTGTATATGTGTATATATATATATATATATATATATATATATATATATATATATATATATATATATATATATATATATATATATATCTCCCTCCCCCGCACCCCCTCCCGCTCCAACTCCTTCACCCACTGCAACCCCTACTAACTCACCCTCCTTCTCCACCTTCTTGCCCCTCTCAGACTCTGACCTCTCCTCCCTGCTCCAGGGTCACAAACCCACCACGTGTGCCTTGGACCCCCTCCCCACTCACCTCTTTCAAGCTGCTGCTCCTGCTCTACTCCCCTTCATCTCCTCCCTCCTCAACACCTCTCTACTTTCTGGTATTTTCCCCTCTGCCTTCAAAAAAGCCTCGATCACTCCCCTCCTCAAAAAACCTACCCTCGACCCCACCTCCCTCCAGAGCTACCGTCCTGTCTCCCTCCTACCCTTCCTCTCCAAAACCCTCGAGCGGACTGTACACCGCCAGCTCTCTGCTTTCCTGTCCAACCACTCTCTGCTTGACCCTCTCCAATCTGGCTTCCGCTCTGCTCACTCTACTGAAACCGCCCTCCTGTCTGTCACCAACTCACTTAAATGTGCCCGAGCTGCCTCTCTCTCCTCTGTCCTAATTCTCCTCGACCTCTCTGCTGCCTTTGACACTGTTGATCACTCTATTCTACTATCATCTCTTGCTGACCTGGGGATCTCTGGCACTGCTCTGGCCTGGTTCTCCTCCTACCTCTCCAACCGCACTTACCAGGTAACCTGGCGTGGAGCAACCTCCACACCTCACCCTCTCTTAACTGGAGTCCCCCAAGGGTCAGTCTTGGGTCCTCTCCTGTTCTCTCTCTACACCCGCTCCCTGGGCCCCCTCATCGCATCCTATGGTTTCTCATACCATTTCTATGCTGATGATGCTCAGATTTTCCTCTCCTTCCCCACCTCTGACTCCACCATCTCCTCCCGTATCTCTACCTGTCTGTCTGCTATTTCCTCCTGGATGCACTCGCATCACCTCAAACTCAACCTCTCTAAATCTGACCTCCTTTTCTTTCCCTCCTCCTCCCCCTCCTCTGATCTCTCCATCTCTGTTCCTCTGGAATCTACCACACTCTCTCCCTCTTCCTCAGCTAAGAACCTTGGAGTCACCCTGGACCCCTGCCTCTCTTATTCCCAGCACATCTCCACTCTGGCACGCACTTGCCGATTCTTCCTGAGCAACATCCAAAGAATCCGACCCTTCCTCACCAACTATGCTACCCAGCTCCTGGTCCAGGCCCTGGTACTCTCCCGCCTAGACTACTGCAACTCCCTCCTGGCTGGCCTCCCTGCGTCCGCCACCCGTCCGCTCCAGCTCATCCAGAACTCTGCTGCCCGCCTAGTGTTCTCTCTGCCTCGCTTCGCCCACGCTACTCCACTACTCCGCTCGCTCCACTGGCTCCCGATCACCGCTTGCATCCAGTTCAAGACTCTTGTACTAGCCTACAGATGCCTTGACCAGTCTGCACCCAGCTACCTCCAGACCCTCATCTCTCCCTACACCCCCACTCGACCTCTCCGCTCCGCCTGCACTAGAAGACTAGCTCTACCACCGCTACGCTCCCCTGCCTCCAAAGCCCGCTCCTTCTCCACCCTTGCTCCGCAGTGGTGGAATGACCTTCCTACAGATGTCAGGACTGCCCAGTCCCTGACCACATTCCGGCGCCTCCTTAAGACCCACCTCTTCAAAGAGCACCTGTAGAACTCCTCTGTTTGTATCCTGGGACACTATCACCCTTCATGTAAATGTGCTTTATTTTGCTCTTATCAGCCCCTATTTTACTGCATTTAATCCTGTACTTCAGAATACTGTAATCTGCCAAGTTTTTAACCTGTAGTACTTTGTATTTAATCACATCCTGATGTAACTATCACTATTTAATCATATCCTGATGTAACTATCACTATTACCTGCTGTACTTTACTTGAACAAAAGTTATTGTATTTCTTGCTCTTATTGTATTACTTGTATTGTAACGCTTGAAATGTTTTTGCTTACGATTGTAAGTCGCCCTGGATAAGGGCGTCTGCTAAGAAATAAATAATATATATATATATATATATATATATATATATATATATATATATATATATATATATATATATATATATATATATATGAGAACACATTGGGAGGGATCTTAGACCATTCCTCCATACAGAATCTTTCCAGATCCTTGATATCCTTCGGTCTGCACTTATGGACTGGAGGACTTTCTAAATCATAAACAAATCAAAAGCCCTAACAATTAGTAATATGACATTACACAACAAACTATGTCATTACACCATAGTAAATGCAGTTTAACTCAATTTGCATCAAATGAAACAAAGAATGCATCTTATAAATCAACATTCCAGCACCCATCATGCTATTTTTATACGTATGTTCATTATAAATGCACATTTATTATGATGGGACATTTTGCATTTTCTTTTTAAATGTTTTCAATACAAAATACTTACCACATCAAGTTCAGAATGGCGGCACTCACTACCGAGAAGGCTGGACAGCTGGCAGCTGCATTGGAGGGGGAAGTGCTGCAGGACAACCTCACCACTGAAGTGGCTGGACGGACAGTATACCACCCTGTCTGGGTAGCAGTGGTCCAGGAACCCTGCATACTGGGCCTGGACTTCCTGCGCTACCCAGGTGGGCAATTATATCTCAGAACCGAGACATTGCACCAGCCAACAATGCCAACACCGGGATGGAGCCGCTGGAGTGGGGGAACTCAGCCCTCCACTGGCCCAGGCAAGCTCAGAAACACCAACCCCCCTCCTCCCTCTCATCTTCTTCCAGCGCCAACGTCATCGAGCTCCCTCCACGGGGCCGTGGCCGCCCCGAGGATTGACATCACTGCACCCACGATCTCGTCCCAGACGCAAGCCCCTGCACCCTGCTGCTGCCACAGTGACCACAGTTTGACGTCCGAACTGTGAGGGACTTTGCCCGGAGCAACAGGTCCATCTGTAGGAGCCGTTATTTGCTTATTGGTCCAGCTTTGCTACTACTTTGGAGGATGTGGGCCGGACACACCTTGTCCACTCATCCCCATGTAGATGAGTCCCTGGATCTGGTGTCCGGGTCCAAATGGTTCTCCTCTCAACCTCCAAAGCGATTACTGGGAGGTAGCTTTGTCCCCCTCTGCCTGACTGAAGACTGCCTTCTCCACTGGCCACGGGCTATGGCAATTTACCGCGATGCCGTTTGGACTTTGCAACACCCTCGCAATGTTGGAATGGCTTATGGAGAAGGTGTTGGCCAGGGTGTCCCCAACGGAGTGTCTAGTCTATCTAGACAACCTGCTGGTCCATGAGAGGACCTTCCAGCTGGCCCTGGCTTCCCTACGAGAAGTGCTCCGGTGAGTGACGGAGGTGGGGCTCAGGCTGCACCCGGAAAAATATACATATGGATGAGGTACAGGGGTTGCCCTGTGATTGTATTAACTTTAAAATAAGCAGTCTGAGGTGATTTTATCCCCTGAAATACCCCAGGGCCCAGTTACTTATTCAATTTTAGTTACATTTGTGCATATTAGCGAATAAGAAGCTGGAATGCAAATAAGAAGCTGGCCAAAATGTGCATCGTCACATTGAGTTTTTGTTTGTTTGTTTGTTTGTTTATTTGTTTGATTTTGTAATTTTCCAAAGTAGCCTATAGTTTGACAATTTGTGGCTACGTCTTCAGATCGGCTTGAGGTAAAGTGAATTGTGTTGTGTGTATTGCAATGGGATTGTATTTCAGCTTGGGATAGTTATACACACATATACACATAGGGACACACAAACAGCTGCTTCTAACTTAGAATCCATGTTGCCAGGGAGACTCGGTCTGACTTGCTATCACTCTGTTTTTTTACTGGCGGATAGTCGTATTGACCGTGCTGAAGCAGGCAGAAAGCTAACTGGTGGAAGTTTACATTATCCACCACTTTCGTCTTTAGAAAATGGACACAGACTCTTAGATCATTAGGCATTCCACCAAAAGAAACTGTCAGAATAACGAATTAACCAAACTGGATAGAGTCCCGCCGTGTTTTTTGCAGATTTAGTAAATTCTCAATTCACAGCAGATCTCTTTTGAAAATAACACCCAGAGTGTGTGAAAAACCCGATTTCACAATACTGTAGCATTGCGTGTAAATGAAGGATGCTCACTCAGGATTTGCAGGTTCTCGAATTCCCACTGTATTAAGTCAGGACTCTACATTAGGGAGTGGTTAACAGAAAGTACTGATTAGAGGAGAAACTTCAAAATGGAGCAAGGTAACCAGTGGTGTACCACAGGGATCAGTATTAGGTCCTCTGCTATTCCTAATCTATATTAATAATTTAGATTCTGGTATAGTAAGCAAACTTGTTAAATTTGCAGACGACACAAAAATAGGAGGAGTGGCAAACACTGTTGCAGCAGCAAAGGTCATTCAAATTGATCTAGACAGCATTCAGAACTGGGCAGACACATGGCAAATGACATTTAATAGAGAAACGTGTAAAGTATTGCATGCAGGCAATAAAAATGTCTTCATCTAGACAATGTGGGGAAGCTATACAACAGGCCAACAAGATGTTTGGATATATTGTGAGAAGAGCTGAATTTAAATCAAGGGAAGTAATGTTAAAACTTTACAATGCATTAGTAAGACCTCACCTAGAATATTGTGTTCAGTTCTGGTCACCTCGTTACAAAAAGGATATTGCTGCTCTAGAAAGAGTGCAAAGAAGAGCAACCAGAATTATCCCGGGTTTAAAAGGCATGTCGTATGCAGACAGGCTAAAACAATTAAATCTATTCAGTCTTGAACAAAGAAGACTACACGGCGATCTGATTCAAACATTCAAAATCCTAAAAGGTATAGACAATGTCGACCCAGGGGACTTTTTTGACCTGAAAAAAGAAACAAGGATCAGGGGTCACAAATGGAGATTAGATAAAGGGGCATTCAGAACAGAAAATAGGAGGCACTTTTTTACACAGAGAATTGTGAGGGTCTGGAACCAACTCCCCAGTAATGTTGTTGAAGCTGACACCCTGGGGTCCTTCAAGAAGCTGCTTGATGAGATTCTGGGATCAATAAGCTACTAACAACCAAACGAGCAAGGTGGGCTGAATGGCCTCCTCTCATTTGTAAACGTTCTTATGTTCTTACACCGGGCTGGTATTAGCGTGCTGCTTTACAAGCCAGTGGTACAATTACAACTGAGCAACCGAGTGCTACTCAGACTGTGATGAATAATAAAAAAAAGAAAAGAAAGTAAAATAAAATGCACTGTTGCAGCCTAAGTGTAGTCTGGTTTCTTTTTGCTGTAGTCCCACTTCACTTCAGCTCTCCGTGGTTCTGTCTTCTGCATTCATTTTCTCACTCCAGCTTGTCTCTCCATCTGAGCAGCAGCCAGGCAGCAGAAGCAGCAACCCACTACATATCCACGCATCCAGGACACAACCCCAATGCATCAGCCATCAATCCCAAGCAGACCAGGCTTCCCGCTCTCAATCCCCCGATGGTTGCAACATTTCGTCCCTTGGTTTGTGCCAACAATGTTGCAACTGGGTACCACTCGTGCGGCAAGCCAAGCCCCTAATTGGTGGTGATTCTGACGTCCTCCGAACACCTGCTGCATTGGACTGTTTACCTTGGGTCACAGAACCTTCCTGAACGCTGGTACAGCAGACCCAGTGTCGTTACAATATAATCCCAATCAAATACGGAAATCGTTTTATCAAAGTTTTGAAAAACCGACCCCTAGGCATTCTTGAATAGATGCCAGAATGTTTTATTTATTTTTTATTTCAAGTACTTCTCAATACTTGCTCCGCAGCGCCTCACAAAGCCTCTGGCTCCTCTCACTCCTATGCCTCCACTAACAAACTTACTGTGTTTTTTTTTAAACAGTCCATGATCAGACGCACATAAACAGGTGGATTCACATACAGACATCGATGAAATGTAGACCTGTGCAAACTGTCCATTACTTTTTTATCCCAGATAAAATTTTACAGGACATCAGGACCTTCTATAAAATTTCAAACTTAAGCGTCCTGTGTCTTTTTACTCCTGTGCGAATCGACCATGTCAGTGTTATGTTAGAATTGATATAGCATTTCCGGGGTAACGCTATGATTGTGCAACTCTTAAATGGATGCTTTGAACGGTGCATTTGAAGATATGTATGTAAATACATATCACTCAAAGAACAAAACGGTTATTCTAGCCTTTGGAAAAGAAGGTTCAACTAAATAAGTTATTTATATCCGGTTCAATGTTTACAAATCATGCACAAAAGTGCCTTCTCTGGCCACAACATCGCATTTCATTTTGAATTTACTGACTTTTCTTAATAAAAACTAATCCATGCTGGGAGGTTACTAGACATCCTCTGCGTTTGACCAACTCTGAGGACGCCTGGTTTTTAGTCCCATGCAAATAATGCTGCCTTACAGCTCTGTCAATAACTCACCACTTTTAGATTTATGGTTATTTATAATGACATAGATTTGTTGGGATGAGTAGATATTTCATCCATAACTTCAAACAGTAGTAAGACAATTGTGTCTGCTAATTCATCAGAGCATGCTGTTATTTATTGCAAGCTTGAATGCTTGTATCTTTATTATTTATTACATATGAATTATTAATTGCTTTCTGCTCCAAGTCCAAAAACCTTCATACCTTGACACATTTCAGGGAAAATATTTATTTACTATATTTTTTTATTAAGTACAATCATTATTATGGGTAGAGTATTTTACAATACTGCAGTGATTTTAGAAAGGGAATTTTACCCAGTAGCCACAGTGTGCAGAATACAATATGGCTGTTTGGAACTTTAAATGCCTGCTGTGTCTGTCATAGAGCTTGTTATGGCTGTCATAGAGCTTATCTGGAAAACAGGATGCATCATCTACAAGTGATCTTGCTTGTAATAAACACATTCTAAACTACTCTGAATGTGCTTACCACAGATGCAAAAGACATAAAACACCAGAAATAAATACACTTATGCCAAATACGCTGTTTTTACATTTTATTTTCTATCTACGAGGTAAGTGAGGCACTAAAGGCAACACTGCATTTATTTGTTTGTCTAAAATATGTTTTAACTATAGCACTTTGTTTTGCAACAGTGTAATCTGTTACACTAGTACATTCACAGCCGTTCATTTTTATATGATGGATTTCTTTAATATTTATACATTGCCTTTGAAAAAACTGCTAACATGCTAATGTATCCCATTTGCTCTGCAAATAGTGACAGTTGTTCAGAAATGCACTAAATATTGTATTAATGATCACCACCTAATATTTACAACACTAGAATTGTGAGGTTGAAAGCCAGCAAAGGAAGAGTAGACAAAAAATAAGACTTGACACCTTTTTTAGTTGCATGATTTTAATTGAAATGTACACTTACAGCATATATGCATATATATATGCATATATATATATATATATATATATATATATATATATATATATATATATATATATATATATATATATATATATATATATATATAGTGTTTGTTAGATCATTAGGTTAAAAGTATCAGTACAGTTTAATCAATAAATTGTATTGATGTTACATGCATGTAAAGTTCCAGGGAGCAGTTCATTTGATTTCATTTGTACACTTGCATGAAGCAGGACACCAAGCCAAAACCGATGGGTGGCCACATCCAAAAGTCCCTTTCAGAGCAGGACAGTTGGAATACATGTCTGAGTAGGAACATGGGTTTGCTTTTAAGAAAGAGGAAAAAAAACAGTTATATACTTGTATAAGAGTGTTATTTGCATAACTGAATTACATGTTCTGGAACATAGCACATAAATTAGCATCTACAATGATTTTAGTTGTTCTGAACCAATAAAACCAATTTAGTTTTTAATACCATAAAGTAATCGCTTCTATACTTACTGCAGAGCTTATCTTCACAAGCATTTGGGCAGTCACCGCATGATGGACCAGCTTTGTAGGGTGTGGGTAATAAATTCTGGTCGTTTCCTCTGTACAGTGTAAGATACAAAACAGATCAGTATGTGCATTGAATGCCTACATTTGTAAAGAATTGTTACTTATAGATACTTAAACTTTGTAACAGTGCAAAAGAAGTATTCGTTCTATCCCAAAAATGTGTACTGTTTGTTTACGAAGCCTTTATAATGCTTAGAATTTTGCTTCTGTTAAAATTATATATATTAAAAAAAAAAAACTTACGGAGGGCAGTACTGGCATACATAAAAATACTCCTATTTAGAACCAGGGCAATGAGCA
The DNA here is from genome assembly GCF_902713425.1 of Acipenser ruthenus. NCBI lineage: Eukaryota > Metazoa > Chordata > Actinopteri > Acipenseriformes > Acipenseridae > Acipenser > Acipenser ruthenus. The sequence goes on along the minus strand of NC_081194.1, from coordinate 68,520,226 downwards.
ACTGCACAGCCAACCTTGTTAGACCTGTACCACACAACCTAAAAGGGAATTGAAAATCATTCACAGCAGGAACTTTTAAAACAGAAAAACACACATGTCTTTGTCTAAAATGCATTGGTGGCTATCAATGTAGTTCGGGACAGTACTTTTTATTATTATTATCATAGATTCGTCTTTGAGAAATTTGATGTGACATTGGAGATAAATAATGGCTGCAAAATAAGATAGATGCAAACCTAAACTAGTGAGGTTATAGTTAGTAGTTTTACCTGGGTGTAATGTCCAACAACAGCACCATTTGTTGATCCAGCTCCATACTTAAAATCTTTGACTTCATCATACCAGGCCTGGACTGCCATATCCCAGGAATCTGCACTGGAGGACATGTAAAGATTCTCACCACACCCGCTAGCTGTGAAGTTTAAAAACATATAAATGAGGGCTGTCAATTAAGCAGTTAACTTCAGCGATTAATGCATACATTTTTTTGGAGATTTTCTTTTTGTTAACGCAAATTTATCCCACTCCTCTGTCCCTCTTAACATACAGTAATTCATTTCCCGCTGCACCATTTTGATACACTCCAGTGCATGCCAGGATTGAATGAGTGTAGTCATTGTTTGAATATAAAATTAGTCACAGAACTGCATTATGTAGCAAAGCACTCAAGGACTTGTGAATAAAATATTAGACTTACATTTTATTTTCCTAACAAATAAACACTTATAAATTTAGATTGTTTATTTTTTATTTATTTTTAACAAAGGCACCTTTGTAACGCTCCTACAGATCGATCAATCACCTGTTTGCACCTGGTTACTGAGCGACTACGGTACTGTGTGTTGAGAAACTGGCACTGTCACCTTGGCAATGATGACACAAATAAAATGTTTATTTTGTTGTTCATTTCATTTGTTGTTATTTACAAAAATGCTGGCTGGTATGTGGAGTTGGGGGTTAAAGCCTGTGGTGATTAACTAACTATCAATTACTACCTACAATAATTAATGTACTCACACGGTCTTCACTAAAGACAGTAAGTTTCACTGTAGCCCTCGGGATGAAATTGTTAGCTAGGTGGCTAGTGGCAACATGTTTTAATTAGCAGTGGGAGAAAACCGCTTCAGCAAGTACAGTAGAATCTGCCAGAACTGAGGGACACTGAATCTACTATTGGATACTAATGAGAGCATAACAAATACAAAAGAAAATATATGTTTTAAGCAAAATATTACGTTAATGTTCATTATGGTAATTGTTTATTTACTAGTTTTAAAATGTTAAGTAAAACGTGGCCTATTTTTTGATCTTGTTAGTACAACTGGGCCCTTTGCTAATTATAAAGAAGGACCAACAAATAGGATTCAGAATCCAGAAATAGGAAACAGGGTTTTTATGCAGGGATGTTTTTTGGATGATGATGATAATAAAAATAATAATAATAATAATAGCAATAAAACAAAATTAAATGGATGCAGTAATCGTACCAATGAAATATGCGATTACAACCAAGGTTAACTGAGATTAAAATTTTTAATCTCAAGATTAATCGCAATAAAAAAAAAATAAAAAAATATATATATATTAGATGACCTGTTGAACAAATGTCCAAAACATCTGACTTTTTATAAATGATAGATGAATAGTAGTTCTATTATTTTTTAAACACTGTGGTGGACCTATTTAGTCAGTCATTTTGAAAGGAATCTGTGGTCTAAATCATCTGAGGTTACAAACTGTATGTATACGAGGCTAAAAAAAGGTGCAATTGGGAGTAACAATGGTTGGGCAACTTTTTCCTATGATATGGTCAGTGTGATCTGACAAACATTCCTGAACAAGTCATTCAGTACTTAAAAAAAATAAATAAAATGTTTTATTTGTTAAAGCATAAACTTTTATTGTGGTGCATAATGCTTTTTAGTGCAAGTCCCATCCATTGCCAAATTCCGTCAAATCCATGTACTGGCTCTGAAGACAGATCAAGTAAACATGTCATTTTCACTGTTTCACCTTAACAAGTTCAAGTGGGCTGGCACTTGCTGGGTGTTCAGTGCTTGAGTGCTATTGCCAATGTTAACGTTACGTTGTGTAGCTGCACAACGTAACGTTAGCTGAACTACTATGTATTTTTAATAACACACATCCTCTCTTATAAACAGTTAAATTACTGTATAATGCAAAATAACAACAAAACATTCTTCTATATCATCTATCAGTCAGAATTATATTTCTTGACCAATGCAATTAAACTTTAGAAATTAACACTTTTTGATTATTATTATTATTATTATTTATTTCTTAGCAGACACCCTTATCCAGGGCGACTTACAATTGTTACAAGATATCACATTATACATTATTTCACATACAATTACCCATTTATACAGTTGGGTTTTTACTGGGACAATCTAGGTGAAGTACCTTGCTCAAGGGTACAACAGCAGTGTCCCCTCACCAGGGATTGAACCCACAACCCTCTGGTCAAGAGTCCAGAGCCCTAACCACTACTCCACACTGCTGTATCTAACCTTTCTTTTTATCAAAAACATACATTTGCACTGAATTTTTAAAACATAAACCCCTCAGAACCTTATTAGTACAGAAGTCACTCCTGCTAATACTACTGCAGTTTTATATATAAAAACAAGCCCAGTCACGGTAATCACATTACAGTTACAGTAATGACAACATGCTACGGTAATGACTGTTGTGTATTTAAACAATGATTTAAGCAGTTTCTAATAAAATTAACAGACTCCAAATGCATATTTTCTATTGGAAATAGTAAAACCTTCAAATCCATTTAATGTTGACCAAGAGTAACATTGGTGATCAGCACTAACATTTCACTAATGTAGTGCCCCTCAAAACAGAGACAAATAATGTCTTTCCAACATATTATATGTTTATCTGGTTGTACTTCTTTTAGTTTTGAACAAAACATAGATTCTGCCACAGGCTATAATGTAGCCCACATGTTTTGCATAAAGACAAACTAATCATTAAAGTATTATATGTTGCATTACTTCAGTCCACCTCTCCCAGCTCACTTTGTTAATTTTAATTTGTTGAAGGGCAACACCCAAAATAAATCTGTGCTTTGGTTGATCAATTATTATGTGGCAATAGTAATATACCTGGGTGTGTTTTGTTTGTTTTGTTTTTGTACAGTAATACTGTGTTTTGAATTGCTGATGTAAGGTGTAATGGATAAACAGTTATTGTAAAGTAATTCCTTTCTGCAAAAAGAGAGTCCAGCCCAAAGAACGAGCACATCAGTGTTAGGAACATGCAGATCAAATCCTTCGGTTTTAAGAACAAGCAAATGGAATCATTTGGACTCGCTGGCTTTATTTTGTGATAACCCTTGAAATACAGGGGGTGCCAAATATTATAGCCAGAGCCAAGGGACGGGCAAAACAGCACAGCAGACACACTGAAGAACGTATTGCCCCAAGGTAATTCCACATTTTATATAGTGTGTGTACATATATCCTATAATAAATAAAGACTGTTTTGATGTAATGTGTTTCACACAACGGTATCCAATAATAAAAACATGCCAGCCACAGCCCTATATAGTAGTACTCCATTGAGGCTGGTTTTTCTATATAAAAAAACACCTTTCCCCGAAATAAAGCCAAGTGTATCCTATTTTAGACTTATATCTCTTAGTATAAATAGTTGAGATTCGCAAACTACACAAAATGGACATCCCATTTTTGGATCATTATTGCATGTGCATAAACAGGACTTTCTCAAAATATTATTGCAATCCATAACCCAGGCAGGTGCAGTTCTGCCATAATGCTTGGGCGGGCATCGCACGGATTGTGTAGGTAGCTGGCGCAGTCCACGTGATAATCGTATAATCAACTTGTTTTTGTCTAATCTGCACTGCACACAGCTTTGTTGTAAGTTATATATACAGGCTAACAAGAGAGAGATGAGTATTTTTCTCTCTCTGGTAATTTGCAACAATTGTAAATGTTTTAACGTCATCACTAGTAAACTAACGAGAGCACTCCGGATTACGCGACAGGTGTCGCAGCCTAATGCTCACCCCTGGCTAACCTAGGCTAATTCTCACCCACGCGAATTTTAACTTGGGCTAATTTGCATCCCCTCGTGAGAATTAGCCAAGGGGTGAGAATGAACCTGGGCAAGAAATTCATCATACTGTCCCTTCCTATCTCCAATCCCTCGTGTCGCCTTATATTCCCTCTCGCCCTTTCCGTTCATCCTCTACTGGCTGACTTGTTCTCTTCCCTTGTCCCCCTGTGGTGGAACCAGCTTCCGGTTAACCGCAGGAATATTTAGTCTTTTAATGCTTTCCATCATCGTCGTCATTTTTTTTTTTTTGCTTGTAATTTATACATTTAGTTTAATTTTCTGTAAGTCGCTTTGGATAAAAGTGTCTGCTAAATAATTAAGTTATAATAAAAAAAAAAAAACTCAGGGTCCAGAGAGTTACGTCTTCGGAATGTAGATAAATAAATGAACCAGACACAACAATAAGAATTCATACACATCAGCTTACTTCCACGAGTTTGATTTTACCAGGTTTGTGTTCTGGTACTAATATATATAATTATTGTAATATGGTGCGGGGTAGGGAAACTTGTTCATTGCAATAGACAGGTGGTAAGATGCAAAACACCAGACACGGAGAGATCTTATATAAGTTCAAACACCACGGTGTCTGTATGTTTAATGGTTTTCAGGTTGTTTAGCCTTCCAATAAAGCAACAGTTTATACTTCTTAAATCAAAAAGAAAAATAAACAGAACGTAATAATTCTTCAATACGTAAAACTAACAAAACAAACAATCACTGGCAGTCTCGTGGTTCAGATACAGAAAAGGGTCGTTTTCACCGGGTTCGGGTTCTCATTCAGTCCAATAATCCAGTCCACTAATCAGGGTCCAATTCCGTTCCAAAGTCATTGCCAAGTAATCCTTTGTTTGTTTTGTTTATCTTTTTCTCTCCCTCGCTCTACGCCCGCCGTCCTCCACGTCTTTTCTCCTCCACTACTACACACAGACGCAGATTGCTGGTCAGAGCATATTTTATACCGGTGCGCTGATTCGGGGCACCTGTCTCTTGTTCTCTTGTTGAGCTCGTTAAAGCTGGATACAAATGACAAGAAAGATGAAGCAACATAACGTCCATCAATTATCCTACCCCGTGCCTTTTTTCTCCTGTGCGAATCGACCATGTCAGTGTTATGTTAGAATTGATATAGCATTTCTGGGGTAACACTATGATTGTGCAACTCTTAAATGGATGCTTTGAACGGTGCATTTGAAGATATGTATGTAAATACATATCACTCAAAGAACAAAACGGTTATTCTAGCCTTTGGAAAAGAAGGTTCAACTAAATAAGTTATTTATATCCGGTTCAATGTTTACAAATCATGCACAAAAGTGCCTTCTCTGGCCACAACATCGCATTTCATTTTGAATTTACTGACTTTTCTTAATAAAAACTAATCCATGCTGGGAGGTTACTAGACATCCTCTGCGTTTGACCAACTCTGAGGACGCCTGGTTTTTAGTCCCATGCAAATAATGCTGCCTTACAGCTCTGTCAGTAACTCACCACTTTTAGATTTATGGTTATTTATAATGACATAGATTTGTTGGGATGAGTAGATATTTCATCCATAACTTCAAACAGTAGTAAGACAATTGTGTCTGCTAATTCATCAGAGCATGCTGTTATTTATTGCAAGCTTGAATGCTTGTATCTTTATTATTTATTACATATGAATTATTAATTGCTTTCTACTCCAAGTCCAAAAACCTTCATACCTTGACACATTTCAGGGAAAATATTTATTTACTATATTTTTTTATTAAGTACAATCATTATTATGGGTAGAGTATTTTACAATACTGCAGTGATTTTAGAAAGGGAATTTTACCCAGTAGCCACAGTGTGCAGAATACAATATGGCTGTTTGGAACTTTAAATGCCTGCTGTGTCTGTCATAGAGCTTGTTATGGCTGTCATAGAGCTTATCTGGAAAACAGGATGCATCATCTACAAGTGATCTTGCTTGTAATAAACACATTCTAAACTACTCTGAATATGCTTACCACAGATGCAAGAGAGACATAAAACACCGGAAATAAATACACTTACGCCAATTACGCTATTTTTACATTTTATTTTCTATCTACGAGGTAAGTGAGGCACTAAAGGCAACACGGCATTTATTTGTTTGTCTAAAATATGTTTTAACTATAGCACTTTGTTTTGCAACAGTGTAATCTGTTACACTAGTACACAGCCGTTCATTTTTATATGATGGATTTCTTTAATATTTATACATTGCCTTTGAAAGAACATGCTAATGCCAACATGCTAATGTATCCCATTTGCTATGCAAATAGTGACAGTTGTTCAGAAATGCACTGAATATTTTATTAATGATCACCACCTAATATTTACAACACTAGAATTGTGAGGTTGAAAGCCAGCAAAGGAAGAGTAGACAAAAAATAAGACTTGACACTTGTTTTTAGTTGCATGATTTTAATTGAAATGTACACTTACAGCATATATCTATAGTGTTTGCTAGATCATTAGGTTAAAAGTATCAGTACAGTTTAATCAATAAATTGTATTGATGTTACATGCAAGTAAAGTTCCAGGGAGCAGTTCATTTGATTTCATTTGTACACTTGCATGAAGCAGGACACCAAGCCAAAACCGTTGGGTGGCCACATCCAAAAGTCCCTTTCAGAGCAGGACAGTTGGAATACATGTCTGAGTAGGAACATGGGTTTGCTTTTAAGAAAGAGGGAAAAAACAGTTATATACGTGTATACACATGCATATATGCTGCAACAGGAACATAGCACATAAATTAGCATCTACAATGATTTTTTAGTTGTTCTGAACCAATAAAACCAATTTAGTTTTTAATACCATAAAGTAATAGCTTCTATACTTACTGCAGAGCTTATCTTCACAAGCACCTGGGCAGTCACCGTATGATGGACCAGCTTTGTAGGGTGTGGTTAATAAATTCTGGTTGTTTCCTCTGTACAGTGTAAGATACAAAACAGATCAGTATGTGCATTGAATGCCTACATTTGTAAAGAATTGTTACTTATAGATACTTAAACTTTGTAACCGTGCAAAAGTAGTATTAGTTATATCCCAAAAATGTGCACTGTTTGTTTGTTAAAGAAGCCTTATAATGCTTAGAATTTTGCTTCAGGTTAAATTATATATATTAAAAAAGCATAACTTACGGAGGGCAGTACTGGCATACACAAAAATACTCATATTTAGAACCAGGGCAATGAGCAACTGCACAGCCAACCTTGTTAGACCTGTACCACACAACCTAAAAGGGAATTGAAAATCATTCACAGCAGGAACTTTTAAAACAGAAAAACACACATGTCTTTGACTAAAATGCATTGGTGGCTATCAATGTAGTTAGGGACAGTACTTTTTATTATTATTATCATAGATTCTGCTATGAGAAATTTGATGTGACATTGGAGATAAATAAAGGCTGCAAAATAAGATAGATGCTAACCTAAACTAGTGAGGGTATAGTTAGTAGTTTTACCTGGGTGTAATGCCCAACAACAGCACCATTTGTTGATCCAACTCCATACTTAAAATCTTTGACTTCATCATACCAGGCCTGGACTGCCATATCCCAGGAATTTGCACTGGAGGACATGTAAAGATTCTCACCACACCCGCTAGCTGTGAAGTTTAAAAATATATAAATGAGGGCTGTCAATTAAGCAGTTAACTTCAGCGATTAATGCATATATTTATTTGGCGATTTTTTTTTTTTTTTTAAAACACAAATTTATCCCACTCCTCTGTCCCTCTTAGCATACAGTAATTCATTTCCTGCTGCACCATTTTAATACACTCCAGTGCATGCCAGGATTGAATGAGTGTAGTCATTGTTTGGATATAAAATTAGTCACAGAACTGCATTATGTAGCAAAGCACCCAAGGACTTGAGAATAAAATATTACTTACATTTTATTTTCCTAACAAATAAACACTTATAAATTTAGATTTTGTTTATTTTTTATTTATTTATTTTTAACAAAGGCACCTTACTAACGCTCGTACAGATCGATCAATCACCTGTTTGCACCTGGTTACTGAGCGACTACAGTACTGTGTGTTGAGAAACTGGCACTGTCACCTTGGCAATGATGACACAAATAAAATGTTTATTTTGTTGTTCATTTCATTTGTTGTTATTTACAAAAATGCTGGCTGGTATGTGGAGTTGGGGGTTAAAGCCTGTGGTGATTAACTAACTATGAATTACTACCTACAATAATTAATGTACTCACACGGTCTTCACTAAAGGCAGTAAGTTTCACTGTAGCCTTCGGGATGAAATTGTTAGCTAGGTGGCTAGTAGCTACATTTTTTAATTAGCAGTGGAAGAAAACCGCTTCAGCAAGTACAGTAAAATCTGCCAGAACCGAGGGACACTGAATCTACTATTGGATACTTATGAGAGCATAACAAATACAAAAGAAAATAGATGTTTTAAGCAAAATATTACGTTAATGTTCATTATGGTAATTGTTTATTTTAGTCTTAAAATGTTAAGTAAAACGTGGCCTATTTTTTGATCTTGTTAGTACAACTGGGCCCTTTGCTAATTATAAAGAAGGACCAACAAATAGGATTCAGAATCCAGAAATAGGAAACAGGGTTTTTATGCAGGGATGTTTTTTGGATGATGATAATAAAAAATAATAATAATAGCAATAAAACAAAATTAAATGGATGCAGTAATCGTACCAATGAAATATGCGATTACAACCAAGGTTATCGGAGATTAAAATTTTTAAATCTCAAGATTAATCGCAATAAAAAAAAATAAAAAAATGTAATCGCTTTACGGTCCTTATGTAATATATATATATATATATATATATATATATATATATATATATATATATATATATTAGATGACCTGTTGAACAGATGTCCAAAACATCTGACTTTTTATAAATGATAGATGAATAGTAGTTATATTATTTTTTAAACACTGTGGTGGACCTATTTAGTCAGTCATTTTGAAAGGAATCTGTGGTCTAAATCATCTGAGGTTACAGACTGTATGTATACGAGGCTAAAAAAAGGTGCAATTGGGAGTAACAATGGGTGGGCAACTTTTTCCTATGATATGGTCGGTGTGATCTGACAAACATTCCTGAACAAGTCATTCAGTACTTAAAAAAAATAAAATAAAATGTTTTATTTGTTAAAGCATAAACTTTTATTGTGGTGCATAATGCTTTTTAGTGCAAGTCCCATCCATTTCCAAATTCCGTCAAATCCATGTACTGGCTCTGAAGACAGATCAAGTAAACATGTCATTTTCACTGTTTCACCTTAACGAGTGGGCTGGCACTTGCTGGGTGTTCAGTGCTGGAGTGCTATTGCCAATGTTAACGTTACGTTGTGTAGCTGCACAACGTAACGTTAGCTAAACTACTACGTATTTTTAATAACACACATCCTCTCTTAAAACAGTTAAATTACTGTATAATGCAAAATAACAACAAAACATTCTTCTACATCATTATATCAACTATCAGTCAGAATTATATCATATTTCTTGACCAATGCAATTAAACTTTAGAAATTAACACTTTTTGATCTAACCTTTCTTTTTATCAAAAACATACATTTGCACTGAATTTTTAAAACATAAACCCCTCAGAACCTTATTAGTACAGAAGTCACTCCTGCTAATTCTACTGCAGTTTTATATATAAAAACAAGCCCTGTCACGGTAATCACATTACAGTTACAGTAATGACAACATGCTACGATAATGACTGTTGTGTATTTAAACAATGATTTAAGCAGTTTCTAATGAAATTACACAGACTCCAAATGCATATTTTCTATTGGAAATAGCAAAACCTTCAAATCCATTTAATGTTGACCAAGAGTAACATTGGTGATCAGCACTAACATTTCACTAATGTAGTGCCCCTCAAAACAGAGACAAATAATGTCTTTCCAACATATTATATGTTTATCTGGTTGTACTTTTTAGTTTTGAACAAAACATAGATTCTGCCACAGGCTATAATGTAGCCCACATGTTTTGCATAAAGACAAACTAATCATTAAAGTATTATATTTTGCATTACTTCAGTCCACCTCTCCCAGCTCACTTTGTTAATTTAAATGTGTTGAAAGGAGGTGTGAAGAGCAACATCCAAATAAACCGGGAACCAACTCCCCAGTAATGTTGTTGAAGCTGTTGAAGCGGACACCCTGGGATCCTTCAAGAAGCTGCTTGATGAGATTCTGGGATCAATAAGCTACGAACAACCAAACGAGCAAGATGGGCTGAATAGCCTCCTCTCGTTTGTAAACGTTCTTATGTTCTTCTTCTTATGTTCTAGTGCTTTGTTTGATTAATTATTATGTGGCAATAGTAATATAGCTGGGTGTGGAGTTATTTTGTTTTTGCACAGTAATAGTGTGTTTTGAATGTATAAGGGATAAACAGTATAAAATGTCATCACACTTTTATTAAAATGTCACTACAACCTTTGTTTGGGCAAAAAGAGAGTCCAGCCCCAAGAACGAGCACATCAGTGTTAAGAACATGCAGATCAAATCCTTCAGTGTTAAGAACAAGCAAATGGAATAATTTGGACTCACTGGCTTTATTTTATGATAACCCTTGAAATACAGGGGGTGCCAAATATTATAGCCAGCTGTAATATCTGGCATCCTCCTAGGCAAAAAGAACAGGGGAGCCAAGGGACGGGCAAAAAAGCACAGCAGACACACTGAAGAACGTATTGCCCCAAGGTAATTCCACATTTTATATAGTGTGTGTACATATATCCTATAATAAATAAAGACTGTTTTGATGTAATGTGTTTCACACAACGGTATCCAATAATAAAAACATGCCAGCCACAGCCCTATATAGTAGTACTCCATTGAGGCTGGCTTTTCTATATAAAAAAAAAACACCTTTCCCCGAAATAAAGCCAAGTGTATCATATTGTAGACTTATATCTCTTAGTATAAATAGTTGAGATTCGCAAACTACACAAAATGGACATCCCATTTTTGGATCATTATTGCATGTGCATAAACAGGACTTTCTCAAAATATTATTGCAATCCATAACCCAGGCAGGTGCAGTTCTGCCATAATGCTTGGGCGGGCATCGCACGGATTGTGTAGGTAGCTGGCGCAGTCCACGTGATAATCGTATAATCAACTTGTTTTTGTCTAATCTGCACTGCACACAGCTTTGTTGTAAGTTATATATACAGGCTAACAAGAGAGAGATGAGTATTTTTCTCTCTCTGGTAATTTGTAATAATTGTAAATGTTTTACGTCATCACTAGTAACTAACGAGAGCACTCCGGATTACACGACAGGTGTCGCAGCCTAATGCTCACCCCTGGCTAACCTAGGCTAATTCTCACCCACGCGAATTTTAATTTGGGCTAATTTGCATCCCCTCGTGAGAATTAGCCAAGGGGTGAGAATGAACCTGGGCAAGAAATTCATCATACTGTCCCTTCCTATCTCCAATCCCTCGTGTCGCCTTATATTCCCTCTCGCCCTTTCCGTTCATCCTCTACTGGCTGACTTGTTCTCTTCCCTTGTCCCCCTGTGGTGGAACATCATCATCGTCGTCATTTTTTTTTTTTTTGCTTGTAATTTATACATTTAGTTTAATTTTCTGTAAGTCGCTTTGGATAAAAGTGTCTGCTAAATAATTAAGTTATAATAAAAAAAAAAACAACTCAGGGTCCAGAGAGTTACGTCTTCGGAATGTAGATAAATAAATGAACCAGACACAACAGTAAGAATTCATACACATCAGCTTACTTCCACGAGTTTGATTTTACCAGGTTTGTGTTCTGGTACTAATATATATAATTATTGCAATATGGTGCGGGGTAAGGAAACTTGTTCATTGCAATAGACAGGTGGTAAGATGCAAAACACCAGACACGGAGAGATCTTATATAAGTTCAAACACCACGTGTCTGTATGTTTAATGGTTTTCAGATTGTTTAGCCTTCCAATAAAGCAACAGTTTATACTTCTTAAATCAAAAAGAAAAATAAACAGAACGTAATAATTCTTCAATACGTAAAACTAACAAAACAAACAATCACTGGCAGTCTCGTGGTTCAGATACAGAAAAGGGTCGTTTTCACCGGGTTCGGGTTCTCATTCAGTCCAATAATCCAGCCCACTAATCAGCGTCCAATTCCGTTCCAAAGTCATTGCCAAATAATCCTTTGTTTGTTTTGTTTATCTTTTCTTTTTCTCTCCCTCGCTCTACGCCCGCCGTCCTCCACGTCTTTTCTCCTCCACTACTACACACAGACGCAGATTGCTGGTCAGAGCATATTTTATACCGGTGCGCTGATTCGGGGCACCTGTCTCTTGTTCTCTTGTTGAGCTCGTTAAAGCTGGATACAAATGACAAGAAAGATGAAGCAACATAACGTCCATCAATTATCCTACCCCGTGCCATATATATATATATATATATATATATATATATATATATATATATATATATATATATATATATATATATATATATACACACAGTGCCTATAGAAAGTCTACACCTCCTTTCAAAATGTTCACCTTTTGTTGCCTTATAGCCTGGAATTAAAATGCATTAAAATAGTTATTTTTTTCATTTATCTACACATCCTACCCCACAACTTCCAAGTGAAAAAAATATTCTAGAAATTTGTAGAAAATTAATTAAAAATAAAAACTGAAATAGCAATCCTAAATTAGCTCAGGTGTAACCAATTGCCTTCAAAATCACACACCAAGTTAAGTGGCCTCCACCTGTGTTAAATTGTAGTGATTTACATGATTTCAGGATAAATTCTGCAGTTCCTGTAGCTTCCCTCTTCTGGGTAGTGCATTTCAAAGCAAAGACTCAACCATGAGCACCAAGGCGCTTTCAAAAGAACTCCGGGACAAAGTTGTTGAAAGGCACAGATCAGGAGATGGGTATAAAAAATATCAAAGGCCTTGAATATCCCTTGGAGCACGGTCAAGACGATTATTAAGAAGTGGCAGGTGTATGGCACCACCAAGATCTTGCCTAGTTCAGGCCGTCCCTCCAAACTGGATGACCGAGCAAGAAGGAGACTGATCAGAGAGGCTACCATGAGGCCAATAGCAACTTTGCAAGAGCTACATGCTTTTATGGCCAAGACTGGTCAAAATGTGCATGTGACAACAATATCCCAAGCACTCCACAAATCTGGCCTGTATGGTAGGGTGGCAAGACGGAAGCCATTACTCAAGAAAGCCCACCTTGAATCCCGTTTTGAAGTATGCAAAAAAATACTAAGGAGATTCTGTAGCCATGTGGCAAAAAGTTTTGTGGTCTGACTAAAATTGAACTTTTTGGCCTAAATGCAAAGCGTTATGTTTGGCGCAAACCCAACACAGCGCATCACCCAAAGAACACCATCCCTACTGTGAAGCATGGTGGTGGCAGCATCATGTTATAGGGATGTTTCTCATCGGCAGGGACTGGGGCACTTGTCAGTATAGAAGGGAAAATGAATGGAGCAAAGTACAGAGAAGTCCTTGAGGAAGTCCTGCAGCCCTCTGCAAGAAAGCTGAAACTGGGACGGAAGTTCCACCAAGTATTAACTCAGGGGGGTGGAGACTTCTCCAATTATGATCTTTCAGTTTTGTATTTTTAATATATAATTTTTTTCTCAATAAAAACTTTTTTCCCCTTAACAGTGTGGAGTATGCTGTGTAGATAAGTGGAAAAAAATCCTTATTTAAATGCATGAAACTCTGAGGCACTGACACAACAAAATGTGAAAAAAGTTCAAGGGGGGTGTAGACTTTCTATACACACTGTGTGTATGTATATATATATATATATATATATATATATATATATATATATATATATATATATATATATATATATATATGAGAACACATTGGGAGGGATCTTAGACCATTCCTCCATACAGAATCTTTCCAGATCCTTGATATCCTTCGGTCTGCACTTATGGACCGGAGGACTTTCTAAATCATAACCAAAACAAAAGCCCTAACAATTAGTAATATGACATTACACAACAAACTATGTCATTACACCATAGTAAATGCAGTTTAACTCAATTTGCATCAAATGAAACAAAGAATGCATCTTACAAATCAACATTCCAGCACCCATCATGCTATTTTTATACGTATGTTCATTGTAAATGCACATAGACACTTTATTATGATGGGACATTTTGCATTTTCTTTTTAAATGTTTTCAATACAAAATACTTACCACATCAAGTTCAGAATGGCGGCACTCACTAATGGCTGAGAGCCTACTGAGAAGACTGGACAGCTGGCAGCTGCATTGGAGGGGGAAGTGCTGCAGGACAACCTCACCACTGAAGTGGCTGGACGGACAGTATACCACCCTGTCTGGGTAGCGGTGGTCCAGGAACCCTGCATACTGGGCCTGGACTTCCTGCGCTACACAGGTGGGCAATTATATCTCAGAACCGAGACATTGCACCTGCAGGAGGGCCCGACCTTGGCCTTGGCCTACCCAGGGGGACTTGGCTTCCCCCAGAGGGACCCTTTTGCTTGGCAATTTCAGGCCTTGCCGAGGGCCCAACGACACGCTGCAGCTAGCCGGTGGACCTCAGCCCTCCCCTCTGCTGAAAATAGCAGCCGCCCGCCACCGCCCAGGTTTGCAGCCCGCAACCTCTGGTCCTCTTGTCCGAAGGACGATGGCCATGCCCTGGAACAATGCCAACACCGGGATGGAGCTGCTGGAGTGGGGGAACTCAGCCCTCCACTGACCCAGGCAAGATCAGAAACACCAACCCCCCTCCTCCCTCTCATCTTCTTCCAGCGCCAACGTCATCGAGCTCCCTCCACGGGGCCGTGGCCGCCCCGAGGATTGACATCACTGCACCCACAATCTCATCCCAGACGCAAGCCCCTGCACCCTGTTGCTGCCACAGTGACCACAGTTTGACGTCCGAACTGTGAGGGACTTTGCCCAGAGCAACAGGTCCATCTGTAGGAGCCGTTATTTGCTTATTGGTCCAGCTTTGCTACTACTTTGGAGGATGTGGGCCAGACACACCTTGTCCACTCATCCCCATGTAGATGAGTCCCTGGATCTGGTGTCCGGGTCCAAATGGTTCTCCTCTCAACCTCCAAAGCGATTACTGGGAGGTAGCTTTGTCCCCCTCTGCCTGACTCAAGACTGCCTTCTCCACCGGCCACGGGCTATGGCAATTTACCGCGATGCCGTTTGGACTTTGCAACACCCTCGCAATGTTGGAATGGCTTATGGAGAAGGTGTTGGCCAGGGTGTCCCCAACGGAGTGTCTAGTCTATCTAGACAACCTGCTGGTCCATGAGAGGACCTTCCAGCTGGCCCTGGCTTCCCTACGAGAAGTGCTCCAGTGAGTGACGGAGGTGGGGCTCAGGCTGCACCCGGAAAAATATACATATGGATGAGGTACAGGGGTTGCCCTGTGTTTGTATTAACTTTAAAATAAGCAGTCTGAGGCGATTTTATCCCCTGCAATACCCCAGCGCCCAGTTACTTATTCAATTTTAGTTACATTTGTGCATATTAGCGAATAAGAAGCTGGAATGCAAATAAGAAGCTGGCCAAAATGTGCATCGTCGCATTAAGGTTTTTTTGTTTGTTTGTTTGTTTGTTTGTTTGTTTGTTTGTTTGTTTGTTTTTTTAATTTTGTAATTTTCCAAAGTAGCCTATAGTTTGACACATTTGTGGCTACTCTGGAGAATAATTCAAATTAGTCTCACTTAGACATGAATGGATGGTTGGATCGTCTTCAGATCGGCTTGAGGTAAAGTGAATTGTGTTGTGTGTATTGCAATGGGATTGTATTTCAGCTTGGGATAGTTATACACACATACACACATAGGCACACACAAACAGCTGCTTCTAACTTAGAATCCATGTTGCCAGGGAGACTCGGTCTGACTTGCTATCACTCTGTTTTTTTACTGGCGGATAGTCGTATTGACCGTGCTGAAGCAGGCAGAAAGCTAACTGGTGGAAGTTTACATTATCCACCACTTTCGTCTTTAGAAAATGGACACAGACTCTTAGATCATTAGGCATTCCACCAAAAGAAACTGTCAGAATAACAAATGAACCAAACTGGATAGAGTCCCGCTGTGTTTTCTGCAGATTTAGTAAATTCTCAATTCACAGCAGATCTCTTTTGAAAATAACAACCAGAGTGTGTGGAAAAGCCGATTTCACAATACTGTAGCATTGCGTGTAAATGAAGGAGGCTCACTCAGGATTTGCAGGTTCTCGAATTGCCACTGTATTAAGTCGGGACTCTACATTAGGGAGTGGTTAACAGAAAGTACTGATTAGAGGAGAAACCTCAAAATGCAGCAAGGTAACCAGTGGTGTATCACAGGGATCAGTATTAGGTCCTCTGCTATTCCTAATCTATATTAATGATTTAGATTCTGGTATAGTAAGCAAACTTGTTAAATTTGCAGACGACACAAAAATAGGAGGAGTGGCAAACACTGTTGCAGCAGCAAAGGTCATTCAAATTGATCTAGACAGCATTCAGAACTGGGCAGACACATGGCAAATGACATTTAATAGAGAAACGTGTAAAGTATTGCATGCAGGCAATAAAAATGTCTTCATCTAGACAATGTGGGGAAGCTATAAAAAAGGCCAACAAGATGTTTGGATATATTGTGAGAAGAGTTGAATTTAAATCAAGGGAAGTAATGTTAACACTTTACAATGCATTAGTAAGACCTGTGACAGAGATCGAATGAGTCTTAGTGTTAGATCTCCCTCTCGACCTGTGAGAGCACGGTATACGAGGAACAGAGTACCCTTAATGAAATGGCACGACAATTTATTCCGTAGGGTAGATGGAAGTCGGTCAGTTCGGAAGGGGGCGGAGCCATGGCACCCGAGCTCAGTGACCCAGACGGTAAGCGGCGTGGCATCCGAGGACTGGAGGAGCGGATGCGCTCGTTAACCTCGGGGTCATGGGCGAGGGTATAAATAGGGGGCATGGCTTGAGTGATCTGTTCCTTTGCATATGGTTAAAACATATAACCGAGAAGGAGCCCGAAACGTGAACGCGACCGTGAGTGTTTTGTGTCTGTGTCCTAACACTGTGTGTCTTGTGTGTTATTGTCTCACTAAGATTACTGAGCACGATCCGGAGCTGCAGCCGCAGGCCAGCGAAAACCCGGACTTCACCACTCACCTGTTTCACTTTCGGAACTGTCTCTGTGTTTGCACCTTTTAACACTTGTATCACGCACTGTCTTTGTGTACGTGTTTAGTGTGGGTGTCGGAACGGGACTTTGGGGTTGCGGGTCAAACCCGTAGGATTACAATTAGAAGTGATACACGCCGCTGTATCACTTCCAGCACTATTATTATTTACAGGTTTTGCCTTGAGGCTCTGGACATTTATTAAATTAAATAAACACCCTTGCACCTGTACCAACGTCTGTCCGTGTGATTATTCTGCACTGCACTCACCTGCACGTCATTACCACTTTGCCACACGTGGTCGTCAGAAGTAGGAGATGGACTACGCAACACTGTCGGCGCTGCTGGAGCAGCTGGACAGCAGACGGGAGGGGGAGGAAAGACGGAGAGAGGAGAGGTACACCGCGTTGATCGAGAGGGTCGGGCTGGCAATACCTCCCACAGCATCAGCGGAACGCGGCTTCATAGCGCCCAAAGCCAGGACGCATAAAATGACGGCGGATGATGATCCAGAGGCATACCTGGTGGCATTTGAGCGGCTGGCTACCACCGCGTCATGGCCCCGACAGTTCTGGGCAAGCCAGCTGGGACCCTGCCTGATTGGGGAAGCGCAGGCAGCATACCAGGCAATGGGGGATGACGACGCCGCTCAATATGACCTGGTAAAGCTGGCTATTCTCCGCCGTCTGAATATTACGGAGGAAACGCACAGAGTGAGGTTCAGGGAGTACAGGAGGTCCCCGAACGTACGCCCCAGGGTGGTCGCGCAGAAGCTCTGTGACCACATGATACACTGGCTCACCCCGGCGCTAAAAACAACTGCCCAGATGGGGGAGGCCATCGTTATCGAGCAGTTTTGTCATGTGGTCGGCGCCGAGACCCAAGGATGGATACGGCGCCACAACCCCGACACCCTGGAACAGGCAGTCAAACTCGCTGAGGACTTCGAGGACTCCCTGGTATCCGCCCAGACCGGGCTACTCACCCCGCTACCTCAACGGAGCAGCCGAGCCCCACCTCCTCTCTCTTCTCCATCAGCCCCACCACCAGGACCGGGTCAACGCCCTTCGAGAGCACCAACCCCAATGGGCGACCTTGCCTCCTCTTCATGGAGACCAAGGTTGGCCCCCAGCGGGGGTAGAGGTGCTGCCCCTGCCCCGTTGCCATACCAGCAGCGGGACAGACCATTTAATACTGTGCCCTCCTTTCCCCCTACCTGTTTTAGGTGCCGCCAGCCGGGACATCAGGCTAGGTCATGCCCATCTGCGATGGAGTGTGACGTGGCCGTCTGTAATCTGGCATCTGAAGCGGGTAAGCGAGGGAAAAATGGTCGGGAGGGGCCTTGTATTGTTAAGGTGATTTTTGGAAATGTGAAGACCCATGCATTAGTGGACACAGGGTGTGGTCAGACCTTAATTAGAGCATCTCTCTTGGGCGGTATGGTGTGGCAGCCACAAGGTCAGGTGGCGATCTCCTGTATCCATGGAGACACGGCAACATACCCCACAGTAAAAGCATATTTATCGGTCGGTCCGATGAAACGTTCCCTGGTAGTTGGGGTAGCGGAAAGGTTACCACATCCCATTATTCTGGGTCGGGACTGGCCCAACTATAAAGATTTATTGAAATTAAGGGCAGTCCCGGCCATACACGCAAATGTGGCAGAAAAAATAGAAGGGGAAATAATTGGTAATGTTTTTCCCTTTCAAGCGGAAATGTTCTCTTCCCTGTTCCGGCCGAAAAAAACAAACAAAGAGAGAAGGCTGCGGAAATGGGAGGGAGCGTTAATGAGACAAGGCTGGGGGCTGGTGGGAGCCTGTTATAACGGTGAAAAACGTCAGTCAAAGGGGGTCGGAACGCAGTGTGACCGAGAGGGCGAGGTTACTGGGCCATCAAGGGCAGATGTTACTCCTGCCCCGCTCAATATACCGGACATGTGGCACTCGAATGTGAACCTAGTGTGGGAGCAGGACAATGACCCATCACTGGTGCACATTCGGGGACAGGTCCGGTCCATTGAAGGTAAGGATGTTGAAGGCGCTGGGGCACTAGTATTTCCACACTTCATTATCAAGGGGCAATTACTATATAGGGTAAACCTGGCCGCGGGCACAGGACATCCTGTAACACAATTATTGGTTCCCCCGTCTTGTCGGCTGGAGGTCATGAGGCTGGTGCATGATATCCCTTTTGCGGGGCACCTCGGAGTTGACAAGACAAGGGAACGGATATTGGCTCGATTCTTTTGGCCAGGTGTTTATAAAGAAGTGTCGAAATATGTAGCCACATGCCCAGACTGCCAGAGAGTAGCGCCGGGTCGAGTGCGCCCCGCCCCTTTGGTCCCACTGCCGATTATTTCCACCCCCTTTGAACGCATCGCAGTGGACATAGTCGGCCCTTTGCTACCTTCTGACTCCGGGTATACGCATATATTAGTGGTGGTAGATTACGCAACGCGATACCCAGAGGCAGTTCCATTGAGGTCCACTAGTGCTGCTGCGATAGCCAAAGAACTAGTGCAGATTATGGCAAGAGTAGGGATCCCCAACGAGATATTGACTGATCATGGAACTAATTTCTTGTCAAATACGCTACAGCAGGTATATAAATTACTAAAAATACGTCCCATCAGAACGTCGGTTTACCATCCACAGACGGACGGTTTGGTGGAACGTTTTAATCAGACTCTAAAGGCGATGCTGAGACGATTTGTGAATCAGGAGCAAAAACATTGGGCATCGCTCCTTCCCTACCTCCTTTTTGCAGTGAGAGAGGTGCCGCAGAGTTCGACAGGGTTCTCCCCCTTCGAGCTCTTGTACGGCCGACAGCCTCGCGGCATCCTCGATCTGTTGAGAGAGGGGTGGGAGGAGCACAAAGGCTCGTCCAAAAATGTAGTGCAGCATGTGCTCCTACTGAGAGATCGCCTAGATTTGGTCGGTCGTTTGGCCCAAGACAATCTTAGATCGGCTCAGCATCGACAACAGCAGCATTACAATCAAAATGCATTAATCCGAACTTTTCGACCGGGAGACAAGGTAATGCTGCTACTTCCCTCAGCGGAATCCAAACTATGTGCTAAATGGCAAGGGCCATATGAGGTGATTCGGGCTATAGGAAAGGTGAATTATGAAATTAAACAGCCCGATCGCCGTAACAAAAAAGAAATTTATCACATAAATTTATTAAAGCCCTGGCAGGCAAGAGAGGTGTTATTTATAGCCCCAGGCAATATAGAGGATGATTTAGGGCCCGAGCTAGAACCCTCTAGCACAAAGAACATTTCGATGGGGGAACAGTTACTTCCTGATCAGCAACGTGAACTACGCAGGTTAATTGAGGAATTTAGCGATGTTTTTTCTAACACGCCCGGTAGAACTAACCTCGCTGAATATGACATTATCTCTCCCCCAGGTGTCACAGTGCGAGAGAGACCTTACCGGGTCCCGGAAAGTCGACGGAGTGGCGTTCGCAAAGAGGTATGGGACATGCTCGAACTTGGGGTGATTGAGCCTTCCAGGAGCGAGTGGTGCAGTCCAATTGTGATAGTGGCCAAAAAGGACGGCACCAACCGCTTCTGCGTTGATTTCCGCAAGGTAAACACTATTGCCAAGTTTGATGCATATCCCATGCCTCGGGTCGACGAACTCCTAGATAGACTGGGGACGGCGAGGTTCATCTCCACTCTGGATCTGACGAAAGGATATTGGCAGATCCCGTTAACTCGTAGGTCTAGAGAGAAAACCGCATTTTCGACACCAGAGGGGCTGTTTCATTTTACAACCATGCCGTTTGGGTTACATGGTGCGCCTGCTGCCTTTCAGAGACTGATGGACCAGGTTTTACACCCACATCGTGAATATGCGGCAGCGTATATTGATGATGTGGTCATTTACAGCTCCACCTGGCGAGAGCATTTGGCTAGGATCACAGCCGTCCTTCAGTCTCTAAGGGCAGCCCGGCTGACAGCTAACTTGCGAAAATGTGCGTTTGCCAAAAGAGAAACACAATATTTGGGATTTGTAATGGGGAATGGCAGGGTGAAACCCGTTGTCTCCAAGGTCCAGGCCTTGGTAGACGCGGCAATCCCCAAAACCAAGGCTCAAGTGCGGTCGCTACTGGGGTTAGCCGGTTATTACCGCCGCTTTATCCCCGAGTATGCCACAGTGGTTAATCCCTTAGTTGACCTCACCAAAAAGAGCGCACCAAATTTAATTAAATGGTCAGAAGAATGTCAGGGGGCGTTTAATACTGTTAAGCAGAGACTTTGCCAGGCCCCTGCTCTCATCACTCCAGACTTCACTAAGAGATTCATCCTCCACACCGATGCTTCGGATGTCGGTTTGGGTGCAGTCCTGTCTCAAATGGTAGGCAGAGTAGAACACCCCGTTTTGTACATAAGTAAAAAAATGCTCCCTCGGGAGCGCAACTACTCCGTCGTCGAAAAAGAGTGTTTGGCCATGAAATGGGCTACTCACTCTTTAAGATACTACCTGCTGGGACACTCATTTGATCTTGTCACTGACCACGCCCCACTCAAGTGGTTAAGCACAATGAAGGACAGCAATGCCCGGATAACTCGGTGGTATCTGGCATTGCAGCCCTTCATGTACCATATGGTACACCGTGCAGGGAAAGACCACCAAAATGCGGATTATTTTTCCCGGGAGGGGGGAGTAATGGGAAAGGTAGGGTTAGCCGAGTGTTCCTTCGGCTCCACTCTGAGCGGTGGGATATGTGACAGAGATCGAATGAGTCTTAGTGTTAGATCTCCCTCTCGACCTGTGAGAGCACGGTATACGAGGAACAGAGTACCCTTAATGAAATGGCACGACAATTTATTCCGTAGGGTAGATGGAAGTCGGTCAGTTCGGAAGGGGGCGGAGCCATGGCACCCGAGCTCAGTGACCCAGACGGTAAGCGGCGTGGCATCCGAGGACTGGAGGAGCGGATGCGCTCGTTAACCTCGGGGTCATGGGCGAGGGTATAAATAGGGGGCATGGCTTGAGTGATCTGTTCCTTTGCATATGGTTAAAACATATAACCGAGAAGGAGCCCGAAACGTGAACGCGACCGTGAGTGTTTTGTGTCTGTGTCCTAACACTGTGTGTCTTGTGTGTTATTGTCTCACTAAGATTACTGAGCACGATCCGGAGCTGCAGCCGCAGGCCAGCGAAAACCCGGACTTCACCACTCACCTGTTTCACTTTCGGAACTGTCTCTGTGTTTGCACCTTTTAACACTTGTATCACGCACTGTCTTTGTGTACGTGTTTAGTGTGGGTGTCGGAACGGGACTTTGGGGTTGCGGGTCAAACCCGTAGGATTACAATTAGAAGTGATACACGCCGCTGTATCACTTCCAGCACTATTATTATTTACAGGTTTTGCCTTGAGGCTCTGGACATTTATTAAATTAAATAAACACCCTTGCACCTGTACCAACGTCTGTCCGTGTGATTATTCTGCACTGCACTCACCTGCACGTCATTACCACTTTGCCACAGACCTCACCTAGAATATTGTGTTCAGTTCTGGTCACCTCGTTACAAAAAGGATATTGCTGCTCTAGAAAGAGTGCAAAGAAGAGCAACCAGAATTATCCCGGGTTTAAAAGGCATGTCGTATGCAGACAGGCTAAAATAATGAAATCTATTCAGTCTTGAACAAAGAAGACTACGCGGCGATCTGATTCAAACATTCAAAATCCTAAAAGGTATAGACAATGTCGACCCAGGGGACTTTTTTGACCTGAAAAAAGAAACAAGGACCAGGGGTCACAAATGGAGATTAGATAAAGGGGCATTCAGAACAGAAAATAGGAGGCACTTTTTTACACAGAGAATTGTGAGGGTCTGGAACCAACTCCCCAGTAATGTTGTTGAAGCTGACACCGTGGGATCCTTCAAGAAGCTGCTTGATGAGATTCTGGGATCAATAAGCTACTAACAACCAAACGAGCAAGGTGGGCTGAATGGCCTCCTCTCGTTTGTAAACTTTCTTATGTTCTTATGTTCTTACACCGGGCTGGTAACAGCGTGGTGCTTTACAAGCCAGTGGTACAATTACAACTGAGCAATCGAGTACTACTCAGACTGTGATGAATAATAAAAAAAGAAAAGAAAGTAAAATAAAATGCACTGTTGCGGCCTAAGTGTAGTCTGGTTTCTTTTTGCTGTAGTCCCGCTTCACTTCAGCTCTCCTTGTCTCTGTCTTCTGCATTCATTTTCTCACTCCAGCTTGTCTCTCCATCTGAGCAGCAGCCAGGCAGCAGAAGCAGCAACCCGCTACATAGCCATCAATCCCAAGCAGACCAGGCTTCCCGCTCTCAATCCCCCTGATGGTTGCAACATCTCGTCCCTTGGTTTGTGCCAACAATGTTGCAACTGGGTACCACTCGTGCGGCAAGCCAAGCCCCTGATTGGTGGTGATTCTGACGTCCCCCGAACACCTGCTGCATTGAACTGTTGACCTTGGGTCACAGAACCTTCCTGAACGCTGGTACAGCAGACCCAGTGTCGTTACAATATAATCCCAATCAAATACGGAAATCGTTTTATCAAAGTTTTGAAAAACCGACCCCTAGGCATTCTTGAATAGATGCCAGAATGTTTTATTTATTTTTTATTTCAAGTACTTCTCAATACTTGCTCCGCAGCGCCTCACAAAGCCTCTGGCTCCTCTCACTCCTATGCCTCCACTAACAAACTTACTGTGTTTTTTTAAACAGTCCATGATCAGACGCACATAAACAGGTTCAGATACAGACATCGATGAAATGTAGACCTGTGCAAACTGTCCATTACTTTTTCATCCCAGATAAAATTTTACAGGACATTAGGACCTTCTATAAAATGTCAAACTTAAGCGTCCTGTGTCTTTTTACTCCTGTGCGAATCGACCATGTCAGTGTTATGTTAGAATTGATATAGCATTTCCGGGGTAACGCTATGATTGTGCAACTCTTAAATGGATGCTTTGAACGGTGTATTTGAAGATATGTATGTAAATACATATCACTCAAAGAACAAAACGGTTATTCTAGCCTTTGGAAAAGAAGGTTCAACTAAATAAGTTATTTATATCCGGTTCAATGTTTACAAATCATGCACAAAAGTGCCTTCTCAGGCCACAACATCGCATTTCATTTTGAATTTACTGACTTTTCTTAATAAAAACTAATCCATGCTGAGAGGTTACTAGAAGTCCTCTGCATTTGACCAACTCTGAGGACACCTGGTTTTTAGTCCCATGCAAATAATGCTGCCTTACAGCTCTGTCAATAACTCACCACTTTTAGATTTATGGTTATTTATAATGACATATATTTGTTGGGATGAGTAGATATTTCATCCATAACTTCAAACAGTAGTAAGACAATTGTGTCTGCTAATTCATCAGGGCATGCTGTTATTTATTGCAAGCTTGAATGCTTGTATCTTTATTATTTATTACATATTAATTATTAATTGCTTTCTGCTCCAAGTCCAAAAACCTTCTTACCTTGACACATTTCAGGGAAAATATTTATTTACTATATTTTTTTATTAAGTACAATCATTATTATGGGTAGAGTATTTTACAATACTGCAGTGATTTTAGAAAGGGAATTTTACCCAGTAGCCACAGTGTTCAGAATACAATATGGCTGTTTGGAACTTTAAATGCCTGCTGTGTTTGTCATAGAGCTTGTTATGTCTGTCATAGAGCTTATCTGGAAAACAGGATGCATCATCTACAAGTGATCTTGCTTGTAATAAACACATTCTAAACTACTCTGAATGTGCTTACCACAGATGCAAAAGACATAAAACACCAGAAATAAATACACTTATGCCAAATACGCTGTTTTTACATTTTATTTTCTATCTACGAGGTAAGTGAGGCACTAAAGGCAACACTGCATTTATTTGTTTGTCTAAAATATGTTTTAACTATAGCACTTTGTTTTGCAACAGTGTAATCTGTTACACTAGTACATTCACAGCCGTTCATTTTTATATGATGGATTTCTTTAATATTTATACATTGCCTTTGAAAAAACTGCTAACATGCTAATGTATCCCATTTGCTCTGCAAATAGTGACAGTTGTTCAGAAATGCACTAAATATTGTATTAATGATCACCACCTAATATTTACAACACTAGAATTGTGAGGTTGAAAGCCAGCAAAGGAAGAGTAGACAAAAAATAAGACTTGACACCTTTTTTAGTTGCATGATTTTAATTGAAATGTACACTTACAGCATATATCTATAGTGTTTGCTAGATCATTAGGTTAAAAGTATCAGTACAGTTTAATCAATAAATTGTATTGATGTTACATGCAAGTAAAGTTCAAGGGAGCAGTTCATTTGATTTCATTTGTACACTTGCATGAAGCAGGGCACCAAGCCAAAACCGATGGGTGGCCACATCCAAAAGTCCCTTTCAGAGCAGGACAGTTGGAATACATGTCTGAGTAGGAACATGGGTTTGCTTTTAAGAAAGAGGGAAAAAACAGTTATATACTTGTATACATATGCATATATGCTGCAACAGGAACATAGCACATAAATTAGCATCTACAATGATTTTTTAGTTGTTCTGAACCAATAAAACCAATTTAGTTTTTAATACCATAAAGTAATAGCTTCTATACTTACTGCAGAGCTTATCTTCACAAGCACCTGGGCAGTCACCGTATGATGGACCAGCTTTGTAGGGTGTGGTTAATAAATTCTGGTTGTTTCCTCTGTACAGTGTAAGATACAAAACAGATCAGTATGTGCATTGAATGCCTAAATTTGTAAAGAATTGTTACTTATAGATACTTAAACTTTGTAACCGTGCAAAAGAAGTATTAGTTATATCCCAAAAATGTGCACTGTTTGTTTGTTAAAGAAGCCTTATAATGCTTAGAATTTTGCTTCAGGTTAAATTATATATATTAAAAAAGCATAACTTACGGAGGGCAGTACTGGCATACACAAAAATACTCATATTTAGAACCAGGGCAATGAGCAACTGCACAGCCAACCTTGTTAGACCTGTACCACACAACCTAAAAGGGAATTGAAAATCATTCACAGCAGGAACTTTTAAAACAGAAAAACACACATGTCTTTGTCTAAAATGCATTGGTGGCTATCAATGTAGTTCGGGACAGTACTTTTTATTATTATTATCATAGATTCGTCTTTGAGAAATTTGATGTGACATTGGAGATAAATAATGGCTGCAAAATAAGATAGATGCAAACCTAAACTAGTGAGGTTATAGTTAGTAGTTTTACCTGGGTGTAATGCCCAACAACAGCACCATTTGTTGATCCAGCTCCATACTTAAAATCTTTGATTTCATCATACCAGGCCTGGACTGCCATATCCCAGGAATCTGCACTGGAGGACATGTAAAGATTCTCACCACACCCGCTAGCTGTGAAGTTTAAAAACATATAAATGAGGGCTGTCAATTAAGCAGTTAACTTCAGCGATTAATGCGTACATTTTTTTGGAGATTTTTTTTTTGTTAACGCAAATTTATCCCACTCCTCTGTCCCTCTTAACATACAGTAATTCATTTCCCGCTGCACCATTTTGATACACTCCAGTGCATGCCAGGATTGAATGAGTGTAGTCATTGTTTGAATATAAAATTAGTCACAGAACTGCATTATGTAGCAAAGCACTCAAGGACTTGTGAATAAAATATTAGACTTACATTTTATTTTCCTAACAAATAAACACTTATAAATTTAGATTGTTTATTTTTTATTTATTTTTAACAAAGGCACCTTTGTAACGCTCCTACAGATCGATCAATCACCTGTTTGCACCTGGTTACTGAGCGACTACGGTACTGTGTGTTGAGAAACTGGCACTGTCACCTTGGCAATGATGACACAAATAAAATGTTTATTTTGTTGTTCATTTCATTTGTTGTTATTTACAAAAATGCTGGCTGGTATGTGGAGTTGGGGGTTAAAGCCTGTGGTGATTAACTAACTATCAATTACTACCTACAATAATTAATGTACTCACACGGTCTTCACTAAAGACAGTAAGTTTCACTGTAGCCCTCGGGATGAAATTGTTAACTAGGTGGCTAGTGGCAACATGTTTTAATTAGCAGTGGGAGAAAACCGCTTCAGCAAGTACAGTAGAATCTGCCAGAACTGAGGGACACTGAATCTACTATTGGATACTAATGAGAGCATAACAAATACAAAAGAAAATATATGTTTTAAGCAAAATATTACGTTAATGTTCATTATGGTAATTGTTTATTTACTAGTTTTAAAATGTTAAGTAAAACGTGGCCTATTTTTTGATCTTGTTAGTACAACTGGGCCCTTTGCTAATTATAAAGAAGGACCAACAAATAGGATTCAGAATCCAGAAATAGGAAACAGGGTTTTTATGCAGGGCTGTTTTTTGGATGATGATGATAATAAAAATAATAATAATAATAATAGCAATAAAACAAAATTAAATGGATGCAGTAATCGTACCAATGAAATATGCGATTACAACCAAGGTTAACGGAGATTAAAATTTTTAATCTCAAGATTAATCGCAATAAAAAAAATTAAAAAATGTAATCGCTTTACGGTCCTTATGTAAATATATATATATATATATATATATATATATATATATATATATATATATATATATATATATTAGATGACCTGTTGAACAAATGTCCAAAACATCTGACTTTTTATAAATGATAGATGAATAGTAGTTCTATTATTTTTTAAACACTGTGGTGGACCTATTTAGTCAGTCATTTTGAAAGGAATCTGTGGTCTAAATCATCTGAGGTTACAAACTGTATGTATACGAGGCTAAAAAAAGGTGCAATTGGGAGTAACAATGGGTGGGCAACTTTTTCCTATGATATGGTCAGTGTGATCTGACAAACATTCCTGAACAAGTCATTCAGTACTTAAAAAAAATAAAATAAAATGTTTTATTTGTTAAAGCATAAACTTTTATTGTGGTGCATAATGCTTTTTAGTGCAAGTCCCATCCATTGCCAAATTCCGTCAAATCCATGTACTGGCTCTGAAGACAGATCAAGTAAACATGTCATTTTCACTGTTTCACCTTAACAAGTTCAAGTGGGCTGGCACTTGCTGGGTGTTCAGTGCTTGAGTGCTATTGCCAATGTTAACGTTACGTTGTGTAGCTGCACAACGTAACGTTAGCTGAACTACTATGTATTTTTAATAACACACATCCTCTCTTAAAACAGTTAAATTACTGTATAATGCTAAATAACAACAAAACATTCTTCTATATCATCTATCAGTCAGAATTATATTTCTTGACCAATGCAATTAAACTTTAGAAATTAACACTTTTTGATTATTATTATTATTATTATTTATTTCTTAGCAGACACCCTTATCCAGGGCGACTTACAATTGTTACAAGATATCACATTATACATTATTTCACATACAATTACCCATTTATACAGTTGGGTTTTTACTGGGACAATCTAGGTGAAGTACCTTGCTCAAGGGTACAACAGCAGTGTCCCCTCACCAGGGATTGAACCCACAACCCTCTGGTCAAGAGTCCAGAGCCCTAACCACTACTCCACACTGCTGTATCTAACCTTTCTTTTTATCAAAAACATACATTTGCACTGAATTTTTAAAACATAAACCCCTCAGAACCTTATTAGTACAGAAGTCACTCCTGCTAATACTACTGCAGTTTTATATATAAAAACAAGCCCAGTCACGGTAATCACATTACAGTTACAGTAATGACAACATGCTACGGTAATGACTGTTGTGTATTTAAACAATGATTTAAGCAGTTTCTAATAAAATTAACAGACTCCAAATGCATATTTTCTATTGGAAATAGTAAAACCTTCAAATCCATTTAATGTTGACCAAGAGTAACATTGGTGATCAGCACTAACATTTCACTAATGTAGTGCCCCTCAAAACAGAGACAAATAATGTCTTTCCAACATATTATATGTTTATCTGGTTGTACTTCTTTTAGTTTTGAACAAAACATAGATTCTGCCACAGGCTATAATGTAGCCCACATGTTTTGCATAAAGACAAACTAATCATTAAAGTATTATATGTTGCATTACTTCAGTCCACCTCTCCCAGCTCACTTTGTTAATTTTAATTTGTTGAAGGGCAACACCCAAAATAAATCTGTGCTTTGGTTGATCAATTATTATGTGGCAATAGTAATATACCTGGGTGTGTTTTGTTTGTTTTGTTTTTGTACAGTAATACTGTGTTTTGAATTGCTGATGTAAGGTGTAATGGATAAACAGTTATTGTAAAGTAATTCCTTTCTGCAAAAAGAGAGTCCAGCCCAAAGAACGAGCACATCAGTGTTAGGAACATGCAGATCAAATCCTTCGGTTTTAAGAACAAGCAAATGGAATCATTTGGACTCGCTGGCTTTATTTTGTGATAACCCTTGAAATACAGGGGGTGCCAAATATTATAGCCAGAGCCAAGGGATGGGCAAAACAGCACAGCAGACACACTGAAGAACATATTGCCCCAAGGTAATTCCACATTTTATATAGTATGTGTACATATATCCTACAATAAATAAAGACTGTTTTGAGGTAATGTGTTTCACACAACGGTATCCAATAATAAAAACATGCCAGCCACAGCCCTATATAGTAGTACTCCATTGAGGCTGGCTTTTCTATATATATATAAAAAAAAAAAAACACCTTTCCCCGAAATAAAGCCAAGTGTATCATATTTTAGACTTATATCTCTTAGTAAAAATAGTTGAGATTCGCAAACTACACAAAATGGACATCCCATTTTTGGATCATTATTGCATGTGCATAAACAGGACTCTCAAAATATTATTGCAATCCATAACCCAGGCAGGTGCAGTTCTGCCATAATGCTTGGGCGGGCATCGCACGGATTGTGTAGGTAGCTGGCGCAATCCAGGTGATAATCGTATAATCAACTTGTTTTTGTCTAATCTGCACTGTCACTGCACACAGCTTTGTTGTAAATTATAATTACAGGCTAGCAAGAAAGAGACGAGTATTTTTCTCTCTCTGGTCATTTGTAACAATTGTAAATGTTCTAACGTCATCACTAGTAACCAACGAGAGCACTCCGAATTTCGCGACAGGTGTCGCAGCCTAATGCTCACCCCTGGCTAACCTAGGCTAATTCTCACCCACGCGAATTTTAGCTTGGGCTAATTCGCGTCCCCTCGCGAGAATTAGCCAAGGGGTGAGAATGAACCTGGGCAAGAAATTAATCATACTGTCCTTATATTCCCTCTCGCCCTCTCCGTTCATCCTCTACTGGCTGACTTGTTCTCTTCCCTTGTCCCCCTGTGGTGGAACCAGCTTCCGGTTAACCGCAGGAATATTTGGTTTTAATGCTTTACATCATACTTCTTAAATCAAAAAGAAAAATAAACAGAACGTAATTCTTCAATATGTAAAAGTAACAAAACAAACAATCACTGGCAGTCTCGTGGTTCAGATACAGAAAAGGGTAGTTTTTACCGGGTTCGGGTTCTCATTCAGTCCAATAACCCAGCCCACTAATCAGGTATACAGTGCCTATAGAAAGTCTACACCCCCTTTCAAAATGTTCACCTTTTGTTGCCTTATAGCCTGGAATTAAAATGCATTAAAATAGTTATTTTTTTCATTGATCTACACATCCTACCCCACAACTTCCAAGTGAAAAAAATATTCTAGAAATTTGTAGAAAATGTATTAAAAATAAAAACTGAAATAGCAATCCTAAATTAGCTCAGGTGTAACCAATTGCCTTCAAAATCACATACCAAGTTAAGTGGCCTCCACCTGTGTTAAATTGTAGTGATTTACATGATTTCAGGATAAATTCTGCAGTTCCTGTAGCTTCCCTCTTCTGGGTAGTGCATTTCAAAGCAAAGACTTAACCATGAGCACCAAGGCGCTTTCAAAAGAACTCCGGGACAAAGTTGTTGAAAGGCACAGATCAGGAGATGGGTATAAAAAATATCAAAGGCCTTGAATATCCCTTGGAGCACGGTCAAGACGATTATTAAGAAGTGGAAGGTGTATGGCACCACCAAGACCTTGCCTAGTTCAGGCCGTCCCTCCAAACTGGATGACCGAGCAAGAAGGAGACTGATCAGAGAGGCTACCATGAGGCCAATAGCAACTTTGCAAGAGCTACATGCTTTTATGGCCAAGACTGGTCAAAATGTGCATGTGACAACAATATCCCAAGCACTCCACAAATCTGGCCTGTATGGTAGGGTGGCAAGACGGAAGCCATTACTCAAGAAAGCCCACCTTGAATCCCGTTTTGAAGTATGCAAAAAAACACTAAGGAGATTCTGTAGCCATGTGGCAAAAAGTTTTGTGGTCTGACTAAAATTGAACTTTTTGGCCTAAATGCAAAGCGTTATGTTTGGCGCAAACCCAACACAGCGCATCACCCAAAGAACACCATCCCTACTGTGAAGCATGGTGGTGGCAGCATCATGTTATAGGGATGTTTCTCATCGGCAGGGACTGGGGCACTTGTCAGTATAGAAGGGAAAATGAATGGAGCAAAGTACAGAGAAGTCCTTGAGGAAGTCCTGCAGCCCTCTGCAAGAAAGCTGAAACTGGGACGGAAGTTCCACCAAGTATTAACTCAGGGGGGTGGAGACTTCTCCAATTATGATCTTTCAGTTTTGTATTTTTAATATATCATTTTTTTCTCAATAAAAACTTTTTTCCCCTTAACAGTGTGGAGTATGCTGTGTAGATAAGTGGAAAGAAATCCTTATTTAAATGCATGAAACTCTGAGGCACTGACACAACAAAATGTGAAAAAAGTTCAAGGGGGGTGTAGAATTTCTATACACACTGTGTGTATGTGTATATATATATATATATATATATATATATATATATATATATATATATGAGAACACATTGGGAGGGATCTTAGACCATTCCTCCATACAGAATCTTTCCAGATCCTTGATATCCTTCGGTCTGCACTTATGGACCGGAGGACTTTCTAAATCATAACCAAAACAAAAGCCCTAACAATTAGTAATATGACATTACACAACAAACTATGTCATTACACCATAGTAAATGCAGTTTAACTCAATTTGCATCAAATGAAACAGAGAATGCATCTTATAAATCAAAATTCCAGCACCCATCATGCTATTTTTATACGTATGTTCATTATAAATGCACATTTATTATGATGGGACATTTTGCATTTTCTTTTTAAATGTTTTCAATACAAAATACTTACCACATCAAGTTCAGAATGGCGGCACTCACTACCGAGAAGGCTGGACAGCTGGCAGCTGCATTGGAGGGGGAAGTGCTGCAGGACAACCTCACCACTGAAGTGGCTGGACGGACAGTATACCACCCTGTCTGGGTAGCAGTGGTCCAGGAACCCTGCATACTGGGCCTGGACTTCCTGCGCTACACAGGTGGGCAATTATATCTCAGAACCGAGACATTGCACCTGCAGGAGGGCCCGACCTTGGCCTTGGCCTACCCAGGGGAACTTGGCTTCCCCCAGAGGGACCCCTTTGCTTGGCAATTTCAGGCCTTGCCGAGGGCCCAACGACACGCTGCAGCTAGCCGGTGGACCTCAGCCCTCCCCTCTGCTGAAAAAAGCAGCCGCCCGCCACCGCCAAGGCTTGCAGCCCACAACCTCTGGTTCTCTTGTCCGAAGGACGATGACCATGCCCTGGAACAATGCCAACACCGGGATGGAGCCGCTGGAGTGGGGGAACTCAGCCCTCCACTGGCCCAGGCAAGCTCAGAAACACCAACCCCCCTCCTCCCTCTCATCTTCTTCCAGCGCCAACGTCATCGAGCTCCCTCCACGGGGCCGTGGCCGCCCCGAGGATTGACATCACTGCACCCACGATCTCGTCCCAGACGCAAGCCCCTGCACCCTGCTGCTACCACAGTGACCACAGTTTGACGTCCGAACTGTGAGGGACTTTGCCCGGAGCAACAGGTCCATCTGTAGGAGCCGTTATTTGCTTATTGGTCCAGCTTTGCTACTACTTTGGAGGATGTGGGCCGGACACACCTTGTCCACTCATCCCCATGTAGATGAGTCCCTGGATCTGGTGTCCGGGTCCAAATGGTTCTCCTCTCAACCTCCAAAGCGATTACTGGGAGGTAGCTTTGTCCCCCTCTGCCTGACTCAAGACTGCCTTCTCCACCGGCCACGGGCTATGGCAATTTACCGCGATGCCGTTTGGACTTTGCAACACCCTCGCAATGTTGGAATGGCTTATGGAGAAGGTGTTGGCCAGGGTGTCCCCAACGGAGTGTCTAGTCTATCTAGACAACCTGCTGGTCCATGAGAGGACCTTCCAGCTGGCCCTGGCTTCCCTACGAGAAGTGCTCCGGTGAGTGACGGAGGTGGGGCTCAGGCTGCACCCGGAAAAATATACATATGGATGAGGTACAGGGGTTGCCCTGTGATTGTATTAACTTTAAAATAAGCAGTCTAAGGCGATTTTATCCCCTGAAATACCCCAGGGCCCAGTTACTTATTCAATTTTAGTTACATTTGTGCATATTAGCGAATAAGAAGCTGGAATGCAAATAAGAAGCTGGCCAAAATGTGCATCGTCACATTAAGTTTTTGTTTGTTTGTTTGTTTGTTTGTTTGTTTGTTTGTTTAATTTTGTAATTTTCCAAAGTAGCCTATAGTTTGACAATTTGTGGCTACTCTGGAGAATAATTCAAATTAGTCTCACTTAGACATGAATGGATGGTTGGATCGTCTTCAGATCGGCTTGAGGTAAAGTGAATTGTGTTGTGTGTATTGCAATGGGATTGTATTTCAGCTTGGGATAGTTATACACACATATACACATAGGGACACACAAACAGCTGCTTCTAACTTAGAATCCATGTTGCCAGGGAGACTCGGTCTGAC
Source organism: Acipenser ruthenus (assembly GCF_902713425.1). Taxonomy (NCBI): domain Eukaryota; kingdom Metazoa; phylum Chordata; class Actinopteri; order Acipenseriformes; family Acipenseridae; genus Acipenser; species Acipenser ruthenus. Next base: position 68,485,960 of record NC_081194.1, on the reverse strand, counting down.
TTGCTATCACTCTGTTTTTTTACTGGCGGATAGTCGTATTGACCGTGCTGAAGCAGGCAGAAAGCTAACTGGTGGAAGTTTACATTATCCACCACTTTCGTCTTTAGAAAATGGACACAGACTCTTAGATCATTAGGCATTCCGCCAAAAGAAACTGTCAGAATAACGAATTAACCAAACTGGATAAAGTCCTGCCGTGTTTTTTGCAGATTTAGTAAATTCTCAATTCACAGCAGATCTCTTTTGAAAATAACACCCAGAGTGTGTGAAAAACCCGATTTCACAATACTGTAGCATTGCGTGTAAATGAAGGAGGCTCACTCAGGATTTGCAGGTTCTCGAATTCCCACTGTATTAAGTCAGGACTCTACATTAGGGAGTGGTTAACAGAAAGTACTGATTAGAGGAGAAACTTCAAAATGGAGCAAGGTAACCAGTGGTGTACCACAGGGATCAGTATTAGGTCCTCTGCTATTCCTAATCTATATTAATGATTTAGATTCTGGTATAGTAAGCAAACTTGTTAAATTTGCAGACGACACAAAAATAGGAGGAGTGGCAAACACTGTTGCAGCAGCAAAGGTCATTCAAATTGATCTAGACAGCATTCAGAACTGGGCAGACACATGGCAAATGACATTTAATAGAGAAACGTGTAAAGTATTGCATGCAGGCAATAAAAATGTCTTCATCTAGACAATGTGGGGAAGCTATACAACAGGCCAACAAGATGTTTGGATATATTGTGAGAAGAGCTGAATTTAAATCAAGGGAAGTAATGTTAAAACTTTACAATGCATTAGTAAGACCTCACCTAGAATATTGTGTTCAGTTCTGGTCACCTCGTTACAAAAAGGATATTGCTGCTCTAGAAAGAGTGCAAAGAAGAGCAACCAGAATTATCCCGGGTTTAAAAGGCATGTCGTATGCAGACAGGCTAAAACAATTAAATCTATTCAGTCTTGAACAAAGAAGACTACGCGGCGATCTGATTCAAACATTCAAAATCCTAAAAGGTATAGACAATGTTGACCCAGGGGACTTTTTTGACCTGAAAAAAGAAACAAGGATCAGGGGTCACAAATGGAGATTAGATAAAGGGGCATTCAGAACAGAAAATAGGAGGCACTTTTTTACACAGAGAATTGTGAGGGTCTGGAACCAACTCCCCAGTAATGTTGTTGAAGCTGACACCCTGGGATCCTTCAAGAAGCTGCTTGATGAGATTCTGGGATCAATAAGCTACTAACAACCAAACGAGCAAGGTGGGCTGAATGGCCTCCTCTCGTTTGTAAACGTTCTTATGTTCTTACACCGGGCTGGTATTAGCGTGCTGCTTTACAAGCCAGTGGTACAATTACAACTGAGCAACCGAGTGCTACTCAGACTGTGATGAATAATAAAAAAAAGAAAAGAAAGTAAAATAAAATGCACTGTTGCAGCCTAAGTGTAGTCTGGTTTCTTTTTGCTGTAGTCCCACATCACTTCAGCTCTCCTTGGCTCTGTCTTCTGCATTCATTTTCTCACTCCAGCTTGTCTCTCCATCTGAGCAGCAGCCAGGCAGCAGAAGCAGCAACCCGCTACATAGCCATCAATCCCAAGCAGACCAGGCTTCCCGCTCTCAATCCCCTGATGGTTGCAACATCTCGTCCCTTGGTTTGTGCCAACAATGTTGCAACTGGGTACCACTCGTGCGGCAAGCCAAGCCCCTGATTGGTGGTGATTCTGACGTCCTCCGAACACCTGCTGCATTGAACTGTTGACCTTGGGTCACAGAACCTTCCTGAACGCTGGTACAGCAGACCCAGTGTCGTTACAATATAATCCCAATCAAATACGGAAATCGTTTTATCAAAGTTTTGAAAAACCGACCCCTAGGCATTCTTGAATAGATGCCAGAATGTTTTATTTATTTTTTATTTCAAGTACTTCTCAATACTTGCTCCGCAGCGCCTCACAAAGCCTCTGGCTCCTCTCACTCCTATGCCTCCACTAACAAACTTACTGTGTTTTTTTAAACAGTCCATGATCAGACGCACATAAACAGGTTCAGATACAGACATCGATGAAATGTAGACCTGTGCAAACTGTCCATTACTTTTTTATCCCAGATAAAATTTTACAGGACATCAGGACCTTCTATAAAATTTCAAACTTAAGCGTCCTGTGTCTTTTTACTCCTGTGCGAATCGACCATGTCAGTGTTATGTTAGAATTGATATAGCATTTCCGGGGTAACGCTATGATTGTGCAACTCTTAAATGGATGCTTTGAACAGTGCATTTGAAGATATGTATGTAAATACATATCACTCAGTTATTATTTATTTCTTAGCAGACGCCCTTATCCAAGGCGACTTACAATTGTTACAAGATATTACATTATTTTTACATACAATTATATTATTTTTTACACATTATTTTTACATACAATTACCCATTTATACAGTTGGATTTTTACTGGAGCAATCTAGGTAAAGTACCTTGCTCAAGAGTACAGCAGCAGTGTCCTCTATCTGGGATTGAACCCACGACCCTCCGGTCAAGAGTCCAGAGCCCTAACCACTGCTCCACACTGCTGCCCCTGAATATTTTATTAATGATCACCACCTAATATTTACAACACTAGAATTGTGAGGTTGAAAGCCAGCAAAGGAAGAGTAGACAAAAAATAAGACTTGACACCTTTTTTAGTTGCATGATTTTAATTGAAATGTACACTTACAGCATATATATATATCTATAGTGTTTGCTAGATCATTAGGTCAAACGTATCAGTACAGTTTAATCAATAAATTGTATTGATGTTACATGCATGTAAAGTTCAAGGGAGCAGTTCATTTGATTTCATTTGTACACTTGCATGAAGCAGGACACCAAGCCAAAACCGATGGGTGGCCACATCCAAAAGTCCCTTTCAGAGCAGGACAGTTGGTATACATGTCCGAGTAGGAACATGGGTTTGCTTTTAAGAAAGAGGAAAAAACCAGTTATATACTTGAATACACATGCATATATGCTGCAACAGGTATTTTCATTGGCACCAGTCTTAATAGTGTTATTTGCATAACTGAATTACATGTTCTGGAACATAGCACATAAATTAGCATCTACAATGATTTTTTAGTTGTTCTGAACCAATAAAACCAATTTAGTTTTTAATACCATAAAGTAATAGCTTCTATACTTACTGCAGAGCTTATCTTCACAAGCACTTGGGCAGTCACCGCATGATGGACCAGCTTTGTAGGGTGTGGTTAATAAATTCTGGTCGTTTCCTCTGTACAGTGTAAGATACAAAACAGATCAGTATTGAATGCCTAAATTTGTAAAGAATTGTTACTTATAGACACTTAAACTTTGTAACAGTGCAAAAGTAGTATTAGTTATATCCCAAAAATGTGTACTGTTTGTTTGTTAAAGAAGCCTTTATAATGCTTAGAATTTTTGCTTCAGTTTAAATTATATATATTAAAAAAAGCATAACTTTACAGAGGGCAGTACTGGCATACATAAAAATACTCATATTTAGAACCAGGGCAATGAGCAACTGCACAGCCAACCTTGTTAGACCTGTACCACACAACCTAAAAGGGAATTGAAAATCATTCACAGCAGGAACTTTTAAAACAGAAAAACACACATGTCTTTGTCTAAAATGCATTGGTGGCTATCAATGTAGTTCGGGACAGGACTTTTTATTATTATCATAGATTCTTCTATGAGAAATTTGATGTGACATTGGAGATAAATAATGGCTGCAAATTAAGATAGATGCTAACCTAAACTAGTGAGGGTATAGTTAGTAGTTTTACCTGGGTGTAATGTCCAACAACAGCACCATTTGTTGATCCAACTCCATACTTAAAATCTTTGACTTCATCATACCAGGCCTGGACTGCCATATCCCAGGAATCTGCACTGGAGGACATGTAAAGATTCTCACCACACCCGCTAGCTGTGAAGTTTAAAAACATATAAATGAGGGCTGTCAATTAATCGCAGTTAACTTCAGCGATTAATGCGTACATTTTTTTGGCGATTTTTTTTTTTTTTTTTTTTTTTTTTTTTTTTTTTAAAACACAAATTTATCCCACTCCTCTGTCCCTCTTAGCATACAGTAATTTGTTTCCTGCTGCACCATTTTAATACACTCCAGTGCATGCCAGGATTGAATGAGTGTAGTCATTGTTTGAATATAAAATTAGTCACAGAACTGTATTATGTAGCAAAACACTCAAGGACTTGTGAATAAAATATTACTTACATTTTATTTTCCTAACAAATAAACACTTATAAATTTAGATTGTTTATTTTTTATTTATTTTTAACAAAGGCACCTTTGTAACACTCCTACAGATCGATCAATCACCTGTTTGCACCTGGTTACTGAGAGACTACAGTACTGTGTGTTGAGAAACTGGCACTGTCACCTTGGCAATGATGACACAAATAAAATGTTTATTTTGTTGTTCATTTCATTTGTTGTTATTTACAAAAATGCTGGCTGGTATATGGAGTTGGGGGTTAAAGCCTGTGGTGATTAACTAACTATGAATTACTACCTACAATAATTAATGTACTCACACGGTCTTCACTAAAGGCAGTAAGTTTCACTGTAGCCTTCGGGATGAAATTGTTAGCTAGGTGGCTAGTAGCTACATTTTTTAAATTAGCAGTGGAAGAAAACCGCTTCAGCAAGTACAGTAAAATCTGCCAGAACTGAGGGACACTGAATCTACTATTGGATACTTATGAGAGCATAACAAATACAAAAGAATCTATGTTTTAAGCAAAATATTATGTTAATGTTCATTCTGGTAATTGTTTATTTATTAATTTTAAAATGTTAAGTAAAACGTGGCCTATTTTTTGATCTTGTTAGTACAACTGGGCCCTTTGCTAATTATAACGAAGGACCAACAAATAGGGTTCAGAATCCAGAAATAGGAAACAGGGTTTTTATGCAGGGATGTTTTTTGGATGATAATAAAAATAGCAATAAAACAATTAAATGGATGCAGTAATCGTACCAATGAAATATGCGATTACAACCAAGGTTAACTGAGATTAAAAATTTTTCTCTCAAGATTAATCGCAATAAAAAAATAAAAAAAAATGTAATCGCTTTACGGTCCTTATATATTATATACACAGCTCTTGAAAAAATTAAGAGACCACTGGTCTGACAACACTGCATCTTTTTTGTTATTTTGACCAGTTGTCATTTTCTGCAAATAAATGCTCTAAATGACAATATTTTTATTTGGAATTTGGGAGAAATGTTGTCAGTAGTTTATAGAATAAAACAAAAATGTTCATTTTACCCAAACACATACCTATAAATAGTAAAACCAAAGAAACTGATAATTTTGCAGTGGTCTCTTAATTTTTTCAAGAGCTGTGTATATATATATATATATATATATATATATTAGATGACCTGTTGAACAGATGTCCAAAACATCTGACTTTTTATAAGTGATAGATGAATAGTAGTTATATTAGTTTTTTTAAACACTGTGGTGGACCTATTTTGTCCTTTTGAAAGGAATCTGTGGTCTAAATCATCTGAGGTTACAAACTGTATGTATACGAGGCTAAAAAAAAGGTGCAATTGGGAGTAACAATGGGTGGGCAACTTTTTCCTATGATATGGTCAGTGTGATCTGACAAACATTCCTGAACAAGTCATTCAGTACTTAAAAAAATAAATAAAATGTTTTATTTGTTAAAGCATAAACTTTTATTGTGGTGCATAATGCTTTTTAGTGTAAGTCCCATCCATTTCCAAATTCCGTCATTACCATGTACTGGCTCTGAAGACAGATCAAGTAAACATGTCATTTTCACTGTTTCACCTTAACAAGTTCAAGTGGGCTGGCACTTGCTGGGTGTTCAGTGCTTGAGTGCTATTGCCAATGTTAACGTTACGTTGTGTAGCTGCACAATGTAACGTTAGCTAAACAACTATGTATTTTTAATAACAAACATCTTCTCAAAACAGAGAAATTACTGTATAATGCAAAACAACAAAACATTCTATATCATTATATCAACTATCAGTCAGAATTATATTTCTTGACCAATGCAATTAAACTTTAGAAATTAACACTTTTTGATCTAACCTTTCTTTTTATCAAAAACATACATTTGCACTGAATTTTTAAAACATAAACCCCTCAGAACCTTTAGTAATGAAGTCACTCCTGCTAATACTACTGCAGTTTTATATATAAAAACAAGCCCTGTCACGGTAATCACATTACAGTTACAGTAATGACAACATGCTACGGTAATGACTGTTGTGTATTTAAACAATGATTTAAGCAGTTTCTAATGAAATTACAGACTCCAAATGCATATTTTCTATTGGAAATAGTAAAACCTTCAAATCCATTTAATGTTGACCAAGAGTAACATTGGTGATCAGCACTAACATTTCACTAATGTAGTGCCCCTCAAAACAGAGACAAATAATGTCTTTCCAACATATTATATGTTTATCTGGTTGTACTTCTTTTAGTTTTGAACAAAACATAGATTCTGCCACAGGCTATAATGTAGCCCACATGTTTTGCATAAAGACAAACTAGTCATTAAAGTATTATATGTGGCATTACTTCAGTCCACCTCTCCCAGCTCACTTTGTTAATTTAAATTTGTTGAAGGGCAACACCCCAAATGCTCTGTGCTTTGGTTGATCAATTATTATGTGGCAATAGTAATATACCTGGGTGTGGAGTTATTTTGTTTTTGTACAGTAATAGTGTGTTTTGAATGTACAAGGGATAAACAGTATAAAATGTCATCACACTTTTATTAAAATGTCATTACAACCTTTGTTTGGGCAAAAAGAGAGTCCAGCCCCAAGAACGAGCACATCAGTGTTAGGAACATGCAGATCAAATCCTTCAGTGTTAAGAACAAGCAAATGGAATAATTTGGACTCGCTGGCTTTATTTTGTGATAACCCTTGAAATACAGGGGGTGCCAAATATTATAGCCAGCTGTAATATCTGGCATCCCCCTAGGCAAAAAGAACAGGGGAGCCAAGGGACGGGCAAAACAGCACAGCAGACACACTGAAGAACGTATTGCCCCAAGGTAATTCCACATTTTATATAGTGTGTGTACATATATCCTATAATAAATAAAGACTGTTTTGAGGTAATGTGTTTCACACACCTGTACCCAATAATTAAAACATGCCAGCCACAGCCCTATATAGTAGTACTCCATTGAGGCTGGCTTTTCTATATAAAAAAAAACACCTTTCCCCGAAATAAAGCCAAGTGTATCATATTGTAGACTTATATCTCTTAGTAAAAATAGTTGAGATTCGCAAACTACAAAATGGACATCCCATTTTCGTATCATTAGTGCATGTGCATAAACAGGACATTCTCAAAATATTATTGCAACCCATAACCCAGGCAGGTGCAGTTCTGCCATAATGCTTGGGCGGGCATCCCACGGATTGTGTAGGTAGCTGGCGCAATCCAGGTGATAATCGTATAATCAACTTTTTTTTGTCTAATCTGCACTGTCACTGCACACAGCTTTGTTGTAAATTATAATTACAGGCTAGCAAGAAAGAGACGAGTATTTTTCTCTCTCTGGTAATTTGTAACAATTGTAAATGTTCTAACGTCATCACTAGTAACCAACGAGATCACTCCGAATTTCGAGACAGGTGTCGCAGCCTAATGCTCACCCCTGGCTAACCTAGGCTAATTCTCACCCACGCGAATTTTAGCTTGGGCTAATTCGCGTCCCCTCGCGAGAATTAGCCAAGGGGTGAGAATGAACCTGGGCAAGAAATTCATCATACTGTCCTTATATTCCCTCTCGCCCTCTCCGTTCATCCTCTACTGGCTGACTTGTTCTCTCCCTTGTCCCCCTGTGGTGGAACCAGCTTCCGGTTAACCGCAGGAATATTTAGTCTTTTAATGCTTTACATCATCGTCGTCTTTTTTTTTTGGCCTGTAATTTATATATTTTGTTTAATTTTCTGTAAGTCGCTTTGGATAAAAGTGTCCGCTTAATAATTAAGTTATAATAATAATATAAAAAAAACTCAGCGTCCAGAGAGTTACGTCTTCGGAATGTAGATAAATAAATGAACCAGACACAACAGTAAGAATTCATACACATCAGCTTACTTTCGCGTGGTAGGGAAACTTGTTGATTGCAATAGACAGGTGGTAAGATGCAACACACCAGACACGGAGAGATCGTATATAAGTTCAAACACCACGTTGTCTGTATGTTTAATGGTTTTCAGATTGTTTAGCCTTCCAATAAAGCAACAGTTTATGCTTCTTAAATCAAAAAGAAAAATAAACAGAACGTAATTCTTCAATACGTAAAAGTAACAAAACAAACAATCACTGGCAGTCTCGTGGTTCAAGAAAAGGGTCGTTTTTACCGGGTTCGGGTTCTCATTCAGTCCAATAATCCAGTCCACTAATCAGGGTCCAGTTCCGTTCCAAAGACGTTGCCAAGTAATCCTTTGTTTGTTTTGTTTATCTTTTCTTTCTCGCTCTACGCCCGCCGTCCTCCACGTCTTTTCTCCTCCATTACACACAAACGCAGATTGCCGGTCAGAGCATATTTTATACCGGTGCGCTGATTCGGGGCACCTGTCTCTTGTTCTCTTGTTGAGCTCGTTAAAGATGGATACAAATGACAAGAAAGATGAAGCAACATAACGTCCATCAATTATCATACCCCGTGCCATATTACAATATATATATATATATATATATATATATATATATATATATATATATATATATATATATATGTAAATTCAAATGATAAACTTCCCATCCCGCGCTGAGGGACAACACAAACGTAAAACGCCATTAAGTGGGGCTGGCATTGCAGAGGCGATTTAAATCTGAGAAGGTCTAGTTGATGTCTGTGTCTCTGTAGTCCTCTGGGTGAGTACTTAAAACAAATGTACACGTATACTCTAACGTTAAGTCTTGCGTTTAAAAAAATGCAGGGAAGTCAATTTTCTAACGGCAGCTGGCTCTTTGAGCTAATATATATATATATATATATATATATATATATATATATATATATATATATATATATATATATATATATATATATACAGTGCCTATAGAAAGTCTACACCCCCTTTCAAAATGTTCACCTTTTGTTGCCTTATAGCCTGGAATTAAAATGCATTAAAATAGTTATTTTTTTCATTGATCTACACATCCTACCCCACAACTTCCAAGTGAAAAAAATATTCTAGAAATTTGTAGAAAATTTATTAAAAATAAAAACTGAAATAGCAATCCTAAATTAGCTCAGGTGTAACCAATTGCCTTCAAAATCACATACCAAGTTAAGTGGCCTCCACCTGTGTTAAATTGTAGTGATTTACATGATTTCAGGATAAATTCTGCAGTTCCTGTAGCTTCCCTCTTCTGGGTAGTGCATTTCAAAGCAAAGACTCAACCATGAGCACCAAGGCGCTTTCAAAAGAACTCCGGGACAAAGTTGTTGAAAGGCACAGATCAGGAGATGGGTATAAAAAATATCAAAGGCCTTGAATATCCCTTGGAGCACGGTCAAGACGATTATTAAGAAGTGGAAGGTGTATGGCACCACCAAGACCTTGCCTAGTTCAGGCTGTCCCTCCAAACTGGATGACCGAGCAAGAAGGAGACTGATCAGAGAGGCTACCATGAGGCCAATAGCAACTTTGCAAGAGCTACATGCTTTTGTGGCAAAGACTGGTCAAAATGTGCATGTGACAACAATATCCCAAGCACTCCACAAATCTGGCCTGTATGGTAGGGTGGCAAGACGGAAGCCATTACTCAAGAAAGCCCACCTTGAATCCCGTTTTGAAGTATGCAAAAAAACACTAAGGAGATTCTGTAGCCATGTGGCAAAAAGTTTTGTGGTCTGACTAAAATTGAACTTTTTGGCCTAAATGCAAAGCGTTATGTTTGGCACAAACCCAACACAGCGCATCACCCAAAGAACACCATCCCTACTGTGAAGCATGGTAGTGGCAGCATCATGTTATAGGGATGTTTCTTATCGGCAGGAACTGGGGAACTTGTCAGTATAGAAGGGAAAATGAATGGAGCAAAGTACAGAGAAGTCCTTGAGGAAGTCCTGCAGCCCTCTGCAAGAAAGCTGAAACTGGAACGGAAGTTCCACCAAGTATTAACTCAGGGGGGTGGAGACTTCTCCAATTATGATCTTTCAGTTTTGTATTTTTAATATATAATTTTTTACTCAATAAAACCTTTTTTCCCCTTAACAGTGTGGAGTATGGTGTGTAGATAAGTGGAAAAAAATCCTCATTTAAATGCATGAAACTCTGATGCACTGACACAACAAAATGTGAAAAAAGTTCAAGGGGGCGTAGACTTTCTATACACACTGTGAATATATATATATATATATATATATATATATATATATATATATATATATATATACAGTCACCTCCAAAATTATTGGCACCCTTGATAAAGATGAGCAAAAAAGACTGTATAAAATAAATAATACCAGTAAGGATAACTGCACTGAGTCTTTTTCTATAATGTTTAATGAGATTGGAGAACACATTGGGAGGGATCTTAGACCATTCCTCCATACAGAATCTTTCCAGATCCTTGATATCCTTCGGTCTGCACTTATGGACCGGAGGACTTTCTAAATCATAACCAAATCAAAAGCCCTAACAATTAGTAATATGACATTACACAACAAACTATGTCATTACACCATAGTAAATGCAGTTTAACTCAATTTGCATCAAATGAAACAAAGAATGCATCTTACAAATCAACATTCCAGCACCCATCATGCTATTTTTATACGTATGTTCATTATAAATGCACATAGACACTTTATTATGATGGGACATTTTGCATTTTCTTTTTAAATGTTTTCAATACAAAATACTTACCACATCAAGTTCAGAATGGCAGCACTCACTAATGGCTGAGAGCCTACCAAGAAGGCTGGACAGCTGGCAGCTGCATTGGAGGGGAAAGTGCGGCAGGTTCTGCTGGACCTGGGCCAAGATGAGATGGTCCATTATAACGTGCTAGCCACAGCCCTAGAATGCCGCTTCGGGAGAGTTGAGCTTGTAGTCGGCCTGCGCCTACTCCTGGCTAACCGAACCCGAGGACCCGGGGGAGAAACTGGGCATACTGGTGGCTGATGTCAGCTACCAGGCCCAGAGAGGGTACCCTGATTTCCTGCCAGCCATCCAGGAGGACCTGGCCATGGAGGCCTTTGTCTGCGGCCTAACCATGACTGCCTGCATCAGCAGGTCCTGCTCATTGCCCCAACCTCCCTAGAGCTCGCAGTGGCTTACACAGAACGAGTCGACGCTGTGCTCAAGGAGGGGGAGCCTGACTGGGCCTCTGGAGGGGGAGCAGAGACTGCAGAAGAGGTGGCCCGACCACACACCACCCAGAGCCCTCATGGCCCAACCCAGTGAAGAAGAAACCCTGCCTGGCTTACAGAGCTAGTCACCATCATACAGGAAGTGATCACCTAGCCTGCCCGGGCACCTGAGCCCCGCTCGTGGCTGTGCTGGGGCTGCAGCCAACTTGACCACCTACAGTGCCACTGCCCTGCATCGGAGACTGCACCGCCACGCCTGACACAGCAGCCACAGGGGAAACGCCAAGGGCCCCGCGTAGATGGAACAATGCGGGCACCCCACACCATCCTTTTCACCAATGATCACCAGGCCGCACACCAGCAACCGGGACCCACAAGTCCAGCTGGGAGAAAGCCGTGGACCGCAGACAGCACAGGCCGGCCATAGTGGTTGGGAGGACCACTGCAGGGGATGTCTGCCACGTCCTCATCTGAGTCGAGGGGGTTCCATGCACTGCTCTGGTGTACACCGGTTCAACAGTGACTCTGGTCCGACCTGATGTGCTCCTAGCCGGGGTCTGGCTGGAACCCACCACTGTACAATTACACAGTTTGACAGGGGAGCTAGTGCTGATGCAAGGGAAGGACAACCTCACCACTGAAGTGGCTGGACGGACAGTATACCACCCTGTCTGGGTAGCGGTTGTCCAGGAACCCTGCATACTGGACCTGGACTTCCTGCGCTACACAGGTGGGCAATTATATCTCAGAACCGAGACATTGCACCTGCAGGAGGGCCCGACCTTGGCCTTGGCCTACCCAGGGGGACTTGGCTTCCCCCTGAGGGACCCCTTTGCTTGGCAATTTCAGGCCCTGCTGAGGGCCCAATGACACGCTGCAGCTAGCCGGTGGACCTCAGCCCTCCCCTCTGCTGAAAAAAGCAGCCGCCCGCCACCGCCGAGGCTTGCAGCCCGCAACCTCTGGTCCTCTTGTCCGAAGGACGATGGCCATGCCTTGGAACAATGCCAACACCGGGATGGAGCCGCTGGAGTGGGGGAACTCAGCCCTCCACTGGCCCAGGCAAGCTCAGAAACACCAACCCTCCTCATCCCTCTCATCTTCTTCCAGCGCCAATGTCATCAAGCTCCCTCCACGGGGTCGTGGCCGCCCCGAGGATTGACATCACTGCACCCATGACCTCGTCCCAGATGCAAGCCCCTGCACCTTGCTGTTGCCACAGTGACCACAGTTTGACGTCCGAACTGTGAGGGACTTTGCCCGGAGCAACAGGTCCATCTGTGGGAGCCGTTATTTGCTTATTGGTCCAGCTTTGCTACTACTTTGGAGGATGTGGGCCAGACACACCTTGTCCACTCATCCCCATGTAGATGAGTCCCTGGATCTGGTGTCCGGGTCCAAATGGTTCTCCTCTCAACCTCCAAAGCGATTACTGGGAGGTAGCTTTGTCCCCCTCTGCCTGACTCAAGACTGCCTTCTCCACCGGCCACGGGCTATGGCAATTTACCGCGATGCCGTTTGGACTTTGCAACACCCTCGCAATGTTGGAATGGCTTATGGAGAAGGTGTTGGCCAGGGTGTCCCCAACGGAGTGTCTAGTCTATCTAGACAACCTGCTGGTCCATGAGAGGACCTTCCAGCTGGCCCTGGCTTCTCTACGAGAAGTGCGCCGGTGAGTGACGGAGGTGGGGCTCAGGCTGCACCCGGAAAAATATACATATGGATGAGGTACAGGGGTTGCCCTGTGATTGTATTAACTTTAAAATAAGCAGTCTGATGCGATTTTATCCCCTGCAGTACCCCAGCGCCCAGTTACTTATTCAATTTTAGTTATATTTGTGCATATTAACGAATAAGAAGCTGGAATGCAAATAAGAAGCTGGCCAAAATGTGCATAGTCACATTAAGGTTTTTTTTCTTTGTTTGTTTGTTTGTTTGTTTGTTTGTTTTTTTAATTTTGTAATTTTCCAAAGTAGCCTATAGTTTGACACATTTGTGGCTACTCTGGAGAATAATTCAAATTAGTCTCACTTAGACATGAATGGATGGTTGGATCGTCTTCAGATCGGCTTGAGGTAAAGTGAATTGTGTTGTGTGTATTGCAATGGGATTGTATTTCAGCTTGGGATAGTTATACACACATACACACATAGGCACACACAAAAAGCTGCTTCTAACTTAGAATCCATGTTGCCAGGGATTTGCTATCACTCTGTTTTTTTACTGGCGGATAGTCGTATTGACCGTGCTGAAGCAGGCAGAAAGCTAACTGGTGGAAGTTTACATTATCCACCACTTTCGTCTTTAGAAAATGGACACAGACTCTTAGATCATTAGGCATTCCGCCAAAAGAAACTGTCAGAATAACGAATTAACCAAACTGGATAGAGTCCCGCCGTGTTTTTTGCAGATTTAGTAAATTCTCAATTCACAGCAGATCTCTTTTGAAAATAACACCCAGAGTGTGTGAAAAACCCGATTTCACAATACTGTAGCATTGCGTGTAAATGAAGGAGGCTCACTCAGGATTTGCAGGTTCTCGAATTCCCACTGTATTAAGTCAGGACTCTACATTAGGGAGTGGTTAACAGAAAGTACTGATTAGAGGAGAAACTTCAAAATGGAGCAAGGTAACCAGTGGTGTACCACAGGGATCAGTATTAGGTCCTCTGCTATTCCTAATCTATATTAATGATTTAGATTCTGGTATAGTAAGCAAACTTGTTAAATTTGCAGACGACACAAAAATAGGAGGAGTGGCAAACACTGTTGCAGCAGCAAAGGTCATTCAAATTGATCTAGACAGCATTCAGAACTGGGCAGACACATGGCAAATGACATTTAATAGAGAAACGTGTAAAGTATTGCATGCAGGCAATAAAAATGTCTTCATCTAGACAATGTGGGGAAGCTATACAACAGGCCAACAAGATGTTTTGATATATTGTGAGAAGAGCTGAATTTAAATCAAGGGAAGTAATGTTAAAACTTTACAATGCATTAGTAAGACCTCACCTAGAATATTGTGTTCAGTTCTGGTCACCTCGTTACAAAAAGGATATTGCTGCTCTAGAAAGAGTGCAAAGAAGAGCAACCAGAATTATCCCGGGTTTAAAAGGCATGTCGTATGCAGACAGGCTAAAACAATTAAATCTATTCAGTCTTGAACAAAGAAGACTACACGGCGATCTGATTCAAACATTCAAAATCCTAAAAGGTATAGACAATGTCGACCCAGGGGACTTTTTTGACCTGAAAAAAGAAACAAGGATCAGGGGTCACAAATGGAGATTAGATAAAGGGGCATTCAGAACAGAAAATAGGAGGCACTTTTTTACACAGAGAATTGTGAGGGTCTGGAACCAACTCCCCAGTAATGTTGTTGAAGCTGACACCCTGGGATCCTTCAAGAAGCTGCTTGATGAGATTCTGGGATCAATAAGCTACTAACAACCAAACGAGCAAGGTGGGCTGAATGGCCTCCTCTCGTTTGTAAACTTTCTTATGTTCTTATGTTCTTACACCGGGCTGGTAACAGCGTGGTGCTTTACAAGCCAGTGGTACAATTACAACTGAGCAACCGAGTGCTACTCAGACTGTGATGAATAATAAAAAAAGAAAAGTAAAATAAAATGCACTGTTGCGGCCTAAGTGTAGTCTGGTTTCATTTTGCTGTAGTCCCGCTTCACTTCAGCTCTCCTTGGCTCTGTCTTCTGCATTCATTTTCTCACTCCAGCTTGTCTCTCCATCTGAGCAGCAGCCAGGCAGCAGAAGCAGCAACCCGCTACATATCCAGCTTCAACCCCAATGCACCAGCCATCAATCCCAAGCAGACCAGGCTTCCCGCTCTCAATCCCCTGATGGTTGCAACATCTCGTCCCTTGGTTTGTGCCAACAATGTTGCAACTGGGTACCACTCGTGCGGCAAGCCAAGCCCCTGATTGGTGGTGATTCTGACGTCCCCCGAACACCTGCTGCATTGAACTGTTGACCTTGGGTCACAGAACCTTCCTGAACGCTGGTACAGCAGACCCAGTGTCGTTACAATATAATCCCAATCAAATACGGAAATCGTTTTATCAAAGTTTTGAAAAACCGACCCCTAGGCATTCTTGAATAGATGCCAGAATGTTTTATTTATTTTTTATTTCAAGTACTTCTCAATACTTGCTCTGCAGCGCCTCACAAAGCCTCTGGCTCCTCTCACTCCTATGCCTCCACTAACAAACTTACTGTGTTTTTTTAAACAGTCCATGATCAGACGCACATAAACAGGTGGATTCAGATACAGACATCGATGAAATGTAGACCTGTGCAAACTGTCAATTACTTTTTTATCCCAGATAAAATTTTACAGGACATTAGGACCTTCTATAAAATTTCAAACTTAAGCGTCCTGTGTCTTTTTACTCCTGTGCGAATCGACCATGTCAGTGTTATGTTAGAATTGATATAGCATTTCCGGGGTAACGCTATGATTGTGCAACTCTTAAATGGATGCTTTGAACAGTGCATTTGAAGATATGTATGTAAATACATATCACTCAAAGAACAAAACGGTTATTCTAGCCTTTGGAAAACGAAGGTTCAACTAAATAAGTTATTTATATCCGGTTCAATGTTTACAAATCATGCACAAAAGTGCCTTCTCTGGCCACATCGCATTTCATTTTGAATTTACTGACTTTTCTTAATAAAAACTAATCCATGCTGGGAGGTTACTAGACGTCCTCTGCATTTGACCAACTCTGAGGACACCTGGTTTTTAGTCCCATGCAAATAATGCTGCCTTACAGCTCTGTCAATAACTCACCACTTTTAGATTTATGGTTATTTATAATGACATATATTTGTTGGGATGAGTAGATATTTCATCCATAACTTCAAACAGTAGTAAGACAATTGTGTCTGCTAATCCATCAGGGCATGCTGTTATTTATTGCAAGCTTGAATGCTTGTATCTTTATTATTTATTACATAAGAATTATTAATTGCTTTCTGCTCCAAGTCCAAAAACCTTCTTACCTTGACACATTTCAGGGAAAATGTTTATTTACTATATTTTTTTATTAAGTACAATCATTATTATGGGTAGAGTATTTTACAATACTGCAGTGATTTTAGAAAGGGAATTTTACCCAGTAACCACAGTGTTCAAAATACAATTTGGCTGTTTGGAACTTTAAATGCCTGCTGTGTCTGTCATAGAGCTTGTTATGGCTGTCATAGAGCTTATCTGGAAAACAGGATGCATCATCTACAAGTGATCTTGCTTGTAATAAACACATTCTAAACTACTCTGAATATGCTTACCACAGATGCAAGAGAGACATAAAACACCGGAAATAAATACACTTACGCCAATTACGCTATTTTTACATTTTATTTTCTATCTACGAGGTAAGTGAGGCACTAAAGGCAACACGGCATTTATTTGTTTGTCTAAAATATGTTTTAACTATAGCACTTTGTTTTGCAACAGTGTAATCTGTTACACTAGTACATTCACAGCCGTTCATTTTTATATGATGGATTTCTTTAATATTTATACATTGCCTTTGAAAGAACTGCCAACATGCTAATGTATCCCATTTGCTATGCAAATAGTGACAGTTGTTCAGAAATGCACTGAATATTTTATTAATGATCACCACCTAATATTTACAACACTAGAATTGTGAGGTTGAAAGCCAGCAAAGGAAGAGTAGACAAAAAATAAGACTTGACACTTGTTTTTAGTTGCATGATTTTAATTGAAATGTACACTTACAGCATATATCTATAGTGTTTGCTAGATCATTAGGTTAAAAGTATCAGTACAGTTTAATCAATAAATTGTATTGATGTTACATGCATGTAAAGTTCCAGGGAGCAGTTCATTTGATTTCATTTGTACACTTGCATGAAGCAGGACACCAAGCCAAAACCGATGGGTGGCCACATCCAAAAGTCCCTTTAAGATCGGGACAGTTGGAATACATGTCTGAGTAGGAACATGGGTTTGCTTTTAAGAAAGAGGGAAAAAAAACAGTTATATACTTGTATGCATATGCATATATGCTGCAACAGGTATTTTCAATGGCACCAGTCTTAATAGTGTTATTTGCATAACTGAATTACATGTTCTGGAACATAGCACATAAATTAGCATCTACAATGATTTTTTAGTTGTTCTGAACCAATAAAACCAATTTAGTTTTTAATACCATAAAGTAATAGCTTCTATACTTACTGCAGAGCTTATCTTCACAAGCACCTGGGCAGTCACCGTATGATGGACCAGCTTTGTAGGGTGTGGGTAATAAATTCTGGTTGTTTCCTCTGTACAGTGTAAGATACAAAACAGATCAGTATGTGCATTGAATGCCTAAATTTGTAAAGAATTGTTACTTATAGATACTTAAATTTTGTAACCGTGCAAAAGAAGTATTAGTTATATCCCAAAAATGTGCACTGTTTGTTTGTTAAAGAAGCCTTATAATGCTTAGAATTTTGCTTCAGGTTAAATTATATATATATATTAAAAAAGCATAACTTACGGAGGGCAGTACTGGCATACACAAAAATACTCCTATTTAGAACCAGGGCAATGAGCAACTGCACAGCCAACCTTGTTAGACCTGTACCACACAACCTAAAAGGGAATTGAAAATCATTCACAGCAGGAACTTTTAAAACAGAAAAACACACATGTCTTTGACTAAAATGCATTGGTGGCTATCAATGTAGTTAGGGACAGTACTTTTTATTATTATTATCATAGATTCTGCTATGAGAAATTTGATGTGACATTGGAGATAAATAAAGGCTGCAAAATAAGATAGATGCTAACCTAAACTAGTGAGGGTATAGTTAGTAGTTTTACCTGGGTGTAATGCCCAACAACAGCACCATTTGTTGATCCAACTCCATACTTAAAATCTTTGACTTCATCATACCAGGCCTGGACTGCCATATCCCAGGAATTTGCACTGGAGGACATGTAAAGATTCTCACCACACCCGCTAGCTGTGAAGTTTAAAAACATATAAATGAGGGCTGTCAATTAATCGCAGTTAACTTCAGCGATTAATGCGTACATTTTTTTGGCGATTTTTTTTTTTTTTTTTTTAAACACAAATTTATCCCACTCCTCTGTCCCTCTTAGCATACAGTAATTCATTTCCTGCTGCACCATTTTAATACACTCCAGTGCATGCCAGGATTGAATGAGTGTAGTCATTGTTTGGATATAAAATTAGTCACAGAACTGCATTATGTAGCAAAGCACTCAAGGACTTGAGAATAAAATATTAGACTTACATTTTATTTTCCTAACAAATAAACACTTATAAATTTAGATTTTGTTTATTTTTTATTTATTTATTTTTAACAAAGGCACCTTACTAACGCTCGTACAGATCGATCAATCACCTGTTTGCACCTGGTTACTGAGCGACTACAGTACTGTGTGTTGAGAAACTGGCACTGTCACCTTGCCAATGATGACACAAATAAAATGTTTATTTTGTTGTTCATTTCATTTGTTGTTATTTACAAAAATGCTGGCTGGTATGTGGAGTTGGGGGTTAAAGCATGTGGTGATTAACTAACTATCAATTACTACCTACAATAATTAATGTACTCACACGGTCTTCACTAAAGGCAGTAAGTTTCACTGTAGCCTTCGGGATGAAATTGTTAGCTAGGTGGCTAGTAGCTACATTTTTTAATTAGCAGTGGAAGAAAACCGCTTCAGCAAGTACAGTAAAATCTGCCAGAACTGAGGGACACTGAATCTACTATTGGATACTTATGAGAGCATAACAAATACAAAAGAAAATAGATGTTTTAAGCAAAATATTACGTTAATGTTCATTATGGTAATTGTTTATTTTAGTTTTAAAATGTTAAGTAAAACGTGGCCTATTTTTTGATCTTGTTAGTACAACTGGGCCCTTTGCTAATTATAAAGAAGGACCAACAAATAGGATTCAGAATCCAGAAATAGGAAACAGGGTTTTTATGCAGGGATGTTTTTTGGATGATGATAATAAAAAATAATAATAATAGCAATAAAACAAAATTAAATGGATGCAGTAATCGTACCAATGAAATATGCGATTACAACCAAGGTTAACGGAGATTAAAATTTTTAAATCTCAAGATTAATCGCAATAAAAAAAAATAAAAAAATGTAATCGCTTTACGGTCCTTATGTAAATATATATATATATATATATATATATATATATATATATATATATATATATATTTATATATTAGATGACCTGTTGAACAGATGTCCAAAACATCTGACTTTTTATAAATGATAGATGAATAGTAGTTATATTATTTTTTAAACACTGTGGTGGACCTATTTAGTCAGTCATTTTGAAAGGAATCTGTGGTCTAAATCATCTGAGGTTACAGACTGTATGTATACGAGGCTAAAAAAAGGTGCAATTGGGAGTAACAATGGGTGGGCAACTTTTTCCTATGATATGGTCGGTGTGATCTGACAAACATTCCTGAACAAGTCATTCAGTACTTAAAAAAAAAAAAAAAAAAAATGTTTTATTTGTTAAAGCATAAACTTTTATTGTGGTGCATAATGCTTTTTAGTGCAAGTCCCATCCATTTCCAAATTCCGTCAAATCCATGTACTGGCTCTGAAGACAGATCAAGTAAACATGTCATTTTCACTGTTTCACCTTAACAAGTTCAAGTGGGCTGGCACTTGCTGGGTGTTCAGTGCTTGAGTGCTATTGCCAATGTTAACGTTACGTTGTGTAGCTGCACAACGTAACGTTAGCTAAACTACTATGTATTTTTAATAACACACATCCTCTCTTAAAACAGTTAAATTACTGTATAATGCAAAATAACAACAAAACATTCTTCTACATCATTATATCAACTATCAGTCAGAATTATATCATATTTCTTGACCAATGCAATTAAACTTTAGAAATTAACACTTTTTGATCTAACCTTTCTTTTTATCAAAAACATACATTTGCACTGAATTTTTAAAACATAAACCCCTCAGAACCTTATTAGTACAGAAGTCACTCCTGCTAATTCTACTGCAGTTTTATATATAAAAACAAGCCCTGTCACGGTAATCACATTACAGTTACAGTAATGACAACATGCTACGGTAATGACTGTTGTGTATTTAAACAATGATTTAAGCAGTTTATAATGAAATTACACAGACTCCAAATGCATATTTGAAGATAGTAAAATATTGGAAATAGTAAAACCTTCAAATCCATTTAATGTTGACCAAGAGTAACATTGGTGATCAGCACTAACATTTCACTAATGTAGTGCCCCTCAAAACAGAGACAAATAATGTCTTTCCAACATATTATATGTTTATCTGGTTGTACTTCTTTTAGTTTTGAACAAAACATAGATTCTGCCACAGGCTATAATGTAGCCCACATGTTTTGCATAAAGACAAACTAATCATTAAAGTATTATATTTTGCATTACTTCAGTCCACCTCTCCCAGCTCACTTTGTTAATTTAAATGTGTTGAAAGGAGGTGTGAAGAGCAACACCCAAATAAACCGGGAACCAACTCCCCAGTAATGTTGTTGAAGCTGTTGAAGCGGACACCCTGGGATCCTTCAAGAAGCTGCTTGATGAGATTCTGGGATCAATAAGCTACTAACAACCAAACGAGCAAGATGGGCTGAATAGCCTCCTCTCGTTTGTAAACTTTCTTATGTTCTTCTTCTTATGTTCTAGTGCTTTGTTTGATTAATTATTATGTGGCAATTGTAATATACCTGGGTGTGGAGTTATTTTGTTTTTGCACAGTAATAGTGTGTTTTGAATGTATAAGGGATAAAGAGTATAAAATGTCATCACACTTTTATTAAAATGTCACTACAACCTTTGTTTGGGCAAAAAGAGAGTCCAGCCCCAAGAACGAGCACATCAGTGTTAGGAACATGCAGATCAAATCCTTCAGTGTTAAGAACAAGCAAATGGAATAATTTGGACTCACTGGCTTTATTTTATGATAACCCTTGAAATACAGGGGGTGCCAAATATTATAGCCAGCTGTAATATCTGGCATCCTCCTAGGCAAAAAGAACAGGGGAGCCAAGGGACGGGCAAAAAAGCACAGCAGACACACTGAAGAACGTATTGCCCCAAGGTAATTCCACATTTTATATAGTGTGTGTACATATATCCTATAATAAATAAAGACTGTTTTGATGTAATGTGTTTCACACAACGGTATCCAATAATAAAAACATGCCAGCCACAGCCCTATATAGTAGTACTCCATTGAGGCTGGCTTTTCTATATAAAAAAACACCTTTCCCCGAAATAAAGCCAAGTGTATCATATTTTAGACTTATATCTCTTAGTATAAATAGTTGAGATTCGCAAACTACACAAAATGGACATCCCATTTTTGGATCATTATTGCATGTGCATAAACAGGACTTTCTCAAAATATTATTGCAATCCATAACCCAGGCAGGTGCAGTTCTGCCATAATGCTTGGGCGGGCATCGCACGGATTGTGTAGGTAGCTGGCGCAGTCCACGTGATAATCATATAATCAACTTGTTTTTGTCTAATCTGCACTGCACACAGCTTTGTTGTAAGTTATATATACAGGCTAACAAGAGAGAGATGAGTATTTTTCTCTCTCTGGTAATTTGCAACAATTGTAAATGTTTTAACGTCATCACTAGTAAACTAACGAGAGCACTCCGGATTACGCGACAGGTGTCGCAGCCTAATGCTCACCCCTGGCTAACCTAGGCTAATTCTCACCCACGCGAATTTTAATTTGGGCTAATTTGCATCCCCTCGTGAGAATTAGCCAAGGGGTGAGAATGAACCTGGGCAAGAAATTCATCATACTGTCCCTTCCTATCTCCAATCCCTCGTGTCGCCTAAAATTCCCTCTCGCCCTTTCCGTTCATCCGCTCTACTGGCTGACTTGTTCTCTTCCCTTGTCCCCCTGTGGTGGAACATCATCATCGTCGTTAATTTTTTTTTATGCTTGTAATTTATACATTTAGTTTAATTTTCTGTAAGTCGCTTTGGATAAAAGTGTCTGCTAAATAATTAAGTTATAATAATAAAAAAAAAAAAACTCAGGGTCCAGAGAGTTACGTCTTCGGAATGTAGATAAATAAATGAACCAGACACAACAGTAAGAATTCATACACATCAGCTTACTTCCACGAGTTTGATTTTACCAGGTTTGTGTTCTGGTACTAATATATATATATATATATATATATATATATATATATATATATATATATATATATATATATATATATATATAAATTATTGCAATATGGTGCGGGGTAAGGAAACTTGTTCATTGCAATAGACAGGTGGTAAGATGCAAAACACCAGACACGGAGAGATCTTATATAAGTTCAAACACCACGGTGTCTGTATGTTTAATGGTTTTCAGATTGTTTAGCCTTCCAATAAAGCAACAGTTTATACTTCTTAAATCAAAAAGAAAAATAAACGGAACGTAATAATTCTTCAATACGTAAAACTAACAAAACAAACAATCACTGGCAGTCTCGTGGTTCAGATACAGAAAAGGGTCGTTTTCACCGGGTTCGGGTTCTCATTCAGTCCAATAATCCAGTCCACTAATCAGGGTCCAATTCCGTTCCAAAGTCATTGCCAAATAATCCTTTGTTTGTTTTGTTTATCTTTTCTTTTTCTCTCCCTCGCTCTACGCCCGCCCTTCTCCACTACTACACACAGACGCAGATTGCTGGTCAGAGCATATTTTATACCGGTGCGCTGATTCGGGGCACCTGTCTCTTGTTCTCTTGTTGAGCTCGTTAAAGCTGGATACAAATGACAAGAAAGGTGAAGCAACATAACGTCCATCAATTATCCTACCCCGTGCCATATATATATATATATATATATATATATATATATATATATATATATATACACACAGTGCCTATAGAAAGTCTACACCCCCTTTCAAAATGTTCACCTTTTGTTGCCTTATAGCCTGGAATTAAAATGCATTAAAATAGTTATTTTTTTCATTTATCTACACATCCTACCCCACAACTTCCAAGTGAAAAAAATATTCTAGAAATTTGTAGAAAATTAATTAAAAATAAAAACTGAAATAGCAATCCTAAATTAGCTCAGGTGTAACCAATTGCCTTCAAAATCACACACCAAGTTAAGTGGCCTCCACCTGTGTTAAACTGTAGTGATTTACATGATTTCAGGATAAATTCTGCAGTTCCTGTAGCTTCCCTCTGCTGGGTAGTGCATTTCAAAGCAAAGACTCAACCATGAGCACCAAGGCGCTTTCAAAAGAACTCCGGGACAAAGTTGTTGAAAGGCACAGATCAGGAGATGGGTATAAAAAATATCAAAGGCCTTGAATATCCCTTGGAGCACGGTCAAGACGATTATTAAGAAGTGGAAGGTGTATGGCACCACCAAGACCTTGCCTAGTTCAGGCCGTCCCTCCAAACTGGATGACCGAGCAAGAAGGAGACTGATCAGAGAGGCTACCATGAGGCCAATAGCAACTTTGCAAGAGCTACATGCTTTTATGGCCAAGACTGGTCAAAATGTGCATGTGACAACAATATCCCAAGCACTCCACAAATCTGGCCTGTATGGTAGGGTGGCAAGACGGAAGCCATTACTCAAGAAAGCCCACCTTGAATCCCGTTTTGAAGTATGCAAAAAAATACTAAGGAGATTCTGTAGCCATGTGGCAAAAAGTTTTGTGGTCTGACTAAAATTGAACTTTTTGGCCTAAATGCAAAGCATTATGTTTGGCGCAAACCCAACACAGCGCATCACCCAAAGAACACCATCCCTACTGTGAAGCATGGTGGTGGCAGCATCATGTTATAGGGATGTTTCTCATCGGCAGGGACTGGGGCACTTGTCAGTATAGAAGGGAAAATGAATGGAGCAAAGTACAGAGAAGTCCTTGAGGAAGTCCTGCAGCCCTCTGCAAGAAAGCTGAAACTGGGACGGAAGTTCCACCAAGTATTAACTCAGGGGGGTGGAGACTTCTCCAATTATGATCTTTCAGTTTTGTATTTTTAATATATCATTTTTTTCTCAATAAAAACTTTTTTCCCCTTAACAGTGTGGAGTATGCTGTGTAGATAAGTGGAAAAAAATCCTCATTTAAATGCATGAAACTCTGAGGCACTGACACAACAAAATGTGAAAAAAGTTCAAGGGGGGTGTAGACTTTCTATACACACTGTGTGTATGTATATATATATATATATATATATATATATATATATATATATATATATATATATATATATGAGAACACATTGGGAGGGATCTTAGACCATTCCTCCATACAGAATCTTTCCAGATCCTTGATATCCTTCGGTCTGCACTTATGGACTGGAGGACTTTCTAAATCATAACCAAAACAAAAGCCCTAACAATTAGTAATATGACATTACACAACAAACTATGTCATTACACCATAGTAAATGCAGTTTAACTCAATTTGCATCAAATGAAACAGAGAATGCATCTTATAAATCAAAATTCCAGCACCCATCATGCTATTTTTATAGGTATGTTCATTATAAATGCACATTTATTATGATGGGACATTTTGCATTTTCTTTTTAAATGTTTTCAATACAAAATACTTACCACATCAAGTTCAGAATGGCGGCACTCACTACCGAGAAGGCTGGACAGCTGGCAGCTGCATTGGAGGGGGAAGTGCTGCAGGACAACCTCACCACTGAAGTGGCTGGACGGACAGTATACCACCCTGTCTGGGTAGCAGTGGTCCAGGAACCCTGCATACTGGGCCTGGACTTCCTGCGCTACACAGGTGGGCAATTATATCTCAGAACCGAGACATTGCACCTGCAGGAGGGCCCGACCTTGGCCTTGGCCTACCCAGGGGAACTTGGCTTCCCCCTGAGGGACCCCTTTGCTTGGCAATTTCAGGCCTTGCCGAGGGCCCAACGACACGCTGCAGCTAGCCGGTGGACCTCAGCCCTCCCCTCTGCTGAAAAAAGCAGCCGCCCGCCACAGCCAAGGCTTGCAGCCCGCAACCTCTGGTCCTCTTGTCCGAAGGACGATGGCCATGCCCTGGAACAATGCCAACACCGTCTTTAGAAAATAGACACAGATTCTTAGATCATTAGGCATTCCGCCAAAAGAAACTGTCAGAATAACGAATTAACCAAACTGGATAGAGTCCCGCCGTGTTTTCTGCAGGTTTAGTAAATTCTCAATTCACAGCAGATCTCTTTTGAAAATAACACCCAGAGTGTGTGAAAAACCCGATTTCACAATATTGTAGCATTGCGTGTAAATGAAGGAGGCTCACTCAGGATTTGCAGGTTCTCGAATTGCCACTGTATTAAGTCGGGACTCTACACTAGGGAGTGGTTAACATGTAGAAAACAGAAAGTAGTGATTAGAGGAGAAACCTCAAAATGGAGCGAGGTAACCAGTGGAGTACCACAGGGATCAGTATTAGGTCCTCTGCTATTCCTAATCTATATTAATGATTTAGATTCTGGTATAGTAAGCAAACTTGTTAAATTTGCAGACAACACAAAAATAGAAGGAGTGGCAAACACTGTTGCAGCAGCAAAGGTCATTCAAAATGATCTAGACAGCATTCAGAACTGGGCAGACACATGGCAAATGACATTTAATAGAGAAACGTGTAAAGTATTGCATGCAGGCAATAAAAATGTGCATTATAAATATCATATGGGAGATACTGAAATTGAAGAAGGGAACTATGAAAAAGACCTAGGAATTTATGTTGACTCAGAAATGTCTTCATCTAGACAATGTGGGGAAGCTATACAACAGGCCAACAAGATGCTTGGATATATTGTGAGAAGAGTTGAATTTAAATCAAGGGAAGTAATGTTAAAACTTTACAATGCATTAGTAAGACCTCACCTAGAATATTGTGTTCAGTTCTGGTCACCTCGTTACAAAAAGGATATTGCTGCTCTAGAAAGAGTGCAAAGAAGAGCAACCAGAATTATCCCGGGTTTAAAAGGCATGTCGTATGCAGACAGGCTAAAACAATTAAATCTATTCAGTCTTGAACAAAGAAGACTACGCGGCGATCTGATTCAAACATTCAAAATCCTAAAAGGTATAGACAATGTCGACCCAGGGGACTTTTTTGACCTGAAAAAAGAAACAAGGACCAGGGGTCACAAATGGAGATTAGATAAAGGGGCATTCAGAACAGAAAATAGGAGGCACTTTTTTACACAGAGAATTGTGAGGGTCTGGAACCAACTCCCCAGTAATGTTGTTGAAGCTGACACCGTGGGATCCTTCAAGAAGCTGCTTGATGAGATTCTGGGATCAATAAGCTACTAACAACCAAACGAGCAAGGTGGGCTGAATGGCCTCCTCTCGTTTGTAAACGTTCTTATGTTCTTACACCGGGCTGGTATTAGCGTGCTGCTTTACAAGCCAGTGGTACAATTACAACTGAGCAACCGAGTGCTACTCAGACTGTGATGAATAATAAAAAAAAGAAAAGAAAGTAAAATAAAATGCACTGTTGAGGCCTAAGTGTAGTCTGGTTTCTTTTTGCTGTAGACCCGCTTCACTTCAGCTCTCCTTGTCTCTGTCTTCTGCATTCATTTTCTCACTCCAGCTTGTCTCTCCATCTGAGCAGCAGCCAGGCAGCAGAAGCAGCAACCCACTACATATCCACGCATCCAGGACACAACCCCAATGCATCAGCCATCAATCCCAAGCAGACCAGGCTTCCCGCTCTCAATCCCCCGATGGTTGCAACATTTCGTCCCTTGGTTTGTGCCAACAATGTTGCAACTGGGTACCACTCGTGCGGCAAGCCAAGCCCCTAATTGATGGTGATTCTGACGTCCTCCAAACACCTGCTGCATTGGACTGTTTACCTTGGGTCACAGAACCTTCCTGAACACTGGTACAGCAGACCCAGTGTCGTTACAATATAATCCCAATCAAATACGGAAATCGTTTTATCAAAGTTTTGAAAAACCGACCCCTAGGCATTCTTGAATAGATGCCAGAATGTTTTATTTATTTTTTATTTCAAGTACTTCTCAATACTTGCTCCGCAGCGCC
This sequence comes from Acipenser ruthenus, assembly GCF_902713425.1. Classification (NCBI taxonomy): domain Eukaryota; kingdom Metazoa; phylum Chordata; class Actinopteri; order Acipenseriformes; family Acipenseridae; genus Acipenser; species Acipenser ruthenus. Next base: position 68,458,448 of record NC_081194.1, on the reverse strand, counting down.
TCACAAAGCCTCTGGCTCCTCTCACTCCTATGCCTCCACTAACAAACTTACTGTGTTTTTTTTTAAACAGTCCATGATCAGACGCACATAAACAGGTGGATTCACATACAGACATCGATGAAATGTAGACCTGTGCAAACTGTCCATTACTTTTTTATCCCAGATAAAATTTTACAGGACATCAGGACCTTCTATAAAATTTCAAACTTAAGCGTCCTGTGTCTTTTTACTCCTGTGCGAATCGACCATGTCAGTGTTATGTTAGAATTGATATAGCATTTCCGGGGTAACGCTATGATTGTGCAACTCTTAAATGGATGCTTTGAACGGTGCATTTGAAGATATGTATGTAAATACATATCACTCAAAGAACAAAACGGTTATTCTAGCCTTTGGAAAACGAAGGTTCAACTAAATAAGTTATTTATATCCGGTTCAATGTTTACAAATCATGCACAAAAGTGCCTTCTCTGGCCACAACATCGCATTTCATTTTGAATTTACTGACTTTTCTTAATAAAAACTAATCCATGCTGGGAGGTTACTAGACATCCTCTGCGTTTGACCAACTCTGAGGACGCCTGGTTTTTAGTCCCATGCAAATAATGCTGCCTTACAGCTCTGTCAATAACTCACCACTTTTAGATTTATGGTTATTTATAATGACATAGATTTGTTGGGATGAGTAGATATTTCATCCATAACTTCAAACAGTAGTAAGACAATTGTGTCTGCTAATTCATCAGAGCATGCTGTTATTTATTGCAAGCTTGAATGCTTGTATCTTTATTATTTATTACATATGAATTATTAATTGCTTTCTGCTCCAAGTCCAAAAACCTTCATACCTTGACACATTTCAGGGAAAATATTTATTTACTATATTTTTTTATTAAGTACAATCATTATTATGGGTAGAGTATTTTACAATACTGCAGTGATTTTAGAAAGGGAATTTTACCCAGTAGCCACAGTGTGCAGAATACAATATGGCTGTTTGGAACTTTAAATGCCTGCTGTGTTTGTCATAGAGCTTGTTATGGCTGTCATAGAGCTTATCTGGAAAACAGGATGCATCATCTACAAGTGATCTTGCTTGTAATAAACACATTCTAAACTACTCTGAATATGCTTACCACAGATGCAAGAGAGACATAAAACACCGGAAATAAATACACTTACGCCAATTACGCTATTTTTACATTTTATTTTCTATCTACGAGGTAAGTGAGGCACTAAAGGCAACACGGCATTTATTTGTTTGTCTAAAATATGTTTTAACTATAGCACTTTGTTTTGCAACAGTGTAATCTGTTACACTAGTACATTCACAGCCGTTCATTTTTATATGATGGATTTCTTTAATATTTATACATTGCCTTTGAAAGAACTGCCAACATGCTAATGTATCCCATTTGCTATGCAAATAGTGACAGTTGTTCAGAAATGCACTGAATATTTTATTAATGATCACCACCTAATATTTACAACACTAGAATTGTGAGGTTGAAAGCCAGCAAAGGAAGAGTAGACAAAAAATAAGACTTGACACTTGTTTTTAGTTGCATGATTTTAATTGAAATGTACACTTACAGCATATATCTATAGTGTTTGCTAGATCATTAGGTTAAAAGTATCAGTACAGTTTAATCAATAAATTGTATTGATGTTACATGCATGTAAAGTTCCAGGGAGCAGTTCATTTGATTTCATTTGTACACTTGCATGAAGCAGGACACCAAGCCAAAACCGATGGGTTGCCACATCCAAAAGTCCCTTTCAGAGCAGGACAGGTGGAATACATGTCTGAGTAGGAACATGGGTTTGCTTTTAAGAAAGAGGAAAAAAAAACAGTTATATACTTGTATGCATATGCATATATGCTGCAGCAGGTATTTTCATTGGCACCAGTCTTAAGAGTGTTATTTGCATAACTGAATTACATGTTCTGGAACATAGCACATAAATTAGCATCTACAATGATTTTTTAGTTGTTCTGAACCAATAAAACCAATTTAGTTTTTAATACCATAAAGTAATAGCTTCTATACTTACTGCAGAGCTTATCTTCACAAGCACTTGGGCAGTCACCGCATGATGGACCAGCTTTGTAGGGTGTGGGTAATAAATTCTGGTCGTTTCCTCTGTACAGTGTAAGATACAAAACAGATCAGTATGTGCATTGAATGCCTAAATTTGTAAAGAATTGTTACTTATAGATACTTAAACTTTGTAACCGTGCAAAAGTAGTATTAGTTATATCCCAAAAATGTGCACTGTTTGTTTGTTAAAGAAGCCTTTATAATGCTTAGAATTTTGCTTCAGGTTAAATTATATATATTAAAAAAAGCATCACTTACGGAGGGCAGTACTGGCATACATAAAAATACTCATATTTAGAACCAGGGCAATTAGCAACTGCACAGCCAACATTGTTAGACCTGTACCACACAACCTAAAAGGGAATTGAAAATCATTCACAGCAGGAACTTTTAAAACAGAAAAACACACATGTCTTTGACTAAAATGCATTGGTGGCTATCAATGTAGTTAAGGACAGTACATTTTTATTATTATTATCATAGATTCTTCTATGAGAAATTTGATGTGACATTGGAGATAAATAAAGGCTGCAAAATAAGATAGATGCTAACCTAAACTAGTGAGGGTATAGTTAGTAGTTTTACCTGGGTGTAATGTCCAACAACAGCACCATTTGTTGATCCAACTCCATACGTAAAATCTTTGACTTCATCATACCAGGCCTGGACTGCCATATCCCAGGAATCTGCACTGGAGGACATGTAAAGATTCTCACCACACCCGCTAGCTGTGAAGTTTAAAAATATATAAATGAGGGCTGTCAATTAAGCAGTTAACTTCAGCAATTAATGCATACATTTATTTGGCGATTTTTTTTTTTTTTTTTTTTAAACACAAATTTATCCCACTCCTCTGTCCCTCTTAGCATACAGTAATTCATTTCCTGCTGCACCATTTTAATACACTCCAGTGCATGCCAGGATTGAATGAGTGTAGTCATTGTTTGAATATAAAATTAGTCACAGAACTGCATTATGTAGCAAAGCACTCAAGGACTTGTGAATAAAATATTACTTACATTTTATTTTCCTAACAAATAAACACTTATAAATTTAGATTTTGTTTATTTTTTATTTATTTATTTTTAACAAAGGCACCTTACTAACGCTCGTACAGATCGATCAATCACCTGTTTGCACCTGGTTACTGAGCGACTACAGTACTGTGTGTTGAGAAACTGGCACTGTCACCTTGCCAATGATGACACAAATAAAATGTTTATTTTGTTGTTCATTTCATTTGTTGTTATTTACAAAAATGCTGGCTGGTATGTGGAGTTGGGGGTTAAAGCCTGTGGTGATTAACTAACTATGAATTACTACCTACAATAATTAATGTACTCACACGGTCTTCACTAAAGACAGTAAGTTTCACTGTAGCCCTCGGGATGAAATTGTTAGCTAGGTGGCTAGTGGCAACATGTTTTAATTAGCAGTGGGAGAAAACCGCTTCAGCAAGTACAGTAGAATCTGCCAGAACTGAGGGACACTGAATCTACTATTGGATACTTATGAGAGCATAACAAATACAAAAGAAAATAGATGTTTTAAGCAAAATATTACGTTAATGTTCATTATGGTAATTGTTTATTTTAGTTTTAAAATGTTAAGTAAAACGTGGCTTATTTTTTGATCTTGTTAGTACAACTGGGCCATTTGCTAATTATAAAGAAGGACCAACAAATAGGATTCAGAATCCAGAAATAGGAAACAGGGTTTTTATGCAGGGATGTTTTTTGGATGATGATTATAATAAAAATAGCAATAAAACAAAATTAAATGGATGCAGTAATCGTACCAATGAAATATGCGATTACAACCAAGGTTAACTGAGATTAAAAATTTTAATCTCAAGATTAATCATAATAAAAAAAAAAAAATGTAATCGCTTGACGGCCCTTTATATATATATATATATATATATATATATATATATATATATATATATATATATATATATATCTATCTCTATATCTATTAGATGACCTGTTGAACAGATGTCCAAAATATCTGACTTTTTATAAATGATAGATGAATAGTAGTTATATTATTTTTAAACACTGTGGTGTATATCATATTCCATCTCTGCTACATCGTCTCACTTACAGCCAATATTTTTGGTGCAATTTTTTGTGTATAATAAAATATTTCCTTGAAAAGCCTAATACACTTACTGCTGATCTTTCTTGTGTCAGAAGGGCTGTGATTCATAGAGCAAGTATTGGCCCATTTCTTAGCATTAACAGCTGCCTCTGCACTCCATGCCTGAGTAACAAAAATAAAATAAAAAGACATGTATTAGTTAAGGGAATAAAATAAGCAAATATATGTTATACAATACGTATGTATTTAATTAAATGTATTATGAGTAGTAAGAATATGAAGTTTACCATCTTTAACATGTTGCTGGCAGGTGGGGTCACAGCTCTCCTCAAGGCATTGTGTTTGTCAACAATGGTTTTCTGAACATTGGGATCATTAGTCAATATATCTGTTGATATATTAGCAGAGATTTTTCCAGTTAGCACAAATGGTTTTGTGTGTGTATATCTATCTATCTATCTACTGTATATACACAACAGATTCCCTGTCTGGGCACTTCTATTAACCTTGATTTTTCTCCTTAATTTAGAATTTAGCCACTCTAAAAGAAGAACCACCAGACCAAATGATCTGTTTTATTGACATAAAGATCGTAGAATGCATTTTCTAAACTTTATGGTGGTTTCTCATGAGCTCCTTTCTATGTTCTTGTTTGCTAAGTTGCATGATGTCATTGCATTTGGTTTGTCTTGGTTAAAACAACATTACAAAGAGTAGAGTAGAACTCACCAGGCTGTGATACCAAATTGGGAAGAAAACAAGAAAGAAAATATTGTTAGTGAATACTGTATGCAGGTACTGCATTTAACAATACACACTTTTTTCAATATTTTTTAAAGAAAAAATGAGTAAAAAATGAATATATATATATAAACATATTATAAACAGGTTATAAGTAGAATATGAAGGGGGTGGAAATAGGGAACGAGGACTTTGAAAAGGACCTTTGAGTGATAGTGGTCATCATAGTCATCATTAAAAGTGTCTCACCAATGTGGTGAGGAAATTAACAAGGCAAAGAGAATGTTAAGCTATATTTCAAAAAGCGTGGAATACAAGTCTAGAGAGTTTATGCTAATATTATACAATGCCCTAGTTAGACCCCACCTAGAATACGGTGTGCAGTTTTGGTCACCCCACTACAAAAAATCATTGTAGTGACAGAGAAAGGCAACTGGGCTGATCCCAGGACTTCATGACATGAGCTACTGTATGAGGAACGGTTCAAATAAATCTGTTCAGTTGAAAAAAAGGGGAAGAGGAGACTTGAAATCTATGAAATCATAAATGGTATCGATAAAGTTAACCCAAGACTCTGCTTCAGATTTAATGCAGAGAGTAGAAGACAGCATACATGGAAGCTGAGTAAAAGTAAGTTTAGAACGGAAGGTAGGAAGCACTTTTCTGCACAGAGAGTTATAAATGCATGGACGAGCAAACAAGGTGATGTAATAGGATCCAAAACACTGGGAATATTAAAAAAAAAAGACTAGATTATGTGCTTTTAAATTAGATCTCCCCCAGTAGGAGAAGAATGGTGTGCTAACAAGGGACGAGCCTTGATGGGAATAGCCTTTTCATGTTCCCAAACTTTTCTTAATAAAAAATGAAATTTAAAACATGATGTTTTACATTTAAAAACAAATCATATTCCACTAATATTAGTAGCAGTTGAAGGAGTATGTGTTGTAGTCCATTATAAGTAACAATTAGTAAAATAGACTGCAAGCAGAAATGCACGTAATATGGTTGATTTGACATGGATTTGGCCAAATTAAAAAAGCACACTTGTACCAGTACTTACCAGCGCAGCCTGAGAAACAGAGTTCTGCAGCAGTGCAGTTAAACACACAGCCAAGGTGAGAGCAGACATCTTAGCAAAGGCACTAAAAAGATACATTGTATCTATGATCAAGTTTTTGAAACATGAATTATAATATTAGTTTTGTTTTCGTGACTTGGAACAGTTAATCAAATAACAGTATTCTTATGAATTTTGTTACAAGAATTACTTGTCAGATAACCATGTTTTAAAAAGACAAACTACCAAAATTGTTGTGTAAAGTTAATTGTATTGCCAGATGAGTTTCTATTATCTATCAGTTTTCCAAAAAGTGGTATAATATGGTATATCATTTAAATATGAAGAACATTTACAATGCCAGACACTTACCTTAGCTGGTTTAGAAGAGAACTTGTTCTAATGAAAAAGCTGCATCTGAAGTCAGTATATATAGTATTTTCCTGAGGCCCATTGGATATTTTTTTTCTATATATAGTCAAAATACAATGAGATTTAATGATTTCTGTGGGTGTTGCTCTTTATCATCCTTCCTACTAATGCAAATTTCAGCGAAAGGGGAGTGGTGGATCTATTTTGTCATTTTGAAAGGAATCTGTGGTCTAAATCATCTGAGGTTACAAACTGTATGTATACGAGGCTAAAAAAAGGTGCAATTGGGAGTAACAATGGGTGGGCAACTTTTTCCTATGATATGGTCAGTGTGATCTGACAAACATTCCTGAACAAGTCATTCAGTACTTAAAAAAATAAATAAAATGTTTTATTTGTTAAAGCATAAACTTTTATTGTGGTGCATAATGCTTTTTAGTGTAAGTCCCATCCATTTCCAAATTCCGTCAAATCCATGTACTGGCTCTGAAGACAGATCAAGTAAACATGTCATTTTCACTGTTTCACCTTAACAAGTTCAAGTGGGCTGGCACTTGCTGGGTGTTCAGTGCTTGAGTGCTATTGCCAATGTTAACGTTACGTTGTGTAGCTGCACAACGTAACGTTAGCTAAACTACTATGTATTTTTAATAACACACATCCTCTCTTAAAACAGTTAAATTACTGTATAATGCAAAATAACAACAAAACATTCTTCTACATCATTATATCAACTATCAGTCAGAATTATATCATATTTCTTGACCAATGCAATTAAACTTTAGAAATTAACACTTTTTGATCTAACCTTTCTTTTTATCAAAAACATACATTTGCATTGAATTTTTAAAACATAAACCCCTCAGAACCTTATTAGTACAGAAGTCACTCCTGCTAGTTTTATATATAAAAACAAGCCCTGTCACGGTAATCACATTACAGTTACAGTAATGACAACATGCTACGGTAATGACTGTTGTGTATTTAAACAATGATTTAAGCAGTTTCTAATGAAATTACACAGACTCCAAATGCATATTTTCTATTGGAAATAGTAAAACCTTCAAATACATTTAATGTTGACCAAGAGTAACATTGGTGATCAGCACTAACATTTCACTAATGTAGTGCCCCTCAAAACAGAGACAAATAATGTCTTTCCAACATATTATATGTTTATCTGGTTGTACTTCTTTTAGTTTTGAACAAAACATGGATTCTGCCACAGGCTATAATGTAGCCCACATGTTTTGCATAAAGAAAAACTAGTCATTAAAGTATTATATGTTGCATTACTTCAGTCCACCTTTCCCAGCTCACTGTTAATTTAAATTTGTTGAAGGGCAACACCCAAAATACATCTGTGCTTTGGTTGATCAATTATTATGTGGCAATAGTAATATACCTGGGTGCGTTTTGTTTTTGTACAGTAATACTGTGTTTTGAATTGCTGATGTAAGGTGTAATGGGTAAACGGTTATTAAAAAGTAATTCCTTTCTGCAAAAAGAGAGTCCAGCCCAAAGAACGAGCACATCAGTGTTAGGAACATGCAGGCAATAAAAATGTGCATTATAAATACCATATGGGAGATACTGAAATTGAAGAAGGAATCTATGAAAAAGACCTAGGAGTTTATGTTGACTCAGATGTCATCTAGACAATGTGGGGAAGCTATAAACAAAAGGCCAACAAGATGCTTGGATATATATTGTGGAAAGTGTTGAATTTAAATAAAGCGAAGTCATGTTACAACTTTACAATGCATTAGTAAGACCTCATCTAGAATATTGTGTTCAGTTCTTGTCATCTTGCTACAAAAAGGACATTGCTGCTCTAGAAAGAGTGCAAAGAAGAGCAACCAGAATTATCCCGGGTTTAAAAGGCATATCATATGCAGACAGGCTCAAAGAATTTAATCTATTCAGTCTTGAACAAAGAAGACAACACGGCGATCTGATTCAAGCATTCAAAATTCTAAAAGGTATTGACAATGTTGATCCAAGGGACTTTTTCAACCTGAAAAATGAAACAAGGACCAGGGGTCACAAATGGAGATTAGAAAAAGGAGCATTCAGAACAGAAAATAGGAGGCACTTTTTTACACAGAGAATTGTGAGTGTCTGGAACCAACTCCCCAGTAATGTTGTTGAAGCTGACACCGTGGGATCCTTCAAGAAGCTGCTTGATGAGATTCTGGGATCAATAAGCTACTAACAACCAAACGAGCAAGATGGGCTGAATGGCCTCCTCTCGTTTGTAAACTTTCTTATTTTCTTCTTCTTATGTTCTAGTGCTTTGTTTGATTAATTATTATGTGGCAATAGTAATATACCTGGGTGTGGAGTTATTTTGTTTTTGTACAGTAATAGTGTGTTTTGAATGTATAAGGGATAAACAGTATAAAATGTCATCACACTTTTATTAAAATGTCACTACAACCTTTGTTTGGGCAAAAAGAGAGTCCAGCCCCAAGAACGAGCACATCAGTGTTAGGAACATGCAGATCAAATCCTTCAGTGTTAAGAACAAGCAAATGGAACAATTTGGACTCACTGGCTTTATTTTGTGATAACCCTTGAAATACAGGGGGTGCCAAATATTATAGCCAGCTGTAATATCTGGCATCCCCCTAGGCAAAAACAGGGGAGCCAAGGGACGGGCAAAAAAGCACAGCAGACACACTGAAGAACGTATTGCCCCAAGGTAATTCCACATTTTATATAGTGTGTGTACATATATCCTATAATAAATAAAGACTGTTTTGATGTAATGTGTTTCACACAACGGTATCCAATAATAAAAACATGCCAGCCACAGCCCTATATAGTAGTACTCCATTGAGGCTGGCTTTCCTATATATATATATAAACACCTTTCCCCGAAATAAAGCCAAGTGTATCATATTTTAGACTTATATCTCTTAGTATAAATAGTTGAGATTCGCAAACTACACAAAATGGACATCCCATTTTTGGATCATTAGTGCATGTGCATAAACAGGACTCTCAAAATATTATTGCAATCCATAACCCAGGCAGGTGCAGTTCTGCCATAATGCTTGGGCGGGCATCGCACGGATTGTGTAGGTAGCTGGCGCAGTCCACGTGATAATCGTATAATCAACTTGTTTTTGTCTAATCTGCACTGCACACAGCTTTGTTGTAAATTATATATACAGGCTAACAAGAGAGAGATGAGTATTTTTCTCTCTCTGGTAATTTGCAACAATTGTAAATGTTTTAACGTCATCACTAGTAAACTAACGAGAGCACTCCGGATTACGCGACAGGTGTCGCAGCCTAATGCTCACCCCTGGCTAACCTAGGCTAATTCTCACCCACGCGAATTTTAATTTGGGCTAATTTGCGTCCCCTCGTGAGAATTAGCCAAGGGGTGAGAATGAACCTGGGCAAGAAATTCATCATACTGTCCCTTCCTATCTCCAATCCCTCGTGTCGCCTTATATTCCCTCTCGCCCTTTCCGTTCATCCTCTACTCTACTGGCTGACTTGTTCTCTTCCCTTGTCCCCCTGTGGTGGAACCAGCTTCCGGTTAACCGCAGGAATATTTAGTCTTTTAATGCTTTCCATGATCGTCATTTTTTTTTTGCTTGTAATTCATATATTTTTATATTTTGTTTAATTTTCTGCAAGTCGCTTTGGATAAAAGTGTCTGCTAAATAATTAAGTTATAATAAAAATAAAAAAAAACTCAGGGTCCAGAGACTTACGTCTTCGGAATGTAGATAAATAAATGAACCAGACACAACAGTAAGAATTCATACACATCAGCTTACTTCCACGAGTTTGATTTTACCAGGTTTGTGTTCTGGTACTAATATATATAATTATTGTAATATGGTGCGGGGTAGGGAAACTTGTTCATTGCAATAGACAGGTGGTAAGATGCAAAACACCAGACACGGAGACTGAGATCTTATAAGTTCAAACACCACGGTGTATGTATGTTTAATGGTTTTCAGGTTGTTTAGCCTTCCAATAAAGCAACAGTTTATACTTCTTAAATCAAAAAGAAAAATAAACAGAACGTAATAATTCTTCAATACGTAAAACTAACAAAACAAACAATCACTGGCAGTCTCGTGGTTCAGATACAGAAAAGGGTCGTTTTCACCGGGTTCGGGTTCTCATTCAGTCCAATAATCCAGTCCACTAATCAGGGTCCAATTCCGTTCCAAAGTCATTGCCAAATAATCCTTTGTTTGTTTTGTTTATCTTTTCTTTTTCTCTCCCTCGCTCTACGCCCGCCGTCCTCCACGTCTTTTCTCCTCCACTACTACACACAGACGCAGATTGCTGGTCAGAGCATATTTTATACCGGTGCGCTGATTCGGGGCACCTGTCTCTTGTTCTCTTGTTGAGCTCGTTAAAGCTGGATACAAATGACAAGAAAGATGAAGCAACATAACGTCCATCAATTATCCTACCCCGTGCCATATATATATATATATATATATATATATATATATATATATATATATATATATATATATATATATATATATATATATACACACAGTGCCTATAGAAAGTCTACACCTCCTTTCAAAATGTTCACCTTTTGTTGCCTTATAGCCTGGAATTAAAATGCATTAAAATAGTTATTTTTTTCATTTATCTACACATCCTACCCCACAACTTCCAAGTGAAAAAAATATTCTAGAAATTTGTAGAAAATTAATTAAAAATAAAAACTGAAATAGCAATCCTAAATTAGCTCAGGTGTAACCAATTGCCTTCAAAATCACACACCAAGTTAAGTGGCCTCCACCTGTGTTAAACTGTAGTGATTTACATGATTTCAGGATAAATTCTGCAGTTCCTGTAGCTTCCCTCTTCTGGGTAGTGCATTTCAAAGCAAAGACTCAACCATGAGCACCAAGGCGCTTTCAAAAGAACTCCGGGACAAAGTTGTTGAAAGGCACAGATCAGGAGATGGGTATAAAAAATATCAAAGGCCTTGATATCCCTTGGAGCACGGTCAAGACGATTATTAAGAAGTGGAAGGTGTATGGCACCACCAAGACCTTGCCTAGTTCAGGCCGTCCCTCCAAACTGGATGACCGAGCAAGAAGGAGACTGATCAGAGAGGCTACCATGAGGCCAATAGCAACTTTGCAAGAGCTACATGCTTTTATTGCCAAGACTGGTCAAAATGTGCATGTGACAACAATATCCCAAGCACTCCACAAATCTGGCCTGTATGGTAGGGTGGCAAAACGGAAGCCATTACTCAAGAAAGCCCACCTTGAATCCTGTTTTGAAGTATGCAAAAAAACACGAAGGAGATTCTGTAGCCATGTGGCAAAAAGTTTTGTGGTCTGACTAAAATTGAACTTTTTGGCCTAAATGCAAAGCGTTATGTTTGGCGCAAACCCAACACAGCGCATCACCCAAAGAACACCATCCCTACTGTGAAGCATGATGGTGGCAGCATCATGTTATGGGGATGTTTCTCATCGGCAGGGACTGGGGCACTGTGGCAGACTGGCTCGCAGTGGTGACGTCACGGACCAGGAAGTAGAAACCAAAACAATGGTTGGGCGGTTAAAGCTGAGTGCAACGGCACTCAGCGTATTTATTAATAAACAAAATATTTAAACAAACCAACAAAACACAAAACAAAAGGGCACGAGGGCCAAACGAATGAACAAACAAACAAGTAAGTGATGTGCTGGGTAATCCAGCACGTTTTAGCAATTGTTTTTCGAATGTTGCTTTCTCTCTCCGCTCTCCCGTATTCTCCTCTACACTCAGCCTCAAGTGCAGAGAGCTGCAGGTTTATATACTCTGACCGAGGGATTAACTAGTTGGTAATTATCTTATTATCCCTCGGCCAGAGTCTGCACGCGTTTGGTAAGGATGCATGACTGTCAGCTAGTTAAATAATCAGTAGCTGATCAGCCATGCATCCTCATGGGGTTTTTAAATATAAAATAATAAAAGACGTGGCGCTTTTGCCCGCGCCGTAAACAAAAATACAAATAATAATACATAGGGGCGGGACACTCCGCCACAGGCACTTGTCAGTATAGAAGGAAAAATGAATGGAGCAAAGTACAGAGAAGTCCTTGAGGAAGTCCTGCAGCCCTCTGCAAGAAAGCTGAAACTGGGACGGAAGTTCCACCAAGTATTAACTCAGGGGGGTGGAGACTTCTCCAATTATGATCTTTCAGTTTTGTATTTTTAATATATCATTTTTTTCTCAATAAAAACTTTTTTCCCCTTAACAGTGTGGAGTATGGTGTGTAGATAAGTGGAAAAAAATCCTCATTTAAATGCATGAAACTCTGAGGCACTGACACAACACAATGTGAAAAAAGTTCAAGGGGGGTGTAGACTTTCTATACACACTGTGTGTATGTATATATATATATATATATATATATATATATATATATATATATATATATATATATATATATATATATATATATGAGAACACATTGGGAGGGATCTTAGACCATTCCTCCATACAGAATCTTTCCAGATCCTTGATATCCTTCGGTCTGCACTTATGGACAGGAGGACTTTCTAAATCATAACCATATCAAAAGCCCTAACAATTAGTAATATGACATTACACAACAAACTATGTCATTACACCATAGTAAATGCAGTTTAACTCAATTTGCATCAAATGAAACAGAGAATGCATCTTATAAATCAAAATTCCAGCACCCATCATGCTATTTTTATAGTTATGTTCATTATAAATGCACATTTATTATGATGGGACATTTTGCATTTTCTTTTTAAATGTTTTCAATACAAAATACTTACCACATCAAGTTCAGAATGGCGGCACTCACTACCGAGAAGGCTGGACAGCTGGCAGCTGCATTGGAGGGGGAAGTGCTGCAGGACAACCTCACCACTGAAGTGGCTGGACGGACAGTATACCACCCTGTCTGGGTAGCAGTGGTCCAGGAACCCTGCATACTGGGCCTGGACTTCCTGCGCTACACAGGTGGGCAATTATATCTCAGAACCGAGACATTGCACCTGCAGGAGGGCCCGACCTTGGCCTTGGCCTACCCAGGGGAACTTGGCTTCCCCCAGAGGGACCCCTTTGCTTGGCAATTTCAGGCCTTGCCGAGGGCCCAACGACACGCTGCAGCTAGCCGGTGGACCTCAGCCCTCCCCTCTGCTGAAAAAAGCAGCCGCCCGCCACCGCCAAGGCTTGCAGCCCACAACCTCTGGTTCTCTTGTCCGAAGGACGATGACCATGCCCTGGAACAATGCCAACACCGGGATGGAGCCGCTGGAGTGGGGGAACTCAGCCCTCCACTGGCCCAGGCAAGCTCAGAAACACCAACCCCCCTCCTCCCTCTCATCTTCTTCCAGCGCCAACGTCATCGAGCTCCCTCCACGGGGCCGTGGCCGCCCCGAGGATTGACATCACTGCACCCACGATCTCGTCCCAGACGCAAGCCCCTGCACCCTGCTGCTGCCACAGTGACCACAGTTTGACGTCCGAACTGTGAGGGACTTTGCCCGGAGCAACAGGTCCATCTGTAGGAGCCGTTATTTGCTTATTGGTCCAGCTTTGCTACTACTTTGGAGGATGTGGGCCGGACACACCTTGTCCACTCATCCCCATGTAGATGAGTCCCTGGATCTGGTGTCCGGGTCCAAATGGTTCTCCTCTCAACCTCCAAAGCGATTACTGGGAGGTAGCTTTGTCCCCCTCTGCCTGACTCAAGACTGCCTTCTCCACCGGCCACGGGCTATGGCAATTTACCGCGATGCCGTTTGGACTTTGCAACACCCTCGCAATGTTGGAATGGCTTATGGAGAAGGTGTTGGCCAGGGTGTCCCCAACGGAGTGTCTAGTCTATCTAGACAACCTGCTGGTCCATGAGAGGACCTTCCAGCTGGCCCTGGCTTCCCTACGAGAAGTGCTCCAGTGAGTGACGGAGGTGGGGCTCAGGCTGCACCCGGAAAAATATACATATGGATGAGGTACAGGGGTTGCCCTGTGTTTGTATTAACTTTAAAATAAGCAGTCTGAGGCGATTTTATCCCCTGCAATACCCCAGCGCCCAGTTACTTATTCAATTTTAGTTACATTTGTGCATATTAGCGAATAAGAAGCTGGAATGCAAATAAGAAGCTGGCCAAAATGTGCATCGTCGCATTAAGGTTTTTTTGTTTGTTTGTTTGTTTGTTTGTTTGTTTGTTTGTTTGTTTTTTTAATTTTGTAATTTTCCAAAGTAGCCTATAGTTTGACACATTTGTGGCTACTCTGGAGAATAATTCAAATTAGTCTCACTTAGACATGAATGGATGGTTGGATCGTCTTCAGATCGGCTTGAGGTAAAGTGAATTGTGTTGTGTGTATTGCAATGGGATTGTATTTCAGCTTGGGATAGTTATACACACATACACACATAGGCACACACAAACAGCTGCTTCTAACTTAGAATCCATGTTGCCAGGGAGACTCGGTCTGACTTGCTATCACTCTGTTGTTTTACTGGCGGATAGTCGTATTGACCATGCTGAAGCAGGCAGAAAGCTAACTGGTGGAAGTTTATATTATCCACCACTTTCGTCTTTAGAAAATAGACACAGATTCTTAGATCATTAGGCATTCCGCCAAAAGAAACTGTCAGAATAACGAATTAACCAAACTGGATAGAGTCCCGCCGTGTTTTCTGCAGGTTTAGTAAATTCTCAATTCACAGCAGATCTCTTTTGAAAATAACACCCAGAGTGTGTGAAAAAACAGATTTCACAATATTGTAGCATTGCGTGTAAATGAAGGAGGCTCACTCAGGATTTGCAGGTTCTCGAATTGCCACTGTATTAAGTCGGGACTCTACAATAGGGAGTGGTTAACATGTAGTAGTGATTAGAGGAGAAACCTCAAAATGGAGCAAGGTAACCAGTGGAGTACCACAGGGATCAGTATTAGGTCCTCTGCTATTCCTAATCTATATTAATGATTTAGATTCTGGTATAGTAAGCAAACTTGTTAAATTTGCAGACAACACAAAAATAGAAGGAGTGGCAAACACTGTTGCAGCAGCAAAGGTCATTCAAAATGATCTAGACAGCATTCAGAACTGGGCAGACACATGGCAAATGACATTTAATAGAGAAACGTGTAAAGTATTGCATGCAGGCAATAAAAATGTGCATTATAAATATCATATGGGAGATACTGAAATTGAAGAAGGGAACTATGAAAAAGACCTAGGAATTTATGTTGACTCAGAAATGTCTTCATCTAGACAATGTGGGGAAGCTATACAACAGGCCAACAAGATGCTTGGATATATTGTGAGAAGAGTTGAATTTAAATCAAGGGAAGTAATGTTAAAACTTTACAATGCATTAGTAAGACCTCACCTAGAATATTGTGTTCAGTTCTGGTCACCTCGTTACAAAAAGGATATTGCTGCTCTAGAAAGAGTGCAAAGAAGAGCAACCAGAATTATCCCGGGTTTAAAAGGCATGTCGTATGCAGACAGGCTAAAACAATTAAATCTATTCAGTCTTGAACAAAGAAGACTACGCGGCGATCTGATTCAAACATTCAAAATCCTAAAAGGTATAGACAATGTCGACCCAGGGGACTTTTTTGACCTGAAAAAAGAAACAAGGACCAGGGGTCACAAATGGAGATTAGATAAAGGGGCATTCAGAACAGAAAATAGGAGGCACTTTTTTACACAGAGAATTGTGAGGGTCTGGAACCAACTCCCCAGTAATGTTGTTGAAGCTGACACCCTGGGATCCTTCAAGAAGCTGCTTGATGAGATTCTGGGATCAATAAGCTACTAACAACCAAACGAGCAAGGTGGGCTGAATGGCCTCCTCTCGTTTGTAAACGTTCTTATGTTCTTACACCGGGCTGGTATTAGCGTGCTGCTTTACAAGCCAGTGGTACAATTACAACTGAGCAACCGAGTGCTACTCAGACTGTGATGAATAATAAAAAAAAGAAAAGAAAGTAAAATAAAATGCACTGTTGCGGCCTAAGTGTAGTCTGGTTTCTTTTTGCTGTAGTCCCGCTTCACTTCAGCTCTCCTTGGTTCTGTCTTCTGCATTCATTTTCTCACTCCAGCTTGTCTCTCCATCTGAGTAGCAGCCAGGCAACAGAAGCAGCAACCCACTACATATCCACTCATCCAGGACACAACCCCAATGCATCAGCCATCAATCCCAAGCAGACCAGGCTTCCCGCTCTCAATCCCCCGATGGTTGCAACATTTTGTCCCTTGGTTTGTGCCAACAATGTTGCAACTGGGTACCACTCGTGCGGCAAGCCAAGCCCCTAATTGATGGTGATTCTGACGTCCTCCAAACACCTGCTGCATTGGACTGTTTACCTTGGGTCACAGAACCTTCCTGAACGCTGGTACAGCAGACCCAGTGTCATTACAATATAATCCCAATCAAATACGGAAATCGTTTTATCAAAGTTTTGAAAAACCGACCTCTAGGCATTCTTGAATAGATGCCAGAATGTTTTATTTATTTTTTATTTCAAGTACTTCTCAATACTTGCTCCGCAGCGCCTCACAAAGCCTCTGGCTCCTCTCACTCCTATGCCTCCACTAACAAACTTACTGTGTTTTTTTTAAACAGTCCATGATCAGACGCACATAAACAGGTGGATTCACATACAGACATCGATGAAATGTAGACCTGTGCAAACTGTCCATTACTTTTTTATCCCAGATAAAATTTTACAGGACATTAGGACCTTCTATAAAATTTCAAACTTAAGCGTCCTGTGTCTTTTTACTCCTGTGCGAATCGACCATGTCAGTGTTATGTTAGAATTGATATAGCATTTCCAGGGTAACGTTATGATTGTGCAACTCTTAAATGGATGCTTTGAACGGTGCATTTGAAGATATGTATGTAAATACATATCACTCAAAGAACAAAACGGTTATTCTAGCCTTTGGAAAAGAAGGTTCAACTAAATAAGTTATTTATATCCGGTTCAATGTTTACAAATCATGCACAAAAGTGCCTTCTCAGGCCACAACATCGCATTTCATTTTGAATTTACTGACTTTTCTTAATAAAAACTAATCCATGCTGGGAGGTTACTAGACATCCTCTGCGTTTGACCAACTCTGAGGACGCCTGGTTTTTAGTCCCATGCAAATAATGCTGCCTTACAGCTCTGTCAATAACTCACCACTTTTAGATTTATGGTTATTTATAATGACATATATTTGTTGGGATGAGTAGATATTTCATCCATAACTTCAAACAGTAGTAAGACAATTGTGTCTGCTAATCCATCAGGGCATGCTGTTATTTATTGCAAGCTTGAATGCTTGTATCTTTATTATTTATTACATAAGAATTATTAATTGCTTTCTGCTCCATGTCCAAAAACCTTCTTACCTTGACACATTTCAGGGAAAATGTTTATTTACTATATTTTTTTATTAAGTACAATCATTATTATGGGTAGAGTATTTTACAATACTGCAGTGATTTTAGAAAGGGAATTTTACCCAGTAACCACAGTGTTCAGAATACAATATGGCTGTTTGGAACTTTAAATGCCTGCTGTGTCTGTCATAGAGCTTGTTATGTCTGTCATAGAGCTTATCTGGAAAACAGGATGCATCATCTACAAGTGATCTTGCTTGTAATAAACACATTCTAAACTACTCTGAATATGCTTACCACAGATGCAAGAGAGACATAAAACACCGGAAATAAATACACTTACGCCAATTACGCTATTTTTACATTTTATTTTCTATCTACGAGGTAAGTGAGGCACTAAAGGCAACACGGCATTTATTTGTTTGTCTAAAATATGTTTTAACTATAGCACTTTGTTTTGCAACAGTGTAATCTGTTACACTAGTACACAGCCGTTCATTTTTATATGATGGAGTTCTTTAATATTTATACATTGCCTTTGAAAGAACTGCCAACATGCTAATGTATCCCATTTGCTATGCAAATAGTGACAGTTGTTCAGAAATGCACTGAATATTTTATTAATGATCACCACCTAATATTTACAACACTAGAATTGTGAGGTTGAAAGCCAGCAAAGGAAGAGTAGACAAAAAATAAGACTTGACACCTTTTTTAGTTGCATGATTTTAATTGAAATGTACACTTACAGCATATATCTATAGTGTTTGCTAGATCATTAGGTTAAAAGTATCAGTACAGTTTAATCAATAAATTGTATTGATGTTACATGCAAGTAAAGTTCCAGGGAGCAGTTCATTTGATTTCATTTGTACACTTGCATGAAGCAGGGCACCAAGCCAAAACCGATGGGTGGCCACATCCAAAAGTCCCTTTCAGAGCAGGACAGTTGGAATACATGTCTGAGTAGGAACATGGGTTTGCTTTTAAGAAAGAGGGAAAAAACAGTTATATACTTGTATACATATGCATATATGCTGCAACAGGAACATAGCACATAAATTAGCATCTACAATGATTTTTTAGTTGTTCTGAACCAATAAAACCAATTTAGTTTTTAATACCATAAAGTAATAGCTTCTATACTTACTGCAGAGCTTATCTTCACAAGCACCTGGGCAGTCACCGTATGATGGACCAGCTTTGTAGGGTGTGGGTAATAAATTCTGGTTGTTTCCTCTGTACAGTGTAAGATACAAAACAGATCAGTATGTGCATTGAATGCCTAAATTTGTAAAGAATTGTTACTTATAGATACTTAAACTTTGTAACCGTGCAAAAGAAGTATTAGTTATATCCCAAAAATGTGCACTGTTTGTTTGTTAAAGAAGCCTTATAATGCTTAGAATTTTGCTTCAGGTTAAATTATATATATTAAAAAAGCATAACTTACGGAGGGCAGTACTGGCATACACAAAAATACTCATATTTAGAACCAGGGCAATGAGCAACTGCACAGCCAACCTTGTTAGACCTGTACCACACAACCTAAAAGGGGATTGAAAATCATTCACAGCAGGAACTTTTAAAACAGAAAAACACACATGTCTTTGACTAAAATGCATTGGTGGCTATCAATGTAGTTAGGGACAGTACTTTTTATTATTATTATCATAGATTCTGCTATGAAAAATTTGATGTGACATTGAAGATAAATAAAGGCTGCAAAATAAGATAGATGCTAACCTAAACTAGTGAGGGTATAGTTAGTAGTTTTACCTGGGTGTAATGCCCAACAACAGCACCATTTGTTGATCCAACTCCATACTTAAAATCTTTGACTTCATCATACCAGGCCTGGACTGCCATATCCCAGGAATTTGCACTGGAGGACATGTAAAGATTCTCACCACACCCGCTAGCTGTGAAGTTTAAAAACATATAAATGAGGGCTGTCAATTAATCGCAGTTAACTTCAGCGATTAATGCGTACATTTTTTTGGCGATTTTTTTTTTTTTTTTTTTTTTAAACACAAATTTATCCCACTCCTCTGTCCCTCTTAGCATACAGTAATTCATTTCCTGCTGCACCATTTTAATACACTCCAGTGCATGCCAGGATTGAATGAGTGTAGTCATTGTTTGAATATAAAATTAGTCACAGAACTGCATTATGTAGCAAAGCACTCAAGGACTTGAGAATAAAATATTAGACTTACATTTTATTTTCCTAACAAATAAACACTTATAAATTTAGATTTGGTTTATTTTTTATTTATTTATTTTTAACAAAGGCACCTTACTAACGCTCGTACAGATCGATCAATCACCTGTTTGCACCTGGTTACTGAGCGACTACAGTACTGTGTGTTGAGAAACTGGCACTGTCACCTTGCCAATGATGACACAAATAAAATGTTTATTTTGTTGTTCATTTCATTTGTTGTTATTTACAAAAATGCTGGCTGGTATGTGGAGTTGGGGGTTAAAGCATGTGGTGATTAACTAACTATCAATTACTACCTACAATAATTAATGTACTCACACGCCTTCACTAAAGGCAGTAAGTTTCACTGTAGCCTTCGGGATGAAATTGTTAGCTAGGTGGCTAGTAGCTACATTTTTTAATTAGCAGTGGAAGAAAACCGCTTCAGCAAGTACAGTAAAATCTGCCAGAACTGAGGGACACTGAATCTACTATTGGATACTTATGAGAGCATAACAAATACAAAAGAAAATAGATGTTTTAAGCAAAATATTACGTTAATGTTCATTATGGTAATTGTTTATTTTAGTTTTAAAATGTTAAGTAAAACGTGGCCTATTTTTTGATCTTGTTAGTACAACTGGGCCCTTTGCTAATTATAAAGAAGGACCAACAAATAGGATTCAGAATCCAGAAATAGGAAACAGGGTTTTTATGCAGGGATGTTTTTTGGATGATGATAATAAAAAATAATAATAATAGCAATAAAACAAAATTAAATGGATGCAGTAATCGTACCAATGAAATATGCGATTACAACCAAGGTTAACGGAGATTAAAATTTTTAAATCTCAAGATTAATCGCAATAAAAAAAAATAAAAAAATGTAATCGCTTTACGGTCCTTATGTAAATATATATATATATATATATATATATATATATATATATATATATATATTAGATGACCTGTTGAACAGATGTCCAAAACATCTGACTTTTTATAAATGATAGATGAATAGTAGTTATATTATTTTTTAAACACTGTGGTGGACCTATTTAGTCAGTCATTTTGAAAGGAATCTGTGGTCTAAATCATCTGAGGTTACAGACTGTATGTATACGAGGCTAAAAAAAGGTGCAATTGGGAGTAACAATGGGTGGGCAACTTTTTCCTATGATATGGTCGGTGTGATCTGACAAACATTCCTGAACAAGTCATTCAGTACTTAAAAAAAAAATAAATAAAATGTTTTATTTGTTAAAGCATAAACTTTTATTGTGGTGCATAATGCTTTTTAGTGCAAGTCCCATCCATTTCCAAATTCCGTCAAATCCATGTACTGGCTCTGAAGACAGATCAAGTAAACATGTCATTTTCACTGTTTCACCTTAACAAGTTCAAGTGGGCTGGCACTTGCTGGGTGTTCAGTGCTTGAGTGCTATTGCCAATGTTAACGTTACGTTGTGTAGCTGCACAACGTAACATTAGCTAAACTACTATGTATTTTTAATAACACACATCCTCTCTTAAAACAGTTAAATTACTGTATAATGCAAAATAACAACAAAACATTCTTCTACATCATTATATCAACTATCAGTCAGAATTATATGTCATATTTCTTGACCAATGCAATTAAACTTTAGAAATTAACACTTTTTGATCTAACCTTTCTTTTTATCAAAAACATACATTTGCACTGAATTTTTAAAACATAAACCCCTCAGAACCTGATTAGTACAGAAGTCACTCCTGCTAATTCTACTGCAGTTTTATATATAAAAACAAGCCCTGTCACGGTAATCACATTACAGTTACAGTAATGACAACATGCTACGGTAATGACTGTTGTGTATTTAAACAATGATTTAAGCAGTTTCTAATGAAATTACACAGACTCCAAATGCATATTTTCTATTGGAAATAGTAAAACCTTCAAATCCATTTAATGTTGACCAAGAGTAACATTGGTGATCAGCACTAACATTTCACTAATGTAGTGCCCCTCAAAACAGAGACAAATAATGTCTTTCCAACATATTATGTGTTTATCTGGTTGTACTTCTTTTAGTTTTGAACAAAACATAGATTCTGCCACAGGCTATAATGTAGCCCACATGTTTTGCATAAAGACAAACTAATCATTAAAGTATTATATTTTGCATTACTTCAGTCCACCTCTCCCAGCTCACTTTGTTAATTTAAATGTGTTGAAAGGAGGTGTGAAGAGCAACACCCAAATAAACCGGGAACTAACTCCCCAGTAATGTTGTTGAAGCTGTTGAAGCGGACACCCTGGGATCCTTCAAGAAGCTGCTTGATGAGATTCTGGGATCAATAAGCTACTAACAACCAAACGAGCAAGATGGGCTGAATGGCCTCCTCTCGTTTGTAAACTTTCTTATGTTCTTCTTCTTATGTTCTAGTGCTTTGTTTGATTAATTATTATGTGGCAATAGTAATATAGCTGGGTGTGGAGTTATTTTGTTTTTGCACAGTAATAGTGTGTTTTGAATGTATAAGGGATAAACAGTATAAAATGTCATCACACTTTTATTAAAATGTCACTACAACCTTTGTTTGGGCAAAAAGAGAGTCCAGCCCCAAGAACGAGCACATCAGTGTTAGGAACATGCAGATCAAATCCTTCAGTGTTAAGAACAAGCAAATGGAATAATTTGGACTCACTGGCTTTATTTTATGATAACCCTTGAAATACAGGGGGTGCCAAATATTATAGCCAGCTGTAATATCTGGCATCCTCCTAGGCAAAAAGAACAGGGGAGCCAAGGGACGGGCAAAAAAGCACAGCAGACACACTGAAGAACGTATTGCCCCAAGGTAATTCCACATTTTATATAGTGTGTGTACATATATCCTATAATAAATAAAGACTGTTTTGATGTAATGTGTTTCACACAACGGTATCCAATAATAAAAACATGCCAGCCACAGCCCTATATAGTAGTACTCCATTGAGGCTGGCTTTTCTATATATATATATAAAAAAAAAAACACCTTTCCCCGAAATAAAGCCAAGTGTATCCTATTTTAGACTTATATCTCTTAGTATAAATAGATGAGATTCGCAAACTACACAAAATGGACATCCCATTTTTGGATCATTATTGCATGTGCATAAACAGGACTTTCTCAAAATATTATTGCAATCCATAACCCAGGCAGGTGCAGTTCTGCCATAATGCTTGGGCGGGCATCGCACGGATTGTGTAGGTAGCTGGCGCAGTCCACGTGATAATCATATAATCAACTTGTTTTTGTCTAATCTGCACTGCACACAGCTTTGTTGTAAGTTATATATACAGGCTAACAAGAGAGAGATGAGTATTTTTCTCTCTCTGGTAATTTGTAACAATTGTAAATGTTCTAACGTCATCACTAGTAACCAACGAGACCACTCCGAATTACGCGAAAGGTGTCGCAGCCAAATGCTCACCCCTGGCTAACCTAGGCTAATTCTCACCCACGCGAATTTTAGCTTGGGCTAATTCGCGTCCCCTCGCGAGAATTAGCCAAGGGGTGAGAATGAACCTGGGCAAGAAATTCATCATACTGTCCCTTCCTATCTCCAATCCCTCGTGTCGCCTAAAATTCCCTCTTGCCCTTTCCGTTCATCCTCTACTGGCTGACTTGTTCTCTTCCCTTGTCCCCCTGTGGTGGAACATCATCATCGTCGTCATTTTTTTTTTTTTTTGCTTGTAATTTATACATTTAGTTTAATTTTCTGTAAGTCGCTTTGGATAAAAGTGTCTGCTAAATAATTAAGTTATAATAAAAAAAAAAAAAAAACTCAGGGTCCAGAGAGTTACGTCTTCGGAATGTAGATAAATAAATGAACCAGACACAACAGTAAGAATTCATACACATCAGCTTACTTCCACGAGTTTGATTTTACCAGGTTTGTGTTCTGGTACTAATATATATATATATATATAATTATTGCAATATGGTGCGGGGTAAGGAAACTTGTTCATTGCAATAGACAGGTGGTAAGATGCAAAACACCAGACACGGAGAGATCTTATATAAGTTCAAACACCACGGTGTCTGTATGTTTAATGGTTTTCAGATTGTTTAGCCTTCCAATAAAGCAACAGTTTATACTTCTTAAATCAAAAAGAAAAATAAACAGAACGTAATAATTCTTCAATACGTAAAACTAACAAAACAAACAATCACTTGCAGTCTCGTGGTTCAGATACAGAAAAGGGTCGTTTTCACCGGGTTCGGGTTCTCATTCAGTCCAATAATCCAGTCCACTAATCAGCGTCCAATTCCGTTCCAAAGTCATTGCCAAATAATCCTTTGTTTGTTTTGTTTATCTTTTCTTTTTCTCTCCCTCGCTCTACGCCCGCCGTCCTCCACGTCTTTTCTCCTCCACTACTACACACAGACGCAGATTGCTGGTCAGAGCATATTTTATACCGGTGCGCTGATTCGGGGCACCTGTCTCTTGTTCTCTTGTTGAGCTCGTTAAAGCTGGATACAAATGACAAGAAAGGTGAAGCAACATAACGTCCATCAATTATCCTACCCCGTGCCATATATATATATATATATATATATATATATATATATATATATATATATATATACACAGTGCCTATAGAAAGTCTACACCCCCTTTCAAAATGTTCACCTTTTGTTGCCTTATAGCCTGGAATTAAAATGCATTAAAGTTATTTTTTTTCATTTATCTACACATCCTACCCCACAGCTTCCAAGTGAAAAAAATATTCTAGAAATTTGTAGAAAATTAATTAAAAATAAAAACTGAAATAGCAATCCTAAATTAGCTCAGGTGTAACCAATTGCCTTCAAAATCACACACCAAGTTAAGTGGCCTCCACCTGTGTTAAACTGTAGTGATTTACATGATTTCAGGATAAATTCTGCAGTTCCTGTAGCTTCCCTCTTCTGGGTAGTGCATTTCAAAGCAAAGACTCAACCATGAGCACCAAGGCGCTTTCAAAAGAACTCCGGGACAAAGTTGTTGAAAGGCACAGATCAGGAGATGGGTATAAAAAATATCAAAGGCCTTGAATATCCCTTGGAGCACGGTCAAGACGATTATTAAGAAGTGGCAGGTGTATGGCACCACCAAGATCTTGCCTAGTTCAGGCCGTCCCTCCAAACTGGATGACCGAGCAAGAAGGAGACTGATCAGAGAGGCTACCATGAGGCCAATAGCAACTTTGCAAGAGCTACATGCTTTTATGGCCAAGACTGGTCAAAATGTGCATGTGACAACAATATCCCAAGCACTCCACAAATCTGGCCTGTATGGTAGGGTGGCAAGACGGAAGCCATTACTCAAGAAAGCCAACCTTGAATCCCGTTTTGAAGTATGCAAAAAAATACTAAGGAGATTCTGTAGCCATGTGGCAAAAAGTTTTGTGGTCTGACTAAAATTGAACTTTTTGGCCTAAATGCAAAGCGTTATGTTTGGCGCAAACCCAACACAGCGCATCACCCAAAGAACACCATCCCTACTGTGAAGCATGGTGGTGGCAGCATCATGTTATAGGGATGTTTCTCATCGGCAGGGACTGGGGCACTTGTCAGTATAGAAGGGAAAATGAATGGAGCAAAGTACAGAGAAGTCCTTGAGGAAGTCCTGCAGCCCTCTGCAAGAAAGCTGAAACTGGGACGGAAGTTCCACCAAGTATTAAGTCAGGGGGGTGGAGACTTCTCCAATTATGATCTTTCAGTTTTGTATTTTTAATATATCATTTTTTTCTCAATAAAAACTTTTTTCCCCTTAACAGTGTGGAGTATGCTGTGTAGATAAGTGGAAAAAAATCCTCATTTAAATGCATGAAACTCTGAGGCACTGACACAACAAAATGTGAAAAAAGTTCAAGGGGGGTGTAGACTTTCTATACACACTGTGTGTATGTATATATATATATATATATATATATATATATATATATATATATATATATATGAGAACACATTGGGAGGGATCTTAGACCATTCCTCCATACAGAATCTTTCCAGATCCTTGATATCCTTCGGTCTGCACTTATGGACTGGAGGACTTTCTAAATCATAACCAAAACAAAAGCCCTAACAATTAGTAATATGACATTACACAACAAACTATGTCATTACACCATAGTAAATGCAGTTTAACTCAATTTGCATCAAATGAAACAGAGAATGCATCTTATAAATCAAAATTCCAGCACCCATCATGCTATTTTTATAGTTATGTTCATTATAAATGCACATTTATTATGATGGGACATTTTGCATTTTCTTTTTAAATGTTTTCAATACAAAATACTTACCACATCAAGTTCAGAATGGCGGCACTCACTACCGAGAAGGCTGGACAGCTGGCAGCTGCATTGGAGGGGGAAGTGCTGCAGGACAACCTCACCACTGAAGTGGCTGGACGGACAGTATACCACCCTGTCTGGGTAGCAGTGGTCCAGGAACCCTGCATACTGGGCCTGGACTTCCTGCGCTACACAGGTGGGCAATTATATCTCAGAACCGAGACATTGCACCTGCAGGAGGGCCCGACCTTGGCCTTGGCCTACCCAGGGGAACTTGGCTTCCCCCAGAGGGACCCCTTTGCTTGGCAATTTCAGGCCTTGCCGAGGGCCCAACGACACGCTGCAGCTAGCCGGTGGACCTCAGCCCTCCCCTCTGCTGAAAAAAGCAGCCGCCCGCCACCGCCAAGGCTTGCAGCCCGCAACCTCTGGTCCTCTTGTCCGAAGGACGATGGCCATGCCCTGGAACAATGCCAACACCGTCTTTAGAAAATAGACACAGATTCTTAGATCATTAGGCATTCCGCCAAAAGAAACTGTCAGAATAACGAATTAACCAAACTGGATAGAGTCCCGCCGTGTTTTCTGCAGGTTTAGTAAATTCTCAATTCACAGCAGATCTCTTTTGAAAATAACACCCAGAGTGTGTGAAAAACCCGATTTCACAATATTGTAGCATTGCGTGTAAATGAAGGAGGCTCACTCAGGATTTGCAGGTTCTCGAATTGCCACTGTATTAAGTCGGGACTCTACACTAGGGAGTGGTTAACATGTAGAAAACAGAAAGTAGTGATTAGAGGAGAAACCTCAAAATGGAGCGAGGTAACCAGTGGAGTACCACAGGGATCAGTATTAGGTCCTCTGCTATTCCTAATCTATATTAATGATTTAGATTCTGGTATAGTAAGCAAACTTGTTAAATTTGCAGACAACACAAAAATAGAAGGAGTGGCAAACACTGTTGCAGCAGCAAAGGTCATTCAAAATGATCTAGACAGCATTCAGAACTGGGCAGACACATGGCAAATGACATTTAATAGAGAAACGTGTAAAGTATTGCATGCAGGCAATAAAAATGTGCATTATAAATATCATATGGGAGATACTGAAATTGAAGAAGGGAACTATGAAAAAGACCTAGGAATTTATGTTGACTCAGAACTCCCCAGTAATGTTGTTGAAGCTGACACCGTGGGATCCTTCAAGAAGCTGCTTGATGAGATTCTGGGATCAATAAGCTACTAACAACCAAACGAGCAAGGTGGGCTGAATGGCCTCCTCTCGTTTGTAAACGTTCTTATGTTCTTACACCGGGCTGGTATTAGCGTGCTGCTTTACAAGCCAGTGGTACAATTACAACTGAGCAACCGAGTGCTACTCAGACTGTGATGAATAATAAAAAAAAGAAAAGAAAGTAAAATAAAATGCACTGTTGCGGCCTAAGTGTAGTCTGGTTTCTTTTTGCTGTAGTCCCGCTTCACTTCAGCTCTCCTTGGCTCTGTCTTCTGCATTCATTTTCTCACTCCAGCTTGTCTCTCCATCTGAGCAGCAGCCAGGCAGCAGAAGCAGCAACCCACTACATATCCACGCATCCAGGACACAACCCCAATGCATCAGCCATCAATCCCAAGCAGACCAGGCTTCCCGCTCTCAATCCCCCAATGGTTGCAACATTTCGTCCCTTGCTTTGTGCCAACAATGTTGCAACTGGGTACCACTCGTGCGGCAAGCCAAGCCCCTAATTGATGGTGATTCTGACGTCCTCCAAACACCTGCTGCATTGGACTGTTTACCTTGGGTCACAGAACCTTCCTGAACGCTGGTACAGCAGACCCAGTGTCGTTACAATATAATCCCAATCAAATACGGAAATCGTTTTATCAAAGTTTTGAAAAACCGACCTCTAGGCATTCTTGAATAGATGCCAGAATGTTTTATTTATTTTTTATTTCAAGTACTTCTCAATACTTGCTCCGCAGCGCCTCACAAAGCCTCTGGCTCCTCTCACTCCTATGCCTCCACTAACAAACTTACTGTGTTTTTTTTAAACAGTCCATGATCAGACGCACATAAACAGGTGGATTCACATACAGACATCGATGAAATGTAGACCTGTGCAAACTGTCCATTACTTTTTTATCCCAGATAAAATTTTACAGGACATCAGGACCTTCTATAAAATTTCAAACTTAAGCGTCCTGTGTCTTTTTACTCCTGTGCGAATCGACCATGTCAGTGTTATGTTAGAATTGATATAGCATTTCCGGGGTAACGTTATGATTGTGCAACTCTTAAATGGATGCTTTGAACGGTGCATTTGAAGATATGTATGTAAATACATATCACTCAAAGAACGAAACGGTTATTCTAGCCTTTGGAAAAGAAGGTTCAACTAAATAAGTTATTTATATCCGGTTCAATGTTTACAAATCATGCACAAAAGTGCCTTCTCAGGCCACAACATCGCATTTCATTTTGAATTTACTGACTTTTCTTAATAAAAACTAATCCATGCTGGGAGGTTACTAGACATCCTCTGCGTTTGACCAACTCTGAGGACGCCTGGTTTTTAGTCCCATGCAAATAATGCTGCCTTACAGCTCTGTCAGTAACTCACCACTTTTAGATTTATGGTTATTTATAATGACATATATTTGTTGGGATGAGTAGATATTTCATCCATAACTTCAAACAGTAGTAAGACAATTGTGTCTGCTAATTCATCAGAGCATGCTGTTATTTATTGCAAGCTTGAATGCTTGTATCTTTATTATTTATTACATATGAATTATTAATTGCTTTCTGCTCCAAGTCCAAAAACCTTCATACCTTGACACATTTCAGGGAAAATATTTATTTACTATATTTTTTTATTAAGTACAATCATTATTATGGGTAGAGTATTTTACAATACTGCAGTGATTTTAGAAAGGGAATTTTACCCAGTAGCCACAGTGTGCAGAATACAATATGGCTGTTTGGAACTTTAAATGCCTGCTGTGTTTGTCATAGAGCTTGTTATGGCTGTCATAGAGCTTATCTGGAAAACAGGATGCATCATCTACAAGTGATCTTGCTTGTAATAAACACATTCTAAACTACTCTGAATATGCTTACCACAGATGCAAGAGAGACATAAAACACCGGAAATAAATACACTTACGCCAATTACGCTATTTTTACATTTTATTTTCTATCTACGAGGTAAGTGAGGCACTAAAGGCAACACGGCATTTATTTGTTTGTCTAAAATATGTTTTAACTATAGCACTTTGTTTTGCAACAGTGTAATCTGTTACACTAGTACACAGCCGTTCATTTTTATATGATGGATTTCTTTAATATTTATACATTGCCTTTGAAAGAACTGCCAACATGCTAATGTATCCCATTTGCTATGCAAATAGTGACAGTTGTTCAGAAATGCACTGAATATTTTATTAATAATCACCACCTAATATTTACAACACTAGAATTGTGAGGTTGAAAGCCAGCAAAGGAAGAGTAGACAAAAAATAAGACTTGACACTTGTTTTTAGTTGCATGATTTTAATTGAAATGTACACTATAGTGTTTGCTAGATCATTAGGTTAAAAGTATCAGTACAGTTTAATCAATAAATTGTATTGATGTTACATGCAAGTAAAGTTCCAGGGAGCAGTTCATTTGATTTCATTTGTACACTTGCATGAAGCAGGACACCAAGCCAAAACCAATGGGTGGCCACATCCAAAAGTCCCTTTCAGAGCAGGACAGTTGGTATACATGTCTGAGTAGGAACATGGGTTTGCTTTTAAGAAAGAGGGAAAAAACAGTTATATACTTGTATAGATATGCATATATGCTGCAACAGGAACATAGCACATAAATTAGCATCTACAATGATTTTTTAGTTGTTCTGAACCAATAAAACCAATTTAGTTTTTAATACCATAAAGTAATAGCTTCTATACTTACTGCAGAGCTTATCTTCACAAGCACCTGGGCAGTCACCGTATGATGGACCAGCTTTGTAGGGTGTGGTTAATAAATTCTGGTTGTTTCCTCTGTACAGTGTAAGATACAAAACAGATCAGTATGTGCATTGAATGCCTAAATTTGTAAAGAATTGTTACTTATAGATACTTAAACTTTGTAACCGTGCAAAAGAAGTATTAGTTATATCCCAAAAATGTGCACTGTTTGTTTGTTAAAGAAGCCTTATAATGCTTAGAATTTTGCTTCAGGTTAAATTATATATATTAAAAAAGCATAACTTACGGAGGGCAGTACTGGCATACACAAAAATACTCATATTTAGAACCAGGGCAATGAGCAACTGCACAGCCAACCTTGTTAGACCTGTACCACACAACCTAAAAGGGAATTGAAAATCATTCACAGCAGGAACTTTTAAAACAGGAAAACACACATGTCTTTGACTAAAATGCATTGGTGGCTATCAATGTAGTTAGGGACAGTACTTTTTATTATTATTATCATAGATTCTGCTATGAGAAATTTGATGTGACATTGAAGATAAATAAAGGCTGCAAAATAAGATAGATGCTAACCTAAACTAGTGAGGGTATAGTTAGTAGTTTTACCTGGGTGTAATGCCCAACAACAGCACCATTTGTTGATCCAACTCCATACTTAAAATCTTTGACTTCATCATACCAGGCCTGGACTGCCATATCCCAGGAATTTGCACTGGAGGACATGTAAAGATTCTCACCACACCCGCTAGCTGTGAAGTTTAAAAACATATAAATGAGGGCTGTCAATTAATCGCAGTTAACTTCAGCGATTAATGCGTACATTTTTTTGGCGATTTTTTTTTTTTTTTTTTTAAACACAAATTTATCCCACTCCTCTGTCCCTCTTAGCATACAGTAATTCATTTCCTGCTGCACCATTTTAATACACTCCAGTGCATGCCAGGATTGAATGAGTGTAGTCATTGTTTGGATATAAAATTAGTCACAGAACTGCATTATGTAGCAAAGCACTCAAGGACTTGAGAATAAAATATTAGACTTACATTTTATTTTCCTAACAAATAAACACTTATAAATTTAGATTTTGTTTATTTTTTATTTATTTATTTTTAACAAAGGCACCTTACTAACGCTCGTACAGATCGATCAATCACCTGTTTGCACCTGGTTACTGAGCGACTACAGTACTGTGTGTTGAGAAACTGGCACTGTCACCTTGCCAATGATGACACGAATAAAATGTTTATTTTGTTGTTCATTTCATTTGTTGTTATTTACAAAAATGCTAGCTGGTATGTGGAGTTGGGGGTTAAAGCATGTGGTGATTAACTAACTATCAATTACTACCTACAATAATTAATGTACTCACACGGTCTTCACTAAAGGCAGTAAGTTTCACTGTAGCCTTCGGGATGAAATTGTTAGCTAGGTGGCTAGTAGCTACATTTTTTAATTAGCAGTGGAAGAAAACCGCTTCAGCAAGTACAGTAAAATCTGCCAGAACTGAGGGACACTGAATCTACTATTGGATACTTATGAGAGCATAACAAATACAAAAGAAAATAGATGTTTTAAGCAAAATATTACGTTAATGTTCATTATGGTAATTGTTTATTTTAGTTTTAAAATGTTAAGTAAAACGTGGCCTATTTTTTGATCTTGTTAGTACAACTGGGCCCTTTGCTAATTATAAAGAAGGACCAACAAATAGGATTCAGAATCCAGAAATAGGAAACAGGGTTTTTATGCAGGGATGTTTTTTGGATGATGATAATAAAAAATAATAATAATAGCAATAAAACAAAATTAAATGGATGCAGTAATCGTACCAATGAAATATGCGATTACAACCAAGGTTAACGGAGATTAAAATTTTTAAATCTCAAGATTAATCGCAATAAAAAAAAATAAAAAAATGTAATCGCTTTACGGTCCTTATGTAAATATATATATATATATATATTAGATGACCTGTTGAACAGATGTCCAAAACATCTGACTTTTTATAAATGATAGATGAATAGTAGTTATATTATTTTTTAAACACTGTGGTGGACCGATTTAGTCAGTCATTTTGAAAGGAATCTGTGGTCTAAATCATCTGAGGTTACAGACTGTATGTATACGAGGCTAAAAAAAGGTGCAATTGGGAGTAACAATGGGCGGGCAACTTTTTCCTATGATATGGTCGGTGTGATCTGACAAACATTCCTGAACAAGTCATTCAGTACTTAAAAAAAAAAAAATAAAATGTTTTATTTGTTAAAGCATAAACTTTTATTGTGGTGCATAATGCTTTTTAGTGCAAGTCCCATCCATTTCCAAATTCCGTCAAATCCATGTACTGGCTCTGAAGACAGATCAAGTAAACATGTCATTTTCACTGTTTCACCTTAACAAGTTCAAGTGGGCTGGCACTTGCTGGGTGTTCAGTGCTTGAGTGCTATTGCCAATGTTAACGTTACGTTGTGTAGCTGCACAACGTAACGTTAGCTAAACTACTATGTATTTTTAATAACACACATCCTCTCTTAAAACAGTTAAATTACTGTATAATGCAAAATAACAACAAAACATTCTTCTACATCATTATATCAACTATCAGTCAGAATTATATCATATTTCTTGACCAATGCAATTAAACTTTAGAAATTAACACTTTTTGATCTAACCTTTCTTTTTATCAAAAACATACATTTGCACTGAATTTTTAAAACATAAACCCCTCAGAACCTTATTAGTACAGAAGTCACTCCTGCTAATTCTACTGCAGTTTTATATATAAAAACAAGCCCTGTCACGGTAATCACATTAAAGTTACAGTAATGACAACATGCTACGGTAATGACTGTTGTGTATTTAAACAATGATTTAAGCAGTTTCTAATGAAATTACACAGACTCCAAATGCATATTTTCTATTGGAAATAGTAAAACCTTCAAATCCATTTAATGTTGACCAAGAGTAACATTGGTGATCAGCACTAACATTTCACTAATGTAGTGCCCCTCAAAACAGAGACAAATAATGTCTTTCCAACATATTATATGTTTATCTGGTTGTACTTCTTTTAGTTTTGAACAAAACATAGATTCTGCCACAGGCTATAATGTAGCCCACATGTTTTGCATAAAGACAAACTAATCATTAAAGTATTATATTTTGCATTACTTCAGTCCACCTCTCCCAGCTCACTTTGTTAATTTAAATGTGTTGAAAGGAGGTGTGAAGAGCAACACCCAAATAAACCGGGAACCAACTCCCCAGTAATGTTGTTGAAGCTGTTGAAGCGGACACCCTGGGATCCTTCAAGAAGCTGCTTGATGAGATTCTGGGATCAATAAGCTACTAACAACCAAACGAGCAAGGTGGGCTGAATGGCCTCCTCTCGTTTGTAAACGTTTTTATGTTCTTACACCGGGCTGATATTAGCGTGCTGCTTTACAAGCCAGTGGTACAATTACAACTGAGCAACCGAGTGCTACTCAGACTGTGATGAATAATAAAAAAAAGAAAAGAAAGTAAAATAAAATGCACTGTTGAGGCCTAAGTGTAGTCTGGTTTCTTTTTGCTGTAGTCCCACTTCACTTCAGCTCTCCGTGGTTCTGTCTTCTGCATTCATTTTCTCACTCCAGCTTGTCTCTCCATCTGAGCAGCAGCCAGGCAGCAGAAGCAGCAACCCACTACATATCCACGCATCCAGGACACAACCCCAATGCATCAGCCATCAATCCCAAGCAGACCAGGCTTCCCGCTCTCAATCCCCCGATGGTTGCAACATTTCGTCCCTTGGTTTGTGCCAACAATGTTGCAACTGGGTACCACTCGTGCGGCAAGCCAAGCCCCTAATTGATGGTGATTCTGACGTCCTCCAAACACCTGCTGCATTGAACTGTTTACCTTGGGTCACAGAACCTTCCTGAACGCTGGTACAGCAGACCCAGTGTCGTTACAATATAATCCCAATCAAATACGGAAATCGTTTTATCAAAGTTTTGAAAAACCGACCCCTAGGCATTCTTGAATAGATGCCAGAATGTTTTATTTATTTTTTATTTCAAGTACTTCTCAATACTTGCTCTGCAGCGCCTCACAAAGCCTCTGGCTCCTCTCACTCCTATGCCTCCACTAACAAACTTACTGTGTTTTTTTAAACAGTCCATGATCAGACGCACATAAACAGGTTCAGATACAGACATCGATGAAATGTAGACCTGTGCAAACTGTCAATTACTTTTTTATCCCAGATAAAATTTTACAGGACATTAGGACCTTCTATAAAATGTCAAACTTAAGCGTCCTGTGTCTTTTTACTCCTGTGCGAATCGACCATGTCAGTGTTATGTTAGAATTGATATAGCATTTCCGGGGTAACGTTATGATTGTGCAACTCTTAAATGGATGCTTGGAATGGTGCATTTGAAGATATGTATGTAAATACATATCACTCAAAGAACAAAACGGTTATTCTAGCCTTTGGAAAAGAAGGTTCAACTAAATAAGTTATTTATATCCGGTTCAATGTTTACAAATCATGCACAAAAGTGCCTTCTCTGGCCACATCGCATTTCATTTTGAATTTACTGACTTTTCTTAATAAAAACTAATCCATGCTGGGAGGTTACTAGACGTCCTCTGCATTTGACCAACTCTGAGGACACCTGGTTTTTAGTCCCATGCAAATAATGCTGCCTT
The DNA here is from genome assembly GCF_902713425.1 of Acipenser ruthenus. Taxonomy (NCBI): domain Eukaryota; kingdom Metazoa; phylum Chordata; class Actinopteri; order Acipenseriformes; family Acipenseridae; genus Acipenser; species Acipenser ruthenus. Next base: position 68,423,493 of record NC_081194.1, on the reverse strand, counting down.
ACAGCTCTGTCAATAACTCACCACTTTTAGATTTATGGTTATTTATAATGACATATATTTGTTGGGATGAGTAGATATTTCATCCATAACTTCAAACAGTAGTAAGACAATTGTGTCTGCTAATTCATCAGGGCATGCTGTTATTTATTGCAAGCTTGAATGCTTGTATCTTTATTATTTATTACATATGAATTATTAATTGCTTTCTGCTCCAAGTCCAAAAACCTTCTTACCTTGACACATTTCAGGGAAAATATTTATTTACTATATTTTTTTTATTAAGTACAATCATTATTATGGGTAGAGTATTTTACAATACTGCAGTGATTTTAGAAAGGGAATTTTACCCAGTAGCCACAGTGTGCAGAATACAATATGGCTGTTTGGAACTTTAAATGCCTGCTGTGTTTGTCATAGAGCTTGTTATGGCTGTCATAGAGCTTATCTGGAAAACAGGATGCATCATCTACAAGTGATCTTGCTTGTAATAAACACATTCTAAACTACTCTGAATGTGCTTACCACAGATGCAAAAGACATAAAACACCAGAAATAAATACACTTATGCCAATTACGCTGTTTTTACATTTTATTTTCTATCTACGAGGTAAGTGAGGCACTAAAGGCAACACGGCATTTATTTGTTTGTTTAAAATATGTTTTAACTATAGCACTTTGTTTTGCAACAGTGTAATCTGTTACACTAGTACATTCACAGCCGTTCATTTTTATATGATGGATTTCTTTAATATTTATACATTGCCTTTGAAAGAACTGACAACATGCTAATGTATCCCATTTGCTCTGCAAATAGTGACAGTTGTTCAGAAATGCACTAAATATTGTATTAATGATCACCACCTAATATTTACAACACTAGAATTGTGAGGTTGAAAGCCAGTAAAGGAAGAGTAGACAAAAAATAAGACTTGACACCTTTTTTAGTTGCATGATTTTAATTGAAATGTACACTTACAGCATATATATATATATATATATATATATATATATATATATATATATATATATATATATATATAGTGTTTGCTAGATCATTAGGTTAAAAGTATCAGTACAGTTTAATCAATAAATTGTATTGATGTTACATGCAAGTAAAGTTCCAGGGAGCAGTTCATTTGATTTCATTTGTACACTTGCATGAAGCAGGACACCAAGCCAAAACCGATGGGTGGCCACATCCAAAAGTCCCTTTCAGAGCAGGACAGTTGGAATACATGTCTGAGTAGGAACATGGGTTTGCTTTTAAGAAAGAGGAAAAAAAAACAGTTATATACTTGTATGCATATGCATATATGCTGCAACAGGTATTTTCATTGGCATCAGTCTTAAGAGTGTTATTTACATAACTGAATTACATGTTCTGGAACATAGCACATAAATTAGCATCTACAATGATTTTAGTTGTTCTGAACCAATAAAACCAATTTAGTTTTTAATACCATAAAGTAATCGCTTCTATACTTACTGCAGAGCTTATCTTCACAAGCATTTGGGCAGTCACCGCATGATGGACCAGCTTTATAGGGTGTGGTTAATAAATTCTGGTTGTTTCCTCTGTACAGTGTAAGATACAAAACAGATCAGTATGTGCATTGAATGCCTAAATTTGTAAATAATTGTTACTTATAGATACTTAAACTTTGTAACAGTGCAAAATAAGTATTTGTTCTATCCCAAAAATGTGTACTGTTTGTTTAAGAAGCCTTTATAATGCTTAGAATTTTGCTTAATGTTAAATTATATATATTAAAAAAGCATAACTTACGGAGGGCAGTACTGGCATACATAAAAATACTCATATTTAGAACCAGGGCAATGAGCAACTGCACAGCCAACCTTGTTAGACCTGTACCACACAACCTAAAAGGGAATTGAAAATCATTCACAGCAGGAACTTTTAAAACAGAAAAACACACATGTCTTTGACTAAAATGCATTGGTGGCTATCAATGTAGTTAGGGACAGTACTTTTTATTATTATTATTATAGATTCGTCTTTGAGAAATTTGATGTGACATTGGAGATAAATAATGGCTGCAAAATAAGATAGATGCTAACCTAAACTAGTGAGGTTATAGTTAGTAGTTTTACCTGGGTGTAATGTCCAACAACAGCACCATTTGTTGATCCAACTCCATACTTAAAATCTTTGACTTCATCATACCAGGCCTGGACTGCCATATCCCAGGAATTTGCACTGGAGGACATGTAAAGATTCTCACCACACCCGCTAGCTGTGAAGTTTAAAAACATATAAATGAGGGCTGTCAATTAATCGCAGTTAACTTCAGCGATTAATGCATACATTTTTTTGGAGATTTTTTTTTTGTTAACGCAAATTTATCCCACTCCTCTGTCCCTCTTAGCATACAGTAATTCATTTCCTGCTGCACCATTTTGATACACTCCAGTGCATGCCAGGATTGAATGAGTGTAGTCATTGTTTGAATATAAAATTAGTCACAGAACTGCATTATGTAGCAAAGCACTCAAGGACTTGTGAATAAAATATTAGACTTACATTTTATTTTCCTAACAAATAAACACTTATAAATTTAGATTGTTTATTTTTTATTTATTTTTAACAAAGGCACCTTTGTAACGCTCCTACAGATCGATCAATCACCTGTTTGCACCTGGTTACTGAGCGACTACGGTACTGTGTGTTGAGAAACTGGCACTGTCACCTTGGCAATGATGACACAAATAAAATGTTTATTTTGTTGTTCATTTCATTTGTTGTTATTTACAAAAATGCTGGCTGGTATGTGGAGTTGGGGGTTAAAGCCTGTGGTGATTAACTAACTATCAATTACTACCTACAATAATTAATGTACTCACACGGTCTTCACTAAAGGCAGTAAGTTTCACTGTAGCCTTCGGGATGAAATTGTTAGCTAGGTGGCTAGTAGCTACATTATTTAATTAGCAGTGGAAGAAAACCGCTTCAGCAAGTACAGTAAAATCTGCCAGAACTGAGGGACACTGAATCTACTATTGGATACTAATGAGAGCATAACAAATACAAAAGAAAATATATGTTTTAAGCAAAATATTATGTTAATGTTCATTATGGTAATTGTTTATTTATTAATTTTAAAATGTTAAGTAAAACGTGGCCTATTTTTTGATCTTGTTAGTACAACTGGGCCCTTTGCTAATTATAACGAAGGACCAACAAATAGGAGAGAACAACAAATAGAAATCCAGAAATAGGAAACAGGGTTTTTATGTAGGGATGTTTTTTGGATGATAATAAAAATAGCAATAAAACAAAATTAAATGGATGCAGTAATCGTACCAATGAAATATGCAATTACAACCAAGGTTAACTGAGATTAAAATCTTTAATCTCAAGATTAATCGCAATAAAAAAAATAAAAAAATGTAATCGCTTTACGGTCCTTATGTAAATATATATATATATATATATATATATATATATATATATATATATATATATATATTAGATGACCTGTTGAACAGATGTCCAAAACATCTGAATTTTTATAAGTGATAGATGAATAGTAGTTATATTATTTTTTAAACACTGTGGTGTATAGCATATTCCATCTCTGCTACATCGTCTCACTTACAGCCAATATTTTTGGTGCCATTTTTTGTGTATAATAAAATATTTCCTTGAAAAGCCTAATACACTTACTGTTGATCTTTCTCGTGTCAGAAGAGCTGTGATTCATTGAGCAAGTATTGGCCCATGTCTTAGCATTAACAGCTGCCTCTGCACTCCATGCCTTTGAGTAACAAATAAAATAAAAAGACATGTATTAGTTAAGGGAATAAAATAAGCAAATATATGTTATACAATACATATGTATTTAATTAAAACATGTATTATTATTATTATTTATTTCTTAGCAGACACCCTTATCCAGGGCGACTTACAATCGCAAGCAAATACAAATACATTCAAGTGTTACAATACAAGTAATACAATAAGAACAAGAAATACAATAATTTTGTGACGAACCACAATTCAATAATACAGCAGATAATAGTGATAGTATGAGAAGTAGTAAGAATATGAAGTTTACCATCTTTAACATGTTGCTGGCAGGTGGGGTCACAGCTCTCCTTAAGGCATTGTGTTTGTCAACAATGGTTTTCTGAACATTGGGATCATTAGTCAATATATCTGTTGATATATTAGCAGAGATTTTTCCAGTTAGCACAAATGGTCTTGTGTGTGTATATCTATCTATATACTGAATATACACAACAGATTCCCTGTCTGGGCACTTCTATTAACCTTGATTTCTCCTTAATTTAGAATTTAGCCACTCTAAAACAAGAACCACCAGACCAAATGATCTGTTTTATTGACAAAGATCGTAGAATGCATTTTCTAAACTTTATGGTGGTTTCTCATGAGCTCCTTTCTATGTTCTTGTTTGCTAAGTTGCATGATGTCATTGCATTTGGTTTCTCTTGGTTAAAACAACATTACAAAGAGTAGCGTAGAACTCACCAGGCTGTGATACCAAATTGGGAAGAAAACAAGAAAGAAAATATTGTTAGTGAATACTGTATGCAGGTACTGCATTTAACAACACACACTTTTTTCAATATTTTTTAAAGAAACAATGAGTAAAAAATGAATATATATATAAACATATTATAAACAGGTTATAAGTAGAAAATGAAGGGGGTGGAAACAGGGAACGAGGGGACTTTGAAAAGGACCTTGGAGTGATAGTGGTCATCATTAAAAGTGTCTCACCAATGTGGTGAGGAAATTAACAAGGCAAAGAGAATGTTAAGCTATATTTCAAAAAGCGTGGAATACAAGTCTAGAGAGGTTATGCTAATATTGTACAATGCCCTAGTTAGACCCCACCTAGAATACTGTGTGCAGTTTTGTTCACCCCACTACAAAAAATCATTGTAGTGACAGAGAAGGGCAACTGGGCTGATCCCAGGACTTCATGACATGAGCTACTGTATGAGGAAAGGTTCAAATAAATCTGTCCAGTTGAAAAAAAGAAGGGGAAGAGGGGACTTGAAATCTGTGAAATCATAAATGGTATCGATAAAGTTAACCCAAGACTCTGCTTCAGATTTAATGCAGAGAGTAGAAGACAGCATACATGGAAGCTGAGTAAAAGTAAGTTTAGAACGGAAGGTAGGAAGCACTTTTCTGCACAGAGAGTTATAAATGCACAGAAGAGCAAACAAGGTGATGTAATAGGATCCAAAACACTGGGAATATTTAAAAAAAAAGACTAGATTATGTGCTTTTAAATTAGATCTCCCCCAGTAGGGGAGAATGGTGTGCTAACAAGGGACGAGCCTTGATGGGAATAGCCTTTTCATGTTCCCAAACTTTTCTTAATAAAAAATGAAATTTAAAACATGATGTTTTACATTAAAAACAAATCATATTCCACTAATATTAGTAGCAGTTGAAATAGTATGTGTTGTAGTCCATTAGAAGTAACAATTAGTAAAATAGACTGCAAGCAGAAATGCACGTAATAATATGGTTGATTTGACATTGATTTGGCCAAATTAGAAAGACCACACTTGTACCAGTACTTACCAGCGCAGCCTGAGAAACAGAGTTCTGCAGCAGTGCAGTTAAACACACAGCCAAGGTGAGAGCAGACATCTTAGCAAAGGCACTAAAAAGATACATTGTATCTATGATCAAGTTTGTGAAACATGAATTATAATATTAGTTTTGTTTTCGTGACTTGGAACAGTTAATCAAATAACAGTATTCATATTAATTTTGATATCAGAATTACTTGTCAGATAACCATGTTTTAATAAGACATACTACCAGAATTGTTGTGTAAAGTTAATTGTATTGCAAGATGAGTTCCTGTTATGTTAAAATGTTGTCACTCTCTCATCTTTTTTTTTTTTACTGCACTGAACCAACTATATTGGACTATCAGTTATTTCCAAAACATGATATATTATGGTACATCATTTAAATAATAACATTTACAATGCCAGACACTTACCTTAGCTGGTTTAGAAGAGAACTTGTTCTAATGAAAAAAGCTACACCTGAAGTCAGCATATATAGTATTTTCCTGAGGTCCATTGGGTATATTTTTTCTATATATGGTCAAAATAGGTGATGTAACAAACACTCATTTTTTAAATACAATTAGAGATAATTATGTCTGTGGGTGTTGCTCTTTATCATCCTTGCCACTAATGCAAGTTTCAGTAAATCATTGTGAAAGGGGAGTGGTGGATATAGATCTATTTTGTCATTTTGAAAATAATCTGTGGTCTAAATCATCTTCTGAGGTTACAAACTGTATGTATACGAGGCTAAAAAATGTGCAATTGGGAGTAACAATGGGTGGGCAACTTTTTCCTATGATATGGTCAGTGTGATCTGACAAACATTCCTGAGCAAGTCATTCAATACTTAAAGGATTTTATTTGTTAAAGGAGAAACCTTTATTGGAGTGCATAATACTTGTTAAAGTTTCACCCATTTCCAAATTCAGGATCTAAAGACAGATCAAGTAAACATGTCATTTTCATCTTAAAAAATTAAAATGGGCTGGCGCTTTCTGTGTGTTAAGTGCTGCTGCCAATATTGCATTATGTAGCTGCACATTGAAATCCAAACATATGAACAACTATGTATTTTTAATAACACATATTTTCTTTATTTCTTACAAGATATCACATTATATTTTTACATACAATTACCCATGTATACAGTTGTTTTTATTTTTTATTTTACTGGAGAAATCTAGGTAAAGTATCTTGCTCAAGGGTACAGTGTCCCCCACCGGGGATTGAACCCACGACCCTCCGGTCAAGAGTCCAGAGCCCTAACCACTACTCCACACTGCTGCCTATGTATAAAGAACCGGCAAGCGCAAGTAAATGCTGCGGCCTTGCAAGTGCGTATCAGAAATTGTGTGCTATGTATTAACTGCGGAGTGTTGAAAACTGCACCTGTGCATCTGAATTTGGGATGGAGTATTTAAATGAAGTGAATGCGCAGTGCATCAGACTAGTGTAGGCTCTGGAATTGGCTGAAGGGGGAATTGTGTGGAAATCCTGGCACCGTGTCCTGGTAGTCAGTGAAGGTAAAAGTGTGTTTTGTGAACAAAAAGTGGCTGTAAACACCAGCAGTTTCTGTGCATGCTGCTGAAGAGGAGTGGTTTGTGTTCCAAACCAAGTAGACAGTGTCTGGATTGCAAAAAGTGTCTGGGCATGAATCGGGCAAACATTGAGGGCAATAGGAGGAAAAAAAAAAACTTTACCCCACAAGAAGTTGAAATATTAGTCAGTGGTGTATGAGTCCATGAGGCACTTCTGACGGGTAAAGAATACAACAAGCAATCTACTCGTGCCAGGAGCAAAATACGGCAGGACATTGCTAACCGCATCAAGAGCCTGGTAGTTGCGCTCGGGTGGGGACCTGAAGAAATGTTGGGCAGATATGAAGCGTGGAACAAAGGCAACTAATCAGCAAGGTAAGCATATGTATGTCCCCTCACATATGTACGCAACGTAGTACTGTCTGTATAGATGGGAAACATAATGTGTAATTGTGACGGGGTGCCCACCCCTTGTGTGTATTTTATTTATGTATGTATTTATTTGTATTATTGTTGTTATTGTGTGTATATATATATATACAGACGTGCTCAAATTTGTTGGTACCCTTACAGCTCATTGAAATAATGCTTCATTCCTCCTGAAAAGTGATGAAATTAAAAGCTATTTTATCATGTATACTTGCATGCCTTTGGTATGTCATAGAATAAAGCAAAGAAGCTGTGAAAAGAGATGAATTATTGCTTATTCTACAAAGATATTCTAAAATGGCCTGGACACATTTGTTGGTACCCCTTAGAAAAGATAATAAATAATTGGATTATAGTGATATTTCAAACTAATTAGTTTCTTTAATTAGTATCACACATGTCTCCAATCTTGTAACCAGTCATTCAGCCTATTTAAATGGAGAAAAGTAGTCACTGTGCTGTTTGGTATCATTGTGTGCATCACACTGAACATGGACCAGAGAAAGCAAAGGAGAGAGTTGTCTGAGGAGATCAGAAAGAAACTAATAGACAAGCATGGTAAAGGTAAAGGCTACAAGACCATCTCCAAGCAGCTTGATGTTCCTGTGACAACAGTTGCAAATATTATTAAGAAGTTTAAGGTCCATGGAACTGTAGCCAACCTCCCTGGGCGCGGCCGCAAGAGGAAAATCGACCCCAGATTGAACAGAAGGATAGTGCGAATGGTAGAAAAAGAACCAAGGATAACTGCCAAAGAGATACAAGCTGAACTCCAAGGTGAAGGTACGTTAGTTTCTGATCGCACCATCCATCGCTTTTTGAGTGAAAGTGGGCAACATGGAAGAAGACCCAGGAGGACTCCAGTTTTGAAAGAAAAACATAAAAAAGCCAGACTGGAATTTGCTAAAATGCATATTGACAAGCCACAATCCTCTGGGAGAATGTCCTTTGAACAGATGAGTCAAAACTGGAGCTTTTTGGCAAGTCACATCAGCTCTACGTTCACAGACGAAAAAATGAAGCTTTCAAAGAAAAGAACACCATACCTACAGTAAAACATGGAGGAGGCTCGGTTATGTTTTGGGGCTGCTTTGCTGCGCCTGGCACAGGGTGCCTTGAATCTGTGCAGGACACAATGAAATCTCAAGACTATCAAGGCATTCTGGAGCGAAACGTACTGCCCAGTGTCAGAAAGCTCTGTCTCAGTCGCAGGTCATGGGTCCTCCAACAGGATAATGACCCAAAACACACAGCTAAAAGCGCCCAAGAATGGATAAGAACAAAACATTGGACTATTCTGAAGTGGCCTTCCATGAGTCCTGATCTGAATCCTATCGAACATCTATGGAAAGAGCTGAAACTTGCAGTCTGGAGAAGGCACCCATCAAACCTGAGACAGCTGGAGCAGTTTGCTCAGGAAGAGTGGGCCAAACTACCTGTTAACAGGTGCAGAAGTCTCATTGAGAGCTACAGAAAACGTTTGATTGCAGTGATTGCCTCTAAAGGTTGTGCAACAAAATATTAGGTTAGCGGTCCCATCATTTTTGTCCATGCCATTTTCATTTGTTTTATTATTTACAATATTATGTTGAATAAAAAATCAAAAGCAAAGTCTGATTTCTATTAAATATGGAATAAACAATGGTGGATGCCAATTACTTTTGTCAGTTTCAAGTTATTTCAGACAAAATTGTGCATTCTTCGTTTTTTGTGGAGGGGTACCAACAAATTTGAGCACGTCTGTATATATATATAATGTTTATGTGCGGACGGAAGAAAGCCGTCCGTCATTGTTATTTATTATTTGAGACCAGCAAAAAAAATAAAAAAGCCAGTCTCATAAAATGTGGTTGGCATGGATGGGGTTGAATCCCCATCCCAAGTAGCTCGTGGGAATGTGGCTGGAGCCTTAATAAGGTAATTGTTTAATAGGTAATTAAGGCTCCAGCCACAGAATAAAAGACCCACTCTGGAAAAAGACGGAGAAACTAGAGAAAGAGAGCGAATGCTACCACAACAAAAGCTATAAAGGTACTTGTTTTGAAAAACCATAGTTTGTGTTTGTTTTGTTTGGCCAACGTGCCTTTTTGCTTTATAAAAGTGTTTTTGTTTTGTTTAAGCTTTAAGCACTGCGTTTCAAACCCCAGTACTATCTTGTGTGTCTATCTTCTGGGTCTGTGACGTCATCCACCAGCCAGCTTGCCACAATAATGTACCAAAAAATAACATTAACAATTGTTGATATTAAAAATATATTTTTTTTTTATAAAAGCAAAACATTACTGATCAATCAATCAATCAATCTTTATTTTATGTACTGCCTTTCATAGTGGACCACCATCACAAAGTGCTTTACAAGATGCAGGAACAACAAGAAAATCCATCATACTTGTAACCAGGAGGTCCCCGGTTCAAATCCCACCTCAGCCACTGACTCATTGTGTGACCCTAAGCAAGTCACTCAACCTCCTTCTGCCCCGTCTTTCGGGTGAGACGTAGATGTAAGTGACTCTGCAGCTGATGCATAGTTCACACATCCTAGTCTCTGTAAGTCGCCTTGGATAAAGGCATCTGCTAAATAAACAAATAATAATAATAATAATAATAATAATAATAATAATAATAATAATAATAATAATAATAAATACAGAGAAATGCATAATACATGCTATACAGTAAAATAAATAAATAAATAAGAATATGCATAATACATTAAATAGAGTGGAAAGTGCATAATACATCTGGTAAGGATCCTGTTTTATGGTGCGTGCCGGGAGACCACCATATAGAGAGTTGCAGTAGTCGAGTCGAGAGGAGACAAATGCATGACAAAGTATCACCGCATCCAGGAGGGAAAGGTAGGGACGGACTTTGGAGATGTTTCGAAGATGGTAGAAGGAAGGTTTGACCACGGAGGAGATGTGGGCATCAAAGGAAAGGTTGCTGTCAAGAAGTACACCAAGGCTTTGTACTGTGGGGGAAGGCAGCAGCAGACAGTTTCCGAGGTTCAGTGCAGCTATATTGAGATTCTTAAGTTGAGTTTTCCTACTAGAAGGAGCTCAGATTTGTTAGTGTTCAGCTGAAGAAAATTGTCAGACATCCAGGCCTCGATATCTTGAATGCAAGCTGAGAGCCAGGCCATGGCAGAGGGGCTTCCAGGGTCGAGTTTTAAGGCTGTGTGGTCCAGTGGTTAAAGAAAAGGGCTTGTAACCAGGAGGTCCCCGGTTCAAATCCCACCTCAGCCACTGACTCATTGTGTGACCCTGAGCAACTCACTTAACCTCCTTGTGCTCCGTCTTTCGGGTGAGACGTAATTGTAAGTGACTCTGCAGCTGATGCATAGTTCATACATCCTAGTCTCTGTAAGTCGCCTTGGATAAAGGCGTCTGCTAAATAAACAAATAATTAATTAGAACTGGGTGTCATCAGCATAGGAGTGAAACATGAGGCTATGTTGGCGGATGAGGTGACCCAAGGGAAGCATGTAGATATTGAAGAGAAGGGGCCCAAGAACAGATCCTCGGGGGACACCACTGGGTTTGCAACACCACTGCATCCAGCATAGATATTAGACAGCATGAGTCCAGATAGGTAAGAGGACATCCAGGAGAGACAAGTTCCAGAGATTCCAGCATACTTCTGAAGGCAGTCAAGAAGAATATATATGGACTACACTCATAATACATCACCACAGTGCAATGGTCCCCATGAAGAGCCTGAGGATGTACACCCATCACCATCCTCCTCCCGCAAACTGGGAGACGGAGATGCTGAACCATCAGCGTCCCCACATAGACCGTATGGGTAGGATCCGTGTCACGATTGGTGAGGGTTTCAATGTTGTTTCTGCAGAAATACACAAGCTATAAGTCGCTCTACTGCAGTGCAGAAATGTCACACAGTCAGATGCAGAGGCAGGTAATTGGCCTTATTTCTCTGTGTTGTTAATATGGAAACAGACTTACTGCAAGTGCTATCACACATAGCCAATGCCTTACAGCAGGGTGTACACTGGACGACTCAGAAAGGCAATTAAAAATGAAAGTATATATATATATATATATATATATATATATATATATATATATATATATATATATATATATATAATCTTGAATATATCTCTAAACCACTGTGCATAAATATTTCACTTTTGTTTAGCAGCTCAAAGTGAAACACAGATGAAGAAAACAGCATCTGTCATGTATGTACTTTCCACCAGTATTTCGATTGAGTGGATTTCCATTCTGATATATTGATTGGGTGAAGGAGGGGTCTGGTGATTCTGCCTATGGAGAGTGTTCTGTGCTGCTTATTAACTTTGGTGTTTTCAACTTATTGAATACTAATCAGTGAAGCACAGTATTTCTGCATTTTTTTAAAAGTATAAATGCTTCGGTAAGCATAAATAATAACCACAATACTCATACTTTGATGTTTTTCTTTTATTTATTAGGCGTGGCTGCAATTTTTTTTAACAGAAATAGCAGCTGGTTGAAATGGATACATTGTTTACTTGCAAAAAAAAAAATAAGGAAGAAAACACCAGAGTCTAGAGAAAGTGCAAAGCAACAAAGTTATACTGAATCCGGTTGGATAATTTGTATATTGGGTTTAATAAACCCCTCCTGTTTGCCGCAGTACCAGACAAGTGGCACCACATAGCTTTTGTGCCAGGGCTGGCCGACGAGGGACTGGCCCAAACTGTTAACTTTACATTAATGTTTATGTTATTCATAAGTGCATCTAAGGCTCGTTTTTGCCTTATAAATGTATTGTTTTTTGACGCATGAAAGATGTGTGATTTTTTTTTTTGTTGGGCTTTTGGTTACATGTCATGAGAACCAAGTTTTTACAGTTTGATTTGTGTAACTTATATTTTTGTAACTTGTGCACAATACATTAATCTTGTTGTGGGATAACATATACCATCTTGCAGATTGGCAGCAATCTGAATGTGTGCGCCCCATTTAATAGCTATATTGTGCAACACACAGCATGCCACAACAATTCAACGAACATAGGCCTGTTCATATTGTAGGGCTTCACCAGATTTATCCAGACAATGGAATCTAGATTTCAATACACCAAAGGTTATTATTATTATTAATAATAATAATAATACTAATATGAATACTAATACTGCTAATAATAGGTTACACAGGTTACTTCTCCAACTCTCCAGCCCTGGGAAGCACGCAGATAGCCTCTTTTCTATCCTGCAACCCTTACAATATTGCACATTTTTGTAGGCCAACTCGAACCAATCTGCAGATGCTATCAGCCCCATCCCCCACCCCCCACCCCGGCTCCTGCCAGGTGCAGGGAATGATCACCAGGAGCCCTTTTCCGTGCTTGGTAGAGGTCAGTGCTGGTGCAAGGTTGCACCAATAGTCCAGTATAGGGGAACAGTGTCTGCAACTGGGTAAGCGCTCCTGTGCACAGGAAGCACAGCTGCAGACCATGCAACTTAGCTCTGAAAAGCGGCATAGTTCAGTGCAAGCACAGTTCAAGCACATACACACACAAAGTCCCAGTGCCAGCCTTTTGTTACAATATGTTGCATTACTTCTTCAGTTATCCACCACTCCCAAATCACTTTGTTAGTTTGCATTTGTTGAAGGGAGGGATGAAGAGCAACACCCAAATAAATCTGTGCTTTGTTTGATCAGTTATTATGTGGCAATAGTAATATACAGTACCTGGGTGTGTTTTTTTTTTTTGGGGGGGGGGGGGGGGGAGGAGGTTTAGACAGTAATAGTGTGTTTTGAATTGCTGATGAAAGTTATAAGGGATAAACAGTATAAAATGTCATCACACTGTAAGTTTCATCTTCTTTACAACCTAAGTCTTTATTGTGGAAACAGCAGAGAACAAAATAGAACAGAATACAAAAATGAAGGTAGGCTCCTCTGAGGTCTCAGTTGATGTTAAGCTGAACTGCAGAGGAGCGTTTCCTTATTGGCTTCAAAAGATAGTCGTCTAAGCCCAGAGTCAATGTTGTACACAGCATATAAAGGTTATCTAAAACCACGTTTTACCGGCACCCAGCGTACGTGACAAGAATCACGTCTGCTTAACAATTACATTTAAGTGAAATACTAATGCTAAATAAATACGTATCGTAGTTGTCAAGGCTCAGCCGCATAGACACGGCCTGAAGGGAAACGAAAGCTCTGACTGGCACTTGCGCAGATGTATAATTTGGAGGGAGTCATTTGGGAATTTAAATTATGATGGAAGAGAAGAGCCTTGTGTTTCTAAAATGTGCATAACAATTAAACAGAGCTGCAAAGAGGAGATGTATGCAGCTGACGGTGACAAAATGATGACGTGCAGATTTTGCACCTGTCGGCTGGAACGGGAGTCAAAAGATACAGTTGTTAAGCATTATCTGTTTATTCCTTTTGGGGAAAATATGGCTTGTTTCCTTATATTTTGTGTTAGTGTGGGAATTCTTTGTTTTATTTGAAGTGGTGCAAACTTTGCACTGGAGCAAATGCTGTTTTGGTTTTGAATGAATTTGAATGAATGAATCTGCTTTGCTTGGTGTTTAAATACCGATTAACCCCAAGCTTGTTTTGTATACAGGAGCCCTACTTCAGTGCAAGGGGATTAAAATACTCTGTGCTCTGCGCCCACTTCCTCACAAAGTGCAGCAAAACACCTGGAGTTTGTTGCTCTGGATTTAATAAAATGAAGGAGTGTTAATGCTGTGTTCAGAACACTGTGAAGACCTGGTTCAATATCTTTCACAACAAATGTCTCTCGGTGTAAAAAGCAATGTGTCAAAATAGCGCGAGGTGCAACGGCTTTTATTTTTGCTTTCCGGTCATTGCTGTGGCTCCATCAGTGCAGACCCCAATGCAATTAGTCCAGCTGATTTCTGATGAAGTCATAAAATCATCTAACAGTATGAGCTCCTTGGCTTATTCCACACATACTGAACATAGGAGAGTAAATGGGACATTTTACAAATGTCTGGATTAATCGAGTTGTATGGCAACATCATTGTCACACAGCCGATCAATGCACTGCGAAACTATGTCTTCTGACATAAAAGTGATCCGTCGTTTGACAGTGTCATTTGCTTAAATTAAATTCAGGTTGTATTTCAGCTGCTCAGAAATATCAAACACATTGTTTATTATTATTAATAATAATAATAATAATAATAATAATAATAATAATAATAATAATAATAATAATAATAATAATAATAATAATAATTAGTCATTTAGCAGACATTTTTATCCAAAGCGACTTACAGAGACTAGGGGGTGAACTATGCATCAACAACTTCTGTTGCAGAGTCACTTACAATAGGACCTTAGCTTAGAAGGACAGAGAACAAGGAGGTTAGTGGGTCAGTGGTGAGTAACATAGTGTTTCCATGCGGGTCAATTTACACGTGAAATGGCGATGCGCGTGCACGTTTGGGAGAATTACTCGTGTAAATCAGGTTTGTGGCTGAAAAAAAAAAATGGCCAGAGAGGGATAGGGTAAATCTCATTTACTCGTGTAAATGACGAAACACATGGGAAAACCACACCCAGTTTCGCATGGAAACCTGCATTTCACGTGTAGATGTTAATGAGCGTGTTTATCCTTAACTATAAATATTGCAAGGGAGCAGGTGAGTTACTGTAGATTCCAAGATGGCAGAAAGTAAGTGGCTGACGGGTGGTTTTATGATTAGCAGTGGTGTAGTTCACCTTAATGATAATGGGGGTGCCTTTTTTATGATTGTTTTTTGCTGTGTCTGGCCTGTCATGTTGTATATCTCTTGTGGGTTAACAATTCTTTATAAAACCACTTACCATTAACTGCGTTATGCCTTGTTATAGTATTAAAGCAGCTGTTTGAGAATACCCTTGCTGTAAAAACTATGTTAAAGTTAAACACGAAGAGCAAGTGAGCTGCTTAAATGTTGTAAGAGAGAATTTGAAAAGTTTCTTTCTTTCTTTCATCACTTTTGTTACTTGAATTAACAATGTATAATTTCTAACAAAATATAGTTAAGCTTAACAGTTAATGTGAGTCTGCATTATTATTGCTTCTTTTGCTTTTTCTGTAAGTCAATGCTGCCTGTAAGCAGAAGCTGCCTGGAGTTGATAATCGGCTCAAAACAGATGTCTCAAGAGAGAATACACTGTAAGAAGGGGTGGGGTGGAGGCTAGTAGAAAACAGGAAAGTACTGAGAATGAACAGTTTGTGAAGGTTGATGTGACAAAAGGCACAAACAGTTTGTGGGGTGTATACTGATGTTGTTTTGCATGCATGCTGCATTAGAGAATTTTGAATTTCTCTCCAGCACTGTAACCTCGCTCTTGTGTGATTACAATAAAGCAACCTCAGGTTTTGAAACTGGAACTTGGTGTGTGACATATCTCTTTTCTTACAATGTCTAATTGAATTAATTCCTGTCCTTTTTTATCCCAGCTATGTCCAAAGACAACGCATGTCTGACATCCACGTTAATAAATATAGTTGGTGAACTGGAAGTCATGACCCAGCTTGATTGCCCAAAACTGCACAACAACATCCACCAAGTTGTTGATGCCCTCCCAGAACTGACCAAATAAAATTGAAAATGAACGTATTGATTGTGTTTTATTTGTTTGCATCATTAATATTTAACACAACAGTAAATCCAACACAACTTAAAAGAAAGGACAGCACGAGCCTCCTCAGATCACTGCTGTCTAATTGAAACTGACAGCTGAAGTAACCTTCACAGTTGCCAAGTCCTCTCATAATAAGCTGGGTTGGGCTTGTTTTTTGAGAGTCACCCTTAAACACCCATACTCTAACATGAGTGTGCTTGTTTTGGTCTTGTTTTGAAAGGCAGTGCCGCTTTTTTGGAGACTTGGCAACACTGGTAACCTTCCCCGTCTGTCTCACAGGCAGCCACTGATTCCTGAACACCTAATTTTGTTGTTGACAAGAGTTTGTGCAGGAGACAGCAGGCAGTGTTAATTTTGGGAGTGAACTAATGCTGCACTGCAGTCCGTTTCGTCAGTATCCGCCACCTTCCTTTAAGTACCCACTACGTGGTGTTGAATGCTTCCTCAGCAGCTTTCAGTCGTCCGGACGGGTAGGGTTTCTAAGCCAGGGTAGTATAAACAGCATCACCTGATCCCCTATATGCTGTATTGCCTGTATTTTCAGCCATGGTGATCTGCAATATCTGTTGGTCAGTTTCATTTTATACCTCCGAGTTAATTTTTAATTAATGAGTCGTAAGATAAATTAGCTGAAACAGTATTCACTACTAACGACATGACACCCCACTAATGACATTTGAAAAATAATTTGGGCAAGAGCAGTAAAACACATTATTAACCAACCAGGCACAAGATATTTTGCTTTAGTACAGCAGCTTAGAATCACTTGTGTACCAGTTCTCTTCATTTTCACAAAATTTCACTAGTAATCTTCAAAAACAGCACAAGTTCTTTACGCATAGCTGATTTACATATCAACCCCCACCTTTCCCATTCATTTGCATGAAGTCGGGTGAAAAGCCGGGTTCCCTTTCAATTCAAAGACGACCACCAGAACATTATGTATGGGATATGCCTGCCTATTGGTAGGTACTTTCTGAGCTCTCTATACCAGAGCTGCCGATAGGCCTTTTCACCCGACGTCATGCAAATGAATGGGAAAGGTGGGGGTTGATATGTAAATCAGCTATGCGTAAAGTACTTGTGCTGTTTTTGAAGATTACTAGTGAAATTTTGTGAAAATGTGGTTTCCATGCGCAGAGAACTGGTACACGAGTGACTCTAAGCTGCTGCAGTAAAGCAAAATATCTTGTGCCTGGTTGGTTAATAATGTGTTTTACTGCTGTTGCCCAAATTGTTTTTCAAATGTCATTAGTGGGGTGTCATGTCGTTAGTAGTATAGAGAGTTCAGAAAATACCTACTAATAGGCAGGCATAGCCTATATGTAATGTTTTGGTGGTCGTCTTCTCTTTCAGGGAACCAGGGTTACGGCAAGTAAGCTAACAATTTACTCGAGTAAAATAAACTGAGCGACTGGAAACCCAAAAAAGCATTTTACACAAGACATTTTTCTCAAGCAAATGTCTCCAGATAAAAAAAAAAAAAACACGCATGGAAACCCCATGATAGTGAGTCAGTGGCTGAGCTGGGATTTGAACTGGGAACTTCCTGGTAGCAAGCCCTTTTCTTTAATCACCTGTTGCACAATTAACAGGTTTCAGTTATGTTTCAATACAGTACCTAAGTTGGCTCCAAATAAATATGTTACTGTTAAAGGTGAGTACTGTATTAGTGTACAGCTATATCCTATGACATTCTATGACATCATTCAAATAAACTTTCCAGGCTCTACTGAAACTTTAGTGCATGTGTGTGCCTCTTTTGCTGGTAAGGGGGTTTGTTGTAACTGAATGTTAGATTGAGCAGTGTCATAAAACATGGAAATAATGCAGGTCATCAAGAATCTTTAAATATAATCTACTGAATCTCAATGTAATGTATAGGAATCCCCCTGCTTATTCATAAAAAAAAACAATAAGTAAAAATAATAATAAGTAGAATTAAATCAAATATAATATTTCATTAATGCAAATACAATATTGTTTTTGCATTTAGTTAGTATTCATTAAATAAAACTTGTTATTTGTTTCATAACGTTATTTGTTACATACACATCACCCACAGTTTAAAGAACATTTGGCTCATTAGTGAGCTCTGAAGCATTATTTTTAAATACTTGTGAAGGATGTGGAATATTATAAATGCTATGCCCTTCAACATGCATCTGGTATCCTAAATCTAAATGTGAAGTACACTGGAGGGCGAGGTTCAGGCTAAAATTAACACAACATATTTTTCTGTTTGAACGCCTTTATTGTTTAATTATTTATGTCCAGCTGTACTGAGAGGAATGGTACTTCCTCGCACCAAGTTATCAGCGAGAACTGCCAGAGAGAAGAAGTGAAAAGTATTCTAGATAGGCAGATCCAGAGTGTGTGAAGTTATTAATCATACTACAATTCAAGTCTAGAAATCATAAGAGTGAGGATCTCTACTGCTGCATGAGTACCCAAGAGCATTAATAAGTAATAGAAAAATGATCAGAGATTTCCTTTAACCTGATTGGTCAATATGAGGTCCTTGGTAAAGGACTTTGAATGTTATCGTTCAAACTATTTTTAATCAATTTTCCAAATCAATCTGCCAGAAAATCATTCTGCTTGATGAAAGAAAATCTCCATTCTAGTACATGCCCTCTGAACATATCAATGCAGACTAAGGCTGGGACCAAATCAAAACTTAGACAACCTGCTAATCGCACTTAACAAAACTGTATTTAATAGCGTTTTCTTTTTATGAGTAGAAGAAATAAGATACTTACAAAAAAAAAACAGTATTAAATACAGTTTTGTTAAGTGCGATTGGCGGGTTGTCAAAGTTTTGATTTGGTCCCAGCCTAAGTCTGCTTCCTTGCTGTCCTATATGTTCAATTTATCTATTTAAATTTAGCATCGCAAATAAAGTCAAAAAGAAAAAATATATATGAGAATAGTGTTTTTCCTAAAAATTTTTTTTTTTTTTCACCATACATTTTCTAATAGCAATAGAGCCCTCATAAGAGGGATTTACCTTCTGCTACAGCACTACTCATTATGTTTAATGTTCTCGCCTTTGGCTCGAGGCATTTAACAGCACAAGGCTTACCAGACATTTGGCTTTTGCAGTTGGAGATAGTAGCTCGGTTTTGGGGGGAGGAGAGAGAGACAGAAGCTAGGACTTGAGCCCCGTCTGAGGGGGCGACTTAGAGTCGAATAAAAAATAATAAGGTCAATTTACATTTTAAGCAAAGTGAGCTGAAATAAAAATCTGCTATAAATGACATTGGTTTTGTTTTTTGAGTCAGATGTTGTGTTGCTTACCTGAAATTTTGGAGTTAAAACCAAAGCAAATATGACAGTAACTGAAAAATAAAGAAATGTGTTCACTCCCCTGAAATTGTTATATAGTTCTATTTCCTGACATGTTGTGTAAATAGTTTCCTATGTGCAGTATGTCATGGTTTATTCATGACTTATGTTATAATATAGAAAAGGAATGATATATGTCATACCAATACCATGGTAAGCTAATTGTCATACAGAAGTTATCTTGTGAGAACGTAGATTTCCAGTCCAGTAGCAAATCCCCAAAGGTTCTCTGGTGCACTCTGCTGGTATTGAGTTTACACAGGATTGCAGCATCAATGCAGCAGAGTTTGTCTCAAGGATATTCCTAACCCTATGTTCCTAACCCTGTATGTCGCTTATCCAAACATTGATAATCACAACCTACAGTAATGTGTAGGTTGTTATTACAGTATCAAACAGCAAACTATTTATATAATAACAATACATTAAATAACCATTTGAAAACATCATTTTAAATGTGTATTAATATATATATATATATATATATATATATATATATATATATATATATATATATATATATATATATATTACTAGTACTGGCAATTAATGTTGGACTATAATACATTTTTCTGTTATCGATTTTCTGCTGTAAATTATCACGATAACCATGATTATCGGCTGAATAAATCTGAATAAAACCTAGTTACTATACAAATAAAATGACATTGCTTCAAGGTATCTGAAATAAGTCAGTATTAAGCATCAATAGCAACTATTATTATTATTATTATTATTATTATTATTATTATTATTATTATTATTAATTATTATTATATGCAACTGGGAAGCTGAAGGAGATCACTATCTTATGTTACATTAGGACTTCAGGACTCTACAATGGCTATTATCAAGCATACAATATTCAGGATGTAAACTGATCATAGATTAATTACATTTAGAAATACATACATGCCTATCTATGTAGCACATTTACAAAAAACAGGTTTAGTCTGTTAACTTTCCCATCATATTCAGAATACAAATATTTAAATCATTGTAGTCCTGCCCACTTGGGGGCACTCCCACCACTCCCACTCGCAGGTGACTCACAGTGTCAGATTGTCCTCTCTCTCTCTCTCTCTCTCTGAGCAACATGTCTAATCATGACTGCCTCTGTGCAAGTGAGCTTTTCAGAGCAGTTACATTTTCACTAAGTCGTGTGATACTTTTTTTTTTCTTTCAGCAAACCACACAGGGAAGTATTGCATTCAGATGTAATGACATTTATCTCCACACAGCGAATCTATTGATTTACCATTTTTCTCTTTATGTACCTAACCCTACTGTATGTACTCATCGACCTACATAACATTTACATATTTAGCTGTTGTTAACTGCTACTTCTTTTAGCATATACTGCAGTTTACACTATACTAAGTCCATGTAGTAATTAACCAGTCACTCAACAATATGCCTGCTTATTGTAAATCAGGTGGCTGATTATTAAAAAGTCATAATCATCTTGAAAACCAACACTACATGCATATATGTATCCACAACACTTTTGTCAGTGTTGTCAAACCCATTTGGTACTAAAATGGTGAAAAATAACATCTGTACACAGGATGAGGTACATTTTTTATTTTTATGAGTACAGTTCGTAAGTACAATATCTGATAGAATGGAACCTCAGGCTTATTCAGTCATGCCTGTCCCTTCTAGAGGCCTGGGTTCAAATCAAATTCACGCCACAAGGGAATTTAATTTGGTAGTCTCGATGGTAAATAGCATGTAGATGACAATACAATCTTAAGACAATAATAAAAATGTAGCAAATGAAGACCAGGGAACACAGCAGTTGCTTACAATATAGAGCTTTCAGGGATAATCTTTATCTTTTACAGCACAGGTTATTATACTTTCTCAAGAGACAAGGTAATGTGGCATATGACAAGAAAGAAGAAATACCATGACATGCCTAACAAAGAGTTCAGAACTGTTAGGTAGTGTATATGACTATAGAATTACAGAGGACCTTACAGCAAATGTACAATATATCAGTTATTTAATGCTTAAATTATTATGCAAATCTAAATGTCAGTGTACGGGTTGATTCATTACTAAAAGTAGCTTCAAATTACATTAGTCCCCCATGATATTTGCAATCATTCTCAGAGGTTCAGAAGCTGCTCTTCAGATCTAATAGCTAGTTTTGCCATGTATTAAGTCAGTCAAGTGTACTGTATGTCAATACTGGCACTCTTAATGTACAACTGCCCACAGATCAGTTGGCTTATTCTATTGTATTTGTATAGTCGTTAGTGATATTATTCAAGTCAATGAATCGCCCTGGGGGAAACACTGATGGGATTTATATTGAGGAGTAGTTATAAACTTATACACTGTTTAGATCATTCAAAGGCATTGATGCATGTTTATTTTCAGGGAGAGACCCTTGTTACATTAGTATCAAATATCACTCTTCCTGCTTTTCACGAAAAGCAGCGGATTCCGATTTAAACAAACATGCGATATCTTGACAAAGGTATGTTAACTGCAGAAAAAAAATTACATACAGTACATCATAAAGGGGGAGTGCGTGCCTCCATGCAATACTTTAGATTAAGTACTGCACAACATCATCCATTCATCCCTGAATTTAGGGTTTTTTTTAAACGATGTTGCTGTTCCTCTACATAGTAAAAGCTGTACAGCTCTAAAAATACTTTTTTTATGTACAGTATATAGCAACCTTCAAATTTTATGAAACATGGTGAAAAGATCAATTCAAATGCAGTAAACTATTATATACTTTTAAAAAATATTATTCTTAACAGTGTGACTGCTTTCCTTTATTGACATTTCGATTACACACTGCGCACATACATAATTAATACTGTTTTTCTTTTATGAATATAAAGATAATGGAAAATCAAGTTCTTTATTGTGAACTTCCCCACATTGTCTTGTGAACAGCCTCTGATGTGACCTGGAAGTACCCTCTTCTCTATGCTGAGAAAGGGGGCTCGGAGAACTAAGATTGAGGCTTACTGATGTGGTTTTGCTTTGAGCTGTGGAGTACTGTGCCCGTCCATATTTCTCATATTATTATTTTTAGTGTGCATCATCATAACAATGGATGTGATGATCATTTTTTAGAAAACAGAGAATGATACAATAGTGAAGCATATAATGAAAGTGAGTAGTTTTTATAATTTGTAAGATATACTAGGCACAAGGCTAGAAGAACAGAGAGCATTTCAGGAGCTATGGAACCCTCATCTATACATATTTATATTTACTAATATCCATCCATCTATTGTAACAAACATGTGTTTACCCTGGAAAAAATGTGCAACAACACCATGGGATCAAGTTGATTACCACTCACATGCCTTGACATTTTCACCCAAACACATTGAATGACCTTTACAGACCTTAGTCTGCTTATCTCTCTTGTTCTTGGGATGTGGCACAGGCTAACACCAGAACCTACAGTTTAAAAAAAAAGAAAAAAAAACAGGCACTCCCTTTTCTAAATAACTGTAAATCTGTAAACAAATAGATTTACCAATAATTCAGAGGACTACAGTGTGTAAATAAGAGTGCATGAAATAACTGTACAAAGGACACAGAACACAGAAGAGTTATGTACATGTAGATCTCATTGCAAACCACTTTAAAGAAAATCCATTAAAAAAAAAACATCTTAAATAAGCCAAAAAATATGAAGCATTATTCAGCAAAATTATCTGGTCCGAAAAATAGAGAAAAAAGAGGAAAGCCTTATGTAATGGGGTGACCCACGTCACTTTATTTAGGCACGGTTGATTTTGTTATTGTAGTATATTCACGTTTTGATTTGTCACATTTCATTTAATGTTAGTTAGTTTGTTTTATTTTAACACATTTATAAAGCACGTTTATTTTGGCACGTAACTTTGTTGTAGATTTGTACATATCTCACAAGCACGTTGATGCTCTCCTGTTCTCGGCCCCCATAGGTGCTAATGGAACAATTTGAAGAAGCTGAGCACCTGGTATAAAAGTTCCTGATTTCATCCGTTCGAGAGATTGGATTTTGTCGTTGAAGTGAACCCGGGTTTGTCTGGAGAGGAGGATGGATGCACAGCCAGCAGGAGCAGAGAAGGAATTGGACTTCCTGGTTTGTGTTCAGCTGTGGGTTGGAGAAATAAGAAAAATGACTGAAACAGACGCTGACATTTAGAGCGAGGCTCCTGCTGTGCTTCCTGTCTCCTTTGTTTTTAACTGTTTTGGATTATAGTATTTTTTAAAAGCCATTGGGGGTTTTGGCGGAGTGCTGGAGATGAAGAGTTTTTAAAGTATCGGTTTTATTGTTGTTTTTAGTAAGCCCTGTCTTCGTGATTGTCTCGAGCAGCACTGCACTTTGTTTTTAATTATAATTAACCATGTATTGTTTTTATTGAACAGTGCAAACCCCATGCCATGACTGTGTATTCTAGACTTGTCCTATTTGTTAAATATAGTTAATCACCTGTATTTAATAACACAATGTTCATTGCCCTACATATTGTTGTGGTCTTAGTTTATTTCCTTCTGGTATTCTGTCTGACTGATCCCACCCTGACTGAAAAGAACGAGTGCCCCTCCTGGATGCTACACTTAAATGATGAAAACCTTGTACCTACAGTTAACCATGGAGGTGGCTTGATCATGATATTGGGGCATTTTAGCAGTTCAGGGACTGGAGACATTGATGTGATTGAAGATTGAAAGAAAGCAGCCATGTATCACATTGTATTCTACAAATAGGCTGATTGGCAGACAGTTTATCTTCCAACACAACAATGATACAAAGCATATGGCTAAGCCAACTGGAATTCTTGAAGAAAGATAAGTGTTCTGGAATGGCCTTCACAATCACCAGATCTCAATCCAATAGAAATGCTTTGGACTGATCTGAAAAAAGCTGTAGTCAAGCATTGTGTATCCAATCTGTCTGAGCTGAAGGAAATATGCAAGACAGAATTGGCCCAGATGTAACATACTGGTTAAGAATTATCATAAATGTCTGAAAACCATAATAAAAGCAACACATGAAATATAAAGCAGGGGTGCAAATACTATTGTCATGAATAAATATTTATTAATTTTTAATATATATATAGATTGTTTGTTAAACTACCATAAATTGTGTATTTTGGTCTTTGTCATATTAATAACCATTTGTCCAGTCTGCATACAATGTTACTGAGGTTTTATTTGTAACCACCGCACAGGTGCCCAGATTTATTTATTTTCCTTATTTATTATTTTATTTAGTTTAGCCCGCAGAGGGCACTGTTGTCCGTGGTCTGGATACTGCCGTCAGTAAACCAAAACCACGGGGTTACCAACACAGGTATCCCAGTCCGTGCACCTTCAAGTGCTCAAAAATAATAATGAAAACAGAAGGCGAAAGAAAAAGGGAAAATAAAACACAGTAATAAAACTACAAACAAAAGTGCTACTTCTGCAATGCCCCCACTGCCGCTAAGCCGGTCAGCACGGGTCTCCGTCCTACACTCGGCTATGCCTATACGCCGGGGTTGGCCAGGGTTCCCCGTACTTCTACACACGTCCCCTCGGGTACGTGTCTATTTATATTGCTCTGTGCAAATTAGTTTTGGGTTTTTATGAACGGCTGCCCCTCAGCCGGGCTTGCCTGCTCCTTGTTTCACGCTGGCCT
Source organism: Acipenser ruthenus (assembly GCF_902713425.1). Classification (NCBI taxonomy): domain Eukaryota; kingdom Metazoa; phylum Chordata; class Actinopteri; order Acipenseriformes; family Acipenseridae; genus Acipenser; species Acipenser ruthenus. The sequence goes on along the minus strand of NC_081194.1, from coordinate 68,398,315 downwards.
TTTCTGCCAGCAACACTGTATTTCCCCCAACACGGCCACCCGAGCGCATAACCAAGCCAGTTCTTATGGGCCGAGCAGTCTCCCAAGGCCCACCCCTCAGCCACTCGGAGAGAGGGAAAGCACACACACCCTCTTCCCCACCTCTCCGTGTCATCGCCATGACCGACAGGCGGATCCCACGAGACTGCTGCCCTCTACCTGCAGTAATACGGATGTGCCAGACAGTCAGTCCAGATCTCCCCTGTTACAGACACCTAAAATAATTGTCCAGTATGCCAACAAAATAAATACAAAAATATGAAAAAAAAAACTAATTTCTGTAAATATAGCATCTTTGTAAGAAAAATTATATGAGTATATATATAAATAAATAATGTAAATGAGTTTAAATTGATTGTGTTTATCGTAACAAAAATCAACAATGTATATATATTATTACGAAGAGGCCTACATACAGTACATCATGTTTGGTAGGTAGTTCTCATGAAAGACGTTGGGTCTGCTAGCGTTCATTCAAATGTATGTGAAACTAACACCTATACGAAAGTAAATCAATTTAGTGAAAACCACAATGCTCTCGAGTAAATAAACATATACTAAGAACCAAATCATATACTATACAAACAAATACATACATTGTAATAAGGGATACAAGGGTTACTTTGATGTACATGTGAAAACCTAGGTGTATTTATTTACTCCAATGATGAAATAATACAGTAAATATTGCCATTTGCCTTATGTCTTATTCTGCATCACAATGTTAATTAAATAAAATAACCTCAACCACTGTAAAAAGTTACAAAGTATGTTGGTTATTCAATGAGATTTAGAGGAAATCAAGATGGATTGAAGAATTTACAGAATATAATATATACATTTATGATTTAAACACACAACAGATTTTAAAAACAAAAAAGTAGTATAATTCCTAAATGTTACTACTTAAGCGATAGAGCCAGTCGATGATGGATCTACCATGTGATAGTTGACCGTTACTGGAGTTACAGACGTGCTCAAATTTGTTGGTACCCTTATAGCTCATTGAAATAATGCTTCATTCCTCCTGAAAAGTGATGAAATTAAAAGCTATTTTATCATGTATACTTGCATGCCTTTGGTATGTCATAGAATAAAGCAAAGAAGCTGTGAAAAGAGATGAATTATTGCTTATTCTACAAAGATATTCTAAAATGGCCTGGACACATTTGTTGGTACCCCTTAGAAAAGATAATAAATAATTGGATTATAGTGATATTTCAAACTAATTAGTTCCTTTAATTAGTATCACACGTGTCTCCAATCTTGTAATCAGTCATTCAGCCTATTTAAATGGAGAAAAGTAGTCACTGTGCTGTTTGGTATCATTGTGTGCACCACACTGAACATGGACCAGAGAAAGCAAAGGAGAGAGTTGTAAAAAAAGAAAATAATAGACAAGCATGGTAAAGGTAAAGGCTACATGACCATCTCCAAGCAGCTTGATGTTCCTGTGACAACAGTTGCAAATATTATTAAGGAGTTTAAGGTCCATGGAACTGTAGCCAACCTCCCTGGGCGCGGCCGCAAGAGGAAAATCGACCCCAGAGTGAACAGAAGGATAGTGCGAATGGTAAAAAAAGAACCAAGGATAACTGCCAAAGAGATACAAGCTGAACTCCAAGGTGAAGGTACGTCAGTTTCTGATCGCACCATCCGTCGCTTTTTGAGCAAAAGTGGGCTCCATGGAAGAAGACCCAGGAGGACTCCACTTTTGACAGAAAAACATAAAAAAGCCAGACTGGAATTTGCTAAAATGCATATTGACAAGCCACAATCCTGGGAGAATGTCCTTTGGACAGATGAGTCAAAACTGGAGCTTTTTGGCAAGTCACATCAGCTCTATGTTCACAGACGAAAAAATGAAGCTTTCAAAGAAAAGAACACCATACCTACAGTGAAACATGGAGGAGGCTCGGTTATGTTTTGGGGGTGCTTTGCTGCGCCTGGCACAGGGTGCCTTGAATCTGTGCAGGGCACAATGAAATCTCAAGACTATCAAGGCATTCTGGAGCGAAACGTACTGCCCAGTGTCAGAAAGCTCTGTCTCAGTCGCAGGTCATGGGTCCTCCAACAGGATAATGACCCAAAACACACAGCTACAAGCACCCAAGAATGGATAAGAACAAAACATTGGACTATTCTGAAGTGGCCTTCTATGAGTCCTGATCTGAATCCTATCGAACATCTATGGAAAGAGCTGAAACTTGCAGTCTGGAGAAGGCACCGATCAAACCTGAGACAGCCGGAGCAGTTTGCTCAGAAAGAGTGGGCCAAACTACCTGTTAACAGGTGCAGAAGTCTCATTGAGAGCTACAGAAAACGTTTGATTGCAGTGATTGCCTCTAAAGGTTGTGCAACAAAATATTAGGTTAGCGGTACCATCATTTTTGTCCATGCCATTTTCATTTGTTTTCTTATTTACAATATTATGTTGAATAAAAAATCAAAAGCAAAGTCTGATTTCTATTAAATATGGAATAAACAATGGTGGATGCCAATTACTTTTGTCAGTTTCAAGTTATTTCAGAGAAAATTGTGCATTCTTTGTTTTTTGTGGAGGGGTACCAACAGATTTGAGCACGTCTGTATGTGTCTCGAGCTGAAGGCGGGGGTGCTAGCGAAAGTCAAGGTCATCTACTATTAAATAGCTTCTATTAAAACATTTTCTTCAGTCACATGCAATGTTATTTAGAGTACCAGTACACATTTAAAGAATCCAATCAACATTTTCACAAATATCCCAATTCTAAATGTTATACAAACTGCAGCAGAGCTGAAAAGTAGAACATTATTAAACAATGCATTAGGGCAGCACATTTGTTTTGCAGTAACAATGAACAAAGTGTACAATTTTCAAAACAAAAGTTTGTGGGTTATCAAGTTTTTCCACCACATCATGTTTAATTTACCAGAAAGTAGTTTTGATGGGGAATACGCAAAATGCAGTGAATCTGATATTATAGCAGGGCACCCCTGAAATAATACTGACGCCACAACACAATAAGGATTATGCACCTCAGAACATACTTAAAAGACCAACTTCAGTTCCTTTATTGGGTGGTAATGGACACGGAAATAAAGTGTGTTGCCTTATGAGGTAGGTAATTTGAGGCCCATTATCAAAAGAAAGAATGGAAGCCTCTGCCCAGTAATGATTGATGACATAATACCAGAGAACCGAAAGTTTAATTGTGCCATGATTCAATGTTGCACATTAGTCTTTATTCCTGTAATAAGAATGGCACATTCCTGAAAAAATAGTATTTGATGAAAATCAATAATATGTTACTCACTGTGCAGTTCTGGTCAATATGCTTTTATTAGAAAATGATTCAGTGCCATCATGCCTGCTGGAACATCACAGCATCAACCGTGAATCAAACTCAAAATCAATCCTCTGGAGTACTGGATTTTTCATATTGACTTGCTATAATGAAAGCTCAGTTCACATCTATTGGACAGCAAATACTGAACAAAGACACAAGTGGTCCAAATGTATTTCATTATCCACCAAAACCAACCAATCAATACTTTGCACCAACAAAAGCAATCAGTCCTGTACCCAATCACAGCCTGTCAGCTCGACTGAAGCAGGGGCACCGAGGCCAGGGAGGGCAGAGGGCAAGTCTGTACCCATTGCTTCTATTCCTGAAATACATATACTTGTGTGTGGGTATGTATTACTATCAATGTGTGGTCAAAATTTGAGAAAATGTCCCAAAAAAGATAGTAGCTCCTGAAAAAACGACGTTGTAGGGACATCCCCACTTTGTAAAACACCTTTTTAAGAAGTAAATGTCAAAAAAAAAAAAAAGGTGCCAAAATATTTAGTTTGTTGTCAACTTTCACCCTATGTGGAGTTTTGTCTGACGAGTTAGAAATAGTAAATAAAAACATAGTGAGAGTTAATGAGAAGTCCCCACAAATATATGAATGAAAACGTGTATGTGTGTGTGTGTGTGTATGTGTGCCTGTGCGTGTGCGTGTGAGTGTGTGTGTGAGAGTGTGAGTGTGAGTGTGTGTGTGTGTGTGTATTATAGGGCTGTATCTTTTCTTTGTAAAAAATGGCTTATTTCACATAATTTGATGGTCAATGTTTTACAATTAAACAATCTTTATTAAAGCAGAAACAAATTGCATTGTCAATTTCTAAATTATTATACAGCAAATGTGTCTAAATATTTAAATGCTTACCTGAAAAACAGTACAGATGAACCTGTTTTATATCGCCTTGCTTAATATCATAACCCGTTTATTATCACGATTTTTCAAAAATCACTTGCCATGCACCATAGGTTATATGAGAAATTACCTCTCTTAATATCATCTCACAAACCTGCTTATTGTCAAGTTTTGTGCAGCCTGTCAAATGCTGTGTGGCCAGGCTTTACTAAGTAACCACGTGATATAATAATCATCTCAGCTGATAAATTGACATTTTGTGCAGCTTGTCAAATGCAGTCTTAATGGGATACAGTTCAGCTACAAAACACCAACATCACCAAATATTTCTTCTTTCTTTTCGCTCCTGGTGCAATAGGGTGCGACCGCATGCGATGCACTATATATAGAGATGCTGCTCTCTTCTTGGGTCACGTACTCCCATTCCTGGGCAAGTTGAAGGACTGTCTGTAGTGACCGGGGTTTGGCAATAGTGCTCAATAAGTTGAGAATATAAGGAAGTCCTAGCTAAATTTAGAGCACCTCTGTACACAAGCAGATGTTTGTTTAAAGGCTTGAGAGAAAACAGTTGTGAGACCAGTTTTCCTCCACAAGCGCTCAGTGTACAAGATCCACAGTGTACCAGGGAGAGGAGCAAGAAAATGAGACAGAGTGATTTTTTGGAGGGGCTAAATAATTCAAAATATCAATAAGTATATCATTATATAACTCTACCGCTTTTCCAAGGAAGAATACTGAACTGCACACAGAGAGACGTTAATAGTCTCAGAGACTGCAGCCGAGTCCACTGACCTCAAATTACGAAATGCAATAGTGCGCTTATTAAAAGGAGCTATAGGGATTTGCAAATTCAGTAACACAGCTAAGTGATCTGAAATGCCCAACTCATGTACTTGCAGATTGGAAAATGTCAAGCCAAATTAATTTACAAGATCGAATATACAATCTCTGGTAAAGGACCTTGAATGTTATCATTCAAACTATTTGCAATCTATGTTCGAAATCAATTCACGTTCTCTGAATATTGTCTTTCAATCCAGACTAAAGTCTGCTTCCTTGCTGTTCTAAGTGTTCAATCTATTGTATCTATTTAAATTTAGTATAGAAAATAAAGTTTAAAAACAAAATCAAGAATAGTGTTTGTTGTCAGTAGCAATGCAGTAATCACAAAAGCAATAGTCTTCGATTTGAATGGAAAATAAATCAAACAACTGGATGCAGACTGAGTACTTTCAGCAACTTTGTTTTACCACATCAGAATAACAAAAGACATTGTGCTCTGTTCTCTAAGCTAGGAGGCTTTGAATACACTTTATGAACACCTTGTGAACACGTTACTGAACAAACAGCACAATCTGTCTTTTACTATTATTATTATTTATTTCTTAGCAGACGCCCTTATCCAGGGCGACTTACAATTGTTACAAGATATCACATTATTGTTACATACAATTACCCATTTATACAGTTGGGTTTTTACTGGAGCAATCTAGGTAAAGTACCTTGCTCAAGGGTACAGCAGCAGTGTCCCCCACCTGGGATTGAACCCACAACCCTCCGAGAACAGAGCCCTAACCACTACTCCACACTGCTGTAGGCTATCTGATACTGTATTTTCTAGGACCTAATGGTAACTTAAATACTGATTGCTGTAGATTTTAGTGAGGGGAGGGGTTACTTTTTGTCCCAGCTTTTTTCATTTCCAATGAACTGAGCTAGTGGAATCCTTTGATATTTTAATATGGTAGCTTTTATGAGAAAATGTGACTCTCAATTGCTATGTAACAGTATTTCAATATAACTTACATACATAAAACTATCTTCAAATGTATATTTAGAATCCTAAAGTCCATATACCAGCTATCTGATAGAGTAAATACTGCTCCACCCGCCATTCAAACAATTTGCCTACATAATCACATTAATGTGTTAATAAGTTGCACCTTATGCATTCAGTTTACGAAAGGTAATATCAGAACATTTAAACATGTATTCCCATTAATTTGTTTAGAACAGGCAAGATAGCACAGTATATTATATGAATGACCATGCTTTTATTCCCCTCCACAGAGAATTAAGTTATCAAGCATACTTATATTTGCCATCAAAGGAAATAATCACATGGGTTATCCGTAGTTTATACCATCATATGGTTCCCATTAAACAGATTTACTATACATTCCTTGAATGCTTACTTTTGACCCTCAATGTCTGGTAAATGTGCTTACAGAAACACATATATTCCATAAATACAATTCTAGAGGACAAATTTACTGAAATATTAATTAGGGTCAGCAGTGTGGAGTAGGGGTTAGGGCTCTGGACTCTTGACCGGAGGGTCATGGGTTCAATCCCTGGTTGGGGACACTGCTGCTGTACCCTTGAGTAAGGTACTTTACCTAGATTGCTCCAGTAAAAACCCAACTGTATAAATGGGTAATTGTATGTAAAAATAATGTGATATCTTGTAACAATTGTAAGTCGGCCTGGATAAGGGCATCTGCTAAGAAATAAATAATAATATTATACTTTCCAACTAGTTGGTGTCATTCACATAGGAAATACTGCATAGGACATCTTCAGAATATAACAAAAATACAACCAGTTTGTTTTGGTTTGTGCATTTGAATGGTTAAATTGTTAATACAAGACATCAGACTAACTTTATTTGTATTAAGGTTAGCCCATTACTATATTTAAGTGAAATACAGTAGATTTAATTAAATATGACCAGCCAATGAACCCCAACCATCTAACTAGTTTTGATATCTTGAACCAATCCATTGTTGAAAAGGTGGGTCCATGGTATGGAAATATTTTGGCAGCAGAACATGAGAAATGTACTTGAGTGGAACCAAGTTGACAACACATGGAGTGCTGTTATACAGGAACAAAATTCCCCAGAAGCAATGATAAACATGGTTTGTTTTTCCAACTAACCACTTTGGAATTTTGCTAATTGTGTGAGGCCTTTCTGACCATATGGTACAACACCCTACTCATTAATATATCGTGAATAGTCCAAAATATCCTAAAATTGATAAATAGTTATTTGTGATTTAAATAGCATTGTCTACCTTTCCTTGTGTTTGATTTGTTAACAACCCACAACCTCTCTTGCAGTTACCTAACATGGCCTGGCAATATCTCCTCTGCCAAGAGAGTTTCAGGCACCTTCAAACCTACTACATCTTCTAAGCTGCACGCAAAACATACTGCGATACAGGTGATACTGTTTTGAAAAGTGGATGGTTTGTAGAGGCATAAATGGATAGTCATTGGAAAATTAATTAATTATGCCCTGCAGGGGATGAAATCCTAATGATGGGGAACCCAGTGAGTGCAAAATAAGTTATACATTCATGCACTATGCCCATAAGCTTGTACAAACCATTCACTTTCAGAACTGTACCACATCATGTACTTATGGCCCTAAAGTCAGTGCCGGTTTTAAGATGTAATAGGTAAGGCATTTTAGCACAATGGTGTAAGCAATCAAACTGTGTTTTGTGAACTCCTGTTTGTATGTAATTCACACAGGTAAAGGCATGCTTTTGTATAGCACAGTTATGCGTCTGTATGGTATTTTATTTTGCACACAGTGAATGTTTTTTAAGAAATGATTGCATACTACAAAATAATGAGTGAAGTCAAATAATAGAGTTTCTATGGTCATATGTTTCAAGCTTCTTATATTTCAAGAGATATGGGGCTCTAACAGAGGGAAATTAAGGATTTTAGGGGATTGCCATTATTCCCCATGTACTATTTTGCAGTATATGGATAGATACTGAATACTGCTGATCAAGTGGGGATCCAATGGTTAACTTGACATGAAATGACTCAGTTTTCTCCAATGATCTAGCTGCAAAAAGGCCACATGATTACCACACAGGAACTGATTAGATACCAGGAAGAAACAGTTTTATTTGAATCTCAAATTAAAGTAAAAAAAAAAATCCAGTGATGATGCTAGGAATGTTAACACACATAAAGGCACTTTTTCTAAATTGATTTTAAAAATACTATAACAAATACATTCAAATAGAAGTTGTGCTGTCATTTACAGGTTCAGGTCTTATCTCTCTGATAGGTTTCAATTCGTTTTGTTGGGGAGTTGAAATTGACATTGTCTGTGGTGTTCCACAGGGCTCAATTTTAGATCATTTGTTATTTTCATTATAATATGATACATTTACGTGACATTGTCCACCAACAGAGTGAACCCATTGTTACCCTGATGATACTCAGGAAATACTTCTGCTGGGGCGTTATTAGTTGCTTGCCTTGCTGACATCAAGTGTTGGAGGTCTCAGAACATTTTAATGTTGAATTCTGATAAAACAGAGGTTATGCTAGTGGGCTCGCAGAGTCAACTAAAAAATTCTGGTTCACTTGAGTTAGACTTTAGCAGTCTCTCATTAGAACTAAAACTAAAAATTAGAAATCTGGGGGTCATCTTTCATTCAAAACTCATGTGAGGAAAGTTACTAAAGTATCCTTTAATCATTTGAAAAATATAGCTATACTTAGACCTATGATTTCTGTATCTGATGGTGAAAGCCTTTGTTTCATGTAGAATTGATTATTGTAATGCACTTTTCTCTGGTATCTCAAAATGTGTGGGGTCTTGCTTACAGCTCATTCAGAACATGGGAGCTAGAATTCTGACTAAAACTAGAAAAAGTGAACATACAGTATTACCCCTGTTTGGGCCTCTTTGCTCTGGCTCCCTGTGCAGTTTAGAATTGGTTTTAAGATGTTGCTTTTAAATTATAAGGCCCTGAATGGATTATTATTATCATTTATTTCTTAGCAGACACCCTTACACAGGGCGACTTACTGTCGTAAACAAAAATACATTTCAAGAATCACAGTACAAGTATTAATACAATTAAGAGCAAGATAAAATACAATGACTTCAGTTCTAGTAAGTACAAGTATATGACAAAATACAATGACAAAATACGATGGATTAGCACCCAGTTACTAACAGGAATTATTGACCCTGTGCACTCCTAACTGCACTTAGATCACAGGATGCGGGGCTGCTGGTTATTCTTAGAGTGAATAAAAATAACACGAGAGGAAGGGCCTTTACTTGTAAAGCTTCTAAATTATGTAATGTTTCACCTTCTTCCGTCAGGGAAGCTGGGTTTCTTACTGTTTTTAAGCCAAGATTGAAAGAGTATTTTTACAAAATAGCTTGTCTATCTTAATTTTTCTATTTTACAATCAAAACTGCATTTTCAATCAGGACAATCTTGCATTAAATAACCACCTTTATTATAATACAAAATCTCATAGATTTCCAAAACGTTTAACCCAACAATGGGTGAATAAAAATAAGTAGAGTAAAAATAGTGAGTGAGGTGGTGGTGGTGAGGTTGCGAGTGAGGTGGTGGTGGTGAGGCTGCGAGTGAGGTGGTGGTGGTGAGGCTGCGAGTGAGGTGGTGAGGGTGAGGCTGCGAGTGAGGTGGTGGTGGTGAGGCAGCGAGTGAGGTGGTGGGGGTGAGGCTGCGAGTGAGGTGGTGGTGGTGAGGCAGCGAGTGAGGTGGTGGGGGTGAGGCTGCGAGTGAGGTGGTGGGGGTGAGGCTGCGAGTGAGGTGGTGGTGGTGAGGCTGCGAGTGAGGTGGTGGTGGTGAGGCTGCGAGTGAGGTGGTGGGGGTGAGGCTGCGAGTGAGGTGGTGGGGGTGAGGCTGCGAGTGAGGTGGTGGTGGTGAGGCTGCGAGTGAGGTGGTGGGGGTGAGGCTGCGAGTGAGGTGGTGGGGGTGAGGCTGCGAGTGAGGTGGTGGTGGTGAGGCTGCGAGTGAGGTGGTGGGGGTGAGGCTGCGAGTGAGGTGGTGGGGGTGAGGCTGCGAGTGAGGTGGTGGTGGTGAGGCTGCGAGTGAGGTGGTGGTGGTGAGGCTGCGAGTGAGGTGGTGGGGGTGAGGCTGCGAGTGAGGTGGTGGTGGTGAGGCTGCGAGTGAGGTGGTGGGGGTGAGGCTGCGAGTGAGGTGGTGGTGGTGAGGCTGCGAGTGAGGTGGTGGTGGTGAGGCAGCGAGTGAGGTGGTGGGGGTGAGGCTGCGAGTGAGGTGGTGGTGGTGAGGCTGCGAGTGAGGTGGTGGTGGTGAGGCTGCGAGTGAGGTGGTGGGGGTGAGGCTGCGAGTGAGGTGGTGGTGGTGAGGCTGCGAGTGAGGTGGTGGTGGTGAGGCTGCGAGTGAGGTGGTGGTGGTGAGGCTGCGAGTGAGGTGGTGGGGGTGAGGCTGCGAGTGAGGTGGTGGGGGTGAGGCTGCGAGTGAGGTGGTGGGGGTGAGGCTGCGAGTGAGGTGGTGGGGGTGTGGCTGCGAGTGAGGTGGTGGTGGTGAGGCTGCGAGTGAGGTGGTGGTGGTGAGGCTGCGAGTGAGGTGGTGGTGGTGAGGCTGCGAGTGAGGTGGTGGTGGTGGTTAGGGAGGAGGTGGTAATTCGAAACATGGCAAAACTGAGGTTTATATACCTTATAGGTTAATAGGAACTTGCCGGTAATAGGCTTGTAGATTAACCAATGAATGTACCAGGCACATGTACTATAGATTTCCTACCTGAAAACCTTGCAAGCTTTATATTCTTTTTGTCCTTTTTTTAAATTCTAATTGTATTACATTTTTGTTTTAGACTCTTTTTAATTCTTCTATTTCTACAAACTATCTTTTTAACAATGAAAACCAATTTTTTTAAATCACTTTTTTTAAAATTTCTGCTTTATCAAATTCTGTATTAACTGAATGGTTAATTGTTCATTTTCTTTGAGTGTTAGAAGCGCTTTGGGATCCTTATGCTGAAAGACGCTATAGAAATGTAAATTGTTGTCGTTGTTGTTGTTGTTGTTGGAACTCTCCAGTACTACTGCAGAACAAACACAACCTGACAATCAATAAAAGAGTAATCATTTATTATCTCATTTTTTTGTTTAATATGAAAAAAAAATGTACAGGCACGAAATTCTTAATGTCAAAACACACCATTACATTAAAATTGGACAATCACAAAATGGTTGTTCTATTTTAGCCATATGGGACTGGAATTTAATCAGTGAATCACGGTTCAGAATATTCCCAGCCAGTCTCTGTTTGATTTTAATCTGTTCATGAAAACAAACACTAAACATATTTTCAATCATGTGTCAATTGCTTTGATGTTTTCTTCATGATAAATGGTTTTTCTTTCAAGATAAACATCTAAATATTACATATTCTTGACATATATATTCTTGACTAAACATACAGCCGTTTCACAAATCAGCTGTATTAAATCTGTATGCTTTCAATTCAAGCGGCAGCAGGGTATTACATTCCTTACAAATTACTTTTAGGATAAAAGGGGGCAAAAGTTCAACACATGTGTTTTGACATTTAGCTCATGCATACTTCTTCAAAGTCATTAAAAATTCAGCTTTCATAATAAAATGTGGTGGGGGAAAAGGGTTATTATACAGAGATTAGCTCTTTAAAAATACATTTCTTTAATTCAGTTTGTTATGAAGACTTTCATCAAGTCTATAATATATGGCTTTAGGGTAAGAAATCAGTTTGGATTGGTGTAGCAATACCCAAGTTGTTTAGTCACACAGCACACCTATTTTCAACAATTACAGCATAACTATACTATTAACAAAGAGATTGATGATCTCTCACTAATTATACTGAAAAATGCTGTTTCAACAGTGATGGATATAGATGTTTTTTAATTGTTGTGGGTTGGAGAGGTATTCAATCAATTGAAAGTATTCCAGCCTAATAATACATAATTTTGTGCTGTATTTTTTTTCATTTAAAATAGTTTTATTCCTCTTTGGAGATTTTGTTATACAAAACATCAGTCTGCAATTACCCGAGATTGTAATAATTTCAATGCGAATTCAGTTACACAAAACAACACCCTGCTCTGATCATCACAGTAGTATATAAAACAAGTAATTAATGAATTATTAAGAACATTGAGATGGTGTAAAGTGTCATATCTTTAAAAAGAACAGTGTACAGCTGCCCCTGGTATGTTTAAGAAATGCCTAAGAAAACAGCAGTTACGTGTAATGTGATTGTGCTGACAGTTTGCTGTTCGGTGCGTGACAAGCCCATTCTATCTGCCTAAACCATACTTTTCACTTCCTACGGCAAATGATAACACAGTCCTGTTGGTTCCAGAGCAGGATATGTTTATTTTTCTTTCTCCTGGATTTCCTATTTTCATGGGAAGTGCTGGGTTGCAGCCCAATCATTCCAGTTTTTTTTTTATTAAAATCTAACTTGATTACTATATGGAGCCGCACAAGGAAATGGTGGGGTACAAGTTTAATTAAGTATAATTTGAAGGATCTTGTATTAGGTGATTGAAATTATGAAAACAAGAATCCTCTTGAAAGTTTCCTTGGTTTTGAGATTGAACTTAAGAGGTACTTGAGAAAAAGAATACACTTGCTGCAATAGTGACTTCCTCAGCCAACCATTTGCCTAATGTGCCTACAAAAAAACACTATTTCAAGACAAGCTTTGTCAGCAGTTTTTCCAATTGCAGTGATAAATACACAAAAACAATCAATTATCTTTCTGGGATTGGTTCTATTCAATATGAATATGAGGTCAATATATAACAGCATTAGGTCTTTCTCATCTGGAAAACAAAAAAAGTCACATGACCATAGTATGGTAGAAAGGTCAAAGTAAAGGGTACCGTTAGAAAACATGAAGCAGTGGGTTTATACAAACATATTCCCAATAGACATGCTTAAAAAAAATAATGTCACTCAGGAAGGATATCATACAGTGATAACCCACAGGGCGTAACAATGTGTTTCATGTCAGAATGTACTCTATAATGTATATTTAATGTATTTACCATGAGCACATACAATCTCAACATAAACACGCATCCTGTTCTATAAAACAAAGTGGAGGACTCTAAGCTATTAGGGAGTGTTTAAGTCTCGAGAGTTTATCAGAACATCTCAGATAGGAAATAATTGAGTGTAATTCTTGTGCATTTAAACAAAGTTCATGACTTTTCTTTAGTAACCATGCCAATGGCAATGGGTTTTATATTGCCCTTTCGTAGTACAACAGTTAATATACAGTACAGGCAGCATGTGCGGTTTCAGCATCTGATTGGTTTCAAATCGGTCAGCTAAGACTGGAAAAGTCTCTTAAGAGCCACACAACAGCAAGTCATAAATGCATTTCTGGAACTTGCCTGCTCCAAATGGCACTTGTCAGGATACAGAGAAATAAAGAAATCAAAACCTTCCCTTGCCTTCAAGCACACCGTTCAAGGACACTTTTATTTAAGGCAAACTCTGAACACAACATCAATTACTCGTCACTTTGACTGCCATCTTCTTTGTACTGTCCGATCCGAACCAAACCAACATGTGCTTCCACAGCAGCTGTTCCAAAACAAACCCAATGAGAAAGCAAAATGGACAGATTCAGTTTAGCAGTAGCCCAACCCACATTGTTCAAGCCAAATGTAAACTTGTGGCTGAATGGTAATTGCTACATAAATCAACTGGAGAACTAGTGTCTGAGGACAGCAACTTGCACAACCAGAGTGTGAGAAAAATTGCAACTGCATACAACGGAGATGCAGTAGTCCCCGGCTTGTTACAATACCATAATTTTTCAAATTGCAATAAAATCTGAAACTTTTTACTGAAAATATCCAAATAATATTATATAGTTTGTTATTTTTATTATTTTTCTTTTCATTTATTTTCCCCCAATTTTGAATGTCCAATTATGTTTATTTTTCCTCCTCACCGCAGTGAGTCCCCACACAGCACAGATGTTCTGAGGGCATGTGAGTGTCCTCCGATCTCACAAGCCTAAAGCCAGAATCACTTTTACGGTGAGCAATCCAGAGGTGGGCGAGCTACCGATCCCAAAGAAAAGAGATCAGCCCTGGTTTTTATTCACTCTGAATGTGCTCAGTAGGGTTCGTTGTTGCTAGATGAGGAGAAGCAATCCCTGCCTGTTTCCCATACCACCCCAGGAGAATCAGAGCCAATGTGATGCCCCTTTCGGAGTCCCCAGAAAAGTTTGGCCTCTTTGCACAGTCCGGACACGAACTGGCACCGTCCAAGCTGTATGACTCATCCTGTGCTCCCAGAAGGTTCAATATGGGGCAACTGGAAATCAACTCAATTCATTGAGTTGTGTGATGTGCACCGGGGTTGCCTTCTGCTGTAGAGGAGCAAAGCGATACTTTAGGCAGGGAACTCACTTTTAACTTAGATTAAAATTGTAAACATGAAGCATATTAGGCACCTCCATTACCAGACATTTGTCAGTCAAATGGCTAGTATTTCATTAGTCATTCGATTAACAACAACTTACCTCAGTCCATTCGTCCCTGTTGGGTGTCAGGGTTCGTCTCCTCCTTCTCCCCAGCCTCCACCTGCTTTCAGATTTGTCTAAGGGGGAGGGCACTATCCTGCCCCCCTGCCCATGGCCTCCCTACAGTCAGACCCTCCACTATCAGCAAACTAAATTATGGGCTGGGGTACCTCAAAGGGAGAGGCCAAAGGCCAAAGATGTAATGAAAATTTGTATAACATAGTATAGTTTTCCTGACTGAACTAGCAATGAAACAAAATACATAAATACACAGTCAGTCAGGAACATTTAAGTTCTATAACCACCTCTGTTATTTTCGCTCTAACACAGCTCACCTTGAAAACATCTCTCCAACAAAAGATGAGCTGGAGGATGAGATGGGCACACTGCAGCTTTCATAGTGTAGATAAAATGCATGTCTACGTCAGCCACAAATACCAAATACCAGGTATGATAGACAAAACACTTGGTCTATCATACCTCAATTTTCTTGAAAAAACAGTTTGTTCTTTCCATACCTATCAGGACTATGCATCTATTGCTTCAGTGCCCCTTTGGGATGCTGCCTGCTAAATGCGATGACCACTTGCCAATTCTGACAAGGTATTACTTCTGGTGCAGCACATGTTTTGTTCCTGTGACTTATCAAACAGCTGTGATAAGTCAATAACAACTATGACCAATGCATATTGAGTGCAGATCCAGTCTAATATATTCCAGCTGTTTTTTAGATCAGGGGTTTTCAACTCAGCTCAGGTACCCCTTTACCATTTTTACTCGACTGAATGGTACCACAGTTGCAATAAAAGGGAGAATGTTCTGATGTTCTGTTTGTCTCATTTAATTAATATATAATTTATGTCACAAAAGTTCGCAACTGACAAACTGCTGGTTTAGGATAGAATGCCAAACAGTTGGCTTAATTCTTAAAACATTTAATTACATGTCTTTGGATGCACAGAATTAAAAGATAGTATTTGGAAACACTAGTACTCGCTTTCTATTCAGCAAAGTTATTATAAATAGTCTGCACTGTAAATGTTTAGCATGTTAACATTTACTTCCCATCTCAGCATAATTATGTATGACATTTAAAATGTTTACAATATCAAAAACATTAACCCAAGATAAAACTATAATAACTAACATTGATAAACTTTTTTTTGTTATTAAAGCCAACATAAAAATTATCCAAAGGGATTCGGTTTAACTTTCTGTCACTTTGCACTTTCTGTACTCTTGTGTTTTCTTCCTTTGTTTTTCTTTTGCAAGACATGTATCCATTTCAACCATCCGCTATTGCTGTTACAAAAAATGCAGTCGTGCCTAATAAATAAAACAAAAAACGTCAATATATGAGTATTGTGATTATTATTTATGTTTATATTTATACTTCAATAAAATGCAGAAATATTATGCTTCACTGATTAGTATTCAATTATACGACAAGTTGAAAATAGCAAAGTTAATGAGCAGCACAGGGCACACTACATAGGCAGACTCACCAGACCCCTGCTTCACCCACCCATATCATAGTGGAAATCTATTAATAACATCAATTCAAAATCATTATTTTCTTTTACTTTCATTTTTATTTGTGCATTAATGAGTCATCCTGCGTACCCCCAGGGGTGTACGAGTAACCCTGGTTGAAAAGCCCTGTTTTAGATGATTTCCAAAATGCCGAAGAATTCTCTGAGAAAGACAATAACATTTGGATTACATTAAATTAACTGTGTGCCCACCCCAAGTTCTGGCAAATTAAGAATGCAGTTCTGGTCAATTTACTTTGAATTTGAGAGACTCTCAATAAATAATAATCATAAATAATGTCCTCACCCTCCAATTAGTCCAGCTCAAACAGGAATGTGTACCATTTATTTTTTTAACTGTTCATGGAGCAGACTTAATTAGTATCACATGTGAAACCCCCCTACTGAAACCCCAACTAAGGGAGCACTTGTTTGTTTGAATACTACAGAATCAGTGTTATGCAAAGGCTTTTCAATTTTGTACCTTGATTTATGCAAATATATATTTTTTAATGTTTTTTGATATATTATATCACAAGTACATTATTAAAACATGGAGGTAGGGATATAACTGAATATATCTTCTTTCAGAAATGTATTATTTCTGCATATTTCTGCATTTATATTTTCATATTTTGATACATCTTAAAGCACATGTAACTAGCTAAGCAAGACTGCAATTTTAGTCTCTCTAAAAAAAAAAAAAAACTAGACATTTGCAGTCTCTTGTATCTTGGCATCCAGGCAGAGTGCCAAAGTTACCAGGTGTCTAATCAAGATGGGTGGAGGAGTGGAGACAGTGTGAAAACAGAACACCACAAACAAAGGACTAATTTGAAATGGTTTCTAACAGATTAGGTTAAAATGCTTAAATGTGATGCACTACAGAAATTGATAGAATTGGGCGAGTTTCCCCCCACTTACCAGGAGGTATGTTGAAGGTGTGTTGTAGCAGGGTGGATCCATACTGATTGGAAGAGAGTATAAGAAATGGGGTGGAAATGCTAATATAGTCATAGTATTTAATGTCATGTTTTTGTTTGAATCGTCAGTCAATTCTTTGATTTGACTCCACGGACATAGGCAGCTGGCATTAGGGCATGCTGTGACCTGCGTGTCTTTGCTTGATTATATCTAATGTTTATACGATTGTATTAACATTATTTTCTTTTATACATATAAAGTATTTTTGATTAAAAAAAAATCATTTGTGAGATTTATTTCCCTACAGCAGTGCAAGCTATTTTGTCATGTACTCTACCACTAACTAAATATTTGGACTTGGTTCCACAAAGCATTTGTTTTTCATTCACAAAGGCGTGGAATAGTTATACAAAATGTATATATATATATATATATATATATATATATATATATATATATATATATATATATATATATATATTCATAACATTGAAAACAAATGACTCTATTATATAAAAGTGCAAAGCCATTTCTGAAATTAATAAAATCATTGAGGGACATGAATAAGTATTTAATTGATATGCAACTACCCATCATTGAAGTTACATGTTAATAAACATTACATAGATTTGCAATACAGGAATATAATACATGACAGTGACATATTAGCACTATTACAAAACATAATAACCAATGTTTTGCATCTGTCATTCTATGTGTTGGAGCAGGAAAATACCAATAATGATAAAGATAGTCAACATATATACAGCATGGAGTACAAAACTGCAAAATTACATCTAATTTCAGAACAAATCTGAAATTGCATATTAAATACTTAATATACTTACTTTAAAAATAGTTACAGTTTAAAACAAGAACAAAATACTTTGAACAATAAAGTATTGACCCTTTCTGGAGCTGTGTTGTTTCTCGTTAGCAGTCTACTGCTTTCAGAAAAATAGCTTTTTCCTTTGCACTTCAAAATAGGGTCCATAGACTTTTCCTTAAAAGTCTTAAATCCATTTACATTTAGTGAATTAAGAACATGGTACAAAGCATTCATTCTGCAAAGTTCCTTAATTAAAGCTCTTAAAAGGCTGTTATCGATAGTGTATTCAAACAGAATATAGCAGCAAAATAAACAGAAGGCATTTCATTGTATCTGTTACCAAACCAAGGCTTAGATCTAAAAGCCCTGATTGCCCTCTTTCCTCATAGCTTTCTTATCTCAGCGATCCAAATTGTTCCCTGGGCTCGAGGTTCAGGAAATGAGGGGTGAGGTGATGAGGAGTGTAGACAGTATGAGGAAGGCAGGAGATCTCTTCTGTAGTAAATCACACTAAGATGTCTGTTATTAATACCCACCCACTACAAAGAACAGTAAAGACGGTGCTGTATGCACTTACGACTCACGTTGGCTTGGGTTCCGTTTTATGAAAGTTTATTGTCCTTGTGTAATTCTTTAGAATGAAATACATTTTTTATTATTGTCAGTGTGTGTGTTCCTTTAAGTACATCGTGGAAGGGAGTGCAAGATGCCATTGAAAATCAAATACGCTTTTAACAAAGCGTTGGGAATACATATTAGATAAGATTTACTGGAACAATTGTGTTAGATATGTGTACTTTAAGTGATCAAACCTGTTGCACAGTAACCGGTTTAATGATATTTCAAGGAAGAAGAAGTCTGCTCAAAACAATTGTTACTATAAAAAGTGAGTGATGTATTTCTCACACTCAAAGAGCCCTAATTATAAATAAATGTTTGACAGCAAATGTAAAGGGTGGAAAAACAGAAAACACTGTAAAGAAGTACCAAGTAAATCCATGATGGGCGAGTGCTAAGGCAGCATTAAAGTACATTGAGCAAGAGGATTCTAACTTCAAACTCATGCCAATGAAGTTGATGCAGTGAACTACCCCAAGATGATTTTCTTCTGAAGCCCACTGGAGTGCAAAGGCCAACGCAGTCAGCAACTCTGCACATCTGTCCAGTGTAAACTCCATTATTAATTTAATATGTTACTTTTAGTAGTAAAATGTAATGGCCTTCACTTCACGTTAAGGCCATAGGCCCAGATATTAGAAAGGTTTGCACACCGCGCAGAGAGTTATGTGCATTGCAAATGGCCGTTATGCACAAATGCGCAAAATGTGCCATATTCTAAACTTCTTTTTTAATTGCTTTGAAGGCCAAATTTGAATGAAAATGGCTAAGTTTTGCGATAAACGTGACAGGCTTGCAATGCGCAGAATATTTCCATTACATGCTTTTAGCTAAGTGCCATATCCTCAGCAACATTGGCAAAGGGCCGCAGTGTCCAAGGGCTCAATCCGTAAAATATCCCTGCAATTGCATCTCCAAAGCCCCCCTTTCCTTTTCATGCCACTCACTCGGTAATTCCACACTGAAGTATAAGGACACAGCTGACTTTTTTTTTAAGTATTGTTATTTTATTTAAGTTATATGTTGAACAGCCTACACTATCATGTGGTCCATTGTTTAATTTCTCCATTTAGTAGCTATATAAGTATAAATTTAATATACACATTTATATTTATATATTCGTGGGGGTGGGCATGCAACTTTGGGGGTGCCAATGCCACCAATGTTTGTTGAGCTTTGATTCTGCATTCCATGTGCAGTTTACATTTGAGTGTAGACTCGTCGTTGGTATGTACTGTACACCTATGACAGCTGCTTGGCAGGGTATTGTTAACAGTCCATTGTCAATTCTGCGCATTCACGCATAGCTCTTGTGTATTTCTGCTATATTGGTAATAAATGCGTAGGTGGTTTTGCGAGGCACAAACACATTAGTGAATTAAGCAAAAAACTGCTATTTCATGCAACTGTTTTGTGCCGTTTTGGAAAATATAAATTTTTGTGCAAAAGCACCAATTTTTGCAAGTAAAAAATTTTGCGAGGGGATTATCTGGGCCATAGCGCCAAGTTTACACCAGCCTTAAAATTGCTCTGTATGTATCGTGACACTTTTGGCAAGTTAAGGCCGTATTAGCACCACCAAAATGCACTCCGCCGTGCAATGCGCTCCGCCACTCATTAGCCATGCATTTTAAGGCGTGTCAAGCCTTAATTATATGCATGGGCAAATTGTAGGTGGGGCTCATTTGTAAATGAAGTCTGTGATATTAAAATGAGGTTTATGAAGTGGCAGAACAGCAGCACCGGCCCTAAAAGGGTCCACAAATGAGACTGATTTCAAATTGGTCTTATTTGGCCTGCGCAGGAGAGTAAGGAGGGAAATCCCAGTCAGTCAACACGGGTCATTGCCTCTGAAAATGACCTACCTATTGTTCAATTGAGGTAGTCCATTTGGAGGGGAGGAGCTATTTTTCAGATTAGTCTGTTAGTCTGTGCTACCATAGCCCATTTTTAGGATTTCAGAGCACCGGTGCAGCAGAATTTTCACATTTAAAAGTGGCCTCATTAATTTGGATCCAATTAATACATTCGGGATGGGGTCAAATTTGTGCCGCGGTACAGCACTACTTTACACCACTACTTTATTCTCAATTTAGTGCTGCGTCGGTCGATCTTGATACCTGTCCCCCATTATTTTTTAGATTTTTTTTGCACTGTCCAAGATATCATTTACATGTTGCATTTTTGCCTAATTTTTTGTTTATTTTTTTTTAGGTATTTGGTCTACAGCAGGGTGTAACAAAAAAAAAAAAACTGTTTACAGCTTGGATGGTCTTCCTGGAATTCTTTCAAGCTTCACTTTAAGTTCACAATTACAGTTGGCCTGAGGAATTCATCAAACACCCTTCTTTTTTCTGAATAATCTTAAAATGTATCTAAGATTAGAAAGGTGTCGTATGAATACTGATATCATATGACAAGTGGAACTCACTTTTCCTTTATTTTTATTTCTAGGGTTCCTTTGATATATACAAGAAGTCAAAAAGGCTCCCACTAACAGCCCTTCCCAGCAGACTGCGTAAGCAGCACCCACTGTAACTGACTTAAGAAAATATGCATTCATAAAGATACAGCCTTGACTACACATATGGAGGCAGTGCATGCGAAAAATACGGGGGTTTGATCAGCATTTCCAAACTGTCCAAGCTGATACTGTTTGTTAGAACTCAGCCTAATAGCGAAATGCTGAAATTGTAATAAAAGCTTCTCTTCAAATTCCTAATAACGCTTCTTTGAAAGTGGCTGCCTGCATATCATGGATGATACGAGATCGGGCAGTAACGGTTCATCTTTTCTCGGCAGTCAGTCACGTTGCTACTTGTGTATTCAAGCAGTGACGTCTCTGTTCATCTTTTCTCGGCAGTCAATCATGTTGCTGTTTGTGTACTCGGGTAGTCACGTCTTTTGTTGGTGATTTTAATACACGCATCACTATACTGTACTCAAATTTAAGATGCAGGCTATTTTTAAGAAGAAAAAATGTTTTAAAAAGTGCATCTTAAATCCGAAGGAATATGGTATATCTAGATGATGCATGAGGAGTACCTGAAGACTTTTCTAGTATAAAATACTTTACTCAGAATATATGGAAGTTGGTTAGTGTCTGTTGGAGAAAGATGCCTGGTACTTTTCAAACCTCTGATTATATAGCTGTTCACAGAAAGATAAAAAAAAAGTTCAGCCTGGATGAAGGCTCTCCAAAAAAAAGTGTCCTTTTAAACCACATATCAAAGTAAAGGTACAAGCCATTTAAAAGGGGGGTGCTGTGCAATCTTTACAAAATAGCATGGTGTGTGCTGCTTATAAACCAATGGTTTATTTTAAATCA
This sequence comes from Acipenser ruthenus, assembly GCF_902713425.1. Classification (NCBI taxonomy): domain Eukaryota; kingdom Metazoa; phylum Chordata; class Actinopteri; order Acipenseriformes; family Acipenseridae; genus Acipenser; species Acipenser ruthenus. Next base: position 68,376,514 of record NC_081194.1, on the reverse strand, counting down.
TTTAACAGTGTATGAATTGTTTGTCAGAGGAATGACTAAACGACTTGTTTTTACTGATTGTATTTAATGTACTATGCCCTGTATTTCACTGTATTTAATGTATTATGCATTGTTCCTCACTATCTTGTAAAGTGCTTTGTGATGGTGGTCCACTATGAAAGGTGCTATATAAAATAAAGATTGATTGATTGATTGATTGATAGTCTTAAATCAGATAACTTATCTGTGGTGTTGTCAAGTGGTCAGACTGAAAGAGCTTAAAAGATGCCAGATACAAAACCTGCCAATGAAACATGTTGTGTTGACAGATCTCACAGAATGTTCTCAAAATGCTGCCATATATGTTAACTAGAAGGCATAGCACCATGACCAGAACAAAGTCATAAAAATGCCCACTGCATTCCTGAGCGCCATTGCCCATGCAGTATATTTAAATGATTTGACCTTTGCATTGCAACTGGTTCAACAAACATATGGAACAATACACACACTGAGTACATCTGGATTCAGCATACTGAATGTTTTGCTGGGTATTATGATATGACCTAAACAGTAAGGCAACTTCAAATAGCAAATATTCCTATTTATAAATACAGATATGTTATAGCCACCTGGGAATATACAGGATGTTAACTTTCGCTAAATGATTTAAACAAATTTGGTCAAAAGAAACCTTGATGAAATAACTTTGCTTTCCTCTCACAAAAAGGACATTTTAAATGTACTTTTACCAATATGATAATTTTTGAAAGTCACACACAGCTGAGAGATCATCATTTTTTGTTTTAGGATTTAAACCACAGATTTTTAGAAGTTAAAGATGAACTCCCTTAAAATTACATATTTTTGAAGATAAGAATGAAGAATTCTGCGGAATTCCTATTGAGCAAATGACTCAAGGTTCAGATTAGTTTTACAGGTTCCCCACTCACTTTGATGGTTGCAGTCCTAAACAAAATACTGGACCATGGGGATGCAGAGCAAGGTACAGTACAACTATACCAAAGTTCTCAGGATTTGTGTAGAACCAAAGGCCCTTTTGCTGTGGCAATACATCACACTTTTCTAGTGTGTGTTTACACATGCATTTATTGTGAGGGGTTAAGTGCTCCAGATATCCCTTTTGGTATCACACATCTCTCTCCAGTCTCTAAAAGAAACACACATAAAGTGTTACAGTACATATCACCAGAACAAGAGAACAATAAACTCAGGTGTGTTGGTCAGAAGAAGGATCATTTCTCTTATAAGCATGGCAGTGTATCCCTCCTGCAACAATGGTCCTTTTCTGTTCCCACAAAACTCATTTCAGTCAGAGTACCAGCATTGTTGCAGGAGGGAGAGAGACTCTTTGTATTTGACAAAATTACAGTGCATCTTCTCTTGTGTAAAAATATCGCCCCGTGTACAGAAAACACAAAATAGATCTAAAGTTTGAAAAAAAAATGAACATTTGATAGTAGTTCCTGAGTACAGTGTTCATTTAATATTATAATATGTGAATACGTTGTGTGTAGGGTGTCTCTTATTTGAACAGGAATCATTTTGCTCAGTTTGAAACGCCTGAACACTCAACGTACAAGCTGCAGGATATCGTAATAGCAGGGGGGGGGGGGGGGGGGGGGCTAAATCCCCTGCCTTCCTGCCCTTATGACTCAAAAGTGCCCTTTTTCTCAGTGTTAAAAATACTGCGATGCTTGAAAAGTGCCTTTTTTCTCAATGAGCCCCTGCCCTTTTAATGTCATCTGCATGTTACTGACACCATGGATGTACATTTAAGATATCCATTCTTCCTGCCTTAAGTGTTCTAACAAACTATTCATTATAAATGTTTCCAAGCCCCTTCCTCTTTTCCTAAAGTCATTTATTACAGTCAGATCCCAGCTTCACATGTACAGATAGATCAAACATGTATTGTTATTAAAGTTCATTCAGGTTTTTTTTAATGTTAGAAGTGACAAGGTTCAATTAACAATAATACACAACAAGAAGTGGTGATATCTCATGATAACACACAGACCCTGGAGTGTATTATTGCTATTATTAAATGGGTCTATGAGTGTGTTGTTGTTAGCAAATAAAGAAGACTTTAAACTTTTTATTTATTTTTTATAATTTGTATTTGTGTAACTTTCCACTGAGAGAAAAAAGTAGTTCCACAGTAACTCAAATTGTTAGCTTAATAAAATATTTGATTTTAAACCGCTTTGTATAATATTTTTTTTGGGGGGGCTTCGACAATAGTTTCTTGTTTAGGCTTTGTAGATATTGAACTGTGTATGTTGACATTCATTGTTTCAACGTGTATGTATGAGTTTTGTCCCGTAGATGGCGCTGTTGCTGCTGCTGCTGTTGTGACGTTTTGTTTTTAAATCAATGTCAATGCTCTTTTCAGTTAGCCTGTCACGGAAAGCCCATTTTGTCTGGCACTTGGTGTTTTCTTCAGTTGTATTCATTTCTAGGTTGTCTAAATCTGCTTCATTTACCTCAGTATGGTGAGATGTTGACATTTTCTTTTATTTTTCAATGTTTTCAGCTGCGGACCTTTTGTAGTTAATCTCAGGGATTGTTGTCATACTGACTGACTCGAATGGTTTTGTTTACCTAGGCGTACAGTTACAGTTGGCGTATTAATTTTGTTTACTGTGATGAGGCTGCTTCGGAGAAAGAAGTTCTGCACTGTTGTGTTATCACCAAATATCTAATGGCTAGCGAGAAGGCCTCAGCCAATCAGAATCTAATATTTTCGGCAATTGTTTCAACCCATTTAATAATATACAGTATTGTACACTGCCGCTGGTGTAATGGGGGTGGGGGCGAAGGTAACTGAGCCCAATCCAGCATAGGAACGTGGGCAGCTACCTCGAGGGCAACTACGCTCAGGCTAAGCCACCGCTGTGCCGTGTGGTAATCTGACTACGCCAGCTCTATAAAGAAAGAGCAACTCAAATGTAGTGTTTGCCAATTTTGCCCTAGTTAACAGCACAGGTTATTTTATTGGGAAAGAGCAATGCGTGAACCACAAGAAAGGCAGAGAGCAAGCAAAGATGGAGATCAATGTTTTTATTAAGATAAAATATGCTTTTCGCATTTACAAAAATAGACTATATCAAATTAATCCTTTTTTTCAGAATGTCATAAAAACAGAGGCATATTAGTTACCTAGCGAGTCCTCAATCTCACCTCCAATGGAGTTCAGATATCAAGCATCGGGCACTTGTTCCATTGACTAAATAATCCCATTCTCACAGCTATCAAAAGAAAGGAAATGGATTTTCATTTTACAGACTAAATAAATCACATATGAGCCATTCTAGATCTCCCCCTACCCCTCTCACTACAGGCAGAGCCGCTGCCGGGATAAGAATGTAGCAGCAGCGGCAACACATGAGCTACAAGTGCTATATGTGGATACACACCACCACCAGTGTACGCTACAGTTTGTAAACTTCACACACAAAGTAGCAGTTTCTCAGAAACCCTACCACCGCTCCTACTTCCCAGCCCGACATCCATGCTCACATGAACGGCTTGTTATCCTGAACGTCCTCCCAGCTCTCTTCTAATTCTTCTTAATAAAGCTTTATAAAGTATCCAGCTACAAACAATTGGACTAATGAATCAATTACGCGATTTCCTTACACACATTCACACGTGCTATAAAAAAAATATCAATATAGAATAATCAAAGTGCAATAGAAAAACAACACATCTATAAATTATAAATACAAACTAAATTGCAAAGAAAGCTTAACCCTGTTACATGTGGACATGCATACATTTTAATATAAATTACTTTCCTTTTTTACAAAACAATTTAGCATGCGTACGTTAAATTATTTATTGTCATGTATTTTCTACAAAAATTGGAAAGAACATTTGGAAAACAGCAATATGATATTTACACTATAGTATCTAACAATAATAATTGGCCACGGTATTTTTTGTCAGATTAGCCTTACCATGATTTTTGATTTTCTTTATATACTTTACCATAACAGCAATAACAACAACAACATGATTACATCTCTATAGAACCTTATTGTCTTTCCTATATATTTATATTACCTAGTTTCAGTTCCAGGATCAGAAGATTCCTCCCTGCTTAGAGCCCTTTTGCCATTGTATGAGCTAAACAGACAAGCTCCTTTTGCTCCCTGTAGAAACACAAGTTTGGGATTGTCATCAGCGAAGAAGAACAAAAATGTAAAAAGAGAGGATTCCTGTTTTTTATACCAACACATTTTACAGAAAATAACAACATTGGTTCATAATGTGGAAGATTGCACTATAAAGCTTTATCTAAAAACTGTCCCCCAATGTTACAAGTTACGCAGAGAAGAAAACTCCCCCTAAAGCATTCTGTTGCTGTCCCAGCCCTCTCTAGCTGGGTGTGAACTTCTGTCCCCCAAAATTCTACCCTGTCATTGGATTGCACTGAATCTGCAGTCAATTTAAAAACAGGCATCAGTCCTTTTCTATTATCAGACACGCACAGGACCAAGAGACTGCAGCATGCCTTCATCTTTCACTACCAATATGAGGCTCAAATTTCCTATCCTCGCAATTTCTTTGGAGATTCTAATAATTATTTTATTTGCTGTTTTTGTAGCCTACAAGGACTATAAACATGATGACCATAAACAAGCCTCAAACGATACTTCCACCACCGCCAGTGTTAGATTCTCTCAATTATACCCTAGTAAGTATTTTTGGTGAATTATTATTTTATCAATCTGTAATAAAACATTGGAATGGGACAGAACTTATAGTTCTAGAGGTTACATTTCATATTACAATAAGCAATGGCAACTATTCAGTAGTTATGTTTGTCATTCGTGTACATGATATTATCTTCATGTTTTTAAATAAAAAAGGGGTTGTAGGTATTATCCATGACTGTGAATCTGTGTATTTTATCAAAATATTACATTTAAATGTTACATTTATATCGTAAAAAGATAAGTGTTAGTTTTTTTATGTTTCATAAAAAAAAGGGTAAGTATTACGAAATGTGAATCTGTAACTTTTATTGAACACAAAAACACTGCTATATTGGAGGAGAGATGATAGTATTTTCGCAAACTCCTAAAATGAGTTAGGCATTTATGCTGAAGAAACAATCTATACTTTTCTAGACTATTCTTTTAATTTATGCCATTGCCTATATTTAATTAATAATTTGATTGACAGTTGCTTCACTGATTTCATAATTTAACAAAACAAACCATAGTTATACTATTTTTGTCATTTTGTTTGCCAAAACACTATTCAATGCTGCTGCGTATAATTAAATAAGGTTTACTGGTTTGAATTTGTCAGTGTCACTCTCTCAGCATATGATAAAAGAATGGTGTGCTTTGATATGGATGCTGTACACATTTTTACCTGTCAGCAACACATGTCGCATATCAGTCAGTTAGAGGTATGTACCTGTGAGGTTCACATGACTCTGCAAGACTCTTAACTCAGCCACCACCAATGAGAACCCCTATCTACTGCTGTATACTACTACTACAGTGTTGTTTTTCTTAAGTGGGTCAGAGTGTTGGCTGGTTTTTCACTTACAACCCCCAACCATTTCCCCTGGATAAGGATTATATGGTTAATTTGGTCCATATGGCACCAGAAATTCCATATTGATTGTGATGAATCACCCTTTTTTAGAATAAAAATAATCTATGCCTCCCCTTTATTTTCTTTAATGGAATGTATTTATAACCAGATTTTTTTTTCAAATGTAAGAATCATTAACTGTAAGGTTCTACAACAAATCAGTTACACTTCAGATAATACTGAAACAAAAAATGTGAATTAAGGAGGACTGTTTAAAATTAGATTACAGATTGATCAAGGTAAAGTACATTACACCTAAATTGAGCGCTTTTATTTTTTACCACTTACAGACTTGGTTCAAGTATTGGAATGGGAAAGCAAACTTTGGTCAAAGATTTCCTAAAATGCATTGACTGAAAGATGAAATAAGTTTATATTTAGGCTGAAAGAGGAAATGTGTGGTATCTATGGAAGTCTTAAAAGAGGATCCTGTAAAACAGACAGTAATGTGTTCACCAGCAGCTGGCCAATGTAATGCAATGTATTTATTATGCAACAAGATACTTGGAATGGCATAGTTGTAAATGTTAAATTAACATGTATAATCCAACTATGTAAGCAATTCAGGCACAAATTGTGTAGCCACCACATTTATGAAAGAATGGGTAGTCAGTTCACTCTATGGCCTTTTTAATGAATCTCAACATGTGAAAATAATCATAACCTAATTGTCACAAAACTGTAAGTACAGGTTTATTGTTTTTGAGCATTTCAGGTTTTGTGAACCAAAGGAACAAATACTCATTTTGTATCAAGAAAGCTATACAAAATATGTTTTTCCAGCTTAAATAAATGTACACATACATACATACATACATAAACAAAGCTTCACTTGTATGTAATACTACTCCATTAAAAAACTAGTTCAAAAAAAAAAAAAAGTCATGTGTTTATCATCATTGGTCTCTTGTGACCAATTCAGCGAATTCCTTTGATATGTCCATGCTTCTTTCATCCAATCTCCAGGAGGTCATTTGTGAACACTATCTGACTCTAACCATTAAATAGTTTTAGTGTAAGTCAGTACAGCATTCTGCATCAGCTGAAATTGCTATTTGCTATGTTGCAAATAGTTTCACTCTTTTAAACAGAATTGCAATTGTATCAAGTAGGAATATAACAGGAAAATGTTTCATGGTTGAAATAAACACGTACAGTCAAACCTGCTCATGCGACCGCCTTTATTTAGCGACCACTTTAAATTCCTCCCAATGATATTTGTGCTTTTATTTAACTGTAGCCTAATAAACGGCCACCTGTCGAACGCGACCAGCGACCACAATTCTCTTGAATAGTAACAAACTCAAACCTGTATTAAGCACCGTGACACAGGGTTATATTGTTATAAGAAATGTATTTAAATGGTACGTCTTAAATTCAAAGGAATACGGTAACCATTTTAGCGGTCTTTTATAAAACAACAGAGCTCTCTTGTAAAGGAAGAGAGAAAACGTGGAGAAACAAAAGGTCTGCCTAGATGACATAGTTAAAGTTATTAAACTTGTAAAGACAGTAAGTGCCAGAAAAACTTCTTAACAATTTGCAAGACGCAGATACAGCATTATGAAACGGAAATAAATAGGGCTTGAAGGTTTAGGGTTTTATTTTTGTCCACGTGACCGTGTTTTGATCTGATTCAATGCCTTAATTAAACTGTTAATTACTAAACAAAGTCGCGTCTTTTTACCTTGATGTCCTGATTTACTTCATTATTCGAACACAGGAGCAAGCAATGACATTAATCACTTCCCCCAGATGCTACTTTAACTTGCATTTCGTTCTCGCTTTGTCTGGGAAGTAGGTAGCTTCTAATGTGTCCGTTTCGTGTTGTGTTCTTTCCCGCTAATTTAACAGAATGTTCTCATAATTAGGATGTGGCGGTTTAAGATTTAAAGGCAAACCGTTAAAATGAAAATAAACACTGAAAAATTCAAGTCGTACTTATAAGAGTATGAAAACAATGTGCGCGGTAATCGAAAAAGATCTTATGCTTATAGCCTTGGCTTCAGGATGCAAGATGCAATGAATCAACAGGTAACTTAAGGTAGCCTACCTGAAAGGCAGACACAGGCATTTCAATTTGCAAAGGATTTAAAACATTTGGTGTGACCTGAGACAGGCAAGCGTTCATTACTTTCACCAAATAATGCGTTTTGTAAATGCTTTATCTAAATGAATGTTATTAAATGACATACTTCCTTTTGTTCATATTACATCTGCTGGCTTTTACAGTGTATGTAAGACATACATAAATAATTACAGGAAAGCATGCCAGAGACAAATAGAAAATTCATAAGTTATGGGCCGTCTTTTAAGAAACCATCTGTGTTAAGAGACCACTAGACTGTGCCTTGAGTGGTCTCTTAATACTGACTGTACACTCAGAAGAGAAAATACTTCTATTCTCTGGCTGTAGATTATAATCCTGCCTCAAAACCTGCAAACGGGAAGTATTACATGTCAAATGCAAAATGTTCAAAACAGATTTTAAACTGGGAGCCATTGGAATGGCCCATTCAATATTTTACAGCTTGGTGTTAATTGAGTTGTTTGAGAACAATTAGCAGTTACATCCACTTATCCCATCATATTAAAAATATATGTTTTCTGAGCCTCTCTGCATACAGCATGACAGCTAACCCTAAAGTGCTAGGAAATGCATTGCAGTCCAATACAGCCATTGATGCTTTATTAATACAGCACAGTTCACTTTTCTAATTAGTGTTATAAACTGCATACTTCCCCAAAGCAATCAGTGGACATTGTGTTGACAGGAAACTTCCATTGTACCATTAGTGAGCACTCCCAGACAACATCCTCAGCACAAACGTTGTTCCGGTGGCATACTCAAGGCCTTTTAATAAATATACCACAGAAATTTAGTAATGTTTAAGAAAAATAAAAATAAAAATAAAATTGGACTGGGTGAAAATCAGTGCAAATAATGTATTTCCCAGTTTTGCAGTGAATAGAAGCTTCTATCAAGTACTGTACTATATGGAGTTAGCACACAACTATATAATAAGTCTGCAAAATGCAAATTTATAAGATATAAGCTTAATTTGTTGAAACCAATTATTATGCAATGATAAATGTGTCCCTAGTATTTCTAAGTAATGCAAACCTTGTGTGTAAATGAGAGTGGAAGGTTACAAACAAAGCACGTGTTTTGGGGTTTAAATTTTATTTAAACAAAATTAGATTTTTTCTAAATGGGTTGAAGCCTTATGTTAAAAAAACAAACTGCTAACAGCAGAAGCAATGTTAGCATGTGAAGCTGAAAAAAGTCTTGAATGAAACTCACATGAAAGTTAAAAAATATATACAAAAAATGTGTAGACTCTGCAAGTAATTATCTGCCAACTGAAAGATTCCATAAGAGATATTGTACAGTGCAACTTGAACTAGTCTCCAAAGTGCCTGTGGCAGCCTTATTCAAGAAAATAATGATAGGAAACTATAATTTTTCTATACATTGTTCAATACGTACAGAAATGTTATAGAGACTTAAGAGTTGAGGGTGAAGTGTAAAATAAAAAATATCTGCCCTTAATAACTAGGTTCTTAGATTCACTGTAGGTACAACTCTATAAAGCGGGGGGAAGCCTCATTAAAGCACGAACAAGGCATTTATCAAATTGTTTATTCCCACTATTAAAGAATACGATTCTTGAAATTACTTTTTTCTTTTTTGCTTACCTTTTATGGGGTTTCCAAACATCTAATATTGTCTCTGGGAGATTTCGAGCATTTACTTAAAAATAAATAAATTACATTTTGTTTTATTTTTATTGAAAACAGAACCCCAAACCATTCAGAATAATTGCAAACTCATGACATAGCAGGGGAATGTGAAAAAAATCTATGACAAAATCATAAGGGGATAGTAAAAACGCAAAAATGCTGAAAATGTCATTTTACTTACTTGTTACGTTGCATTATTTTACTAATACTAATACTTTGTTTTCCAGTGTTCCAGGATGTACATGTGATGATCTTCATCGGATTTGGTTTCCTGATGACCTTCTTGAAGAGATATGGCTTCAGCAGTGTTGGAATCAATATGCTCCTCGCTGCCTTGGGTCTTCAGTGGGGCATACTGGTGCAAGGCTTCTGGCACCTCCACAATGGGAAAATCGAAATTGACATTCTAAAGTAATTATATTTATTTAACCATCCTCCCCAAACACAGGAGTATCAATTCATGGTTCAAATGCACTCTTAGTCCTGATCAGTTTTATTTCTAAAAAGTTTTTTACATTCAAATAGCCTAAAATAAGTACTAAACCAAACTAAATGTATGTTTTTGTTGTCTCTTTCACAGAATGATTAATGCAGATTTTAGCACAGCTACTGTTCTCATTTCATTTGGCGCTGTTTTGGGAAAAACTAGTCCTGTCCAGTTACTTATAATGACAATCCTGGAGATCACTGTGTTTGCAATGAATGAGCATCTGGTCGTTGAAGTGCTAGAAGTAAGTGTGAATCTTTTGTTTTCAGTCAGTATATTTGACATATTAAAGACGACTGGTACATTAAAGCACACGTCAAGCTGCACCAGAGCATTCAGATGACAGAAGCATGACTGTTCACTTTACATAGTTACAAGCAAAAGAGAGGGAGGAAATTGTCTCAGCTTTTTAAGGAAGTAAGGGTAAATTACAGACAGTCACACAGCAATCACATTTTAATATTAAATTTAACATATGTTCGTGGGACATTGTCACTCGAAGATAAATTCTTGTGAGTAAGTTTAATGTGTGGAGCCCCTCTGTGTAATACTCTTCCTGTACATTGTTAAAGGACTAACCTTGTATTCAAACAGGCTAAGGATGTTGGGGCCTCAATGATAATTCATGCTTTTGGGGCTTACTTTGGTTTGGCTGTAGCCCGCATCCTCTACAGGCCAGGGTTGAAAAATGGCCACGACAACGAGGGGTCTGTCTACCACTCCGACTTATTTGCGATGATCGGTAAGTGTGCAAGAAAGTGGCATATAATACAAAAAAAAAAAACCACACACACACAAATTCAAATGAGCACAACTAATACAAACAAGCTAGTCAAATTATAAGAAACAATTTAGGAGCACTGGTCAAAACAACAACATGTCTCAGCTACATAGTGTTCCATTTTTTGTTTGAACTCCTTTAAAAGTATCAAAACAGTAAGTTTCAGTTCTTCTTGATATTTATTCCCACACCATGGAGCTAGAAAACGAAATGTTTTTTTTTTTCCCAAAATTCTGTACAAACCTAGGAACTTAGAACAGTGTAAGACCGAAGATTAGGGTAGCACTTTAGATTATAATGCACAAATATCCATGTAATTATTGTCATTTTATGGTAGTAATCCAGTTTTACTGGGTAAATACCAATTGTTTTCTATTCTTTCATTGTAACTACTGTTAAAATAAGTAGGTAGTTCAATGGAAATGGGCTTGTTTCCTGCTATAATTACAATTTTAACAATTTGCTGTTGCCTGTCATCTTAACGTGGTATTCTCATTAATGCAGTTATTGATTGCAATGAGAAACAGGCAGCAAATCAACAAACAGTTATTCAGTTACAGCATTCCAGTCTATTCCAACATGCAGGAACCTTGCAGAGTCATCCATTTAAAGTTTGACATATCAAGATGTTTATTTTTGGTGAAAACCGTTGCTTTAGTTTTTTTGGAGTTTAAGATAAGTTTCAAATCCAATAAACTTGCTCAATGATATTGAAAGCTTCCTGCAAGTTTTTATTAACCTGATCAAGCAAAGAGCCATTATAATACAATACAGTATCATCTGCATACAAATGTCATTTAAAAGTTTCAATACTAATGCCCAGGTTGTTACTACAAAGCGTAACAAGACCAGTTCAAAGATAGATCATCTGCTTGTATACTTTGGGTTCCATTTATAAAATAATTATTAAACCATCCAACTGCCTTTTCACCTGTATCAATTTCCACAAGGCATATGTTTATTTCATTTTTTTTATTATCTTATGATTTTTGTTTGAATCCGAAAATACATTTGTACATAGTTATCATTTATCACAGTAAACAGGGGAGTTTCCATGTGTGGTTATCTACACGTGAAGTGGCGATGCAAGTGCATGTTTAGGAGGACAGCTCGAGAGGATAAGGTTTGTGGCCAAAAATAACAGCCACAGAGAGTGATTGGGTAAATCTCATTTAATCGTGAGCATGATGTAAAACACGGGAAATCCATGCCCATTTTCACATGGAAACCCGCATTTCACATGACAACGTCCACGGCTCCCAATCTAGACAGCCTTGGGAGCACACATGGAAGGTGTCTGGCACAGATCTCTATAATCCTACGCCTCCGCTGGTTTTCAGCCATGGTGATCTGCAATAGCTGGGTTGGACAGTTTCATTATATACCTCAGGTTAATTATTTTCTTTTTTCTGCAATTTAATAAGTCGTGTGATAAATGAGTTTAAATAGTATTCACTACTAACCACATGCCATCCCACCAAAGGACATTTGAAAAACAATTTGGGCAAGAGCAGTAAAACATATAGTTAAACAATCAGACATGAGGCATTTACAAATCACAGCTTTACTACACAAGCTTAACACTGTGCTTTAAGGTTTCACTCAAACAAGATGTCACCTGACACCCATGGATTTCCATTTGAGATTCTCTTGTGTACCTGTTCTCTGTGAATGGAAACCACATTTTCCCGAGCTGTTTGCGAAAATAGCACAAGAACTCTACGCATGGCTAATCTGCATATCGACCTCCTCCTTTCCCCTTCATTTGCATGACGTCAGGTGAAAAGAGGGTCTTCTTGAGTAAAAATAAACTGAGCCAATGGAAACCCGAAATGTATAGGGTTATTTTTAATTTGGCTCGAGCAAAATTAGAACACACATGGAAACTCTCCCAATGATACAATTATTTAACAAAGGTGGACAATTAAAGTAAGCGTGGTAAATTAATTATCCAGAGTTGATTGATTTCTTCCAGTGTAACTGTTTATTCCAATAAAATTTTTACTGAGCATCTATTTCTAGGAATGATTTGGTGTCCCAGTGGTTTTGATCGCTATATGCAGCTGATTCTTATAGCAGTAATTTTTATAAACAGAGTGCACTGTGTGTGTGTCTGTGTATATATATATATATATATATATATATATATATATATATGACATGGTGAGTGTGCGACCGATAATACACATTTTTGATATGATATTATTGTCTTGCTTTGGCCAGCACCTCATTAATTACTAAGCATTGGAGTGCACACATGACCTTTTCCTTACATATATAATCGAAAACAACATCATCCTGTTGGTTTATGTCAGTGATAACTCTGTGATCCATTAATAATAACCGTGTAGCTTCCAATAGGAATGCTTTATCTACAGTTATTGCACTGATATAGTTTCTTATCAAAAAGGTAAAATAAGTAGCCTTTATTTAAAAATAAATAAGCAAATAAATAAAATAAAAAATAAATAATGTGGAGCACATTAAGTAAGTGTGCTTCCTCCTTTGAATGAAATACTTCCTTGGCAGAGTTTGCAAATTCCATTTTCTCCTGCTTGGTAAAGAAGTTCCACTCAATGCTTTGCTTGGGTGCCATTCTTATGCATTCACAATTTAGTGATCAGGAACGGCACTTTATATGGAGGGAGATCACTGTCAAAAATATTTGTATCCGTAAAAAGAATGTGTACTTGTATTTTTTATTTGTACCTGTAATTACAAGTACAAATCAGACAGACAGCACTGCAGCGAAGATCCCTTATCAGGTCAAGTGAAAACATTGATCATAGAAATAATAACACGTATGTGTTAAGGAGGGGTGTCTAAACAATTCTAGAGGAATTTTGCTAAAAAATGCAATCGTTTTCAAAAGAGAAAGCTTTGAATAGGAAATGAAGCAGACTTTACATTATAGAGATAGGAGAAAAGTCGCAACCGGAACTCTTTGGATTCCCATGATGCACCGCATCGGCGGGGATGGAAAAAAGGGGGAGATGGCTATCTTGTGTATACAGATCTTTGCTGAGACTGTCCATCTGTTGGGCAACTTTGTGCCATATTCCAGCTTTGAAAATTCCACTTACCCATTTCACCAACATGCAGCCACTCCTTCCCTTCTATCAGTAATGCAAGGTTCTGGACGCATGCACTGTTAAATACTCATCGATTGTTCTCCCAATCAACAGCCTGTCCTGTGACCTCTATGACGTAGTTTTGACAGTGATTTCACGCTCTATCCAACTCGTAACTTTTTGATTTTTTGTACCCATAGCTTTTCTTGAGTCGTACTCATATTTTTTTATTGGTACTCGTAACTTTTTGATTTGTACCTGTAATTGTACCAGTAAAAGAAACAAGGACCAGGGGTTACAAATGGAGAGAAGATAAAGGGGCATTCAGAACAGAAAATAGGAGGCACTTTTTTACAGAGAATTATGAGGGTCTGGAACCAACCCCAGTAATGTTGTTGAAGCTGAATCCCTGGGATCCTTCAAGAAGCTGCTTGATGAGATTCTGGGATCAATAAGCTACCAACAATACGAGCAAGATGGGCCGAATGGCCTCCTCTCATTTGTAAACTTTCTTATGTTCTTACAAATTCTTTTTATGCATACAAATATTTTTGACAGTGATCTCCCTCCATAACTTCATTGTTAAACCAAACAGAGGCACATTTGCCTTCAAAACACAGCTGGCTCAATTTACGGTAGCTATGGCGACAGTCCATAACGTAATACTAGCGGTCCTGTACCACTGTTACTTTTAAAAGTGAGCATAACAGCCATGTTAACAAACACAACAACAGCGGAATATGGCCAATATATGTCACAAAGAATCCTGCAGCATGATGTGCATTTAACATTAATAACTGTTTTTAAACAGAGATGTTAAAACATTCCCTCCCCAAGTCAATCACCTCAGTTCATTTGTATTATTTTCCAAGGATCCGGCAACGGGTAATGTTTTATTTATTTATTTATTTATTTATTTATTTATTTATTTATTTATTTTTGAGAGAGCAGAGGAACAAAATGAGGTACCTCTTGTAATATTTCTAACTTGAACAGAGGCTGAGATATCAGCAATTAAAATGTAAAGGAGGCACCTCACACTGCTGCCCGGGAAGTGCTGTCTGTCTTGAGCAAACAATGCACAGTCAACGTCTGAAATGAATCTCAAAGACCTTTCATTTTATGTTTTCAGCGGACAGACAGCTACTAATCGATTGAGGAGCTTGTTTGACCCGCCCACCCCAGTAGCGTCATTCACTCACTCATCTCATTCATAAAAACTACACAGGAAGTCCGGTTTCAGAAACTAGGCATATATTAAAAAATGTATTTAAAAATGTGTTTTTTATTGACGACATGACTATGTAACATATTTAATGAGCCATATAAGACTAATTTTTTTTTTTTTTTAAATATTAAACTCTAGATATGTATTACGTACTTAACATACACTTTCAATCACTCCGCTGAGGACGCTCTCCAAAGTCTTAGATCGAAGGGCTGTCTACCTGTCACTCAGAACAGGAATGAAAGAACTGAGGGAGTGAATCACGTTTGTCGGATTAATCTTTTCTGTAATATTCACAGAATGAGTTTCTTACAGACTGTAACAAACAGATTGCAAATTACATGTAATGCTAGACATACATTCTTGCCCATTTATTTCATTATAGGTACCATTTTCCTGTGGATGTTTTGGCCCAGCTTTAACTCTGCTATTGCTGATGAAGGTGAAGATCAGTACAGAGCTGTTGTAAACACTTACTTCTCATTGGCTGCTTGTGTCGTTGCTGCATATGCAATCTCCAGCTTTGTGGAACACAAAGGCAAACTTGACATGGTAAGGGTTATGTATTAAATAAAACATTATATTGATTAAAGAATAGTTTCGTTACTTTTCTTTCTTTTTTTTTTTAACCAATGTTTTACTGCCCCATTTCATGCAATTGCAATTAAATGAGACCTGATAAACATGGGTGGTCAGATAGTTCCTGAAATCATACAGTTTTGTTTTTTTTCTCATTGGTTGCAATATATCATGAGCAGAAAAACTATATTTTTTAATGTAAAATGTTTAAAAAGTTCATGGAAAACGATACATGTTTAAAACCGTTATTAATACCTGGTTGAAACAAAAACCTGGACTGTTGGGATATTTGACTCAATCCTCAGTTGTGACAATATGGTGCAATTGGCACTAGGCACCTTGTCTGAAAATGGGGCCAAGGAGGGAGGCTCACACTGCTACAGTTTGTATTACTCTGTAGATAAATCAGAGAAAGAATCCAGTCCACAGTTCTGACAAGTTAGCACCAAAACCATCATATGAAGGCAGATGATACCCCCTGGTTTGTCTATACAGGTTCACATTCAGAATGCCACTCTAGCAGGAGGCGTGGCAGTAGGAACCTGTGCTGACATGAACATCGGCCCCTTTGGAGCTATGCTTATTGGTTTGGTAGCTGGCATCATTTCAACCGTTGGATTCAAGTTTTTGACTGTAAGTATTTTGTGATTCTGAAGAGGACTTCTGCTTCTTCTGGAGATAAGATAGATAGATATTGCCCTCTGCAATTCAGCATTTATAATGAAATATGGTTTCCAGGAGTATTATTATGTTATAGTAGTGGAACTATCTCAAAATACAGGGACTTCATCTACTTTGTCGTTGTGCTGCAGTCACCGTTTTCTATTTCTTACTCCACACACTTAGCATTAAGCTCGTTGTATGGGAATATCCAAAGGATAGTAAAAACATTAATAACAAATCAATGCATGAAATAAATAATCTAACAAATGTGTAACTATAGTGCCTTTATTTTCATTAGGGCTCTAGCTCTTCATTTCTATCTGCCAGCTGCTCTACCCTGCTTATATTTAGTTCATGTTTTGCAGCTGAAGCAACAGCACAAAAGAAGGCATACGTTGTACTGTGTACCAACCACCTGAGAAGTATCAGTACAAGCCACGCCTTCAAGTGTGTTATTGCCTTTATAAAATGTCTCATTATTATTTAAGAACTGTGATTGTACTTGCAAGAATGCAGAACCAATGATTTTACTCTACCCATATGACATTGGGATGTTAACAGCCAATCAAGATTCAAGGAATTTCTGTTATTGTATAATGGAGGATCAGCCTAATAACAAATACACAGCATTACTATAACTCACAATTTGAGTATTATCAGTACAAAGTCCATCCAATGATTAATGGAAATCAAGTAAGCACACTACTTATGTTAAAAGAATTTCCTGATGTTCATTTTGTAATGTATACGGATATACATTGTGGGTAGGGTGCTTCTTAATGTACGACAGGTATCGAGCAGTTTGTGCGAGAGAAGTGTGAAGTCAAGCTGCACATTGGTTACAATGGATTTTTCTTTTATAAATCTGAAGACCTACTGCACCGTTTTCTGTGTTTTACTTATGAATGTATTTTTCTTTTTTTAGCCAATCCTTGCATCCAAGCTGTGTATCCAAGACACATGTGGTGTTCACAATCTTCACGGCATGCCTGGTATTTTAGGAGGGATTGCTGGCATTGTGGCTGTTGCAATGGGAGCAAAAACAGGGTGAGTCTTTTTTTATTTTTTTTTATTTTTATTGTAAGGTCACTAATATATATATATATATATATATATATACAGTGCCTTGCAAAAGTATTCAGACCCCTGACCAATTCCCTTATATTACTGAATTACAAATGGTACATTGAAATTTCGTTGTGTTTGATATTTTATTTTAAAACACTGAAACTCAAAATCAATTATTGTAAGGTGACATTGGTTTTATGTTGGGAAATATTTTTAAGAAAAATAAAAAACTGAAATATCTTGCTTACATAAGTATTCAACCCCTGTGCTGTGGAAGCTCCCAGTTTACACCTATGAAAGAAATTGCCCTAACGAGGACACAATTACCTTACCATTGGCCTCCACCTGTGAACCGTTAAAGTTGCTGTCACATTTTCTGGATAAAAACCCCACTGTTGAAGGATCATTGGTCAGGCTGTGAATCTGAAGGAAAATGAAGACCAAAGAGCATTCTACAGAAGTTAGAGATAAAGTAATACAAATGCATAGATTAGGGAAAGGGTACAAAATAATATCCAAGTGTTTGGATATCCCAGTGAGCACAGTTGGATCAATAATCAGGAAGAGGAAGCTGCATCACATCACCCAGGCACTGCCAAGAAAAGGCCGTCCCTCAAAACTCAGTGCTCAAACAAGAAGGAGACTTGTGAGAGAAGCCACAGAGAGGCCAACAATCACTTAGAAGGAGCTACAGAGTTCAGTGGCTGGGAGTGGAGTAATGGTGCACCAGTCAACCATATCAAGAGCTCTGCATAACACTGGCCTGTATGGGAGGGTGGCAAGAAAGAAGCTGTTACCAGTTTGCCAGAAAGCATGAGAGTGACCCAGCTGCGATGTGGGAAAAGGTTTTGTGGTCAGATGAGACCAAGATAGAGCTTTTTGGCCAATACTCAAAGCGCTATGTGTGGCGCAAACCTAACACTGCCCATGCCTCAAGACACACCATCCCTACAGTGAAGTATGGTGGTGGCAGCATCATGCTGTGGGGATGCTTCTCATCAGCAGGGACTGGGCATCTTGTTAAAATTGAAGGAAGAATGGATGGAGCAAAATACAGGGAAATAGTGCAAGAGAACCTGCTTCAGTCCGCTAAAAAACTGAAGCTTGGGAGGAAATTCACCTTTCAGCAGGACAATGTTCCCAAGCACAAGGCCAAAGCAACATTGGAGTGGCTCAAGAACAAAAAGGTGAATGTCCTACAGTCAAAGTCCTGATCTCAATCCCATTGAGAATCTGTGGCACTATTTGAAAATTGCGGTCCACAAGCGTCGTCCAACCAACCTGAACAACCTGGAGCAAATCTGCCAAGAAGAATGGGCCAAAATCACTCCGACACTGTGTGCAAAGCTGGTACATACTTACCCCAAAAGACTTAAAGCTGTTCTTGCAGCGAAAGGTGGCTCTACCAAATATTAATGTGTGGGGGTTGAATACTTATGCAAGCAAGATATTTCAGTTTTTTATTTTTCTTAAAAATATTTCCCAACATAAAACCAATGTCACCTTACAATAATTGATTTTGAGTTTCAGTGTTTTAAAATAAAATATCAAACAGAACGAAATTTCAATGTACCATTTGTAATTCAGTAATATGAGAGAATTGGTCAGTGGTCTGAATACTTTTGCAAGGCACTGTATATATCCAGTTTGTTAACCGAAATAAAGACAACTTTTGTTTCCATGGAGGTCTGTCCTAATTTACAGAGGCTGTGTTTTCAAATTAAAGGGTGGTTTTACATCCTTCTAATGTTGTAGACCCCGTCATATGCGATCCTGTAAGACACGATACCCACTATTAACCGACAGACCTCTGGCTTGTGTCATTCACATGCTGCTACCAATTGAACGCTACTGATGGAAACTGATTAATGCACATTTTATTATGGGTTTAAAACAGTAAATATAGCTCTTAGCAGGACAGAATGGATTCAATTGCAGATAAAAAAAGGTGTGTTTAGGAACTCAGTTTCACGTTTTACATGCTGTCACTTCATTTAACTGCCCAGTTTAACCATGTTAAATAAAACAAAACTAAAAAGCATGCAATAATATAATGACTGTACTGTTAAAAAGCTGAACAAAAATTCCAAAGTGCTGCAGGGAAGTAAACTAGCATTCGAGACCCGTTAGGTCTGACCAGTGCAGTCTCTCCTAAACGACCTGCTGTTCCCTTGGGGTAAAATAAACTAAACTGGCCCTTAAAACAAGTAAAAGCAAGAATGTCAAAGAATGACGAAAAATGATATACCCGTGTGTATTAAAGATTATTTTATGTCATATGCTATTTGTTTCATTCCTCCCCAACAGGGGGTCATATGTCATGCAGGCAGCTGCCTTGACATCATCTGTGTCGATTGCCATTGTGGGAGGAACTATCACAGGTATGCAATCCAGTGTTTTAAAAACATTTTAGTAAACTGGCCAAGTAGTTGGAAGAATTGCTGCTTTAAAGCATGGGGATGTCTTAAAAAAAAAAAAAAAAAAAAAAAAAAAAACATGCTTGCTGTAGTAGTGCAGTAGTCCTTATTTGTGATGTTTTTCAATCTATTCCAGTCCAGTCCATTGAACTAATGTTTGTACCAACACCTTAAACCAGGTTCACGTGGGGATAAAATGTTCTTGGTCACTGTTCACAGGTTTCATTTTGAGGCTGCCATTCTGGGGACTGCCACCTGATCAAAACTGTTATGATGATTCCATTTACTGGGAGGTATGTAATCTCACAATGCTCATTGAGCCAGTTCACCATGTTGTGCTACTGTGAAAATATAAATATTATATTTTATAGAAACAAAACTGTACATATCAACATGATCTAGTATATGCTGAGCTTATAGATATGTTTAGCTTAGTCGTTTTTCAGTCTCCTGTCTTGGACTTTCTGTTGAATAATTATATATTATATTATATATAGATATAAAAAAAAATCACAGAATCATGATAAGTTTTCAGTATGAAACGTGACACACTGTCAAAATGAAAACATTACAAAGTTAGTTTTGGGTATGACCTCCCTGAGCATTAACACAATCCTGGCAGCGTTGACGCATAGACCTGATCAGCCTCTGGATAGACTGCTGTGGGATGTTCTGCTGCTCTTCCTGTGCAGCTGCAGCCAGCTGGCGAAGGTTGGCTATGTCGCGGTTGTCTACTGTGGATGACACTGGCGATTTGGTCCCACAGATGTCCTATTGGACTCAGGTTAGGAGAAAAAGCTGACCACGGCAAGACCTCAACATTGTTTTCTTGAAGTCGTGCAATTGTAATCCTAGTACTGTGTGGTCTTGCTTTGTCCTGCTGGAAAATGGACACTTCCGGATTGGCTTGTAGGAACGGAAGAAATGTTGCCTCAAGGACTTCATCAATGTATAGCTGAGCAGTAAGGTTGCCCTCAATCTGCACCAAAGGCATTCTTGTGTTAAAGAAGATTCCTCCCCACATCATCATACTTCCACCGCCCCACTGGTTGGCTTGAACAACGCAACAGTCAGCATAATGTTCACCACAACGTCTCCACACACACTGTCTTCCATCAGGTTTGTCAAGGGCAAAATGCCATTCATCGGTGAATAAAACACCCCACCACTTTCTCTGCCGCCACCTCAGATGTTCTCTGGCCCACAGAAGACAGCGATCTCGTCTCTCAGCTGTCAACATGTTACCCCTGAACGGCCTCCGAGCATGCAAATCATTTTCATGCAGAGGGCGGGCTACAGTCATTCTGCTGATGCGCAGGTTATTTCTTCCTGGAATTTCTTGTGCTGTAGCCACTGCATTCTGAAAAAGATTATGCAGATGGATCAGTTGGATGTGACGGTCTTGGGCCGGTGTGGTGACCCTCTGCCTTCCAGGACGTGGCCTGTTCCTCACAGAATGGTTTCCTGGTTTCTCTTGACTAGTCTGCTGATTGTTGAAGCAGAACATCTCATTCTACGGGCAACTTCTCTCACAGATAGACCGCCTTTAATAATGCCGATAGCAACCAGGCGATCTTCATTACTCAAGCAGGGCATGGTCACATCTTTTGCTGTTCTTGCATTAATTAAAACCTTTTCAAATGGCTATTTATACAGATTCTTAATCAACACGTTTTGGCAATTTTAACTCAACTCAAATATCAAACACTGAGCACCTGGCGTTTTTATGAAATCACATGACTTGAGCTCAGTATTTTGTTATCCCAAGGAACAATACTACTCAAACAATCAATAAACCTATTTGCTCACTACTTCAAATGTAAATAACATTATGTATGTTCCCAATGAGCTATTGATGTAAACTTAAGACTGTTGTGTTTTCATTGTGCATCAGTATATTATGTCTAGGAAAGGTTTTCAAGTGGTTTAGTTCTTTTTAAACTATAAAGCAACTGACATACATGTGCAGCTTGTAATGTGCTTGTATCGTAATGGTGGCTATGGTTACTAACCTGCTGGAGTTAATCTTGTCCAGGTACCAGAAGAGGAGGAAGAGAATGAGGAGGGTCTGGCTCATGGAGAGCATTCCAATAATAAGGCAGAGCCATAGAGCAAAGAGCTCTGAAGGTTGTGATGAATGGCATGGATATGGGGATAAAGAGTACAAAGTGATCAGGAAATACATACACAACTATGTCAACTAGAATATTTCCTTTTTCTATAGTATGGTTCAACATCGTTTTATACGAGTAAGTTACTTATTGGTATTTCTAGCAGCGAACTTAGAGTTTTTTTTATTTGGCTGTCTGCTAATTGTCCATTGGAATTTTAACATGACTTTTTGCTGTGTGTTTGTTTGTCTTGACATAAAATATTGTGACTTCTTCTTATGAGCCGAAATAATGTTCTATGACAAATATCTTTTTACATTGTACATCTATTGAAAGAACATATGCTCAGATTTATTTTTATTATTTCTTATTCTTGGTTTTTAGTTGTTTGTTGTCTTAAGAAAATCACTTTGGCCAGATTTTCCTCTGTAGGCAGGTGGAAAAAAAGGTCCTACAGGGTAAGATGGACAAATTGTGAAAAAAAAAAGCTTCTGAAAATGGACATTTCAATAAAAATAAAATTTAATTGACGTTTATGTAAAATATGTAAGTAAGCATATTTCTTAGTTGGCATATTATTATACCCATTTAAAGTATTAGAATGTATTCCATATTTACTCTTTACTCAGCTGTCTGTTCTTTTCTGTTTCGTTCTTTGCTTGTTTGGTATTTTCCATTTCGCAATTTGAGCAAAATGCTTTGCTCAGAGACCGAAATAACCTTTCATTTCGTTCTTTGAAAATGTGTAAATGCTCAAATCGTGAAATGTTTATTGTTAAATCAGTGATTGACAGAATCCTGACTCAGAGTGGAACATATATACATTACATGTTAGAACCAATATTTTAAGCATTTTTCATAGCAGGACTAGACTATTACAATGTTTTATATACTAGACATCATATTAAGATATGCCATTTTTTTATATGGAAAATAAACAAACAAAGGTGTACAAAAGTTGTAATATAAATATGCAGAATTATTACATTGCATTTTTCTAGTATATATTTCTACATTTTAACACAAAATCTGGTCTTTATTGTAGTTCCAACTACAAATGTTCCAACTTAGCAAATGTTATGTTTTTACATGTTTTAAATGTCAAATCTTAAACCTTGATAAAACATTCTTAAATTTTAAAATTATATAGTTGCATTTCTTTGTTTATTGCTTTTGATACAACAGAAAATGAAGCCATATTTAACCCTTTGCTTACCACAATAAGAATTATGGTATTTGGGTTGCATAGCAGAAAGTTTTATATATACAGTTGTAGTCAAAAGTTTACATACCCCAATGGAAATTTATAATTTCTAGAAATTTCTCGAAAACAAATAATTGTAGCAAAAGTTTTGCTTTTGTGGATAAGGAAAAAAAAGTTACAAGAAATATTGATTTATTTCAGCAATTTATTTGCAAAACTCCAAAAATACTAATTCAAAAGTATTCAAACCCTGACAAGGAAAATTAATAGCTAGCTGTGGCACCTTTAGCAATAATATGTTATTTTAAATGATTGGGATATTTGTCAGTGAGCTTTTGGCATGATTCTTTGACCATTCTTTAACACAAAATTGTTCCAATTCATTCAAATTCCGAGTACTTCTCTTGTGCCTTCTTCAACTCATACCAAAGACCATACCAGAGACCTAAATCCAATCGAAAATTTGTGGCATGACTTGAAGATTGCTGTCCATCAATGCTCCCCAAGGAACTTGACAGAGCTTGAACAGTTTTCTAAAGATATGGTCTAAAGAAATGGTCAAATATTGCCAAATCTAGGTGTGCAAAGTTTGTAGAGACCTATCCCAACAGACTCACAGCTGTAATTGCTGCCAAAGGTGCTTCCACCAAGTATTAACTCAGGTGGGTGGAGACGTATCCAATTATGATCTTTCAGTTTTGTATTTTTAATATAATTAAAATATAACAGTGTGGAGTATGGTGTGTAGATAAGTGGAAAAAAATCCTAATTTAAGTGCATGAAACTCTGAGTCACTGACACAACAAAATGTGAAAAATGTTCAAGGGGGTGTAGACTTTCTATAGGCACTGTATATTGAACTGTACACAAATTCCAACTACAAAAATATTTGATTTAATTAGCAGTTTTCATAGATCCAGATTAGCCATTAACAAGTTTAAAGTGTGAGACAACATACATTGTATTTGTCACCTTCATCTTTTGACTGTAGAAAATGTTTGCTCATTTCTTGGCTTAATATGGACACTGGATTATCCACCTGTAAACAATTAAACACATTTCATGAAGATTAAGATGTATCCTAATAATTTGTGAGGCGTGGACTGCATATTTTAAAGTTATCTCCATTTAATGTTTTTCATTTTTTTTTCAGAATGCACTCGCAAAATGTATAATTGTATAATGCTTAGCAGTTTCAGATGTCAAAGTAATAACAACAATTTCAAAAGGAATTTTAAAAATACCTGAATGTTGAAATGGTCCTCCTTTTTCATAGACACCACATGACCTTTTAAACACATTGTTTGAAGATTTAAGCAAGAAAAAAAATACAAAGATCAACAAACTTATCATTAGTACTGTACTTGTTTGTCTGACTTGGTTTCCTGCAAACATAGCTGAAGCAAGAGGTTGAAATTAACATTCTCTTTAAGTATTATTTACTACATCTAACCACTAGAGGGAGCCTGGTGCTTGCATACTACAAATCAGTGGTCCCCAATTATTTTCCACACTGGGCCACTTCAGATGATGACTATAAAGCCAAGGGCCGGACCTGAGCTTGCTGTGGAATACATCATTCCCCAAATATAGTTATGTTTACTCAGAGTATTATAATGAATAGAAACACTGTTTTATGAAAACAGTAGTTTTAAAAAATAACCAGTCAAAGTTTATCACTGAAAAATAGGCAAAACACTACAAATACTTAGTCAATAAGTTACGCAGAAGCAGCTCTGTCTCTATCAGGAAATATATAGTGATAAACATTTAAACAAATTTTAATTGCATTATGTTTTAAAAATAAACTCTACATGGGGTTTATATAATTGTAAATATCTGTGCTGCAAATATCACACAATCTAGCATGCCAATTGCAGTTTTACAGTTCATTGAAAAAAGTGACAGCAGCGACCAGATGCAAGCCTTCTGAAGTCCAGTTGGTAGGACGTGGTGGCAATACGCAGGCACTGGTGGAGGGGATCATCTGTGCTACGATTTTTTTGCTGATTTTGGATGAGATTCAATACAAAGAAGCCAGATTCACAATGATATGTTGAGCCAAACATGGTTAACAAGAAAATGGCAAGTTTTCTGGTTGATTTAAACTTGTCTCGGGGATCACTCTGAATTCACAGGGATTAACATCTTGAGCCTGGCTTTCAGTACTTCTGCATTGTGAAGCTTGACCATTTCTAGTTGGAGAGATCCCTCATCCAGTGTAGAAAGCAGATGCTTTGCTTCTGCAATCCAAGGTCCATTTGCAGAAAATGAAAATGGGTGACGGAGGAATAAAAGTAGCTCACTGGAGAGTTTGAAGTCTTCGAAACATGCAGTAAAGTCTTCAGTTAGCTTTATGATGAACTGTGTGCATGACATTATCTGCAACAGCTTTAGTGTTCACGAAGTTTAGGGAAATGGACCATCCTTCAGACTGCAAGTCAGCTTGAAACACAGTCAGTTTGTCTCGAAAGGCGACTACAGCCTAATAAAGGTCACCGACAGTATGATCACAGCCTTGAAGTTTAAGCTGGTTTAAACAAACTCAAGCAAGACATGAGCCTTTTGGCTACTGTGTTAAAAAAACACAAACCTCATTCTGAAGAGTGCCTACCCTCGCCAGTACTTTACCTTTGCTTAACCAACGCACATCACTGTGTAGCAACAAGTCGTCGTACTTAGCCAACATGTCCTCCAAGATGGCTCTGAAGAGTCAATGCTGAAGTCTAGAGCTCCCTCGAATAGAATTAACAAGTTTCATGACTGAAGCCATTGTGTTCTCCAGTTCCCCGGACAATTTTGCGCAGAGCAAAAGCGGACTGGGCAAGATCGTTTATGTCGCAGGATTCATCAACTGCAATAGACATCAACTCAGCCTTTTTCAGAACCAAGAGTCCTCCCCAAGCACTTCCACGCGTCTTACGGCGCTATTGTCAGACAACGGAATCTGTTTAACCAGATCTATTGTTGATTTCTCATCAAGTCGTTTTCTCATCATTACCGAACACTCCATGCAGCATTTCTACAGGCCTTAACAAGATTCACTTCAGTGAAAGGTTTTTATGTTTTTTTGTTTTTTTTGCAAGAAGCCATGCTACCCAAAGGGATGCTCCTGTCCCATTTTCCTGTGGGGATATTGTTCAGCTGATTTTTTTGAGGATGCAACATCGACAATGGATAATTGCAAAGCATACGACATGGTTTATTTAGATTTCCAGAAAGTTTTGACAAAGTCCTGTATAATAGATGAATCCTCAAACTGAATGCAGTAGGGATTCAAGGAAATGCATGCACATGGATTAGGGAGTGGGTAACATGTAGAAAACAGAAAGTACTGATTAGAGGAGAAACCTCAAAATGGAGCGAGGTAACCAGTGGTGTACCACAGGGATCTGTATTAGGTCCTCTGCTATTCCTAATCAACATGAATGATTTAGATAACGGTATAGTAAGCAAACTTGTTAAATTTGCAGAGGACACAAAAATAGGAGGAGTGGCAAACACCGTTGCAGCAGCAAAGGTCGTTCAAAATGATCTAGACAGCATTCACAACTGGGCAGACACATGGCAAATGACATTTAATAGAGAAAAGTTTAAGGTACTGCATGCAGGCAATACAAATGTGCATTATAAATATCATATGGGAGATACTGAAATTGAAGAAGGAATCTATGAAAAAGACCTAGGAGTTTATGTTGAATGCGTGAAATGTGGTGAAATTAAATCAAGGGAAGAAATGTTAAAACTTTACAATGCATTAGTAAGACCTCATCTAGAATATTTTGTTCAGTTCTGGTCACCTCACTACAAAAAGGATATTGCTGCTCTAGAAAGCATGCAAAGAAAGCGACCAGAATTATTCTGGGTTTAAAAGGCATGTCGTATGCAGACAGGCTTAAATAACTGAATCTATTCAGTCTTGAACAAAGAAGACTACTAGGCTATGTTACAAGCATTCAAAATTCTAAAAGGTATTGACAATGTCGACCCAGGGGACTTTTGACCCAAAAAAAGAAATAAGGACCAGGGGTCAAAAATGGAGATTAGATAAAGGGGCATTCAGAACAGAACAGAAAATACAAGGCACTTTTTTTACACAGAGAATTGTGAGGGTCTGGAACCAACTCCCCTATTGCACTTACTGTACTGTATTTAACCCTGTACTGTCCTGTATCACCTGTAAGTCGCCTTAGATAAAAATAAATACTACTACGACTACTATGACTACTATGACTACTACGACTACTACTACTAATAATAATAATAATAATAATAATAATAATAATAATAATAATAATAATAACTGCCGACTGTTACTTTTACAGTAATTTGTTTTTCCAAGTCCCATCTCTGATCTTTGTAATGGAAGGCGAGGAGCCAAAATTAAAAGCTGGCACAATGAGCAAGAGGAATGAGATATGGATCATCATATGAATGATATGACACATCATGCAAGCCCACTGCTAGACCTGGGGAATCTGGAAGATCTCATTCCAAATTCATTCTAAAATACATTAGTGCATACTTTTCTCCTTGCCATGTGCTAAAAGGGGAGCCACATTAAAAGTCACTTTATAGGCTTTGTCAAAAAGGACAAAAGGACAAAACACCCAGTAATATCCAGTAATATAATCATAAAGCCAGTAAGGTTGCAGCACCAACCGATCAGTAGTGCATAAATTCTCTTTAGTGTTTACTACAGAGGGGATAAAGTGCATTAAAGTAAATGAGGGTTGATGGTGTTTATTCTCATTCTCTAGTGCGCTTTAGTGCTGGATTGTCTCGGGTGTCCCTTGGGTCACTGCTGCTGGAGAGGCAGAAGAAATGTGTGCCTACCTGAAAGCTCATGGCCATGTGGATAGGTGCATCACCAATGATGGTGATGTTTTCCTTTATGCAGGTCAAAACAGTGTATAGAAACCTCAATGTGAATGTGAAGGTAACATTCTGATACTTTTATTTTTTATATAGCTGGGCTTTCTTTTAGTTTGGCAAACCATACAAATCTCCTTTTCTTTTTTTAGGAATAGGCATATTGCATTATTTCCATGTAAATATTATGCAGACAAATCCATCCAAAGTATTGGTATGCTTGAGAAAAACAGAACTTGCCTTTACTAGTTGAGATAACTAAATAGTTATTGACCTTGTTAAAGAAAGCAGCCTTCTATACTATATTTGTCTTACTTTAATATCTGATTTTCCAATATTTGCATATTGTCCATAGAGGGTACTTGATTCCAATATTGCGGTGTTACAGTATTTGTAAGATAAATATACCAGTGTACCAATCATATTTTTAATATTTATTTCAGAATCCAGAATTGGACTGCTATAGGGTTTCAAGAATCAAATCTGAACTGGGTTTGAAGAGAGAAACACAGGTAGGCTTAGCAATTCTGCGTGGTTGTGATTATCTACCAACGGTGAGTGGAAACCCTTACTTTATTTTATGTGTAAAAAAAAAGAAAGAAAGAAAAATCTATATATATTGCTTTAAAGCATTTGTTTTACTGCTGGCTTATTAATGAAGTTAATCTCTCTTGGACATGCAAATATGTTTATTGGAAAGAATCATTTTTGATTTGTGTCTTTCTTTATACTGGTTACTGGTTTTGTAAGTTTTCAACTATATATATATATACAGACGTGCTCAAATTTGTTGGTACCCCTCCACAAAAAACGAAGAATGCACAATTTTCTCTGAAATAACTTGAAACTGACAAAAGTAATTGGCATCCACCATTGTTTATTCCATATTTAATAGAAATCAGACTTTGCTTTTGATTTTTTATTCAACATAATTTTGTAAATAATAAAACAAATGAAAATGGCATGGACAAAAATGATGGGACCCCTAACCTAATATTCTGTTGCACAACCTTTAGAGGCAATCACTGCAATATATATATATATATATATATATATATATATATATATATATATATATATATATATATATATATACTTGAAGGAAACCTTGTGCGAA
The DNA here is from genome assembly GCF_902713425.1 of Acipenser ruthenus. NCBI lineage: Eukaryota > Metazoa > Chordata > Actinopteri > Acipenseriformes > Acipenseridae > Acipenser > Acipenser ruthenus. Next base: position 68,347,556 of record NC_081194.1, on the reverse strand, counting down.
AACCCCACAATAGTTATTGTAGCAACAAAAAAACAACTGAAAATAAAGAAGCTACACATTCTCTGTCTCTTGTATTGTCTAAGAAACAACATTGTTTTACTGCATCCTCTCCATCTGCTCTGACTGAGGAGTAGCAGCTGGGTGGCATTGACTGGAGAGCAACATCTAGACAAACACCTTTGTAAAGTTCTAAAGACAGTGAGTGCACAAAATATTAGTCCACAGCACTGAAAAAGAGAGAAATTGGCATTCTGCAATGGAACAATGGAGCATAATCCTCTGTGTATAGATTTGAACGAAAATTAATCAAAACCTGCTGCCTGATTCACAGTTCTCCTTAAGAGATAGAATTATGTTGAATATCTTTAATCACTACAGTACATCACATCCTCAGAATAATGATATTGTGTCTGTTAGCTTGAAGCCAATAAAATATCTGACCCCAGTGGAGCAGAAAAATGAGTGCCCTGCAGTTGAAAAATCATCACTTAGTAAACCTTTAGTTGTTGAATGTTACAATGTTAAAGAGTGTAAAAGAAAAACTACCAAGTCAGAAATCCTGTCATAAACAGGTTGAAAAGCATGCCTCTGTAAAAACTAGCACGCATCTCATAAAACACACAAGAGGTGAGAAAGAGCAACATCAAAAAGTCTGTCAATGTAAAGGCTGTAGACAACCAACACCATGTTAAGTCTACCAACCAATCGAAAATCAGTTCCCTGCCACTGATTCACAAGTTAACCACACATTAAGAAAACTGTCATTAAAAGAGCATCTGCCACAATTTGTGTTTCTCTAGCGAAGACAGTGACGCAGAGAACACAAGTATAGTGCAGAAACACTAGGCCCGATCCAAAGTCAAACAAAGGTGTGTGTCCTCTTCTGGTGAAAAAATAAAGCCAACCAAGATGGCAAGTAAACCTTGTGCCAAAAAAGCATTTTCACACATTGGGGCCCCACTTTCACCCAAAAAGTTTTTAGGGCAAAGTGCCAACAGCCCCACTCAGAAAAATTAAAAGCTGCCAACTACAAATGTTGAACCTGGAAATTGAAAAGGAGAGGCAAAGGTTTTCCTCTGGGGTTAACCACTGTGGTAGAAGCAGCTGTTCCCAGAGCCCTGTGCATAGTTCTGGAGCTCAAGACAGTGAAGGAGATGACCCTTTCATTTCATTAGACAATTCGTTACCTCTGACTGAAAGGATAAAACAGATTTCAAAATCAATTATGGTGTAGCAACTCAGGTTTTTGAAAATCTTGTATAAGTTGGTGAGGAAGGGTCAGATTCTTCGGATGTTGCTCAGGAAGAATCGGCAAGTCCGTGCCAGAGTGGAGATGTGCTGGGAATAAGAGAGGCAGGGGTCCAGGGTGACTCCGATGTTCTTAGCGGAGGAAGAGGGAGAGAGTGTGGTAGATTCCAGAGGAACAGAGATAGAGAGATCAGAGGAGGGGGAGGAGGAGGAGGGAAAGAAAAGGAGGTCAGATTTAGAGAGGTTGAGTTTGAGGTGATGCGAGTGCATCCAGGAGGAAATAGCAGACAGACAGGTAGAGATACGGGAGGAGATGGTGGAGTCAGAGGTGGGGAAGGAGAGGAAAATCTGAGCATCATCAGCATAGAAATGGTATGAGAAACCATAGGATGCGATGAGGGGGCCCAGGGAGCGGGTGTAGAGTGAGAACAAGAGAGGACCCAAGACTGACCCTTGGAGGACTCCAGTTAAGAGAGGGTGAGGTGTGGAGGTTGCTCCACGCCAGGTTACCTGGTAAGTGTGGTTGGAGAGGTAGGAGGAGAAACAGGCCAGAGCAGTGCCAGAGATCCCCAGGTCAGCGAGAGATGATAGTAGAATAGAGTGATCAACAGTGTCAAAGGCAGCAGAGAGGTCGAGGAGAATTAGGACAGAGGAGAGAGAGGAAGCTCGGGCACACTTAAGTGAGTTGGTGACAGACAGGAGGGCGGTTTCAGTGGAGTGAGCAGAGTGGAAGCCAGATTGGTATTTTGGGGCGGATATTGTTTATTATTTGGGACTGCAAACACCTTGTTATTTACCCTGTGCAGTACACATTGGTGTGTATTGCCGGGGGATTATTGTTTGGTCGCCAGACCTTGAATATAAATAAAATAATTACTTTCCAAACCGGATTACAAGGTTCTGTCTGTTTAATTACCACACTGCATCACTCCTGCACCTGTTTCCACTCAGCCACTTTGCCACACATTTTTACAGATTTTTAATGTAAAGGTGCCAATACTTTTGTCATGTACAAATATTTGAAATTACTTTTGTAAAAATCCTTTTATGTATATATATATATATATATATATATATATATATATATATATATATATATATATATATATATATATACTGTATATATTACACAAAGATTGTTAAACTACTAGAAATTGTGTATTTTGGTTTTTGGCATAGTAATTGGTGGCTAATGTTCACTTAAAGCTTTTAATCATAGGTGCCAATATTTTTGTCTGTGACTAATTTGACTAAATGTTAATGATTTATAAGCTGAAGATGCATGGTCATTTTAATGACACAGTTTAGTACATACAGTGCCGAGAAAAAGTTTGTGAACCCCAATGATAATTATGGAAAAATAGTTTTACCATGATAGCCTTCTTAAATCAAAACCAGTCTTTTCTTAAATATCCAATAGGGTTTATATTAAACAATTCCATGTCTTTTGAAACAAAATGATGTATGAATTAGACAAACAATGAGTAATTAATATTCAGGGTATGTGAAAAAGTAAGTGAACCCCTGGTTTTATCAGCTCAATTAAGGGGATAATTAGAATCAGGTGTTTAAATAATTAGGTAGATCTTCAGGGGTAAGTTTGGGAGGCCCCACCCTATATAAAAATCAACTTTGTGAGTTTGGTCTTCACCACACAGGTGTGTGGAAACACGTCATGTCACGATCAAAAGAAATCTCTGAGGACCTCAGAAAAACAATTATTGATGCTCATCAGTCTAGAAAGGGTTACAAAACTATTTCTAAGGATTTGGGGCTCCACAAATCCACTGTCAGACAGATAGTCTGCAAATGGAGAAAGTTCAAGACCACAGTCACTCTACCCAGGAGCGGTCGTTCTACCAAAATCTCTCCAAGAACAAACCGGAAAATCATCAAGGAAGTCACAAAGAACCCCAGAGTAACATCCAAGGATCTGCAGGCCACTCTCACCTTGGCTAATGTGAGTGTTCATGACTCAACTATCAGAAAAAGACTGAACAAGAATAGTGTTCATGGAAGGATAGCCAGGAGGAAACCACTGCTCTCTAAAAAGAACATTGTTGCCCATCTGAAGTTCGCCAAATAGCACATAGATGATCCACAAGACTTCTGGATCAATGTTCTCTCGACAGACGAGTCAAAGGTAGAACTTTTTAGCCTCAATGAGAAACGTTATGTTTGGCGAAAACCAAACACTGCATTCGAACAGAAGAACCTCATCCCAGCCGTCAAGCATGGTGGTGGGAGCGTGATGGTTTGGGGCTGCTTTGCTGCCTCAGGACCTGGACGGCTTGCCATCATTGACTCAACCATGAATTCTGCATTGTATCAGAAGATTCTAGAGGAGAATTTCAGGCCATCTGTCCGTGAGCTAAAGCTGAACCAAAAGTGGGTCATGCAGCAAGACAATGATCCTAAACATACAAGCAGATTTACAAAAGAATGGCTGCAGAAGAAGAAATTCTGCGTTTTAGAATGGCCTAGTCAAAGTCCGGACCTAAACCCCATCGAAATGTTGTGGCAGGACCTGAAGCGAGCTGTCCATGCAAGGAAGCCCTAAAATGTCACCAAGTTGAAGCAGTTCTGTAAGGAGGAATGGGCCAAAATTCCTCAAAACCGATGTTAGAGACTGACCAACAGTTACAGGAAACGCTTAGTTGAAGTCATTGCTGCTCAAGGGGGTGCCACCAGTTACTGAATCTAAAGGTTCACATACTTTTTCACACATGGATATTGAATGTTGAAGCATTTGTGGATAAATAAAAAAAGTATCATGTTTTTGTGTCATTTGTTTAATCAGGTTATCTTGATCTATTATTAGGACTTAGATTAAGATCTAATAACATTTTAGGTTTGAAATATGTGAAATATGTGAAAATCCTAAGGGGTTCACAAACATAATGTTGTTTTTTTTTTAATTATAGGATCATGTTACAGAACATGATGTGCATTTTCTACATTTTTGCTGGCACTGATGCTCATATTTCTTCCCACGTTTGTTACAAATATATATATATATTTATATATATATATATATTTGTATATATATATATGAGGAGGAGGTTAAATGTCAGCAAAACTTGCAAAGAAAATGTAGCAAAGGGATTGAATACTTATGCAACTGAGGTTAATCTGTTTTTTCTCTGTAAATCTTACTTATTTATATTCTATATGCATTTTTTAACTTCATCAATGTGGAGTAGTTTGCGTAGATTCTACATGTAAAGTTTAATTTGAAAGCATCGTGGAGTACGCTCAGGTGCCAACAAAATGTGAAATTTTGCAGGGGGGTGAATGCTTCTGCAAACCACTGTATAGATTATGGATGCTTTCCTGATTGTTTTTTTACAAAATAAAGGTTGAATTTGGATTCAACTTCCTGCTAAAAATGTCTCTGTTCCACGCCTATACGTACTGTTGTGATGTCCCCAGCATCCTCAGGTAATACATTTCTACTGACCCTCAAACTCTCAAATAATGTTATTGTTGTAACTATCAAAAATAACACGGTTTATTGTCATGTTTATTCTGGCACACATTGTATAAATGCTAGTACTATTTGCAAATATGCATTCAAATATTCAGTACCATGCTATAATAATAATAATAATAATAATAATAATAATAATAATAATAATAATAATAATCCTTGAGGGTTTTGATTTGCTATAACTCAACATCAGTGTATTTGTGAAGTCACATTTTAGTCAGAACCTAAATACATTATTAACATCTAGAGATTTCATGCCAGATGCAAGCAATAATCTTGTTGCATCAGTGTAATAACTTTAGTCATATGCAGATCTATAACCTCAGAAAAGGATGATATAACCTTGAATTATTATTATTAATTATTGTATTGGGGGGGGGGGGGGGGGAAATTGCCCTTATTTCAGTGCAGAAAAGGTCCATTAAACATATTTATGACTTGTTTATAACAGCAATGCAAACAGGTTGAGAATTCTGTGGATTGTGGTTACCCTGTATCTCATTCAACCCTGTAATAGTTATATAGTGAATATGTTTACATAAACCTGCTGTGTTTCTTTCTTATTAATATTTCTTTCCTCTGCAAATCATAAACGGGAATACTGGTAATTAAATGGCAGTATCTGAATTTACTATTGATGGTCTTACTGTGCTTACCATATACAAGCTTACATTTTGAGGTTGTAAGAATTGTGACGTATTATTATTAAATAACAGCACAAATGGTTCATACTTGGTAAACAATATTGATAAAGTGCCTGACGTTATTTTACATATTTACATTGACAAGAAGTTGAATTTGTCCATCTTTCTTTGTGCATAATCTGGGGGGAGGGGATAGAAAATAAATTCCTCACCTAAGCTTTGTTGCCAAAGCAATCCTTATAAGTACATATGTATAACATGGGATCATGATGTCAAGGTGTTTGTTTCCAGGAGTAGTGTCAGGATCTCCACCACTATCGTGTTAATCTACCAGTAGCGCTTAGGTTAAAACGAGTGCTGTGATCAGTCTGCCGGAGTTCCTTTTTTTATATGTGGTGATGTGATGCACACCTCCACAGACATGAAAGAGCTATCAAACCTTTTTTTAATGCTTCTTAGAGAAAATATAGTATTCTAAACCTCAAAATATCAAAGATGAACCCATGCATCATGGCTATCTGTTTTCTATTCATATATATATTTTTTCTGATGGGATCATTTTAAACTAAAATCTTAAAAATGATCTGAGACTCCTAATGTTTTAGGAAATTTAAAGAGCATATTTCTAATATTTGTTCTATTTAGTTTATATGAAAAATGCTTACATTGTTGTTTATATTTTTCTACACATTAGTAGCTGTTCACCAGTAGAATCACAATAATTGCTAATGAACTGCACATTACAGGGAAAACCCCTCACAGCATTTGCCTTCTGTAACTGGCAGCTGTAATGATAGTGCACGTTCTTAAATTTAAGTTAACAGTGAGACCCATTATATACAGTCGCAGACAAAAGTATTGGTACCCTACACTTAATACATTCAAGAAAACATGTTAAATACAAGTATTTAGTGAGCATTACCAACTAATTAATATGACAAAGACCAAAATACACAATTTCTGGTAGTTTTTATACAATTATACCATTTTTATAAACAAAACAAAAACACTGAAGCAATTTCAGTATTTGTTCATGACAACAGTATGGCACCCCTGCTTTAGTGTTGCGTGTGTCCTCCTTTTTTGCTTTTATTATGGCTTTCAGACGTTTATGATAATTCTTATCCACTATGTTACATCTTGTTGGTGAAATCTGAGCCCATTCTGTCTTGCATATTTCCTTCAGCTCAGACGGATTGGATACACAATGCATGTCTACAGCATTGGATACTCAATGCATGTCTACACCTTTTTTTCTTCGGATCAGCCCAAAGCATTTCTATTGGATTTAGGGCCATTCCAGAACTTGTATCTTCCTTTTCTTCAAGAATTCCAGAGTTGACATAGACGTATGCTTTGTCGTTGTCATGTTGGAAAATAAACCGTGTGACAATCAGCCTATGAGCAGATGGTTTCAATGTACCTTCTCGAATACAAAGTGATACGGGCTGTATTATTTCGATCTTCAATAACATCAATGTCTCCAGTCCATGAATTGCTAAAACACCCCCATATCATGATTGTGCTACCGCCAGGTTGAACTGTAGATACAAGGTTTTCTTCATTGAAGGCTTACCCTTTTTGTTCTCCAAACATACTATGGTCCATTTTGGGGGAAAGTTCTATTTTAGACTCATCAGACCAGAGAATTTGGTTGAAGAATGCTTCAGATTCCTGTTGGTATTTATGGTCTTATTTAAGAATATTTGTTTTATGAATTTGCTTTCAAGGTGGTTTGCAGTGAGGTCCACGTCATACATCTCTTCTCTTGACTTTGTCCAGTTCTTTCGTGCACTATTATGTCTCATGCTTCTAAATCTTTCTTTAAATCCTAATCTTGCTGCGCTGACGATTCTCCCGCTGCAAATGTTGGTGTTATCATTTGAATATTCTCGACCAGTTTCTGCATTGCATTGTGTTTAAAAGCTTTGCTTACAAAACATCAAATTCTATCAAGAATGCTGTTTCTAAATTATGAAACAAATAGTTCTACCACTCATAACCAGCAAATAACGGGTTTATAATAGCCTCAACACTATGTTTTTTCAACCATGTTTCTAGTATTACCTTATGCTGCTGTCCTGCCTGCATCTATGGAAATAACCATTCTCTATCCTTCTCAGGCACCCATTTAAACAGATTTTTTATGTTTTATTATAAATCATAAACGGTGGATATTTAGTGCAGGGAACCTAGAAAGCACTTGTATTTTCCATCACCAAACAAAGATGGATTTCTAAATGAAAAATACAACAATGGGACTGACTAGGGTATTAATCTCGTAACGGCCGACTAAGCACCTTGAGCAATATAGCAAAAAGTTAAAAGAGTTTAAAATACATGTCAAATAAACCAGATCTAATTTAATATTGATCTATATATTAAAGTTTGGACAATAGCTATTGTAATGGGGCAAACATTCCTTCATTTATTTAATTTGTTAGTTTCTGTTAAAGTGGTAACAGTATGCATTTTCAGTGTGGGGTTCTGTAACGTCAAAATAAAACAAATAATAATTACAGGGCTAATTATTAAGATAAATGATTGGAACTAATATATATATTTTCCATTATGCCTACTATACATCTCATCAAATAACTACGTACGGATATTTTACTTCAAGATGTAGCCTATTTCTTGTGATCTTTAAGCGTTGACCGCACCTAAGAATAGCGAGAAAACAAACAAGTGGTAAAGTAGCGGCTTTCTCTTAATGATACTTTGGCACTAAAAGTTTCCTTGATCTCAGGGTAGGTGCAAAGCGCAGCATCATTTCCTTCCCATGTTTGATGGTGCAATGCCCCACTGGTTATCACTTTAAATTTAACATGTAGGTCGGGTTCTTCTTTGAAAATCCATATCGCGGATACAGCTATAATTTAATTTGTAATAGGCTACCGTTTGTATTTTATCAACCCAAATTCAGAAGTCTAACTAACTGGATATTTGTTTTATATGAATAAATAGGCCTCCATAAATAAATCGGACCCCTATAGTGTACGCTATAAAGACATTTCTAATAATGCACGATTGCTTTTATTGCTTTTGTTTAACGTAGTTCTTTAATTTCGAACATGAAATGATATATAAAAACACGAATACATAATATTAAATAAACAAAAATGTGTCCGCGTATACTAACTGTTGGCTATAAACATTTATACTTTTTTGAAAATTATATTTACTCATGTTTTTGTCTCTTTTCTTGAACACGAAAAATAAACAATGTTAATGGATTATCGATCGAATTCCGATCTGCATTATATCGTGGTGTTATTTGTCCCAAATTTTAATGACTAACCTGTACTGTGAAATTGAGGCAATATGTAATATTATATCCGATAAACTATAGTTCAAGACTGCTTTTTTTTAAGTCACTGTTTGTTGTGTGGCAGATACAAATCGAATATTGCAACTGAAACTAAATTGGCTTTCCTTTCGACTGCGCAGATACAGGGAATGATTATATATATATAATTGGATACTTGATACATTGCTTTTGTTGACATGCACTATGACATGATTAAGCAAGATAACATTTGCTTGCGACACCTCGTGTGTACAGTCAACAGTGCTTTATTTTATTTTATTGTTTGCAGTCCTTATTTCTAGCTCACTTTAAAAATCACATAGCCTGTTTAATATTGGATTTTAAGTCTTTTAAACCAAGCGAATACAAATAGTCAGTCTTTTGAACGTGCGCACGACATTTTACTGCTCTTCAGTTTATATTTTGGTTTGGTATTAATTGACTGGTAACTAGTATTATTTTCTTTGAACTCTCCTCTCATTTTTAACCGGTCTAACATGCACACGTGTATTAGTATTCTTTGATTTCTTCATTACACACCATGGTTTGGTCACACCAAGTTGATAATTGTAGTAATGTCGATTTAAACGGCCACTTCCACACAAGATAATCTAATTGTTTTTCTTGCTTCTTCACATTAAGTCTGTTTAAGGCTATTTCACAGAGTGGTGATAAAGAAAGCTGTCGTTTTACAAGAGCTGTTTGGGCTCGGTTGCATTTTGGCACTTTTAGTTTCTTTGAACTCTCCTCAGCTGTGAACTCATAAACTGTCACTATCCTTCGCTCATCTTATAAAGCAACGTCTTCACAATCGGGGTAAGGTCTTTGCTTTTGGAACCGCTTGTGTGTGCCAGATATACTTTTAAGCTTACACTTTGGAAAATGGAGCATCTGCACGAAGGTCTAATGGACTTGGATGATGGTTTAAGCATCCTCACCTCTAAGCTTCTCGCTGCCTGGGACTGGAAGACTAAAGACAAGGCCTTCGAAATGGGACACGAGCTGTCTCCTCGAAGTACGTCTCCAGCATCCTCTTTTGATTCTGTCTGTTCTTCTCCAGAGATGATGAATATCGCAGGAAACCCCTTGACCAGTCTTTCGCATTCTGCTTTTCAAAGCTATAATAACGACGTAGTGGCCGCCGCTGCAAACCACAAACAAACAAACAAACCGAAGATGTCGACCAAACGTCGGATGAAAGCCAGCGAGCGAGAGAAAATGAGAATGCGGAATCTGGCGGATGCCTTGCATCACCTTCGAGATTATTTGCCTCCTGACTACAGCCAAAGAGGACAACCCCTCACCAAAATCCAGACCCTTAAATACACCATCCAATATATAAATGAACTTTCCGACCTCCTTAGAAAAAATGGGGAAGGGTTTGCGTAAGACATTTCTATGGATCATAAAAAATGGCTGCGTTGTGGACTGTGATGATGGACTGTGATGAACTCTCAAAAACTTTGGAGCTGCTTTTTATAGCTTTTTTGCAAACATTCATCGTCTAACAGTGGACTTAAATGACTTTTTTTTCTATCTACCCAGACAGTTCGTTCCAGTTTTGTTTCTTTTAATTGTTGTTATTTAATATTGGATATTTGCTTGTAACGGCACTTTTTTGCTTACATAATATTTTGTAAATTTTGGAATGCTTATTAATTGTGGACATAATAAAATCCATTATTTGTTATATTGAAAATCTCTCTTTTTTAAGTCAGTACACATTTTGCTTGGCAAACAAAACTAAACTGAGGGGAAAAAAGTTTCCTGAGCTTTCTATATAATAACAAAAGCACAGTTTAACATGTACATTGATTTATTATCCAAGTTCAGCAGGGGAGACCGGGACAGTTGTAAGGTTTTTTTTTATGCACAGATGATTTGATTCTAGTTTGACCAGACATTGATTCGAACAATATACATCTGCCCCATACTTACCCTGTTTTAAGAGCTGATATACATATGGAAAGAGGGCTTGAAATGTAAAGAGTCCGATGTTACAATTGACCCCATGGCCAGGATCAGTTGTAACGGGGGGTGGGGTCAGATGTAACATTCTGTGAAGAATAATTAAATAAACAACAACACATTTAATTTAACTGAAGAATTGAATGTTTTATTATTATTATTATTATTATTATTATTATTAATAATAATAATAATAATAATAATCTTTATTTTTATATAGCGCCTTTAGTGGACCACTATCACAAAGCGCTTTATAAGATACGAGACTATTGAATAAGATTTTCACATGAAGCAAATATGTTTGTTTTGATTTAACTCAAAAACGGAATATCTTTATTGAGAAATAAAAATGTTCACATCAGGCTTTTTTTTGTCATACATTGAATCCCTAAAATTATAGGCCTTATCAAGCAAGCTCAGTCACAATTGTTATGAACTTTTTGTTGCCTTCAGTGCAAGATTCATGTGCACAAATATAGTTACGCTAATGGTGTGTGGGGTCAATTGTAACACGTGTTACAACTGGCCCCAACCCAGGGAGTCATTATTAAACCTCATGTTCCAGCAAGAAACAACACAACTAAGAGCAATCAATTGTGTCAATTATAAGTACAGAGATCAGGGATGCGACTGCTAAAAGCCTGGCTCCATAAACTGGATAACACAGGTATATATCACAAAAGAAAATTGGGGGAAAATGTACTCTATTAGGTCGAAAATCGATTTTTTAAGATTACATCTCAGTGCTTTGGCAAAGACAGCTTCTCTTCCACAGGCAGACAGAGAGACCTGAACTGAGCATGTGTCGAGTGAGTGATGGCACTCTAGCTTGCTTCTGAAGTAACTGCTTCTGTATACCCCCCCCCCCCCCCCCCCTAAAAAAAGGATCGCATTCCAGATTAAATTCCATAGAAGGAATTAAATCATTGAGATACTCCACAAAAGCATCCAATTCAAAACGGGTACTAGACCATATTAAGATGCCATTAATCTAACGTTTCCACAATGTAGTGTAATTTTGGGGATGTTGTGAGCAAACATGGTAATGATCTAAAAAATAAAAGCCATATAAGATTGTCAACTATGGAGGAATGTAGTAAGCAAACACCCGTGAATAATAAAAAAAGAAGCATCAATGTCATCCAGAACTCTGCTGCTCGCCTGGTGTTCTCTCTACCTCGCTTCGCCCACGCTACTCCACTACTCCGCTCGCTCCACTGGCTCCCGATCACCGCTCGCATCCAGTTCAAGACTCTTGTACTAGCCTACAGATGCCTTGATCAGACTGCACCCAGCTACCTCCAGACCCTCATCTCTCCCTACACCCCCACTCGACCTCTCCGCTCCGCCTGCACTAGAAGACTGGCTCTACCTCCGCTACGCTCCCCTGCCTCCCGAGCCCGCTCCTTCTCCACCCTTGCTCCGCAGTGGTGGAACGACCTTCCTACAGATGTCAGGACTGCCCAGTCCCTGACCACATTCCGGCGCCTCCTTAAGACTCACCTCTTCAAACAGCACCTGTAGAACTCCTCTGTTGTATCCTGGGACACTATCACCCTTCATTTAAATATGCTTTATTTTGCTCTTATCTGCCCCCTATTTTACTGCATTTAATCCTGTACCTCAGAATATTGTAATCTCCCAAGTGTTTAATCTGTAGTATTTTGTACTTAATCATATCCTGATGTAACTATCACTACTTAATCATATCCTGATGTAACTTTCACTATTATCTGCTGTATTATTGAATTGTGGTTTGTCACACTTGAGAATTATTGTATTTCTTGTTCTTATTGTATGATTTATATTGTAACACTTGAATGTATTTGTATTTGCTTGCGATTGTAAGTCGCCCTGGATAAGGGCGTCTGCTAAGAAATAAATAATAATAATAATAATAATAAAGTATTCTCTCATTATGCTGGCAGCTAACCACGGGCAGGATTTTCAAAAGTTCGTTAATCAACGACTCGTTATGTGGCATTGATTTTGGCATTTTCAACAGGTTGTTATGCCTATTTCCTTATTAAATAATCATGCAAACGTGATTTGCGAAATTATGTTGATTTACGAAATATCGTTAACAGGGCAGGGCTTCTTTTGTTTCTACGTTCCCTCTGAGACTTTCATTTAGTTAGCCACTGTGGCTATAGTAACAACAGTTTTTAGCCACACTGGAAAACTTAAGCCACTTAACAGTACTGTAAACAAGTTAAACATAGCCTATTGTTTCACAAGGTATTTTATTTGAAAACACGTAGCTATTTAAATGCCAGACCCTACCCTTTACGATACACATAAACTAGGCTATATTTAAATTGCACTATAACTCTGATTCCCATTTAATAAATGCCAAACTTAGTCCCACGTGAAAAAACGTCAATACATATTTCCTAAATTCTGAATAGGTTTGCAGAGAGATTCATGTAGCCTACTGCATAATACTTTACATTATTTTGTTATTTTGACTCTGACGCGATTTTCTTTCCACTGCAGGACAGTGCTATTAGTGTATGTTAATATTAATGCCTACCTGACCAACCGCAGCTCTAGTTACAAAAGCTTGTACTAGTGTGATTAATAATATTAGTAGGATTGTACAGCCACTACTGTGTTAAAAAAAAAAATAAATACTTACTGTGTTCTTTCACCTGGGACTACTGACAGTAATATTGCACCGATTCTGACATTAAAACTCAATATATCATAGTGAGACAAATCCTTCTTTTTAAAATAATAGAAATGTGTTTATTTTTATATTACATTGTTCCTCTTTCAAATCCACTCTGTTACTATTTCCAAAATATATTTCAACACATTTTAAAGAGGTAGCAAACAACGGAAAAAAACCCAACTTGTGATCTTGTGAAGCTGCGTGTTTCTGGCTTGCCGTCTGTGAAAATGTTCTTTCGGGACCAGAGGGTATGTTTGAAACCATGACTGCTTCACCTCCCTTTTTTTAAACATGTCAAGAATGTTTCCGTTTGGATGCCATTTTTTTTTTTTTTTTTAATATATCTTTTTTTTCAAGCAGCGCTGTCCGCTGACTGTTTCTAATTAGAACCTCTGTCCTCCAGCTAAACACAACGTTTGTGTAATATATTTTATCTGAACAAGCGAAAGGGCTTTCATTGGGCGAACTGAAATCAAACTAAACGAACTGAAATCAAACTAAAGTAATCGTGCTGGCAGTCTTACACAAGTTGTTATGATGAATCCTGTACCCCTTTGATATCGTCTATCCCCTAGCAATCGGTCTAGATTTCGCGGTTGCGCAGATCTCTTTAGATTGATTTTGAGCATGCGCACATTTCTTTAATATAAATCTCTCTGTGTGTGTGTGTGTGTGTGTGTGTGTGTGTGTATGTGTGTGTGACCATACACGCGCATTTTCTCCGCTATTGCTGTGCTTACGAAAACAGTAGTAATGTTGCTACCTGAGCTACTTCGAGTCTTATTTCACGATGTATTTGTTTTATTTATTTTACTGCGGTTTGTTTTAATAATGCAAACGTACAATTCAAAACACACACGGTAGCATATAATAATATTTTATCACCAGGTTATAAAAGAAAAAGGAATCGACCATAGAAATTAAAAGGGAATCAAACTTTTAAAAAAAGCTGCAGTACCGTAAATGTTAAGAAATTAATTATTTGGGAAAAATACAAATTGTAAAGCAGTAAGAAATAAAGAAATGCTGAGATAGGGTATTAAATCATGTTTTTTTTTTCACAGCACCAGAGAAGCTGAAATATTTCGTATCCCCATATTTTATATTTTGAGAATTGCATTTCACACTTAGACTGAATACAAAGCGAATAAGAAGCCAACTTCAGCCACGTCAAATAATAAATTATGAAGTTTTTAGAACTTTTCAGTAAAAAAGAAAATTAAAGGTGTGTAAAATATGACAACATTTGTGCTGTAGAATTTGGTCCCCCCATTAAATTATAGATAAAAAAGTACACATTAAGCAAGTGTCTACTTGTGATATTTTTGATACGCAACTAATTAACTCACCCCGATATTAAGGTTTCACCCCTACTAGTATGCTTTATTTTCTGCACATTAACTATGATTTACTTCATATATATATATATATATGTGTGTGTGTGTGTGTGTGTGTGTGTGTGTGTGTGTGTGCGCGCACACACACACACACTTAGATTTCCCAGCTGTCAGATTGAGAAGTTATTTTTTGTGTATTGTTTACAAAAAGCTTTCTGGTAGACTAAATGTATTATGCCATATGCTTAAATTTGGCATCCTCTAAACATATGTAATCGAATACTGGAATCCTATTAGAAAGTCTTTAAGGCAGGGGATACAGAATATCTCAGCTGTAAAATGTGGTATCCCCCTGTACAAAAAATATAGGGGTGCCCCTAGAGAATAGAAATTACCTGTATGAGCATGGCTAGAAGCCTTGAACACATCAGGTACAAACTTGGAATCCTGTTGCATTTAGAAAGTCTTCAAGACGGGGGATACAAAATATTTCAGCTGAAAAATGTGGTAGCCCCCCTGTAATAAAATATGGGGGTACCCCTAGAGAATACAAATGGTATAGTATGGGAATCCTATTACAGACAATCTTCAAGGCAAGGGTATACAAAATATTTCAGCTTTCCTGGTGCTGTGAAAAATATAAAATGATGCTGTGTACACTATGTGCTAGTTTGTGTTTTGAATTGTACGTTTGCATTATTAAAACAAACCGCAGTAAAATAAATAAAATAAATACATCGTGAAATAAGACTCGGAAGTAGCTCGGGTAGTTGAGTAACATTGCTACAGTTTTCATAAGCACAGCAATGGCGGAGAAAATGCGCGCACGGTCACACACACACACACACACAAGCAGCCTATTAAAGGTATTCCATTGGTTTGTATATAATGTCCGTGCCGATATTTTTTGAAAACAAGACCTGACAGCCCCACATTGTACTTTCTAACTATTAGACGAAATATTTACAGAATACTTAAAAACTGCTGCTATAATCATGATTCGTTTATTTTTAATAGCGTCATCATTAAATTATACCAAATCAGTTTTTTTTTTATTTACAATGAAGGTAACCTATACTGTGTTTGTAATGTTGTCAGACTCCCCCCACACTGTATGTACAGTGCACACTCTCATCTTCAGACGTCTGTATGCACATAGCCTAATATATGATTGTAAGTCGCCCTGGATAAGGGCGTCTGCTAAGAAATAAATAATAATAATAATAATAATAATAATAATAATAATAATAATAATAATAATATGCATAGCTCACCCCCTAGTCTCTGTAAGTCTGCTAAATGACTAATGAATAATAATCAACACTTACACATGTAGAGTACATATGCACCCGCTCCTAAATGCTGTCGTTGACAATCTGCATCGTTTAAATGATCATTATATTTAGTTTGAATAGTAAGTGTACATATCGCCACAGTTAATGGGGGAATCTTCGGTATTACTATGACAATTCAAATTGCTGGAATTATACCAATTTAATGTTTCTGAACAGATAGTTACTCTCGTCGAATGCAAAAATGTATGAAGGAAAACATAATAAATGACGGAGGAGTCTTATGCTATATGAGGGATCAATTAATTATATCAATCATGTACAGTGCAACAATGCATACCCTTTACAGTGTATGTATTGTTGTGCATTGGAACCCTTCTGCAAAAACAAAAGGAATGCTGCAGCATGGGAAACATTCCTTTGAACTCTCCCACTGGTTATTTATCTTGACGCTGTCACCGCGCGCTCATGCTGTCGGAGCTACAGAAGCGTCCTAGTGCCAATGAAGAAAAAAATGAAAAAAAAAACCTCCTAGCTAGGAGACAAAAAGTCCAACGTAGGACTTTTTATCTCCTAGCTAGGACTTTTTATCTCGTAGCTAGGAGAAGAAAAGTCCTACGTAGGACTTTTATCTCCTAGCTATGACTTTTATCTCCTAGCTATGACTTTTATCTCCTAGCTATGACTTTTATCTCCTAGCTATGACTTTTTTTTCTCCTAGCTAGGAGATTTTTTTTGTTCAATTTTTTTTTTCATTGGCATTAGGACGCTTCCGTACGGAGCTGCCTGGTTAAACTGGTAGAAAAATAGAAAAGGTCCTTATACATACAGTCAACTGTTTACAAGCAGCTCTCCCAAAATAATCCCTTGTCTGGGGTTTCATGTCTCTATGTCACTCTTATATCTGTACATGTATTTAGAGAGCCGCTTAGCCTGTAACATACTGTAATATCTTGCCTGAATCAATTCAAACAAATACTGTGACTACTTTTAAGCAACAACTTTATATTTAATTACAATTAAACAAAATAAATGCTGTGAAATCCAGTGTTTACCCTGCAACATAATTAATACCCACCAAAATAGCCATGTTATTCAACCTTTATCACATGTAGGGATGCCCTTTTTTGTACAGATATCTGTCTAAGGCCTGACCTTTGTTAACCACCAGAGACATAATGAATCAAAACATATCTTCACTAAGTCGATGCTTCAGCTAATCTTTGTTCTTTGCTGCCACCTACTTGTGTACCAATGTTATTCTTGTGTCTAAACTGAAATACCAAATCATGACCAGCAATACACTTGGAACAGCTCAACACTTGCTCTAGATGACAGCTCTAACTTATTTTATTGCACCAACTGCTAAGTAGAGTCTCTAGATACTATAGGTAAGGGCCAATGCCATACTCCTAATGGCATTTTTTTTGTTTTCCAGGGCACACAAAATGGTCAATGTTGCCTTCCAAATGTCTCTATTAAAAAAAATATTTGTCAACTTTACATGGGGGGGGGGGGGGCAGATTAATTGTCAGATTATTTACATTATTTCTATTGCGTTAAACTGAAAATTGTAAAAATTGTATTAAAGGTACATGAGTAAAACGTTTATTTTAAGTTTTTTTTAAAGTAAGACCTATATATATGCCCTACTTAAAATAAAAGTATCGTACTATATATATATATATATATATATATACAGTACTGTGCAAAAGTTGTAGGCAGGTGTGAAAAAATGCTGTAAAGAAAGAATGCTTTCAAAAATAGACATGTTAATAGTTTATATTTATCAATTAACAAAATGCAAAGTGAGTGAACAGAAGAAAAATCTACATCAAATCAATATTTGGTGTGACCACCCTTTGCCTTCAAAACAGCATCAGTTCTTCTAGGTACACTTGCACACAGTTTTTGAAGGAACTCGGCAGGTAGGTTGGCCCAAACATCTTGGAGAACTAACCACAGTTCTTCTGTGGATTTAGGCAGCCTCAGTTGCTTCTCTCTCTCTCCATATATATAGCTTTATTGACACTGATTTGACTGCCTGAATGTGACGGACATAATGAAATTTAAGGAATAAAGTTTTCAGATAATTTCAAAGGAACAAATGCATCTGTCTCTGCACAAAAACAAACAAACAAAAACCACAGTAAATGCTTATCGAGCAAGTGTACTGAATTTGTCTTATCCTTTACAGTACTAAGTTATCCACATGAACGGGATCATCACGAATCTGATCTGGTACGTTGCAAACGGGATCTTGTGTGATTTAACAGATGATCCACCAATGATGATTAACTTCGATAATCAAGTGGACTAAACCTGCTTAATCCACTAGTTAGACACATCAAGTGGACTAAATTTGGTACGCTGCAATTGACCCAACACTCTTAGAACAAATGTGTTAAATGTAACACAGTTCTGAGTTCATACAGGAACAACATAATTTTGTGTTAAAATTAACAAACCACAACACAATAATGTGCTTTTCTTACACAATACTGTATTTAGCCAGACTTGTTTAAAAGGCACATTACTACTGTGTTGTGGTTTGCTAATTTCAACACAAAATTGTGTTGTCTCTGCATAAACTCAGAACTGTGCTACATTTAACACATTTGTTCTAAGAGTGAATCATTTAACTACTGAGAACAATAAATATACTGCAGGTTTATCATAGCTGACAGGCATGCATTCAAACCTTTTCAAATCACATGTTCCCCTTGTTTGCAGTTGAAATACTCTAGAGGGAGCTACACATCTATATTAGGTATATATGCTTTCTCAAATGAATAAACAGGTACAGTATTCCGAATATATTTGAGACACTAGTTACCAATTTTATTATTATTATTATTTATTTATTTATTTATGTATTTATTTATTTATGTATGTATGTATTTACTTTGTTCTAGTCCAAGTTAATGGTTGTCTGTACCTGTGGTTTGTATGAACTCTGGCAGCCGGTGAAAAAAATCGGTTTAGCACCCACTAAGGGCGTGCTAACAAAAACTGGCAACGAACTAATTTAACAAAAGACCGATTTTTAATAAGGACTGTAAATTAAATTTTTAAATTGAATTTAAAAAATAAATAAAAATAAACCACTTAGAGCCCACTGGTCGACAAAGGCCATCATGTCACCAGCGGACTCCACGTAGGCTTATACTAAAGAAATCCGGGAGCGGACCACAGCCCAGAACATGGCTCTGCAGTCAAAAAGACCCTCCCCTGTGATCTTAAGTTTCCTGGTCTTGCCTTAGTGGAGCCACGAACAGGGTGCCCGAAAATAAGGAAGGTAGAAGAAATGCAGTAGTCCTATTTAGTGCCAGTAGGGGGACTACACCAGCTGCCCAGTGGCAGCCGGTGAAAAGAAAAATCGGTTTAGCACCCCCTAAACAAAAGGGGGTGCGATTGCGAACAAAACTGGCAACTGTAGTAGTAGTATTAATAATAATAATACTGGTATATTATTTGAAGACATCTGTATTAACTTTAATTTAAACTTATTTTAAACGTACATGAATACAAGACAACACTTTCTGTTTGTTTGTTTTACCTGTGAAGATCTGAATTAAAACAGTACAGCATGTTTAACATAACGAAAATACAAGTATTGAGTCATTTAATTATTCACGTAAATGCGTTTCTATCCAATGGGACCACCAAACCAGTAGTGGTAACCAGCAAAAGAGGGTAAGCAGTTAAACCAATGATGGGAGTGCTGAAGCATACTGCCTCCCTCAGCAGCTGCACCGACCATTGCATTGTACAGTACAGCTGTTGCTGCAGCAGAACCCTTGGAGTCAAAGACGTGCTGACTCAATGTTACAGAAAACGACAGTGGTGCACCAAGTGCAGTTGAAGTCATATTTGAAGAAGTTTTGCAGGATTGTCGGCATTCGCTGATTGTTTCTGGAAGCAAGGCAGAATGATGCAGGTATTTTACTATTTAAAGCAGACTATTTTGTTGTTGATGTTAATTTTGTTGCATCGGTACTTTACAAACGGCACTGGCTACATTTCAACGTGGATATCACTTTTAAAGATTATCTTTTTGTTCCGCTCTAGTTTAGGAAGTTTAAAGACGTTAATTAAAATAAATTAAACATTCCAAAATCAAAAATAAATTGCACCCGTAGATCATGGTCAACGTATTTTATTACATTGTATGCGTTTTTTTTCAAGTTTGCATTGTTTATAAAGCAATATAATAGTATACGTTTACTTTCTTGTTGGCATGTTCAGAGTACACGTTGTCCATACTATAAGAACACCCAATTAACGGAGACGTACAGTATCGTGTTTATACACTAAAAAGCCAGCCGTGGTCACTAGCATTTTCGCAACTCCAAAAGTATGTTTTAATGTTAGTACGCCAGAAATGAAATCATTTTTCCTCGGGGTCCTACCAAATTTATTTGCATCCTCCTTATTCGATTTGTATTCAGTAAAACCCACTGACATAGTACAGTACTTACAAGAGAGCGTTTTATTTTTGCAAATTACTCAATTGAACTGGTTAGATAAGCCATTTAAACACATAGTGAGTTGTTCTTTTTACCAATAAGAATCACCTGCAATAGCAGGGACATTTAAAAGTTGCCAAAACTCTTGTAAATCAAATCCAATTGTTAATTACATACAGTACTATGTTTTTTTTTTCTTCCAAGTCTATTCTTGAATATACATATACTATCAATAGAAAATATGGATTTGTTTTTAAAAATGCAATTTTAAAATGAAATCATCTAGAACAATGCCTAATTTGTTCAAGTTTTCCAAATGTCAATTTATTAGATTCTGGTGTCTATTGCATACAATATTAATTAATGAAGATATTTAACAAATGTTATAAAAAACCCTTTAAGGAAAATGTACTGTGTTGCAGCAGCCTGATGCAAGAAATTGCTGTAATTAATACTTTGTTCTAAAATGTTAATACAAATCTTATAGGTGATGGAACCTTAATCCGAATCGAGTCTTGTAAGATGACAAGTCTCTGCTTCAACATGGTTTATGGACAGATCCTGCATAGAAGTGGGACAGAGGAGGAACTTATTAACCTCAATGTTGGAGGATTCAAGCAGAAAGTAAAGCAAAGCACTCTTCTGAGGTTCCCACAAACCAGACTGGGTAAATTGCTGAACTGTGAATCTGAAGAGGCTATTTTGGGACTGTGTGATGATTACAATGTTGCAGACCAGGAATATTACTTTGATAGAAACCCTTGCTTGTTCAGATATGTCTTGAACTTTTACTACACTGGGAAACTTCATATAATGGAGGAGCTGTGTGTTTTTTCATTCAGCCAAGAGATTGAGTATTGGGGAATCACTGAGCTTTCCCTTGGATCCTGTTGCAGCAGTATATACCAGGAGCTAAAAGATGATGGAATAGACAACAACTGGGAACAAAAGAGTGATGACAAGCAGAGTTTTGATTCTTCTTTTGATGCTCTATCTGTCCTGGATACAGAACTAGAGAAATTCGAAGGCCTATGGTGTGCAGAGATCAGAAAGAGTATATGGGTCAGACTTGAAAACCCTGGCTATTCTATATCTGCAAAACTTATTGCCATAGCCTCTCTAAGTGTGATCCTGATATCTATTGTTGCTATGTGTATTCATAGCATGCCTGAATTCCAAAAGTTTGATGCCAGTGATAAAGAAATTGAAGACCCTGCTTTAGCAGTATTGGAGATTGTGTGCATTATCTTCTTCTCCATAGAATTTATGGTGAGGCTTACTGTGGCCCCTTGTCGAAGGAAATTTTTTAGTAACCCTTTGAACACTATAGACTTTGTGTCAATTATTCCATTTTATGCCACCTTGGCCATTGACACTGTGGATGAAGAGAGCGAGAATTTGGAGAATGTGGGGAAAGTGGTTCAGATCTTGCGCCTCATGAGGATATTCCGCATTCTTAAGCTTGCTAGACATTCTGTAGGACTCCGCTCTCTAGGTGCTACTTTGCGACATAGTTATCATGAGGTAGGATTATTGATTTTGTTTTTGTCTGTTGGGATATCCATCTTTTCAGTGCTTGTCCATGCTGTGGAGAAAGAGGAAGATGAGTCAGAACTAAAAAACATACCTATTAGTTGGTGGTGGGCAACCATCAGCATGACTACAGTGGGTTATGGCGACACATATCCAGTAACATTACTTGGAAAGTTAATCGGCAGTGTATGCATTATTTGTGGAATATTAGTAGTCGCCCTGCCGATCACTATTATTTTTAACAAGTTTTCCAAATACTATCAGAGGCAGAAGGAAATGGACGTGGACCAGTGCAATTCAGAAATTAAGGATCCAGACCCTGATCTTCCATACTTTAATGTAAGAGACTTATATGCCCGCAAGATGCATTCATTTATTACTAGCATTTCTTCTGCAAGCAGTGTAGCCAGTGATCACGACGACACAAATGCATCTAGCATCAAAGAGACTAACAATGTTTGTAATACCACTGCATTGGAAAATGGTACGGCAAAATAAGCTTGTTGTATTTATTTTGCACTCTAAGAAAACCTTAATTAAAGCACTTTACATTTCTCAGGGCTTTATTATTGACTGATGTCGCCCAAAATTACTTCCAGATATCATCAATAATATTGCACATGCCTCTTGATTTTCTTTATTATCCATAATTTGTTTAATAAAATGGAATATTTATATACTGCCTGTTTCAAAGATATGTGGTTTATAGAATAAGACAAAAAAAATTCCAGTGGCATGCAAGTACATTTTTCACTTGTCATCGGGAGAAAGATGAATGCATGCATGTTTTAACAGAAGGAGAAAGTACGGAAAATATTGATTGAATAAAGTTTGCTGTACAATATCTTGAAATGATGCTTCTTTATTTATAAATAAATCACTTAAAGGGGAACTGCATTCTACTAAAGCACAGTAAAGTATATAATGATTGTTGCTTTTTAAGTGTCTGAGAGTAGCCCTGTCCAGTTTCAATTGTATATTTCTCCTAGAATTCTATCCCCACAGCTAAGAATCTATCTTGGCAAAAAGCAAATCAGTTAATCACTGTCAAGCTATTAAAATGGAAGGGAAATAAACCTCTTTTGGTCAAGATGGATCAATCACTCACACATAAAGGGATTATAACAGAAATGTAATATTTAAACAGACCAGTGCATTTTCTGAACAATTTCGAAACAGCAAACAGCATTTCATTGTGAGTAAAAAATGCTTCCTAAATAGTCTCAACCCACAGCGATACCCCACCATAATCCACACTATCTGTTAGGTTTATACTTTATCAAGTGTGCCAATAATTTTGGAGGTGACTGTATACATTTATTTATTTATATATATATATATATATATATATATATATATATATATATATATATATATATATACACACACACACACACACACACACTATACTCATATATATATATATATATATATATATATATATATATATATATATATATATATATATATATATATATATAATGTTCAAAGTGGGAGCTCTGCAGAGCAACATGCAGTACTGCAGGTTTCTGGAATCAGCACTATGCACAATATCATGGATTATTCGAATGTGTTTATAGCTGGTAACCTTAACATTTAATTCATTTACTATTGCCACAAACATTGCAGTTTGCCATGCTTACCATGTAATATTTATATGATGTGTTTTACCATGGTTTAACCATGGCTCAGAAGATTAGGGATTTTCCTGTAGATCAGTTAGATGCCAAGGGTTTATTTTCACTTGACACATTGTTGAAGCACAGGTACTAAACCACACCTGAACATTACACTCACTTTGCTGGTTACTTGAATTTAATGGGATAGTTGTAGTTACTGCTACACAAGGCTTTAACATTCTTTGCTGCACTTTTATCATTATATACTGTATTAATGAACAATGACTTGTAAAAGTAGTACCAGTACTTCTGACAGACACATCTGGAGGCTGATTGCTTCCATTAATATTGCAATAGTGGCAGTCTGAATAAGCAAGTACAGAAATTGGTTTATTTTCACTTGTCATTTGTCCTCAAAATGAGACAGATGCTGATTCCATTTTGCACATGATTTTTTTTTTTTTGCATGTAAAGATGACCGAAGGTTGTTTTGATGCACAGGAGTGAAATTCCAATGTATGAGATGCTGAAGTGCCGTTACCATAAAGCAATTTATTGTAGCTTTTGAATTTTTGTTCTAGCCAACATGAAAACCTGATGCTGGGCTACATTGTGTTGCTGCTGTGTGGAATGATGCAGCATAGTTTTGTATCAGTGAAACCTAAAACATTTCTCTTGTTATCTTCCAGTAATTATTTTAATGAATCAACAAACTGAAAATGTCTGCCGAATCGATACACGATGGAGAGCTCAGGCTACACCATTCCATCCTGGAACAATTACAAGTCAATCAGAAGATGTAGTATTAAAATCTTAACAGACTACCAATAATGAGATTAATTTTAAAGGCGCCATCCATCACAGAACAAACAATGGTGTTTTAAAAATGTTGTGAGTAGAGCCGAATCATCAGTGAAATACTTGTAGATCCAGTATCAATGCTGTAGTCTCAGAAAACAGCTTCAACGAGGGTTTGAAGGCATCTAAACAGTAATCTATCTGAAACACTCCTGTTTTTGACTAGTGTAGAAACAATGTGACGTAACTGCAGGCTGTTGAATTATAGCTACAGTGTAGTCAGCTTACATTGTGTTTATGAAAATTAAATGAATGCACAGACTGCATTGCATTTTATGGCACACTTATGTTTTGTGAATAAGGCTGTCTTGAGGGACAAAGAAGTAGAAAGCAGTACATGGATGCATTAATGAGCCTGTAAGCACTCTGATGCTAATGACTGTCTCCGCAACCTCATCAATGTTGACTGCAATAAATGCACTGGGTGGGTCTCTGGCTTTGTGTCTCAGTTGCAACAGTTATTGGGAACTTGGCCAGAATAACATTCAATGGCAAACAGCACTGAACTCCATTGATAATACATAATGTAGTATTGCAAACAAGTTCCCCAGATTAGCATAATACCCTCTTTAACCTTAACCGCATCAGCGGTATTTACAGTATTTGTGAGATAATGCTGAAATTTGGTTTTTAACTTATTCCTGTGTCGGAATGTTTTGTTTCCCGATTGATTCAATAAAGGATATACATGTCTGTCACTGAAGACCGTAATAGGATGAACATTTGTCTTTATCCTTATCAGAATAAAAGGTTGTAACTGTAACTTTTAAGACAGTTTAAAGTGCTGTCTTCAATTTACAGTCCCCTCCCCTTTGTATGTGTTGGTTTAAACAATGTTATTCATTTTGAATTTTAACAACTAGCTTACTAACATGTTAACAAATGGGGTTAATTGTTCTTAATGGTTAGATAATGTATATCAACCTATTAAAAAAAAAAAAGAATATAAAAGGTAAACTATAAAACCAGTCTCCCTTGCTAAACATTAGTAACATCTTTAGAAGTGCCTTTAAACAGATGCAACAACATTTCAATGATCTATTTGGAGTTGGTAATCTCAGAGTTGGCTTCTGAAGTTTGCTGAACAGTTTTGGATGGCCCTTTGTTACTACTGTAGTTTACAAATAAGTCACTATATATTATATAACTAGCCATAAACAAAAAAATGAACATTTGTTAACTTGTGGATCCCTCATCTCTGTATTGCTTTACCAATCTTTTGTATAAAAACAAAAACCTGCACATTAAACAAGTTAACTGTGGTGTACCATGGTAAAAGCACAGTGTAGTAAAAGGTACAGATAAGCATATGTAAATAACGTAAAATCAAGGTTAACAGTACAAGTGCCGCAGCTAATAAAAAAGCTCTAGTATTTATTTGTAACCAGTCCATATGTGAATTATGCTTAGTGTAACAGATAACCCTTCAGTGTTATGTAAGATAACTTTCATAACACAACACATTTTGTGGTTCTCTGGTTCAAATAAAATGTTTTTGTCCAATAAAGATTAGTCATATGGCAGTAATTTTTGTCTGTCAAGACCATGTGAAGTACTGACCTCATATATGGAAGTTTATATAAACCTTGCTGGGTAACTGTGTCACTGACCTTGATATTGACGATACGTACATCATAAACACTTTTTTCACTGTATAATCACTACTCATATTTTCATGTATACATATTACATGTTTACAAACCAATGTCAATGGTGCAATTCCCCTGACATGTACTCTGGGATGCTTTGTTCACAAAAACACCAATATCTAGTTTTTAAAAAATCTAAAAACAACAAACAAACAAACAACAAAAAAAACACCTTACTAGAACTTTCTTTTGGACACATTTAGGGATGATTTTCATTGCAATTACCATAAAACAGCTGACTGTCTCAGTTTTAACAAGGGCTGCAATGCTTTTATCAAGAGGATTTGGAAAGCTTCCAGAAATGACATTTAGCATTCACAGCACAGAGTGCTTGCCACTCGAGTGATGGCACTCAGAAATGGATCAGTTTTCCAAATTGGTTTGTAAATTAGGGTGAAACAATTAGCCCTTTCCCTTAGAACAGTGAAATGGCAGCCAAACTGCTGCCAAATACACATTCCTATAATTTGAGGTAGATTTGGGAAATGGTCATTGAGTGGAATTGTTTTTGGACTCAAGATATACATTTTTTCAACTTTTTACTACAAAGTGTAAATTGCACCATTTTTATTTCCTGAAACTAGAAAAAAAAGATAATATGAAAAATAATAAATCTGTTAGAAACAATTTAAAAGCCATTAAATGACATTTTGTTTTGTAAATGTAATGTCTTTTGTCGTTGATTTTAGAGAAATCAACCACCAACAATTCCTAATTGTCCATGCAGTACCAAGTATATTTTAATAAGCTGCGGAGGATCTGATGGAGCAAGTGTCAGAACAATATAGGGACATTACAATATGACTGGCACCGAAAGCAAAAAGTAAAAGTAACCTGTCTGTGCTGAAGGGAGTGAGCCAGGGACCATGAGTCTCTTTTTCCATTCTGTAACCCAGGACAGAGTGACTGAAAGTACAGATCCCCTGTTCATGGATTGTTGTCTAAAACTGGGTCTCTGGTGTGTCCGGAAGCTCTGTTTTGCTTCGTTATGTTCGTGAAACAATGCAGGCACTGGCACCTTGAAAATGTGTCATTTCAAGTACACAAAAACCTCTCAATGAAAAGACAGGGGTCAAACAAATCTCATTGATCACCATGCGAGACATGTTTGAAGTGTAGCTTTGTTAATAAGTGAAATGCATTTGTCCATCTTGGCTAAAACTAAAGGGACTGTTGTTCACATCATAAGACCCAACACAGTTCTCTTCAATTTGACAGTGTAGGACTTAATAATCAAGAAACAAATTTGTATCAACTGGATTAAAGCATATCAGGACATAATTGCAGCAGATTTGTGATATTGGTGTGGATGAAACCTGTACATTGCATTTCCATACCTAATTAGAGGGGGAAAAAATAACACTTCATTTTTTATGCTTCTATTCTCCTATCCTTTACTGCCAAACCAACTCTCACACAAAATGTAAAATAGCTGATATACAAATATCTACACAATTACAATACAATAAACAAATACAATAAAATGGCTGTATTGTTGTGACTTTTAGTGCCACTTGTCTGAAAGCAACAATATCACTAGTTGTGATGCAACCATTGGCAGAAAATGGACACTGGATTCAAATGAAAAATGGGTGAACAGTTGTATTTGAAGATATAAACTGGATTATGTACCTTAAAGCTTCACTATTTAGTAGAAAACAGTGCATCAGTGCTATAGGAATTTGATTGATTTACTTACATCAGTAACAAGGAGACATTGCATTCCCCCAGGACTCAAAGACCTGGCAGTAGATCATAGTTAAAGTTGATGGAAAGAGCAAAAAAGCAATTGGGAGCTATGTCTGATCTATGGCTTTGCTCTAAGGCAGGGGTGTCAAACAACAGTCCTTGAGGGTCTTCTGGTTTTCATTCCAACTTAAGCTCTCAATTAACATACTTGATCTAATTATTTGTTGAATTTGACCTGTTTAATATTTTTCAAGGTATTTTACACTTGATGGTTTTAAAAATGCACTTGATTCAAGGTACACTACCTATGAAACATTTTGAGGCCTGAAGAGAAGTGTTAAATGTGTCCAGTTAATCAAATCATTAGACCAATTAAGTAATTGAGAGCTCGGGTGGAACGAAAGCCAGAAGACACTGCGGCCCTCCAGGAACTGAGATTGACACCCCTGCTCTACAGGAGACCTGATTCTATTGTATGAAAATTAAAGCTAATATTAACATATTGGTCTTAAAAGGATGACTGTACGGGGTGCAGGGAGGGACAACATGTGCTTGGCAGACTCAATGAAAATTCATGACAAACACCCCACACCATCACAATATTTTGTTGATATCTCAAGAAAAAATTCAACTGAAATCATAGGATTTTATAACATATTTATATCACTACGAGTCAATATAAAGTACACCTTGTGCATATCCAATAATAATAAGTGGAGGAATCAAGAAACAGTGCTGCAGATGAAGTCTGTCTCCCTGCACAGTGACTCAGTAATTAACACACGTCAGATGGGTTTGAGTTTACAACAAATAAAGGCAATTTCATTTAATTGAATTCACACTACTGACTTCCCTGTGACTTACCAATACTAAGTTTATGTGATTAGATTGACTGGAATGCAAAACCAAAGCTTTCACTATAGACCAGCTGTGACAAACCCAGGGTGCGCTTGCCACATGCATGACCTTCTTCACTTGTCTTTTGTGTAAAAGAACAGTACACCACACAAGCACAGGTAGGTTTTCAACAGGGCAGGCCTGTATGTTTATTTTAAACTCCAAAACAAAATAAACAAAACCAAAAACCTCCTTCCCAGAGTGCTAACTAAACTGTTGCAAGTCTAAGCTATACCAGACAGCTTAGCAGTTTCCCAATCAAACCCCCATCCACTACTACGACTACTGCGACTACATGGATAACAAACATTATGCCTTTCTGCTCTGGCTCCAGCTCACTGGTAGTCTCTCCAAATGAAGCCCTGAGCTCTCCTATTATAGGATGTGGCTGCCCCCAATTATCACCAATTGTTCAATTAAGGAGCAGCCACATTCTCATGTTTTTGGCAGGGACAGGAATTAACCCCATCCTTGCCAACCACCACCAAAACACACACACAAACACAACAATATTTACAGGAAGAGCTCTCGCTCTGCCACACCAGCTTTGGCAGCAACTGCAAAAAACATGGATTGATCCATCTTGTGAGAAAAACCAGGGCGTTTTATTGGACCACGATTTAAGGGCAAGGGGCTGTTTCACTGAAATCCAGGTTTGGCATGAGCACTGAAATGTCACAATGCTGTCCTAAAGCTTGTAGAACAAGCAGGAGGATGTATTTCAAAGACACTGCACAAGGATGCTGATATGGTCACTTTTTCAGGTGTATGTTTCAGGTGGAATACGGTTTTGCACTGACTAGATATCTACCAATTGCTACATTGTTTCACATTTTCGATATTTGCTTCTTCTTAAAATGCAATGAGGTAATGGGAACATTTTACATTAGACCAGAGTAATTACTACCACCTTTCTGTTTTACCATCTATGGCAATTTTAGCCACCAGTAACCATGTTAGCAATTTAAACATTGTTATTTCTTCTGCAATCTGGCTTCGATGAATGTTTTACTCTAAAGCATTTAGAAGAGAACATAATAACTGAATAGCATAAGCTGTATGGTCTAAAAGAGACCTCATTGAAAAAAAGCATAAATGTTTCAAATCTGATTACTCAAGACTAGTTTATGATGGTGCAACATGTAATAAAACAGGACTTCTTGTAATATACAATAAATGTTTTTAATAGCAATGCTGCCAGACTTTTCTTACCTTTCATTAGTATAACCGCTTTCAGGGATATAGTGAAGGTGGTCATACCTACACCCGTGCAAGGCAAACATTTGTAGGTCACACTTTACATTTTTGCATAAATCTGGTATTAACATTATTTAACTTAAGTTATTGAAAAAAGAACACTCCAAACTGTTCATGAAAGTAAACTGCTCGATAAACCCTTAATGACCCTTTGCTCAGTGAAGAAAAACTTCAAGGTTGTCTTGCCACAGTGCCTTTTTATATGTATACATTTAGTAGTAATTGTTAAAGAAAAGATCTAATGGTACTGCAGTTCCTGTTTAAATTTCAGTTACTTCTGTTATTGTATGAGGTCGATATGGAAAGATACCTTAAATGCTATCCTCTATAAGCAGGCACCAGTATTCAGTCACTTATATTACTGGTAAATCCAGGTATCATTAAAATGGTCAGTATTTATTTATTTATTTATTTTCCATGATAAGATGTTTATAGCACGTACTGTACTGGCTACCAACTTTTCACAGCACAGCCAAATTAAAAAAAAAAAGTACCCTTGGTTTTCTTGTAAAAATAGATCAAGGTAAAAAGTAGATCTTGATGAATGAACAGCATCTCTCTTGATTGATTAAGTGACAAAGCTTCACGGCATTGTCAGATCTCTCCTGCCAGCTGAATACTTCAAACAGACCCTCAAATGACCTTTCTGCTAAAACTGTGCAACTACATTTTGTTTAACAGACAAATGCAAATACATTTTACTGTAGATCAAAAATATAACTTTTTGCAAAACAAAATATGTTTTAATTGGTTACAACCACCAGAACCACAACAGCCATTAGAACTACTTTTAAATTGCATGCATCTGAATCCATTATTGGAGTGCAATTGCTTGCTGTGGCTGTTAGACGGGCTGACCTTTGTATTATACAGTACATGCCAGAAGTAATGCGAAAAAATATGCAAAAAAAAAAACCTTCAGCCGCGGTACGTTTTTACTGGCAAAACCATTTGTCTTCAAAATGATAGCAGGAGTGACAATGTTTTTAGACATATCTTGCCATTGAAATTACTCGGCTATATACTGAATTGAATGTGTATTTAATGTCCTTCATGGCTCCCTCCAAATCCTCACAATCCATTCTGTGGAAACGGTCTTATTTAATTAATACATCATTCAGAAACCCATTCGTACAATGGACAGGTTCAACATATATATATATAAAAAAAGCAATATGAATGAAGATCACCATCAATGCTTCTTCCAATGCACAAGAGTGATTAAAAAATAGAATGGCCATGAAAGCACTGGTGGGAGTCACTTTTAAGAGTTTAGTATAGTCTTTTCATCATTCATTACACAAAGGAATGTGAATATATGGTAATTCTATTCAAAACTGTTTCAAATTTCAATCAATATTCTGATTTAGGCCTGACAGTGTGTGCAGTGTTGTCTCAGATGCACTGTGACTCACGAGGCAAAGCCGAGTACTATCCTGGGGCTTCACAGGCTATCCCACCGGAGTCAAACAGATCAATATTTTAAAGAAAAGACATCCATGGAAATTGATAATTGTATACAATTATGTTTACTTTCTGTCAGTGTTTAAGAAATGAATAATAATGGAAAAAGCTGAATATACATCAAGCAGAACTTTTAAAACCTGTTGACCCAGACTTCAGAGATGAGCCCCCCCCCCCCATATCCTAACCAGTCCATTGATGTCTGTTATATGCACGGCTGTGACTTGAGTTTTAAGAAAATGTGATTTAATAAATTACCTAGTCATTTTTAGTTTGCTAAAAGGAAACTACATGCAATCCTAAGAACTTTTACGAATTCTCTCTCAAATGTAACCCCTCTGATTACTTTAAATCATGCGTCTCACAATGAATTCGCGAGAGTTGGCAATACTGAATTATGTTTATTCAAGCATTTGTACTTCTAAAAAATGCAGAAACATTTCTGAAAACAGCAAAGACCATGACCAGCACAAACTGCTCTCCAGGCACAAGCCCCTGCTTCACCTATATATCAGAGTGGAAATCCACGCAATCGAAATCACACATGCTTACAGGTGGAAAATGTGGACGTGATAGATTCTGTGTGGGTTTTTATTTTTCCTCTGTGGTTCACTTTGAGCTGCTAAACAAAGGTTAAATAATTATACACAGTTGTTTAGAGAATATTTAATTCTTTGATTTTTATTTGTGCATTTCTGAGTCATCCTGCGTACCCCCTATCACCCTTAGAAGTACCCCCAGGGGTGCGGGTATCCCCAGTTGAAAACCCCTGGGTTAATTAATGGGCATTAGTTAATTAAAATCGGTAGATTAATCCGTGCACATTTTTAATAAAGGTAATGATCTTATAGCGGCTGTCCTGCATAGTAATGCTAAAAAATCAATAGAATCTAAAAAAAAAAAAAAAAATAAGCCCAGTGGGAATTTGGTCTTTTTTAAAATCATTTTTCTTAATAATTTTATTTTAGTAAATGTAACACATTTTCACAGAACAACCGTTCTTTTGGGCCACTGTCAGTCACATACCTGAAAACAGAAGAAAGCCAAACTGTGTTTCCGTCGTCTTAATCTACCATTACAGCTACATACTTGGTTTGCTGTACTTCTGCATCTAGCAGAAGCTGAGACACAGCAGAGATTATGTCATTCTGAATCTTGTTAGAGGTTCCAGAGAATACTGTGGCTATTGACAAGCGATTGATTAAAATGTTGCCGTAGTCAGAAATCACAGGAAGTAATTCTACATAATTACCTCTATTTGAGCAATTGGTACCTTCATTGTGCCCTCTGAATACCAGTTCTTGCTTGCCAAGGTAAATGACAGAATCAATCAAGCGTTTAAGAACCTCACAATTTTTTCTTACTTGCTCGTTGTGATATATTGCATCCCGATGCTTCTGCTCATCCAGTTGACCTGAACATCAATCCGAGTTCGGCCAAAATAAACTCCACAAGTATTGTGTGCACCATTTCCCACAACATATTATTCTTATAACAACAACAACAACAACAACAACAACAACAACAACAACAACTAGAAGTTGCAAGCAACTTTATGGCTTCCAGGGAATTTAAGCATTTAGTCAGATGTAGACATCACTTACATAGGCTTTTTTTTTTTTTTTTTTTTTTTTTTACAAACTTGACATTAATAGTAACAACACATTATACCTTAAGGAGACATCAAAGGTAACAATTAAAGTCATTTTTTAATAAAGCATATATGGGTTCCTATAAGGAGTTACGGAGCTAGTTTTACATTTGACCTTAAGGAGAGGTCAAAGGTCATTTCGAGCACAGTGCACCTTGGACAATCCCTAACCATGTATACCAAGTTTCAGAACTCTGCGATACGTGGTTTCCGACAAGATGTTTGTAAATTGTCCAAAATGTGTTATAAAATCCAATATGGCTGCCAAACCATGTGACCAATTACATTCATTCAGCTGTGGACATTAGTTCCTATTGGAGTCTACAACTCTGTGAAATTTCAAGAGTTTTCGTGTAACGGCTTTCATTTTATGCAACTTAAGGTTTTGTTGGCGGAAGGAATAATAATAATCTTAACAACAACAGGCTTCCCAGCCATGGGCTTGGAAGCCTAATAATAACACCGTGTAACAAATTTTTATTTTATTTTTGTTCCTGGGTAGTAAGTGTTATTTCCTAATTGCTTATGCCTCAAAAGTATAGAGAATGGCTATTATTCCCCACAAACTTTGCTTTTGTGACCAGGACAGTGATATTTTGAAATTTACCTATTTTCCAGAACATTCCAGATAGATTCAGTGCTGAGTAAACTTGGAATAACTTCTAGAACTTTCCAGTAATATAAATAGTAGTATAAATACAGGGGCCTTAAGCCCACCAGTTCAGTTTAGTTCCAGCTGCCTAAGTGGATACATATCTGCATTTTTCTGAGATGGCTTCAAGAGGCTGCAAGCATCCGGCAGACGCATTTTGCTATGTCTGCGGCCAATTTATCAAGACAAGAGCGAAAAAGTACTCTGTGGAAGCATCTGCTAAGATGTGTGAGGCCTACAAGGCACATTTCGGCATGCCTGTCGGGGATCAAGACAAACCCTGGGCACCTCATTTCACCTGCGAGTACTGCAAAAAAACTCTGGAAGGTAAGATGGACAATTGTTGCTCGGAATTTAAGTTATAAAATTTGTTAAAATTTTTTAAATTGTAAAAGTTTTTAATTTTAAAATGTTTTACAATTTTCAATGTTATTGAAAAAATATATCATATATGAAAAATGTTGCGAGAATCTCTTACACATTAGTCATGGGTGAAATAAATGTATTTTTGTAGGATGGTACAGAGGGGAAAAGAGAGCCATGAAGTTCGCTATCCCAAGAATTTGGCAGGGACCCACTGACCACTCAAGCAACTGCTACTTCTGCATGGTGGACCCTTCCAGACGTCGGACGGGCAAGAATACACCTGCTATCACGTATCCGGACCTTCCTTCATCCATTGCCCCGGTGCCACACTGCCATAAGCACCCCGTACCCACTCCTCCGGAGAGAAAGCAGCCGTCTTTAGAAGAGAGCAGCAAGTCAGAGAGCGAGGAAGACGTTGTAGACCCAGATGACAATTTCATAGGTGGAGCTGAGGAGAGAAACCCATACTACCCCAACCAAAAAGACCTCAACGACTTGATTAGAGATCTTGGTCTCACCAAGTCCAATGCCGAGCTTTTGACGTCAAGGCTCAAGCAGTGGAACTTGTTGGATGAAAGTGTGCAAGTCGCAGATCAGAGGAAGCGTCACCAACCTTTTTCCAGCTTCTTCACTCATCAAGATGGGCTCTGCTTCTGCCACAATGTGACCAGTCTGTTTGAGGCAATCGGAATCGCCTGTAACCAGAATGAGTGGCGCCTCTTCATTGATAGCTCATCCAGGAGCCTCAAAGCCGTGCTGCTCCATAATGGTAACAAGTACCAGTCTCTTCCCCTGGCTTACTCGGTGCATCTCAAAGAGGATTACAACAGCATCAAGACCTTGCTGGACGTCTTGAAGTATGATGAGTACGGCTGGGAGGTCATAGGAGACTTCAAAATGGTGGCATTCCTGATGGGTCTCCAAGGCGGTTTTACCAAGTTTCCCTGCTATCTTTGCCTTTGGGACAGCAGGGACACCAAGGCGCACTACCACAGGCGG
This sequence comes from Acipenser ruthenus, assembly GCF_902713425.1. Taxonomy (NCBI): domain Eukaryota; kingdom Metazoa; phylum Chordata; class Actinopteri; order Acipenseriformes; family Acipenseridae; genus Acipenser; species Acipenser ruthenus. The sequence goes on along the minus strand of NC_081194.1, from coordinate 68,312,490 downwards.
GACTGGCCACAGCGGACCGAGTTCTCTGTGGGGAGGAACAACGTCAAGTGGGAGCCACTGGTGGACCCCCGGAAGGTGCTGATGCCACCACTGCACAACAAATTGGGCCTTATGAAACAATTTGTCAGAGCTCTAGATAAGGAGTCGGCAGCCTTCAAGTACCTTCAAGACTTCCCTAAGCTGTCTGAGGCAAAGTTCAAGGCCGGTGTCTTTGTCGGACCACAGATAAAGAAGATCCTGGAGTGCAATGAATTCCCCAAGAAGCTCACTAGTAAGGAGAAAGCGGCTTGGAACAGCTTTGTCGCAGTGGTTCGGGGCTTCCTGGGCAATCACAAGGCCGAAAACTATGTGGAGCTGGTTGAGACTCTGGTGAAGAACTACGGCACAATGGGCTGTAGGATGTCCCTCAAAGTCCATATCCTTGATGCTCATCTTGATAAATTCAAGGAGAACATGGGAGCGTACTCGGAGGAGCAAAGCGAGCGTTTCCACCAGGATATACTGGACTTTGAACGCCGCTACCAAGGACAGTATAACGAGAACATGATGGGAGACTACATTTGGGGACTGATTTGTGAAAGTGATTTACAGTATAATCGTAAATCTCAAAAAACTACTCACTTCTAAATCTTTTGTAGTCATTTTTGTATTACTTTAGTATAAATACATGTTAATTTGGATTCATATGTTGTTTTTTTCTGACTATGTGAACGAAAAGACACAAATTCGCCCGTTTTCTCATTGGAAATATGTAAATTTCAAAATATCACTGTCCTGGTCACAAAAGCAAAGTTTGTGGGGAATAATAGCTATTTTCTATACTTTTGAGGCATAAGCAATTAGGAAATAACACTTACTACCCAGGAACAAAAATTGTGTTACAGAGTGTAATAATACTAATAAGAAATACCTGACTGAATCCCGCAGTGACAGTGCAAGGCTCTCGCAAGTAGAATGTGGTTATAATATTATTTATAATCCAGGGCTGACAATGGAACGCGAAACAAGCAATATGATTTGTCGAGCAAGGTTCCAGCTGTCCGTATATTGGAAGGATATGGACAGTTTGAGCCTTATCACATATTAGAAATCTCGGTGCTGACTCATAGAATTGACAGTACCAGCAGCCATCTTGTTTACAGTTACAAAGTTACAGCTATAAAACTGAGTGACCAACTACCTGAAAATATGGATGTCTCTAAAGATACTGAACCACCCCAAAACATCCCAAAAGTATTAAATAGACATGCCGAATTAGATGAACAGCTAAATGAACTGGAAGACAGCAAAACGGAAAAAAATGACAAAGTGGGCAATTGCCGTCTTTCAGGACTGGCTAAACAGAAACAAATTAAAATACATCTCAACTGTGAAAAATGTACATCTTATCATACTAATGTAGCTTGAATATAACATTTCAAGCTACATTAGCCTCCGAGCTGGAATAAACATCTGTTTAAATGAAAACAAAACCGGGGAATCTGTCAATATACACACTCACCCCAACTTCGTCACTTAAAATAATGTATTTTTTAGCAGTTTGTAAACGCTACAGAAACACACAAGACACGTCTGCACATTAACCACCCGTCTCCGACACAGACCTTAAATTATTGAAATCCGAGACGGCATTGATTTTTTTTTATTCTCCCGTCCCTCCGTTCTGCTGAAAGAACATCGTCTTGCACGGAGAGAAAAAAAATGAATTCAGAGCCGGATCAACTCCACCTCCTGGTGGATTTTTTCAATGGCAATGTACAATTCAACACATACGAAAAAAAAATATGTACTTACTTTTCATGTTTCAATTAAATTAATTTACTCAGCTTAACTTAGTGTTTAGTTCAACCTTATAAATGGAACTACTTTTGTTTCCTTTATTGGAGTAAGGATATTTAATTTTAAAAAAAATTGCCTCAAACATGATTTCTGCTTTTTTTTTTAAATCCACTTTTTGACCTGGATTATAAATGCAATAAGGTCCTTCAGGGTGTCTGTCTACGTCCAATATACAGACCTATCTTAAATGCTAATTCATTTATTATATATATATATATATATGTATATATATATATATATATATATATATATATATACAGTGCCTTGCGAAAGTATTCGGCCCCCTTGAACTTTGCGACCTTTTGCCACATTTCAGGCTTCAAACATAAAGATATGAAACTGTAATTTTTTGTGAAGAATCAACAACAAGTGGGACACAATCATGAAGTGGAACGAAATTTATTGGATATTTCAAACTTTTTTAACAAATAAAAAACTGAAAAATTGGGCGTGCAAAATTATTCAGCCCCCTTAAGTTAATACTTTGTAGCGCCACCTTTTGCTGCGATTACAGCTGTAAGTCGCTTGGGGTATGTCTCTATCAGTTTTGCACATCGAGAGACTGAAATTTTTGCCCATTCCTCCTTGCAAAACAGCTCGAGCTCAGTGAGGTTGGATGGAGAGCATTTGAGAACAGCAGTTTTCAGTTCTTTCCACAGATTCTCGATTGGATTCAGGTCTGGACTTTGACTTGGCCATTCTAACACCTGGATATGTTTATTTGTGAACCATTCCATTGTAGATTTTGCTTTATGTTTTGGATCATTGTCTTGTTGGAAGACAAATCTCTGTCCCAGTCTCAGGTCTTTTGCAGACTCCATCAGGTTTTCTTCCAGAATGGTCCTGTATTTGGCTCCATCCATCTTCCCATCAATTTTAACCATCTTCCCTGTCCCTGCTGAAGAAAAGCAGGCCCAAACCATGATGCTGCCACCACCATGTTTGACAGTGGGGATGGTGTGTTCAGGGTGATGAGCTGTGTTGCTTTTACGCCAAACATAACGTTTTGCATTGTTGCCAAAAAGTTCGATTTTGGTTTCATCTGACCAGAGCACCTTCTTCCACATGTTTGGTGTGTCTCCCAGGTGGCTTGTGGCAAACTGTAAACGACACTTTTTATGGATATCTTTAAGAAATGGCTTTCTTCTTGCCACTCTTCCATAAAGGCCAGATTTGTGCAGTATACGACTGATTGTTGTCCTATGGACAGAGTCTCCCACCTCAGCTGTAGATCTCTGCAGTTCATCCAGAGTGATCATGGGCCTCTTGGCTGCATCTCTGATCAGTCTTCTCCTTGTATGAGCTGAAAGTTTAGAGGGACGGCCAGGTCTTGGTAGATTTGCAGGGTTCTGATACTCCTTCCATTTCAATATTATCGCTTGCACAGTGCTCCTTGGGATGTTTAAAGCTTGGGAAATCTTTTTGTATCCAAATCCGGCTTTAAACTTCTCCACAACAGTATCTCGGACCTGCCTGGTGTGTTCCTTGTTGTTCATGATGCTCTCTGCGCTTTAAACGGACCTCTGAGACTATCACAGTGCAGGTGCATTTATACGGAGACTTGATTACACACAGGTGGATTCTATTTATCATCATTAGTCATTTAGGTCAACATTGGATCATTCAGAGATCCTCACTGAACTTCTGGAGAGAGTTTGCTGCACTGAAAGTAAAGGGGCTGAATAATTTTGCACGCCCAATTTTTCAGTTTTTTATTTGTTAAAAAAGTTTGAAATATCCAATAAATTTCGTTCCACTTCATGATTGTGTCCCACTTGTTGTTGATTCTTCACAAAAAATTACAGTTTCATATCTTTATGTTTGAAGCCTGAAATGTGGCAAAAGGTCGCAAAGTTCAAGGGGGCCGAATACTTTCGCAAGGCACTGTATAATTTGAAACTGTTGAAATGGTTAACGTGCATATATAAACAGTATATGCACGTTAACCATGCAGTCGGGTGCTGGGTTCAAGTGCAAGGAACTATGCCCTGCAGTTGTGAGGTGTCAGTCATCCTTTGAGAAAAACCACATCCGCGTCAGTGTGGTCAGTGGACACACAAAATATACATGAATTCAGGTAAGAATTACATTTTAAAATACTCATCAAGGCCGTAGCCAGCAAGGGCCTCGGTTAAAATCATACTGATAATGATTTATTTAAACTCTTTTATACGTTGCTTTGCCGCAAATTAAAACACATTTCATCCCGCGTTATGTGCCTGCATTAAAAGTCCCGCTGATAGCCTCGTGCTCTTCAAAATATTTTACTGTTACTGTAGACTACAGCAACACCATAGCACCAAAGCCGTTAGTTAAACGTGTTCGAATGGCTTCGAAACAACCAAGGATTATTCGCGACATTTTTAGGTGAGGCAAAGTAATAATGTTGATTAAAAAGAAGTATATATCAGCCAAATAATAAGGAATAATAAATTACCTTGGTAGCCCGCAGTTTAGCGAACTCCTAATTTTCAAATTCTAAACTGCTAGTATAAGACACTTGTAAACTGCAGTTAGCAGACATATTTTATGCAAATTCTAAGAATTCTATGCAATAAAAAATAGGACCCAGGTTGTGAATATTATGTAATTTTATGTAGGAAATACTAAAGTGCCTCAGTGATTTTTTCATTGCTGGCTACGGCCCTGGTGCTGCCAATTCTGATCCTCACATAAATAGTGACTGTGAAGAGAGAGTGATGACTTTCTAAGCTGCTGTCAGTCTTGTCTGATAGTTAAAGTTTCTGTACAGGAATCCTAAGCATTTGTATAAATATGATGACCAAACCCCAAGCTATTAATACTGATTTATAACCTCCAGTGTCAATTAATTTACAGTTTTGATAACAGACTTTTTTCCTAGCTTTTAAAGTTAGGAGAGCCAAAAGCCATTAATGAGCAACTTAAATTGAATAAGTTTAGACTGGATTAAAATTAATTACTTTAATATCGTCTCACTACAGCAGTAAATAATTGGCCTGTAATGCATAGTATCTATTATGTTTATGCAAAGTATATTAAGTGAAATTAAAAATCTATTTTCAGTAAGGCAATCTGTTTACCACTACAAATGCGTGCTGTAAGATTTAATATGTATAAATGTAGCGTTTTGCTTCGCCTTGTTTTTGCTGCCCAGCATTGTTCCTGCTGCCAATACTGATGATGGTGCATTTTTGTGAAGATGACGATGAATCACATTGGAGTTCTGTTGTATAATATTGTTAAATAAATAATCATAAATCATGTCTAGCTACTTAAGGAGGAAACATTTCTATAATGTTATTATTTTGGAGTATACAGTACCTGTAGGGAACCTAAATACAATGTATTATTTGTTATGAAATTAGTTTAGAAGAATCACCCTTTGCCACAGATATAATAAACGACTGTCCAACTTGTCAGACCCCCATAGATCCGGGAGCCTGGAATGAAAAATTCTTTCATTTGACCTAATCAATGGCTCTGGAGAGGTCCAAAATACATCAGTTGTGCCACGCCTAGTATACTGTAACATGTTCCCTTCTAGTGGGATCAAAAGCCAAATGAGTTTTTTTTTTTTAAATATGAAATATAAAGTTTCCTAATGTATGAATGATATGCGAGCCATTGGGGAAGTGGTAGGGGAAGCCCTGCTTAATCTTCAATGAAGATTTAACAAAACCAAGGGCCTAAAACAGTTAAGAAGCATACTCATATCCCTCCCAAAAAGTTCACTATGGTACATTTACATTTACCGCACTAGTTTATCCTCTTCAGAGCAAGTATCGAATGCGGTTATTAATTCAGTTTGGTTAGTTAATGCGCACTGTGTGTGTGTGTGTAGAACAACCGCACTAACACAACCACAGTTGGTGCTCAGTGGATTTCTGCGCAACTAATGATGTAACTGTTATCAGACATTTCCGTGTGATAAACATGGCTAAAAATATATATATAGGTGCCTGATGAGACAAGTTGATTTTGTAATATTAATGAATAGTAAATTCATAACAAGGGTAAATAGTGCATACATATAAATATACTTTCTTTTTATTTAATCAAAGTACAATTGTATAATATTTTGTTTTAAATTTTAAAAAAAAATGTTTTTTTGCATTTTTGGTTTTGCAACTTAAATAAAACATGGGACAATTCGTATTCCCGAACGCCACAGTTCGACCGCAGCTCGTTTTTTCTACCGATACCGAACGTCTTATCTGTGTGTTTTGGCACTCCAGGAAATGACAGACACATATACGACTCCTTAGACATGCGTACATTTTTAATCCAGTTATTTGGAAACCACTCAAGTCGTTTCCACCAGCCTTCTGGTCGAAAGATTGCCCAAATGTTTCAATCTACCGTCATGCTACTGCAAATCGTCGCCACTGTATTTAGCAGTGCAGAAAAAACTAAACGGCATCTCTGCTGGTTTTGCAGAAAAGAGCAGAGCTGTGCTTGACGAGCTCTCAATCGATTACGTACAGTACTTTCTTCCAAAAGCATAAACAAAAACACAGCCAATCGGCATGTAATGATGGCCAGAGTTCAGTGGTTTGTTTAAACAGGGAGTGCACTCACTTCAGTAATGAAAGGTGTGTGTGTACAACAAACAACTGCAGTGAGTGCCATTTGTAAATACGATTGTCGAGCCAACTGCAGTGTGTGTGTGTGTGTAAGCAGCTTACATGAAGTACAAACCAGTTAAAACGGTTAATTGATCATACATGAAGCATAAACAGAGAATAAAGAAAGTGTGGATGAAGGCTTCTCTCTTGTTAATACATGTATGCACTGGGTCAGCATTAGTTAACTACATTGCATCTACCCCCCACCATACACCACACACCACACACCACACACAAAAACACAAAAGTTGGTAGCTGGATGCAGGATCAGTATCTGTGGTATGGGTTATATATGTAATAAAAACATAGTAAAACAAACATTTAATGTTTTGTAAATACTGTAGTGTTTTCAATTAGAAAGTCATTAGTATTAGCATTTTCTCAAAGCATGTCAGAAGTCATATTTTGTTGTACCAGGTAAGTAACTTGAGTGAGTTTGGTCTTCTCGAACCAGGGACCTTGAGATCCCCACAATAGGCGTCTTCTCAACTGAACTAAAACAGCAAGTTCTGTTATCTGGGTGGACTGCAAAGATAGTAATTCAATGCATTTCAACCACTTACTAGTAGAGCGAGCTTTTCTGGTATGGTGTGTGGTAAATGACAGTTTTGATGTAATGTGGTGCGTGTTAATTCGATGGCATTGATGTTGGTTGTAATCAATGAGACTGATATCAAAGAGTGCTGGATCACAATGAGTCATAAAAGTGTGCGGTGTCACAGATAGCTTGGTGGTGACGTCAGACCAGGGAGAAATACACAGTCTTAGTACTGCTGGATGAAGCACTGATCTGCGTTAATTTATAAATAAAAGGTTTAAACACAAAACAAACACTTTATAAAAGAAAACGGCACGCTGACCAAAACAAACACACAATAAAAAACACTGTGAACAAACAAGTATCGTGCTGGTCCAAATCCAGCACAAGTAGCAATTGTTTGTATTTCTTTTCACTCACGTCTCCCTTGCGTTCTTTCTCCCTGAACACTCCACATAGACTGATGGTTCCTGTCTCTCTTATGCAGCTGTGCTTGAGCTCGATTGCTTGTTAATCATTCAATCAGGCTCAGGCACATTCTACACGTGAATTGATTTGGCAGGGAAAGCAATTAACCCTTCCCTGCCAACCTAAAACAGTGCACAAATGCATACATTTAAATACAACAAATACAAAATACGCACAGGGGCGGGTGTACCCCACCACACATCTCCCCCCTTGTGTGTAGCACACATGGCCTTAACAGTCACCTCCCCACTTAAAGGCCCAAAAGTCTTGGTCTGGTCCTGGCACATAAGCGGCGGTACTAATGCGTTCATGGGCGGTAATGGTGGGAGGCCCTCCTCCAGTAACAACGCTGGCAGTGTAAAGGCTGACAATGGTGCGGCACACTTCGGCAGCAGAAATGCTGCCTCCTCTGGACTTGTAGCCAGCTGTGGCAACACTGGCAGTGGCAATGCTGACAGCAAACAGGCTGGCTCCTCCGGCAGGGGCAAACCTGGGCGGTGCAGGCTTGGACTCTTGTGATTCCTCCTCGTGGGTGCTGGATGCTCGGGCTTCCCCATTGGGGGCGTTGGAGCTTGCTCCAGCTTTTATGCTTTCTTCCGAGAATGGCCGCTCCTCCCCTCTCCCTCCTCTACCTCTGGGAAGAGGCAGTTGACTGGAAAGTTCCCCCGCTTCCCGCAGATAAAGCACCAGCTTAAGGTCTTAATCTAGGAGGGGAAACACTGCAAATGTGGAGGAATCTGCCTTCGTTGGCTGGAGAGCTTTGAGGCGGAGCCATTCTTCACAAGACTCCACCTCTTGGCCAAAGTAGGCCTCTTTGAAGAGGAGGTTTGCCCATAGGCACTATCCATAAATGTGCCCAAAGTCTCATTGCTCAGGAGCCCCTTCTGCCTCCAACCGACGTTGCTGCTCCTCCACGCTCTCATCCGGCCCCATTTTCTTTCTTTCTCTCCATCTTCACCAGTCCTTTTCCCCAGTCCATTTTTTCTCTTCGGCTGCATGGTGCCTCACTCAGTCCTGTTCGGGCATCCAGTTCCACCTCCTGCCATGGTGGGGGGGGAATAGTTGGTCGATATGTGCCTGACCTCGACATAGGCAAAACACAACTCTCCCCTTTTAAGGCAGATGAGGCAGACATCCAGTCTTTTGTCCATTTTCTCCTCCCCAAAACACATACACACACAAAAAAAGATTTCTTTAAAAAAATAATTCACCCACAGTACTTCCCTGGCCTGCGTACGTGGAGGCGCTGTATCTCACTTATTGACACCATATGTGAAGAAGTACCCCACCACATGTTGTAAGGAAAGTAGTTCTAGTACCAGAACTCTTCATCACTTTGATGTTTAAGTAAAGGCACTTTGATTTGTAGAAAAACATCCACATTTCAGCAGCCCATGCCAGAGGTACTCTGCGTTTAAAGTCATAAATAACCCTATAGGGCAGCAATGTGGAGTAGTGGTTAGGGCTCTGGACTCCCTGGTGGGGGACACTGCTGCTGTACCCTTGAGCAAGGTACTTTACCTAGATTGCTCCAGTAAAAACCCAACTGTATAAATGGGTAATTGTATGTAAAAATAGTTCAGAAAAAAATAATAATGTAATTGTATGTAAAAATAAGGTGATATCTTGTAATAATTCTAAGTCGCTCTGGATAAGGGCATCTGCTAAGAAATAAATAGTGATCATTCAGTTTTCAATCTGGGCCTAGTTCACCTTGACCATTAAAAAACTCCAAACTCTTGCTTTGAAGCCAAATATCACCACCACTCACTGAATTTGAATCTCTCATGTAGTGGCTCTTAACTTTACTTCAGTGATATGGTTCCAAAGTGCAGTAAATTAATTCCCTTTCAATTCAGGTAACGACAAAGTGACAGAACCCTGTTTTCTACATGAATCCTCACCAACATTGTTTGAGATTTTCTGCAGAAACATATCTCTTAAAACAAAATAATCTATTTGACGACCTCTTACAATTTCAAGTAAAAAGAAAAAGAATCCTTTAAAAGAATATACCAAATATTACCCCCTTTATTTTAATCTCACAGCTATCTTTTTAAAAGCATTATATAGAGATTTAGGGGGTGATGTAAGTATAGGCGCAGTGCTAATAATTGTGGATGCTAAATTCAAATTACATTGCGGCCAGACAATTATTTTGCACCCTATGTAAGCTTAAGCTTCGTTAAGTCAAGCAGTGCTAGAATGCTCTCATTCATTTAAATGACTGTCAATCATCAAGACCTGCACCGACTGTGCACTTTCATTTGCCAGCTACAGCGACTGTCATTCAAAGCGCCTACTTTGAAATTAGTGGGTTAAGGTGTAGGTAAGCTTCTGCTATATTATTATTATTATTATTATACAAACCACAATTCAATAATACAGCAAATAATAGTGATAGTTACATCAGGATATGATTAAATACAAAATACTACAGGTTAAACACTTGGCAGATTACAGTATTCTGAAGTACAGGATTAAATGCAGTAAAATAGGGGGCAGATAAGAGCAAAATAAAGCACATTTAAATGAAGGGTGATAGTGTCCCAGGATACAAACAGAGGAGTTCTACAGGTGCTGTTTGAAGAGGTGAGTCTTAAGGAGGCACCGGAATGTGGTCAGGGACTGGGCAGTCCTGACATCTGTAGGAAGGTCATTCCACCACTGCGGAGCAAGGGTGGAGAAGGAGCGGGCTCTGGAGGCAGGGGAGCGTAGCGGAGGTAGAGCCAGTCTCCTAGTGCAGGCGGAGCGGAGAGTCGAGTGGGGGTGTAGGGAGAGATGAGGGTCTGGAGGTAGCTGGGTGCAGTCTGGTCAAAGCATCTGTAGGCTAGTACAAGAGTCTTGAAGTGGATGCGAGCGGTGATCGGGAGCCAGTGGAGTGAGCGGAGTAGTGGAGTAGCGTGGGCGTAGCGAGGCAGAGAGAACACCAGGTGGGCAGCAGAGTTCTGGATGAGCTGGAGCGGACGGGTGGCGGACGCAGGGAGGCCAGCCAGGAGGGAGTTGCAGTAGTCTAGGCGGGAGAGTACCAGGGCCTGGACCAGGAGCTGGGTAGCGTAGTTGGTGAGGAAGGGTCGGATTCTTCGGATGTTGCTCAGGAAGAATCGGCAAGTGCGTGCCAGAGTGGAGATGTGCTGGGAATAAGAGAGGCAGGGGTCCAGGGTGACTCCAAGGTTCTTAGCGGAGGAAGAGGGAGAGAGTGTGGTAGATTCCAGAGGAACAGAGATAGAGAGATCAGAGGAGGGGGAGGAGGAGGGAAAGAAAAGGAGGTCAGATTTAGAGAGGTTGAGTTTGAGGTGATGCGAGTGCATCCAGGAGGAAATAGCAGACAGACAGGTAGAGATACGGGAGGAGATGGTGGAGTCAGAGGTGGGGAAGGAGAGGAAAATCTGAGCATCATCAGCATAGAAATGGTATGAGAAACCATAGGATGCGATGAGGGGGCCCAGGGAGCGGGTGTAGAGAGAGAACAGGAGAGGACCCAAGACTGAGCCTTGGGGGACTCCAGTTAAGAGAGGGTGAGGTGTGGAGGTTGTATAGGTATACATGACAGTTACTAGTTTGATTTGAAAATGGGACGCAAGAGGAAACACTTAATGAGTATTGTGCACAATACCCTGACTGACTGCTGAATTCTCCACAGCAGGATGAAGCAGGCCCATCTGCCTTGCCTTCAAGTTCATCTGTGCTGAAGCAGGAGAGGGGCGGAGCTCAGACTCCAAATAATAAATCCATGTTTTATTGCATGTTGAATATGATAAACAGGTTTCGATAACTGAGACGTTTCTCAATGGCATAAAATATCTGTTTTTTTATAGCATAAAGGTCGATTTCACACATTCTCTGCTTGAATTGAAAAATAAACGGTAATTTTTTTTTCTGAAATAAACGTCTATTAATCATCGATTTGGAAAAAAAATCAAAATCAAAATAGTAGCAAGCTTAATGATAACCACCAACCATGTAATTAAAACCATGTTAATAAAACACATTGTACCATGAAGCATGAGCTTTAATTTGAGCAACAGATCAAATACATGCATGTAGAGGAGGAAAAGAACAAATCTTTCAGCAACAATCACAAACATATTCAGTTAGAAGGACCAGTTTATCACAGATAATCTCTGTCACATGTTTATGGTAATTACCAATTTCATTATCAGTGAAATAGAGAATATGTCATCAAAAATACAGTATCTGACAAACAGTTTTTTAAAAAAAATCAATTTCAAGGCCCATTGGCTTTCCTCAAAATATATAGTCCATTTGCTTCACCAATTGCCTCTCCACATCCCTCTCTAACGAGCAAAGAAATTTAATGCACAAACCACAGACACTGAATTCATGTTCAAGTGTAATGCTAAACTGAAAAGACGGCTTTTTAAATCCTACAATTATTATTGATCTTTTTTTTTTGTCAGAGGCAAGCTGACTTTGAATGTTACACTCAAAGGTTTATTTACTAATGTAAGAAGATTGGGTTTTGAGATGTACAGGAGATAGACAGATGTCAGTATAGAATATTAACCATGAGTAACAGTATTACAAAATCAAACTGCTGTCTGCAGAAAGACAAGATTATTTTTAAAAAGTGTCAATTTATTTTCTCAAACTCATTCTAACATATTCTATCATTATAATTTACTGCTATTTAACTAATTGTTACACAATACTATATTGAGGCGTATTACTGTATATATATTTTTTTAAGATACTGAGTTAATTAAAAACGGGATGATTCAGACTAACTTGTATTAGACTGGTTAGACTAGCATAATCCACATTTATGCATCTGTACCCTGGCTTATGTGTACATATTTATGACTTTGTAAAAAAGTAGCATCCATTGGAATAAAATAAGCCTACAGACATAAGGACATGTGTAGACTTGTACCAAATGGCATAAGTCTTAAAAGTTTACTCAGTATGTAATGCATTTTCAGTGTGTACTACTAATGTGTGAGTTTTTTTTCATATTATAGGTGTAATGTACAGATGACATAGATTATTTACAAAGTATCTAGTGAGGGAGTGTTCCTATTAAAAAAAAAGAAAAAAATGAGAAGGGCTTGGTTGACAGCCTGAGATGTGGGCGGCTTTCATTTTCTGGTACTCGGCAAAATGTGATACTTTACAGCAGTGATACTCAACTCTGGCCCTCGAGATCTATTCCAGTCCTGGTCTTTATTCCAACCTGGTACTGAATTAGTTAATGGCCTAATAACATCTTTAATTAACTGCATTAGAACCGGCTTGGGGTAAACACCTGGACTGGATTAGATCCAGAGTTGAGTACCACTGCTTTACAGTATAGTGTGTCTAGACATGGTCTGAATGTACCGTTATGCTTAGATAACAACTTACCTGTCAAAATGCGGTATGTACCAGATGCTACTTTTTAAATCCCCTTTAAAACGCTGTAACTGATCTTAAACTGTAGTAGACTTTTGGCTGACAACTGAAATGTAATTAGTGTTGTTGCTGTTACTGTATTTATGCAATTTAATCACAGCAGCTAAAGGTTGAGCTTAAGGTTAATGCCTCAAATACCATTAATAGTAATAGGAAATCTACATCATGTACCATCAAAACAAATTCTGTTTTGTTAACATATGCAATACGTTACTGAGACACCCAATACACAAACAAGTTCATTTGCTTTACACCATCCTTCATAGCTACAGTTTCAACAAGCTTTCAATAGCTTCAGGTTTGATTGACTGCTTGCAGTTCTAACCTCTTTTAAATTTGTTTTGAGCAAGCAGCAAATTAAGTTTTTTGACCTCTAGTCTCTCATTTGCAGCTCGGTGAAATGAGTATTTACAATTTAGCATTTCGATTATTAAATGATAAAATGTCTTTTAAATGAAGTGTCAACTATAAATCATTGAAATACCGTAAGTGTTCACTGTGGTTTAATTTATTACAGATCATATCAGGCTTTTCCGTTTTAATTTCACACATGGTTATGAATGGCTATTAAATATGGTTAAACAGATCGTTATGATGACAAGGGTATAAATTAAGAGTTACATGTCATTGTATTCACTTTCTGATTAATTATTAATCAGAGATTCAGACAAATGTGTACTTGCCCAACTGTCAGTATCAGTTGAATCTTGAGCTCCTTTCACACTGGCACTTCTACCCAGGTCCCAGCGACCCACCTCAGGATGTGGGTTGACATGCTTTGACCTGGGTTGAGCGAGACAAAATGCTAAAGGAAATTAATACCTGCAGAATATGCTACCTGAATACTGCTTTTAAGAATCTGACTGCTTCCGTTTCATCCTGTTGCAGAACGCTCATTCTCCAGCCTCAGAAGACTTAAGATCTTTGGTCATCAATGGGACAGACAAGGCTGGATCATGTTGTCCTTCATGTTCACCAAGACCTTACCAGAGATCTAGATGTAAATAAGATTGCTGACAATTCCATCCAGAGGGCTACAGTGGGGACTTTAGTGAAGGCCGTGTGTATGTGAGTACATTCATTATTGTAGTCATTCATAGTTATTTAATCAGAGGCTGTAACCCCCATCTCCACAAACCAGCAACCACTGGCAGAAACAAAAAGTTGGCGCCTATGCCTGAGGCTCCTTCAGCCCCCCTCCGACTATAGATGAAAGGTTGCTGCTGCTTCCTACTACTGTATTTACTCAACCAGCACAATAAAAATGGGGCTAGTAATAATGTTAATACAGCTAACAGGAGAATTGCTGAGTGGCTCACCTCATTCAGTGAAGGTTTGCGTCTTGGCTGTGCATAGTCTGCGGACTTTGCTGGGGATTTAGAAGGCAGTGTCGCATTGGCTCTTGCGCTCCTCTGGGTTACGGAGGCAAAACCGGCAGGGACTGCTTCTCCTCATCATGTTACAGCGAACCTTGCTGGTGAGATGCCCAGTGTGCTCAGAGCAGACACCTGCAGGGCTAGCCTTATAAACTAGGCGTCCCGCTCCAGGAACCGGCTACACTACGTAACCCTCACTGTACATTACTTTTGGGATCACTATCCCCTAAACTAACCTACTGATGAGCCGTTATTCATACGAGGACTCCTGCTGCTTCATACGACCTTCATAATTACCATGTAGCAGTCTGTAAACAATCATTTGATCAAAGATAACAACTCCAAAAAGCACACAAAACAAACCCATTTCCACATATAAATTACACCAACACTAATTTCCCCCAGTGCAGGGCAATCACCCTGCTACAGGTATGTTTTAAAGAAAAAAGTAAAGAAATGAAAAAGGAAAGAATGTACACTTACATGCTGAATACAGTAATTACATGTCCTTTCTCTTGAAAAACCTATCCAGTGTAGATTGCTCCTCACGCCCGTTGCCTGGTTGCAGTTTGTGTGAAGATGATGGACAGGCAACGATTGCATTTGTCATGCATGACTCGAACTACAATAGGTCATCTTTGAATTAGTCAACCATGGTCTTTGTTTTCACTGAGAGAATAACACACTTGACTCTGGAGAAAGTTCAGTGTCAGTCAGTACTGAGATCGTTGTATCCAGGTCGATCCTGTACGTGATAGTTCTAATAGGGCTAATTTGCATTGAAAAAAATCGGTTCTTGCAGTTGGGATTGTTAAAAACGGGTGTTCGTTATAAGAAGGGTTCGTTATAGTGAAGTTAGCCTGTATATATATATATATGTATATATATATATGTATATATATATATATATATATATATATATATATATATATATATATATATATATATATTATTATATATATTTAGAGTTTTATATATAGATTAGAGTTTTATATAGTTTTATAGCGTTGGTCTAAACATACAAAATAACAACATAAAATGTTTTATTCTAAAATTTAAATAAATGAGAAGCTCATATCACAGTCACAGTTATGTAACACTGGTAGTGAATATAAATGTTTGCATAATGCACAGCGTGAATGAACAAGCAATTATATGAAAGAGTGGATGAATGAATTTGGTCTTTGATTGTCATAGGTGTTAAACTTTCAATTACTTACAATGGCGCAACAATGATGCATGAATGTGAAAAAGGGGGCATAATTAAATACAACCAACCTTTGAATGTATTAGTTACATTGGTGTTTGCCTATGATGGATTTATTGATCAACTGACATTATCACTAAATAGAGAGGGGGAGGGGGGAGGTTAACTAATGCTGGTGTCCACTGTCAATCACAGGCCTACAAAGGTAAGAAATAGTTAACTTCTACAGTGCTCAATTTCAGGTGATTTAAATATGTTGTATTATTACAGATCTAATTGCTCAAATACCCTTAAGCACACTGGTTCACTTTAAACAGCTGGTGCTATATTACTGGATACAACACAATTCACTAGGACATGTTTGATTGAATGAGTTGAGTTTATAGTTATTCTGTGTACTGTACAGCTGCAAAACGAATCTGACTCTCATACCTGGTTCTCACCTAAAAATAACATGATTCATATCTCCCAGAAGTATTTTATTCATGCAACATATACTTGCATTATTTAATATAAACCAGAAAAGTTATTAACTTTGAAGCTCAAATGCTACTTTTATATCTTCATGTCATGTTTAAAAATGTGAAATGTACAGAAGTTTATACATCTTTATTTAGTTTCATAATTCAATTATACTTTTTTTTTTTACAACATTACCAGCTGCCACAACACCTGCATTTTTTGTACAGTATGTGATACACAAGTGAACTAATTTAAGTATGTCACTGACATACTTGTTGATACACTGTACAGACAATAAAGATATTGCTGAAAGATGCATCTGTCAATATGTTTTGTGAGATCATAAATCAGTTGGTACTCCAGGTCACACTAAATTGAATACTCCCATTCAGCATGGTTTAACAGTCTCCTGGGATCCATGAATCTCAATTCCTTGTTGTCAGGAGCTTTTTTGACTGGAGATGGACACTGGCATGACTACCTACTTACAGACACATGCAGTTTTTAGTCAAATAATGTATATTATTAATTATTCTAAGACCAACAAGACTAAATATAAAATATAAATATAACTTTGCTAAAACAACAAAAAAGAAGTCACAAATCCTTAAAAACAAATTCAGCAGACCCTATCCAGATATAACCAGTGACAGCACGTCAATTGCCAGGTAATTGTAAACTAAACAAGGGCAGTAGTGTGGAATAGTGGTTAGGGCTCTGGACTCTTGACCGGAGGGTTGTGGGTTCAATCCCCAGTGGGGGACACTGCTACTGTACCCTTGAGCAAGGTACTTTACCTAGATTGCTCCAGTAAAAACCCAACTGTATAAATGGGTAATTGTATGTAAAAATAATGTGATATCTGTATAATGTGAAATAATGTATAATGTGATATCTTGTAACAATTGTAAGTCGCCCTGGATAAGGGCGTCTGCTAAAAAAAACAAAAAAAAAACCAAACAAATACAATTTTTATAAATAGTTCAAACACCAGAAATGAATAATGGGCATTCCAAGCACATGGGTGGCAGTAGTTGGTATATATCACTTGTAATCTTAAATTATTGATGGAATATATATATATATATATATATATATATATATATTACAAACTATGACGGGCCATGCGGTTCCCATGATTTATAATCCAGGTCTGGCAATGGAACGTGAAACAAGTAATGGTATTGGTCGAGCAAGGTTACAGCTGTCCATATATTGGATGGATACGGACAGTTGGACCTTGTCACATATTCTAAATCACTGCACTGCCTCACAGAATTTAAAGTATTGGTAGCCATTTTGCTTTTACAGTTACAGATGTACAGCTGTAACTATGAAACTGAGTGACCAATTACCTACAAAAAAAATCCCAAAGTAGTAAGATTTGGACAAAGAACAAATAAATGAACTGGAAGATAGCAAAACAGAAAGAAATACCAAAAAAATAAATACAAGAATCGCTGTCTTTAAAATCACTCACCTCGACTTTGTCCTTCAAATAATGTATTTAGAGGTTTGTAAACACTAAAGAAAAACACAAAAAGACACCTCTGCACATTATCTACTCCTCACTGACACAGACCTTGAACAAATTACTGAAATCCGAGATGTCATTGAATTCATTTTTATTCCTCACATCTGTTCTGTTTAAACAGTGTGTCTGCAATGAGTGGCAGGAAAAATAATGCAGTTTCAATGGCAATGTGCACAATATCAAAATGAAAGATATACTTTCTTTTAAATGTTTTAATTACATTAATTTACTCGTCTTAATTCAGTGTGTAGTTCAGTGATACATGGGACTACTTTATTGCCGCAAGGATATTTAATAAAAAAATAATAATAATAATTTTTTGCCCTAAACATGATTTATGCTTTTTTTTCTTCAAATCCTCTGTTTTACCTGGATTATAAATGCCTTACTGCATACATATACCATGCCTGGCGTTCAAGTTTTACCAGATTAAGTTGAAGATCAAACCATAATTTTTACTATTCAAGCCATCAAATTAGAGAGTATAAGCCAATACCTAAAAGTATAGTCAACAGTTTGTGGTTGGATTGTTTTCATAAAAATGACACTGTAGTTATTTTATTAATTCTTAATTCAATCGAACTATACAAGTTGTATCGAGTTTGTACAGTACTGTATTCTGTAATTGATTCATCCACTGCAGTTCTTTCATAAGGACATTTAACTAAAAATAAACTTGTAGATATTATAATACTGTAAACTTGTGAGTTCTTGCTTATATGCGTGTTAATGCCATGGCTCATGTGCACCTGTGGTTAACACAACACCTTGGATAAGTTAACACTAAATGGCATCCCCGTGGGGTGTTGCGTTAACCGTGGTGGACTGTATATATATTGTGAGAGTGCATGGTGTTTTTATGGCACTTCTCACTTTTACTAGGGTATTATCACTGTCTTTTAGTGTAGACAAGGAAGAGTTTTGCAGAACAAATGTGGGATTTATTTACAGTGAAAATTAATCAACAAATCAAAGCACAAAACAATCCCAGCTCCCTCTTGACTTTACTAAACTAAACAATATTAGTCCTAGCTAATAGCCGGATGGAATTAAATGTTAAAGTTGGACAGTACACCCAGTACCTTCAGGTTTCGTTTCCTTGGTTCACCCACTTGTAGACCTCAGCCTTATCACCGCACCTGTGCGCAGGGTTTCCCTTCCTTTTATACAGGGGCTAAGTGTATACAGGTGCTGGCAATTGTTCAGCCCAGAGTCAGCACAATGCCTGATGGGAAATGTAGTCCTGATCCCCTGATTTAAAGTCAGGACTACATTTTCCTCTATCCAGATCCAGAAGGGAAACATGCCTCGCTGAACTCCTGGGCTAACGTACCTTCCATCAATTACTTTACCCCTTAGTTTACCACAGTGTATATATTTCAAAATCTAACATGAAATACTGTACTACCTTTATGGCTTCCAGTAGACTTTTGCAATATCATTTTGTAGTTTCTTTGATTACATGATGCTAAATAAAATATCTAAATTATGTTTATATCGTTTTTAAATATATATATATATATATATATATATATATATATATATATATATATATATATATATATATATATATACCTCAATCCTAAAATTCTAGGAAAACTTATGTATACTGTATATATAATTACTATATTTATAAATACTTTTGCAAATACATTTACTTCAAAAAAGCAGTACACAGATCACTAATAAATCTGTTCTATCTAAAGCTGAGTAAACTTAAATGCGTGAGAATATTTAACAATCAGTGGTGTATATCTGACTGTATTCAAACTCTGCTGCAACAGATTTAAATTTAACTCTTAACTAATGCCTGCAATGATTAAAAACCTCTGGACTGTATGCCACTGGATTGCTAATATCTACAGCATACAAAAGAAATTCAACCTACAATTAGGTAACTATTTTAAGGAAATTGAATTAACCTTTCCAAGACATGTTTAATACTATAATTTACATTTTAAATGTATTAAATCATTACTACTCCTTAAAATCTCAGTTATGGTATAGCTCAAAATTATATGTCAGGTCACAATGACCAGGAAAGAGATTCAGCACTGGCACTATTTCCTGTTCTATGAAAAATAAAGTCAAACTGTCTAGATTCATGGTATTTTTTTTTTCAATTAAAGTGTTTGTAACTAATAAAATAAACCCATATATTGTCTATGCCATAGGCATCCATTCACCAAATAGTTCTCAAATATGTAGTTTTTAAATCTATGTTTAGCAAATATGTATTTCTATTTTAAAGCATGATATCTGAAACTGCTTCCCAGGTTGAATAAATCACTGATTGCATACCTTGCCTTTCACTTTCTTGGTCACTTCACCTGTTCGTAACCAACCAGCTGCTTCCCCTAGTGACTGACATCCTTTGTAGTCATTAAGATGCTTGAACCCGAAGGCACTGCCGAGGTGAAAATACCAAGGAAGTGTAAGTGTAGCGTATTTCCTGTAGGGCAAGCAAACTCCCTAGTGAAGTACAGTACCAGATGTCATATTTTGAAATTAAAATACAGTTCATGTTTGTGATCGCACACTGTATTTTTTTTCAAAACTATACATTTGAGACCTATATAGTCAATGGAATTGCGTGACAGGTAAGATTTATGACAGTGTTTTCTTAGCTACTTCAAGGGCAGAAGGGATGTTTTTAACTTTCTAACAGACTAATGCGTTCCAGTATAAGTTTAACCGAACAGCATCATACAACAGGGAAATATCACGTAAAGCGCAGCAAAACTGTTCTTTCCATTTACGTTGTTACACTGGATAGTATTGAAAGAAACACTTAACCTTACATTATCAAGAACTGAATGTGTTTTAAGAACAGTTTTTCTGGCAACTGTAAACAAAGTAGTGAGCAATGGTGGTGTTGCCGGAATGCATTTTCTTTGTTTGTTTGTTTTTAAATTTAGTAGTCACCAATTGTTTTTTTTTTATCTTTCTATCCGAATTTAGAATAGCCAATTATTTTTAGGCTCAGCTTACCGCTACCACCCCGCGCGGGAGTGGTGAAGACGAACACATGCTCTCCTCCGAAGCGTGTGCCGTCAGCCGACCTCTTCTTTTCACACTGAAGACCCTGGATAGATGCTACAGCATCGGAGTACAACGCAGCTCTGTGCAGCTTACAGGCAAGACCGCAGGCGTCCGGGCAGACTACAGGGGTCGCTGGTGCGCGATGAGCTGGGGACACCCTGGCCCGCCCCCCTGGGTGCCGCTCGGCCAATTGTGCGTCGCCCCCTGGGAGCTCCTGTCCACCGTCAGCAGTGGAATATCCTGGCTTTGAACTGCCGACTTCCAGGCTATAGGGTGCATCCTGCACTCCACGTGGAGCGCCTTTACCGGATGCGCCACTCAGGAGCTCCCCGGAATGCAGTTTTGATGATATCAACCGCTTGCAAAAGGTGACAGTGGAAATCCTTTTATTTAAAATGCATTTTACCTTCTACGGGCTGTGTTTTCTGTGGTTTTTTTTGTTATTGTGCAAGCATTTTGCCTCAAATTTGTTACATTTTCATTTTCAGAGTGTCAGACTGAGTAGCTAAATATATATATATATATATATATTTAAATGAATATACGATTGAGTAGAAGAAAAGTGTTAACCCATCTGTATAATGTGTATGTGTATTTGAGAAAAAGCAATCTCATTTTCAAGAGGGTCCTACATAACATAATATACATTTACTTGAAAACACAAACAAACAAACTATCAAATTAGTATTATACAAAGAAGAAACTTACTTGGACCAAATAGCTAATATAATACATTACACAATAAAAATGCCGTTCATGTCTCAGCACTCAGCACGTAGCATTTGATGTGTAGCAGAGATCAGATGTTTAGTTTAAGTATCCAGCATTATACAGTATATCTTGTACAATTCCATGTACAGAATCCTGATGAAGGCTGATCTACACTAATGTGACTAGTCCTATTTGATCCTACATGTATTTTTGACAGGATAATCCTATAGCATAATCAGGATGTCAGGTTTAAATCTGACAATGTTTAGCTTTATAGAATTTATATAACATTAGGTTATTTACAGTAACCCTGGTTCCCTGAAAGAGAAGACAACCACCAATAACATTACATATGGGATATGCCTGCCTATTGGTAGGTATTTTCTGAGCTCTCCATACCAGAGCTGCCAATAGGCCCCTTCCTGGGATGACTCCCTTGGTTCCAACTCCTGACGGATTAAAACCGTCATACTGAGGAAGCCATTTCTTTTTTGCATCGAACCCGTGAGGGTGACTAATGCGACCTTGTGTGATGCGCAGCGGGCGAATTTGTGGACGGAGTACAACTCAATAATACAATAACAACAATATTACAGGGGTGCACACTGCTGTTGTTGTTGATTTTTCGAAGGCCCGACACACCGAGGTGGGCGGGCCGGGGCAGCCAGCAAGGTCTATCTACAGCAGGTCTGGAAAAATACAGCTCGTGGAGAACAAGGCCTGCTGGGTTTTTTTTGCCCACTTGGCAGCCAGCTGAGTTGCTCGACAGTGGGGGTAAGGCAGAGCCTAGCCCTGGTGGAGGACGTGCTCCCACACGAGTGAAAGGCTGTAAAAGACGACAACACTGACTCCTTTAAATCAATACTGCACAGGCAGTCGACTCACGTACCACAGATAGGAAAGCAGCAGCCTGCAACGCAACCGCTCGCAGGTTGGTGAGGAAGAAAGAAAGGAAAAAGTCTAAATCAGTAGTCACTGATTCCGTGAAAGCGGCAAGCCAGCTTTCAGCCTGAAAGGCAAGGGAACTGCAGTAGACTCGAAGCTCTTTTCTCAATACACTCAGATACCAACACAGAGGGTCTTACCTTACCGTCTTGAGAGGCAAAAAGAGAAATGCCTTCCTCAGTATGACTGTTTTAATCTCTCGATAGGCGGGACCGAGGGAGTCATCCCAGGAAGGGGCCTATCAGCAGATCTGGTATAGAAAGTTCAGAAAATACCTACCAATAGGCAGGCATATCCCATATGTAATGTTGTTGGTGGTCATCTTCGAATTGAGAGGAAAGTACATTTTTCTTTTACAGTGTAGTAGATTGCTTTAGATGACTAACCAACCACTGTGTTGGTATATACATAAAATATCCTCACTTTTACAGCAGGATGAGGTCACACGTGCATACACACAGACCAGTGACTGTTCCACAGCTCCTAATACATTTGTTGGGGTAGTTTTATGAAATGCAGTAGAGAGTTATCTGCAGACCACAGCACGCTGTTCTAGAGCTTCTAAGTGTTTTATGGAAAATGTCTCCCAAGGGAATAATACAATATAATTGTTTCCTTTTTTCTCATGCATAGCTTCCTTTTTAGGCTAATCTATATTATACATTACTATTGCTATAGACTGCTGATTGTTATACTGTCTCTTCAAAAGTAAAATGTAGAGCACTTATGATCTTTGACCCCAGCTAATTCCTGTTGCCAGTGTGATGTTCCGAGCAGTCTAAGAATGGTGAGTTTTTGTATCCTCAACTGTTACTGATAATTAATTAATCGTGTCACATTTACATTTTTACATGGATGTAGCTCATGGAAATCGAGTTTTACATGATTCTGATTGCTGAGTGTGTTCAGTATTTTAGGAGTACATTATAATTACATTTTCTCTAATTAAATGGATGTGGGGTTCTAGGATAACAGGAATGAACATGCAGCTTAACTGATAGCTGAAAACCTCCAGGCCAAGGTGTCATACTTTGTACTTGCTGAGATGGTATCTGGGTGTAGTAAAGGTGGTGAGTACAGAACAGAAATCCACTTAGGATGTGGAGCAGGAGGAGTCGGGGGAGGAAAACATTTCCACAATCCCTACATGACCCTGCAATCAACATCATATTTGCCTACACTCATATAATCCATTATACACTATTGACTTACTTGTATGACATTGGGTAGCTGTGTTTATTTGATGCCATGTGTTCACATTCCACAACTCCCTACCACCAGGATCCTGGCAAAGATGAAGGACAAGAGGATCCAATTAAAAAGCTGAACTTTCAAGCTGCTGCCAACTCTTATGTGTAGCAAGGCATATCTGTAGAAATATTCATGATGCTTGCAACCTTGTTGCTACCCCAAGCACCAACTGCTACACCCATCCCTCTGCTGGTCAGATCAGTAAACTGTGCATGCAATTCAAGATGCTTCTTTCTTACATACCTTAATTAAGAAGTAATTACAAGGGGTCCAAATTAGCCAATTTTAGCCCACCATTACATATTTATCCTCTAAATGTACTGTATTACATTGTTAAACACAATAAAACAAAACAATTCTGGTTAATATGCCTTTAAGTCTCACGCTGTAGCCAGGCTGTTTGTTATTCTGTTTTAGTTCCAACTATAGTATAAGTACATTGCTGAGTTAAATACATTCTGCACTGAACAATTTAGTTCTTCACATTTCACATCATGGTTAGACATGTGCTGTAATGTTCCTTCAGACTAATTGGGCCTTTACTTATGTAGTCCTTGGGAATTCTCTACATAATACACTTGAGACGTATTTTAATTAGTTTACTGTAACTTAATGATTGGACAAAAAAAACTTGCATAATATGCACCCCCTTCATGACTTACTAGATTGTGATGTGCAACAGGAAAATAAACCATTTCACCCATTATGAGTGAATGTCAAAATGTCCAGGTAAAACGATTATGATTAAAAAATGTGGTAAAGATACATGATGCTCCTCATTTTTATCATGGCATTGAATTAATGGTAAACTCTGCTTGTAGAAATTCCACGTAAGATATTTGACAGGTGTAGCGTATAGAATTTAAACTTGACAAGTAAAGTAGCAACAAGTTGCTCCAAGATGAAGCATACATAACTGCAAAGTTTATTGTTCAGGTTTGGGGAGAAAAGACATGACCAACAAAAAAGGCATGCAGTTCTGGAAATTTGCTGCATTCCACTGTGGAGGTCACCCAATGATGGTCACCATTTTCCATGTTTAGACAGATATTCTTTACATATTTTTTTTTTCTATTTGCCGGATAGTCCTGTTATTGCAAAACTTCAGCACAAGGTTAAACTTTGTATTAAACACTTCCACTGTTTTTTGTAATTTAAACAGACAGACCCTTAATATCTATGTGTCGTGGGTGCCCACCCCTTGTTCATATTTATTTGTATATTATTATTATTATTATTATTATTATTATTATTATTATTATTATTATTATTATTATTATTATTATTATATTGTATTTGTGTGGACGGACGAAAGCCGCCCGACATTATTATTTTAGAACGGCGAAAAGCGGGTCTTATAATATGTAGTCGTCGTGGATGGGGTTAAAGTCCCCATCCATATAAATCTCATGGGAATGTGGCTGGAGCCTTAATAAGGTAATTATTTGATTAATAGGTAATTAAGGCTCCAGCCACAGAATATAAAAGGACCCACTCCGAGCGCATTGTGGAGGAGGAAAAGATGGAGAAATAAAGAGAAAGAGCGAATGCTACCTCGACTAAAAGATACAAAGGTACTTGTTTTTGTAAAAGTATAGTTATTGGACATCTGATATGAAAGCTATCTTTTACTGTTCAACAACATTTAAACAACATATTTACAATAAATATTCAATTCAGTTGATTGGCTGAATCAAGTTTCCTTTTTTCAGTACACTGTAGGTGTGCACTAGATTGCGCTGGCTCTGACCTCAGCACAGTTTCTTTTGTTGACTAGGCCTTTATTATGGCATGGAGAGCGGTACACTGCTCATGTACAATACCACACACAACATAGCCACAAACTACTATTACTGTACACTGTATCCAGGTATTCTTTCACTCATCCGATGGATGTTTTATTTATTCACAATAATTCACTCTCTCTCCTACGGGAGAGTGAACTCAAAAACAAAACAAAATGCACTGCACAAAACAAAAGCAAAAAAAAAAGTGTGTTTTGCCAAAGAAAAGAGCCGACCACCGTGCACGGTCCGTCTCTCGGCTGGTGCGTTCTGTCAAACCTTTTGTTCACAGGAGAAAACATCTCTCGCTCCTTGGTTTTCCCTACTCGAACCCACCCTACAGCTATCACAGTTCCCTTTGTATACTCCAGGCTCCACCCCATTGATCCGTACTCAGCCACTCATTAACAAATTGGTTAATCGCTTAACCACAGACTTGATGAGGAAGAAACCCAGAGCACCTGTGTAGCTGCCCTTATCAAGATGGCCGCCGCAACCCGACTCTAGACCTATTGTCAGCTCCATCCCGATAAGGGTACAGAGATTGGTCTCGTTAGCCTCCCTATCGGCCGGGAGAGCACACTTCACCCCTTTTACACACCTTCACCCTGTCACTGGAGACCACCAACACAGTGCCACTGATGGTCGGAACTGGCCACAATCTTAAAAGGAAAGTGAAATCACCATTTTCTGCACTTTCTTTAATAATGCAACGGATCTAACAACATGTTATACATATTTAAATGCCTGGTGGGTGATGATGGGTCAGTTTTAGTGGATACAAAAGTGGCCAAATAAATCTTATTGTCGAAATTGCAAGGGGGACTATTTTAGACCACACAATCTAATCATATTCAAAATAGCAGCGTTCTTTATTTAAGAATCTTTTTTTTATTGAATCTTTGCACATGCAATTTGAGACTGATGAAATACATGTCAGCAAAACATCCAACTGAGTAACTGTCACAAAGACAGCCGGAGTGGGTGGCGTCAGACCAGATCCAGGAAATAAAACGACAGAGACTTGGGGTTTTGGTGAAGCTGAGCGCGTGATCGCGCTCAGCATTTAATAATTAATTGACAGAACAGAAAATAAAAGGTTTGAACACAAAACAGGACACGGCACTTGAGGCCAAAATAAATAGGTAAACAAAAACGAACAGACACTTAACAAATGGTGCACGGAGACAAACAAACACAGTGAGTGAAAACACTATTATTTGTATTATTCTTTCCGTTTATTTTAACTCCTCTCTCTCTCCCGTTCTCCACTCACGAACACCCAACCCCGAGTGAGAGCTACGTGTCTCTATATATACTGTTGTGCTGGGATTCAATTACTAATTAATTATTCACTTGAATCCCAGCACGTGAATTCATTACATGCAACCCCGTGCTCACATATTATTACATACTTCAAATGCACATGAAGTGATGTGCAATCCCATGCCTAAATATAAATCTACATTTTTAAATCACACGTGAAACACAGACCCGTTTATATCCTGTGTACCAATGACTATACACCAACATTAACACACGCAACATACAACACATAACACACACATGCACACAGGGGCGGGGCACATTGCCACAGTAACCAAAAGCATTTCTGTCGGAGAATCCAAGCATGCGTTTTTGTGTGTTAGAAGCAATCCGTTCTGTAATGAGTAAAACTGTTGAAGTGAAGAAAAAGTCATCAAAAGATGTCCCTTTAGCAGATGGGCTACATGCTATCAATGCTGCATTCTTTTTTTTTTCATTGATAACCATCTGTGACAGAGATCGAATGAATCCAAGTCAACAATCTCCCTCCCAATCTGTGAGGGCGCTGTATAACAGGAACAGAGTGCCTCGTACTGGTTGGTCTGGCAGTTCATTCCAGGGTCAGTCAGAAGCCAGCCAGCCAGGAAGGGGGCAGAGTCACAATGTCCGAAGTGATTGCTAAAGCGGTGCGCGATGTGTCAGTCATGGATTGGAGGAAACGTGACTGGAAATGGCTATCACAGGGGGCGTGTTTACGGGTATGATTGGGGATGTGATGATGTAATCTGTTCCTTTGATGTGGTTATGAGAATGACAGAGAAAGTCTATGGACTGATAAGCGTATCGTGAGTGTTAAGTGTTTTGTTTGTTTCTAACTGTCTGTGCTTGTCATTATAGAAGGCTAACCTCCGGGAGCTGTAGCTAAACGGCCAGCAATTAAACCCAGACTACACTTCACCATTGTACACGAATAAACCTGTAAATCACCACTTTCACTAAGAGCACTCACTCTGGACTTGTGACCGTGTTGTGTTTGTGTGTGTCTTGTTTTGTGTATTATTATTTCAGGACTGAACCCCGTGGTTTGCCTGAGTGATATACATCATTGTGTAGAGCCAGGTATTATTATTTGTCACCAAATAAAGAGCTGCTTTTTCATAGTGAACTGTCTTGTGTCTATCATTCCTGAGCACCACATCACCACTGCACCTGTGCACTATGAACCACTTTGCCACACAATGTTTCTTTAATAAGCGTAAAACATTTATGTTAAAATTATATAGTTTGCTAATATTTTTTGATTGTGTTGCTAATGAATATAACAATATCCATAAAGATTGAGAATAGATTTAAAACAGGGAAATAATGTTTTCCATTTTGCAATTATGCCCTTTCAGTTAAAATCACGTGTGATCGATATGCATTATTGCTGAGAGTAAAACACTGTTAGACTATTATAAATTATAATTGCTCAGAATTGTACTGCTAATGATTAACGATAATGGCCACTACATGCCTTCATTTGTAACAGTAGCATTATGTCTTATTCAGCGGTCAGTAATGGTTAGTGCAAGCCGCAATGCAGTATGAAAGACTCAATATTGTTTTTCAATTTCAGTTTAAGTGCCTGAGCATTAGGCCTTTCTTCAGAATAAACAAAACCCTTGAGTGCACAATCTTGCTTATGAAACATGGAACACCCCCCCCCCCCCCTTTTTTTTTTTTTTGCTAAACAGACAGTAGACAGTGATAACAGGAAAATGATGGTATATTTGGGATTTGTTATTTTCCACACTAATAAAAAAGTACCATATGTACCTGTACATTACACTTTTCTGAAAAAGTGGTGGGATAAAACTATAGTTGGCCTTAATAGGTAGGCAATAGTTTGCCTCAACAATAGCAAGGTTTTAGACAAACCAATTGTTCAGTCCAGAAACTATACTTTTAAGAACAAAACTTTATGAACATTATTGTCTATAGTCCTTAAGAAACTACAGTTATGCTTCCACAGTACTGTAGTTCACTGAAACTTTTTTTTAGTGAAACATTTTCAGTTTTTCATCTTTAGCTACACTTTATCCCACCCAAATGCAGTTTTAGACAGAACAACTTTCATCATTTCCACTTCATTGAAATGTTTTTGAAAGTAAGTGTAGTACCAGATATTTTTGAAATTTAAAACACATTTTTGCTTTAATGTGTGTTTAAATCTGCACCTGTTAGCACTACAGTATATAGCTGATGGTAGGTCATCTGGTGGCTTGTTTTTCATTATATTACATTTATTTTCCTTTGTATTGCTTCCCGTTTTGGCACAACAGCCATCGTTATTGTAAACCTCAAGAACTCCACTCCTTCACACACCAGGTTGTGAAGCTGATGTTACATGGCCTGTTTCTGGTGTGGCCCACAAAGACCAGAGTAAATTTACCAGGCAGTGCGGGCCTGCGCTCTGCCAGAGGAGAAGGTGTATAAGGGGTAACAGCTGAAGTATGGTCTGTCTCTTTCATTACCTCCTTTACATCACAGTCACAGACTTTCAGTGGTGACTTTTTCCTTGGACTTCTACCCACTTGGCCTGTTACAATTTTATTTTGTGTAAGAGCATTTTTAAATAAGGGGTTTAGGGATGGACTTTCAGAAGGCATGTCACCATAATTTTCACACTTCCATCTACAGTAGCTATCACTCTGGTTAACCTACAGCTTGGACATTTTCTGTCAATTTATTAATGCGTGGAAATTCAAATGGTCAAATAAAAAATGAAAAAAAATTCTCAGTAAGTTTCTGTCCTTCTACAGTCTTCACTTTGTGAGTGGAAAATCTCAGCAGTGTTTATCAGTTTTGTGAGTCATTTCATTCCTGTGCAAAAATTAAGTCAGGAGGATCTGGCATTTAGTCTCATAAAAATGACAAACTCTAGCAATAGAAAAATGCACTATAAATGTATACTTGTTTAATGAGGGTAGCTGCCTCATTGAGTTCCTGTTTGCAATTAAGCAGAACATTATGAGCAATGGTGAACTGTGAATATTTTTAATTTATAATCAGGCTGATCTTACATTTTATTTTTCTGCAATATTTTGCTGCACTACATGCATGTATTGTTTTTTGAAATACACATTTATACAAATATAATTGCCATTTATTGCATTTGAAGTTCAACTGTATAATCTTATTAGCAATAAACATGCATATTATTACCTAGAATTAACATTGTGTTGGTAGGGTGAAAGGTTAGCATACATTGCACACATGACAATGTCATGTGTATGGCAAAGTGAACTCTCTAATGGACAGCCTCAAAGGCTATGGTCACTTCTCTCTATTCTGGTCCAATGCTAGCTTCAGAACCCAGCCAAACCTGTCAGCATTGGGGGGGGGGGGGGGGTTAGCTCGACCTCTAACCTCTTTTTCTGTGTTGTGCTCTGTTTTAACCTTGACCCTTCCCATTGTTAAACCTGATATACTATATTTGTACTGCTCAAAGTCCTAAGGCAATCACAAACACCAATTGGGGGTCAGATATTCTAGATCACTGTCCCAAAGCATAGATTCAACACCTGAAAAACAATACCAATTGATGCATGGGTGGAGGTATACAAAGAAACCAGTGCAATACAAATACACATTTTAAACACAGGAAAATGAAAATAACCACAAACCGTGCACATAAGTTACATTGATTGGCTTGGAGGACGTGCCTATAACAGAATTGCAGGAACCAATTAGCAAATGTTGAATATTCTATCATTTAGTGCTTAAATTATTCACTTGTTCTGAGGATTCAGAATTTTAGGCAATCCATAGTAAGATCAATTTTGGAATCCTAGTTAACGATTTATGTTAATTAGGAGTGGAGCTTTCCCCATGAAAAACATGTCATTTTAGATTCTTGGTTTTAGGTTTGGATTAATTGAATATAACAAATATTTATTGCAGGAGTTCAAAATAACATTGTCTTCGCATGATGGTTTCTGAAAGTTTAATATTACATCTAAAAAGGTAAGATTTCATTTAATTTCTTGAAAATCAGCACAAAAAAAAAAAATAGGCAGTGCATACAAAAAGGCCTTTTCTTCTATGACCGTCAGCACCGTGTTAATTATACCACTTCCAGTACACAATTGTTTGTGTACTGGAAGTGGTATAAGTATACATTTATAGTGTTGAAACATCCCGTGTGTGTCAAAAACTAGCTTTGCTAGTTTATTTCATGGCATTGCACTTGAGTATTTTATAGGCAGTCCGTGTGCCCTGATATGGAGTATTTTACCATGCATATATATCTTAAATAAAAAAATATATATATATATATATTACGTGCACACATATAAATATATGTTAGAGACAAATTAATATTTATGTATAAATGTCGGCCTATTTGTAACATTGTACAAATGATTATTAGCTCATAATATCGTAAAATGCATACATCACTGTTACAAATATTTCAAATGTTCTGATTCAGAGCCACCCCGCCTTGCGCCGTGTCTAGCTCCCTGTAAAAGGATGAAGCGGTTCTGATAATGAATGAATGAATGATTTACAGCCCCCTTCAGTTCCTGTTTGGTAACAACAACAATGCTTGATCCTTAGTACCGTACTAAAGCTGGGGATCAGCTAGTCTCCAACTTTGTTCCGCTTGTTTTTTCGATGCAATTGGTACTAACTTAGTAGAGATAGTACCGTACTAGCTAGTACGCAACTTAGTATACGCAGCTCCATACTAACTGCAAGTTCATTGCAATTGACCCAGCAATACAAAGGTAATAAACAAAATAAAGTGTGAAACATAAGTGCAAATAAAACCTAAATACTAATATAGTAAATACAAAAGCAACCATAATGTGCACAACCCCAACTAATTTGTAGTAACTCATGACATTCAGTTCTAGCTAGTTTCTGCTTTTTTAAAACATCAAGTAAATACAACACAAGCCAAATATCTAAACTCAGCCCTTTTGTTTTGATCAAACTTTCTTGAGTGAGTCTCACAAGATTGTAAAAGCATATTCTAACCTGGCTTTTTGTATTGAAGTTCTGCTGTGAATGTAACATTGATCTGATGTGAACAGACAGGAATAACCACTTTTATGTTCCATCTTGGTAATTAAGTTATTGACTCAATGCCCAGGTCTTAAAAGTAGAACAGGAAGGAATGCTATTTGTGAAATGAATACAAGGAGTGCAATTCATTATGTAAAAATCTTGTTTTTTCAGTACACCATATAATCAGATGCATAGATTGATTTTCGAGTAAATTACAGTAAATGGGACTTGGCTAAAATATAGCTAGTTTGTTGTATTAGTTGTTTAAAACGATTAAACTGACTTGCTAGCCATATATTGGGCAGCAGTGTGGAGTAGTGGTTAGGGCTCTGGACTCTTGACCGGAGGGTTGTGGGTTCAATCCCCAGTGGGGGACACTGCTGTTGTACCCTTGAGCAAGGTACTTTACCTAGATTGCTCCAGTAAAAACCCAACTGTATAAATGGGTAATTGTATGTAAAAATAATGTGATATCTGTATAATGTGAAATAATGTATAATGTGATATGTTGTAACAATTGTAAGTCGCCCTGGATAAGGGCGTCTGCTAAGAAATAATAATATTAAGTATGATAGGTAATGTATGAAACAAACTGTACAACCCCTAAGAACATATTTTTACAGCTCAGCTTTTTAAAATAAAAATTTTAAGAGCTTGATTACACTAAAAGAAAACTCTGTTTGCAAGCATTACTTTCAGGTACTTTATTTTGCAGTAAAGCTGTCTCCACCCCTTCAACACCCTGTTCAGTAGGATAGTGAAGTCCTAGAAAATATTAATTGGATGGTTTGGAGTTCTGATTGAACCAAGACAATTCACGGCATAACACACGTGTGAAATAAATGATCGGTCGGTACATTTAATTGAGTCAACCTACATAGTGTCGGGAAAGTACCAGCAACAAGAAGGTGGTTTGGAAAAACATTCCCTAAAGCTTGCAAAAATAATTTTGCCAGGCCAGTGACATAGCTGTCCAAGAGGCAGTTAATATTAAAATTGATAATTGGAAGTAAATTATTTCCTATTAAGGTTTTAAATGATATGCATCATTTACAGTCGAACAGACATGGTCATCACCTATAGTCATCACTTCAAAGCAGAGCCAAATATCTACTGCTTAGATTTATTGCCCTAATAATGTAGGGTAAAATCTTCAATAATACAGGTCACATCACAAAATGGTGCTGACAGATATTGTTACGTGAGGTACAACCTAAGGTTACTGAAAACAATTTATTCTTAATTAGATTTACTCTCAAGGTGAAAGGCATCAGATGCTACTGAACTAGCCAACTCCATTGCCATTTTATAAATCTTAAAGGAATGCTTATAATACTCCATAACATTGTAGTTTAATTATATATATATATATATATATATATATATATATATATATATATATATATATATATATATACTGTAGCAGACTAGGGGGAAGAGGAGAGAAAAATGTAGTCCAGGAGGGGCTGAGGGACTACACTACATCTCCCAGAATGCCACGGGAGGGAGGCAGGATGAGGTTCACCTGGCTCTAATTATGAATGAATGCCACCTGCCTGCAATTAACAGAGGGGTATTTAAACAGGACAAAAAGTTTGCTCTCTAGGCAGTCTCCAGTCAGTGTGAAGAGAGAGGCTGTCACGGTAAAGAGACGTGTGTGGTTTATCAAAAGGTACTGTGTGAACCGTTTTGTTTGTGTGTGTTTATAATGTTTTATTAATCGGTAAACAGCTTAGTCGTTTCGATTTTAGTTGAGCTTGAGTCGCCCCTTTTCAGGGATCAAGCAATGTAAGTCGGCTGACCTTGTGCTCTCCCCCAGGCTACAATAGCTCCGGCTGGAGTTTTTTTATTCTTGTTTTGGCTTCGGCCAGTTTACGAGACGGTTTGTATAATTTAAGTAAATGTATTACTGTATTATTGTATGAGAAAATATTCTTTTCTCATATTTTTCTGTTTTCACAAAGACCACGTGCCCATACTGTCAGTACTGCACCGTACCACCCCGGTGCTATAGGCACCGAACCATACCGTCCTGGTTCCATACTGTACTTACCATATCCATGCCATACACGTCCCCTGCTGATAGGCTCTCTCTGTCAGCAGAGCTTATACCATTGATCAAGAGGGCCACTGCAGTCTTGTAGGTGCCCTGGTTTACAGAAGGTAAGGCAAGGCAGTCAATCTTTGGTGATGAGCCTGCCACCTTTCTCACACCCACCCCCAGTGCACCCAGGTTTTTTCTTTAAGATTCAGTTGTCCCGGGTTCACCCGGCTACAATTCTAGATGTTTCCCGGTCTATGGACGGCTTATATAGCGTGCATGATGCGGAGAAGCTGGGCCTGGCCCAGTTTCCGCCAGTGGAGGCTTCTATTGCGACGTTGGTACAGGCACCTAATTTAGTGCTCCTGTCCAAGGACGCTATCTGCCCCAACAATAGCCAGTGTGTTCGCCACATGGCTGGGCAGCTTTAACAGCATTCTTGTAACCTACCAGTCACATTTGCTGCGGTCCCTCTCTGACAATAGACCGTCACCACTACAGCTGGATGAGCTGCACCTGGTTAATAAAAACCTGCTCCATTTGCCTGAATTGAACAGGAAGGTGGTGGGTAGAAACCTGGCTGCGCTGGTAGCCGCATGCAGTCAGCTTTGGCTTTCCCAGGCACACGTGCCTGATGGGGACAAAGTGCTGCTGGACGAGAGGCTCATCGCACACGGGAATCCAGGAAGGATACAACAGCTGTTGCAGTCAATCAGGCCAGGCAACTGGTCCACCACATAGACGCCTATTTCCACATCCACATAAAACGCCTATTTCCACATCCACATAAAACCTACACACAAGAAGTACCTGTGGTTTCACCTTTCAGGGAACAGCGTACAAGTTCCGGGTCTTGTCGTTTGGCCTCTCTCTAGCTCCCATGCCTTTTTGAATGCATGGAAGCTATACTGGCCCCATTGAGACTCAAAGGTATGACAGTACTCAGTTATTTGGATGACTGGCTCATTTGTGTTCACACTGAATTGGTCACTGGCCACCTGCAGCAATTGGGTATTACGGTGAATCATGCGATGAGCCAGCTCACACCTTCTCAGACAGCCTCCTATCTAGGAGTGTGCTTAGACGACAGAGTGCAGTGAATAGTCGCCTGTTTAGAGCTATTCAGCTCAACAGAGCGCTCACAGTGTTTCAGAAACTTCTGGGCTTGATGGCAGCAGGTTCTCAAACCCTACCTTTGGGTCTCCTACACATGCGCCCTCTGCAAGCCCTGTTCAACAGCAGGGTTTTTCAGTCCGCAATGAACCGCAACCACCTATTGACAGTGTCTTGTCACTGTCTAAAGGCACTTTTTTCGTCGATACATCTACTCCTCGGCATAGCGCTGAGCAGTGTCACCAGGAGGGAGGTCGTCACCACGGATGCTTCCAGCTTGGATAAGGCACTGAGTGGAATGGCAGGGGGGCACAGGGGGTGTGGAACCATATCAATATTTTTTGCAGACGGTTCGAGGGAGACATATTCTTGTCCATACAGACAACATTGGTGGCCTATATAAACCACAAGGGCAACCTCAGGTCTCCCAGTTGCCATCATTTGGCCCACAAGCTTTTGCTCTGGATGGTGGACCTCCTCTCAAGGGGAGTTCCCAGCGTCCCAGATTCCCACCTCACACCTTGCTCCTGCTGTGATTGGAGAAAATCAGGCAGGACCGGGCCAAGGTGCACTTATTGGCCCAGGAGCCCAGGTTTTCAGCCCTGATGCAGCCCCTGAGTGACCAGCCGTGGAGACTGCCAAAGTGCTGCAATCTGCTCAGTCAGGCTCGGGGAACCTTATGGCATCCAACCCATTGAGCCTGCAGCTCTGGGTCTGGCCCCTGAATGGCTGCATTTGAGCCATCTGGGTCTGTCCAGTAGGGTTATTATTACCCTGCAAAATGCCAGAGCAACGTCCATGCGTTCCAAGTACAGGTAGAAGTGGTTTGACCCCAAGACCTGTTCTATGGCAGTTATACTGCAATTTTTGTAGGACCTGTTTGACGATGAGAAATCCCCCTCTACATTAAAGGTCTATTTGGCAGCTATTTCAGCTTGCCATATCAAAATTGACAGTCTCCCTAGGATCTCACTTCCTGGTGGGGCAATTATTGAAAGGAGCTTGGCGGCTTTGCCCGCCTATGAAGGATATTGTTCATTGCTGGAGGCTTATCATGTTGCTTGAAGCAATTGCGAAAGCCTGCTTAATTGTTGCAGAAACCAGGACAAAGGTTACGCTCCCTACCAAACCTGCTTTTTTGCACAATCTTGCCATTTCTGTGGAATTTGAGGTCTTCCATCCACCCCCTTTCCAGTCTGACAGAGAGTGGCAACTCCATATGCTCTGTTCTATGTGGGCACTAGCGTATTATGTTGACGATGAAAAGTTGGAGGCAGTCCGAACTATTTTTTGTCTCCTATGGGCCAAAGTCCCATTATTAAGCACTGTCTAAACAGAAGCTGTCCAAGTAGATAGCAGATACAGTCAGGATTGCCTATAAGTGAGCCAACTTGCCCCCCTCCAGAAAAAGTTCATAAAATTTATAATTAAATGTTGTTTTGGATACAGCTGCACCCATGTTTCTTCAACATTTTTTTCCCTAATCACATGTTGATCAATTTTCTTTCTACAATATTGGTTACCTCTGGTTACAGCAGTGATCTGACTTCAGTTCCATTCCATATGAATAATTAATTAGTAATTGAATCCCAGCACAACAGTATATATAGATGCACATTTCTTTCACTCGGGGTTGGGTGTTCAGGGCGAAAGAACGGGAGAGAGAGGAGGTAAAAATAATAATAACAACAAGAATAATAAGTGATTCTCACCGTGTTTGCTCGTCCCTGTTTGTTAGTGTCTGTCCATTTTGTTTGTCTCTTTATTTTGGCTACCAGTGCCGTGCCCTGTGTTTTGTGTTAAAACCTTTTATTTTCTGTGCTGTTATTATTATTTTTACCTCCTCTCTCTCCTGTTCTTTCGCCCTGAACACCCAACCCCGAGTGAAAGAAATGTGCATCTATATATACTGTTGTGCTGGGATTCAATTACTAATTAATTATTCACTTGAATCCCAGCACGTGAATTAATTCTGTGCAACCCTGTGCTAACATACTATACTTTAACCAGCACATGAAGTGATTTGTGCCCTCCTCGTGCCTAAATACATATCTACATTTTTAAATACACGTGAAACACAGACCCGTTTATATCCCGTGTACCAATCTCTATACACCAACATTAACACACGCAACATACAACACATAACACACAAATGCACACAGGGGCGGGGCACATTGCCACACCATGCCTTATATCTTTGTAGCACAGCCTTCTGTGCTACAAAGAGCCTCCTTATAAATGGGGAGCCCTGTATTAATAGATGATTAGACATTTGCCATTTTCAACATACATCATTTGAAAAGAAGGTGGTTGTAACCTTCTGGCCCAATCTCTGGAATTATCAGTATTGCTTTATGGTCTAATCATAAACCATGTTTTAAAGCATATATATATATATATATATATATATATATATATATATATATATATATATATATATATATATATGTTTATTTTATACATGTGTTCATGGTCACAAGCATGGTTATGCATAGGGCCACATATAGGTTGCTTGAATGCACATTCCTTTTTTGGCACAGTCCCAAAGTGGGTGTCTCTGTCACAAGGTGTAAGAGGGTATTGCTAAGGTCTGTTGATGTAAACAAAACAGTTTTAATTGTATTTACATTATTTCTGTATTGCTGGTGAAAGAGAAGTAAATTTGCTACGACTTCAGTAATTACAATGCAGAGCAGTCTGGGTTAAGTGTTCTACTAATGTTCTGTAGAAGTTTATTTTCAATCTGTAACTTTGAAGTTGGACTCTCAGGCCTTCTGTGATATAAGGAGATGGCTGCTTTATTTCTTCAAAACTATGGTTAGGAACTTACAAAAAAGACATCAAACTCAAGTTTCTAATGACCTTTTTAATTGCCTGTTACATACTTTATTTAATCACATTCCCATGTAGCATACAATGCCAAGCACAATATCTCCCAATGGTAATTTACTTGATGTGAAACAATTAATTTCAGTTTCATGGGCAGCAATTTGCATAATGGTTATTTAGCCCTTGAAATGCTTTTAGGAAGATTCCTTTATTTCCGTGCCAAGAAGAAAGAGATGCAAAATACACATTAGCAATTATATTATTAGACAAGCTTACAGGATTAATTAGATTTATACTACAAAATGACCCCTGATATTATTTACACATATTTCAGTGTTCATATTTTATATAACGGTTACAGACCATTAAAATATAAAATCATGGTTTATAATCTCATAGTTTATAGTGTTATAGTTTTATTGTCAGTTTGGTTTTAAAATAAAGACCCATTCCGGTTTGCATTATGTTGTGTTGTAAAAACAAAAACATACACTAACATCCTAACATCACTAACAAGTGTTTGGGACAGTTTTGGAGGGTAGTGAATACTGCAAGGCTCACTGTGTGATTAAAAAAAAAAAAAAACTTGTCACATGAAGGGGACGCCTTTTGTTTGTTTGTTGGTTAGAACAGAGATAGAATTTTGGGTGTGGCAGTATTTCTATTCTTTTAGACCCCAGAAATATTTATTTTTAAATCAGTTATGAACAGAGTTGGCAATGAATGAGAGGTATTTTCATGACCTCTTGGAAAACACGTCAAGCAATTTCAAGGTGTGGTTTTTATTATATATAACCATGGAGATACTGAAAGTGACTTTCCATTAAGACATTTTTACTTGCCAACAAAAAGGGTATATCTGCATGAGACTGTTTAAATTTCAGAGGAACCTGTCCGCTGGTAGTACTAATTTTGAGGGGGAAAAAGGGCAACACTATTGTAAAGAAATACAGATTATTTTGCATTCAGAAAAATAATCCAAATACTGTAGGAAGATAACATTTTCTAAATACTAAATTGGCTCTTTGACAAAGAAATGTGCTGTTTTTGTGGGATCAGTAATGAATATAATTATAATTATTTACAAACTGGTCTGTTCTATTACTGTGCTAAGGGTGGAATGTAATAATAATTGAATGTAAACAAATATATCAAGACTGCCAAAGCACAATTGTGTGCAGTTGGCTACATTCTGTATCAGGGCTGTTAGGTGTTACTTTATTCAGTACAAACAACTTATAGTACCTCTTAGAAGAAATCAATAAAAACTGTATTTCCAGAAGACTGAAACCAAAACGATTTTATTAAAACATTCAGTAAACAGTAAATACTGAAGTCTGTCTCCATAAGAAGGGCGTAATGCTAAAAAAAGATAAGGCATGACAAGGGGAAGTTACAATTATTATTTCGTTCTAACAGTTTAACTTATATTTATAATATTCATTAGTGCCGGTTTTGGATATAAAGATTTAAAAAAATAAAGCCAT
Source organism: Acipenser ruthenus (assembly GCF_902713425.1). Lineage (NCBI taxonomy): Eukaryota > Metazoa > Chordata > Actinopteri > Acipenseriformes > Acipenseridae > Acipenser > Acipenser ruthenus. The sequence continues at coordinate 68,273,520 of NC_081194.1, read as the reverse complement.
TCGCATACCCCCAATAATGACTGTCCAATGATTAAAGTGTATATTCTTTTAGTTAAATATGACAAATGTTTTTTTTGGTTTTTTTTAGTTTTTTTTTTATAATAAATAATAACTGAAAGTTGGTAGATGGTTATAACATTTTTGGGAGCGATTATTACATTTGTGGTAGATATTACATTTGTAGTTTGAACACCTTGCAATAACGTGAGTCTCAGGGGACACACAATATGAGCGTTATAATCAAAGAGCGGTATAAGCGTGGGAGGGGTGTCGCGGGACACATAACAACACACATCTGATTAAATTAAAATACAACCTAAAATAACTCCCTCTCTATAATGCACGTATAGTGAAGGAAAAATGTAACTAAACGGCGGTCGGGGGTTCAGTTCGAAGCGATAGACAAGTAAACCAAGTTCAAGAAAGAGAGCGGGTCAGGGGAGGGGAAGAGGGAACGGGCTCGCCCCAAATCCAGCTGCCGGAGCGGGGCTGAAGCGAAGCTGAAGTGTCTTATCTCCCGGAGAAAGCTGCAGCTCCTCTCGCTGGAAAAAAAAGTAAATACATTAGAAAAGATAACCAAATAATATGTCTAATATTTATTTAGTTATAAAATGAATGCTGAATAAGATGTTTGTGTTATAAAGGGCCAGGCCAGCTTTTCGTCAGTTCAGATAATGTATCAAAAAGGAGAGCCATAAACTGAAGTTAGACTGAGAAGTTGTTTACAGTTTGAACAACACCAGTACTGTATTCACTAGTATAGGGAATTGGGGGACATTCTATAGGAGTGTTATATATATATATATATATATATATATATATATATATATATATATATATATATATATTGTAGCGTGCACAGGGGAAGGCAGCAGGAGGGCTGGTAGGTGACGTAATCACACAGAGAGACATTAGCCCGATATACGCTCCTTGCAAAGGAGACGACTCTGCTTTGCTTTAGTGCGAGAGATACCCGCCCCCCCACCTGCGTGTGGATTGTCTTGCCCTGTGTGATGCGCCTGTCTGCGTTAACTGAGATCGCTACAATATATATATATTTTAAATGCATGCTAGATTGCCGTTATTTAGCTTGGGGGTGCTCATCGAGAAGCTTTTACTGATAATATGGGGATGGCATTTCCAATTTCATTATGTTACACAGATAACATTTTTTCGATGTGACAGTTTTTAACCAAATTTATAGCCAGCTTGAACTCATACATCCAGCAAATTTAAAACCATCTGTGTGAAGCTTTCGTTTCGGTTCAATGAGGATAATAAAAAAAAAAGGTTTATTTTGATTGGGAGGTTTGTTACTGTCTCGCATTTCATGAATTCAAATTCCAGATTAAAACACTGATTATCTACCTTTGCTTGGACACCTGTTTTTTCATTCTTTTTAGTTAAATCCTTTACATTTGAAAATGGTCTCATATTAGAAAAACGTTAAGGAATATATATATATATATATATATATATATATATATATATATATATATATATATATATTCCATTAGCAACACTGGTACCTCCGCAGAGTGTCTTTTATAACACAAAAAATGCAAGTTGCCCTCTTTTAATTGACACCATTTTTTGTGACATTTTCAACTGAGATGCAGAATCGCATTGTAAGTGCAGTTTTGTAACTGCAGTTTAGCACTAAAAAAGCAGTAAAAAACACATTGCAACTGCAGTTTAACACTAGACTGTAATAAAATGACATTATACACTTTTACACTAGACTGAACTATTAATTGTAATTGCAGTTTAACACCACAATGTAGTGAAATCCCATTGGAACTGCAGTCTAAATTCTCACCGCAGTACAGTTCAATTGTTCCTGCAGTTTAACAGTAAATTGCAGGAACAATAACACATTGGAACTGCAGTTTAACATTACATTTAGTAGAATCACTTTTAATAGTGATTCATTTAATAGTTATAACTTTAGTGAAGAATGAGCAATATGTTAAATCCTTGCTCTCAATTTTAAATGAAGATTGCATTATAAATGTTCCATTAATAGATAACAATCAAAAAAGTTTTTATTGACAAAACATAAGAGACATTTTGAGACCTTGTGAAATTGTAATACGGTTCTGCAGCCTGAAGTGGTTATGTGTTGAAGTGTACATGTATATCCATTGCTACAGCACCGGTGGATATACATGTACACACATGGATGTCTCTTGTGTGATCTGGAAAATGTTCATGTTTTTAAATAAGTAGAATAGTGGTCCCCAAGTCTCTCACCTTGTGAAGGGCATGGTTATATGATGTGCAGGGTGAGTCTTATAGTCTGGGGAGCGCAGGTTGACATCCTGGCTGTGCAAAGTTGACGGTCTTCTCTGGGGATTCCACAGAGAGTGTCACATTGGCAGAATCCCTGGGACTGTTGCCCCTCACCGTACTACAAACACCATATTGGCCAGGCGCTCAGTTAAGAAAAACTGAATTAATTTACAAGTATTTAGGTCACCCTGAAAAAGAGATTACCCATTAATCCTCTTTGCGTGTTATTAGAAGAGCAAAGACCCCTGATGACATTGGTGCATCTCAATTTCTTATTGGTTTATCATCTTTACAAACAAACTCTTCAAGTGTGTTGCAGAATAGATGCAGCTTATTATAATCATATGATGATGCCTTACTTGCCTATAAAGTGTCCTCACTTTAGGTTGAGTTCATTTCTACACTCAAAATCAAAAACTACATTCAAATGATGTCCGCAAACAATACTCTAATAGCAAATTGAGGATCCACAAAAAAAAAAAACTGTTTCATTATAGTGCCCATTTAGTTCAGAACTAAACGTACCGTTTATGGTGTGAACATTTTATTTGACATATTGGTGTCTTTTTGAACTACAGTTGGTGTGACTAACACTAAAGGATTAAATATATTTTTTTCTCCCATTCTGCATTCAAATGATGTACCTATATGACGTTATACGTCTAGATTCTACTTTTGTATCAGTGCTCAGACTTTTCTTGGACATTCAGCTTCACCTTGGTTTAAACAAATCATTCTAAATGGTAAGTAGATAAAAAAAAATGGAAGTTCAGTCAACGGTCATAACTTCATTGTCTTTTACTATTGATTAAGTGTAGTTCATGGAATGCATGTCTTTGCCAATTTGAAAAGGGAATGGATCCTCAGTAATCTTTTATAGCCTCAGTGAGAATTGATCGACAGATACAAAATCAACCCCCATCTTGGTTTGGGGCATAATAATGACAGGATTACCATGTAGTTTTCTTTTAGGGAAAACAATTATCCTTCCAAATGCAGATTACCTAATTAATATTAAAATATGGGAGGGTACATTTAAATGTTTCTGTCTGCATTTCAATTTATTATTTATTTGTTTATTTAGCAGACGCCTTTATCCAAGGTGACTTACAGAGACTAAGGTGTGTGAGCTATGCATCAGCTGCAGAGTCACTTACAATTACGTCTCACCTGAAAGACGGAGCACAAGGAGGTTAAGTGACTTGCTCAGAGTCACACAATGAGTCAGTGGCTGAGGTGGGATTGAACCGGGGACCTCCTGGTTACAAGCCCATTTCTTTAACCACTGGACCACACAGCGATGACTGGTAACTCTGTGTTATGTTAGCAGATGTTTGGATCATTCACAGATCCAAGTATTTAAACCAATCAACATTGATTATTATTTTAGTAATTTTTTTTAAACAGTTGCCTATTGTAATATTTGGAGAATTTGTATGAAATCAGATTATAGGTCTGAAGGCTGTGAGTATGGGAAATGTTTGGAGAAGAGAGTAAAGGCTTTTCTAACCTTTCTGCCACTCACATCAACTGCAGCATCTGAACCTGTCTCAAAACATGTCATCATTCCACTGGTAGGCCAATAGCACACACATAACAATATTATATTATTCTGAACCCCACATTAACCCTAACTTAATGAAACAACACACATACACAAATGTATTTGTTGTAAAGTAGAATGTAGATGGAAAGCTACTGGACTCCAGGTACACTATCTTAATTGGAAAGACAGTGTTTCTAAATATAGGGCTGCACTGTTTCAAGCTAGATCAGTTTATCTATCAAATCTTATTGATAAAAACAAGAATAACCCAAGAGTTCTCTTTGAGTCAATAGCAAAATTAACAACTCCTCAATTGGAATGTGTTACACAGAATGCTCTCTCAGTAAGCAGTGACCAGTTTATGAATCACTTTAACAAAAAAAGTGACTGACATTAGAAATCAGATTAGTAACTCTGTATTAAATCGAGACTTGTCAGCAAACAAAATTACTGATACTGAACCGAAACAGATCCTTGAGTTTTTTTTCCTTTACGTTTGAAGTAGAGCTGGATTCCTTATTTAGAAAAGTGAAACCCACAACTTGCACATTCGATCCTATTCCTATCATTCTTTTAAAAGAGATATATCCAAAAATAAATACCACTGTTTTAAATATTATTAACAGTTCTCTTTTATCAGGCATTGTGCCAGACTCCTTTAAGACTGCAGTAGTAAAACCTCTTTTTAAGAAGCCCACCCTTGATCCCACTGCTCCTAATAATTACAGGCCTATTTCCAATCTCTGGCCCTTGTGATACCAAAAGAAGGCATTAGCATAATCTATTTTAATAACATCAACGTTTTTTTTTTTTTTTAATTGTACAATACAACTGTACTTTCTGGAATCAAAAACACAAATAAAAGTTAATTTAGTATGGAGAACTAATCCATTCTTGAAGGTGTTTTTACAAACCTGACACAATTATTGTTTTATACTTGACTTTTAAAATTAAGGGAGATAACCTATAGTATATTGATGGTCTTAATAATCTACCAACTGGGCAAACCATGGAAAATGTTAAAAATAGAGTATATATATATATTATATACACTGCTGTGCAAAAGTTTTAGATGTGTTGCATTGTTCTACTCTGATGCATTTTGAGCATCAACAATCTACTCAAAGCCTCCACTAGTGTTTTCTACTATTAGAACAACCTTGACTTGCATAAAGAAGGAAAAGCGTTGTGTGAAATAGCTCGCATCACTCGAATTTCAAGGTGTGATATCCGAAGCATAATTAACAAGTACAGAGAAACATCATCTGTAATTGACCAACCCAGGACTGGAAGACCCAAAAAGCTGTCTAACAAGGATGAGAAATACTCGAAGATAAAATCCTTTAGGAATAGAAAGAAGACAAGCGTTGCATTGACAACAGAACTGGCAGAAGGCACAGGTGTCGTTGTCCATCAAATCAACAGTACGAAGGTCACTCTTTAAATCAGGACTTAAAGGATGTGTTGCAGTAATAATACCTCTGTTAAGAAAGGGGAACAAGACTAAAAGGCTAAAATATGCACAAGAACACAGAAATTGGACTATGGAACAATGGCCAAAGGTGCATATTGTACTGTATAAGACCACATTCACTCACCCATCCAAGGAAAAAAAAAAAAAAAAAAAAGTTAGATAGCGTAATTTAATTTGAAGTTTGATTAAAGGGCATTGTGATTTAGGAGGCTGTGTGATCCAGTGGTTAAAGAAACAGGCTTGTAACCAGGAGGACCCTGGTTCAAATCTTAGCTCAGCCACTGACTCATTGTGTGACCCTGAGCAAGTCACTTAACCTCCTTGTGCTCTGTCTTTTGGGTGAGACGTTGTTCTAAGTGACTCTGCAACTGATGCATAGTTCAAACACCCTAGTCTCGTATCTTGTAAAGCGCTTTGTGATGGTGGACTATGAAAGACGCTATATAAAAATAAAGATTATTATTAAAAAAAAAAAAAAGAAAGTGTGCCATTGGAGTTATGCTGTTTGTATGCACCAATGATTGATGCATCTTTTTATTGGGTAAAATGTAACCTGCATTTTATGAATTGCTTTTTAAATGGCTTGCATTTTAACTTTACTTAGTTAAAGTTAATTTATATATATATATATATATATATATATATATATATATATATATATATATATATATATATATATATATATATTAAATGTGTCTTTACTGGAATATGTGGTTTATTGATGCAGTAATGCAAAAATAATTTCAGCAGAATAGAAAAAAAGCCCAAATAAAATACATGTAAAAATACCTAAAAAGTAATAAAGACAAATGCTACAATTACTAATGTCATCTGATTGAAACTGTGCTCAGGTGATTCACAGGCTAAATTTAAAGTTCAACACAGTATACTTCTAGCCATTACCACTACAGCTATGGCCAAAAGTTTTGCATCACCCTATAGAATGAACTAATGTTGTTTTATGAAACCTGCTGAATAATGTTACGTTAACATATTGAATTACAAAGCACATTGTAGTTTTCCATATAATCCTTAATGGAAAACTCACAACAATTATCATAAAAATGTGTCATTTCAAAATCTAAAACGAAATACTGTACTACTATTATGGCTTCCAGAAGACTCCTATAATTTTGTAGTTTCTTTGATTACATGATGTTTTTCCAATCCTAAAATTCTAGGTGATGCAAAACCTTTGGCCGTTTCTGTATCTTGCAGTATTGTGCTGTACAGAGTATGGCCTCCACAGTCACCTGTATTACACCTTTATACAAAGCAATATAAGCTTAGGTCAATGGGTATGGCTGATGGATATAAATAAAATGTTCTGAAACAAAAAAGAACCATGCTTTTTTATTGACATTTTGACAATTATGAGTTATTGTAGGAGATTAACTTTGCTGAATTGATATATTCTATTAAAATTTGTTTACCAGCTTCACATAACATGCTTTGGACTCGTTTGATTCAAAACAGATGTCCTTTTATAGAGCCATCTTCTACCCGCAATCATTACAGCACACATTCCTTCAGCCTCTGGTTATTGAAAACATAAATATCGCTCTTCTATCAGCATTTCTGCTATGATGCTTCCTGCAGCTTAACTGCTCTGACATGTTTCTGTGTAAACTGAAGTACAGTATAATAGGATAGCTCAATTATCCTTACACTTCATCTGTAAATAAATAAGCCGAAATAGACAGGCCAATATATGGTAAATGCCAGCTGACACTCTTACTGAAAGACCATATTTATATTTTGTGTCTTATTCATAAACTAGTGTGTCTTTGATATATTCATACTATATGATGTATTTCAGTTCTCATTAATGAGGGAGCTCGGCTTCGATGATTTCCATCTCGCCAATGCACCATTTCAAAGTTTTATTTCAAAGTGGACTTTTTTTTTTTTACACTTTTCCATCTTTAATATCAATTATATAATGTTATTTAAATGTAAAAAGCAGACAAGTTTCTTTTAAAATGCTGACATAGGGGTAAAAACTAGCTTGATGAGATTACCAGTAATGTAATTACATAGATTTTTTTTGTTTTTTATTGTACAGCATAAGCACTTTCTTAATTGCATTTTAGACCAAATATGATTCACATAACCCTTTTAGGCAAAAAAAAAGAAAGAAAAATCTCACTTTACCAATCTTCTAGAATGACATAAATGCTATTTATATGCAATAAAGAACTAGACATAATACACTGAGTAAACTCAAATAAGTTTAGAGTTTCTTGCAGTACTGCCGTTTAGAACTGAAGAAATTCATTAAAAAAAATGTTTAAAGCCAAATGTATCAGCATCTGGACCAGTGGTACTCAACTCTGGCCCTTGAGATCGATTCCAGTCCTGGTATTCTAACCAGGTCCTAAATTAGTTAAGTGCCTCTTAAGGGCTTCAATTAACTACATTAGAACCTGCTTGGAGTATAAACCTGGACTGGATTGGATCTCGAGTGTCAGAGTTGAGTACCACTGTCCTAGACCATAGGTATGTATAATAATAATAATAATAATAATAATAATAATAATAATAATAATAATAATAGATAGATTACACAGGATGAAGAACGTGCACATGACTGTATCCATATTTTTTGTAAATATTCTATATATTGTGAGGGTTTTGCAGGGATAGGTTAAAATTCATCCCTGAAGAATAAATGTTTTCTACTGCCTTTTCCATTGGACAGGCTAACCAAAAATGCATTGGTTTAAATACTGTAGGAGGCCTGTCCTAACTGGAGAAAAACGGAATGTGGTCAGGTAAATTGGTTAACTGATTGCCAATTTAACTTGGTCTTGTATAAAACAAACACCTGAGTTGAGCAAAAACTGACCTTACATGTTTTTGTTTAAACTGCAGTCTATTAGGATAGCTCATTTTTACACCAATTTAATACATGAGCTGAGCAGTTCAGGGAGGAGCTTGGAGTGAAGACGAGCGAAGAAGAAGGAAGCGGAGCAAAGAATATCTGTGCTAAATGTTTGTACTTTTAGGATTTCTACTATATTATAATATTATAATAGACCCTAATATCCTGGCATCCCATTTTTGAGAGCCTGCAGTATACAGCAATTAATACTTCTTACAAATGTTGTCTACATGCAAAGACTCATTAAAGGGTTAAAGGATATGGCCAGAGACAGTCAAGAAAAAAGAACAATATATTTGCTCAAGGGCAAATCTTTATCATTCATCCATTCATTTGTTTATTTATTTATTTTCAATTAAAGGTGCCAGAGTCAAAGTCAAAAGTACTGCCAGCCAACTGGTCAAATAAGGATATTAGCTAAGAGTGGAACATTAATACATTAAATGAAATGTCAATGTTGTTTTAAAACTACTGTGTGCAGGGACACAATAAATTGTTTAGTAAGGTTAAACAAATGCAATTACAACAGTATGTCAGGATCAAACATGTATGTGGCATGCTAGCAGTTGATCCATAATCCACAAAAAACGGCATCATGCTTACCAACCTGTGAATTCGATAAACCTGGCTTTAAGTAGGATGATGGAGGTTGATTCTGCCTTTTAGAGTCAGATGTGGGTGAAGAGGGTGTTTACTGCTGGGTGGAATAGGGATGGAAGGGGGATATTAAAAGAGCTAAGAAGTACATTGGTTGATTATGGAGTTGAATGGAATTTTCCAGAAGTAAGATAAGACAGGAGATTTAGAAAGGGGATAAGGAGCTGTACAAGCTGCTAATTAGTGATGCTCTAAAGAGGGGTTATATACTGTATGACTACCATAGACCAAATGAATGATTCAATGTTGTCTCTGGTAAGTACTTTCCATTATTACACTCCTGAGACTAAAATAAATGAAAATTCTGATATAAATCTCATATTTTAATAATACCCAATTAACAAGTTACTATAAAGATATACATACATCCCTAGACTTTCTGAGCAGTTCATATTGGTTAGCACCACTAATTTGACCCTCAAAATCGTAAATGCATGGCTCAAAATGGAAAACACAAAATTGCTCAGCGACCTGTGTCTGATTCAGGTTTTTTTCAGGAGCTCGAACAATTTCCAACTTTTTTTTTTTTTTTTTTTTATAAATTTAGTCGTTGCCAATTATTTTTATTATTTTCTCCCAATTTGGAATCACCAATTATTTTATTATGCTCAGCTCACCGCTACCACCCCTGCGCTAACTCAGGAGGGCGAAGACGAACACACACTGTCCTCCGAAACGTGTGCCGTCAGCCGACTGCTTTTTTTCACACTGCAAACTCACCATGCAGCCACCCAAGAGCTACAGCGTCGGAGGACAACGCAGCTCTCGGGCAGCTTACAGGCAAGCCCGCAGGCGCCCGGCCAGACTACAAGGGTAGCTGGTGCGCGGTGAGCCGAGGACACCCTGGCCGACCTAACCCTCCCTCCCCCCGGGCAGCGCTCGGCCAATTGAGCACCGCCCCCTGGAAGCTCCCGTCCTCGGTCGGCAAAGGAATAGCCTGGACTCAAACTTGCGATGTCCAGACTATAGAGCGCATCCTGCACTCCACGTGGAGCGCCTTTACTGGATGCGCCACTCGGGAGCCCCCTACAATTCCCAGCTTTTTGTAGCAAGAGAAACAGCTGCCCGTTTTGCCAATTGTTTACATGCCATTTTGTAGCGCTGAGAAGCACTCGTGGAAATCAGAATACAAAACGAGGTAATGATATGATGGTGGTTCTGGAAAGATGAGAACTTAAAGCATATATATGGAAGCTACTGTAAATCAAGGTCAGCACATCAGATCTAGAAACAACAATGCCATCCCTCTTCCCTAACTATAAGATCCGGTGGCGTTTCGTTTACAAATGTATCCCTAAAGGAGATACCCAAGAGACTGAGAAGATGCTTTCTCATTAACAAGCATACCTCTATATTGTTAATCCCTTTTACCTTGATAATTTTCGTTTTCTAAATGCAATGTGTTTGTCTAAAAGAGATTTAGAAAGGAGAAGACTACCATTGCTTAATGATTATAATGATTTTTTTTTAAATGTATTTGTGCGTGTTAATATTTACCCCACATCACCATCCATTAAAGCATATAATTAATGACAAAAATTAATAAATGGATGAACTAAATGCAAGCAGGCAGCTGACCGAATGAAATGGTGAAATGAAAGATAAATCTAATGATGCCAGAAGCCAGACTGACAGCCACCATCGACACTGACTCTATGATTTAAAGGAAATCAGATAAGATGAAATGGATGATGATCATAACAAGTGCCAGCAGACCGGACAAGTATACCTACGGAAACCATCCTAGTATAAGCAAGGGAAGTGGTGTATCAATCAGCAAACCCAGGTAAGATGTTTAAAGTGCCAAACTGTACTTGACTAATACGTGGGGTTTCCTTCCAGAAAATCAACCTCATTTAAAAAATAGTTAATCTGCTCCCTGTGGAATAAAATATTTTCAAGTTCGACACTAGAGGATTTGTTCTATGAGGGCTATTACCTCAATCATGCTCTTACTGCAAGAAAGCAGCTGGTTTTCTGTTCCCACAATGTCAATTTATTTCAATCAAGCATCAAGAGATGTTCCAGGAGGGAGCTTCAGCATGGTTGCTGATACACTATAATGAGGCTGATAAAAACTATTTACCCTTTATAAAGCTCACCATGTACCAGTACAGTGAAAGAACAAGGGGATAGTGTATATATAGTTAAAATGCTATAACAATCCTTTTCTCTGCTTATTTGTACACCCTAGTCATCTCAGTCAATCCCACACCACAAAACAGTTTTTTGTCTTGCTTACATGTGAGAACAAAGCATTACATGTCAGCTTTTTTGTTAGATTGATTGTCATGCTGCTAAGTTTACATTCAGTCCAAGCTGTCCCTTCATTGTTGAAACACCTAAGAACAGATTCCTGGACTATAATATTAGTAGTCTGGTGGACCTTCTGTCACAGTCCTGCCCTGGCTGTGCTTTTGGCTACATTTTGCATATCCTTCAAAAAGACATGACTCGGGGGCGAGTCGTGCATCCGGTAAAAGGCACTCCTCGTGGAGTGCAGGATGCGCTCTATAGCCTGGACGTCGCTGGTTCGAATCCAGGCTATTCCATTGCAGACCGTGGATGGGAGTTCCTGAGTCAGCGCAGGGGTGGTAGCAGTGAGTCGAGCTTAAATAATAATTGGATATCCTAAACTGGGACAAAATAATACAAAATAATTGCCGACTACTAAATTAAAAAAAAAAGAAAAAAGACAAGACTCTCAGTTTCCTGGACTGAAATGTCTACAGTATGCGTCTCGGAGATCATAATGCACTGCTCACTTTCCTCTATGGTATGTGTTCAGACTCAGCAAACAAGGTGTCTGCTCTCTTTATCTCCTTAAAATATGCCATTTCATGTTTGATTGGAAAATTGACCAAACACATAATAATGGCCCCCACTGGGATAATAATACAATATAGTGGAGGCTGTTGCATATACATCTGTATGTATCTTTATGCATGTCACACTTCACATGTTTTCCATACATCTGGAGAACGGCTTATCCAGTTGTCATGAAACTTAGTATTAACATTATTTGCATAAGACTCTGGAGGTATAGAGGGCTGTCTTTCTGTCCGTGCATCTGTCAAGGTATGACACACCTTCATTTGTGCATATATTTGTTATTAATCACATTTTGGGGATACAGTAGGAGGTGCTTGTCAATAAAGCCATCCATCTTTATGTCATACTAATATTTTTTCATGTCTAGAGACTCATTTTTGCCAAAAGGATTATGCAAATAATTCAAATTAATGGGGTGAAAAAAAATTCTTAAGGAGATACTAGGCAGTTTGGAAGCTTGTGATGAGATCAGCACAACTAGAATTACTGACTCTTCTGATTTCATTATCAATGAGTACAATTTCATTACACTGCATGGGAGCATGTTGATTAATTCTAGCAGTGCTTTGTGGGCTAAGACACTGAATTAGTGGTTAAGTGCAGTGAGGGGAATGATTAATATTAGGGTCTTATCTTAATCAGTTTTAATGAGGATAATAATATGAGTCCTGTCAATTTAAAGACATTTTGACTTTCACTGAGTTTCTGTTCTTGAATGCAGAATACAAGTCCTGATCAGTAATGATCTTATCAATGCTTTTTTGCTTAAAAATTGTAATGACTATAGTGTCACAAACATATACACCAATATGCTGCTGTCCAGAATAAGAGGTGCAGTTCGTCAAACATGTGGGCAGCAGTGTGGAGTAGTGGTTAGGGCTTTGGACTCTTGACCGGAGGGTCATGGGTTCAATCCCAGGTGGGGGATACTGTTGCTGTACCCTTGAGCAAGGTACTTTACCTAGATTACTCCAGTAACAACCCAACTGTATAAATGGGTAATTGTATGTAAAAAATAATAATGTATAATGTGATATCTTGTAACAATTGTAAGTTGCCCTGGATAAGGGCGTCTGCTAAGAAATAAAAAATAATAATACATTTATTTATTTTAATTGAATATGGCAGGTTCTGGATGCCAGAGAGTGCCTCCTGCCTGACTGAGGAGATCCAGGCGAAGCAGGATCTCCCAGGGCTGGCCTCGTAAGAGCTGGCATAAAGTCGAGAACCATGTTCTCCTGGATCACCGAGGGACCACTAGTAGAACTGTCGCTTTCTCTAACCGGACCTTCTCCAAGAAGGCTGGGAGCAACGGTATTGGCAGGAATGCATAGAGGAGGTTGGAGGATATCCTCCACCATCTCAGGGCCGCTGAGCACATGTGCGACACCGTCAGATGACAGGGTCTGACGCGCGTCGGGTGTAAATGGAACCCGACGCGTGTCAGACTTAGCCTAAGTTTAATTAATCGTTTTTATAATCTACCAGCAGCTTCTGTTGCATACACATCACTGATAATAGTGCAGACCGTGGGGCAAACCAATGTTATGTTGTGGTGCGTATTTAAATCAAACCGTGCGCACCGAGTACCGTGAGCACTATGTGCACCATGTACTGTACGGCACAGTGTCTGTGCACTGGCGGAGTAGTGCTGAGCACCATGTGCCGTGTGCAATGAGCACCGAGGTACCGAAGCACCAGGGGCAGTTGTGCAACAGTGCCTATCCTAACTGCGTGGTCACACACCTGGTTAGCGCGTAACATACACCAGGGAGGCACAAGGGCCGAAGCCTAGGCGGGCGAAGGCAGACAGCAAAAAACACGGTAGAAACAGATGGGGGAGAACACACTGTTGTTTGTTTACAAGGCCCGACTCACCGAGATGGGCGGGCCTACGCAGCCGGCGAGGTCTACTCTACAGCGGGATGAAATAACAGAGCCCGGTGGAGGAATACACGGCTGGATGGCTGTTGTATCCATATCCATGGGCAGGGATATCCCATAGTCACGTTGGTGGTCATCTTCGAATTGAAAGGGAACTGTAGCAGTAGCGGTGAGGCCAAGTCACGTTAGCGTTTGTGGTGTCCCTCAAAACTGTGAGGATGGGACAGTATTGGTGACTCCCTCTGGAACTATAACTGTGTACTGGTTTATCTTCAGGCTGTTTTGGGAGTCTCATAAGCTAGGCTGTATCTGGTCATAAGCCCTTCCAGAGTATACTGTATTTAGTCAGTGACCCTCACTGTGGTGAGATGACTTAATTGAAGGATTGGAGATAGACAGCTGCACTATCAGCTGGAAAATATACAAACATTTTTTTGTTGTTGTTGTGCTTTAGTAACCGGCAGTGTTGTGTGTGTTACGGATTCTGTCCCATGTCAGTGAGATGAGGTTAAAAGCTCTATAGCCATGAATGCAGACAATCCAGCAGTCACCGGTTCATGCCCAGCCTTCACCCTGTTACACTTAATTAACATTGTTTGCTTCCCGTTCTGTGGTATTATGAACTTTTAACCCTGCTAACTTCTACTGTTTCATAATATATATAATATATACCATGAGGTGTAGAAGATACTCAATACAGACAACTTATTTTTTAAATGCCAATACTAGAGACTACAACTTCCATGTAGAAGGATTTCAAACCTCAAAAAAAAACTATTTAGCTATATCTCCTTTAACCTCTACTGCTCTTTCCTAACTGCTTTATATTCTCTGCATGCATCTTACATTATTAGCTGGGCCAGTTGACCAAATTACATCTCCATAATCAATATGTGGCTGAACTGTCCTTACTGTATATAATATATTGACTGTCTTAATAGATAAAAGCTCTCTTTTCATTATACCAGTCCTTCAGGCAACTGTATATATAAATTTTTAAGACATTGACTCTAGTTGTATCTATGACTCATCTAGATAATGCTTTGGATATATAAACAAATCATTATACTTCTAAATTCAGCAAATTACATTTGCTGTCGGGGCAATTTGTAAAAAAAAAAAAAAAACTTTCAATACTTTATCTTTACATTTCTCTATATGCAAAAGTTAATTAGCAGTTGGGTATCTGTCTAATGATATTTACATTTCTTTGGTCCTTGGCAATGGCTCAGGACTCATTGTTAGTTATTCTATAGAGCTGTCTGTCACTGTGCTCATACTGGTTTTAAATGCAGTCTATCTCATTTAAGAGATGTGCAGAAGATCCAGGTTGTATTGTCTTTTTATTATTTCAAAAAAGGTATGCAGTAAAGCTTTAAAGTAGCTTCCATGTTTTGTTTTTTTAATTGGTCCCTCTATTTAATTTAATTTGAGATGTTATTCCTGACCACAATGACCCTTAATGAATCTAGAAGACAAAACTATTTATGTATATTAATCACACTTTATGTATAGCAGCAAGAGAAAAATAGATAGATATTAATCTTAGTTGGTGTATTAAGTACAAACCAGCTCAACCTTAGTAATGACTAATTAGTCAGAAGTCTTTTTTGCTGAAAAATGATACAATATAATGTTTTAAATGTAATAATGCATTAATTCTGTACTATTCCACTCTCAACCCCCTGTAGGTCACTTATCTCTGTAGAAACTGCAGCAATGCAACACTATTGCTGCAGTGACATTGCACTTGAAAGCAAAACAGCCTCTTGACATTTTCATTTTAGTAACTCCAGTCCTGCGGAGCCACAGAGCAGTTAGTCAAAAAAAGTGTCACCTTAGCTTTTCGTAGGGTCTTTTTTTTGGAAATGCAGACTTTTGCAGTGATTGCCTGAAGTCACCTCGACTTAAGCAGCTGTGACATTTCAGAGTGTACTGTACTGTAGGTCACAATGCATTACAACTACTGTGTTGCCTCATTTTACATCTATGCAAGAAAAGATCCAGAACTTATTTCTTAATCGGTTACAGATTAAACTATGTTGCTTTTTCCCAAAAGAATACATTTATTATTATTATTATTATTATTATTATTATTATTATTATTATTATTATTATTATTATTATTATTATTATTATTGATAACGAGCCTGATATACAATATAAATACCATTAATTAAACTAATACATGTTTACTATAATGTTTGCATCTTTTATACAGGAAAATGTGTGACCTACCAATTAATGTATATACATATGTAATATGTACTAGGATTATTTTGCTAGCTGTACTTTAAAGTGTAAGTAGCATGTAAAATACATTTTTTGTTGACAACATATAAATAAAGTCAGTTTGAGAACAAACAGGCTGGGTACTGCAGAAGCACGCATTGGATACGGTGAAGGTAGTTTGCTTTGTACTGTACAAAAACATTTTCGCCATGGTACAGCGGTGTGTTATTCAATTATATGGGAACTCTTATAATACTGGGCATAGCATCCACGCATTTCCACAAGATCCCTCAACAAGGTGTCTGTGGGTCAAGTTTGTACAAATTAAGAGAAACGGCTTCAAGGAAGCTACTAGTTCTTCAGTTATTTGTGGAGAGCACTTCTCGCCCTTCAATTTTCAATGGGGTTCTGCATGAAAAGGGAGATGAAAAGTGGGTCTGTCCCCATTATTCAGCGCATCTCTATGGAGGACCAGCTGAGTCCGGGAATAAAAGAGACAGACGGAGACTCTCATCAATACCTGTCTGTCCCCCGTGGTTGGAAAGAAGCCCCTCAAAGCAGTCCACAAAATGGAAGTTGTAAGGGTAAGTACAGTTTCTTCATTTAACATATTACCAAAAGTTTTAAATATGTGATAATATGATACTTAAACCTAAGTACAATGCATCAACCAATGTGTAGGCCTACATGCAAACATAACTACCGTATATATCTACACATACACACATGTAGCCTACATATGTGTCTGGGAAACTGAGACAAATTTTACATACACAGACATACCTGTACATTGATGTGTAATCAAACCCAGTTTATAGCGGCTTCCTTCTTGCTTTTTTTCATGCAAAATCTTCAAACGTCTCCAAAATTAAGTGCAGTGGTGAAGCTGTTCTCGATTGCATAATACCTGCGCATTGAAGCATAGAAATCCCCAGTGTTTTGTCTGGGCTGGTTTAGTGAAAAATTGTCTTTCATTAATTGATATCCACTCAGCAAGATAACTAATGCCCCCCTTTGCAGTTTGCATAACCTTCTCCTTGATATTTTTTTACGATTTGCTGACCAGCCTCACCTGTGGTTTCCTTTGTTGTTGGTCAGTGCAATAAACCAGAATTTTTTTTTTTTTAATTACTTACCAATCATTATTACCAAGTCTGCGGTGCTGGTGGTGGTTGATTTCTCACTGGCACATTATCTCCCAAAACATTTGGCCTTGCTACCGGTTCAAACCAGTAAGGTACTGGTCCATTGCTATTTCTTCCATCTTCAGATATTTGGGAATCTTCATGTCCCGGGTCACTTTCATTTTTGCTGTCACTGTCGTACAAATTACTGTAATCTGAATACCTGTCGCTGGTATCGCTATCAGTTTCTGTATTGGACTCAATTTCCTTGTCTGTCTGGTACTCAAACTGACGTCACTGAAACTTCGTAAGAATTCACGGCATAAACAAGATATGTCATGAACAACCATGACATACAATTTTAATGTCATGGGCAGTGAGCGGCTGAAGGATAATAAACTCGCTCGAAGTTTGTTATCACTAAGTCCGCCCATGACCTAAATACTGTATGTCATGGTTTTTCATGACATATACTCTATTTATGTCAACTACTATAAATCATTATTATTATTATTATTTATTTCTTAGCAGACGCCCTTATCCAGGGCGACTTACAATTGTTACAAGATATCATATTATACATTATTTTACATACAATTACCCATTTATACAGTTGGGTTTTTACTGGAGCAATCTAGGTAAAGTACCTTGCTCAAGGGTACAACAGCAGTGTCCCCCACTGGGGATTGAACCCACAACCCTCCGGTCAAGAGTCCAGAGCCCTAACCAATCATACCTGCCTACTAGAAACTTTTACCATCCAATAAGTGTGTATTTTCTTAAAACATTATTCAACAAACCTTTAACCCAAGGAAAATCTATTTAGCTGTTCTGAATTAGTTATGAAAATAGGAATGTTGGACAGGCAGTAAAAGTCAACAAATTACACTAGGATGGTTGTTATCCTGTCCAAGTGTAAAGTTAATGACTAATAGTCTGTGGTCCCTTCACATACAAATGTATATATTGTGTGTTTTTTGTTGTAAACAAAAGTTTGTTTTGATAAAATCCCATCCCTACCAAATCCACATGCAGAATGTGGCCAGGTGTTGATTGATTGATTGATTGATTGATTGATTGCCAAACAGCCCTGGCCACATGGTATATAAGAGGAGCCAGATCCCTTGTTCTGGGCTCATTTAGTTTATGGAAAGGGCTGGGGGCAGCAGGTTATTAAGTGTTATCAATATTAGCAATATTAAATATATGAAGTCCTGTCAGGAGGTGAATGTCCAATACCGTGTCATTTGTAATCCCAAAAGGTCTGTTTCATTTTAAATGATAATCACTCCCTATACCATCAATGGTAAAGGGGGTACATGGCGGGTTTTCAGTCCCAAACAAAAAGTGCTAATAACAATGTCCAATAAATGCTAATAACAATGTCCAATCCACAAGTGCATGGGAAAGAGCTCAAGGAAAGGCGAGGTTACTGTGGTGTTGTGCTGTGCAGAGGTAATGATGCTTCCAGGGTTTGTGCTGGCTCTGTGGCTGCAGCTCCCAATCCCCTACTCATCTGCAAAACAAACAATAACAATAATTTTACTTCACCTCCTGACTCTCCTACTGCCTCGGATCACACCAACCCAGAGTAAGAAATGTGTGCTCCTTAAATACAGCCGTGCCGGGACTTAATTGCTAATCATTGAATCTGACCCTGGCACCGTCTGAACTAATTGTGACATCCTCATGCCAACATACCAATATACACTTTAACAAACCCATGCTACATAACCCAAACTATACAAAATAAACCAAATACACCTAGGGGTGGGGGTGCCCCACCACAGCCTGTCTGAAAACTAAGCAAATAATGATGAATAAATGGTTAGACATCAGTAGCCTTTACAATTTACAGACTACTTAACCTTTTCTGTATCCTGTGTTGGACATACTGCAGTGGTATATATTTCATAATCACAATTGTATTGATATTTTCATTCATACACCCTGGTTATAAATCAACAGGGAATGAAAATGAACACAAATCACACATTATTCTCTGCAGTGCTTCGATGCAGAGATTACTTTCTGACCGTGTGCAGATCCTGGGTCTGTATCCACATCAAAAATCCACACGCCCTTCTGCAACAATGTTAAACCCTATATCAGGAACCAGGCTGGTAGCGTCAAACCCTCTCTTGAGAGAGAGAAGCAATATATTGTAGAAATAAGCTATAGTATTAGGAAGCTTTCAGCTTTTACATAGAAAAATAAGGAAAAACTCAACCAACAAAAAAGCAAACAAGCACTTTGTGAAATAAATGAATGTATTTGTTGTTCAGACATGTTTCTGCTCAAGGTTATTCAATATCTCCTCATGATGTTCAGTAATTACAGGACAATAGGCTATTAATGCAATAAATACATTTTGCATGGCCTTCCTACAATCAATCAGTCAATCAAGAAAGGCTATTTGTGCAATATATACCAAGGAAAATAGTAAATGTCATTTCCTCAGAAGGAAACTAATCATTTATTTTCTTTATTGATTTCAAATTATGCATTCTTTGAATATCAGTTGCCTATGCTTACTCAAGCTCTGAATATAAAAGTGGCAGATCTTGCAATCAGCTGTGATTTAGACTGCCTGTATCTCTGTGACTAAGCATTTGAGTACTGCTGTATGCTTTGTAGCACGTTCAAATCCAACTACCTACCAATTAAATATTATCATAATCTTCAGATTTTATTTCTAGAAATCACATTATTATATTTCCATTTTCAAAGAGTTCCTGGTTTTAAAGATGAAAAGCATATGTGTTTTTAATTAACAAAATTTGATATACATAACATTAAGATTGTTTTACAAAGATTATCTAAAAACACTAAAAAGATGTTCCAGATTCTCTATAGGTTCTATTTTGGATATTTTTTTCTTTGTGGTTTGAATAATGACAAACATCACTTGCTGTGATGACAACAACTTGGACATCTGCTTTGTATATTATATTACATTAGTTAATGTTTTTGATTGAGCTGTAAAATGTACATAAACATTTTATCCTTATTAGATTTGCCAAAATAAGCAAATGTCTACATTAAGTGGAGTGCACTGTATTGAGAATTATTCTTTCTTTTTTCTATAACAGTCTCTGGCTTTGAACTTGCATGGAGCAGGACATGTTTTTTGATCATGTGTCCGTGCTTACTGGCCATATGCTACTGTAACTTCTCAACTCTAGTTAGCCTCAGCTAGAAAATAAAATCAGCTAGAGAATGCTTTAAATAACAGAGAACTAAAAAGAGGTCAGTAAAGTTTATGTGAATGTTTTTAAATTAACAGGAGTGATTTGTTTAAAGTTTTCTAACATTATCATGCAGTTTTCTTTTTGCAATCTCTTCTCTTGACCAAATATTTATTGAATCCGCTCCAAAGTAATTTCAGGGTTTCAGTTTTTCTTCTTGTCTTATTGCTGAACTTGAACACAACTTCAACTTCAGCTCACAAAGTGCTACTAACTCAGTGCCAAGTGAAAGTAGCTTCCTTTAGTCAAAAGCACTAAGGACATAGCTAAAAATAATGGTTTTGAATAATTCATGCTGCTTGCACAAATCGTCAAATAATGAAAGATCCTCACTTACTGTACTTTGGCCTTCAGTGTATTCTAAGTAAATTAATTGATGGAAACGTGGCCTGGGAAGACCAGTTCATAACTTGAACTCATCATTTCTGACAGTCTGCCATGCTTTAATAGTCACTGTTAGCAAACTGCATTTTATTCAGCTGCAAATCAAATGAAACATTCACCAAGCAGACCATGCTGCGAGCTGAATCCACAGAAGGACATGGTTAGACCAGAATAGAACCCAGTCTAATGCAGTGAAAGTGATTAGATGAAGCAGACTTAAAGTCGACACTGACAGACAACATTCAGAGGGCATGAACTAGAATGTAGATTTTCTTTCATCAAGCAGAAAAAAGGTAACATACATAAATGAATACTGTACGTATGTATTTTTCTGTGGATTAATTTGGAACAGAGATTAAACATAGTTTGAGCGATACCACTCAAGGTCCTTAACCAAAAATTAGGGACCTCGTATTGATCAATCAGGTTAAAGGAATTCACGAATCCATTTTCTCATGATTCATTAATACATGACTTTTCCGATCCTTACTGTGTCATGCAATATATGTGATTCATTAGGTCTTGCATGTCTCCTATCCAGAGGCAGTCAACCTTGGCTCGAATTGCAGGACTTTGTTTCAACCAGTTCCTTTAATTAACCCTGAAAAGATCAATTAAATAATCAAGGACATGGTTAGAATAAAATCTTACAATGGAATGGAATTAAAGAACCATGTCCAAACATACATATATTTCATGGTACAGAAGTGCACTTTCTTGAAATGTATTGATGCAGTTACAATTGCAAAAGTTGTGCTTCAATGAACCAGAGCAGTTTGTTTCTTTCATTTAAAAGGAGCCAGTCTGATTGATCTGGGGTGACTGACCGATTGATCTTCTTAAAGACCACCTTGAACTACCATAACTGCACTGTGTGAAAATGAGCCAAGAAAAAGAAAAGTCAGTATCCACAATATTATATTACAGTTTTGGCATGGAATTTGGGGAGTCAAGAAGGGTGTAAATAATAATCATTGAACTACCATTTCTGTCTTATCTACAAAATCATGATTTTTTTTCTGTCTTTAAAGATATTTCTTTACTGAATTTTAGGCAAGTTATAAAACAATTATAGATACCAATATTATTTTAAACCAATGATATGCATTATTAACTTCTGTCAAATGAGAATTTGAGCATGAAGGATATGATTGAACCTGTCTGTCTGTCAGTCTGGGTTATTTTCTATAGGTAAAAAAAAAAAAAAAAAAAAAGCTTTGGTGAGGAATGTATGTTACATACTGGTTTTGTTTTCCTTTAGAATGCATTTATTTCTTTAAAAGGGTTATTTTCCCAGCTTTCTAATAGAATTAAGTATAATAAATACATAAAAAAAAAAAACATAAACATGTGTCATAGTAGATTTCTAATGCATAAATACTCAAAGGAAGGCCTAAGATGCACTGGTAAAAGACTGAAGACATGTTTGTAAAGTAGAAGGAGTAATTGACATATTAATGTATACTGTAGCTTCGACACATAATGATTTTCAGTGAAGATACCAGAGCTCTGAACTGATGGCACATTAAGATTGGACAAGAATACGATGGAGATAGCACATCACAGGATTATTATTATTATACAGTCACAGACAAAAGTATTGGCACCCTACACTTAATATAAAATAATTCAAGAAAACAATTCAAGAAATACAAGCATTTAGTGAACATTAGATTTACAATACTTACCTATGGTTTACCATGCTTTCAGTATCATTTTAGTAGATTCCTGAGGTACATACATACTATACTTAATAAATTGCAGAGGCATTGGGATTAATGTTGTTACAATTTGCCAATACATGTTAATAACTGTATTTCGGTTAATTTTGTTTCCTATGAATGTCATTGTGTTATCTTTCAAAAGCTAATCCTTAAATTTCAAAAGGCTTAGACTAAAATATTAATCTGAATACCACTATATTGTGCTACCAGCTTAAACCATAAAGGTCACATTCTTTTTTTTATGTAAAAGCATTTGACTCTCAGGGGATGTGTCATGGTGGTTTGAGAAATATATTAAAGGGTTTATTTAGCCAACAGTGCTTCACTACAAAAAAAGGCAACACGTCATTTCTATTGGTTCGAAAGCAGTATCCCCAGATTGCATTTACTCTGGGTATCTGAGAGGTCTCTGTTTATATCTTTACAGATTGAATATGAACTGTAAGACTACACTTTTACGTGTATGGCTTTTTCACTCACGCTTATATTATGCATTTAATATATTTTATCAAAGTTTGGCATATGTTTTCCAATGCTTAACCATACTGTAATTTTCAGTAATTGTTTGTGCTTTAATATATTTTCACTGTTTATATATTACACTTCACTACAGTTTCGTGATGGTATATCATAATAATTTTTGATAAGGAAATATTCTTTATTTATTGACTTAGCAGGTGTGGAATAGACAGTTCTGGTGTTCTAACCCTATCATAGATGGGATATTCTCTGGGGACAAATCGACAATTACGTAAGTAAACCATTTGATGTATGTTTTCCTTACATATTTTTGGGTACATTACCACCCTCCAGAGCTCATTATCAAATACCCACCTTTATAATAATTTCCTTGGGTGGGAACAATGGACTCAGCTCTTGTTGACGAAAATAATGTAGTATTTACTTACTAATCCACTGAACCACCTTCCAGCTCCATTCAATGTAGTACTCTTGTTAAAAAGAGGAATTCTGACCGGATACATTGCATCACAGTAGAACTACCATCTGTAAAGTATGTCATTTTTAATGTAGTGCAGTTTGGCTTTTTTGAACCCCCTTTCCTTGTTCGATTTATAGATCTCCAGTTAGTGAATCTAAGCTTTTTAAAAAGCTTAAACTTTACAAAAAATGATACCATTATAATATTGGATATGCAGATTGATATTCTGCTTAATAGTGATTGTTTTTTTATATTTAACTTTGATATGTAACTTTAAAAATACTTTTTCCAAACAACCTGTTTTTAATATGATTTTGGTACATTGCTGAGTTCTGGGTACATCTACATAATAAAGAATAAATTAATACAAAAAAAAACTTCACCAAAGCATGCACTGCAAACAAATTATGAATTTTTTTATTGTTTGTTTATCACCTGTGGTGAACTTTTTTAACTGTGTCAGTGTCGTTAGAATGAAAGACTTCGAATTTAAAATTGCTGGGATATTATCTAGTAAATGCTTATTTATACCGACAAATTGCCTATCGGTCAAATGAAATGAGAAACTGCAATAAAAGTTAATTGAGCTTGTAATTTATCAGTTTTCCTTACAGAACTGCCTTTGACCTTGAGTGGTGAAATTGCATTGGTAAATACTGACAGCTTTATGTTTATCACTCAAGAGAAAAGGAGTCAGCTGCTGATAGAACACAAATTGACTTTTTAAAAAAAATATGTTTTAAAGAAAGAAAAGAAAAAAATTTACAGAAGTCACCTTCACACTGGGCTGCGTATAAAATATTATAAAATGCTACAATATTATTACCAGTAAATACTACTGTGATACCCCAAGAGGAAAGCCATTTTTAGAGCATCTTGCTGCACTGAAGAACCATCCTGGATTGCACCAACCATTTATTACCCCCCCCCCCCCCCCTCACTGCTGGAGAACCACCACTTTTGGGGATATACAGGTACATACACCTGTACAGCTATATGTCACATTTACATGTTTGCATATATCTGCAGAACCACTTATCTAATTGCTACGAAACTTGGTATTCATTTTATTTAGTATACATTATTCTGTCTGTATGTCACATTTTTGGAGAATCGCTCTCTAGATTGTTATAAAACATTTCATTGTGAATTTGTATTCTGTACTATTTTGCACATACCATTGATACATGTCATGGTCCTCAACCTTTTCATTGTACTGATCACTCAGATTTTTATACTACAGCCGGGCCAGAGGATGACTGTTACTGTCAAAATCTTTGTTTTTAGGGATTATCCTGGTATAACCATGGATAGGTGGTTAATGCAATGCAGGATCCACCAATGCAGTAAAATGCATTCCAGATTGTATTTTACACACAATATTGGAAGTAATATGGCCTTACTACAGCAATGTAACCTTGCCTACTTCTTCAATTCATTTTTACAAGGAGATATGTTGTCAAAATGTAGGAATTTCCCAATTTCTATACCTCAATCCTTTCACCTGAGAGGTACCATCACAGTCGTGTTCTTTATCAGCAACCCGTGTCCTCTCGGAATGGTAGGTGACAATAAATTGCTACATTATAAATCCAATAAAAGTCATAAATCATAAAAAAAAATGATTAATTAAAAAAAATAATAATAATAAATAAATAAAGTTATTCTATGGACTGATTTATATGCAAAATAAAGCATTTTTTTGAAATCGCAGGCACACAGTGCCCCCCGTACGTAATATATTCCAATCTCCAAAAACAAGAAAAAAGTATCATTATCTACAAAACAATGGGTGAAAGACTAATATAGGCCACTACATTTCATCACTTCGGAATGGGATAACCAACTATTAAATATTGAACTGTAGGTATCAACTGACGGACGTAATGGTTTAAGATCAATTATTTTGAAGGTTCTCTGTCCTAGTCACCTTCAGCCATAATCTTGACACAATAAATGAAGCAGTATATCATCACTGATGGGTTCCATAGTCATATGCAAGCATGTCTATTTTTCTATTACATATTTATTTGGAAGCATACGAAGCCTTTTTGCTAAATGCATGATCGAGCCATTGATGTGTGCATTCCAGATTGTGTTCATGCATTTCTGATTAATATTCATAAATGTTCATTGAAGACTATCAAACAATTAAAGACTATTTTCATGTGATCTTTTTAATTCCTCTTTTCCCCTTTTTTATCATTACATTTGATCAACACATTGGTTTTCCTTACAAGTGAAATCAGACTTTATTTTCCATTGATAATATCCTCACAAATATATATTCTGTTTATATATATATATATATAAATAACATATATATAACAGAATATATATATATATATATATATATATATATATATATATATATATATATATATATATATATAACAGAATGCCAATTAGCTATTCAAATTCTTATTTACTGACCAGAAAAAAATGACCCTCTTCTTTCATTCACTTCATAAACCACACAACAGACTACACCAGTTGCTGTCATTAGCTCAGAGCAGCATGAAAGGTTTTGAGTGAGATCATTATACTAAGCACATGCTTAACTGTCTTTTAAGTAACCTCTAACTATTTCACAAAATGTGTGTAGCCCTGTTTTGAAATTAATATTTTGTCATGCTGATTTATATTTAAGGCTTATACATGTACGGAATTTAGGTGATATATTCACAGTTGTTGATGTTATTAATTATGTCAGGTTTATGAGGCAATAAATAAACTGCATATACAATTTAGCCTCATCACACAAATAATCTTTATTCAGTATTCAGCGCCGTGTTTTTCACTGAATCTTTAGCTTCCACTGCCTCCCTAAGGCTGCATCTTGTAAATACTTACACTTTGTAAGTTGACACTACTTTTGCTAGTGTTAACATGACAAACATGGCTTTTTAGAAAAAAAAAACACATTACAAACCAACTGAAATTCAGTTCCCAGAATTGTATTGTTTTCATCAATTAATCATATATCTAGAAAGGAAAAGAATTTGAAATGAGAAATAAAGGACTGAATCACCTGTAACACAAAAATGACTCCTTTCCCAAGACAATCATGGTTCATTTGAGTATGTGTTTTGTAAATGCTAATTCATTTTGCTAAAGGGGGATATAGAGATTGAATAAGTGACATCTATATATAGCTCCAGTTTTGATATGCAATGTAAATAACTTGAAGTCTTTTTTCTGTGTATTCTTTAATAACATTTCCATGATCTGTAGCAGTATGCAGCTCATTGCATTTTTTTTCCATTTAAATATTCCTCATATATGAATCGCCGTGCTTGATCATATAGCGACTAATGTGAAAATTCTCTGAACTAAAAATCAGCACGATTTTTATTTCCAGCACTACTTTTAATCATTTGCAGATTAATTGTCATGTTATTTATTATTCATTTCCCCTATAAGGTTATTTTAAAAATATTCCCAATGTATTATCTGACAACCTGGTTTATTTAAGATAATGGATACATTACCCTACTACTATAGGTCAAATAAAGCTCTCGGTTTGGATGATATACTTTCATGTAGTCTGTTATAATTGCACTTCCTAGGTCATATCTTCTTTGAAATTCTCTCTTCTTTCCAATCAATAACCAACCAGATGCTTACCCTACCGATTGACACGCTTTGCAACCAGAAACACGCTTTGACCCCAAAAGAGGTGAAATGACCAAGGAAGTGCAAGTGCAACATAACACAGGGAGACTATTGTAAGGTGGTGTAAGGATGCTAAGGCAATAGTTCAATCTATTTTCCTATGATGAAGTTTGAACTAATCACAGGCCAGAATTTCCAACCACTGATTCATATATATATATATATATATATATATATATATATATATATATATATATATATATATATATATATATATATACATGAAATATGGCAATTATAAGAAAAAAAGTATTTAAATAATAAATTATGTGGGATCTATTCCAAATGATGGCAAACTGTTAGATAAGTATTTATCTAGCTGTAGAAAATCCCAAATGACCTCTACACAGACCTCATCGGTTGCTAATTAGTGAAAATATAAATCCCAAAACACATACATTCATTAAATGTTAACATGATTAATAACACTGTGTAACAATTTTTTTTTTTCCTAATTGCTTATGCCTCAAAAGTATAGAAAATGGCTATTATTCCCCACAAACTTTGCTTTTGTGACCAGGACAGTGATATTTTGAAATCTACCTATTTTCCAGAACATTCCAGATAGATTCAGTGCTGAGTAACCTTGGAGTAACTTCTAGAACTTTCTAGAACTTTCCAATAATATAAATAGTAGTATAAATACAGGGGCCTTAAGCCCACCAGTTCAGTTTAGTTCCAGCTGCCTAAGTGGATACATATCTGCATTTTTCTGAGATGGCATCAAGGTCATAGGAGACTTCAAAATGGTGGCATTCCTGATGGGTCTCCAAGGCGGTTTTACCAAGTTTCCCTGCTATCTTTGCCTTTGGGACAGCAGGGACACCAAGGCGCACTACCACAGGCGGGACTGGCCACAGCGGACCGAGTTCTCTGTGGGGAGGAACAACGTCAAGTGGGAGCCACTGGTGGACCCCCGGAAGGTGCTGATGCCACCACTGCACATCAAATTGGGCCTTATGAAACAATTTGTCAGAGCTCTAGATAAGGAGTCGGCAGCCTTCAAGTACCTTCAAGACTTCTTCCCTAAGCTGTCTGAGGCAAAGGTCAAAGCCGGTGTCTTCGTCGGACCACAGATAAAGAAGATCCTGGAGTGCAATGAATTCCCCAAGAAGCTCACTAGTAAGGAGAAAGCGGCTTGGACAGCTTTGTCGCAGTGGTTCGGGGCTTCCTGGGCAATCACAAGGCCGAAAACTATGTGGAGCTGGTTGAGACTCTGGTGAAGAACTACGGCACAATGGGCTGTAGGATGTCCCTCAAAGTCCATATCCTTGATGCTCATCTTGATAAATTCAAGGAGAACATGGGAGCGTACTCGGAGAAGCAAGGCGAGCGCTTCCATCAGGATATACTGGACTTTGAACGCCGCTACCAAGGATAGTATAACGATAACATGATGGGAGACTACATTTGGGGGCTGATTCGTGAAAGTGATTTACAGTATAATCATAAATCTCGAAAAACTACTCACTTCTAAATCTTTTGTAGTCATTTTTGTATTACTTCAGTATAAATACATGTTAATTTGGATTCATGTGTTGTTTTTTTCTGACTTTATGTGAACGAAAAGACACAAATTTGCCCGTTTTCTCACTGGAAACAGGTAAATTTCAAAATATCACTGTCCTGGTCACAAAATCAAAGTTTGTGGGGAATAATAGCCATTTTCTATACTTTTGAGGCATAAGCAATTAGGAAATAACATTTACTACCCAGGAACAAAAATTGTGTTACATAGTGTAATTAAACATAAATGGTGTGTAGCTAAAACATGAATACAGAGCCTACCGATAATCTGTAAGCAATGTTTTAAAGGAGCAAAAAAAAAGAACTGAATAGAATATACCAACACTATAAAATATGAAAATAGTGTGCTTAGGTAATAATAGCATATTTAAACAATGACATACATGTACCACAAGGTGGCACTTGTTTACATAAAAAGGTACATTTAAAAAAGAAAGATACAGTGCTTACTTATTCAGCATTTTATGGTATAAAATATGTCTGAACTGTGATTTTGTGATTGGACATAGATGCACGATTAGTATGTAAATATTTAGTCTGTGGAGTTTCTTGAGATGACTGTGTTACACAGTACATATTTCATTATCTGCACATATTCTTCTACACTCTAAATTGGTTACATACATACTTACTGAATGTGTCACTGCTGGAAATAAATAGCTTCTTTAAACATGCAATGCTACAGCATCTTAAGTTTGGTAGTAAAACAGCTTCAACTCTGTACTATAATATAAAGTCTGTACAAGAGAAAACATGCAGTATGCTGCTTGGTATAGCAAAGACAGCTGCACATCAACAAGCTTATCAATGTCTTATATGGTTAAAAGGTTAAAAAATCTATGGTCGTGCAGATGCTTTGTACATATCTAATGTCACCTGACCCAGTGTCAGGCTTTCCGTTTGTTCACGTGATTGAAAAGCTGTACACTGATTGGTTGACGAATCAATTTGTTCCACTATCTGTCTGAAATACACGAAACAGACAATACCATCAATATCTACAAAAAAAGAACACATTTAATTGAAACATTTGTTTTTATTTTGTTGTTGTTTAAATAACATTGGTAATCTCAGTCTGAGATAAGAAAGTACTGCAGACTGTCGATTGATAAAATGGACAAAAAGTCGACCGTCAAGCGACAGGACGAAAGTAAAATGCTTGCTGTGTGAAAGAGAATTTGATGATGACTATCGTAAGACGCACAACGATATGCATCATAAAGACGTGGTAAGCTGCTATAAACATATACCTTTTCAAATGGTAAATGCCCCCAAAAATCCCTTTGAATCTGCAGCAAAATTAAAAAAATACTGTTCCAACTGAACACTGTTTAACAACAGCAGTTGAAACCGGTGATATTATCAAAACCCACTAGCCATCCCGCTGACAAGCCGCAACCGCAGGTCAGCGACAGTGCAAATGAGGTAGGCATAATATAGCATTTTCTTTGTTAAAAAATATTGTAGATCGCTACATTATTATTATTATTATTATTATTATTATTATTATTATTATTATTATTATTATTTACTAATTCTGCAGTATGGCATATTCATCCGATATCAGTGCAGTTTGTGACTATAAAGTAAAGTGGGGTGAAGATGACTGCAAGTAGTTTTTTCCCCTTTTTTTAACAATCGTTACATAAATCTTTGGCAAATCTGTAAATACAAACTAGCATTATTTTAGCATTGAAGGTTTGGAAGTTATATAATGAGAAAAACAACATATTTTTTTCTGTTCTAACATAATTTAGACAAAAAAAGAAAACATTGCAGAATGAATATACATTTTTTAAATTAAAGTTTGCATTCTCATGTTTCTAGGTAACACAGTTTTCTATATAGGTCCAGTTAAAGTAAACACATAAAAGCAGGCTATTTATTGTTTTTTGGTCAAACCTAATCAGATTATAATAACAATGTTAATTACTGTGTTTCTATATAGTTTAATAATCTTTTATTTAAGTGTCATGTTTAAAACAATGGAAATGTATTTCATTCACCAACTAATTCCTTAATTCTACTGTATTATGACACATAATATAGTGGTTTTCATCACTCTTCTGACATCTCTATTGTTTTCAGCCCTGCAACACTGTGTCAGAGACTGGACTTTTGGAATGTTCCAGTAATGCAATCAGCAGAGTAGACTCTGTCAACAACTCAGAGCTGGATTTATCAGATATAGACAAAGATGATGATCTTGAGCGTTCTTGGTATAGTTGTGCTGGGGAACTTGGCTGCTTCTCCAAGGATCTACAAAGTTGTAATGTACTGTTAGAGGAAGTAAGGAATGAATCAGTTCCTCATATTGAAAAGTTTTTGCAAGAAACTGCTCATCTTGCAGAACAAATAGAACTAAAAGCAAAGTCACTACGAACAAATGCAACACTTGTGCTACAGCATATACAGAATGAGAAGGGAGACATTCATACAGGTGATGAATGATCCTGGAGAGTGAGTTGGTACTTTGACTAAAAATCAAAAGCACTACCTTATACAGTTAGGACCTCACCAGCCCAAACTGCCTTTTTCCCAGGAATAATGACGTACCTCAAAATAAGCAGTGTTCCTTTTCGTCGTCCTGGTATGAGACATATCCACATTAGGAGTACAGCAGCACTAAGGATGCAGCTTTCTGTTTTGTTTGCAGTTTGATTCCATGTGGACCTTCTTGTCATGGCACAGAATTAAGTTGTGGAAAATCCAAGGAAGGGAAGTTAGCAGAGCATTTCTCTTCTCAGGCTCACAGGGCTGCATTGTATGATTATGTTCATTCCATGAATAGCTCTGCCCATGTGGATATTCTCCTTGATTAAAAAAAAAACAAAAAAAACGAGCAGCCTGATTCCAAGAAGAAGATAAAGCATTTAACAGGGAAGCAATAACCATCCTGTTGGATGTTGCAAGAACCATAGCACGTCAAGGATTAGCATTCCGTGGATCAAATGATGACAGCAATGGAAATTTCCAGCAAATTGTTGCACTTCTTGGTCGTCATAGTTCTGCAATGAAGAGATGGCTCAATTATATAAGACTTCGTCCACATCATGTTAGTTACCTCAGTGCTGCATCACAAAACAAATTTATTGAGCTCTTGGCATCAGACATTAGGTGCAAAATACAGTCTTAAGTGAAAGAAGTAGGACTGTACTCAGTGACTGCAGATACCATACCAGATACTTCCAACATGGACAGATTGGTTGTTTCTGTAAGGTATGTTAACAGATATGACGATCCAAAAGAAAGAATTTTGGAAATGAAAGAAGCAACTGTCAAAATAGGTAGTGGTCTTGCTGAAATAATTTTAAATACAATTTTGTCAAATACGCTGAACACTGATGAACTCTGTTTCCAGTCATATGATCGTGCTTCTTCAATGAGTGGAAAATTCAAAGGTGTACAAGCAAAATTGCAAGAGAGTCTTGGCAGGTCAGTGCCTTACGTTCCATGCCAGGATCATAGATCAAATACAATAGTAGAACACAGCTGCAATGCAAGTCCAATCATCGCCAACCTGTTCGTTCTGGTGGAAGAACTGTATGTTTTTTTTTTCTGGTAGTACAAAAAGGTACAGAGTACTACATGCACAACTTGATGGCATTGAAAATGCACTAAAGCTACACAACCTGTCCAAAACCAGATGGACAATACAAGCAGTCTGGCAATCCTTTGAAGCAATTCTTGCATTTCTGAAAGAGATTTTCTGTGGCCCCTCCATGTCAGGCAAGGATAATGCTTTAGCCAGTGGATTGTATTCCAAGATTCTTCATTTTGACTTAATTGTTAGTCTAATGTTTATGAAGAATGTAATTTACAAATCCAAGATTCTGACTGAAAATCGTCAGAGTGAAGAGCTCAACATACTAGATGCTGTGAACCTTGTTCAAAGTACAGTCACATGTTTGGAGAAAATGATTTCAGTTGATGAGGGAATGAATGCTGAAATACATGCAGCAGGTGTATTTGCTACAAAATTCAACATTGACACTGATGAAGACTACCATCATTCTCACACACACCAGTAGAAGACAGGATTTCTGCAGCATGTGACCTATTTCCAGTGCATAGCCCAGATCCTTACGTCTTAGCTGCTGAGTTGGATATTTTCAGGTCAACTTGTTTACTGCAAAATGTTCAACCTGAAACAATTCAGGAAACATTTCAGCTGTGTAGGGATAAGAGGAGCATCTTCCCTGTGACATACCGTGCATACCAGCTGCTTTTAACCGCTACTGTAACTGTTGCCAAAGGTGAGAGAACATTCAGTAAGCTTGGTCTGATAAAAAACCTCAGCTGTTCGACAATGACAGATGACAGATTGGACAGTCTAATCTTACTGGCTTGTGAGAAGGATCTGACTGACAGCTTAGATCTAAGTGAAATTGCCAGGAAATGGGCACCTCTGAAAACAAGGCGTGTTTTACTGTAAAATAGGTGCAATGGCCCACAGTCATCTATAACGTAATGTGTAATTTTCTTTTTATTAATAAGTTTAACATCCACATTACAGTGTTTCACAAGTCTTACCAAGATGGTGTCTCAGTAAAAATGAAGTCTTCTTCTGGTCAACATTTGTAAAATTCTTTTGTTGACACAAAGTGTACACCCCCCCAACTCCTGGGTCTTAGGAATAGCCCTGATGCTATGTGTAATTGGTTTACATAAGAACATAAGAAAGTTTACAAACAAGAGGAGGCCATTCGAGCTGCAGGCTTTTATGCAGGTGACCACCTTCTGCACGAGGTTTTTAATTTGGATGGGGCTACCCATCGACACTGCTAAACAAAACAAACGGTGCTTCGCCGTTAATAAATACAATAATAAATAAAAAACAATAACAAAACCTGCGGCGTTTCGCCGTCATATTTACAATAAATAAATCATAATAAACAAATACAAAACAATAATCTGCACAGGGGCAGAGGGGGAGACCCCGTTCTAGCAGCAGTGTGGAGTAGTGGTTAGGGCTCTGGACTCTTGACCGGTGGGTTGTGGGTTCAATCCCCAGTGGGGGACGCTGCTGTTGTACCCTTGAGCAAGGTACTTTACCTAGATTGCTCCAGTAAAAACCCAACTGGATAAATGGGTAATTGTATGTAAAAATAATGTGATATCTGTATAATGTGAAATAATGTGATAACTTGTAACAATTGTAAGTCGCCCTGGATAAGGGCGTCTGCTAAGAAATAAATAATAATAATAATAATAATAAAAATAAACAAATACATTTAAATCAGCAGGGCTTACTACCGCCCTGCTACACCCCCCTATGCTGCAGCCAATGGGGGGGATTCCAAAATTTTAGGAGGGAATGGCAAAAGAAAAGGCACTTTTGCATATAAAAAACTATATATATATATATATATATATATATATATATTGTAACCGGTTGGTATTAGTTACGTAATGTGTAGGATAGCCAGAAGGTGTAGAACAGGGTGAACAGATGGACGCCACACAGGAAATGCAAAACTACAGTAACTTTTATTGTGCTGCTGCTCTTTCTGCGTTATCCACAACACAACATAGAGTGTCCCTGTAGTCTTGAGGGAGTAAATCATACACGTAATATAGTTTGGGATTGTCTCAGGTCCGTCGCTCACCGTCCACTTAAACCTCCTGGCGTGGAACTGCAAGGTGAGTAGGTTCAGCTTTCTAGTGGGCACTCCCAACCCTTATAAACCACAGTTACTTTATTCCTGCGTTGCATACAGTTCCTCCAGTCCCCTCTAGAGGCAGTGCACAGACAGGCCACCCCTCCTCCAGCGAGTACGTTGGTTCAGCTCTGCTGCTCCTGGGTTACAGAGGTCCTGTACTGCAGGGTGGACACGACTGCCCCTCCTGGTACTTGGTGGAAGTCCTTTATATGCTGCAGGTCTTAAAGTTAAAAAGTATACCGTCCAGAGACCAATCCTAACAACTAATAAAACAGTACTTCAAATAAAGCACACGGTGTTTTTTCTTCCACTGTACACCGTGTGCGCCAATCTCTGCTCCTCTCAGCCTTTGTTCCCCGTAGCTCAGAGGTATAACCGTCACTGACTTATATGCATTGTAAATCCACTCCGTTGAGTAAAAAGAATTAAACACGCTGTTACTCCACGTCCCACAAGAACAGACGCGCACTTTCTGCGTGCACAAGCAGTGTGGTACTTTCCAGCAGCGTCCTCGGTGATGTTAGTGCACCGCAAGAATCTTAACAATCAGTCAGTCCCACAAAGAACGCCAGTTCCCTGTACACATTAACACAGGCCGTCTGTCTGGTAACAGCGAATGAATAACAATGCAAAAACCTGGGTTTACATACCCTTCCTTTAAGCCTCTGTACTTCGTCCAACTTAAAAAGACGTTTCAATTGCTGGTTGTTTTTATAAATCCGAAGTGCCTCTTCAGGTCAATAAAAGAAAGCTTACAGCTTTCCTTCTTCATAAACTGAACTGTGCTTCGTTGTTCAATTTAAATCTTCCACCGTACGCCGTCTCCAACTACTTCAACAATTTTAATATTGTAAACTTTCGCCGTCTCTACAATCAACACGGAACTCTCCACCGTTCCTACGACCCCCCCTCTCATTAGCTTTGCCAGTCAATTTAAACCTGCGCTAATTACCCAGTACGCATTGACTGGTCACGCTAATGATTATGGGTTCTGTAGTTCACTCTATCCCTTACTTCTCACAACGGGATTTAAAAACAACCAGCAACACATTCATCTCCTTTATACAGCGATTTCATTCTGGTACAACCGTTCCTTTTACTTCCTTTACTTTATTGTACCCTCTGTATACCTCATTCCTTCTACATATCCTCCCACTCAGCTCTAACCTACCGGTTCGAGCGACCTTACTACCCCAACAATGTATTCTAGAGAGGCCATCAGCATTGGCATTCTGCTTACCACTACGATGTTCAATTGTGAATTTGTAAGGCTGTAAAGCTAGAAACCATCTAGTTACTCTCGCATTCCGTTCTTTATTTTCCTTCATCCATTTCAGCGGCGAGTGATCAGTGACTAAGATGAATTCTCGTCCTAACAAATAGTACTTTAAGGACTCAATTGCCCACTTCACAGCCAAGCATTCCTTTTCCACTACTGCGTAACGAGTCTCTCTAGGCAAGAGCTTCCTGCTTAAATACATGACTGGGTGCTCTACACCATTCTTTATCTGCGACAGTACTGCTCCTAGTCCTATTTCAGACGCATCTGTCTGCAAGATAAATTTATTTGCAAAATCAGGTACCGTTAATACTGGTTCACTACACAATATTTTACTGATCTCACGGAACGCTGCCTCCGTCTCCGTGGTCCAGTTAACCTTATTCAAAGCTGACTTTTTAGTTAAATCAGTTAGTGGTGCTGCAATGGTTGAGAATTCAGGTACAAACCTCCTGTAATACCCTGCCAAACCTAAAAATGCCCTCACTTGCTTTTTTGTTTGCGGGGTTGGCCAGCTCTTTATGGCTTCTACCTTACTGACCTGAGGTTTGATAATACCACCACCTACCACATACCCTAAATACTTTGCTTCTTTCAAGCCTACATAACACTTCTCAGGGTTCGCTGTTAAACCTGCGTCCCTTAAGCTACCCAAAACGGCTTCCACCTTTTTTAAATGATCTTCCCACGACTCTGTAAACACGACAATGTCATCAATATACGCAGAGGCATACTCTAAATGAGGTCTTAGAACTTTATCCATTAGGCGTTGGAACGATGCCGGTGCGCCATGCAACCCAAAAGGCATTACCTTATACTGGTACAATCCCCACGGTGTGGAAAAAGCTGTTTTCTCCCGTGCACCCGGTGTTAATGGGATTTGCCAATATCCTTTGGTAAGGTCCAACGTTGTTAAATACCTCGCCTTACCTAGCCTCTCAATAAGCTCATCTACCCTTGGCATGGGGTAGGCATCAAACTTTGATACAGCGTTTAACTGTCGGAAGTCATTACAAAAGCGCCAAGTGCCATTGGGCTTAGCCACCATGACAATTGGGCTACTCCATGGGCTATGCGACTCTTCGACTACGTCTAGGGTTTTCATTAACCTTAGTTCTTTCAGAACATCTGCTTTCTTTGCTTCCGGTATGCGGTATGGTCTGACTCTAACTTTAACACCCGGGGCTGTCACAATGTCATGCTCTATAACACTTGTTCGGCCCGGTGTTAAGGAGAACACTTCACTGTGCCGTTGTACCATTCTACGTACTTCTTGTACCTGTTTTTCTGCAAGGTCCGGTCCTACGTTTATTTGACCCTCTGTACCACCTTTCTCCATATTATTTTCTACGGGTGTCTCTGGACTGCGACTTGCCTGTCCAGTTTCAACTGTTAAAGCTTCTCTATCTACCCATGGCTTTAATAAATTAACATGATATAGCTGTTCCTTCTTACGCTTATCATGTTGGCGCACCTTATAATTTACTGGCCCCACTGCCTCGATAATTTCATAAGGTCCCTGCCAATGGGTAAAGAGCTTACTTTCTGGAGTAGGGACTAAGACCATCACTCTATCTCCAGGGTTAAACTGACGAACTTTAGCCAGTTTGTTATACTGCACTGCCTGTTTCCTCTGTGCCTGTTTAAGGTGACTAGTGACAATGGGAGTGACCCTATCTATCCGGTCCTGCATTTGGATAATGTGGTCCACTATATTTTTACCTACTTTGTTTTGCTCCTCCCACGTTTCCCTGGCAACGTCTAATATTCCCCGTGGTTGACGCCCATACAACAATTCAAATGGCGAGAAGCCTGTGGAAGATTGGGGTACTTCTCTAACTGCAAACATTAAGTAGGGTAACAGTAAATCCCAGTCTTTCCCATCCTTGGATATCACCTTCCTTAACATTGATTTAAGGGTTTTATTAAAACGTTCTACTAATCCATCCGTTTGTGGATGGTAAACAGATGTTTTAATTGGCTTTATTTGCAGCAATTTACACAAATCTTTCATCAGTTTACTGACGAACGGGGTCCCTTGATCCGTCAGGATCTCTTTGGGGATTCCCACCCTAGAAAATACCTGGATTAACTCTTTGGCAATGGTTTTTGATGCCATGTTCCGTAAAGGAATCGCTTCAGGGTATCTAGTGGCGTAATCTAAAATTACCAGAACATATTCATGTCCCCTAGCTGATTTATTCAGCGGACCTACCAGATCCATAGCTATCCTTTCGAAGGGTACCTCTATAATAGGCATAGGCTGTAGAGGAGCTCTGAAACTAGGTCTGGGGCTAGCTCTTTGACATTCAGGACAGGATTTACAAAACCGTTCTACTTCTTTGTTAATCCCTAGCCAATAGAACCTTTGCCCTATACGTTGTAATGTTTTCTCACTTCCCAAATGGGCACCAAACAAATGATTGTGTGCTAATTTTAACACCAGTAAACGATATGCCTTGGGTACCAACAGCTGTTCTACTTGATTACCATTAATTACCGTAACCCTATACAACAAGTCATTTTTAATGAGATAATGCTCTTGTGGGTTAACAGTTACATTCTCCACGGGCACATCATTAATAGAAACCACTTTCTCTCTAATGTTTATTAGCGTGGGATCCTGCGCTTGATCCCGCCCAAAATTCCTGGTTGAAGGAGAAAATGTATCATACCAATTATCTACCCCACCGTCATTTATCTCCACAACCTCTTCACCAGTTTCCTCTAATATGTCATTGGGGGAGCACTGGGTGCTTACACCTTTCCCCGCCCTTTTTCCAACTTCTCCCACCAATACATTTCTACCTAGTGACACTTTCCATTTTTCTAGGCGTCTTTGTCGACGACTCTTATAAATTTTATGGGGCCGTGGCCCTTCAAACAAGGATGCATCGCTAAATGGAAACAATGTTGCTAGACTCTCATCAGTAGTATTCCCTACTGTATCTTTTAGCTTTGGGCATGCCAATTCCCTCTTTATGGTTACCAGGTCTTTGAATCCTGGATA
Organism: Acipenser ruthenus; assembly: GCF_902713425.1. Lineage (NCBI taxonomy): Eukaryota > Metazoa > Chordata > Actinopteri > Acipenseriformes > Acipenseridae > Acipenser > Acipenser ruthenus. The sequence goes on along the minus strand of NC_081194.1, from coordinate 68,235,145 downwards.
ATCTCTACCAAGGATTACACGATGGGGTAAACTGCGCACCACACCCACTCTCAGAGTGTACACTTGCCCTTGAAATAACACAGTAGCCAGAGTGGTGGGGTAACATTTCACATCCCCATGTATACATGTAATACCTATGGTGAAATTATTGTCCAATTGGTTTGTAGCTATTAAATCTGCTGCTACTAACGTTAATGAGCTACCAGTATCAATGAGAGCGTTAACTATGGTTCCATTTATACCTACTTCTGCTACATAGGGAGCTTTACCTTCCAGCTTCCCTGGTATTACAATGCTACCACAAAAGTGATGCCCCATATTGCACTGCATAGGCTCTTCCGTCTGCGGACAGTGCCTAGCAATGTGACCCATTGCATTACATTTATAACATTTGTAAAAAGAGTAATCAACTCCCTCTCGTTTACATGTTATACCACGCCCCGCCCCCTGCATTTGTCCCTTCACGACTGTATGCCGCTCTTCATTACCCCTTGTAGAGGGCTTACCCGTCTTGAAGTAGACGCGCTGCTTCCTTTCCACCGGGTCAGGTGTTGAAGTTTTAGGACTGGGGTTCGCAGTTGTGCGCACCAACTCTTCGGCCGCTAGTTGGCGTTCCACCAATGAGATAAACTCATTCAGTGTAGTTGGATCTCCTTGGCCCACCCACTTTCTCATAGGCGATGGAAGGGCTCTGAGATATCGATCCATCACCAGGAGATCAATAACCTGGTGACTGCTGTTCTCATCTGGTTTTAGCCACCGCTTGGCTAAGTGGATGAGATCAAACATTTGCGATCTTGGCGGTAGTGACATCTTGTAGCTCCATGCGTGATATTTTTGGGCTCTCAAAGCAGTAGTAATCCCAGCCCGGGCTAAGATCTCAGCTTTGAGTACGTCGTAACTGTCAGCTTCCTCTTGAGCCAGGTCAAAGTAAGCTTTTTGGGCCTCTCCAACCAGAAAAGGTGCGACAATTCCAGCCCACTTATCACGTGACCAGCCCTCTCGTATTGCAGTCCTCTCAAAGGCTAAGAGATAGGCCTCGATGTCGTCTCCGCTTGTCATCTTGTTCAGGACATGTGTTGACCTGATTGATGCATTGGTTGCAGATGGAGTAGAGGAAGTAGGGGCTGTAGCCACTTGTTCCAACCGTTGAAAAATAGCCACTCTTTCTACCCTTGCTTCATGTATCTGTTCATTCTGCAACCGGTTTGCTTCCTGTTGCGCACTGGCCATGTTTATCATGGTCTGTAGCAAGACGTCCATGTTTGCCATGTTCAATGGTGTTCTACGGTCAGGTGGGTACTGTAGTTGAATCCTGCAGTTTTGGCAATCCCACCGCTGCCACCAAGTGTAACCGGTTGGTATTAGTTACGTAATGTGTAGGATAGCCAGAAGGTGTAGAACAGGGTGAACAGATGGACGCCACACAGGAAATGCAAAACTACAGTAACTTTTATTGTGCTGCTGCTCTTTCTGCGTTATCCACAACACAACATAGAGTGTCCCTGTAGTCTTGAGGGAGTAAATCATACACGTAATATAGTTTGGGATTGTCTCAGGTCCGTCGCTCACCGTCCACTTAAACCTCCTGGCGTGGAACTGCAAGGTGAGTAGGTTCAGCTTTCTAGTGGGCACTCCCAACCCTTATAAACCACAGTTACTTTATTCCTGCGTTGCATACAGTTCCTCCAGTCCCCTCTAGAGGCAGTGCACAGACAGGCCACCCCTCCTCCAGCGAGTACGTTGGTTCAGCTCTGCTGCTCCTGGGTTACAGAGGTCCTGTACTGCAGGGTGGACACGACTGCCCCTCCTGGTACTTGGTGGAAGTCCTTTATATGCTGCAGGTCTTAAAGTTAAAAAGTATACCGTCCAGAGACCAATCCTAACAACTAATAAAACAGTACTTCAAATAAAGCACACGGTGTTTTTTCTTCCACTGTACACCGTGTGCGCCAATCTCTGCTCCTCTCAGCCTTTGTTCCCCGTAGCTCAGAGGTATAACCGTCACTGACTTATATGCATTGTAAATCCACTCCGTTGAGTAAAAAGAATTAAACACGCTGTTACTCCACGTCCCACAAGAACAGACGCGCACTTTCTGCGTGCACAAGCAGTGTGGTACTTTCCAGCAGCGTCCTCGGTGATGTTAGTGCACCGCAAGAATCTTAACAATCAGTCAGTCCCACAAAGAACGCCAGTTCCCTGTACACATTAACACAGGCCGTCTGTCTGGTAACAGCGAATGAATAACAATGCAAAAACCTGGGTTTACATACCCTTCCTTTAAGCCTCTGTACTTCGTCCAACTTAAAAAGACGTTTCAATTGCTGGTTGTTTTTATAAATCCGAAGTGCCTCTTCAGGTCAATAAAAGAAAGCTTACAGCTTTCCTTCTTCATAAACTGAACTGTGCTTCGTTGTTCAATTTAAATCTTCCACCGTACGCCGTCTCCAACTACTTCAACAATTTTAATATTGTAAACTTTCGCCGTCTCTACAATCAACACGGAACTCTCCACCGTTCCTACGACCCCCCCTCTCATTAGCTTTGCCAGTCAATTTAAACCTGCGCTAATTACCCAGTACGCATTGACTGGTCACGCTAATGATTATGGGTTCTGTAGTTCACTCTATCCCTTACTTCTCACAACGGGATTTAAAAACAACCAGCAACACATTCATCTCCTTTATACAGCGATTTCATTCTGGTACAACCGTTCCTTTTACTTCCTTTACTTTATTGTACCCTCTGTATACCTCATTCCTTCTACAATATATATATATATATACACTACCGGTCAAAAGTTTTAGAACACTCCCATTTTTCCAGTTGTTATTGAAATTTAAGCAGTTCAAGTCCAGTGAATAACCTGAAATGGTACAAAGGTAAGCAGTAAACTGCCAGAGGTTAAAAAAAAAAGTTTAGGTTACCAAAAACTGAAAAATAATGTACATTTCAGAGTTATACAAAAAGGCCTTTTTCAGGGAACAAGTAATGGGTTAACAACTTACAGCTGTTCTGCAGCAATGGAAGTAAATTAAGCCTTGAAAGTTGATGCTAACAATTCCTACAAGTGTCCCAACTTTTGTTGATTACTTACAAACCCTCTGTCTGTATAAAAGCAGTGTTGGAACAGACTGTGTTACTACACCCTCTTAAGCATTATTTGGACAGTATTGTACTGCAGGAAGTAGTATATTGCTCTCATAATGGCGAGAAAAAGGCAATTAGCAAAGGAAGACAGACAGACCATTATAACCCTTAAAAGTGTAGGTCTTTCCTTTAGAGAAATTGCAAAGAAAGCCAAGGTGTCAGTAAGTACAGTTTCCTACACCATCAACAGGCACTTGGAAACTGGAGGAAACTCTGACAGGAAGAGGTCTGGCAGACCCAAAGCCACAACAGAATCAGAAGACAAGTTTCTGAGAGTCAACAGCTTGCGTAATAGGTGGCTCACAGGACAACAGCTTCAAGCACAGCTTAACACTGGTCGAAGTAAGCAATTCTCAGTTTTAACTGTGAAGAGAAGACTTCGAGCTGCAGGTTTGACAGGTCGAGTGGCAGTAAGAAAGCCATTGCTAAGATGGCAAAATAAGAAAAAGAGGCTTGCCTGGGCCATGAAGCACCGCCAGTGGACTACTGAAGACTGGAAGAAGGTCTTATGGACCGATGAATCAAAATTTGAAATCTTCGGTTCATCACGCAGGGTTTTTGTATGCCGTCGAGTAGGTGAAAGGATGGTTCCTCGGTGTGTGACACCAAATGTCAAACATGGAGGAGGAAGCGTGATGGTCTGGGGCTCTTTTGCTAGATCCAGAGTCGGCGACTTGCACAGAGTGAGTAGCACCCTGAACCAAAACTGCTACCACAGCATTTTGCAGCGCCATGCAATACCCTCTGGTATACGCCTAGTTGGTCAGGGGTTCATCCTACAGCAAGATAATGACCCAAAACATACCTCCAGGCTATGTCACAACTACCTTAGAAGAAAAGAACAAGACGGTAGGCTTCAAATCATGGAATGGCCAGCACAGTCTCCAGACTTAAACCCCATCGAGCTGGTTTGGGATGAACTGGACAGAAGGGTGAAAGCAAAGCAACCTACAAGTGCAACACATTTGTGGGAACTTCTGCAGCAGTGTTGGGAAGAACTTTCCAAACAATATTTGATTTCCATTGTAGAAAGAATGCCACGAGTGTGTTCGGCTGTTATATCTGCAAAAGGTGGCTACTTTGATGAGTCAGAAATTTAGATTAAATTTTGTTAAACAAAACGATTCCATGATTTCTTTTTTTATCTCCAATTGTTTATTTGTTATATGCTTTAATTTCAGAGTACATTGAGACACTAAACTGAGTAAATTTCAATAAAAACTGGAAAAATGGAGGTGTTCTAAAACTTTTGACCGGTAGTGTATATATCATTCACACTGGTGTTGCTTTAAAATAAGCTGCTTTCAGGAGACCTAACAGCTGTTGATCACTGTGAGACAGAGCACTCTCCATTGCCTTTGCCATTGCCTGACATGAAGTTTTTAAATGCAGCAGAAGAAAAAGGTGCTTTTCTTTTTAACCAGTGCTTTTTTCTATTTACACTCAGCCCTATTTCCGCCTGGTTTTCACTGTTTTTATGTATGTTTAACTACTGGATAGTTTGTACTGCATGCATGTAACACATCACACAATTTCCTTTCATATTATGTAAGTTGCAACATGATCAGGCATACTATATGTGGTAGAGATGAGAATATATGTAAAAAATAATCATATTTTGTCACTGCTATATATATTGTAAACATAGATGGCTAAAAAAACCCAAAAAAAACAACACTGCTCCATTGAACCTCACTATGAAATGAACATGGGGCAGCAGTGTGGAGTAGTGGTTAAGGCTCTGGACTCTTGACCGGAGGGTCATGAGTTCAATCCCAGGTGGGGGACACTGCTGCTGTACCCTTGAGCAAGGTACTTTACCTCGATTGCTCCAGTAAAAACCCAACTGTATAAATGGGTAATTGTATGTAAAAATAATGTGATATCTTGTAACAATTGTAAGTCGCCCTGGATAAGGGTGTCTGCTAAGAAATAAAATAATAAAAAAATAATGGGGTGGAAGCTGAGCTTCTAAGCTTTTCAACTTTCAGTCTAGCTGCTACAATGATGGAGCAATAGACTGAAAATGAAACCTAAGCTGTTAACTGTGTCACATGATGAGAGGCTTAACTTCAGCCTTTTCTAGGATAATGTGCAACATACTCTTGCGGTAAAACCGTAGATACCATTTCTGATCTGAATATGCAAATAAAAGTGCCTTAAAAAGCTAAAATACAATCCAAAATCAGTGGACACTCTCCTGATAAAGACTGAAGCTTGTGCTCTTAACATAAAACATAAATCTATTTGATTCTTTATGCTGGGACTGTATATTTTGTCCATGGGTTAGAGTGGTAGAGATAAAAATCTCGCTCTTCAGGCTAAACACGCATGTCATTCCCATCAAACCAGGCTCCCACTGTGCATAGATCTGGCTCTGATATACTCGGCTATTTTTAATTTGACTTCCTGCCCATGGTAGTTGCCAAGATTTTCCCAACAAATTTAAGTTTAATGATTACTACAGGTATTTGAGCAATGGACTGTGGGTATGGTCACACATTCTTCTATAAGATATCCCAGGCTTATATCCCTGACCAAACAATCCCACACTAAAAATGTCAATTGATTTAGTACAGTTGTACACTAGCTGTAAAACCAAGACACTCACTCTTGCAGCTGCTAAATACATTAATTTCAATGGAAGCAAGACTTTCTGGTTTTGGAGTGATGGGAAACAGTTGTATCAATGTATAGCCTTTATAGATCCAGTATGATAACTTTCATAGTGTAGTACAGTACATCCATTTGTTTTCAATTGTAACCAATTTTACATTACCTAAAAACAGTGTTCATGCTGTATTTGCCATTCTCTGGTGTTCCTATTTAGGAGAGACCCGCCTCCTGCTGAGCGAATCCTTTGTGCATTTTCGATTTTGGTCCAGGAAATAAAATTACAACCATAAAGTGCTACTTGAAAGAAACACCAACTTGTTTTTAGAAGACTGCAGGAATGACAATTTACCAGCTCACTGTAGTACATCTGGATTCCTGCAGTCTTTCAAATACAGTATTTTTTTCTAAAATAACTAGTAATGATACGTCTAAGAGGTGTGTTTTCAAGACCTGTGGTCCTGACCAAAGTTGAGAATGAAGGGCTAAATATAGGCAAAATAAAATATATAGGTGTTGATGTAAGTGCAGTGCAAATAATTGCAGATGCAAAATTCAAATGCACCCTATGTAAGCTTAAGAGCAATGCAAATTACTCAACTCACAAATGATGATCCACAATTATGATAATGAGGGTCTCAATGAGCACATCGGCCTATTTAGTGGCCGCACTTGAAGAGTACACAAAGCAGTAGTCGCTGTATGACATTTGTGGAGCACGAAAATACAAACCAAAAAAAATATGTCAGAGGAAGGGCAGCAAAGTCCTCTTGGCGCACTGTCACAGAGAGCCCTGTAATTGGGTCGTTAGTGTGTGTGTCCCTGGGAGAAATCAGCTGTGCCGCGCGGCCGTAGACGTGCTACTAAGCGACCAGCTGAGTGGGAGGCTCATCCTGCTCTAAGCTGATCGGGAGTTCTGGTTTGGCTGGGGGGCGTGCCCGGGGCTGCTGCGCAGAGCTCAAAAAGCGGCTGCACCACAGCTCAAGGCGATTGCAATGCCATTGACACATGCTATGTGTTTGTTGACATCAAGGAAGGGGAGCGTCTGCTCTGCAGGAGCTACTACCACGGAACCCTTTAACTGCAAGATGTTGCCTGTGAAGACGATTGCCCAACCAGGACCGTCAGAACGGCCTGGAGTCGCTGCAAGACCGGACTTCTGAAGCAACAGAACAGAAGTAGGTCAGCTTAGGGGATGTTGATCCCAAAACAGTAGAGAGAGGGTTACCTTAGAGTAAGTAGGTTCCTGAAGCGGGACGTTTCTTTTAGTGGGACTAGCACTCGTCATTTTGTGTGGCAAACCTTAATTTTTTAACTTTTGTTTTGGTTTCTTAATTAAATGTGACACTAGGGTTACCATTGTTGGTACCCTAGTGTCAGTACCTGTGTTGAAAATTAAATCTGCACGTCTGAGCGGCATATCAACACGAATGCTCTGTGTTTGTGTCAGTATTTTACAGTGATTACCCCCCCCCCCGCGCGCCGTTACACGCACGAAAAAAAAAAAGTTTTCTGAGAAGGAGCTGAGAGTCCTTACGGCTGAGGTCACTCGGCATGAAATGGAGTTGTTTGGAAAAGCCTCAGCCAGCATCAGTTACTCGAGTATCCTTAGAAAAGTATATGTATTGGCCTGTAGTGCAGAGAACACAACACATTCACATGTGCAGGGATAGAGGCGTAATTTACACGGGGGGGCATGTCCCCCTCACTTTTTCATTATTTCAGATAATCTTTATGCATGCATCAGCTACAGAAACTCCCCTGTCCGTCCGTCCCCCTCCCCAAAACTTTTGAAACCGAATTTGCGCCACTGGATAGTGGTCCCTAGATTGAAGCAGGGGTCTAGCTCATCCCTCAATTCAGCTGTTAGGTCTAGGATGACCTGCAATGCATCCTCAGGCATCCGAAACAAAGTGACCCTAGGATTGGATATGTGGGGTCTTCTTCGTCTTGCCCTTCTACTCCGAACGTGTTCCTGCCCCTGTACCACAGCAGCCATCCTGAAGCCAATGACAAGTCTCTGCAGGTGTGCGTTTATACAGCTCTTTGCTTTTACAATGGTTTGCACCTTGTAAGAAGATGTGTAAAATTTTTGGAGGGTGTGGCAGGGTACACTCGCCCCTGTGCGTATTTTATGTTATTATTATTTAAAATGTATGTATGTATTTGGGCACAGGTGTTTAAAGTCAGCAGAGAAGAGTTAGTTACCTTCCCTGCCCAAGCATTTCACATGCAGACTGTGCCTGGAATCGATTGGATGATTAATAAACAATCGAGTCCCAGCACAGCTGCATAAAAAGAGGCAGCTTTCACTCACTCAAGGTTAGTATGTTCAGAGGAGGAACGTTACAAGTAAGAACTAAAAATAAAGTATATGAGAAACAACTGCTGCTGAGTTAAACTCTGTAACGGCAAGGTATCTGTTTTGTGTTTGTACTAGTGTTTGTCTGTTTTGGCCGTTGTGTAGTTTGCTTTGTTTAGTGCTAAAAGTGTTTTGTTTGTTTCACCCTTTTTATTTAATAAAGAGCACATTTGTGTCTCACCCTGCAGACCTGTGCCGAATGTGGCTGATAGCCAGTTGACCCCTCGACCACAATATAAAAGACCTGCAACTTTGGAACGAGACGTGAATGAAAGAGAAACTAAAAAGCTTAAATCAGAACGGTTGCTATTTGTGCTGGCTTGACACCAGCATGATACTTGTTTGTTCCGTTTCTCTGTTTTGGCCACTGTGCCGTAAAGTGTTTTGTTTTGTTCAAACCTTTTATTTATTTGACAATAAACCGGCGCAACAGCACATTCATTCATATCCCAGCACTGTTGTCTGTCTACTTGCTTCCTGGCCTGATGTCACCACACAAGCTATCGTGTGACAATACCCCAATAGAAATGTATAATTTCTAGAAATTTCTCGAAAACAAATAATTATAGGAAAAATCTTTTGCAGCAAAAGTTTTGCTTTTGTGGATGAGGAAAGAAAGTTACAGTAATAGATATGTACAATTATTTATTTCAGCAGTTTTTTTGCAAAACTCCAAAAATGCTAATTCAAAAGTATACTCTGACAAGGAAAATTAAAATTAATCTAGTTGAGGCACCTTTATCAATAATAACCTCTTTTAAACAATTAGGAAATTTGTCAACGAGCTTTCGGCATGATTCTTTCGTTATTTTTGACCATTCTTCAACGCAAAATTGTTCCAATTCATTCAGATTCTTAGGACTTGTACACAGCCCTTTTCAACTCATACCAAAGATTCTAAATCAGATTTAGATCGGGACTTTGACTAGGCCATTCCAGAACCTTGATTCTATTATTCTTTAACCATTCTGAAGTAGATATTAATGTGTGCTTTGGATCGTTGTGTTGGAACTTCCAGTTACACTTTAAACCAAGTTTTGTAGCGGAGGGTTTCAGATGATTGGCTAATATCTTTTGGTATGCTATGGAATCCATTTTACCATGTATTGGAACTAAATTTCCTGTGCCATTAGGAGAAAAACAGCCCCATAGGATATTACCACCTCCATGCTTGACAGTAGGTATGGTGTTCTTTTCTTTGTACGCCTCACCAGACTTTCTCCAAATGTAATGATCAGCATGACCAAATAGCTCGATTTCTGTCTAACCACTCCACAAAACCTTTGACCATAACTCATATCCATCATTCAAATGCCTTTTTGCAAACTTTAAGCAATTGTCCTTTGTGACGTTTTCCTAAGCGTGTCTTTTTCCTTGGCCTGCGACTATCAAGACCTTCACCATACAATACTCAACCTATGGTTGAAATGGAAACCCCAGTCCCACTTGCAGCCAATTCACTTGAATATCTTTGGTAGTCAATCTTGGGTTGTTATTAACCTTCCTCAAAATTCTTCTACTTGTTCTTGGTGAAATAACCTTCTTTCTTCCAGACAGGGAGTGTTGTGACAGTACCATGAGTCTTGTACTTCTTGATAATAGAAACAATAGTTGAAATTGGGATACTCAAATGCTAGTCAAAGCAACAGTTAATATTAGTGTGGCCGTAATAATAACATTATTAATGATACACAAAAAAATAAAAGTGAAATGCTTTTCTGTTTTATTTCTTGCTGCCACAATATACAGAAATATACTTTTAGTTTTTCAGAGTTGGTTGATATTTTATTATTTTAATAATTTTAATGTGTGTTGTTTTTTATAACAGTGACGTTGCCATAATAAAAAATGAATGGAAAAGTCAATCGATAAAAAGTCGATCATCAAGTTTTCACGACTAATGGGAACAATTATGTTTTTGGTGACTGTTGCCTTCCTCCGGTGGATGTTTTAAAATCATGCATGATCAAAGTAATTGTGGTTTCTTGTCATGAAATGGCTTACAGTGGTTTTAGGAAAATTGTAAAATAGTCTGCAGCATTCTTGAGTGACATGGGAGAAGACCAAGTGTGGCAGGGGGAACTGGGGAGATAGAGGAAGGAGTACATAAACAGCAGAATTTCATGCATGTGATATTATTAGTAAAAGGTCTTGTCTTGTTGAGTTATTTAAGGGTTTATTTATTTACAACCATAAAATAGTTTGAAATATCCTGCTGTTCCATCCGCAGATGTGAGGTCCGCAAGGCGAAGTAACCAGACTGTCTTTCCCTCGACCCTCCACCATCCCATGACATGGCTTAATAATGAGTTTACAAGTCGTCGTAGTCGTTGTTGTTGTGTACCCTCCCCCCCACTCTCAAAACACATACACACCTAAAGTTGCCTTGCAGTAACAGCTGTGTAAATTTTATTAAAATGATTAACAGTCTCACAGTCAGTTCCAGTTCATATTTATTTACTGTACCATTTAAAATGAATAATACTGTAATAATTGCAATATACACACACACACTTTTGTGGGAATACACTTATTTCTAGATTCTCTGTAATTTGGCCATAAATAATTAATTGAAAATGACGCATGTCAAAACATTTGTCTACCAGACTGAGACATTTGTTTTGTTCATATTTTCTGATTCTCTGCCTAGTAACCGTGATTAGTCAGATTTTCAGAATTTGATATGGTAACCAAAGGCTAAAGTTACTACAAATGTAAGGAGCATGAACAAAAGTTTAACTGAAATTCAGAGGAAAGACTTGTACTGTGTCTTTTTCATTTATTTTATGATAAAAGTACTTCAAAGTTCATTCAAATAATAAAGCATGTCATCTGACAGAAAAGGGTTTACAAGTTTCTCCCTTCTCCTCCGCACTCACTGTCTTTGAGTAGGTGTCGCCAATATCCTCAATCCTCACTGCAAGGATCAAACAAGAGTTGATTTAATGATCAATCCGTAAAAGAAAATATGGATTTGGGTGTGTATCGGGGAGAAACAACAGTTAAAGGTGCTTATTTGAAGCAGAATTGACACATTTTTGCACTCGTGTTCCAGAAAAAAACATTATGTTCCTGGTTAGATTTTTTCATCAAATTGTTTGTTCCAGTGATGCTTTATGAATAATGAACTTGAACATGTTTTTTCCAAGAGAGTTTCACACGGTCCAGTACATCTGCAGATTGTTGTGCAGCACTCTGCCACATTGACAAAACATTTTTTTTATACTGATAAATTGAAAGGACTGCTGTACAAAACAACAAAAAACTGTAATGGAACACAGATGTAAACAAATTGGCCTGATATGAACTGATATCATATTTCCCCAATGCTTTCTGTATATGTGGTCAAATCGGAGTGGTCGAGGGTTGCAGGGTCTCGCCTGGTAAAGGAACAACTAAGTGGATTTTCAGGGTGAGTCACACAGTCAGGGGAGCACAGGTTCATGTCCTGGCTGTGTAAAGTTGGCCTTGACACTCCCAGGGGCTGGGGAGAGTTATTGTCAGGAACTACATCAACTCACCGCACCACTGCCAACCCAACTAGCCTGGTTCCTGGTGAGCTCAGCTGGACATCTTCAGGTTCTCCAGGGGTAGATCTCTGAGATCCTCTGTTGATTTTGTGCGAAGTTGCACACTCAAAATAAAATAAAAATTTTAAAAATGATAAAAGTTCTTGTAGCAAAAGTATGAAACTCATAGACATTATTTTGCATTGTCAAGACAGACCTTTTACCTGTCTCAAGACGTACAAGTGCTAAAAAAAAAAGTGAACCGCCTTAAACTGTCCTAGTTGACCCTGGAGCCACAAGGTCACTCTTAGGTGCTGACATCTTAATTCAGTCGTAGGGCTCAATACAATTATAGAAAAAAGAACAGTGACTGGAGGACTCAAAAGGATTCATGTAGGATTGTCGAATTACTTGGTGTTGAACGGCCTCCAGGCATTCAAGTGTGGCAGCTGTACTTGCTCACATGGAATCGGTATAGTCTGTCAACTGTTTGATGAAGGGGTTAAACAAATTAGACAGAGGTGAATAGTGAATAGTCTTGCGATTGGTTGAGACTATTTTGCATGTTGCTGAAGATGACAACTCAGAGTGATTGAGGAAGCAGGGGAAAGTTAATGTCCCATGAAAAACAGTGGGACTTACATTCATTAGAATCAGTAGCATTGACTTTCCTGGATATACAGGAGTCATTTCTTATTTTTTCATTCAAACAAGTCACCTAGACATGTTGTACACTGTATTTTGCTTGAATAAATGTGTCTTTAAATGCTTTCAACAGCCTTTAAGACATGGAGATTGGTTGATGTTCATGACTATTTTAAATTGGATTGGGTCTAGAATATAACCTGTGAGCACACAAGATTGTATTAACCTATTGCAATAACCACATGCTTTGTTCATACACCCTAGCATGCCACACTTTAGGCTTTGTTTAAATCAAGTATTCTGCTGTATCTACCCATTACTGGAAAATGAAGAAAACTGTATGTTAGAGCTGTACCCTACTGTGTTTATAATCATGGATCTACCTCTGCCAAGGATGGAGACCAGGGTACTTACTGGCTATCTTAGGCAAAAAAGATAACGGTGACTTTCTCTTGTCACTGAGGGGGCATTTTCAGTAGACAGTTTATTATGCAGAATGCCCAGGTATGATAGGTGTGATGATGGCATGAGCATCAGTTTCATTAGACAGGGACAGAGCAATGCAGGACTGAGATTCAAGCTAAGACAAAGACAAGGGAATACAGTAAGAGGGGCAATCTGCTAATTAAGACAAGGTGTTCAGGATAGATAGCATGCTTTCTATTTGTCAGTTAGTCTTTGCTACTTTTTGGTATGCTTTCGTTAAAGAAACACCACTGGATGCTAACTGTAGTTGACATACTTTATATTAAATTGCAGCTTAGTTTTGAAGACTGAAAATAAACATATTGTATTAATCCCCCTTCTACATGCAATACTACAAACAACTGGTTATTATTGTGTTTGAAGTAAAAATTGGATGCTAAACGTGGTGTTTATTTCAAATAAAACGACTTCCAGGATGTTGTAGAACAAGGGAAATTTTACTAGAACATTGGAATCCAGGCTAGCCAAAAGTTATTTGGATGGGACATGTGTTTAAATGAAAAACATTTATAGTTCAAGAAAGGAGAGTACCAAAAAAACTCATGAAGTTAGATAGCTATTGGGTTAAATTGTTATTTTAAAGGTGACCCTTTGGATGAGAAAGTTGACATGAGTAGAAAAAGAAAGCATTGCATTTATCCACTGATGGCTGCAAGTTCAATTTCTGGCATTTTTCATTTCAGTGTTTACATCCTGTCAGCGTTCATGTTATCTTTATCAAGGGTCATGAGAAGAAGTCTTTTTTCTTTCTGGTACTGGGGTGTTGCCTACCTTCCTTGTTCTCAGATCGTCATTCCTAAACCACAGCAGTCCAGTGAATTTATTGGAGATATGCACACACATATTATATATAATTTTTTTTCTATCAATGCCTTATGGGTATATTTGAATGGCAGTTGTTTTTAATTACATCTTGCTTTTAAAAGTCTATGCTCTGCAGCCTCAATAGATTGGGGCAGCAGTGTGGAGTAGTGGTTAGGGCTCTGGACTCTTGACCGGAGGGTCGTGGGTTCAATCCCCAGTGGGGGACACTGCTGTTGTACCCTTGAGCAAGGTACTTTACCTAGATTGCTCCAGCAAAAACCCAACTGTATAAATGGGTAATTGTATGTAAAAATAATGTGATATCTTGTTACAATTGTAAGTTGCCCTGGATAAGGGCGTCAGATAAGAAATAAATAATAAGGTGATCATAATGGTCACAATTACTTTTACAGAGCTATTTGTACCACGTTACTATATGCTTTCTCTGGCAGTAAAATGTGACTGCTAAAAACTATAAAGAAATGTTTTGCAAACCATATGTTTGTAGTTTTAAAAGTTTGGCTGATAGAGGATATAGCAGCGGATGGTCCAAATTTTCTGGTCCAGTGGACAACAAATAAATCACTCCACAGTGATTAATCTGCCCCAGGCAGCCAATAAGGTCAAAAAGCAAATATGCAAAAAACACAGCTTCGTGTTTTGAGATTTTACCATTTTATATCAGTACATATGATCATTATATGGTTCTGTAAATAGAGCTCGAACCTTTTCTCCCCTCTTTATTAACATTTGCATCTCATTAATAAATAAAACAAGAACTAGCATACCATTCAGCATGCTAAAGGAAGTAAGCATAACTGCTATTCAGCAGTGCCTTTGGAAATATACCTTGTGTCTATTTGTACTTGTACATAAATTACATTCATTCAACAGTGGCTTCAGGTTGTTATCACAAGCATAGCAAAAGTTGCCTTGCATAGTGTTGATTGTTTGAGTTGTCTAACCAGTAGCAGAAATTACATTTTACTGCAGGTTATTTTTATTTGTTATCATTGAACTGCATTGCATTAGGACTAGGAAAGGCAGGGCTTGGGTCAAAGCTGGATGCATTCAGTAGTCAACTAGATCACTGTATGTCATTACCAAGCCACTCACAATAAATGGAAACAGCAATGTGACAGAACTCTTTGCCAACACAACTCAATGGATGAATGACAATGCTTTTCTTACCGCTGGGCGTAAAACAATACAGTGTTATTTTTACAGTGCTCGTGTGTTCCAACTCTTTAAGTGGCCTGTAAGCCTTTTGAGTATTCTGTACTCTGTTTAGGATAGTGCTGGGGCTTGCATGGCACTTTAAAGGCCCCCTTAAAAAACAGCTTGGTCTGACTTTTTTGGGCCCTATTGACAGCAGTAGCTTCAATTATGTAGGACTGTTGTTTTGTTTTGTAAATCATGAATTTTAAAGAATTCCCTTTTTCTCGATTTTTTGTAAAATGAAATATAATCTAGAGAGTGACAGTTACAAGCACTATAGCCTCCATTGGGATATTTGCCAAATCATTTTTTAAAAATACATTGTGTTTGCGAAAGGGAATAAAATTGAACATGTTTCTTTCACAGTCTTGGAAGTCTTTAGAAGCTACACCCCTTTACCAAAGGGTACGGAACACAGACATATTCAAAAGACCTTTACCAAAGACCTAAAACATTAAAGTGGAAAAAGTTGTAAACACAGAAACAGAAATGGATCTGCAAGTGAGTAAATATAACCCTGTACCCCCTACCAACTTGCTTTTTAACTAATGGACTTGGCATTGGAAATAAATACCAGTATTGATACATTTAACATTCATTGTTGAACATGAGGCTTATGCATTGAGTGAAAAAAAGAATGAATGGATACCTGTAAGAGAATAAATGAACGTTTGATTAATCAAGTAATATTGAACATAAATATTGAACCTCATCCAACCCTGTATAATCCATTCTATAGGCACATTGGGTCACAATAGGATATGCAACATACATTAAATGCATGATGATTTTTCTTTGGAAATGGCACCCCATGTTTTAGGGGGTACTACTCTTCTCCCTGTGCCTTAGGCTGTATAGCTGCTAGAAAGGAGGCTGTGTGGTCCAGTGGTTAAAGAAAAGGGCTTGTAACCAGGAGGTCCCTGGTTCAAATCCCACCTCAGCCACTGACTCATTGTGTGACCCTGAGCAAGTCACTTAACCTCCTTGTGCTCCGTCTTTCGGGTGAGACGTAATTGTAAGTGACTCTGCAGCTGATGCATAGCTCACACACCCTTGTCTCTGTAAGTTGCCTTGGATAAAGATGCCTGCTAAATAAACAAATAATAGAAAGGCAGGGCTTGGGTCACAGATGTATGTACTCAGTTGTCAACACCCTTACCAACTGTAGCATCAAACATGTTTTTTTTTTTTTTTTTTTTTTTTTTTTTTATCAATATAATGAAGTTTCTGGGAAAAAAACACTAACTTCATATTCCCAGTTATATAGTACAAAAATGCCAACTGGTATACCAAATATGTATTTTCATCAAATGATTATTAATATTTGTGACAGAAGTAAAGCATTTATACACTGGTGGGTAGATCTTTGTTTTATCTTATCTCAGGCTTGTATCAAGGAATTCATCTTCTGACTACCAGATATGAGTAATGAATAATGTATTTATAAATCAAACCACGTGGTTTATAGACCCAATAAGAAAAGCATTTTATTTTAAATATATATGTTTTTATTCACAAGCCAGTTGAGAAGCCAATTAACTATCATTGATTTACACACCTGCTTTAAAACGGTAAAGAGATACACATAGTACCCAACATCATCAATACCATATCAACGCATAAAACGTCAATTTTATTAATGAAACCAGATCCAAGTTACCATGAGAAACACAGTATCCCCAGATCATATACCCGAACAATACCTGTAAAAAATAATTAGATAATGAATTAATCATATTTAGTGGTATAGGACGAAAGTTTGCTAGTTCTCTAATGGTACCCCCCCGTTTAGTTTACAGTGATTTGATTTATTAGAAGAAGCCTGCTGGGTAGCACATATGCAGAGCTGATTAATGTCAGCCTCTGTCATCAGTTTCCACTTACATTCCTGGCCAGCTCTGATTGGTGCCCCCCTCAAGGAACCAGAAGTATTCAAGAGCAGATACAAAAGTTCCCCCAGCAAGGGATTTGCAGAATGTGGTGCGAGCAAAAGAAGGAAAATAAGGAAGATGAATGAAAGTTAAATTCATGTTCAGTCGAGGGCTTGTTTCTTTTACACCACTCTCTGGAGAAATATACAAATGCCAGGACCACACCAGCCAGGGAAACAAATGAATAGCATGTTCGCTGGTTTTGTTACAGATGTCTCACATTTCCTGCGCTGCTTTCTGTGCTCGCTCAAAGCTTGACAAAGCTGGGAAATAACTAAAGCATGGAATGTAAAACACTCAGACTTGGGCAAGGCTACAATTTCCATCACTGCTACAGCTTATGCTTTATATTCCATTACCATACAACACCTACCAATTTATATGCAATAATTACAGGTGTGATGGATTTAACGAGATCATTAGAGCTTAATGGTTCTTTGTCTTGTGAGAACTCTGCCAGTGCAGATGTATTTTAAACAATTTTCTGGCTATAGGTAATATTTAGGATCTGTCAAGAAATGCTTGTCATTAACAAATGCAGTAGCACATTTCTGAATAGTCTATAAGTTTCCTGAGAAATAGTTTTATGAAAAAACAGAGTTCTGAAAGTTCTGGTTACAAAAACAAAACCCCAGAATTTAGCTCAGCATTTATGTAGTCTATCATTTAAACTTTTAGTAAGCTTTAAATGTGTATCTATTTTCACTCCAGCATCAATATATAAAAAAGAATATGATGTGAAAAAGTTGTCTTTTATTGTCGATAAATATCACATCTATTTATTTATATATGTATGCTGCATTGTTACTATAATTTACAATTGCAGTACCATTGTGTTATATATCTTGTCAGCTCTAAACACCAATTACAGCAGTGCTCAGTGAATTGTATTGCATGTAATGTATTTATAAACTTGACAAATGTCTACATTTATATTGCCACTAGTGGTCAACAATGTATGCTTACATCCATTACGGTACCAATCCATATTTTGACATAAAAATGCATCATCATTAGGGTCCTGCGTTTTACGCAACCTGTTTTTTTCAATTGTAATTCAACTGCTATCCCCTGGATGTCACTGCAGTCATTCCAGATATAGTAATCGAATTCACAATTAAGAAATCAACACATTATGCTTTGACTAAATAGAAAAAGAAAAGCTAATTATGATGAGTATAAATGGTAATTGAATAAACGTAAGGGGAACGAAAATTAAGAACACCGACGAGATGTTATTTTCGATTTGACAGAGGCATTTGTTTGTGCTAATATTCCCCTGGAAAAAAATTGATAATCCCAAACTACATGCATTTTTGAACAAACATGTAATAAATGCGGGAGCAATTCCTACTATCCACCCCAAATTGCTGAGGTGCACAAGGTGAAAATTGTACGACTGGTCTGACAGTGTATCTGTAGTTACTGATGAGTCTACAAATGCAAAAGATCAGTATGTTTTGCACATTTTGTTTGTTCTCCAAGGACTATCGAATACTTTCGAACTGAAAGTAATATTAGCCGATACAGATAATTTGCATTCTGTGAATTACTCATCGGTGGCACAGGGCGTTGTGAAATGTTTAAACGCATTTGAAGTTAATTTGAATAATATGACTGGATTTGTCTCCGATAATGCCAGTTACATGATCAAGGCATACAATGACATTCTTCGAGGTTTACTGCCAAATTCAGTATATTTGACTTGTAATGCCCACATAATAGCCCTTGCCAGCAATATCTGGGCAAACAATTTTCCGAAAGCAGACAAGCTGGTTGTAACCGTTAAAAAAATTGTTTAAACATTGCCCAAGCAGAAAACTGACAGAAGCAATCCAACAATAAGGCTGTACTTTACCCATAAAGTTGCCACCTGAGCCATGCATAACACGATGGGGCACTTGGTATTCTGCTGCTGAATATCATTCCAAATACTCCCTTTTTACGCAGGCTTCGTGGAAAAGGAAATGCACATTTCACCAAACACTGTAGTGTTAAAGACCTCCAGAAATTGCTTAAAGATGTGCAAAGTTAAAAACTCATCTCTCCCTAATTGCAACACATGCCAAGGGACTGGTGGATCTGAATCAGTGGTTTGAAAGCCGTGAAGTGAGAGTCCATCAAACATATAATAAAGTTGCAGAATTAATAAATACATACCAAGCAAAGGCACAAGCAATAAACAAACTATGTGTAAAAACCTTCCATGATGTTTTTGAAAAACTGACTAATTAATACAACCCGGATCAATGCAAAAAGAAACCACTTTTTCTTCAACCAGCTCATAACTTTCTGATGGCAATAAAGATATTTGAATGTGTAGTTTGTATCTGGAAGCCCTCCCATTATATTCTATTCCAGGATTTGATCAGAAATGGACAAATACCTCCCATATGCAAAAGAAAATGGCAGTAGAATGACTTTGAATGAATTTTGGTTAAAGCTGAAGAATTATTTCCCAATTTAACACGAAAGGCTAAAATATATTTGTCAGTTGTTACCAATTCTGTAGATGCTGAAAGAAGTGTTTCTTCTTCTGGCCAAGTTTTTACAGAACAACGTCAATCTATGAAAGAAGGCAGGGTTAACCAACTGACGATGCTTAAGTTTAATAGCAACATTTAATGCATGGCACATTTTCTTTCATGAAACTGTAAGTGCATTATTATTATTATGTTATGTATGTATTATTATGTTATGTTATGTAATATATATGTTATAGCATTGATGTTATGATATCAGTATTTTATATAAATTGTTCCGGGAATCAGTGCTGTTTTTTTAAAATATTTTGTTGACAAATTATGTGTTCCTAGTAGTAAACGGAAACATTTAAATTATTTATTTACACATTGTAAGAAATAATATTGAATAAGACGTTTTAGTAATAAAGGGATGCATGAGTAAATAAATGTCTGTAGCTGCTGCTGCCGCCTAATCAATGCGCATTAATAGAATGACTAATTGAGATGATTAAAGGAATCGGGAGATTATGCATCAATAAGTGGTTTAATTAAGCAGACTACATGACCACCTTGTGGTGGGAGGAATGAAGTGCAGCCTAAGAAAGCAGGTTGCGTAAAATGCAGGGTCCTAATCATCATATCCTTTCACATTGGTCAGATAAAAATGCAGAGAAGATGGGCTTTAAATCCTCTTTTTTGAAGTATTCTGTTTAAAATTCATCACTGCCAGGTGTTTGAATGTACAGACAGCTTTTTAAAACACAGCAAATTTTTGGAATGCATAAATATTATACTGCCACAACAACATCAGACGTACTGCATTGATTTTTTGTTTGGTTCTACTTCATGCCTCATGATAGAGGCAGTGATGTTGTCTTTGTTTTTACTGCGTCTTATTATATTTCATTAGGTGGAGGTTTGTCACTCCGTAATACAATTTAATGTCACCATTTAAGTTAATGTATTTTGTATTTAATTATATCCTGATGTAACTATCACTGACACTGTTATCTGCTCCGTTATTGAATCGTATTTTGTCATATACTTGTACTTGCTAGAACCTAAGTAATTCTATTTTATATTGCTCCTAATTGTATTAATACTTGTACTGTGATTCTTGAAATGTATTTTTGTTTACGACTGTAAGTCGCCCTGGATAAGGGCGTCTGCTAAGAAATAAAATAAATAATAATAAGACTGCAAATTTCCAGTTACTGGTACACAACAAACCAACATCTGGGAACCCCTTAACCAATTGTCATGAAACTTGGTATTATATATATATATATATATATATATATATATATATATATATATATATATATATATATCAATAACTAACCCTTAAAACGTACTTGTTCCTTATAATGAAACAACATAACTGAATAATTTTGAATCATTATCCATCCATCAATATTTAGATTTACATAGATAGACAGCACCGGTATGTGTTACAATATTATAGAGATAAATTAGAACCATAACTTCCTTCTTATACAATTATTATCAGCTTGTTCTTGGGCTATATTAACAGGATGGTTGCTTTAGTCAATAACATATTCTGTCTTGGGTTCTCTTTAAGGTTAAACATGCACATTACTTCAGTGCACTGGAGGCTATTGGTTTGTGCCATTTGATTGTGTAATGGGGTTCTGGACTTCATTAACACATTACGCTTTCCCTTGGTGAGGGCGTTCTTATAAACTGTGACTCCTTGCGATAAAGGTGGTGCAATCCTTTACTTTTTAGCACTGTTCTGAAGTCAGTCTGGTTTTCCTCACCTTTCAAAACATCCATTTGTCAGGAGAGGTATCATTTACTGTTTATATTTTCCTCCAGACCCATGAATGATAAAACAGTCAACTGTCTGTCATGTTATGTCAAAATAAGTGCTACAATACTGGTATATCACCTTCCTGTGGATCAAAATGCATAATATTATTATTATTATTATTATTATTATTATTATTATTATTATTATTATTATTATCCATTCTTCTATGTGGATGGCAATGTTAAATAAAGCACAAAAACATCAATATAGAAAGTATGTGAGATTGATTTACATAGTGTAACATATACTGCGTCTGCAGTATAAACCTGTTTTTAAAATCAGGCACGATTATTACAGGGTCACTGCAGAGAATGTTGCTGAGAGCCTTAAACACTTGCTCAGCATAGTCAGACCACCTAACCATGTTCGGTTCCTGTGGAAGGATGGCTAGGTGGGTGACGTCACAGACCAGAAAGATAACAGGCACACTCCAGAACTCAGGGGTGAGTCGCCACTGCGCTCTTTCTTTTTTTAAATAAATCAAAATAAAGCAAACAAACAAAAGACATGTACAATAACACACAAAACAAATGGCACATTGGCCAAAACAAATAATAATAAACAGTAAATAATACAAATATCGGCTCACTCTTTCTCCAAAAAACTCTCCTCAACTCTCTCTCCGACTGAGAGGTTCCTGCCTCTATTTATGCAGTTGTGCTTGAGCTTGATTTCTTGTAAACAATTCAATCACACTCAGGCACACTCTACACAAGTTTAAAGGGATGGGGATTTAACACCATCCATGCTGCCAAACAATAACAATTTTTTTTTTTAAACAAACACAAACCAGTACATTCAAATAATAATAACAATGCAAACCATTACTATTAAATCATGATAATACCCAAATAATACAGGGGTGGGCTTACCCTGTCACATATCCCATCCTTGTGTGAAACTTAAAGTCCCAAAAGTCTCTCTTATAGTCCTTGTCCAGGAACAGAGGCAACCATGGACCTACGGGTAGCACCAATAAATCCCCGGGGGTCAGCAATAAAGGACCCCCAGGTGCTAACAAACAGACATCCTCATGCAGGCATCCCCCGATGATGGCAAACCATCATCCATGGGCAATGGCGAACAGGCATCCCCGGGTGATTGCGAACACGCATCTCCGGGCCATGGCGAACAGGCATCCATGGCGAACAGGCATCCCTGGCGATGGCAAACCGGCATCCCCAGGCAATGACGAACAGGCATCCCCTGGCGATGGCAAACCGGCATCCCCAGGCGATGAAGAACAGACACCCCCCGGAGATGGCAAATCGGCATCCCCAGGCAATGACGAACAGGCACCCCCCGGTGATAGCAAACAGGCATCCCCAGGTGATGATGAACAGGCACCCCCCGGAGATGGCAAATCGGCATCCCCCGGCGATGGCAAACCTGCATCCCCAGGCCATGACGAACAGGCATCCCCCCGGTGATAGCAAACAGGCATCCCCAGGCGATGACGAACCAGCATCCCCAGGCGATGACAAACAGGCATCCCCAGGCGATGACGAACAGGCAACCTTCGGCTCTTACTTCTGCTCTCTTGGCTTCGGGTACCACAGGGATCAGTGTTAGGTCCTCTGCTATTCCTAATCTACATTAATGATTTAGAATCTGGTATAGTAAGCAAACTTGTTAACTTGTTAAGTTTGCAGACAACACAAAAATAGGAGGAATGGCAAACACTGTTGCAGCAGCAAAGGTCATTCAAAATGATCTAGACAGCATTCAGAACTGGGCAGACACATGGCAAATGACATTTAATAGAGAAACGTGTAAAGTATTGCATGCAGGCAATAAAAATGTCTTCATCTAGACAATGTGGGGAAGCTATAAAAAAGGCCAACAAGATGTTTGGATATATTGTGAGAAGAGTTGAATTTAAATCAAGGGAAGTAATGTTAAAACTCTACAATGCATTAGTAAGACCTCACCTAGAATATTGTGTTCAGTTCTGGTCACCTTGTTACAAAAAGGATATTGCTGCTCTAGAAAGAGTGCAAAGAAGAGCAACCAGAATTATCCCAGGTTTAAAAGGCATGTCGTATGCAGACAGGCTAAAAGAATTGAATCTATTCAGTCTTGAACAAAGAAGACTACGCGGCGATCTGATTCAAACATTCAAAATCCTAAAAGGTATAGACAATGTCAACCCAGGGGACTACTTTGACCTGAAAAAAGAAACAAGGACCAGGGGTCACAAATGGAGATTAGATAAAGGGGCATTCAGAACAGAAAATAAGAGGCACTTTTTTACACAGAAAATTGTGAGGGTCTGGAACCAACTCCCCAGTAATGTTGTTGAAGCTGACACCCTGGGATCCTTCAAGAAGCTGCTTGATGAGATTCTGGGATCAATAAGCTACTAACAACCAAACAAGCAAGATGGGCTGAATGGCCTCCTCTCGTTTGTAAACTTTCTTATGTTCTTATGTTCTTCTTATGTTCTTACTCTATATGGCCTCAACTTAACTCTGACACCGGGTGTTGTCACGATGTCATGCTTTATTATCTTTGTTGTTCCTGGTAAAGGCGAAAACAAATCACTTCATAAAAAAACATTTCTCTAACCTCCTGGCACTATACAACATTTAAGTTGGGGCCCACATTTATTTTAGAGTGCAGCCTCGACTTCTTTTGCCACAAGCCTGGTATCACAATCCTTCCATGGCTTGAGCAGGTTTACATGGTATAACTGCTCTTTTTTTCTATGGTCGGGCTGTCTGACCTTATAATTGACCGGCCCTATGGCTTCAATAATCTCATAGGGTCCCTGCCACCAAGCAAATAGCTTGTTCTCCGGACTAGGAACTAACAACAACACTGCTGATTGTAATTGTGTGACTGGGCAGCCTGTGCTTTTTCTAAATGCTCTCTCACAATAGGGTTAACCTTTTTAATCCTGTTCTCCATATCTAGGACATGCTTAATTACCCTTTTTCCTGTGCTAGTTTGTCTCTCCTAAATCTCGTAGGCAACGTTAAGAATTCCCCGGGGCTGAAAGGTGAAAACCCGGTCGAAGATTGGGACACCTCATGGACCGCAAGCATTAAATAAGGGAGCAACAGGTCCCAATCCTTTCCATCCTTACCGATTACTTTCCTTAACATACTTTTTAATGTTTTATTAAATTGCTCCACAAGCCTGTCACACTGTGGATGGTTTAGTTTACAGTGCTATGATTTATTAGAAGAAGCCTGCTGGGTAGCGCAGAGCTGATTAATGTCAGCCTCTGTCATCAATTTCCACTTACATTCCTGGCCAGCTCTGATTGGTGCCCCCCTCAAGGAACCAGAAGTATTCAAGAACAGATACAAGTTCCCCCAGCAAGGGATTTGCAGAATGAAGTGCGAGCAAAAGAAGGAAAATAAGGAAGATGAATGAAAGTGAAATAATTCTGAGGTGTGCATCAGCTTAATTTTAAGGTCACGCAGATCCTTCATAAGCTATGATACAATGTGCATTCCCAGGTCCGTCAGAATTTCCTTTGGAATTCCGACTCAGGTAAACAGCTGCAACTCCTTTGCAATCATTTTTGATGTAGTATTGCGGAGGGGTATGGCTTCGGGGTACCTTGTTGCGTTATCTACAATTACGAGCACATATCCATGACCCCGGGCTGACTGATTTATCGGCCCAACCAAGTCTAGCATGTTTTACAGGGTCCCCCACCAAGACACTCTCCCCTAGGTCTAAACTAAACAGAATGATATTTGTCTGCCTGTCTTTGTTTACAAGACTTCCTTGTTTTCCCTTTTCCTGTAAATAGGAACACACTCAACAAGCTCTCAGGCAGGACAATTTTCCCTTTTCCATTTTCATTAGGGGCAGCCAATTCCCCTTGCAATTTTATCAAGTCCTTAAAACCTGGATAGTCTCTCCCCAGTATCACCTCATGCTGCAACTTTGGGATTACACCAACTCTTAACACATTTTCATTTCCCCAAAACTCGACTTTGGCCTGAGAAGTCAGGTAGAAATTAACATCCCTGTGTATGCATGTGATGTCTGTCCTAAGACTATGATCCAGATCAGACGGTTTCACAAAATTTTGACAAAACCAACGCAATTGCCGGATCCTCTTTGAATGCCCAAGCATGAAACCGTTGATCTCGTACTGATGAGGTCACACCCACCCACGCCAGGATTGCCACTTTGAGCCAGTCAAAATCCTCAGCGGCAGTGTCGTCAAGGTTGTAATAGGCTTTTTGGGCATCTTGACATCAGGAGGTGACTCGGTCTCATCTGTTTGACCGTGGTCCAGGCGGTCACAGCTGCTGTATGCCTATTGGCCATCTCATGGCGCTTCTGCTGGGCCTGTGCCTACAGGGCCATCACCATCTGTGTGGTCTCCCTCTGGGGAGAAAACACAGTTGGTTTCTTGCTGCGTGGCTGTAGCCTGCAGCAAGGCTTTTACCACATCTTCCATACTTTTCAAACTGCAATCGTACTCCAAAACCTGTAGGGGGCACTCTAATCCCAGTGTTACCACCATGTTTGTAACAGTGTGACCGAGGTATACCTTATAAACAGGCTGGAGACAGGTGCACCTCAGCTCTTTGTTTTAATAATTTCCCACACAGGGATATTCGACAAATAAACAAAACAAACCTAGTTCGTACTAGAGTGCTAATTTCACAATAATTTCTGGTCCCTTACTATGGTGTCAGGATGGCTAAGCTGTTTCCCAGATAAAAGAAAAACAAGCTGTAATAGTTTAATTCCACACAGGAAATAAATGTACAGTTAAATACAGAGTATCCACGACAAATGGAACTACACTCAGAAAATACTGGGCTTCAGAACAGAGATGGTACACATTCTCTATTTTATTGTATTTTATAACACACACACTATTGGCTTCGGCAATGTATAAACACGCTTCCACTTCTAGTTACAACCCTCTAAGAGCCAAGAGCTTCCTTTTATACAGGTGTCAATTATCTTAATAGCCCTTTAAAGATAACAAGGTTCCATCAACACATGATCAGGACACATTAGCACCTTAACCACCCGTACCAGTTACACAAGTACCTTTCAAACAGGCACAGATCTACAGAAAACAGTGGCCTCTAGTGCAGTGGTACGTACAGTGGAGTGTCAGTAAGGGGGCACCTCATTTGTATATCTTGAGTCTAGTTTATGGAGTACTTTAGCTGGCAATGTTAAATTTACATGCTCTAACAATTAAGACATGTTTATTTATTTTTTAAGATCCTCAGCTAGTTGCCACTACTATTGACTGCTGCTAATATGTATATGATACCTTCTATGCTTGTTTTGATATACACAAGATGATAGAGGGCATTATTTCCACAAAACCATACCCTAAAGAAAATGATCATAACCAGGGGCCGTTTTTTCAAAACTTGTAATCTGGATAAAAGTGATCTGAATTTTGTAATCCTATCTTTTGTGATTGAGATTACTATTTTAAAATGATTTCCCTGCTGCAATTCAGCGATATCAATCTGATGTGTGTGCTGACAACCTGTTGCGAAAAGTCAATACAATGCAGAAGCTCTCCAGCAGGGGGAACTAAACCTCTACTAAGTAGATCTACTGTAAGTGAAGCTTTTCAATAAAAGTTGCAACATAGATTTAAAATTAAGATACTGACAATAATGCAATAATGTGCATCCTACTGTTGCATTCAATGAACACTGCTCTTAAGACATGTTGCTGATAGTAATCTGGTTTTCATTCACATCACCCCAGGCTAATTTTAGGTACGCACATACTCTACAGTTGAGCAAAGCTCCTTTGCTGCATTAACCTATATAAGAACACAGAGGTCTGGTGATACATACTGATCCAGTAAAACAAATAAACATGGCTTTTAAAAGCCTGTGGGCCGGCTGAGCTATTTTCTGACATTTGCAATCCAGTTTGTGTGTTAAAAAAATCCCTTTCCAGCAATTGGTTTTGTCCCAATTAATGAACTTATTTTAATTTGCTTTATTTTAAGTTGTATTCTTGGATAATCAAATCATTCTCAGTTCCGACAATATACTGTAAACACACAACCACCTTTATTATTATACAGGTAATCCCATAATGATGTACTGTATGTTTAACTTTTTTTTATTTTAACCATCTGACCATCAAAAGACCATATAATCTCTTGTTCAGGAGAACATACTCAGTCTCTTTGCAACTGTGCAGTAAATTTAGTTTAGTAACAAAGACAGCACTTTGTTAAATAAGATAATCATCCAGACATATTTACACATGTGACCCAATTAACAGCCACTGTATATAACTTCAAAGCTGAGCTGCTGGAATGCCAAACATGCTAATTTTACCTAAACACTATGAGAGTTTTTCATTCACTCTTTGTAAACTTGGTTGCTTTTCTGCAAAGGAGAATCCGCCACTAACCATCACGTCATTAGCAAGTGCATAAAAGCTCTGTGTGTTATTCTTTCATGTCACTTCTTTTTGTTTGACTGCTCAGTCAAGCGATGGTTGGTCGAAACAGGAGTTGACCGCTTAGAGCCTGGAGGAAGGGCTGCCTTCAGCCATGGATTTCCTGAGGTTTCCCCCTAAAAAATAAAAAATATTTAATTAGGGGTTTTTTCCTTACCTGAGTGCTGAGCGGTTCGTATTTAGTTCTGCGGGGTGAGTGGTCGGGTTGGACAAGCTGGGCTCTCTCCCCCAGCGCAGTCATGCACTGGGCGACGGGCCATGTCTCAGCTGCTGATTTTTATTAATTTCAATATTTGAGGGATAGGTGGCAGGGTGCCACTGTGGAGCGTGTTAATTATGTATTATTATTTATTCATGGTTTAGCAGCCTCGTCTTTTTGGGGGGAAGGTGGCCACAGCCACTTCCTGTCTGCGGCACTGAGATGCATGTAACTGTTCATGTATTTCCAGCCGGCGGTCACCCACGGACGAGGCCTCCGGCCAAATTTATCTTTCACTCGGGCCCGGTGTGCCACCACAGTCATCGAGCCCTGCGTGCCCACAGTCATCGGGACCTGAGTGCCCACCACAGTCATCAGGCCCTGAGTGCCCACCACAGTCATCGGGCCCTGAGTGCCCACCACAGTCATCAGGCCCTGAGTGCCCACCACAGTCATCGGGCCCTGAGTGCCCACCACAGTCATCGGGCCCTGAGTGCCCACCACAGTCATCGGGACCTGAGCGCACTTCACAGTTCACAGTTCATTCATTGCCATTCATTCATAACGGATTCTCTGTGCTGAATTGTAAACTTGGTTGCTTTTCTGCAAAGAAGAATCTGCCACTAACCAATACGTCATCAGCAAGAACATACAAGCTCAGTGTGTTATTCTTTCATGTCGCTTCTTTTGGTTTTGGCCTCCATCCTCCCCAGCCGCCACCTCGCAGCGTGTCTTGTCCTGGGGGGAGGTGACTCATAGCCACTTTCTATCTGCGGCACTGGGATGCACGTAACTATTCATGTCCAGTCGGCCTCGCCCAGGTAGTCGTCGGGCACCCACGGACGAGGCCTCCGGCCAAATTTATCTTTCACTCTGGCCCGGAGTGCCACCACAGTCATCGGGCCCTAAGTGCCCACCACAGTCATCGGGCCCTGAGTGCCCACCACAGTCATCGGGCCCTGAGTGCCCACCACAGTCATCGGGCCCTGAGTGCCCACCACAGTCATCGGGCCCTGAGTGCCCACCACAGTTCATAAATCATCTGCAATTGCAATCATCATCATTCGTTCATTGCCATTCATTCATAGCAGATTCTCCGTGCTGAATAGACCTAGCCACAGATGTTGATCTCCATTGAACTGAACCAACAGTTCAATGACTACTGGTTCAAGTAATATTCGACAATTTTGTTGCTCACACTTCCATCCTGCATTCAAGTGTTTTTTAAAAGTGTAGCCAAAGGTTTTAAACAACCATTTTTCTAAAAACACTTTAGAATAAATATTCTTGTTTTGCCGATAATCTTTTTTTTTCACTCTTCTGCAAGACTGTATTTTTTTTTTTGATTCTGGTGAAGCCAACTCTTCTTATTTTGTACTAATTTGATGGTAGCACATACTTGGTTTCCTCTCTCTATTTCACTTTCCATGTTATAGGTAATAGTACCTCAAATGACCCCACATTGCACAACAATATTGGGGCAGCAGTGTGGAGTAGTGGTTAGGGCTCAGGGCTCTGGACTCTTGACCGGAGGGTCGTGGGTTCAATCCCAGGTGGGGGTCACTGCTGCTGTACCCTTGAGCAAGGTACTTTACCTAGATTGCTCCAGTAAAAACCCAGCTGTATAAATGGGTAATTGTATGTAAAAATAATGCATAAAAAATAATGTAATTGTATGTAAAAATAATGTGATATATTGTAACAATTGTAAATCGCCCTGGATAAGGGTGTCTGCTAAGAACTAAATAAATAATAACAGTATGCAAGCTAATGCTTTTGTGGGGTCATATTGCCTCAGCTATCAAAGTCTAATAAACCACTAAGGAATAGTATTCCTATTTTGCAACAATGCATAAGAAGGAAAATAAGGTGTAATGCTTTGATGGAGGTACTTAGTCATGGATGATAATAATAATAATAATAATAATAATAATAATAATAATTATAATAATTATAATAATTCCCATAAGGCTGTGGGGCACTATTCATAGAAGTTGTCTTGTTAAAAGAAATCTCCCATTTGTAGTGCAGCTAATGATGATTGGTACTATTCTACCCATATTTGCACTCTCTCATTACATGGCTTAGAAAGGTTTTGTGCAGCATAACCTAATCTATACAGTTTTTACAATAAATACTTACAGTCGTAGATCTTCTTGTCTTGTCTCTGACAGAAGTGGGTCTCTTTAACAGCAAACACAAGGGACGTTGTGTGCATTTAGAAATACAAATTATAACTCCAGATTGTACAAGATATTGCTCTGCAATATTTTTTAATTTCCATTATTATTATTGGAAACATGTACAATATGCTGATATAAATTTGTTTCACATCCAAGATTCCTCTTCTACAATGCCCACGACCTCAGTATTGAGAGAGAGAGACTGTAAAATAAATTGAATAAAACCAAAACATGCCTAATCACATAACATAACAGCAGGTCATACATATCATTAACATCATTTGTTTATTTCACTGTTTGTATCAAGTAAATTTATTACATAAGAACGTAAGAACGTAAGAAAGTTTACAAACGAGAGGAGGCCATTCAGCCCATCTTGCTCGTTTGGTTGTTAGTAGCTTATTGATCCCAGAATCTCATCAAGCAACTTCTTGAAGGATCCCAGGGTGTCAGCTTCAACAACATTACTGGGGAGTTGGTTCCAGACCCTCACAATTCTCTGTGTAAAAAAGTGCCTCCTATTTTCTGTCCTGAATGCCCCTTTATCTAATCTCCATTTGTGACCCCTGGTCCTTGTTTCGTTTTTCAGGTCGAAAAAGTCCCCTGGGTCGACATTGTCAATACCTTTTAGAAATTTGAATGCTTGAATCAGATCACAATGTAGTCTTCTTTGTTCAAGACTGAATAGATTCAATTATTTTAGCCTGTATGCATACAACATGCCTTTTAAACCCGGGATAATAGCACATGGTGTTCAAATAAAACTACTGAAGGCCAGTCATTATTAGAGCAGTGCCTCTGGCACAATATTGCTTGGATTGGTTAAACCAGACAAAAAAAGTCTGCCAAATGGTAAGAAAACCTGGATTATTTTCTGTTGAACTGCACTGTTCTGCTATTTTACATTAGACTGTTCCAGATATGAGCATGTTCTCACAGCTGTGGTTTGACATGCTCTTCCTCAAAGTGTGTCTTTACCGTTCAGTTGCAAAGAATATAAGGCTGTGTGGTCCAGTGGTTAAAGAAAAGGGCTTGTAACCTGGAGGTCCCCGGTTCAAATCCCACCTCAGCCACTGACTCATTGTGTGACCCTGAGCAAGTCACTTAACCTCCTTGTGCTCCGTCTTTCGGGTGAGGCGTAGTTGTAAGTGACTCTGCAGCTGATGCATGGTTCACACACCCTAGTCTCTGTAAGTCGTCTTGGATAAAGGCGTCTGCTAAATAAACAAATAATAACAATAATAATAAAGCACAATCAAATGGACCACCATTGCGCTAAACTCTGCCTGTAGGCTACTTTCAAATCCCTCTCTACTTAACAGACAAAGCATAATAAGAAATATAATATTTTCAATTAGTAATTTCTGTTTGGTTTGTACACCTACTACATGGAGATGTTTCTTGTGTTCTTATAGTTCTGGATCTAAGAGGCAGTTTCTTTCAATGCTGCGGTTTTAAAATGGTCGACCCCGTCTATTTCAAATGACAACATTCTGTTTTTATTGAGCAAAAAAAGAAATATTGTCTGTCAACATTTGCATTAAACTGAACAGCCAGAGACTGAGCTTGAACCAGGACAATGTGTAGATTTGCCTTGTACTGTACCAGGAAAAATAGACACATGTTGGTTTAAGCAGCATATAATTGGTTTACATTACATCTAAAAACCTCAGCCGTTTAAAATAAACAACACACACCCAAAAGTGAATCTTGAGAAGTGCAGCTCTGGGATGGAATTAAATCACTTTTTTGAATTCTGAAAATGAGTAACAGTCATGATAGGATGGTTTAAGTTGATTGCAGGACACAGATATGAATAGGGTGCAGTATAACATCCAGATTTATTGTAGCTGCAGGATAAACAAGATAGATATTGTATGGATTAACAAGTCAATTCCTTATGAAGACTTGCAACATCATTCCTAACAGTATAATGAGCTAAATGTGACTGGTAAATGTCTATGTACATCAATGCAATCATTTATTTTATTTTATATTGATGGGGATCTGCATCCAATATACAACCAGTATTGATCACGTACCATTAGCAAGCAGAAGCTGTCAACTTCTGTTTGAAACAAACAGACAAAAAAACTATTCTATAGATATCAAAGTTTAAAAGTTCAGTGGGACCTCTGTTGTTTTTAAACTTTGGGACATACACAGAATCTTTATCCAAAGTAAATACTGAATGTTTTTCTTCTTCTGGCTACAAGGTTGGACCTCAACCAGACTGTCTTAGAAAAGGGGGTGAGAGAGAGAGATAAATAACTGGCCACATTAGTCATGCTATTTGTAAAGCTGAACTGATGTTGGCTGTGTTACCATAATGTTCAGTATTACTCACCACTCAGCTATTCTCTTGTTTTACTAACAAAAGAGCACTTTGGACACAACTTTGATGTTTATTGTCAGCTTATAGCGTGCCACATTTTCTCTTTATTATTGACATCCGTGTGGGTCAGTCATGTAATACAAGAACAACTCAGGGAAAGTTGTATTTTTCATGTCCATGTTTGATGTACTGTACGCCTGTGATACTATGTTAAGACTGGTTGTGTATAAGAGATAAATAAGTACCCATAACATAAACAGCATTCTGAAAATGGTTTCTGTTTTGCTTCCTGTTTTTATTATTGATCCTTACAATACAAGACTTGTAAAATACTACAGTGCTAACCACCATTGTTGTACTTCGTTCAGCAAATTAGTAAAATATTATACCTCTTGCCAAAATCCTTGGTTATGAAAAGAAAATTTCTAAACTAAATGTGTTTCTATAGCAATTATCACTGAGCAATGTTTTCCAACAGCTGTATTTATTTTAATGAAAATTGCAACATTGTGCTGGTGACCTCAGAAGTTGATCTGAATTAACAGACACACGGTAGGTGATTGCCAGGGTGGAGACATTTCCAGATGTTAATGCATCTAGAAGACTTTGTGTTCTTATGGAATATGAAAAATAAGTATCAAACTTGCTCCTGCAATGGACTCATGGATTCAGTCTAAAGAAAACAAA
The DNA here is from genome assembly GCF_902713425.1 of Acipenser ruthenus. Classification (NCBI taxonomy): domain Eukaryota; kingdom Metazoa; phylum Chordata; class Actinopteri; order Acipenseriformes; family Acipenseridae; genus Acipenser; species Acipenser ruthenus. The sequence continues at coordinate 68,202,295 of NC_081194.1, read as the reverse complement.
CATTTTCAAAATCATATTTCTATTACAAAACACAGTGCTTCAGAGAGAGGGCATTATAATATATACAACACTATGCGTTGATATGATAAGCTTACTTTCTAATCACCCTGTATATATATATATATATATATATATATATATATATATATATATATATATATATATGCAATAAGGCCCGACGGGGAGTCCGTATACACGGTCAAATAGTGGATATGAAGGAAAAAAAAGCAGAAATCATGTTTAGTGCAAAAAATTATTATTATTATTATTATTATTATTATTATTAATAATAATAATAATAATAATAATAATAATAATAATAATAATAAATAGCTTTAAACCAATAAAGTAGTCCAATTTATAAATTTGAACTACACACTAAGTTAAGATGAGTAAATTAATTTTATTGGAAGATGCAAAAGAAAGTACATCTGTATTTTTGATATTGTGGACATTGCCATTGAAAAGATACACCAGGGGGCGGAGTTCAGACAGCACTGAGTTATTGTTTTTCCCTGTCACTGACAGTGCAGACACACTTGCTCCTGAGGGGATTCTGCACCAAAAAAATGAAAAATTCTGTGCACATTTTTTGCACAGTATTTTGAAATTCTGCAAAATTCTGCATATTTTATTTGCCAAAATAACACAATGTAATCACACCAGTTTCAATTATTTTGGTAATTTACTCCAAAATACCTGCCTGCAAGTATGTCTGTAACAATACAGACAGCAAAAAATATTCAGGAAATGTTTTGACAAATAGATTCCTTACTGGACATATTAATACAGAACTTTATATTTCTGTATTATAACAGTTCCCACGCACCTCTACACGTTCTTTCTCCACCTGTGTTTTGTTTTTCAGTGTGCATGTAATGGTCTCAGGACGTTTTTTTTTGTTTGTTTTTTTGCCATCCTCTTGAGTCGGGTCTTCCTTCATTCTGTGTTTTTTTTAATCAAAATGATCCATAATTACAGACCGTCGGTCATGATTGAGAACAACATTGCAGGATGTGCAAAAATAATTTGTCCCCATCCGTATGCAGTTTTGAAGGTAATTCTTGAGCACGAGAAGCTGGTGTAGCACTTTTTGATACACGTGAAGGCGGCGGCCGTTCACGTCATGCAAAAGAACGAATATCCCTTTGCCCTTTGCTGGTAACTTCATCCAGACCCGGTTGACTACTTTGGGAAGTACTGGTACTTTGTCCTGACATTTTATCGACTGCTTCATAAACATGTCATAGTACACCTTAAGGGTTTTACATCGTGCCTCGCTGCTCACACAGCAGGAGTGCTCATGTGCACACAAAGACGTTACGTGTATAAGTAATTAATGCATTGGAAACACGCAAAACTGGAAAAAGGAAGTGTTATGGTGGAAATCATAAATTCTGCGTGAAAAAATAAAATTCTGTGGTGAAAATTAATTCTGCGCAAATTCTGCATTGCACAGTAAAGCAGAGTTCCAGCAGGAGTACACACTGTTTGAGCAGAAAAGATGGGAGGAATAAAAATAAATACAACGACGTCTTGGATTTCAGTAATCTTTCAAGGTATGTGTCTGAGAGGGGTGGATAATGTGCAGCAGTGTCCTTTTGTGTTTATCTGTAGTGTTTACAAACCGCTAAAAATACATTATTTTAAATGACGAAGTCAGGGTGACTGAGTATAAAGACTGTTTTTTTGGTTTGTTTGTTTTACAATCTTCCAGTTCATTTCATTGTTCTTCATCCAAATTGGCATGTCCACTTACTACTTTGGGATTTTTTGCAGGTAATTGGTTACTCAGTTTCATAGTTACAGCTGTACATCTGTAACTGTAAAAGCAAGATGGATACCGTCCGATACTTTTAAATTCTGTGAGGCAGTGCAGTGATTTCAAATATGTGACAAGGCTCCAACTGTCCATATTATTATTATTATTATTATTATTATTATTATTATTATTATTATTATTATTATTTATTAGCAAACGCCCTTATCCAGGGCAACTTACAGTCGTAAACAAGAATACATTTCAAGACTCACAGTACATCCATCCAATATACAGCTGGAATCTTGCTCGACCAATCACATTGCTTGTTTCACATTCCGTTGCCAGCCCTGGATTTTATATATATATATATATATATATATATATATATATATATATATATATATACAGTGCCTTGCAAAAGTATTCAGACCCCTGACCAATTCTCTCATATTACTGAATTACAAATGGTACATTGAAATTTCGTTCTGTTTGATATTTTATTTTAAAACACTGAAACTCAAAATCAATTATTGTAAGGTGACATTGGTTTTATGTTGGGAAATATTTTTAAGAAAAATAAAAAACTAAAATATCTTGCTTGCATAAGTATTCAACCCCTGTGCTGTGAAAGCTCCCAGTTTACACCGATGAAAGAAATTGCCCTAACGAGGACACAATTACCTTACCATTGGCCTCCACCTGTGAACCATTAAAGTTGCTGTCACATTTTCTGGATAAAAACCCCACTGTTGAAGGATCATTGGTCAGGCTGTGAATCTGAAGGAAAATGAAGACCAAAGAGCATTCTACAGAAGTTAGAGATAAAGTAATACAAATGCAAAGATTAGGGAAAGGGTACAAAATAATATCCAAGTGTTTGGATATCCCAGTGAGCACAGTTGGATCAATAATCAGGAAGTGGAAGCTGCATCACACCACCCAGGCACTGCCAAGAAAAGGCTGTCCCTCAAAACTCAGTGCTCAAACAAGAAGGAGACTTGTGAGAGAAGCCACAGAGAGGCCAACAATCACTTTGAAGGAGCTACAGAGTTCAGTGGCTGGGAGTGGAGTAATGGTGCACCAGTCAACCATATCAAGAGCTCTGCATAACACTGGCCTGTATGGGAGGGTGGCAAGAAAGAAACTGTTACTCAAAAAGTACCATCTGAAAGCACGTCTGGAGTTTGCCAGAAAGCATGAGAGTGACCCAGCTGCGATGTGGGAAAAGGTTTTGTGGTCAGATGAGACCAAGATAGAGCTTTTTGGCCAATACTCAAAGCGCTATGTGTGGCGCAAACCTAACACTGCCCATGCCTCAAGACACACCATCCCTACAGTGAAGTATGGTGGTGGCAGCATCATGCTGTGGGGATGCTTCTCATCAGCAGGGACTGGGGATCTTGTTAAAGGAAGAATGGATGGAGCAAAATACAGGGAAATATTGCAAGAGAACCTGCTTCAGTCCACTAAAAAACTGAAGCTTGGGAGGAAATTCACCTTTCAGCAGGACAATGATCCCAAGCACAAGGCCAAAGCAACATTGGAGTGGCTCAAGAACAAAAAGGTGAATGTCCTACAGTGGCCCAGTCAAAGTCCTGATTGCAATCCCATTGAGAATCTGTGGCACTATTTGAAAATTGCGGTCCACGAGCGTCATCCAACCAACCTGAAAACCTGGAGCAAATTTGCCAAGAAGAATGGGCCAAAATCACTCCGACACTGTGTGCAAAGCTGGTACATACTTACCCCAAAAGACTTAAAGCTGTTATTGCAGCGAAAGGTGGCTCTACCAAATATTAATGTGTGGGGGTTGAATACTTATGCAAGCAAGATATTTCAGTTTTTTATTTTTCTTAAAAATATTTCCCAACATAAAACCAATGTCACCTTACAATAATTGATTTTGAGTTTCAGTGTTTTAAAATAAAATATCAAACAGAACGAAATTTCAGTGTACCATTTGTAATTCAGTAATATGAGGGAATTGGTCAGGGGTCTGAATCCTTTTGCAAGGCACTGTGTATTATTATTATTATTATTATTTGTTTATTTAGCAGACGCCTTTTATCCAAGGCGACTTACAGAGACTAGGGTGTGTGAACTATGCATCAGCTGCAGAGTCACTTACAATTATGTCTCACCTGAAAGACGGAGCACAAGGAGGTTAAGTGACTTGCTCAGGGTCACACAATGAGTCAGTGGCTGAGGTGGGATTTGAACCGGGGATATTCAAAACCCACCTACAAACAAACACCCAGAATCACACGTCTACACAAATCTCAGCAGTGTGTGGGTGAGGATATGCATACTGTATGTGAATCATCTCAACTCAAAACAGTACAGAGATGCCACACTTGGGCCTTGTACTACTACTGCTCCCCACCACATTCTTTCACTGCTTAAAATGGGTTTAAAAATCCATTTTCAATCTGCGCTCAATCTGCAAATAACTTCAGACTTCTAATAAATTATTTCATTGAACTGTACTGTATTGGAAGGCACAGCACAGTACTAAACAATTAAGATTGAGCAAAGGTGAAACTATAAAATGAGGGTAGTTATTAGGAATTTGACAGTGTTTTAGAATTACCCCCCCCCCCCCCCGTACTTTTGACCTGTGGTTTAGGAAACATAATTGTTATTAGCTTCTTTAAACCTCTATTTTAATGTCTTTCAAGTTAACTGTCGGATACATTTAACTGTACAATATGGGAAACTGACTTTTATTTACAGTATTACCATGGTTTGTCTTATTAGAAAAAAGAAATCAGCCAACTTTTTAATCCCTGGGGAACCTTGTTTTTATTATTATTGCAACCATTTGGAAACTGGAGATTACATTACATTTTACATTTGGAAGAATTTTTTTATTTTTTTATTTTTAACTTTGGTGATGAAGACTTTGAAAGACTGAGGGGTAGATGTACTGAAGTGTTGCGGCTGTGGCAATAGTCGCATTTTAGGGAATGCTTTGCGGCAGCAGTTTTTCTTTGCGGTTCAGCCTTAGATGAATATGTAATTATGGGCATTCCTGCATAAATTCGCAAAAATGGGGTGGAGATAGTGCAAATGAGTGTTCTCAAATATTATAATGAGATGTACTAAAGCTATTTTTTAAGAACTTTTGAAAGCACGTTTTAAACAGTTGCAATTAACAAACTTTTAAAAGGCAGTATGAAAAACACTATCCCCTAACCATGGCTGCTGTGATTGCAGCAAGGAGACATAGTCTTCAGCAAGAACGAGTGATTTGTAGGATGAGAAGAGAAAGGGTATTTCGTACCCATATTACCCTCTTCGATTTAAATAAAGACCAAATTAAGCACAGGTACAGGCTTGGCAGCCACATAATTCTTGAGCTGCTGTCTTGAGATGACCTGGAGCCTGTCACCCAGAGAAGCCATGCTATCCCTGCAGTGGTCAAACTATTGTACACCCTGCATTATCTTGCCTTTGGGTCCTATCAGGGGACTGTGGCCTCTGTTGTTGGCATTTCCCAGCCCTCTTTTTCTCGTGTGATGCCAGTTGTGCTCAATGCATTTTTGAGGCGAACAGACAAATACCAATTTTTCCTTAAAAGCAGGGTGTACTTACAAGCCTTGAAAACAAATTTCTATGACATTTCTGGTTTCCCCAACATATTGGGAGCAATAAACTGCACACATGTGCTGCTAACCCCTCCAACTCATTCTGAGCATCTGTATAGGAATAGGAAACACACCTATTCTATTAATGTGCAGGCGGTTTGTAATTGTGCAATTTAGCAATACACCACTAAATAACTTACATAAAAACTGACAGTATACATTTTACTTATACGTTACGAATTAGTGGTATAATGTAAAATTGCTGTCATGCAGCAACATGATCTATTTTGTGTTAAGAATCAACTGCATATAGTGATCAAAACCACTGGGACAAAATCATTCCTATACTAACCATGCTAAAATACTCCGCCTGTAAGAATCAAGCAATCTGCTTAAAAGAATAATTTCGGGTCAAACTGATTGCATGTAATATAATACTGTATAAAGTGCAATGACGTGTACAGCCAATAAAGCTGTTTTTGAATTTGATCACATCCCTGGTCCGCAGCGACTCCCAGCAGAAGAAAAGCAAGTCGTGCAGTTTACGTGTGAGTCGACATGGCAGGTATTTTTTTTTGTTCTGTTAGTGGAAATTTGTTTTAATAAAGTGAACACACATTCATCGAATACATACTGAGTACAGCAGTGTTATTGTGTGATATGCATGTAGAGGGAGTGGGATTCCAGAGCTTTGCATCTCCACTTAGTGAACAACTGTGAGATTTGCATCGATTTGCCACAGATGCTTAAATGCAGTGGTAGTCCTGACAATAAAACACTGTACTGTAATGTCATTTTAATTCAAATGCCATTACATGTAAAACTGCACAGCAGTTAAACTAGGCACCCTCACAAGACAATCGCTTCTTAAGTATACTGTAGTAAAATAGGATTCTGCAGCCATGAGTACACATAATCGTGATCATATAACAAGTTGCTTATCCATGTTTTGATGTATTGTCCTCAGTGATTGAGCACCATTGACATTTGTATACTGTATTTAAACTGCTAATGCGCAGAGGCACGCTCTGCTAATTGTAATCATATCGGTCCGCTTTTAAGAATCAACCGCTTATTAGAATCAAACCATCCTGGACGGATGTGATTCTTATAAAATGAGTGCACTGTAATTACATAATCAGTTACAATCAAAGAGCTTCCTTTTTTTCACTATACTGGTATTGGTAAAACACATTGTATGAGGGATGGAAATAAGATTTCCATTTCATATCAGTTTGAAGTGCCACCCTGAGATCTCCCCTTGCCCGGTGGTTTTGGAGCAGATGATACAGACTCCACAGTCTGATTGATTATGCTTTCCTGTTGTTTTGCTACAATCCATATTTTAGATTTTTTATTACATTTTTTGTTTTGAACATTTTAATGCTGTTGTGCTACTTTGGATGCTATGTTAATTTATTATTTCATGTTGTGTTTTCACACTGGACACTCCCAATTTCTTACTTACAGAAATTATGTAAAGCCATTTATTTTAGTGGACTGAAAATGTCACGTGTTTATATATTTTTTAAATGTAGCACCTTTTATTCTAGCATTTTTCACTTACAAATGTGGTTTTTCATGATGTGGGTTAGCACTGGACTGCAACTTTAAAACTTTAAAATTTAATGTTTGTTTTGTGAAAATATTTGAAATGTCAATAAAGTGGACATACTGCAGCAACTTTGAATTGTATTTCACCCGTCAATAAATATGATAACTGCACTTCTTGATTCTTTAGCGTTACTGTGTGCTGTGCTCTACCTTTTGGATTTTAAGCATGCCTAATTGTAAAGTAATCTATCTACCTAATGTTATTAATGCCTGGAATTTCACCCCTGCCTGAGTGAACGCTTAAATGACAACTTTATGCCCCCTGGGCAGAATCTGGTATATTATATAGATATATGATACATATATTTAATGAAATATAGGATTCAGTTTTGCACAGTGTCACCTAGAAAATCCTTTGGATTAGAGGCCATTGTGCCAATTCCCACTAATTGTTTTAATGTTCATGAGAAAATAAGCATGACTTGATAATAACAGTTTCACTGTTTTAAATTAGATTACAATAAAATGTACCTCGGGCCATTGCTTCTATTACATAAACAAGTCAAAAGCAATTGACTAAACATGTCAGGACCACCTATTTTGTGTATTTCTGGGCGGATAAATTTAACTGCTAGAAGAATTAATTGTGGTTAATTTTACCACTATTCTCTAAATGATTACATTATTTTCTGTAAATGAACCACATTTCCTTAAATGCAGACCTCACAAAATAAAAGAAATGGGCAAAACATCTTTACTGCAAGATTTACTTGCTTTATTTAATCCTTCTTGAAAAACAGGGCAACTACACCAACAATAGTTCAGCTTTTCCCTTGTTTAATCAATGTCACAGTTGGTATTAAGCAATCAATATATGGTATTCATCCCCACATTTAATTCATTATTAATTCTAATACTGTTTTTACACCGAACATACACTGTGTAAGGCAAATACTATAAATCACTGCAGAAGTAGGAATACTAGACTATCTAGTGAAATTGTTCATTGCATACATTTAAAAAAGGAAAAAAAGCAATAAATTAAAAGGCAATTTTTTCCACCACGTTTAATGGTTAGCTCTCAATTCAAGGCATTAAATAATTAAAATCCCTAACAAAAAAAAAAAAGATTAGTTAATGCTTCATTATGTTTATCTTAAATTCAGCACAGTATTATTTTTTACACCTCAGAAAATCCTAAATACATGACATAATGCACAGAGCAATTATTATTTATCTCATTCACTGAAATATAATAGCACTTGGATGGATTTGTATTATTTTTTGCCAGCAACGCACAATTATGGAACTTCATAATTCTTATTTTGTGAGTCCCAACATAACTTTACTTAAATCCCAGTTTCCTTGCAACTGAATCATCTACTGCTTTTGGCAATAACTCCTCCTCTTTGCAGTTTGCAAAACACTTTCCAGAGACCCCCTCTGCATCTGGAGAACAGGCTAAATAAATGGAAGACTGGGCACCTTCTAGTGGGGTTTTAAAGAACGCCCAAGATGCTAAATTGAATAGAGGCTTGGCAAGCAAAGGAATATTAATATGCCTACCAAGGTTTGTTCTAACTATTCCCGGAGTTAGAGCATTTACAGTTACTCCGGTTTCTTCCAAGTGTTTTGCCAGTTCATAACTGAATAACAAATTGGCAAGCTTACTCCTGCTGTAGGCAAAGCTTTTGTTATAACTCTGCTCGCTGTTTAGGTCATCAAAGTTGATCTCCCCGTATTTGTAAAGCTTGGAAGACACCACCACAATCCTGCTGGGGGCAGATTTATTTAGGAGATCAAGGAGAAGGTGGGTCAGAAGGAAATGTCCCAAATGGTTAACGCCTAACTGCATCTCAAACCCATCTTCTGTTTTTGTATATGGGCACTGGCAGATTCCAGCATTGTTTATGAGAACATCTAATCTTGATGTTCTTCCTGCAGAAACAAAATCAAATGAAACATTAGTTATATATGACATCTAAACTTGTACATATCCAGGTGTTTAAGAATGGTAAAATGCGCGTTCTTTAATTTACCAAAATAAACGCTTTTAGGGCATGTTTAACTCAGTATCTTAGAAAATAAAGTTGTATACACATATTTTTGACAGGTACGGTCCTGTATGTAATTTAATCAGACTACATTTTAGTCTACTACTAGTATACTATTTTTCAGTAACAATAACATGTGGTCAGCTCGACACAGTAGTAATAGTAAAATAACTCAATTTGTCATTCAAGCACTGTACCTTGACAACTTCCTCACAGAAACTGTGAACAGATTTTAAGGACATCAAATTCAGATGTTTGATAACTACTTCCCCCTGCTCTAGGCCTGCCTCCTGACGCAGTTCCCTGGCTGCTTCCTCGGCCCTCTGCTAGTCTCGACATGCCATGATCACATGAGCCTCAAGCTTCAATAACTCGACTGCTGTGGTCTTGCCGATCCCGCTGTTGGCTCCAGTCACAATAACAGTCTTGCCACGCATCAACCCAACAGAATAACGTATAATTTGAGTAGAACCTCTGGAGAAGTACTGGCGAGCTAAGAGAAGAACTCCGCCGCCCAATAAAGCGCAATATAAGCACCGCTGTGGACATCAATACGCGAAATTAATGTTAACCAGGACCTAGCTGGAAGCAAGCCAGACAGTATGTCAACAAAACAAAACAAAAAAAACAACAATAATAATAATAATAATAATAATAATAATAATAATAATAATAATAATAATAATAATACTGAGAAAAATTACAAGTCCCGAAAGCCTTTGCAAAAAAGAGGCTGGCCCAGAGCAGGGTGGAGTAGTTATCGGGAGCTAGCGTCCTTAAAAACTGTCATAAACATTATATATTTCAAAACTCACATACTCGTCTAACTAAGTATATGTAATAGATATATTTAGATGCCTCTGCTGAAGTTACCATTTCGAATGCTATACATGCAAATTAGTTTAGTGTGAAATCGGTTTTGCACTGGCGTTATTCCAAAAATGTAACTATTTTCTAGAAATAACATTGAGTAGGATATTTTTTAGTGCACATTGTAATAAGAAAGATGTATGCCAGCACAAGCACAGGGATATCCAAACTATAAGCCATTTAAAGTTGTAATGATACATGTCATATGAAGGTGGGAAATGTTGGTTTTTGAACTAGGGCTGGGACCTAATCAAAACTTTGACAACCCGCTAATCGCATTTAACAAAACTGTATTTAATACCATTTTCTTTTTATGAGTAGAAGAAATAAGATACTTACAAAAAAAAGAAAAAGCCATTAATACAGTTTTGTTAAGCAGTTTGTCAAAGTTTTGATTTGGTCCGGGCCCAGGTACTATTCAGTTTTGCATTGCTCCAACACTATAATACTCTCCTATAATCCAGGGGGGTGCTTTCAAGCCTCCTGGAGTCTATCAACCTCATATTTTAAGATTAATCCCTGGATAAATACAGATAGGTTGGTGCAATACAGGATGATTCCCCAGTGCTCTAAAATGGTTAAAAAATCTAATCCTGGTTTATCCCGGTGGGGTATTGGTTATAGACATAATAATAATAATAATATTTTTTATTTTTATATAGTGCCTTTCATAGTGGCCCACCATCACAAAGTGCTTTACAGAGGTAGACTGTGAACTGTGCATTATATGCCGAGTCCCTTACAATAGGACATTGATTTAACATCTCATCTGCAGGATGGAGCACAGGGAGGTTAAGTGACTTGCTCAGGGTCACACAGTGAGTCAGTCAGTGGCAGAGGTAGGATATAAACCAGTGACCTTCTGGCTACAAGCAGAGGACTTTAACCACTGGACCACACTGCCTCCAAAATATGTAGTCCTGCCACATATTTAATCACTTCCCAACAAGCTGGTATGAATGGTGCTTTCTCTATATTTGCATCATGGATATTTATCATCCATATGCGGATAAAATTGAAAACACATTAAAATGATATTTACCACACAGATTGTACTTCAAACCAGGTTTATTGCAGTAAAAGCATATAAGGAAAAAATAAAACTGACAGCAGTATTTATCCAGCACACATACTACAGAATACAGTACTGCACATAAACATCTGTTACATTCTTCACCAAAACACCACAATACAAAACTTGTAAAAATAAAGTGTTGAATACAAAACAGATTTTTAGATGTGGTTCAGCTGATGAGAAACTGTTTCAAAATATTTTATAAGAAACGTAAGGGTGTGTTTTGTTTAAATAACGTCTTTACACAATTCATTAAGGTCTAAAACTACAGCATGTGGACATAGAAGGCCCAATCCTTGATGTAGTCACAATAACAAAAAGCACCCCCCCACCCCCACCACCAGTTTTTAACTTTAAAGTATTTATTCCCAGTTTGTTAAAAACATAATTAAACAAACTATGGAATATTTTTACAACTTTTATCATATCCTAATTTTGTTTAAATGCAAATTATTATTATTTCTTTCACATTATAAAAAAAATTGAAAGGGGCAAGTCAACTGCACATTAACACATGATGCATACATACATCCTTAAAATGTACAATTTGCATTTGCTAACAAGAAATTGCAGGCAAACTATCTGTTTTGCTTTTTCACCAACAGAAGTCATTTCTTTTCATGGTATAAAAAGGCCAACAGTACAACATACCACCATGCACTGAAATCTGTATCACCCTGCTGATAATAATTCACTTCCAACTAAAGCATTATGAGGTAAGCTTCACTCAGTTTACTAAATTGGGCTGCAAAGAAAAGTTAAGTAGTGCAGCAAGAAATTAACAAACTGTAATGTATTCTAGACAATAAAAAAAACTTTAAAAAAAAAATGAAATTAATTGAAATCAGTTTGTCTTTTCCTTTGCTGCATGTATAGCAGACTAGTAAGTAAGTATGTTACTTACTAGTATGTTAACCAAAATGTCAGGGGGATAAAATGAAATTTAAAAGCAACACCCGCATAGGAATAGGAAATTCCCACAGAAAGACAGCTGTTTTCCCATTTAAAACCAGTAGAGAATATAATTGCAGCTTCTACCAATCTGTGAATCATTAACCTACACCCTTGGTCTGTTACTTCTTCTTAGGACTCTCCTCTTTAAGCTTGCCCTTGTTGTACTTCTGACCAATTCCATAAGGCACATGTGCAGCAATGGTACCCAGCTGTTGAGCACCCTCAATGTGGAACATTTGATCATCAAAGAAGATATGAGGGCGGATCTTTTCCAGAAGTGGCCCCTTGGGGGCCCCAGCCAGGAAAAGTGCCTCATCAATCTCCAAGCCCCAACTCCTCAGGGTCTTCAGAGCTCTGGCCCCTGAACTTGCAGCACTTCTTGCAGTCACTAGGTAGGTCCTGATTGGGCAGTCCATACGCTCATTTTTTGCGTAGAATTTACGCTGGAGTTTTCCCAGAGCCTCCAAAAAGCATTTCAGGGGACCCTGAAAAAAATGAAAAGTTCAAAAGCATATATATATATACACACACAATAGCAAAATAGGGATGATTAACAATTTTACTGTTTCCGACTGGGACAAAAAATTAAGGCTAAAACCATTTTTCCTGGGATGTCTGGTAACCCTAATGTAGTTCCTAAAGACATTTTTAGTTTTTTGCTGTACTTGTTTCCTCAGAAAATGAACTAAACAATGTGCAAAATGTTTACTTCCTAGTCAGGTTACCTTGTATATTTAGTTTCCTATGTGCAAAAAGACAGAGCAGTTGTTCACATTGATGTTTAGCAAGCAAACCAAACTTGGTCTGGTTCAACCCCAGTTAGACCATTATACAGGTCTAAACACATAAGCCAATTAAGTGCCTTAACAAGACCCACTTACTGGTTTATTTTAGACCCGTTTGAAACCAGTCAATGAACTATGAAACCAGTCTATGTTGATATATAAACCAGTTTATGTTGCAATGTTGAAACTGACCCAATGTGTTCACTGTTGTTGAATTAAAATAAATGTACTCTACCTGTGCCAGAGGTTTGTTCTCAAATTTTTTCTCGTGTTCAAAAAATGTGTCTAATCCATGTTCCTTCACAATTTGTTCTGATTCATCAGAGAAGAGAACAGCATCCCCATCAAAAGCAATCCTCAGCTGATCATCACGCAGTTGGATTTCTTTTTCAACATTGAACATGGCAGCAGCTGCAATACCTGGAGAAAAGGAGATACACTGTTACTCTTCATGAGGCCATTTGCCAGCCATTCCACCATGGATTCTGGCCTTGTCTATCTCAGAAGCTGAGCAATGATTGGCAACTGCCATAGTCTCTGTACTTGGAGGGTGCTGATACAATTGTTGGGAAGTAGGGGGCAGATTTCAACCAATACCCCAAGAATGGTGTTAGTGTGCTGTACTCCACATAAAACATTAGTGGAAATTATAAAAGTTAACTAATTACTTCAGTGGCGATTGTAAACGGACGGTTAATTGTGAAACAGTTTTGAGCTGCGTTACTACATATTGTGGGTGTAATCACATAGCCTCCTCTCCTGAGGCATTTCCTTCCTTTGCTTCACAGATGGGTGTGGGTTGCCAATGCAAAATACAGAAAGACCAATATTTGAGGACAGTCTATAAATGATTCAGACCCCTCAACATGAACCAATCACTCTTTGCTTTTGCTGTTTTCACATTCAGATGCTTCTGACAGGAGATGCGAATAACAATGGTAACATTTAAGCAGGGACATAGTTGGGTGCAGACAACTAGCAGTCATGTAAATGGTTAATTAATAAATGAAATTTAAATGGTTTTACTTTAATTGATGAGGAAAGTACAGCTAGATGGTACATTTAGTGGCAGTGAAGTGGCTAAAGTGGCTGCTCAATTGCATAGGTCACTATTTGCTGCTTGTGCATTACAACAAATCTTTTGTGGTTTAGCTGTGCAAAGGTCTGTCAGACTATTTCCAGTTTACACTGTAAGCAATATACTTTTAGGTGTATTTCAATAACATGGCTTTTTATGATGAAGATGAATAACATTAACAACAACATTACCACCACCATTGTATTGGTTTCCGAAAAGATTGTAAATGATACCCTTTAACAGATCTTTCCTGAGGAATACTGCAAAAGGATACTTCAACCTGACACTTTTTGCATACCTTCTTCTATCGCCTCCTGTACTTTTTCAGAATCATTTGAGAGGTAGAGGTTGGTAAGGTAAGCCTTCAGGTAACCAATGGGGCTTTTTCCACCAGTCATACAGAATCTCTCAATTGTTAAATCTATAATAGACAAAACAAAGATAAATTAGTGTCAGCAACAACATATGCTAAAATGACTACATTCTGTTGATGTGGTTTATATGAGAAACAAAACAGGATGGCTGAAGTCAATATGGCTGATTTTTAAATTGTACCAAATACTGATGATTAGTAAAACATTTTCCCCATCACATTTTATTCATAGCCAAATTCACATGGAAAACACTTCAGCAAGTCCCTCTGTCTTCTAAGACCATATATTAACCCCCCTCCATTGTTAGTAAAAGGCCATTTTAGAAGGTGGGGGTTGGGCATGACTCAATAAAGAAGAATAAATAAAGAAGAACCACATTATCTTCCCATTAATAAATTCTTACTCCTGTTATATTTGCTGTCAATATATTTGATTTGATTTATTCTATTGCTTAAGAAGAAGAAGAAGAAGAAGAAGAAGAAGAAGAAGATGATATATCATTATGCAGCAGTTAGAAAGGTTGAAATTTATAGCATCTATCAATACTGTATGTGTTGGCCACTCCCTGGAAAAGGATATAAAAGAAACTCTCATGTTTGTCATGAACTATCTAGACTGACATTCCTTCTAATGCTGAGTATTAAGTTTAAGGACCAAAACAGAAGCACATTTGTTTTGATTACATAAAAGGAAACTCTCTTGACAACAGCTTGTGAGCAAATATATCAGTCACATCTTCAGCCAAAGTAATCAGCTGCTACAGAATGTGTTTGTTGCCATGCAAGCATCTTATAGTCTTTATAAATATTTAGCTGCTTGTGCACCTTCACCTTGTGTGTTACCTGTACCATATTTTGTGAAAAAGGTGTGGTCCAGACTCACCTGATTAGCACATTTATGACACTTGTTAAATAAGTGCAGATGTTGCTGCCATACTGGCTCCCTCCTAGGAGCTACACGATTGCCAAAAGCATAATATTTTAGGTTACTGAATATAGTTATACAGACCTTACCACACAGCTAAATAAGGAGCTGGCTCTAAGACTTAAGGTCTCCGTACACCGAACACGATGCGATTTGTTCTGTGATAAAATGCTACTTTCACACCAGTGGTGACAGGAACGCACGCAATGTGATAGGTGACTCTCCTCTGATTGTATTATCAGCTGAAAGAAATCACACTTATGATAGGTAAACGAATCATACACACCAGCTATATCCAGTTCCCTGGAAATGGACTGCCAGATATTCTTCCTCATTGCTGTGTCTTTATAATGTTTGTGTCCTTTATTGTACAGCTCCAGGTATTTTGATACTGCAAGAATAATTTTTCTTCCGCCATTGTTTACTGAAGGCGCACATGGGACGCTGTTCCTCATTTGTCAGTTCCCTAGCTGCTGCATGACAAAATGGCAAAAATAGACACCAATCCTATTTTTTCCACACCGCTTTAGTGTTGCTTCAGTGTCACCTGTCGCATCGCAGGCAGTGTGAACGGCTCGTATAAAAAATACATGTTTTTTTTTTTTTTTGTATGACACATTTGCTTACCGCATTGCATCTGGTGTTTAGAGGCCTTTAGTCTTTTACTACAACAGGAAAATGTTCAGTCTGGAGAATTAATCAGGTCTATGTTGCAACACAAAAAGCTACTGTTTATATTATTATTAGTTTATTTAGCAGACACCTTTATCCAAGGCGACTTACAGAGACTAGGGTGTGTGAACTATGCATCAGCTGCAGAGTCACTTACAACTACGTCTCACCCGAAAGATGGAGCAGAAGGAGGTTAAGTGACTTGCTCAGGGTCACACAGTGGATGAGGTGGGATTTGAACCGGGGACCTCCTGGTTACAAGCCCTTTTCTTTAACCACTGGACCACGCAGCCTCTCATATTAACTGAACAGACCCACCCAAGGGATTTATTCTTTGATTTATATACATACCGTAATGGTTGATGCAGTTAATGAGCCGCACTCCAACCTGGGCGTGGTTGTTAGTCATCAGAACAATATCAAACAATTCCTCGCTATCAGGATACAGTTCCCGTAAGCGGGCGTTAACTGTCATTATTGCCTGTGAAAAAGACAAAAGCATACCATGTGAAGGAGTTAAACCTTTTAAACCTTGTTAAAAAAATGCAATTATGCTGTTTGTTGTTTTCCTTCCAAAATGTAATAAATCTGGCCAATTTATATAATCCCTTTAGATTCCTAATTAAGATGTAAAGTGCAGTGCAGTACTGTTCATATTAATGGTGCATTTATACCTCCCACTAGCTTTAGTGCTATTTTCCTGCACTGTATTTTTTCATGCTAGCAGTTTTTAATTTTTATGGAGATCAATAAAGGAAAGGTTACTTACCAATGCTTTTGATATGACTGTACAGTTAGTTTATGTGGACTTTCAGTTCCTACTCATCAATCACAGTATTCAGATTACACCTTTTTGCAGTACAAAAATAGACTTGTATAGTCCTAGATATCATTTTACATGAAACATGTAAGTTGTCATGCATTCAACACAGTGCCCTGCTGGCATGTTAGGGAATCACTGTTGAAGGTGTACAATGGGACGGTGTGTTTTTCCTTTGTTCCAAAAACAACAAACATGCCATACTAGGTCGACTTCTGACAAGTCTTGATAACCATATATGGGCGTGAACTGGAGAGACTTTGGGAATGCATTCATGGTTTAAATTAAACAACTTTTTAAAGAACTAATCCCAATTTTAACAAAAGAAAGTGCTGAACTAAGATCTGTAAAAATCGAGGTCTTTCTATTCTATTCACCTGCTGACACTGCACATTTGCAGCTTAATAAAAGTTACAAATATGCCAGTGTCAGTTTGAGCATTTAGACGGATGTAAAAGATAATACAAGTACACAGCAAGAATCACAAAATGAATGCTATGTAAGATATCAATGAAGTATAGGAAGCACATAACTTTCCTAGTCCTGGCTGTACCAACCTACCTTTACAAACGGAAAAGCTGCTCCTGGCATCAGGGGCTCATTTTCGTGCTCTAGTTGGTACGCCACATATTTTTCCAAACCTTCATCTTCGTAGAATTGTCTTTCTTTGACCATATTGAACAGTGTCCGTGAAGATACAGCGATCGTGACAGCATTTTGGGGTTTGGGCTGTATTAGTAGGAGGAATTGGAACAAAACAAAGTGATACGTTACACTTTCCTTTAAAAAAAAATAAAGCAAACAAACAAAAAATATGTGCTATATATAATAACTTGATGTAGTTTAAACTTACAGGTCTGGGTCTCTTTGTAGACCCCAGGTTGTCATAGAAAGCCTTAGCCGCAGCCCAGTCGTGTTCGTCTTTCTGATTTTTGTTACTGACAACTTCATCATTTTTATTGACCTCCGTTGCTTTAATTTTGATCATTATTAAACTGGTCAATGCTTACAAAAACAATTGTAGACGTTTACTGTATAGCAAGATGACGCCAAACTAGTTGTGAAAATTGCGGAAATACTACTGTACATTCCTGAGAAAGGCGTCCTTCATCACCCACAATGCTGGCTGCTCAAAGTGGGCAGGTAGAAGCTGCGTTCAGCCACAAAGATTCTTGTAAATCTGAATAGATCTGTGACAAAGTTTGTTCTTCACGAACGTCTGAAAAAATGCATCTATTTTAGCTGACTGCTAATTTTTTACACTTAAGTGTAATATCAAGTACACCTTTGTAAACTTATTTTGCAAAGGTAGCATAATATTATTATTATTATTATTATTATTATTATTATTATTATTATTATTATTATTATTATTAGTGTAGGAAAGTGTCTATGTACTGTTGTGTGTGTGTATATATATATCAATTAGTTGATTAAGAATCTGTATAAATAGCCATTCGAAAAGACATGATTTTAATTAAGGCAAGAACAGCAAAAGTGTTAAGCAAAATGTTTTTTCCAATACTATAACAGCAAGAGAACATTCAAAGAGGAGGTTAAATGTCTAAGAGATACAAATGGCAAAATCATAGACGAAGAAACAAAATAGCAAATATATATTAAATTATTACTTTTCACAAGTTTTTACAAAGGAAGATACGGACAACATGCCACACAACCTGTTCCTATTCAGTTTTAAATAACTTTAGCATAACAGAGGCAGAAGTGTTAAAGGGACTAGGAGCTCTTAAAATAAACAAATCCCCTGGACTGGATGAGATCCTCCCAATAGTACTCAAAGAAATGAAATAAGTTATTTACAAAACGCTAACCAAGATCATGCAACAGTCTCTTTACACAGGGGTTGTACAGACAGACTGGAGAATTGCAAAAGTAATACCGATCCACAAAAAGGGGGACAAAACCAAACCATAACTACAGACCAATAAGTATGACTTTTATTATATGTAAACTTATGGAAACTATAATAAGATCCAAAATGGAAAATTACCTATATGGTAACAGTATCCTGGGAGACAGTCAGCATGGTTTTAGGAAAGGGAGATCGTGTCTAACTAACCTGCTTGATTTTTTTGAGGATGCAACATCGACAATGGATAATTGCAAAGCATATGACATGGCTTATTTAGATTTCCAGAAAGCTTCTGACAAAGTCCAGCATAAAAGATTAATTCTCAAACTGAGCGCAGTAGGGATTCAAGGAAATGCATGCACATGGATTAGAGAGTGGTTAACAAGCAGAAAACAGAAAGTACTGATTAGAGGAGAAACCTCAAAATGGACTGAGGTAACCAGTGGAGTACCACAGGGATCAGTATTAGGTCCTCTGCTCTTCCTAATCTACATGAATGACTTAGATTATGGTATAGTAAGCAAACTTGTTAAATTTGCAGACAACACAAAAATAGGAGGAATGGCAAACAGCGTTGCAGCAACAAAGATCATTCAAAATGAACTAGACAGCATACAGAACTGGGCAAACGCATGGCAAATGACATTTAATAGAGAAAAGTGTAAGGTACTGCACGCATACAATAAAAATGTGCATTATAAGTACCATATGGGAGATGCTGAAATTGAAGAAGGAATCTATGAAAAAGACCTAGGAGTTTATGCTGACTCAGAAATGTCTTCATCTAGAAAATGTGGGGAAGCTATAAAAAAGGCCAACAAGATGCTCAGATATATTGTGAAAAGTGTTGAATTTAAATCAAGGGAAGAAATGTTAAAACTTTACAATGCCTTAGTAAGACCTCGTCTAGAATATTGTGTTCAGTCCTCCTGAACAGGATCATCTCACATCAGATTTGGTACGATGCTGCAATCAGGATCTTGTTTAGTCCGATTTAGCAGATGATCTACTTGTGGTGATTATCTTCTTGTACGCTGCAACCAGGATTAACAAGTGTACTCATTTTTGTCTAAACAAGTGGACTAAACCTGCTTAATCTGCTAGTTAGACGCATCAAGTGGACTAACTTTGGTACGCTGCAATCAACCCAATGTGTTTACAAATAATTTATGCTGTATTTTTATGTTTATTTTATCATTTTTTTGCAGCAGCAGTTACATACAAGTTTAGAGCACTCAGTTGTTAAGGTGTGTGAAAAGCATACTTTTTATGCTTTTTTTTTTTTTAGGTGGGTTGATTATTTAAAATGTGAGAGTGCTACTCCTCTGTGTTACTCTTGTTCAGTACATGATGTGTTTTAACATTTTGCGATTTCCAATAAAAAAAAAAAAAAGTATTTTGGAATCTGTGTGGTGTCATTATACATTGTTTATTTCTTTAAATATTTATTTTAAATCACTGTTTAAATCTTTACGTGTCATTACCGTAACAACCTGTCATTACCGTAACTGTAATGTCATTACCATAACAATAGTTATTTTAGTAAATAAAACTGTAGCAGCAGTGGAGGTTATATTAGCAGTGTTGTGGGGTTCCTATTTAAACAAACAGAAGAGCTTGGTATACTTTTAATCATTGCTAACATGTTTTGAATTAAAAAATGTCATTACAAAACCTAATGTAAGGGCCAAAACTAAGTTTAACCTATTTTTTGTTAGTCAATAAATATGAAAATCAAATTTTATCTTTTGAAAAATGAAATAAATAATGTTTTAATGCCAAATCAATTTGATGTATATTTGTCTTTATGCAACAGTTTTTAGTTGTGTTACGGTAATGACAGATTTTTTTATTTAATTCTTCTATATATTTTAGCATTTGCAGGCTCACACAGGTATTTAAGGTTCTCAAATGCAGCGGTTTATTAAGCCAGGACTTTGGTGACAGTTTATAAACTACTCGACCTAACGGTTTCGTAGTTTATGACGTCACATAAACCTCGATGGAATTATATAAGCAATAAGACACGACAGGGTGTTGGTTGTGCTAGAATAACCGCACGGCCAGTAAGCACTTGGAAGTGAGGTTATTCTAGCACAACCAACACCCTGGAGTATATTATTGCGCTTATAAAATCGGTTACTAGTTTTTAAAAATAAAGATATACACACATTTCTATTTAAAAATGAATATAAGTTAATTTTTTCCTAAATATATTACTACTACGCTAGGAAAAATAGTTCCAATAAATGTAATAGTTCCAATGAATTTAATAGATAAACAAATTATTTTTAAAAAATAAATTAAATAAATTATCAGAATATTTTCAGTATTTTTCTCATGAAGTTGACTGTACCAGGGAATGTACAGTTTTCTAAATTAAATGGCTGGTTACACAGTTGGACAGATTGTGCAGTAGGCGGCACTGTTTGTTGAGTAGGGGAGTTTGTTTCTGCCTTTTGTTCACGAGTTGACGATGGTACTCCAGAGAGGATGTAACTCCAGGACTTCCTGTCTTTTGCAGCTGGTGCCCAATAGCTTCTTAAACTACCTTATAAAATGGGTTGGGAGATATCTGCATCCTGAGTACTGATGACTTAAGTTTGTTTAAGTCTGTTTGAGATACAGCAGGGTGATGTTGTGAATTGTCTTTTTGTTGTCGCGTTTTCAGGACAGAAATTAAGACGCTTTTTGCTGTTTTATCTGATATTAGGTTTATAGATCGTCCAATTGTGGGAGAATTAAAAAAACGATTCAGGCCAGCTCACAAGCCTGTGTAGCTGGTAACTGAATACTGGGTGCCAGCTAGTGTAACCACTTCTTTTATTTCAGTCTTAGATGCAGTTTTCCAGTCCATATTATTTTTTGTTTGTGTTGACCAATCATTTAAAACGGACACAGCCTATTGGGGAAAAATGGCGTCCAATTCAAAATTAATTATTTAAATGTTCTTAAACACTCTGCACAATAATATCCGTTTGTAAAAAGTCTTAGTTGCTGGGACTTGTTTTTACCTGTTGGTTGTACTGTAATAATTCAATGGCTTGGAATGCCTATCAGCCAATCAGGATGCAGATATCTCCAAATCAATTTAATAATTTCCTGTAACTCACTGAAGCCCATCTATTATTCTCTCTCTCTCTCTCTCTCT
Source organism: Acipenser ruthenus (assembly GCF_902713425.1). NCBI lineage: Eukaryota > Metazoa > Chordata > Actinopteri > Acipenseriformes > Acipenseridae > Acipenser > Acipenser ruthenus. The sequence goes on along the minus strand of NC_081194.1, from coordinate 68,180,762 downwards.
CTCTCTCTCTCTCTCTCTCTCTCTCTCTCTATATATATATATATATATATATATATATATATATATATATATATATATATATATATATACAGACGTGCTCAAATTTGTTGGTACCCTTACAGCTCATTGAAATAATGCTTCATTCCTCCTGAAAAGTGATGAAATTAAAAGCTATTTTATCATGTATACTTGCATGCCTTTGGTATGTCATAGAATAAAGCAAAGAAGCTGTGAAAAGAGATGAATTATTGCTTATTCTACAAAGATATTCTAAAATGGCCTGGACACATTTGTTGGTACCCCTTAGAAAAGATAATAAAGAATTGGATTACAGTGATATTTCAAACTAATTAGTTTCTTTAATTAGTATCACACATGTCTCCAATCTTGTAATCAGTCATTCAGCCTATTTAAATGGAGAAAAGTAGTCACTGTGCTGTTTGGTATCATTGTGTGCACCACACTGAACATGGACCAGAGAAAGCAAAGGAGAGAGTTGTCTGAGGAGCTCAGAAAGAAAATAATAGACAAGCATGGTAAAGGTAAAGGCTACAAGACCATCTCCAAGCAGCTTGATGTTCCTGTGACAACAATTGCAAATATTATTAAGAAATTTAAGGTCCATGGAACTGTAGCCAACCTCCCTGGGCGCGGCCGCAAGAGGAAAATCGACCCCAGATTGAACAGAAGGATAGTGCGAATGGTAGAAAAAGAACCAAGGATAACTGCCAAAGAGATACAAGCTGAACTCCAAGGTGAAGGTACGTCAGTTTCTGATCGCACCATCCGTCGCTTTTTGAGCGAAAGTGGGCTCCATGGAAGAAGACCCAGGAGGATTCCACTTTTGACAGAAAAACATAAAAAAGCCAGACTGGAATTTGCTAAAATGCATATTAACAAGACACAATCCTTCTGGGAGAATGTCCTTTGGACAGATGAGTCAAAACTGGAGCTTTTTGGCAAGTCACATCAGCTCTATGTTCACAGACGAAAAAATGAAGCTTTCGAAGAAAAGAACACCATACCTACAGTGAAACATGGAGGAGGCTTGGTTATGTTTTGGGGCTGCTTTGCTGCGCCTGGCACAGGGTGCCTTGAATCTGTGCAGGGCACAATGAAATCTCAAGACTATCAAGGCATTCTGGAGCGAAACGTACTGCCCAGTATCAGAAAGCTCTGTCTCAGTCGCAGGTCATGGGTCCTGCCACAGGATAATGACCCAAAACACACAGCTAAAAGCACCCAAGACTGGATAAGAACAAAACATTGGACTATTCTGAAGTGGCCTTCTATGAGTCCTGATCTGAATCCTATCGAACATCTATGGAAAGAGCTGAAACTTGCAGTCTGGAGAAGGCACCCATCAAACCTGAGACAGCTGGAGCAGTTTGCTCAGGAAGAGTGGGCCAAACTACCTGTTTACAGGTGCAGAAGTCTCATTGAGAGCTACAGAAAACTTTTGATTGCAGTGATTGCCTCTAAAGGTTGTGCAACAAAATATTAGGTTAGCGGTCCCATCATTTTTGTCCATGCCATTTTCATTTGTTTTATTATTTACAATATTATGTTGAATAAAAAATCAAAAGCAAAGTCTGATTTCTATTAAATATGGAATAAACAATGGTGGATGCCAATTACTTTTGTCAGTTTCAAGTTATTTCAGAGAAAATTGTGCATTCTTTGTTTTTTGTGGAGGGGTACCAACAAATTTGAGCACGTCTGTATATATATATATGGTAACGATCTTGGGAGAGCTGGCAGACCCTTTAAGATTCCCGGAGGACCCCGTGATGGACAGATGGCAGAAGCGCCGATTGGACGAGGCGAGGGCTGTTACGAGGGTTTCGCCAGCTGGATTCTCGGAAAGGAGAGGGGGCAGGATGAAATATAAGGACTGCAAGGCGCTGACGAGGAGGAGGAGATGACAGGCAAACTGACAAAGAGAGAGAGAGAACACAGAGGACAAGGAGATAGAAAGAGTGACTACTGACTGTTAAGCATACCCATCCACGGATAAACTGCTGAGGAAAAGCGAGAGAGAGAGAGAGAGAGAGAGAGGGAGGGAGGGAACAACTGCTGGAAGGAACACAGGGGGTGACTGGTAGTGGAAGGAGACCGGACTGGAGTCCGAGTAGACAAGTCGAGGGGAACGGCATCCGGAGTTCCTGTGTCTGTGTGTGTTTGTAACACTTCCCTCCCCTTCTTTCCTATCATAATTATTCTACATAAACACAGACTGTTACCCCCTTTCCCAATTGCTCTGGTCTCAGCCTGACTCAGGACCCTACCCAAGAAAACGCTACAATATGTTAGGACCCGAACCTGAAATAAGCCTCAATCTAGATCAGGTTGGGTTAATTAAAATTTTTAGAACCCCAAAATCTTTTGTGTTCGGGGAACACGATCTGAAGAAGATCATCCGAAGACACACCCTAAATCAAGCAGTGAGCAGCAAAGTCACAGTGTATGTCAGTCTTCTAATTAAAGCTAGTGCCACATTAGCTGTGCAATACATACATAACACATCAAATAGCAACCTAAATATACTACATTTGTTTAATTCTAACAAATTATAACATTAATAAAATAATCTGAATAGTGCAACTGGTCCAGAATGCTGCTGTTGCAAGAATACTGACAAGTACAAAACAAACTGAACATATTACATCTGTCTTGGAAAGTTTGCATTGTTTACCTTTCAAATATAAGGTTATTTTTAAGATTCTTCTGTTGACCTTCAACGCTGTCGAAGAACTGACCCTAAATATTTATCGGACGTGCTGTATCTCTACCTGTCAGCTGCGCTCTTCAGCTCAGAGCTGCTGGCTATTCCCTTGACCAGGTGTGTCACTCTGGGAGGTCGGAGTTTCTCCACTAGTGCTCCTAAACTTTGGAACTCGTTGCCACTAGATGTGACAGGCTCTCATTCTCATAAGAAATGTAAAGCATTGTTAAAAACACATTTGTTTTTCCTAGCTTTTGGTAATAAGGAAATGTTTTTATGTAAATCGTTTTGCAATGTTTGTAGTCATGACATTATTTTATTTTATTTTAGAATTATTGAATACAAATTCAATGTTTTGTGCTTTGGGACTACCTAACACTGTAGATGTACACATAATAATACAAGTGTATTGATTTTTTTTTATTATTTAAAAAGTGTTTTAATTCTTTTTTCTCCCTCACAATGACAAATAACTTAGAAATAGCCATTTTATAAGCGGTATAAACCACTTCGGGCTGTGCGGTTCCCAGTAAATATACACACTTCTGGGTGGTATAAGGCCCTTGGATTCGCCACACAGGCGTACGTATAATCACCACCTAGGCGTACGTATATTTCATGGGAACCGCATGGCCCATCGTGGTTTATACCTAACATACAGTATATGAGAGAGTTTGAGTTCACAGCATTTACATAGTACAGGTATAAACAGGATCTCCTACTATTTAGAATGGCTGTAAAATAGTTTACACTGTAAAGTTAGCAAGTTAAATGTACTAAAAACAAAACTTGGTTTAAACAATATGTACTATTGGCCTAGCGTTTTTTTTTTGTTTTTTTTTTAATAGGTAAACTGCAGGGAAAAAAAATGTAAAGCACAGTCCCAGAAAAACAACTGTATGTTGACAGAAAACCTGCCTACAGAGCATGTCAGTAATTGTCAAGGGGACTGAAAGACAGAAGCTTTAAGGCAATGCAAAAGAAGTACAGTGAAACTACTTTATAATTAACAGCAGTGTGTAGTTCTCTGGTGAAAAGCACCTTCTTTCAACTTGTTAAAAATACATTACCCAGATGTGTACTCTCTGTTGTCAGCTAAGAGTAAAAAGCAGAAATGTATAAACAAAAATACATATGATTTCATACAATAAACTGACCACTATAACAACATATCATGAAAGTATATTTTATGACCAGTGACATATCAGGAATGTCCAATGTACCAACTGTAGGAATGATACTATGGCCTGGGACTAAAGATGTATTTTACTTGGCAACTACTCTGTAAACTCGTGGTTTATTTTTCTAAGAACTTGGCAGTGAGAAAATGAGGAATTGTTTAATAAAACGAGGACTGGAAGGCAAATCTACAAGAAAGGATCCAGGTTTTAGCAGCTACAGTTAACTGAAATGGACACCACACAGATAATGCAAATAAACATTGCTGAAGGCGTTAAAGATGGCAAATTGAAACCTACTATTTGATTTAAACATTGGGAGCTACTCAAATCTGGAAACTTTATTTCCCATGTGATAACAATACATATTTCACCCATTATAAAATAATTATTTCAACTTGCAACATAAGTCTTAAGTTTGTACAGCCCTTTTCCATCCACGCCCTTTGTTTTACTTTAAATGCTATGATTTGTACAGTACAACTGTAAGAAGAAAAATTGCAGTCTGTCTCAGGTGTTTCAACCCAATTACCCACAATGTCCGCTCAGTAGATGGCCACTACTGAAAGATATCTTGTCCTTATCTAGGGAAATCAAAGGTCTGAGAAATTCAATGGAGTTAGGTCTCAATAAAATGAGATTACAGTACCATTAATATAAACCAACAGTGTCTGTACGTATATATGTTATTATGTTTGATTTTCTCAGTTAAAATAATCTAATTCAGATGATGTTCACATGATGTTCAAGATGTTGGCTTATAACAACAACCTATATTCAACAGATTCAAATCAACTGAGTAGCTGCATGGTTAGAAGAAGAAGATACAGGTACAGTACAGTATAAAATCTGACATAATCTGACATAAAATTGGTGTCGATTCAAAACCAGCTATCTATAAATGGTTACTATTCACTGAATATGCAATATCTGTATTCCCATAAATCCCAGGTCCTTGTAAGATGATCCTGGTTTGCTAGGTACTTGCCACTGTTGATTATAGTGATTTGATTTCCTTAACATTTGTCTTTACTAAACTACTATTGTCATATATCAGTAAGTTTTCTCCAAAGTACATATTTGATGGAGAGGCAGGCCAATTGAAATACACACCTGCCTCTGCAAGGTTTCCTATACTTTGAGGTAAGCTGCATTGTTATTATTATTATTTTTCACAGTACTATTTTAAGTGTTAATCAAGAAATCATTATGTAGCATTGATTTTGGCATTTTCAAGTGGTTGTTATGCCTATTTCGTTATTAAATAATCGTCCTAATGTGATTTCCTTAATTATGTTGATTTACGAAATAATGTTCTTAACGAGCAGGGCTTCTTGCGACTATTTAGTTTGTTTGCGTGGGAATTTAAAAGCAAATCCGTGTTAATTGTCATAATTGATCAGGAGTTAATTTGCACTTGGAAAAAGGGTTTTAATTAATGAAAGAGTATATAACTCACCTTGAAAGAGACATTTAACAGACCGTGGCTGTGATGCCGACGATACAGAGAGAGAGAGTGTACAGCCTGGACCAGGCTTCATTTCTTACAGACTACCTCAACAATTCAATAGTTTTAATTATGAAAATATTTTAGCCCTTTCTATACTTGTGGCTATGAATTAGATTTATTCACTTATTTTCACCATGTGTAATCTTACATAACATTTGTTGTATTGCTAAAATGATATACTGTTATTTGCACCCAGTGACTACAAAGAAATTATCAATACAACTGTAACCTATTTGAATTCTGCATATGTACATTATATGACAGCTGCCATCTACTGTAGATTTTATTTGAATTATACAATTTAAATCTTGATATAGAAAACGGCATATTAGATATTACAATAAAGTTTCCTTAGGTGATTGTGGATTTGCTTTCAACACCAGTGTCTTATCCACACAAAAACAGGTGTCAAGGACACACAGTGATACACTAGGAATGTGATCGAGATCATTGACATGGATTTTGCCTAGACGTATTTGTAATGTTGTCAGACTCCCCACAAAATTTATGTACAATGTACACTTTCACCTTCACACATTTGTATGCATATAAAATGTTCTAATCATGTTGCATTTATTTATCACGGAGGAGAGATAGAGACAGACAGATAGAGGGCGAAAGTGTATAAGGAAAAGCAGATAATAATTGTAATAAACTATTTTTATTTGACTCCCAGTTTTCTTCCCTCAAAATGTAATTTATTAATTATTGCTGTACCACAAATAAACGGCTTGAGCCTTAATCTACTCATGGTTGCAGTCTCATTTCTGTCCAAAAAGAACCCGAAATACTTACAAAATTAGATGTCATAAGAAAATGAATTCCAACCAATATACATTGATGGCTTAGCAGTGGTCGGCAAATTGAGACCCGCAGGCCAAATCCGTCCCATGGACGGATGCCTCCTGGCAGGGCTGTATCAAGGGCTGAGCGAGAGCGGAACTTCATTTTAATAATACCGCAAGGGGGCTGTCATGGGGGATTCTCTGAATGACCTTCATATATTTCTTGCGAGTAAGCAGAAAAGTAAGTGTTTTGCAATATCGATTCCAAAGTACAGTAATTGTGATGATACATTAATGACTCGCTATGGTTACTGGAATCCTCAGATCATTGATAGACAGGAATGCAGAATAACATAAAACACAATTCAAAAGTAGTATACATTTTTTTTAAATGCTTCATTGCGTTATTATTAGAAAAATTGCACTTTCGTTCTGCGATTAGCTTTAGAACGCCAGGTGTGATAGTCTTGATGGCGATACGTAGGCAGTCCTCCAAATATTCTAGTGTCAGCCTGTTTCGTGCATCTGTTTTTAATATTGCATTCATTGTGGAATAAGCCGCTTCACATGTGTAAGTAGATCCAGACATGGAGAGCACAAATAGAGCCAGCGGTGGCTGTCTGGACATATATAGACAGACCAGAATGATTCCAGATTTGCTTTGTTAATTAATTCAGTTTTCAGCAAAGACAATGCCTGCAAATATACTACTAGTTGCCAGTCAATTGCGGAAAGCACGTACCTGGGAATGCTGAAGTTGTAAAAGCGAGCACTGAAATTGTCTTTCAGCTGTACAATAAAGTCTGTCATCGTTAGGAGTCATTTTGAGTAACGTTTCACTTACATAAGAACATAAGAAAGTTTACAAACGAGAGGAGGCCATTCGGCCCATCTTACTCGTTTGGTTGTTAGTAGCTTTTTGATCCCAGAATCTCATGAAGCAGCGTCTTGAAGGATCCCAGGGTGTCAGCTTCAACAACGTTACTGCGGAGTTGGTTCCAGACCCTCACAATTCTCTGTGTAAAAAAGTGCCTCCTATTTTCTGTTCTGAATGCACCTTTATCTAATCTCCATTTGTGACCCATGGTCCTTGTTTCTTTTTTTAGGTCGAAAAAGTCCCCTGGGTCGACATTGTCAATACCTTTTAGAATTTTGAATGCTTGAATCAGATCACCGCGTAGTCTTCTTTGTTCAAGATTGAATAGATTCAATTATTTTAGCCTGTCTGCATAAGACATGCCTTTTAAACCCGGGATAATTCTGGTCGCTCTTCTTTGCAATCTTTCTAGAGCAGCAATATCCTTTTTGTAAAGAGGTGACCAGAACTGAACACAATATTCTAGATGAGGTCTTACTAATGCATTGTAACATTTTAACATTACTTCCCTTGATTTAAATTCAACACTTTTCACAACATATCCAAGCGTCTTGTTGGCCTTTTTTATAGCTTCCCCACATTGTCTAGATGAAGACATAAACTCCTAGGTCTTTTTCATAGATTCCTTCTTTAATTTCAGTATCTCCCATATGGTACTTATAATGCACATTTATTTATTACAACATATCGGAATGTTACACTAAACTCATTTATGTCTTAATAGCTACAACACAGATGCTATATTATTTTACTAATATTTACTTGGAGATTACAAAGACATACTATCACAATTGTTACTTCAATTGTTACTTTTTTTCCTATTTGTTTTGTTTTTGACTGGCTTGACCAGCTTTTTTTTTTTTTTTTTTTTTTTTTTTATTGACGAGGCGGTGTGCCTTGTGATGTGCTGCAACACATTTTTTGGGTGGCTGCCCGCGGGTCATTTGGCCCGCCGTCAAATTTAATTACTGGCCAATTACGGTATTTTATTTTCTTTTTAACCAAAAAAAGATTGCAAAATGTACATTAAAACAGTTATATAGTATATAGTAAGTTGTGGTAACATATCAACCTGAATGAGTGTAAATGACTAATGGGGTTTAATTATTATTATTTTTTTAATATGTGCTGTCCGATGTTTACCCACAAATCATAAATCAGCATTTTATATGTGAAGTGTTCTAAATAAACGTACATTGTGCATGACAAAATGCACATTTTTAAATGAAGTTTAGACATTATACACAAAGTTGACATTTCCATTGTTGTTTCATTTGGCTGGTGCGAGAGCCTTCTCCCTGTACAGAAGTTTCCATAGCAGTGAATTATGCTTCCATTCCTTTTTCTTGATTTTATTAATTAACGAGTTCCCCTTATCAAGTCGTTGAGACAGGAAGTGATGTATATGACCTGCGACAATTAAGCTTTTTAACGAGAAATGTGTTAATTAACAACCTCATCGACTCAATTTCAAAGCATTAACAGATTGATTTAATTAACACATTTCGTTTGAAAATCACTTCCTACTAAAGCTCTCGTTACTATACAAGTTTGATACAATAACACTGTTTTTTGAAAATCCTGCCCTAACAAAACACATTGAAATATACTGTAACAACTAATAACGTTAGCAACCTTGTCATGTAAATACTGTATACAAGAAGAGGATTTCTCACACAAAATGAGTGTTATATTTTTATTGATTTGTTTAAAAAAAAAAAAAAAAAAAAAAACATTTGAAACCAAATTGCACAACCACAGTACTAAAAGACGTCTAATCAATCATGAATAAAACATAGCCGGTCTGCTGCATTTCACAAAGGAAATAATTATCTGGCCTCTCTTTATCCACTAACACATATTTTCCAGTTCTCTCTGTAAGGGACTGTTGTACCCACTTACATATTTTCATTAATATGTGTGGCTATGTAAGTGTTCTAAAATATTTAGGCAACCTTCCAAGAACAGTAAAGTCATGCTCAAGATATTTAAACAAATTAACAGTGCGCATGGTATCTACCGAAGTGATGATATGATCAATTGAGGCTCAGGGCTCATTAACCACTTGGCAATGACAGCCTGGTTCACAGCTTAGTTTTTCAAAAACACTTTTATTTAAAGTTTTTGTCATAATTTACACAACACGCTCAACAATGCATATGTTTGAAGCTTGTAAAGGAAAGGGGTTCAGTGACAAAACGTGAAAAACTAAAACAGAAGCACTTTAAATCTGGTGCTAAAAGAGCCAGTGTCTGTGATAAAAAGACATTTTGTTATCTCTGTGAAGCTGTATCAGAATATTAATTTCCCATAGCATTTTTTTAAATATAAGTTGTGCTTTTTCATTGTGTTTTTTTGTTTTTCTGTTTGCACCATTACAAAGTTTACACAGTAAAAAAAAAAAAAAGGATTAACATGACATGATAATATTAATGTAAAACTAGAAAGAAACAGCTCAGGTTGATAACACTCAACCTGCACATACGTTATTTGTTTCTTAATCTGATTTTTTTTTTTTTTTTTACAATTCTACAACAAACCTTGTTATAAATGCAGTCCAGTTACAGTATATCCCAACCACATATTAAGTATGCACATAACCATGTAGACATGAACCATAGCTATATACAACATCATTATGAAAAAGTTAACTAGAATGGACATGAACGGCATGATGGGTATATATATATATATCTTTATTTTTATATAGCACCTTTTATAGTGAACCACCATCACAAAGCGCTTTACTGTGAACTATGCATTATTCACTTGCAATAGGACACTGATTTAACATCTCATCTGCAGGATGGAGCAAAAGGAGGTTAAGTGACTTGCTCAGGGTCATACAGTGAGTCAGTCAGTGACAGAGGTGGGATTTGAACCAGTGACCTTCTGGTTACAAGCCCTGGACTTTAACCACTGGACCACACTGCCTCCTACAAAAATGCATTTTGTGTCGTTATTTGGAAATTGAGTCCGTTCTATAATGCATTGCATTGTATTTGTATGAACATATATAAATACAGACAGAAGACAATATAATAACGCAAGTCATTGATTGCCTAGGTCAGAAAAGCAATCTGCATTTCATTTATTTTTATTTTCAGCACCCAGCTGCTTTTCTTTTCTTGATTTATACAAAAACTTCAGACAGTTTTATAGTATTTTAACCATTTATCATTTACATCCTAGCATTCATTCTTTCAAAGAGAAAGTAATTGTATTTGTCTTTGAACACGTTCACACTTGCCCAGGGCCGCCTTTTCTCATGTGAATGCCCTAAAAAAGAAAAGGCAGCCCAGGGCCGGCAATACGGGATCGCTGTTTTGATGCAATATGGGACCAGGGCCAGCCTTTACATATGTATGAATGCAAAGCAGATTTAGGGCCGGCCTTTCTATCACATGACCAATGTGGTTTACGTAGCTCAGTAGACACTCCCATACTCTGATGCAGGCGAATATAGAAAGCTGAATGCTGAGCTAGGCAAGACAGCAGTGGATCAGTATTGAATGGTAATTATTTCTACATCACACAATTCATTATAAAAATATTACATTTAACAAAAATCTAGCGGGTTAACGTTCAGGTTGTTACTGTCACATAATATACGAGCTGCAGTGCATTAATAATTATGCTTAACTTGTCACAATTATCTTTTCTTCCTGTTATTTAGTAACTAAGCGACATATAAAAACTGCAGGATTGTGGATCTCAATAATGATCAATAATGCTGGCAACTTGGCCTAGTGTGGAGCAGCAGTGTGGAGTAGTGGTTAGGGCTGTGGACTCTTGACTGGAGGGTTGTGGGTTCAATCCCAGGTGGGGGACACTGCTGCTGTACCCTTGAGGAAGGTACTTTACCTAGATTGCTCCAGTAAAAACCCAACTGCATAAATGGGTAATTGTATGCAAAAATAATGTGATATCTTGTAACAATTGTAAGTCGCCCTAGATAAGGGTGTCTGCTAAGAAATAAATAATAATAGTCAGCCACCATTTTTTATTTTGCATGCAACGATATACATAGCTACAGAAGTGTGCGTCTTTACATTAAAATGCCGATCATTGATTTTAGCTGCTTGCTTTTACACACACATAAAATACTGTTCTCATCCACAAATCGTTGATGCACCGTAATATTTCAATGCCTGTTGTTGTGATTATTATTGTTAATGGCGCTAGAGCAGTGTGTATCGTTCATATTGTTGAGCAAAGTGTATTTGATATAAGAACATAATAACATAAGAAAGTTTACAAACGAGAGGAGGCAATTCGGCCCATCTTGCTCGTTTGGTTGTTAGTAGTGTATTGATCCCAGTATCTCATCAAGCAGCTTCTTGAAGGATCCCCTTTATCTAATCTCCTTTTGTGACCCCTCGTCCTTGTTTCTTTTTTCAGGTCGAAAAAGTCCCCTGGGTCGACATTGTCAATACCTTTTAGGTGATGGTTTATTGCTGTATTTAGATTACGGCGATTCCCTTAATGAAGTTGTCATTTACATTTGGGACAAGTGTTTTGTTATTATTTGTTTATTTAGCAGACGCCTTTATCCAAGGCGACTTACAGAGACTAGGGTGTGTGAACTATGCATCAGCTGCATTGTCACTTACAACTACGTCTCACCTGAAAGACAGAGCACAAGGAGGTTAAGTGACTTGCTCAGGGTCACACAATGAGTCAGTGGCTGATGTGGGATTTGAACCGGGGACCTCCTGGTTACAAGCCCTTTTCTTTAACCACTGGACCACACAGCCTCCTATTTGTTATAGCCATATATTCGGTAATCTTCCAAGAGAAGGGATAATGCTAATGTTCAGTCTTACTGGTAATGGTTAGGGACTAGAGAATAATAATAACAATGATAATAATAACGAGTAAACGATAGAATAGTTTAACGATCGTGTTTGTAAACAAAACAATGACGGTATTCATGCAGGTTAAACAAATACGTATAAATATATATGTAAATAATATATTTAACATTATTTAATGCCATGTCTTTCCTTAGGAGGGAGCAGTAGTACTATTAGGTGGTCAGTCGTGAGTTTGTCTTATGAATGTCAGTCATTGTGTACAACCTGATAGTCATTTGCAAGCCGAGTGAAGTATCCATTACGAAAATAAATATTTATACCTGTGAACACTAGCAAGATGCTGTTTCCCGCATTCTAAATACCTCTGTGTTCTTATGAGAATAATGTGATTGTGGGTGGGAGTAAGCTCGGACCGTCATCCTATTACACACCATATCAGTAAGTCAAAATAGTCAATATGTTTTTTTTTTTTTTTTATATATACCATAAAATTACTACTGTACTGCATTGAAAAAAAAAATATATTAATAAGAAACATCTGCTACAAAAGGATTGCTGTATATCCCGGTAGATCTTCCAGTGCAGGCTATCACTCCATTTAAAAAGAAACAAGCAGTTCACCACATTTTAGGCCTGCTTTTCAGTCACATATGTGAACGCTCAAAGGCGCCTCAATAACGCAAATGTGAACGGGGTTGCAGACCTAAATATGGGCCGGCGCAGCAGTGTGAACGAGGTCTTTGTTGTGCAAATGATGCACTGTGGTACAGATTCCTAAACATTACCTTCAATAAAAAGGCCTTACTTGTGTTCAAATAATGGAACCCAAACAAAATAATAATAAAGAAAACTCCAGTAGCGTTATGTTTCATTACAAATATGGAATATTATTCCTAATGAAATATTACATTTTTAAAGACTATTTTGTTAGATAAATGTTATTATGTAATAAATATTTCCATCATAACACATTTGAGTAAATAAGGGTAATACATTACATGACTCTAATTACAGTGAAGTTACATAGTAGTTACTTAGTAAATACATGTGTATTTCCACAGAATTACAATGTTATTATGCCTGGTTACAATGTACTTACACAGTAAATACACAGTAATTGAGACATTTTCTTTTGTCTACGATCATGAACTGAACAAGCTTGTGGAACTCTTTAATGTCCAGTCAAACAGTAAGTGTGTTTCAAAATGCTGCTGCTAGAGGTTCACTAAAAATAAGCACTTGCAGTATAAAACAACTGTCCTATATTTCACTCTGCACTGGAAGCTAGTCAGATTTCAAGTTTTTAGGTTTATTCTCTGTAAAAGTGTGTGGTGGTCCGCTGATAGAGAGTGAGGGAGAGACAGAGGGATTTCACTTGACAGCGGCATCACAGGCATCCAGGTTTTATTATTTTACAATAAAACAGGGCAGGTGCAATACCACGCACCACCATCGAGCTACCAACAATGGTGTCACTCAGGGTGGTGTTGCTCCTTCAGCAGGGCTGTGCTTTACACACAAAAGTTTTACCTACAAATATTTACAGCAGTGCAAAACAAAGCACTGAAAACAAAGCTATAAAATAAAAGAAGGTCAAGTGCAGCCGTACGCTGCAGCCCATAACAAGGGAGGTCCTCCACCAGTTTGCCAAAATCTTTCTTTTCTTTTCCTTTCCGCTCTACTGACTTAAAGGGCTCAGCAGTCTCTCAGTATCACCAAACCTACTCATCTTAGCTGAGGAACCATTTTGAATGTTATTTATAAACATACAATCCAAGCAAAACACACTGAGTGGTTGGTTAGCTTATTGTTAAATCTACAGCCATTTGAGATGCAGACTTCAGGTTTGCAGGTTTTTAAACATCCCTGTAGAAATCTTGTAATCTTGACCTTTACCTAATATGGCTGGAATAGTGTGGTCCTCTAACTTTTTTGTTTACCGAATTATCTAATAAAAACTGTACAATTTGGCATCCATTAGCATTATGTTTCTGTTGGAGATCCAACAGTAAAATCTCAAAATGTTTTAAAATGTATTTCAGGGACTTAAGTTATTGTTGCCAAGACAGTTTTGGCAATGTTGTTACACATTAAACAGTGTCACTGGGGATGTTTGTGTTTTTGTTCTCTCATATCTAGTTTGTTTTAATCATCTTATAAAAACAGAGGTGTTGTAACCACACAAGGATGCCAATGGTGGGAAAAAAATGTATTTCTTGATATTCCTCTCAATGTCACAAAAGCATTTCCTTGGTATAATTATTATTTATTTTCAAAACTGAGTGCCAGATTACATAATTATACAACCATGTAGGTCTTGCTAATTCAGTCTTCCCTCAAATAACCCCCACCATTGTCAAGCTCTTCCTACCATTTTACAAAACTTAACCTAGCATGAGGCTGAGCAATCTCATACCTCATGATCCAGGCAGCAGACAAGAGCGAGGCCTGGGATATGTGAGTATAATGGCAGGGTTTCCATGCAGTTCTCTCTCCTGTTGTGAGAATGTGACACACATACCTTACGCTACAGGAAGTGCACAGTCACAACATGGTACGGCTAAAAAGGGTGGGTAAATCGCCTTCTCACGTTAAAAAGCCATGCAAAATGACCAAAAACTTTTTTTTTTGCACGGAAACATGTCCGAAAGCTGTACCTTATGTTCCCGAGACTTCAGAAGATCCGTTTGTGATGTAACCATGTGCACATTTCTACTATAACTAAAGGCTGTACCAAGCAATTCTTTATTAACAACTGAGATCTGCTGGAAATAGGAAATAATAAGCATACAGTATGATAGGTTTAGAGACCTCTTTTCTTTTGTGTAATGCTGTGTCTGGGTTTTTGTTTTGTTTTCCTTGTTTTTTTTTTAATTATATTTTTTTCGTGGCCGAATAAGGCAGGGTGCACTTGCGGTTCTTCTATACGACCTAAAAACTTTCTGAAAATACAGTTTAAAGCCCGGGACAGACAGGCGCGGCCCGGCATGCGAGACATCATCACTGTATCACTGCTATTGCTTTCATATGGTGTTGGACAGATCAGCGTGGAACGATACCGCTGGTCCCACTGAGCGATACAGCTCAAATTCAATCCAGAGCGATTTTTTCTGTCTGCCTCGCGGAACCATCGGTGGATTAACCAATCACACCTAAGTGCTGACAATACATGCTTGCCAGGAAAAATCATGAATGAAACTTTAGTAGTAGGCTACTTGCTGTCAGCAACATATTGTATGCTCTTTGCTAAACTCAGATCGCTCATTTCATACACCTGCATATAGATGACAGAAAAACTACGTTTATTTAGTAGATTATATGAGGGACATTACAGCTATGGTCAAAAGTTTTGCATCACGTCCTATAGAATTAATAATGTTACGTTGACATATTGAAATTACATATCGCATTGTAGAAAAAACATGAAATACTGTACTACTATTGTAGTTTCCGGTAGATTTTTGAGATACCATTTTGTAGTTTCTTAGATTGCATGGTGTTAAATAAAATGTTCATATAGGGTTTTTGTTTTTTAAATTATTAATATTCTACAAGATTATGCAACACTTTTGGCCATATATGTAAATATTATAGCCTACGGTGTGGTACTGACAACTACTGTACCATGTAGTGCACACAGCTCCAGTGTGTCCGGGCGCAGACTAGCGGTACCGCACTGTGAAAATGCCCAGCGGTGCCGTGCCGCGCCGCGCCGCGCCTGTCTGTCTCGGGATTAAGAAAGATGCACGATATCGGTCATCACGCAAGGCCAAATTGGAACTCAGTCAGAAACATATATACCCTCCCGTATGTTAACATTAATTAGGTAATTTGCATTTTGAAGGAGAATTTCTCTCCCTAAAAGAAAACTACATGGAGACCAAAATTGCCCGAAAGGTACTACCAAAATAGTGTGAGAAAAAGGTGAGACATTTTTCATGTTTTCATGGAAACCCCGCCAGTGATTTCAAGCTTGTTCATTTAAAACAAAAAACAAGATATTGTATAGTAAAATAATAATAATAATAATAATAATAATAATAATAATAATAATAATAATAATAATAATACTCAAGTAGAAAAACACAGCCGTGTAGTTTAGCTCATGTTATTTAAATGCAAAATATAAACAATATACAGGGTTATTTATAGTATTATTTTTTGTCACCTCTTTTAACCATATCTACAGTACAGGGACTGAACGAAGACTTTGCAGGTTTTGCTATGTGCTTGATTAGCCAAAATGTATATGTAGAAAACTCATTAAGCACGTAATAAAACCTGTACAGGCTCAAACTGCAAAGTTTTTAACATGTGTTAATTATGCATTATTTATGTAGTGTGACTAGGGTATTTGTTTAGCAAGTGGTGAAATATGATTTAAAGATCAGCCTGTTTCAGCTTTCCAAATGGTGCTTTTATTTTAGGATAGACTGACATACAGTGTGAATTAACCCAATTGCACATGAGGCAAAGGTTATTAAGGACAAAATAGTTACAACCAAGGACGACATGCACTTAGATGTGATTTAGGTAGCTTCAAAAATTTACCTTGCCGATGTCATATCCTATAACTATTACCTGCAGACCTGCAGAACAGTGGAAATCTGAGAAAAAGAAATATGCATACACTTTGCATTTGAGGCTTGTGTGTGTGTGACTGATTATGTACTGTAGTACTCTATGTGCTAGCGTTGTGTTGTGGTAACTATGTGTTAGTTTATTTGTCATGGCAACTAAAAGTTCCAAGCCACAAAATGTCCATCAGCTTTAGAGAAAGTAGCTTATTGAAGGATGGAAATAAGACTTATTTTGCATTCCTGGTGTCACTGTGAGTTTAATAAGACACACTCGAGCATGTTACCTATACACTGTGGATAATCAAGCTGCTATTAACACCTGGAATGGGTGAAACTCCTATGCAATAGGAGTCTTATTTATAAAGCATGTGTAAATGTTATTGCAGTTTATAACTTTCTTGTTAATGTTTAAAAAGTAAGGGGGGGGGGTTATGTTGATGCTGGACATCAGCTTTTGACAATGTGGTGAAAGCTTTAGCATATAAAAGAAGTTTAAGTGTAAAATGTATTCAAACCACAAGGTGGCCACAGTTCCTTTTGGGTTTGATCTTCATACAGGATTGTTGTAGAAGCATATACAACATGGATCAGGGGTTAAGTTAAGTGCTCTTCTCTTTAAAGGGCATGCAGATTCAAAAAGTTTTCATAGCTTATCATATTTAAATTTGCTTATGTGGGCAGGATTTTCAAAAAACAATGTTATTGTATCAAGCTCAAGGTACAGTAACAACCGCTAATTTGTTAATAAAATTAATCTGTTATGCTTTGAAATTAAGTCAATGAGATCATTAATTAACGCATTTCTCGTTAAAAAGCTTAATTATCGCAGGTCACGTACATCACTTTCTGTCTCATCGACTACATAAGGGGAACTAGTTAATCAAAATGCATGTTAACGAGATGAAAGAAAAAAAAAAGAATGGAAGCAGAATTCGCCGTCATGGAAACTACTAGGGTACAGGGAGACGGCTCTCCCACTAGCAAACAGCAGCCAAATGGAAATGAAAAATAATGGGAATATTTAGTTGGTGTATAATTTGTAAACTTCAATTAAGATTGTGCATTTTGTCATCCAGAATGTACATTTATTTAGAACATTCACATATAAAATGCTGATTTACGATTATCTGGCGTGTGGCACAGATTTAAAAATTTAAAATGCTACACACCGACTTGTTCATTAACGTTGGAGTTGGAGTTGGAGTAAATGGAGTTATCATTTACATCCTTTTGAAAATCCTGCTCTGTGTGTCTAATATTCCTTTCAGAAGAACACCATTAGTATATACAGGTAGGTGTATGCCAGGTTTCCATCTGCACCAAGAGACCAGTCTGGATAATCTTGACTCGTACCATTATCAAAGTTGCAAACATGTATTATATCAGGTTTCTGTTTAATTCCCATTCCCAATTCCTTCACCTACTACATTAGCTGATAGTATACAGTATCTACAGTAATGGATAGCATATATGCTTACATTTTTTTCTGCTGTTTGAGGTAGACAACCCACCTCCAGCATCCTTCACATTGGATGCTAATTATGTAAGGAGGCTGCATGGTCCAGTGGTTAAAGAAATGGGCTTGTAACCAGGAGGTCCCTGGTTCAAATCCCACCTCAGCCACTGACCCTGGCGTGAGACGTAGTTGTAAGTGACTCTGCAGCTGATGCATAGTTCACACACCCTAGTCTCTGTAAGTCGCCTTGGATAAAGGCGTCTGCTAAATAAACAAATAATAATAATAATAATAATAATAATAATAATAATAATAATAATAATAATAATAATAATAATGTAACTTCCTATATCAGAGTTAGTTGGAGAGAGTGAGTCCTAAGTCAAACTAATTTCAGACTACTAGCAATGGAAACTCAGGACTGAATCGCTTTCAAATATGTTCCTGTGGCAAATACAAACATGGCATTAGTCAAACTACAGTACATTGTTCAAGGGATCACACATTACTTATGTGAGCTGGGCTTTTTTAAATGTATCTGTCCTAAAATTAAAAATGTTAATGAAAGCTGTCATACTGACTGAACTGATATTCAATAGCCATGCGTGAGGCCCAGTTCAATTCTCATGCAGTTTAGCAAGAAACTCCCAAAAATATTGTTTCCATGTGTAGAGAAGGTTACACGAGAGACTCTTCTGAGGAAATCCACGTGACATAGTGTTTGATGTAAGTGGTTAATAAAGCCCTGATTTACTGATAGTGCCTGCTTTTTTAATACTTTGTTTTAGTGTTGTCGCCCAGACTGCTTTTCACACATCATCTTTGAGGGGTTATATAATTATTACTAAAACGTGTTTTTCCTATTTAATTAATTGAAAACAATCAATTAGCAGCAATATATAAAGAATCTGGTCAGACCACATATTTCTGATCACCGTGGCTGAAAAACGAAGGAGATGTAGAATTTTAGTGATCTGTTCTAAATACCTGGAAAAAGTGGATGCTGTGCTGTCAAGAACTGCACAACAGCAGTAAGAAGAAGGTCCTGCTATTAGAGATGCATTGCTATCTTTATTTTTTGTAAAGGGACGGTTGTACTTAGCTTATTTTGAATTGCTTTATACCAAATATAGCATCCTAACTTTTGCTGTACTTGTATGACTTCTTCTGCTAAATAAAGTATTGGAATATTGAGTAGTACTGTATTGTTGATTCTCAAGAAATAAGTCGTGAAAATTCCACACTACATTTTATTTTGAGAGTGGGTCGTGCATTGTGTGGTTTAGCTATCTTACTTAATGGTTAAAAACATACCAATGTAAAACAGTTGTTGGAAAGAAAATACAGAAAAACACCATATAAAAGTATATACTGTACATTTATTTATTTATTTTAAGTTTACAAGGCATGATGTCTTTCTCCCCTGGTGTGAATGCCTTGACAAAGGCAACAGGACTGGCGAATGATGCTAGATCAGGGGTCTTCAACCCTTGTCCTGGAGAGCTACAGGATCTTCTGGTTTTCGTTTCAACCGAGCTCTCACTTACTTTTTGATAGACAAACCTGTTCCGTTGCTTTGGGCGATCAAGCTGCCTTATCACATCCTCTTCCCTTATTATGGATATTAGCATCGCTCCAACGGACGGAAGTGGAAGGTGGATCACAAATTACGGGTTTTGCTCAGACATAACTAGGAGAAATTGCATGGGAGTATAGTTATACACATTTAAACATAGTACTTAGTTGTACTTTACAATAAAGACGTGTTGACAGTTGTTTGGAAAGCTATTTACAAGTGTATTCTGAAGTACTGTACAGTAGCTGTAACCACCCGAATTTCACAATGCAGTTTATCAAACATTTTTAGTAATAGTTTTAAACAGAAACTTAGTAAATACAATCTGTATAATACTTTACAAACACATTTAGATCCATGGCATGATTAGCATTATGCAATGTTTTAGGGAAGACAGAGAAAAAAGTGGGGTTATCTGCAACATCAATCTGATAAGGGAAATACTGCAAACAAACAATTTACAACTTACCTGCTGCCATCTTTGGACCATGGTAACTTACGTATTCCCATGTGACTTTTGTAGTGTCTTTAGGTAAGACACTTGAGCAAGCTAATTAACATTTTCATGAGAAACTCGTGTTTCCATGTGTAAGTAGGCGTTGATTTCACAAGCATTTCCTTGATTCTTATGGGTAAATTAGGCTTTCCCGTTAAAATACTGCGGCCGTTTTTTGGGGCACTTTCACAAGTTTTTCTTCCCAACATGCACACGCATGGTCACTTCACGTGAAGAAACACACACATGTAAACGGGCCTTTTTAACTGAAGAATTTTTTATGAAAAGAAATGTATAATATGTTGGTCTTTTATAATAATCAATATAATCAAGCATGATTTTTCTGCCAAGGGTGATTACTACCTGGAATAAAAACACAGGGAATTGCGGTTTCATAATAATTAGAATTATAAATTATAGGACAGAGGTATTAGGATGGGCAACCATTGAGACCACATTTAATTATTCTACTTAGTTGTTTGGCTCTGGTTTTGTAAAATATACAGGTGGTTTTTCTTAAAAAAATAAAAAAATAAAAAAATAAATTATAGACTAAAGTTAACGCTTTGAAAATATGGCCCTCCGATTTCTGAAACTGCAGAGTGTGTTTTATGTTAAATTGCATTAAATTTAGTTAGTTGTAAAAGGTTACGAATCACAAGCAAGCTTTCTCCCTGGCCCCTAGATAGCTTCCATACCACAGAGCTTCTCTTCACTATTCTGCCATTAAGAATGTAAGCACCACCTGCTGTTTCAGTGAGCTTGACCTGACCCCTTTCTCCTTCCTTCATCTTAGAATAAACATTCAGCTTTTTAAGCATGACTTGTTTGGACGATGTGAGGCTGTGAGTGTGCCTTTTGCAATCCCAGTTGAAGCTGTAGACTGATTGAGGCTTTTGATCTTTTTATGAGTATCTGACAAATTGGCCCTGACACCTGGCAACTGAAATTTCACTATTTGAACATTAACTTCTATGTCAAACAGTAAAGTCAAGCCCCTCCTTATATAGAGCTCCCCTTGAATGGATCACTTGCACATTCAGGAGGGTTTGATCAGAGGATCTTTCCTTGGTATAATGCATTAGTGTTGTGTTAGATTAGTGAAGACACATAGGAGTGCTTGATCATGGGCCTTCGCTAGCTCTATTGCATTAGTGCCACATAAAAGATTATAAACATTACGCACTTGATCACAGTGTGCTAGAAATAAGTAGCAAGATGGATACTTTGTTGATAATAGGATATTAAGGAAAGCCAACTGAACATTGCCTAACACTCAGTGCATGTACATCAATTCAGGTCTTTTAAAGAGTGCTGTTTTCAGAAAACTAAATCAGAATATTTTCAGAAGACAGCACTTTTCCGTGTTTACATGATTTGGAACAGATAATCCAGTAGCAGTATTACAAAATGTTTTTTTGAAACTGTTTAAATCTGCATATAACAGCACTGAAGATGAAAATCTATTTTTTTTTCTGGAACAAACATTCTCAAAAAAATTACTGTGTTAGCATGCTCTATACCACATTTTGTATGTTAACCTCTTTTGCAAATTGAGCATTGTTTCCGATAATATCCAAAAGCATACGCTGGTTTCATTAATTTAATTTAATATGTAAATGGAAAATTAAACTGTAATTACTAATTCATAACCACTTATTACTAATGTAATTTTGCTACTCAGCATGTTCAGTTGATAGCCCCCCCCCTTTTTTTATAATTTCTCAAAGAAATGTTATTCTGTAGCTTAAATAGGGAACACAAAATCACCAAGAGTGCAGTGCTATGTCACAGATGCTTTGAAGTATAAGCAATGTGACATCACCTCTCCAAACAGTCAATCAGATGTGTAACTGTTCTCTACCACACATGGAGAGAAACAGAAAGCCATAATTCACCAACAATTTATAAATATGTGGTACTGGGTGTATCACTTTCTGCCAGCTGGTCAATTTACATGGATGTGTGATAGCAGACATAACCCATAAGCCTGAAAGCTATGCTTGTCTGTTTATGTGCAATACATCTGGCCCAGGTTGATATTTCTGACTTAAAGATAAAGGGGGCTCTCTGTAAATTAAACATGAGACAGCTAAGGAACAAGCTATGACTGAATTCTGTGACCAAAGAATACTGGGAATGGGATAACTATAATGTATTGCTACACTATTCAGGAAAATGTACTGTTAGTTGTGGATTGGGCTTACATGTTCCTTTTCTTGTTGTGGTTGAAAGATGGAAATACAGCTTAGCTTATTTTATGGAAAGAACCATACTTAAGGAAATAGATAGTTTGAAAGGCAAAACAACTTTGAAAGTGTTTACGTTAGCTGAGCAGTGTTTTTCACATTTGTAATCAGTGCATTTAAAAAAAAATATACAAATCTAATTAGCATCAAGGTAGAGCTAAGGCACATGGAATTTTTATTTTTGTTTACGCCAAGCAACTAAGGAAGTAGTGATCAGGAACTGCCAACTTCACGACCTTACCACCTAACATTTCTGGATTGTTGCTGTACATATGTCTTCTGAAGATGTCATAAATATACTCACTATATTAGTTTTGAAGAGAGGCATCAAACAACTGGCAACAAGATTCTAGGACTATAGCCATGGACCTTTTGAGGTTACTATAGTTGATGCCAGACCACCATGCACGTTAAGGACTTGTTGTGAAACATTAAAAACCATCCCAATCATGCAGTCCATGTAAAAGCTTACATAGCGATATTAAGTAGACAAGTGGCTACATACCCAAAGACTAATTTTGCACAGACAGTAAAATAAAATCTTTTCATATTTTCAAAGTGTTTACTCCAGCCTTTAGCTTTTATTTGAAAATAAAATTGATGCAACTAAAATGAATTTTTTTTTGTTGTTTTTTGTTTTTTAAATGGATAGTTTATTATTGGTATACACGTATTGGATCTGTTTGTAATATTTTCCCTAAATTAACATTCTTAAATAGTTCATAATAATCTTTGTAGCTCTACCAAATCGCAAAACTTGCATTACTATATCCAAGTTTAATTTGAAATGTTTAAAATAACCATAAAACATTAAGTGCACAGTTTTTATTTTCAGATTATTTCTGTACTTTATAGCAAATGTTTTCAGTTAAATCCACACTGAGTGCTTACTCCTGTTTTAAAAGTCACCAGGTAAAACCAGTACTGTGCAGACACAGCTGATTTGTTTCTCATAAAGAAATTCACAGTAGCCAAGCCTAACATTTATTTAGATTAAAACCATAACTTTGAGCATTTCTTATAGCTATAGCCAATACAATAAAGGCATTCCACAGGCTAACTATGGCCGGTAAAGAAAAAAGAAACAATTAGCAAAACAAAATATCAATACCAAGAACAAAACATACTTTACTGTATGCCACTATATTATTTACATTATTATTATGTATAATATGTAGTACAGTACATTTAAAGGGGTTACCATATCTTATTAAATTAAATATGCAATCTAGTTGTGTACAATCCAACCATTGAAAGTAAAGTGGTAATGTGTGCTCAGTCCTTCAATATAATCTTGACACTGTACCTCTTTTTGGTTGAGATATTGCTGCACTTTTCATAGTGTTTGGTGCTGTGTTGCAAACAAACTGTGTGCGGCTGAGGAAACCAGAATTAGCTTATTTTGCAAGAAAATGTACCATGTAAAAGTTTGGCTATGAAAACACGATTCTGCAATAAGCAGTGGTGAGCCAGTAATCAATTACAATTACAAGTTCAAATATTTGCAGTTAGTCACAGTTTCTTGGGAAGTCGTTTTGGATGAATACATTTCAGGAAATATTAGTAAGCAGTTTGTGAAATTTATATTTATATTGACTTCAATAATAATGATCTTTTTTATTATTTGTTACCACCAGTGAATCATCTGGGCAGAGTTTAAATTCACATTTAAATATATTTCCTTTGTAACCTTTCTAGTGGAATCTGTACAGATATCATGTTCCACCCTCCAATCTGTGTTTTATAACCAATGACTACAACTGTCAATTCTAAATTAGGGTCTGTGCCTCCCGTTCTTTGTAAGACCGGAGAAAACTGAACATTGAACAATGTGTTTTGCACAACTAAATTATTGTAATTACATTATGTGTATGTACAGATCACATGTAATACACTGGAATGAATAAACAGTCAAAAAAGTGTCAAACATGTTGGATCTTCTAAGAATCAATATACTGGTAGTAAAAGAGGGGATGACATTTCCATGTGAATGGTATACCTCCAATGTTTGTTCCCTTTCAAGTCGAAAATAACCATTAAGGTATGGGACATTGCTGTCAGGCAGTAGGGATTGGCTGAGCTTTATGTCAAAGCTGCCGATAGGCCTCCGCGCAAGCTGCCGTGTAAGCCCGCCCCCCTGGGAGCTTACTATATGCAACGGAGAGTCACTTCCTCTTTTGCCTTCAGCCTCAGTAGCGGTAGGACTTAGAGCTGTACACTGATTGTACTCCATAAGCTTAGGCTTGAGAAGCTGGTTTATCCCCTTCTCTGAGTTTATTTCAGTGATTATTGTTATTATTATTATTATTATTATTATTATTATTATTATTATTATTATTATTATTATTATTATTTGTTAGGATATATATTGTTTACTTTATATACTCCTCACTTTGCTTTGCATCGCGTTTCTTCGTGGTCTCTCCATCTTTCCTCTGTTTCTTACTATTATTATTGTGTTTGGGTTTTTTGTATACTATTGTGTGTATATATATTGTTATATATATATATATATATTGTGTATATATATTTTTGTTCTGACGCATGTTGCGTTGGCCTTGGCCCACACGCATATCTGCATCCTTGGTCTAGCTTAGGCTAGACCGTGCGTGTGCGTGTAGTCTGCTCTGCAGTGTTCCTTCCCCACCGCGGCGCGTTCCCGCCACGTGTCAATTGTACTACACCCTCTTACTTTGTATTATTGCTGCAGCGTCCAACAAAAAAACAAACAAAAAAAAAAAATTCCCTTTCACTATACAGAGGAAGACAACCACCAACGTGCAAAATCCCCAGCACCATCAGGTAAGTATTGCACAGCATCAGACACCGTACCAGCACTTAGCGTCTCTGCTTGGCGGGTCAGCTGACGCGTAGGCGTCTGTGCTACCGTTCCACGCTCGGTACTCGCGCTCCGGCGCTCGCGCTCCGGCGCTCGCGCTCCGGCGCTTTTGGTGTCAGTGCTTGTGCGCTTGGTGCAGCGCTTCTGCGCGTGGTGCTTAGTGCTTCTGCACTTGGGGCTCAGTGCTCGACGCTCGGTGCACGTTCCATCAGCGCTTGGTGCTCGGTGCTCGACGCTCGGTGCTCGACGCTTCGGTGCTCGACGCTCGGTGCTCAATGCTCGACGCTCGGTGCTCGACGCTTCGGTGCTCGACGCTCGGTGCTCGGTGCTCGACGCTCGACGCTCGGTGCTCGACGCTTCGGCGCTCGACGCTCGGTGCTCGACGCTTGGTGCTCGACGCTTCTGCGCTTGACGCACGCACCCTCGACGCACGCACCTCGGTGCTCGACGCTTCGGCGCTTGACGCACGCACCCTCGACGCTTCGGCGCTTGACGCACGCACCCTCGACGCACGCACCTCGGTGCTCGACGCACACCATCTCGGCCCCACCGTCATCTGTTGTGACGCCGCCGGTGACGTCTCAGCTCCCTCGGAGCCCATCCTCCCAGCTTACAGCTGGTCAGAGGTCTCCAGCCAGGCGTGCTCGGGAACGTTCCCGCAGTCCCTCCTCTCGCGGGGCACGCCCCCGTTGGGAGTCTCGATCCAGATCTCGATCGCCTCGCCGGAGAAGGCACTCTCGCTCCCCTCGAAGGGGCAGGCGTTATCAGGACACATCTGGAGTGACTGAGCTCACCTCCAAGATGTCACAGTTCATGGAGCTCATGATGGGACAGCAATCCCTCCTCATGACCCTAGCGAATGTGGCGCCTCGGGCCCCAGAGCTAGCAACTGGACCCATCGCTAGTCAGCCGATGGTTCCTCCACCAGTGCCTCACGGCCAACCCCAGGAAGTACTGACTTCAAAGAGCGGATCTGACGCAGATCCGCTCTTTGAAGAGAGCACGGAGCCTGAGGTGGCATCCCAGCACTCTGGGCAGGACGACCCTGAAGTGCTGGATACTAATGACCCTATGTGGTCAGTGGTGGAGAGGGCAGCCCGTCACTCAGCCCGTCACTTAGCCCGTCACCTGGGGGGCCCCGGCCCTGCAACTTCTCGCAAGGCTTCAGCCTTCACCATGCACGGGGCGAGCGAAGCTGGGTTAGCGTCCTTTCCGCCAGTGGGCGCTGCGTTCGCCGCGCTAGTAAAGGCGCCGACATTATCGGGGCTGGCTAAGGACCCCTCCTGCCCTAACAGGCAGTGTAGGATTACGGAGGCCCACCTGAAAAAGGGGTATGCCTCGGCTACAGAGGCAGTTAGGCTGTCTAACGTGACCAGCCTCCTGACGGTCTACCAGGCGGCGCTGATTCGTGATCTGCCTGAGTTCCCATCTGTTGGACTTAGGACCGAGCTGGGTGCAATTGCGCAGCTTTTGGTTAAGCTGGCTCAGCTGAATGCGCGAGCACAGGGCAGGAGCATTGCTTCTCTTGTGGTGGCAAAAAGGCAGCTCTGGCTCTCGCAGGCCAGGGTACAGGAGCCTGATAAGGCCCCATTGCTAGATGCTCCTATATCCCCGGGGCACACGTTTGGCCCAGCGGTTGAGGAGATGCTGCAACGCTCTGTCAAGGCGCGTGAGGCGTCGCAGCAGTTGGCAAAGATGTGGCCAAGCAAACCTTTCCAGCCAAGGCGGCCACAGGAGCGCCAGTGGCGCAGGGCACCGCCGCAGCAGCAAGCACACCCACAGGGCAGTAAAACCGCCCCTTTGGGGGTTTCAGCACGCAGCCAACCCACGTTTGCAAGACCGCAGCGCGGAGGGTGGCGCCCTAGAGGAGGTGGCAGACCGCGTCCTCGTGGCTCTGGCCAGGCCCCTCGTGAGCGAGCGCAGCCTAAGCAGCCCTGAGAAACCCCGGCAGCCGTTAACCCACCCCTTTACTGTCCCACAGCTCCTGTTCTGGCAACAATGCACCAACGACATCTGGGTGCGCAAAACTATACTCACCGGGTACACCCTTCAGTTCCGGTTAACCCCCCCCCCCCCCCTTCAGGGGAGTGGTGGTAACTGCAGTGAAGGACTCGGTTCAGTCCTCAGCTCTAAATGCGGAAATACAGGCATTGCTCAAGAAGCGTGCCATTCAACTAGTAGACCCTGCTCTGACCGACCAGGGGTTCTACTCCAAGTACTTCCTAGTGCCAAAAAAGGGCGGCGGGCTCCGCCCTATTTTAGATCTGCGACTACTGAACAAATACCTACGGGTGTTGTCGTTCAAGATGCTTACGCACAGGCACATTGTCCAGTCTGTCCGGCAGGGCGACTGGTTTACCACCGTAGACCTCACAGATGCATACTTTCATGTTTCCATCTGTCCGGGTCACAGGAAGTACCTACGATTCGCATTTCAGAGCAGGGTCTACGAGTTTTGTGTCCTGCCATTCGGCCTGTCTCTAGCTCCTCGAACCATTTCGAAGTGTATGGATGCCATTTTAGCTCCCTTGCGGGCTCAAGGTGTCCGACTGCTGAACTATCTGGACGACTGGCTCGTCTGCGCGCAGTCAAAGGAGCAGTTGGCACAGCACACAGTGATGGTTACAAACCATCTTCACCGGCTAGGTCTGAAGGTCAATTCAGAAAAGAGCCGCCTCGTGCCGAGCCAACAGACCAAATTCTTGGGTCTGCATCTGGACTCTGTGTCCATGGAAGCGACCCTGTCGACACAAAGAGTTGATTGCTGGAGCGGTGTCTCTCCCTATTCAGGTTGAGAGAAACAGTCAGCATGGAGCTGTGTCCGCGCATGCTGGGGTTGATGACTGCCACCTTGCAAGCCCTTCCTTTGGGCTTACTACACCAGAGACCTCTGCAGGCCTGGTTCAATGCCTTCGCGTTGCATCCGCGGAGAGACAAACACCGCAGGTTGAGGGTATCCCGAACCTGCTGGGAAGCACTGCGCTGGTGGAAAGTTCCGTCGAACATCTGCCAGGGCGTATGCTTGGGTCCCATCTTCCAAAGGGAGGTTATTACGACCGACGCTTCCAACCAGGGTTGGGGAGCAGTCTGGAATGGGTCGGGGACTCGCGGAGTGTGGTCAGGACCCTGGAGGTCGGCCCACATCAATGCTCTGGAACTCAGAGCGGTGGACCTCGCCCTTCGGCACTTCTTGCCAGTGCTTCTGGGCAAGCACGTGTTAGTGCGGTTAGACAACACCACGTTAGTGGCATATATCAACCGCCAGGGCGGCTTGCGGTCCTCCGGTCTTCACCGGATGGTAACACGGCTGTTGCTTTGGGCACAGCCGCGTTTAGCCTCTCTGCGTGCGATTCACCTACCGGGCAGAGCCAATTACGCAGCGGATCTCCTGTCCAGAGGAGGTCCTCTTGCAGGCGAATGGCGTCTTCACCCTTGGGTGGTAGAGCGCATTTGGGACTGGTTCGGCACAGCGCAAGTCGATCTCTTCGCTTCGCGAGAGACCACGCACTGTCCCCTATGGTTCTCGGTGAAGGACCTCGACAGCCGCCTAGGAGTCAATGCACTGGCTCACGAATGGCCGCCAGGGCTCCTGTATGCATTTCCACCGATTCCGATGCTCCCCGCCTTCTTGGAGAAGGTCAGGGTAGAGCAAGCGACAGTGATTCTGATCGATCCTCGGTGGCTTCGGAGGATATGGTTCCCGAGTCTGGTGCAGTTGTTGCATGGTCGCCCGAGGGAGCTCCCTCTGCGAGCGGACCTGTTGTCCCAAGCCCAAGGAGGGCTATGTCACCCAAACCCCAAACTCATGCAGTTATGGGCTTGGCCACTGAACGGGAGCGCCTGTCAGCCTTAGGGCTTTCGACGGCGGTTATATCGACCATTCAGAGTGCAAGAGCGCCCTCTACTCGGTCGCAGTATGCGTATAAGTGGCAATTGTTTCAGAGTTGGTGTCTGGCTGAGGGCCATGACCTGGTCTCCTGCCCTATGGCAGTAATATTACAGTTTCTGCAGAAGCTGCTAGATGAGGGGAAATCTCCCTCTACACTTCAAGTGTATTTAGCCGCTATTTCGGCTTGCCATGTACGCATTGACGGGTTATCACCTGGTTGCCATTTTCTGGCATCTCAGTTCTTAAAGGGCGCAAGACGCTTGCGGCCTCCAAGGTCGACCAGTTTACCGTCATGGAGCCTTGATGTGGTTGTAGAAGCCCTTACCAAGGCACCATTCGAGCCTCTCCACAGTGTGGATATGAAGTTCGTGTCTATAAAGACTGTGTTTTTTCTATCAGTGGTATCAGCAAAACACGTGGGTGAGTTACATGCACTTTCGGTGCATTCATCATGTACTCGTTTCGCAGGAGACGGTTCTAAGGTCTCCATGCGTCCAAATCCGGCCTTTTTACCCAAGGTCATATCCCCGTTTCACATGAACCAACCAGTCGAGTTGATGGCGTTCCATCCTCCTCCTTTTTCTTCCCCAGAGGAAGAGCGGTTACACATGCTCTGCCCTGTGCGGGCACTGAAGTGTTATATTGACCGCACAAGGACTGTGAGGCAAACAGAACAGCTGTTCATATGCCATGGTTCTGACTTTGGGTCAGCTGTTGTCTAACGCCTTTCTCATTGGATAGTGGATGCTATTCAGTTAGCATATGATTCTATGGGCCTTCCGCCACCAGGGCAGTTGAAGGCACATTCCACTAGGGGTATGGCAACATCCTGGGCCCTCTTTAGAGGGGTACCGATGTCTGACATTTGCGCTGCAGCCAGTTGGGTTACACCGCATACATTTACGAGGTTCTACCGGTTAAATGTACTGGAATCCTCTGCTCCGTCATTTGGAGCATCTGTGTTACACTCTATGACGCCTCAGGTTGCGGATGTGTAGAGTGGTTGACAATATGGTGTGACTATTCCACCTTAGGACAGGTATCATTGCGAGCATAGACGCTGAGGCGCAGCTTCGCATATGCGCAGATGTACTGCCTACGCAGTTGCGTTATGGCGTAAGTCTGTCCTACTACCGAGAATCCTCCCTCGCGACGGCTTGGGTACACTGTTCCCATACCTTGATGGTTATTTTCAACTTGAAAGGGAACAATAGGTTGCGGATGCAACCCCGGTTCCCTGAAAGAGAAAATAACCATCAAGCCGCGAGGTCGCTCTGGAGGCCTTCACGGCCTGAAGGGCAAAAGAGGAAGTGACACTCCGCGCGTTGCGTATAGTAAGCTCCCAGGGGGGCGGGCTTACACGGCAGCTTGCACGGAGGCCTATCGGCAGCTTTGACATAAAGCTCAGCCAATCCCTACTGCCTGACGGCAATGTCCCATACCTTGATGGTTATTTTCTCTTTTAGGGAACCGGGGTTGCATCCGCAACCTATCGTTTTCAAACACACTTTCCCTTGACAAAGGTATGTTAAACATAACGAAATGTTGGGAAGTTGGCTCTTTGAGCAAAAACTATAACTGACTAATACAGTCAGTTTATAATCAGTGACAGATTATATACAGAAACAGACTGAAAAATTCTCCTCTATTATTTTGTGTACAAACTAATGACTAATTACTGTACTATATCATAAAGAAAGCACCTTCAGTCATCTCCTTTGATCATTTTTGGAGTCCTTAGTATGCCAGTGAATATGCCAGATACTGCACACTAGCACATTGCACATTAATGTTGCAAACTGTGGCATGGTGATATATTACAGAGTTTGAATGCGCATTTCAATAGATCTTGTATTAAAGCATATTTTTTAAAACTGGAAGAAATGCCAAGAAGAAAAAAAAAATTAAATAGTTTTTTTTAATGATTACAGTTTTTGTGTGTTTTTTTATTAAAATAATGTCACTGAAATATCACTGATACTAGACATACATTTGCCTATCCAATTAGAGACCTGTCCAAGAGAAAGCTATTGAATGACTAGCAGAATGTTGGTAAATTCAAGGAAAGTATACTATTTCTGCTCCTCATCGTGTTAATGTGATATTTGATAAAAGCTAAAGCCAAAATAGGGATTAGATAATCCCTACAATAAAAATTATGAAGATTGAATTAACTTAATCTTGGCAAGCAATTAGTGTGGGGGTGTGACGAAGTGCCCACCCTTGTGTGCGTTTCTGTGTTGTATGTTACGTGTTGTGTATAAATGTTGGTGTATAGCGATGGCTGCACGGGATATAAATGGGTGTTTGCAGCACGAGTATTTAAAATGTATAATTGTAGTTAGGCACGAGGATTGCACATCACTTCACGTGCAGATAAAATGTGTATAATGTGTGTCACGGGATTGCACTTAATTAATTCACATGCAGTTGTACCGAGATTCCAATTGAATGATTGACTAGCAATCGAGTCTCGGTACAACTGCATAAAAACAGCATTTTTTCACTCACTCGGGGTTGGGTGTTCGTGAGTGGAGAACGGGAGAGAGAAAGGAGAGAGAATTAAAATCTAAAGAATAACAATTGCTACAGCGTGCTGGAAGTGCCAGCACGGTACTTGTTTAAACGTTCGTCCGCTTGTTTTGTGTGTTAGTACGTTTTGTTTATATATTTATTTTAGTGTAAGTGCCGTGTCCTGTGTTGTTTGTTACCATCGTTTATTTTCTGTTCTGTTTATTTATTAAATGCTGAGCGAAACCATTCGCTCAGCTCCACCAAACCACACCTCTCTGTCATGTTATTTCCTGCTTCTGATCTGACGCCACCCACTCCGGCCGTCTTTGTGACAGGGGGCCATTAATTTAAAGCAAACTATTCATTTTCCAAGAAAACTGAAGAGGAAATATGCCCACCACTGGTTCAATACAGTATTCAAACTTTGCCAAGTTGTAAAATTAGAGATACATGACATATTTATTAATGCCAAAACTGATAGCTGTTAAAAGTGATAACAGTAACAGTAATCTGAACAGCAATATTATTCCATTCATCCTCAGCTTTAAGACTAAATGCAGTCGAAAGCTATTAATATGATGGGCCTGCGTAAGGCTGACTTGTTACATGCCAAATAGCAGTTGTGTCTGGGCTGTCAGGCTTTACATGATTTGGTTTGAGAAAGCACCCTTAGAAATGTTAGCTCTACATCCAAACACTGCTCAGAGTGCAGTCAATTTAAAATATGTGCTCCAAATATCTTGGCTGCAACCTGATTCTCCTTGACAGCCCTGCGTTTCCTCAGGTTACATTATATGATTCTGTATTACATATAGCACTGACGGTTGTGGGTGAGACTAGATCACTACTTATGCAAATAGGTTTGATAATGTTTTACAGATTAAGGATAGGAAGTGAGCTGGTTATCACCCAGTCTTTGACAGTTACACATGTACAATTGAAGAGACGGTATTGTCAAATATATTTTTAATTACCATAGTTCTATAGTTGTATCATACCACAGACATGTTAAATAAATTTTCTGGCCAATTTGACCACAGTCTTCTTATGTTCAACATCTAGGTATTCTAGCCATTATAATATATTTATAATGGTACTACTGTAGTACCATACCTTTTCCTGCTTTTAGAGGTCATGTTTTCAAGTGGAATTGTATGGCGTTCAGAAATTCAAGAGCGTTCTCCGCTTTCGAGGAGGACAACATGAATAAGTTGCCAATTTCCTAGACTTACTGTGAATTAAATCATGTCTTGTTTCCATCTGACTAATGACACAGGAGATTCCCATTTTTGCTTTGAGCACAACCACACAAACTATTGATTGGAAAAATCTGGGCTCCACAAGCAAGCCGAGTTGTCTCATTTGATACTCATCACCTTAGCCTGACCCTGAAATCCATTAGTAAAATACTGTTCCCTTGGAACGTTATAGGTTCAAGATTAAAATTCTTCTTAATTGATTGGATGCCTCACATAAGTGATGATGACATGCCAAAAAGATGTAACTAGAGTGTTCAACCAAATATGACTTTAGTTATGAAGTCATTATTAACTGGTATGAAGGAGCAAAGACAAAACATATTGGAAGTAATGTAGGTCATTATACAGATGGGCATGCGTCTATCGTGCATTTTCTACAGTTATGATGTTCCTAACTTTCCATGTGGACAGAACATGTTCCAGGACTGTATCTGATTACAATAAGTGTATCTCATAGATTTCATTCACCCAGCACTTACTTTTGGAATTTGTGGACACACTCATTTTAGTTACATGTACAACATTTTCACCATTTATATTAGTAAAGAAGGATATGTAGGATAGCTTAGGCGATTGATTGTACCGTACATCTAAACACCTACCACTTGATGCTTAGCCAGTGATTTAGCAGCTTACTCAACTAAAAAATACACGTGTTTCATCAATCAGAAATAAATTAACTGATTAAGTTATATTGTAGTGGTTCAGGTGGACAAACTGATACCACTGGCAAAACTGTACCATGGGGGCTTAGCTTCCTCACCTTACAGTACATGTCACTGGTCTTCTTACAGGCCAGTGACCTCTACCTCAACCTGGTCTCACAGGTCTCTAGATACAGTACAGCCCAGGGCTGAACTAGGCTGTTCATATATTTAATTTAAACGTGTACGTTTGTGCTAGATATGGCATGGCTGGGGTTAGAATCCCCTCCCTCATTAGAACAAGTGTGGAATGTGGCCAGACGTTAATTGATTGAGTATCAATTAACCCCTGGCCACATGCTTCAAAAAGGAGCTGGAAAGCCAGTTCCTTGGTTCTTCTTTGTCTTTCCAAGCCTGGATATGAGTGCATGGAGTACCCTCATGACTGCATGTGTGAACTAGGGTAAGCAATGAGTTATCACTGTGTGTAGACTGGGTTAACCACAACTGTAAAATAGGTGGTTCTCATACCAACAAAGTGTATTTTTGAGTGTGTATAGTGCAGTAGGTTTCTGGAGCGAGAGCCTCCTTTTAGAGGAGGTAGCGCTCGGCCACTTGTAGGTCACCTTTTGTTTTATTGGTGGTGTTTTGTTTGCATTTATTATTTTGCTTACACTTGTTTGTATGTCTTTCCGTACTGGGTCTTACCATTGCTGGGACCTTAAAATCCTGTGTGGCATGTCAAAGAAAACCTCTGTGGCTCTCCCCGTCAATCAGCGGATACCCACACCCCTATCAAAACCCCCTGTTATACATAAACACATCTATATATATATATATATATATATATATATATATATATATATATATATATATATATATATATATATATATAAACATTTTGTATAACCAGGAAATGATGCAACAGCAACAGCAAAATGTTAAAACTTACAAATACATACGTGCCATCTGTAGAGGTACAGTGGAAGCATCATTTTTAATGAACAAAGTGTGTTTTGATGTTTGGTTAAAAAAGGACAATCACTGGACAATTATGTGAACAAGCTCCCTCCCTTCCCCTCCATGGTACAGTACAATTATAATAAGTTAATACATGTAATGCTAGCATTTGAGCAATGACAATAAAGAAACAGATTTTTTTTTTCTATAAACTTCTTTAGACAAACCTGGACTGACTCAACTATGGAAGTTTTCCACTGCTATAAAGACAGTGATCTGGAAGACTTATTCCCCCAGATTTTGTCAAGAATTATTGGTTATGACTCATTCACTTAGAAGTATGTTACAAAAATTTAATTTAGAGATATTGTTTGCCCATAAAAATGATCTATGTGGAAAAGCAGCCAAACTTCCTAATAAGGGAAAGATAAAATACATTAAAACTAAGAGAGAAAGTGTTTATTATAGTTTTCGAGCTTGGAACATCAGGCATTGTTAATTTATAAGTGAAGCAATTAAACATGGCAGAATATTCATGTTAGCATGAAAACAGACCCTTTTTTCCCACTATGAATGATGGGGTTCAAGATGATAAATTACAATGTTATAACAGACTGTTTTTCTTCTAACAGAACTGGTAATATATTTTTGAGTTTAATGAAGACATAAAAGCTCATTCTCAGTAGTGTAGGAGATAATTGATGGAAAGCAGCTTTTTTTGTGTACCTGTGCCGAAATTTAATTCAAACTGTGCTTAAGGTGTTCATAGATTACCAGGCCCGGAGGAAGGCAAACTAAACTGCCTAGGGCGGCAGATTTAGGGGGGGCGACAAAAATACAAACAAAAAAAAAGCAAGGAATCTGCATGATCTGCGAAGCACTGCTCCGGTGACATTTATCACCACAGTAACTGGCATCACAATGAAGAATCCTATCCAAACACTCTCTTTTGCATAGAATGGAGTGATCGATAGTAAATTGGGTTAGTTCTATCTTCTATGCCATTCTATACTATAGACTAGAGAAAATTGCTTTATGACTGACTTAACATCATCCGTAATGGAGACGTGAAGTTTCAAGAAGCCACTAGACAGGCATCAATTTTTGGTGTCAGAACAAGAATTTGGTAAGTTAAGAATTTAAACGTATGTGAATTTAAGGTAGGTTGACAGTAAATACCAATGCTAATAAAATGTGTTCAATTCCAATGTCTGAAGTCCCGATATATGACACTGGCAGTATTACTAACCTGTAAATATTATTTAAATTTTTTTTTTTCTGTCACCCACTGAGGAGACTCTTTTCTTCAGAAGACACTAATTTGGCATAACACCGGGACAGGCTGAGGCAGTTCAGGTTTAAGGCCTGGTCACACAGACGACTTTTGTTGATGGCAACAAGAGGAACACATTTGTTGCCTGCGTGTTGCCTTGCAGTTTGTGATGGTCACACGAGAGACAAGCCTGCAGTCGACAAGCTGGCAACACACAGGCAACAACGTAAAGCAAACCAATCATAATGCTCGTTTTTGTCACAAGATGTAAACATGCTGCGAAGGAAGGCTGCTGCTGCTGCTTTAATAGCAATGTTAGATGAGGAAGAGGAGGAGAGTATAAAAAAAAGAAAGTTTGAGTTCGGCCCTAGCTTATGAGACATGAAGAAATATTAATGTATCACTTGTTTTTTAAACTTACACGAAAAACAAACCTTATGACATTTTTTTTCTAAAATGTGGTGAACAAGTAGTTATTTTTTTTTGTAACGGAACCATTACAACCTTTAACAGATGGCCTCCACAGGAACCTTTTATTTTCTTACATGAAATTATTTATCAAACCAATAAAAAAAAGCTAAATAATCTATTAGCTTCACTTTTATCATGTGACACTACTATCAAATATGATTGGCTTGGTATTGAAAATGTTGCCCTTGTGTCGCCAAAAATAGAACATTGTCCTAAAGTGGGAGACACGTCACGGATGTGTTGTGGGTGTGTCGCTGGGGTGTTGACCAGGGTGGTCACATGAGGCGACAAGCAGGTAACAGCTGTCGTCCCCTTGTTGCCGTCAACAAAAGTCGCACGTGTGACCAGGCCTTTACAGACTCCCATCATCACCAATGCATTTAATAGACAGGTGCGTAGGGTTTAAAACTAGGATTTTAAAAATCAATAAAATAATAATTACAAGTTGCCTAGCTCGGCCCGGTAGATTACCTACACCTAGTTGACCCAGTTGGGAATATGAGTACTAAGTTTACAGCAAGGGGGGTCTGCAATTGCAAAACAGCCAGTGATGGTTATGTTATCATCAAGGTCACACAAACACATGAAACAAATAAGCTCCATTTGTCCAGAGAAGGGCTACAGCATATAAAATTTTCAGTTCTGATTGTTCTTATTGTTGTACTGTACATTGTATAACAAAGACTAAACTTAGTGTGGAAATATATCCAGAAGTACTTACGGTTTGACTGAACTCCCCTGCTGGGTCAGTGTCTACCCCAATATAGAATACAAATGTTCTTGTTTTTTTGCTGACAGCATAGGAAACAATGTGCACCATCTAAAAACAAGACATGAAATATTTTACAGTAATAAGACCATTCTGTTGATGTTTTAGATAATTAGCATTTTAACAGACTGCTAGTTCTGCTGAAAATTAAGTGATTTGTCTCTCGAGTCAGCAGAAATA
Organism: Acipenser ruthenus; assembly: GCF_902713425.1. NCBI lineage: Eukaryota > Metazoa > Chordata > Actinopteri > Acipenseriformes > Acipenseridae > Acipenser > Acipenser ruthenus. The sequence goes on along the minus strand of NC_081194.1, from coordinate 68,143,715 downwards.
GCAATATTCACTTGCATGAAACAATAAGCCAGTACAGTAATTGTACCACCTAGTTCTGTTCTGCTTATTCACATCAAATACAGTCAGTATGCGTGTGTGTGTGTGTGTGTGTGTGTGTGTGTGTATATATTGAATTGTATCTATTCAGTGTGTATATATGTAGAATTGAATCTATTCAGTCTTGAACAAAGAAGACTACGCGGTGATCTGATTCAAACATTCAAAATCCTAAAAGGTATAGACAATGTCGACCCAGGGGACTTTTTTGACCTGAAAAAAGAAACAAGGACCAGGGGTCACAAATGGAGATTAGATAAAGGGGCATTCAGAACAGGCGTTATGCTACCATAGAATCAACCTGCTCCATCTACAGAATGTCATTTCTTGTGCCCCCCCCCCCCCCCCCGGATTGCTTCGTGCCCCCCACTGGGTAAATGTGATGGATTAGCTAGTACAGCACTTCATATTAGCTGCCCATGTATAGTTTACTTTGAGTTATTGTGATCACAAGTTTAGGAAGATTCTGATCAATATGAATTCAAGATTGCTAAATGACAAGCTTGCCTTGTTCTCACCCAAACTAAGCTGTATTAATAACAGTCAAAGTTGTTGTAATAGTCGAAATCACTAGTGGAGGCTTTGAGTAAATTGTTGATGCTCATCATAACATTGATATATATTGTAACTCCTGAATGTGTCTAAGACTTTTGCACAGCAGTGTATATACAGTATATATTTTTAAATAAGTCATTCAGGGGGAAGGGTTTTGTTGCAATCTGTATGTGTGTTCTACAGTATTCCATATCCATATACTAAGAATGAGATTAGAAAACTTAAATAAAGATGGTATTTTGGTTGTTTTCAAAGTAACACGTGTTAATTACTCAACCCGAAACAGGTTTCGCATCATATTTTCATTATCAGTTTACAGCCACGGTATGGCATTACGGCAGTAAAAATGTCAACACCCACAAGAATTGGCATTCAATCACCTTTTATAACACTCATTGCAGTAGTTAATTGCCATTGATTGGTACTCAATTGTAAAGGTGAAGGAAGGGCAGCCTTTCTTGTTATGAAATCAAAACATTAATGAATAGGTATGTTTAGATTTATTTTATACCTGCTGAAGAATACTTCTTAAATGTAATTACTCTGTTAATATGAGTATCAGCACACCCCTAGTTTCTAGTTTACAAACTTACTTCATAAGAGACACAATTCCCCTTACATTATGCCTCCACACATGCACAGACCATTTACATCTGCAGCTCAAACAGATAAGTTAAATTCTGCTCCGGCCCTTGGAGGAAGATTGGAAAAAGTGGGAGAAGAATGCTATACAGCAGGTGTGTTCTGTCAAACACACTATGCAGCTGTGCACAGAAGAAAAACAAAATGTGCAAATGACAGGGGAGGTCCTTTGTATATACGTGACAATTTTCCTAATGCACTTCCAGCATTTACGTTAGACACCAGTGTTTACATGGAGTTTCTTTAGCTGCTATTACCATTTAATTGCATACTGAGCTCAGTAAGCCTTTTAAATTCAGACAGACATTTTCACTGGATCAGATTTGCAGGAGATTTCTATTTAATGGATAACGCTGTAAGATATTTTATAAAATTGATTTTATTTTTCAAAAGGAAATAAACTGAACATTCTTTCAGTCTCTCTTACTGAATTAATGATGTATTAGGCAAGATTTAATTGCTACATGAAGTGTGAATTTAAATCAAAAACACATAAATATATTGCTTACTTACTTATTTTTATTTCTGGAGCCGTACACGTGTTAATAGGGCAGAGCTTTGATGACATACATTTTACCCTTCTACAAAAGAGCCAAGCTTGTTTGCGAGATCATATAGCACAATAGAAAGAAAGAAACGCTGATGTACAGGTAAGTAAGCTGGGCTGAGTTGAGTGGGGGACGGAGGGGGGTGATGCTGGGATGCCAGAATCACCGTCGAGCCCTCTTGAGGTGTCGTGGGCTAGTCGACGAAACACTGAGGATGGAAGGTGCCCACTTGAAAACCCCAGAGATGTACCCTACTTACTTAGTTGTCATGTTGATGCGCTGGGGAGGCCGCACTGTGGTTGATCCCCGGAGCCAGCATCGCAGCCGTTGTGTGTGCTGATGCGTCAGGGAGGCTAAATAAGCTGATCCCTGGAGCCAGCATTACACTTCAGCCATTAACACCAGACAGAAGGATATCTACATCATCATATGGAAGGAAACGTAAATGGATGGAGACACATATGGATTACATTAGTTTACTGTAAAGCCAAGTCTTAGTTGGTGCTTATCTTGGCGAGAGCCGAGTTCAAATCAGCATGAAGTTTTACTACTGTCGTGTAATGGAAATCTTAGAACTTGTATTATGCACTTAATTCGGTCCCGAACAATCTTTTACTGTGGGACCTTGAAAGATTAACCTAAATTAACGGCCTTAAGACCTGAGTGGTAAAAGGTTGATTGAATCCTGAATCAAATAAACAACTTCAAAATAAATACCTATGAATGCCAAAGTTTTATAGAGAAGATAAAAGGTGTATAAATGAATGAATGCCATAACACAAATGGTCAGGACCCAAACCTCAACTTTGTAAAAGATAACCCTTTTCAGGTATTTATTTTTTTGTCACAATTATCCTTATTGCTGCAGTTTTAAATGTGCACAGGCTGATTTGAAAAAGTGATTTGAAGAGGCTCACTACATTAGGAGGTGGTGTGGTCCAGTGGTTAAAGATACGGGCTTGTAATCAGGAGGTCCCTGGTTCAAATCCCAGCTCAGCCACTAACTCATTGTGTGACCCTGAGTAAGTCACTTGTGCTCTGTCTTTCGGGTGAGACGTTGTTTTAAGTGACTCTGCAGCTGATGCATAGTTCACACACCCTAGTCTCGTATCTTGTAAAGTGTTTTGTGATGGTGTTCCACTATGAAAAGCACTATTAAAAAAAATCGCTGCGGTGCACCTGTATCTGCTGTCAATATAAGAAAGTAAATTGTGCACACACATAAACATTCACATTTTTGAAAACGGTCATAGAGAAACTAATTTGTCATTCTCGACAGGTTTATTTCATCTTAACTCTTAATAAGCATTTAAAATGCAATAATAACTTTTTTAATACATTTCCTCCATTGTAAGTCTATCCAGCTCATTTTTGTAGGGCAAGTTGTTAAATCAATTCTAAAAGAACAGAATAAAACAATTCACACATGTTTTCCCATGGAAGCTGCTATAATATTTTTTTTTTTTTAACAAAAAAAAGTGTAAAAAAAACCCTTTCAAAGTCCAGAGTAATTTTCTTTCCCATAACTCATAATGATGCATATTGGAGGCTATGTTGTTTATGTACGGCTTCTCTTCCACCTGTTTACCATTTTCTAATTGAAAACAATTAAAAGTGAGTGCCAGAGACACAAGTTCTCCAGATGTATATAAAAACAACCGTACAGATTTTTTTTTTAAAAAGAAAAAAAAACATCTGCTATCCAAAAAAAACAAATTGTTCTCATTAAAAAGAAACGTATTTACTCTGAAAATTGTAACAAATATTGTGGGGAAGGTGAACTTCTGCGGCCTAACACAAATGTTGAACAAATTACAATGAACTAGAACCAGCTGTTAGGAAAATGCCAAAATACTACATAACTCCTCACAAGACCATTGACAGCCCAAAGTTTCCATTGGTATCATTTAGACTGCAAGCATATTGGCAAAAATTAAAACACAAAGCATATGTGGAAAGTACAAATATTGAAAAAGGGAAAGGCTATAAAAAATAATGAATTGGTAATGTATTTTTTAAACTCCTAGTAACATAAAAACACATGGATTTCAGGTCCATTTTAAACTGATGATCAAATGAAATGTTATGTATTTGTTCTGTTTCTGATATACAGTCATTTATATACCTGGTTCACTGTAGTATATTACATCGTTTTTGACGATGTTCAACAGTCAATGCAAACTTCCTTGCAACAGCTTCTTGTCAATAGGTGAAAATGTGTACAGTTTTAATTTTTCATTCTTTAACATCATAATACCCATCAGTACCAAGTCCTTTTAAAGCAGCTTAATGGATAAATAAATGTGATAGCACTGTGCTCTCAGCCCTCAGGCAGCTTAACCAAAAGAGAACTGTGTTTCTACAGGGCAGATGGGACAGATGCTGAATTTTGAGACACATTTTGGAACATGATCTAAACTTGCAATAAACTGCTGTCTGACAGAAAACAACACATTTTTCCCTGGAAAGCCAGATACTTAACTTGCTGGTCAGAAAAAGTAAAACAACAAAAACAAGTAAACAAACACAGCTGAAAAGACTTACGTGTTTTAGAGGTCATTTATACTTTAAAAAAATGCTAATTGATGGGGTCGACCCTCCAAAACACTCTGTGAAAGCACTGTAAAATAGGTCAGCAAACCATTAGCGCTAGCCTTATTACACTAATGCCTTAAAGTAGGTGTTAAGTGTGTAATTGTTTGAGAATACTTGCATGTTTCTTTTGAGGTTAAAATAGCGTTAAATTGTTGTTTCCTTGTTGGCTTCTCGGTTAAGGAAATGGTTGTGTGTTAATAGCTCTAATTAAACATTCTGCTGGAACTTTGGAAGCCTGGGTTGGGGTGGAACTATTAAATCCAGTACTTGTCCTTTATTTAGTTACTTTCTAGTGTTATGATTTAGGCCTTGTGTTTTACACCACTTCTCTTTTAACTTGCAATTTAGTCCTACAGCCACAAGATGTCCCTATAGCCTCCACAGTAAACCACGTAATGAGAAATCAATCATCCCATTACGTTACTTTAACCATTGGAATTGCTCCCCATTACTAAAAAGTATGTATTAGCAGATTAATAAACAGAATATTGTAGTTGTCTACTTACACGTGCTATATTGTCCAGAAGGGAAGAGTTGAGTTTTACAGGTGTTGTCTGAAGAGGTGTGTCTTGAGGAGGCGCTGGAAAATGGTCAAAGACTGGGCAGTCCTGACATCCATAGGCAGGTTGTTCCACCACTGCGGGGCGAGGGTGGAGAAGGAGCGGGCTCAGGGGGCAGGGGAGCGTAGAGGAGGTACATCCAGTCTTCTAGTGCAGGCGGAACAGAGAGGTCGGGTGGGGGTGTAGGGAGAGATGGACTGGAGGTAGCTGGATGTAGTTTAGTCAAGGCATCAGTAGGCGAGTACAAGAGTCTTGAACTGGATGCGAGCGGTGATCGGGAGCCAGTGGAGTGAGCGGAGCAGTGGAGTAGCGTGGGAGAAGCGAGGCAGAGAGGAACACCAGACTAGCAGCACAGTTCCGGATGAGCTGGAGCAGACGGGTGGTGGACGCAGGGAGGCCGGCCAGAAGGGAGTTGCAGTAGTCTATGTGGAAGAGTACTAGGGCCTGGGCGAGGAGTTGTGTGGAGTATTATTACAGTCTTTTTATATGCACTGGTTAACAGGGATACGGTTTGCAAAATAATAATAATAATAATAATAATAATAATAATAATAATAATAATAATAATAATAATAATACGTTTCTAAAATGTTTTTTTAAAAATGAACAATAAAAGCAATAAGTATCATTATCAAAAATAATGTATTGTTTAATCTCAAATTTGAACATTGTTAATACAACAAAACACGTTAAAATACACCAAGAGGTTTGTATCTGGCCTACTTTAACTGCATTAAACAAATATGCATTACATGTAGGCATACCTTAAATTATGTTTTCAATTATTATTATTATTATTATTATTATTATTTATTTATTTATCCTGAGTCACTTTCATTGCTGTCACTTATTAACAGTTCATTACGCTCAAGCTCCTCATCTTCCTCATCTTCAATGGCAATGACAGAGACCCGCCGTTTAATAGAGACCCAGTGTTTATTGCATTTATTTACAATATTTGCCAGCAGACCCGGCGCGTATTGGAGACAGGCGATTACTTGAGACCCGGCAATTATTTGAAGTTTTACTGTATATGACATATTGGTCCCTATTCACAAAGCTTTAAAGATTATTTTAAGGAATGTTTCGTTAAGGGTTGTTTTTTAAAACCCATTTTGATGAATAAAATAAATGTGTTGAATAGAAGAATCCATGGAACCACATCGGGCCTGCAAGGGCATGGAAATGAAGCTTTGGTGTGCATGCTCGAAGACCAACTTTGCTTAAGAGGAGTATGTCATGATGTCATGGATTCTCTAATGGACTCTTTCCTGGAACTGATTATTGTTTTATGTTTTTACTGCGTTTTTAAAATAGTAATATATATATATATATATATATATATATATATATATATATATATATATATATATACATTTTAACAAAGGTCGTCCTATATTTAAAAAAAAAAAAAAAAACATATGGGGCTGCTTTGATTACTCTAGGGGATATTTTGCATCTCAGGGTTTTGGTGACTCAATTATTAGAACACTTGAGTTCTGGTGATTTATAATGTCACCAGACCCTTCATATAATATTATAATATTGTTCACTGCAGCCTACCTATTGTTATTATTATTATTATTATTATTATTATTATTATTATTATTATTATTATTATTGGGAGATATCAATTGCATTGTAACTGAATGATAAATCACAGTGCAGTTACCAGCGCATTGTAATTCAATAGTGTTGGCACAGGAAAACGTTCAGTACGTAACAATTACAGTAAATGAAGTAACAACTAACAATTAAGTGACAGCAAAAAATATAAATTACACAATGTTCATTTCTGGTCCAAAATAGAAGAGCAACACTATAGTTCTGGTGAAGAATACTGTATGATACTAATGTTCTGCTAAATAAAATAAAAATAAAAGAAACGTTCCATGCTTTCTATTACATGAGAGTAGGTGTTAAAACTTCATGCTGATATTGGACTCAGCTCTCGCCAAGATAAGCACCAACTAAGACATAACTTCTTTTGCTGTAAACTAATGTGATCCATCTGTGTTTCCTTCCATCTGATGAGGTAGATATCCTTCTGCCTGGTGATGATGGCTGAAGTGTAATGCTGGCTCCAGGGATCAGCCCATTTTGCCTCCCTGGCGCATCAGCACACACAACGGCTGCAATGCTCGCTCCAGGGATCAACCACAGTGTGGTCTCCCTAGTGCATCAGCATGACAACTGTCTGGACTGAGCTGAGTAGGGTACTTCTCTGGGGTCTTCAAGTGGGCACCTTCTATCCTTGGTGTTTCGTCGACTAGCCCACTACACTTTAAGAGGGCTCGACAGTGATTCTGGAGTCCCAGCATCACCCCCCTCCGTCCCCCACTCTGCTAAGCCCAGCTTACTTACCTTCCTTTCCATCGACGTTGCTTTCTTTCTACTGTGCTTGAGGTCCCCAACCAGAATCTTTTCGTCTGTCAAAATCCAGTCAAAATGTGCCTTAATGTAGCTGCTGATGAACACAAAGGACACCACGGATCCTCTCCTAACCATAGAGTAAGATTCTGTGGTGGTGGGAGAACATCATATGTTGACCTGATGAGGAAACTGATCCTGCTCTGTTCCATTGTCCATATATCTCACCAGCCATTCAAAACAAACAAAAAAAAAATGTTCCATGCTTTGAAAAAATAAATAAATACCTAAATAAATGAATACACAGGAATATAGGAGAATGGGAAAAGAACACTGGCACAAGTCGAAGTGAAATAAAGGAGGCTGCAAACCAAGCTCGTTCACACACTGATTGTTGATATAACCCATACAATGACATTTGCCATCCCATAACCACTGTTTTATTGTCAAGATAAAAAAAAAATCCAACTAAAATTGAATTCTATTCTTAACAAACCTTTATCCAGTCTGTCCATCTGCATTCTCAAGTGTGAAAAGGTTCATGAAGGGAGTAAAGTGGGTGAGATATGTGGCAGATCGTGATGACGTGATGAAGAGAATCCTGAGATGTGCCTCAGGTATGACTGCTAATGGGAGTGCCAGTTATTTTTATTTTTTTATCAGTAGTTATGTCAGTGTGTATAAGTTAAGATTAGGGTGTGGAAGGTTCTTCTGTCACTCTAGTAGTATAATAGTTGATTGTTGTGTGTGTGTATGATTTGGCAGAGAGATAACTTCTTTTCAGGTGTAGTCCAGAAAAGCATGCGCCTAATAGGCATGTTATTGCAACAACTACCCTTGTGAAAGCATGTTAAAACTCACGTAAGCACAATGAGCATTTGTTATAGGCTTGATAAAAGCCCAGTGAAAATGACTTTCATGGAGGTAGCGAGTAGGTTAAAAATCATGGTGTTATTTTCCATTCCAAGCTCTCCTTTGTTTGTGAGCTCCACCTCATCATCTGAGAAGCATAGTTAATGTTCTCATCTACTTATGCTGAGATTGTGATTTATAATCTGTTGTCCTCAATAATTGTTTTTATTTATTTATTGTATGCCACCAACATCTGTCTGAGTTTCTACAGCTTGCTGCTTGAAATCTACATATAAGGGGGGCCAGTGATAATGCTACAAATATTATTAAGTCATTAAAGCCTGAAGCTTAGTTCCAAAGAACAGACCGTAGAAACATCTGGGTTTGTTGTTTTTCTCATGCTTGCCAGTTGAGGGCGCCCTTTAACAGCTTGTTAGAAGTGTGCAGAAAAACAAAACAGATGCTTACCCTCTGTCAATCACATACACTCTTCTAGTATTTGCAAATATGGCAAGATTCCCAGAATTCAGGATTTATTTATTAAAATGGCAAATGTCTTAAACCTCTCTAGGAAACTAAAGTTTTACAGCATTGTTGTTTAGATTTTAATAGGCATGCATAATAATAATAATAATAATAATAATAATAATAATTATTATTATTATTATTATTATTATTATTATTATTATTATTATTATTATTATTATTAACCTTCATTATAGTCATTTTCTTTTTTTATAATAATTCTTATTATGAATATACTCAAAGTTTATATGAACAGCTGACCCTTTGTTGTTTACATGGTAAATAGGGCTTTAATTATTCCAAAATGGTTCTTATAATATAGGGTCTGTATTACTGAAAAGCATTCTATCATCATCTAAACTGGGAAGAGACTCTCCATAGACTAACAATTATAAGAAACAGGATGTGTGTCTTAAGGCAGTTTTGATTAATGAGGTACTACAAAACTGAATTTCCAAGATGTGATCCAGATATACTGAAAGTTAACTTTTCAGTATTACATATAACCTTTAGATTTTGCTCCTTAGTTTCTTTTAACCTTTTCCCACTAGCCTTGAATTATTTACTTCCTCCCTGCTTCCAACTCACAGCTCTCATCTTATCCCTTCTGGGGCATGGAGCTATACTCTACACCCAGCCTCAGCTGCTGGCTATCTAGCCATTGCATATCACATAACTGTGTGAAATACAGTATAGTGTGTGTTGAGCAGGAGGTCATAGCATTAACTTGGTAAGTGACCACCTATATAGAATATAATATGTGAATATATTTTTTCTATTGATTATGAAAATAATAACACATGACAGGGCCAGATGCTGTTCTGTAGCCTAGGTGAAGGTTTTGGACTATATTTGAACATCCTTAAGTTTGTTTTGTGGTTATAAACCATCCCTCCCCCCCCCCCCCCACCACCACCACCAGCACCAGCACCAGCACACACCCTACCAAAGTGAATCGGTTGTCAAGTGAATCAAGCACAGTGGGTGTGTTAAGTAAAATCTGCTCTGTAGCGCTCTGAGCAGCTCAGAGGGAGTGGAACAGCATGACGTTAAGTGGGTTCTTTTACTGAGCTGCTCTGAGCGGCTCAATTACTTAACGCGCCCAGTGGGTCTAAAAGCTGTGCTGGTATTGTGACATATTTGCACAGGTTGGAACACTTCTTAGCCAATGAGATTGCTGTCTCTATTCTTGGCATTTTCTAAAACCATTTATAGCATGTTATGCAGAAGTCCATGTATTTCATCAAATAAAATAAAATTGTGAAAAAGTACGACATACCTTTATAAAGTTTGCCTTTAATACATTTTTTTATAAGTATAAGTAACATTCATACAGTAGATGCTCTGTTTATACTGCATGGTTGTTCTGTATGTTTTAATAACATCTGAGGCTATTAATGCCAAATATTATTATAATTATGGAGGTTGGCGATTCACAAATCTGTTATCAAATGCAAATATAATAGCTTCTTGTGTCAAAGCCTGTTTACCCTCATTCAGCAAAGCCACTGAATGTTCCATGAGGATGTTGTCATAACTGTGCTAAGCACCAGTACCAGGCCCAGTGCTTTTACAAAGCCTGAAGCTGATCTCTGGAATTCTCCCAGGTTTACCCAGACTGTGTATCACTTAACAGATACCTGCAAAACAAACTAGGCAGTGAAAGAGACACCTGAAGGTGGCAAAGAAAAGGTGTCAGGCCAAACCAAATATACCGCCTGGACCTCCCTGATCTTCACTGAAAACATCTATTGATGCTGGCTAGGGTTTCCAGTTAGACACTGCAAACAAACAGAAGCTTGATGGTACAAATTAAGGGTTCTGCTTGAATTTCATCACCTGTAACAGACACAGTTAGCAAATTAGTTTCTACAATGGCATCTCTGGTTTGTTCGAAATTACAGCTTTCTCCCCTTCCTATATGGGAGTCCATTGTCAAGGATTTATACAACACATGAGAGGCATACATGTATATAATAATTAACTTCCAACCAAAACTGTTAAAGTGTTACTGAATAGGCTGTGTTACTGAACAGGCTGTGTTACTGAACCTGTGCCAGAGAAAGCAGGTAGGATAGATTAACCAATCAAAATGGTGAACTCTGGGGGAGGAGTCGGGAGCCAATGGAATGTTTCTGATTGAACAGGTTGTACTGAAGCTGCCAATTTTGTGAATTCAGAAGACCCAACTGGTAAAAACTGATTAATGACCAGAGATATGTAAATTAAAATATTAAAAAAAAAAAAAAAAAACGTAGTTATGTTGACAAAAATATTGCAGGAATATGTACAACAAAGCACAAACTTAGGGAAAGTAATGCACTATTTTAGAAAAAAAAATGTTTTTGTGCAAACCAGACCAACATCCTGCCATATGGTTCCTAAACAAGTCGGATAAGTATAAAAAATAAACATATTTTGTATGTTGCATTTTATCTTAGATTCACTGCCGACGAACACATCAAATACAATGTCAAATATGCCAGCAAGCCTCCTTATATCTAGTTATCGACCTTCTACCCATAAATGCTCTTGGACATGACCCAGGTGGGATGGAGCTTATTCCAATCGGGACGTGAAATTGTTGTTCAAAATGACTATTGTATTGAGCTGCACATTGTGTGGGCTGGAATGGTACAGCTTCATAATGAATGCAACTGAATACAGAGCCTTGAGTGCTCTATGTACTGTATTCACACCCTAACCTATAAACAACACATTATAAATAGCCAGGTTAAGAGTTAACTAAATGTTCTTAGCAGAGATGCTTGTACCTTTCTTGTTTTGATAGCCAGGGATCTATTTGTAACAATATCTGCCTCAGACTACTAAGTCTGACTTGTAAGTGGTTTATAAGTAGAGGTGCTTGTAAAGGCTTCCCATGGGCTTTGCCCTTGACTTACAGCAGGGCAGTTGCTGAGTGAATTTCTCAACGAGAAAGCACACACGCATACACACACACACACACACACACACACACACACACACACACACACACACACACACACACACACACACACACACACACACAGGGTTTTTTGACCACAGTCTCAACTATATAGCCCTGAAAGATAAACATACTAAGAGAGAGACCAAACATGCAACACAGTTTTACCATCAATTTCTAAAAATATACTTTGTATTTGGTGTAGACCACTGTGCTATTAACATTTTTACTGATCGTGACTAATTTTCCTGCTTTCTGCCCCCTCAGGCGTAAGACGTGTGTGGCTGAGTGAAAAGGCTAGAAGATCTGTCACCATGTCAGCGAAAAACAAGGAAAAACAAACGTTTTTTATTGTACATACAATGGCAACAAACTGACCTATAGTGCTGTGAAATAAGTCAGATGTCTTTAGACAGCAGACATGAATAATATATTTATTTTACTTCACAGTCAATATAGGCTATAGGCTAATAACCTTATTTAACCTTCAAATAGCAAACCTTTTGTAAAATGTGTAAGGCACTTTACAGTTAATATCTATTTACTACACAACTTTTTGTTTCAAGTAACAAAATAAATTTTCTTTTGAACATAGAATAGAGGTGCTCATTTTGTACCTTAATATAGGTTTTTATACCTAATTCTGTGCATTCACTAAGTTATGTCTGTTTTAAAATACACTACTGTCAAAAACAATTCACTCAGCTGTAAAGATTGTGTTGCAAAATTAAACCAGTCTGTTGCTTTATGGTTGATGTATTTCATCACTCCCATCATCTGATATAGTCAAGCAAGATACTTGTATCTTTTTCTTAAGAATCATTATGTGCTAGTAACATGGACATTATTATGACAAGATTTTCATTTAGCAGAAAAGCCAAGGTTAGCTAAACAGAAGCTAAATGTTTTATGTTGACAAACTTAATTGCTGTCCCTAGAGTGTCGGTTAATGTTTCTTCTTACATGCATTGATTTTTTTTTTTTTTTTTTTAATTACTCAGAGCAGAAAAGCCTGTGGTTTCAATGGCAATTCCTTTTAGTCATACAGATTAAAATATGGTAGGTACAGTTTATACATCTAGGTAAATAATATTATTTTCATACATTTATTTACAGGAAATTATATTATCATTAAAATACCAATGAAACCCCAAAAGAATCATTAGACAGACCACATTATTACTAATTATTAAATAGCAAAAGTGAAACAAATATACGGCATAGTGGTCCTGGTACTTACATGGTATCAGAACACTTCCTTGATGACTGGTCCATAACATTGTCATTAAAATAAAGGAAGTCTATATGTTTCTACGGTGATATAACTACTACTGATCCAAGATCTGCCAATGTGCTACCATTTCCACCCCTTAGTACAGTTCTATTGAATTGTAATTGAAGATCAGGTTAGATAAAATTATCCTAAGAGAAGATGCATGCCAAAAGTCTAGGGGATGTCTTTTATTTGTTCTGCTGACAAATCTGGAACCAAAATAACAAAACACCCCATAAAACCTCTAGTAGCACCTTTATACAAACTGTGGTAATTAGTCCTGCTGAGTGACCCACTGAGTGCTATTACAAGTTTTCACAGATCTATATCTCTTAATGACATTCTTTTCACAATGTCCCTCTCCCCAACATTCCCAGTGGTGTCACTGATAAAGGCATTTGGCAAGAATTTTACTAGGTTTTATATTTTGTATTTTTGCATACCTCAGATCTCGTTTGAGTGTTTTATAATTACAGATAGTCCTTCTGATTTAACAAGCCATTAAGTAACATTGTTTTCCTTTTTTGTTACAGATAATAAAGAGTTAAAAACGAAATGTAGCCTGATTTGAACATCCGAAATATATGTTTAGAAACGTGCTGTAAATATTTAACAGTTGTGCAATCTGAAGCCTCTTTACTACCACCAACTAAATAAACTGCACATAAACAATGCCTGTGTGTCCCATCCCACAACTCTGATTTTTAAACAAATCTGAAAAACAAAATGTCGGTAAAATCAAATGTCATCTTCTGCTCTTTGTATCATAAACAGAAACCGGGCCAGGAAAGATGATCTCTTTCTATGAAAGTGTGTTTACAGTTATTATAAACTAAATAAATCCCGACAAACACACCTGAATATGAAAATAAGTACACCAATATTTTGTTTAGCAATTCTTTCATTCATTATTTAGGGACCACCAAATATAAAACATGAATCTAAGAAACCCACTCTGAAAGGACATTTCCCAAAAATGTAGATAGATATGTGTGTCATCTGTCTGCATAGGAATAACAAAAAAAAAACAAAAAAAAACTCTTGCATTGCCTCAGGGCTTATCCATCCCACACACAGACTGAAGACAGAGAACTTTAGGCAGTAAAGAATCACTTACTTAAATGGAGCAAGGAGGACTAGGCTGATGCACTTAATTAATGCCTAGACTACAAACCATCTCAGGGGCTTCGCAAGTCCTTCAGGAGAACATGCATAGTTTCATAGTTTAGCTCTTAGCAGAGATCAGGTTTCTTGTATCTCTTATCAACAGTAAAAACAACATATTGGAGTGTTTTCAGGGTTCAAAGGATGGAGGCTGAAGCAGGTATAATTTGTAAAGGCTCAAGCCAAATTTATTTTTTGCTCTGGAACACACTGACCTCAACTAGTGACCCCACATCCACCCACTCAGGCTCCCCCAACCCCAGGACAGCCACTCACTTTGCACGTCTCCCCTAAAAGCTCTCCCTCATGAACATAACAACACAACAAACCCCTCCCCCTCTTTTCTCTTGGGGTCATCACAATATATTTATACAGACCTTGAATTACTTTGCACATTCATTTGTGGATAAGCTGATCGGAACAAATTAATATGAAACAATTTCTGTATGGGTAGCCTATTGGGCAAATTAGGCTACAGCTGTACATGAAATATATATTGCATTCAGTGCAAAGCAGAAGAAACTTGGTTAAGGATGTTTTAAGACAGAACAGTCCCCAAACTTAGCATGCTTTACACAGGCTGATTAGCCCTTATTCTAGACCGCCTTTCATAATATACCACCTGGGGCCTCATTCACTTACTGCGGTAACGTGTTCCCTTTCAATTCACAGATGACCACCAAAACATTACTTATGGGGTATGCCTTCCTATTGGTAGGTATTCACTGAGCTCTTTATATCAGAGCTACCGATAGGCCCCTTCCTGGGGTGACAACCTCGATCCTGCCTATCGAGGGATTAAACAGTCAGCCCACAGAAGCCATGTTCTCTTTTTGCTACTCAAGATGGTAAGGTAAGACCTCTGTGTTGAAACTGAGCGTATTTCAAAAAGAGCTTTTCCGAGTCAACTGCAGTTCCCCTGCATTTGTGCTGAAAGCTGGCTTGCCGCTTTCGTGGAATCAGCGGCTCTAAATCAAAGCCTCTTTTTTTCTCCTTTCTTCAGCAGCCTGCCTCGATTGCATTGCAAGCTGCCTTTTCTTACTGTCTGTCACATGTGAGCGACTGCCTGTACAGTATTGATTTAAAGGAGGTTGTGTGTGTGTGTCTTTTCTGCCTACACTCTTGGGGTGAACGCAGTTCCTCCACCGGGGCTAGGCATTGCTGTATCCCCGCTGTTAAGTGATCTCGTCGACTGCCTGCGTTGTGCTGTGGATTAGTTTAAAAAAAACAAAAAAAACAACAGCCAGTCAGCCGTGTATTTCCTCCACCGGGGCTGCGTGTTTACTTGCCCCGCTGTAGAGTAGACCTTTCCGACTGCCTCGGCCCACCCACCCCGGGGTGTCGGGCCTTAAAAAAAAAAAAAAAAAAAAAAAGGGTGTTTCTCCCTGTTATTTTTCAACTCGCCCACCGTGGCTTTAGCCTGTGTGTCTCCCTGGTTTATGCTACATGCTGACCAGGTGTGTGACTACACACCACTTTGGCCCCTGGGGACAAGGCCTTTTGCGACATTTGTGCGGCTTTTCAGCCCCCGGTGCTTGGCAATAGGTTTTCTAGGGCCACGGGGACGGACGCTCTGTCCCCTGTGGCCAAACTGTCAGCGACCCTTGGGCCCCCAGTCCCCCTGCTCCTCCAATTGTCCCAGAGTCCCTCGCAGGATATCCCCTGCGCGCAGGCTCGGTGTCGACCCCCCATAGCTGCTCCCTATCTCCACAATCGAGATGGGTTAAGCGCTCAAAGCAGACGAGGGACATAATGGACCTCAAGGCACAGATGGCCCAGGTACTAGAACTCCGCCGTCACCGCCCCCAGTACCAGCCCCTGTCTCCCCCAGGGAAGTTCAGGGTGAGCAGGAAACACCACCATTGATGGCAGAGGAGGATGCTATATCCATAGAGGCCTCCTGGTGTGAGAGCACCTTCCCCACTGAGATGGAGGAAGGAGAGGAGCCTGCACTCATTATTGAGGTGGAGCCTAGTTCCAAGGTTGCCTCGGAAGCTAGTGTGCCCCCACTTTCAAGCTTCATGTCGGCACTGATGGGATGGGCTGCAACCTTTTTGCAGGTCCCCTGGACGACAGCGGCAGAGTCAAGCCAGTCCGGACGCAGGCCGTAACTCCCCGCCCACAGCCTTTCCCAGCTTTCCCGGACTTTATGGAGGAGGTGAGCTCCTCTTGGGATAGTACGGCCTCAGCGCCAAGCGTGTTGAAGCAAGCGTCACAGCTTGCTTCCTTGGAAGGCGTGGATAACCTGGCCTGGCAGGATTTCCCCCAGTGGATTTCACCATTGCGGCCTTGGTTAAGGCTCCACAGGTGGGGGTTTACCCAAGGACCCTATGTGCCCGATCCCGCAGTGCAGGGTTACGGAGACACACTTCAAGCGGGCATAAGCAGCGGAGGCGCAGGTGACCCACTTGGCAAACACGGCGGGTATACTGGCCGCCTAAATGGACGGCATACTGAGGCCGGTGGCTACCAAGTTATGCCTTCTTCAGCACTCCCACTGGGAAGGCAAGGCGTCTCGGCAAGTGGCCGCGTTACTCCCTCCTCGTGCTCCGGCGCGTGGCAGGTCGAGCCGATGGCAATCTCCCCAGGCACGCACTATTACCAGGATAGTCCCGGTGCCCACGGCTCCACTGGGTCACCTGAGGTGACACCTACAGGCCACAGTGACAGCAGGCAACCGGGCTCTCTCACAAGGTAAAGGGAATGCAGGACGGGTCGCCCACACAACAGCATTCTAGGAGGCAGTTCCAGGGCTGTCGCCCTAGGCAGCCCTCTCAGAGTGCTCCGCCCCAACCTCAGCAGCCCCAGAAGGGGCCCTGAAGACTTGCAGGCTCAGACCTATCCATTTTCCGCACAACAGCTGCAATACTTTTGTACTTGCACCTCGGGCACCTGGGTGCTCGCTACCATGCACAACAATTACACGCTACAACTCTGTTTAGGGCTTCCTCCCTTTAGAGGGGTCACCAATACATCTGTGACAGACCCTCTTCAGGTTACTGTACTCCAGAAAGAAGTGGCTGCCTTGCTGTGCCTTGTGCACATACTTTCTCCAGGTTCTATCGCCTTAACGTGATAGATCCTTCCTTGCCTTCATTAGGCACGAGGGTCCTTGAGGTTGCACAGTCGCACCACTAACCTTTGAGGTGCAGTCATAAAAACAAGCAATCAAACGGAATCTAATGTTAAAAAAGTGACGTTTTGCCAAATAACCTTTGAAATGAAATGCATATATATATATATATATATATACACACACACACACACACACACACACACACTATAATACAGTGTGTGTAAACCTTATGCATAATTCCGCACGTTGTGACAACTTGTAAATGAATAATTTCACTCGCTTTATTTGTGCATATAATTTGCTTAGAGAATAGAGCCACCTTCCCCCGGTGTGGTCATTTACTGCTGTTTAGTGAATGAGGCCCTCGGTCCCTTATAAAAGTTTGCCACAGTACTTTTGTACGTTTTTTTTTTTTTGCAGTTTTACCTTGCTTTTCCTACGGTTGTACTATGCATTTGCCATAGTTTACTATGATTTGAAAATGTTTTTTTTTAATATGCTTTACCATACCTTGCTGGTCTTAGCAATGCTTTACAATTCTTTCATTATACTTCATTGCATTTTACTATGTATTTACTATGGGAAATGTTTATAAGGGGTCATCCAAACTCAGTGCTAATCGGGGTCTGTAAACCCAGCTGTTATACACAAAAACTGAATTATATAAAAACTGAAAAACAAAATTGAGCTACTATATAACAGAACAGTGATTGGTACAGGAAAGTGTCAGTATTTGAAAGGTAATTTAATACTATATCATTTAAATCATATTGAATGTATTTAAAGTAAACATCTCTTCATAACTCTATTGTAACAAGTGTTTCATCAAACTGGTACAATACAGACGTGCTCAAATTTGTTGGTACCCTTACAGCTCATTGAAATAATGCTTCATTCCTCCTGAAAAGTGATGAAATTAAAAGCTATTTTATCATGTACACTTGCATGCCTTTGGTATGTCATAGAATAAAGCAAAGAAGCTGTGAAAAGAGATGAATTATTGCTTATTCTACAAAGATATTCTAAAATGGCCTGGACACATTTGTTGGTACCCCTTAGAAAAGATAATAAATAATTGGATTATAGTGATATTTCAAACTAATTAGTTTCTTTAATTAGTATCACACATGTCTCCAATCTTGTAATCAGTCATTCAGCCTATTTAAATGGAGAAAAGCAGTCACTGTGCTGTTTGGTATCATTGTGTGCACCACACTGAACATGGACCAGAGAAAGCAAAGGAGAGAGTTGTCTGAGGAGATCAGAAAGAAAATAATAGACAAGCATGGTAAAGGTAAAGGCTACAAGACCATCTCCAAGCAGCTTGATGTTCCTGTGACAACAGTTGCAAATATTATTAAGGAGTTTAAGGTCCATGGAACTGTAGCCAACCTCCCTGGGCGCGGCCGCAAGAGGAAAATCGACCCCAGATTGAACAGAAGGATAGTGCGAATGGTAGAAAAAGAACCAAGGATAACTGCCAAAGAGATACAAGCTGAACTCCAAGGTGAAGGTACGTCAGTTTCTGATCGCACCATCCGTCGCTTTTTGAGCGAAAGTGGGCTCCATGGAAGAAGACCCAGGAGGACTCCACTTTTGACAGAAAAACATAAAAAAGCCAAACTGGAATTTGCTAAAATGCATATTGACAAGCCACAATCCTTCTGGGAGAATGTCCTTTGGACAGATGAGTCAAAACTGGAGCTTTTTGGCAAGTCACATCAGCTCTATGTTCACAGACGTAAAAATGAAGCTTTCAAAGAAAAGAACACCATACCTACAGTGAAACATGGAGGAGGCTTGGTTATGTTTTGGGGCTGCTTTGCTGCGCCTGGCACAGGGTGCCTAGAATCTGTGCAGGGCACAATGAAATCTCAAGACTATCAAGGCATTCTGGAGCGAAACGTACTGCCCAGTGTCAGAAAGCTCTGTCTCAGTCGCAGGTCATGGGTCCTCCAACAGGATAATGACCCAAAACACACAGCTAAAAGCACCCAAGAATGGATAAGAACAAAACATTGGACTATTCTGAAGTGGCCTTCTATGAGTCCTGATCTGAATCCTATTGAACATCTATGGAAAGAGCTGAAACTTGCAGTCTGGAGAAGGCACCTATCAAACCTGAGACAGCTGGAGCAGTTTGCTTAGGAAGAGTGGGCCAAACTACCTGTTAACAGGTGCATAAGTCTCATTGAGAGCTACAGAAAACGTTTGATTGCAGTGATTGCCTCTAAAGGTTGCGCAACAAAATATTAGGTTAGTGGTCCCATCATTTTTGTCCATGCCATTTTCATTTGTTTTATTATTTACAATATTATGTTGAATAAAAAATCAAAAGCAAAGTCTGATTTCTATTAAATATGGAATAAACAATGGTGGATGCCAATTACTTTTGTCAGTTTCAAGTTATTTCAGAGAAAATTGTGCATTCTTCGTTTTTTGTGGAGGGGTACCAACAAATTTGAGCACGTCTGTATATATCAATACTTAGACAGGCCAGTAAATTAGTCTAATGAACGATTTCCGTTCCATGGGGCTTCCATAGTTGCATCTACCAGTGTTCCAACTGCTGTGCGTCAGCATTCCAACTGACACGTACCAGAGCAAAAATGAACAAGTGAACGGTAACAATCGAGGTTATGGAAATAAATATAGGTCTCAAATTAGTGTGGTAGACATTAACAAAATGACAGATTAAATCAACATGCATGTTTCCAACAAAATAATTTAAAAATGTATACAATATAAATGATGTACAACAGAAAGTTAATGAAGAGTGAATGAATAACAAACATTTGAATTGGGTTGTAGAGGATCAAACATGGGGTGTGCTGAGCAATAGAGGCTCCTGTTCAAATTTAATTTTTATGCAAACTTTTTCATGCAACTACGTGGAGATAGTTTTATACAAACTGCATGTATTGATGGATGTTTCTATGAATTGGGGTTTACATATTGATCCAGCTGCAGCAATCCAATGTTCTTTAAATGCTGCAAATCATCAAACGTGATTTCAGCTATATAAATTATTCTGGGGTTATATGGAAATGTCTGTTTATTCTTCACTATTCTGTTGATATATGGTCATGGTCATTAACTTTTTCATCATACTGATAATATTGAATTTACAGCCATGGCAGAGGATGTGTGTTATTGACCTACTTGTCAGTTTAGGGTCTATTTATGTGTATATGCTGTAGGACATTATATTGTGATGCCAAAGTAAAATGATTAGAGAATCATATTACCTTAATTGATCCAGTGTGAGATATGGTAGCAATTTCATGAGCTCAAACGTTTGTTGGTTCCTATACTGCAGTTCTTAGGATAAGGTTGTTTGTACATTACTGTTCAGTTTGTTGGAGCAGGCTGTATGCTGTACTGTTTTATTGTTTTGTCTGCTTCGGATGGGTTTGTGAAGCAACATATTCCTTAGTTTTG
The DNA here is from genome assembly GCF_902713425.1 of Acipenser ruthenus. Taxonomy (NCBI): domain Eukaryota; kingdom Metazoa; phylum Chordata; class Actinopteri; order Acipenseriformes; family Acipenseridae; genus Acipenser; species Acipenser ruthenus. The sequence continues at coordinate 68,123,110 of NC_081194.1, read as the reverse complement.
AAAAGGGAATTCAGACAGTTATGTCATTTGAGTGCCAATCATTGCCAATAAGGATTAAGAGTGTGATTTTGGCTACTGTTGTGATCTGATAAAGCATAATGCTACAACATGACTGGTTGAAAAACAGTTACAAGTTAGCTAGTTAATAAAATATTAGAACAGCATAACTCAGATGGGCTCAATTCAGAATGATAGCAAACATCATCAAAAGCTAATGGAGGTTCAACATAAATAAATGGAATTTGCACAGCACACAGAGATCTCACACCTTAACACTTCATGTATTGGACAGAATAAAAGTCAAGTAAACCCACTGTTAGTGTTAATTACACTCCACAGACTTTGTATTTTTTTTTTGTTTATAATAGTTAAAATGCCTTGGTAAGTGGTTCATAATCATAAGACTATCCATCCAGTGTATCTCTTTGAAGGAGTCCTTTCTTCTTGAACCCACTTCTGACCTCCCAATGCTTTATCTAGCCTGGCTCTATTGCGGGTGTTATCGGGCAAATAAGCAGCTTCTTCCTGCAGCAGATCTAGGACAGTCTGCTTGCTCTCAGGGTCCAAGATTAACGAGGCCTAAGCTACAGAAGGGGAAGGAAGATTTCTGAGGAGTCCCTGAAATTGGGGCTTTGTGCAGATGTAACTAAAACAAACTCTCCCAGCTTATTGCTTTTAGGACCTTTTTTTATCATCTATGGCCCTTATCGACCTTTACAACTCTCTGCTGACCTTCTGGTTTCCAGGCATTTTATTACTGCAGTCTGGAAGTTGTAAAGCCTAATAAATATTCACTCATAATACAGTAACAGAGGAAGACACCGATGCACCTTCCCAACAATTCTTTACAGTGGCACACAATTGTTGAACACCTGTATCTCTGAATTAGTTGTAATTACTTTTTTCAAACTATTGTATGATCATGCATAGGCTTTTTCCACATAGTTGGTGATGAGATGTGGATAAGTATGTATCTGTGCTTTTTAAAGTGTGTGTGTGTGCGTGTGTTTGTGTGTGTGTATGTGGATGTGTGTGTGTGGATGTGTGGGGGAGGGGGGATGTAATGAATAGTAGCTATGAAGTATAAAATTGCATCTGTCTGCAAAGTCCGTATTTAATTAACATATGCAAAGTCATTATTTAATTAGTGCCTAAAATTATATATATACATATATGAATTGCTTAGATATTAGCTTGTTTATCACTTTCTAATCATTCAGTTACCAGAAAATACTATAATAGTATATAAATAATTGTGGAAATACAGGAAATTATCCCGTTTGGCTGTTTGGGGTAACAGTGTTCTCATGATTCAGGGTGTGAGACCAAATCACATGGTTTACTACCCAGTCCATTAAACTAATCCCTGTGGCAGAACACACATTTTCTGTGTCACTCTGGTCCCATTGTGCTATTTTTATTTCAGACAAATAAAAAAGTTCACAGTAATGAAATCATTACACACTGCATAAAGCCTTTCAGTGCTTTGTACACAGCAGAAGCCAGGAGGTCAACAGTCAGCTGTCAGACCTGTTTGGGCATTCTCATAAATCCTGCAGTATTGCTATTGTGTGTGTATGAGAGTGTGTCTGATACACATGCAGGCTATAAATGCCTTTCATCAATTCCTAATCAAAGTGTGCTGTCAATTTATGGCTCTCATTGATGGAACCTCTTCTATTGGGTTAATGGTGCCCTGGTTAATCTAAAAAATAATAATAATAATAATTAAAAAAAAGTGCATTGCTCAGTGGTTAAACTATGAAACTCAAATAAAGAGGAATGGAGTCTTGATGACCTCAAACTAGCATTTTGCAGGCTGTGTTTATAAGGCATTAGCATATCATAAAATGTGCCTTAAGGAAAAGTTTGACATTAGTAATTGGTATTTCCATTAACTCATGAGGTTGTATTATGAATTAGCATTCAACCGTGAACAAACAAAACTCTGCATAAACAGCAACAGAGAACAGTGTAAAAATTCTTAAAAGCTATTTATACAGTAACTGTATAAGTGTTTTTTTTTTAAGAAGCTTGGCAGATTATTTTTTAATTAATAGTACCCCCTTTAAAAAAAAAAAAAGATGTATTGAAATTATTTAACTAAAAATGTTTGGTATTGATTTGTATTTATGTAAGAGGTTGTATAATGCTCTGAAATGTATACACACATGTGTAGTTGATTTTTAAAGTGTATTTAATGGATATGTTTTAAATTCTGTGCATCATTTAAACTTCAGTCACTTAACTAGCATGATTTAATTCAAATGTTCTTTAATGATTACAGGCCTTTATTAAGAAGTAGCTGACGACAGGCTTAAGCCAGGCTGTAAAGCATATATTTCCAATAAAACATATTAGGTGGTTTAAATTAAATTACACAGTTTGAAAATGTAGCTGTTTCCACTGTTTTATCCTTATTTATCTTCTCGAAGCTGCTTAATTTAGTTTTTCTCTTTTTTTGTTGTCTTCTCCTTTTATCTTCTTTACAAAGTGCCAAATGACCTTGTTGGATAAGTTAAAGAGTACACCACAAGAGTCAAATTAATATTAGCATTCTTAAAAGTCAGGTGTTTCTACAGTACCGGATGGAAGTTGGAGTGCATTAAATACATTGCCATAAATTTTCAAAAAGAGCAATATAAAAACTAAGTTGTAAACGGTTTTAAACCTGATTTGCAGTACTAGCATTTCAAAATTTTTAAAATACACATGTAATAATAAGGTAATGTTGCCTTACAAACATTTACTGTCGTACAATATACAATACCATGGAAAAAGCATAGCAAAGTGTACAAGAATAAAAAGCATAGCAAAAGCAGGGTAAATAACAGGTACTTAGACAGAACATAGGTATACAAAAATCACTTGATCTTGAGAAATAACTTTTCTTTGGCTTATTTTTTTTTGACAACTACACCTAAGAGACTCACACACATTGTAAGTGGTGTAAGTATGGTCAAAGTCCCTTTTTTAAATAATATAAACAATGGTATTGAGATCTCCCACATTTGTGCTAATTGCTAATTCATTTTTGTTCTAGTTGGTTAAGTGTTTTTCTTCTTTAAAAAAAAAGCTGTATGACAGGTCAAGGTCATAAAAATAAAGATGATGGCAAATACAACTTTACATTTACTTGGAGGTGGGTGCTACTTGTCGCATTATATACTTTTTTTTGTGATTTAAAACAACTATACCAAACTGTTCCAAAACACTGTAAAAGTTTTTATCTCATGTAAGTTAGTGCAGTTTGTGCTAGTTAAGTTTAGTCAACTAAGAAAGTATAAATTGTTCTCTAGACTTGACTGACTAAGTTGGTACAACCTCAACGACTCTCAACAGTTTAAACTTACTGAATTAACATCTGAATAAACTAACGGATTAGCTTGTAAAGTGTATATGAACTGATAGGTTTATTACATATAGCTTTTACATTTTAATATAGAACATGTTTACAGACAACATGGCATGCAGCAAGGGTAATGCATTTACTATAATTACCACAGGGTTTTAAGCAAACCGTTTGTACCGTGCATTTGTAATCATTATTTTAATATCATTTATTTTGCATGTGTAAAGGACTAGAATAGTATAGCCATTACTATTATTGAGCAAGTATAATAAGAAAAGGTATATCGGCTGGGCTATTGACTGAGAAGTTCCTCTGAGTACCTCTAGTGAATGTTGTCACCACTCAGCCATTAAAACATGTGTCTATTGATTTTCTTCACCTGGTTAAATGCAAAGGAGGGTGTGAATATATTTTAGTAACTGTTAACCATTTCACACGCTTTGCACAATCTTATGCCACCACCTCCAAATCAGGAAAAACAGCGGTGGATAGAACAGAATATATCATGACCAGAGATCAGAATTTGAAAATCAACTCTTTACTCAGATCAAGAAGTATTGTGGAATGGCTGGGTCCAGAACAACTCCCTACCACCCACAGGGAAATGGCTAGGTGGAGTGTTTCAATAGAACACTCCTGCAGATGTTGAAGACATTGTTGGACAAAATGGTCCATGCTTATAACTGTACGCATAGTGAAGTAACAGGATTCTCACCCTTTAATCTTCTCTATGGTAGGTCACCAAGATTGGATATTGACCTTGTATTCAACATGGCTGGACCCAGTAATTATAGAGAATATGTGGATAAGTAGCAGCAGGGAATGAGGGATGCTTACAAGATCGCTTCTGGAAATGCAAAGACATCAGCAGAATGAAACAAAAAGCGTTATGATCACAAAGCAAGGTGTACAGTCTTATACCCGGGAAACTGTATCTAAGTGAAGAACCTGACTGCGCAGGGAGCCCGTGCCAAACTAAGGTCTTATTGGAAAGAGACAATCCACACGGTGGTCTAGAGAGTGGGAGAAGACATTCCTGTCTATGAACTGAATCCTGAAGACAGGAAAGGAAGATCCCGGATTCTCCACAAAAAACTCTTATTACCTTGTGATCACCAGCCAGTTGAACCTCAAGCCGCAGCTGACGTAGGTCACCACTCTAGAAAATGTTCACATGGCAACAGGACTAAAGAAACTACCAAGGTGCTGGAAGAAGCTGGGAACACTAGAGATACAGAGGATGAAATGCCTCATCCGATGCCAATAAAGTTAAGGGCAGAGGAAATACCTGACTGCCCAGAATTGCAAGCTGATAATTCTGCATCAGAGAGTGATGAGCGGGAGGTTTTAAGAGAACAACGCCTTTCACCTCCAAGTACACTGACAAATGCAGCATCTTAGTTGGATTCGCCAGCAAGGATCACACACCAGCACACTCTGTTGAGGCAGCAGAGCCAGGTAGCCCTCATGAAGATCTACTACTGCTTCGACCACAAAGAGAGAAGAGACAACCTCGGAAATGTACCTATGAACAGCTAGGAACGAGTGTATCACAGCAATGACCCAAAAATCAACGTTATCAGAGTACTTCCTGCACAACTTCTATCATTCAATTACATGCCTTGTGGATTTCCAACCCAGCATCTATCTGTGTTCTCTACCTGGAATGCAGCGTCATCCATCCCACCCAACAATCCACATTGTACGGGTTAAAAATGTTCTTTTGCTGAGAAAGTGAATAGTAATAGGTTGTAGTATGTATATGACACCTATAAATTCCACTGATTGATAATGCCAGGGTATTGTTTAGATAGACCAAGTTTCCTTGTCATAATGTTGGAACGACATTTTAATCGAAGAGGACTAGAATAGTATAGCCGTTGCTATTACCAAGTGAGTGTAATAAGAAAAGATACTGGTTAAGTACTGGTTAAGTCTACTCACATCAGGTAATCCGCGATTGATTAGCATAGCCTGCATGGTAGCCTGTAGTGGACAGCAAGGACCCGGCTGCATAACAACATTAGTAAATGACTGCAGCAATAGTTTACTCTTGCAGTGGTGATTTATTTAACTTCATCCCTTTTTCAGGGGTGCGACTTATGCACGGAATGAAAGCGTATAGCTATCTGAATACAGCCTATTGAAAATTAAATGTGACATCTCAAAGAGACATTGCTGGTGAAATCATTTTAAACAAATAAATAAAACAGCCATCTGAGAGGAAATAGCCACAAAGCAGTCAAACAGGTGCTCACAACTGGTTACAATTGAGCTGGCAGTTTAGTAGGAAAAGAACTGGCCCATGAGTTAAGAAAACAAAACATTTGACCAGCTAAAATGGAACTAGGGTTTCACAGGGGCAGGTAATATATGAAATGAACTGTGAATTAGTACAACTAGTTTACTAACTAATGAAATACTGTTCCACCAACTTATTTAACAAGGCACACTAAATGTTTCATCTCGACATATTACTGAATCAGAAAGGCGCTATATAAAATAAAGATTAGTATTGTTTTTATTATAGAAAAAAACTCATGACAATGACTGCATTTTTCAAAGAATCGCATGAGCATATTTATTGCAAAACTGAAGAACCTGAAAAAGAGGGCCAAAACATCTGGTAAGCTCTTATTAGACAGTACCTGTAGCTTGCAGTGGTTTCAAAGACAACATTCCAAGAACATGTACTTCCTTTCATCAAGCAGGAAAACAAAATTAATTACATTGTTCAAAATTGACTTCTTGAGATAGTCATTTTTAATTTATTATAACATGTGTGTCTTTCGTTTATGGAGACCTACAGTACGGGAGGATTTACTGGAATTAATTTGTTAGCTTCATGCTAATTAAGCAGCACATACTACAGTAGAACATGTGATTAATCTTTGTCCACCTGTTTCACAAAAATAATGAGTGTTGCACTTGGTTAGAAATATTTAGTTGATTGTAGGTGATACTGTATGTGTTCATGATGTTTTAAATAACATGCTTGTTTGTGCAGGTTAATTAGTAATTTACTGTATTTGTTATCAATCAATCAATCTTTATTTTATATAGCGCCTTTCATAGTGGATCACCATCACAAGATGCAGAAAAAACAATGCATAATACATTAAATACAGTGAAAAACAATGCATAATAATACATTAAATACAAGGCTAGGATGTGAGAAAATTTACAAACAAGAGGAGGCCATTCGGACCATCGTGCTCGTTTGGTTGTTAGTTGCTTATTGATCCCAGAATCTCATCAAGTAGCTTCTTGAAGGATCTCAGGGTGTCAGCGTCAACAACATTACTGGGGAGTTGGTTCCAGACTCCCACAATTCTCTGTGTAAAAAGTGCCTCCTATTTTCTGTTCAGAATGCCCCTTTATCTAATCTCCATTTGTGAACCCTGGTCCTTGTTTCTTTTTTGAGGTCGAAAAAGTCCCTTGGGTTGACATTGTCAGTACCTTTTAGAATTTGTAATGTTTAAAAAAAAAATAATTAAAACCCCCGTTTGCAATAATAAATATTTTGCAGAACTTTTATTTCTAAGTGTGAACATTTCAATTATAGTTATCAAATGTATTTTTGACAGAAATTAATGTTTTCAGTTTTGCTAAAAACATAACAGTACTCACTGCAACCGGATCCCTGATATTTGTATCCAGTTCGTTGGTTACTCTTTACATTTTGAAGTCACCTACTTGTTTTCTTTTTACATTTTACTTTGACAAAAGCACTTCTGTCAATCACAGCCAGTGAGCGGAATCAATTGTCCCCCACCTGGGATGGAACCCACGACCCACCGGTCAAGAGTCCAGAGCCCTAACCACTACTCCACACTACTGCCAATAACAATAAAACTGTGTGTTTTTACACACAAAACAGTACATTTAAATAACACGAATACAACAATAACACAAAACATAATATGCACAAGGGCGGGGAGTAACCCATCACAATTCCTCATTATATACTGTACATCGAGATAAATACTGGATAGTTGATGAAATAATTACATTTTTATGACACACATAGTTAATAACATTATTTAAGTTTATCAAGGAAACTGCACCGAACACCCTGCCTTGCTATTTACAGTATTTCTGCCAAAGACAAGCAGTGGGTGTGTTCTTCTTTTCCTGCTTAAGTGTTAACTAGCATCTGATTGGCTGGTTCCATCCTGACTACCAGCGATTCCGTTTTGATAATGCTTTGTATTCGATGGGTGAATCTAGTGCATCTGCTGCCAAAGTGACGGTCCTTACAGCCTATAGGAACAGCAGGGGAGATTAGGGTTAGGAAGTAAAAAAGCTAATCTTAGTAGGGCTTTAAATGTATTTACTTTTTTAATGTATTTATTAGAATAGAAATTCACTAGAATGTAACCAGATTTTATTCAGAGTAGCTAAATTAGCTACATGTCGCATTCTCATTTATAAAATCTCCATTGGGTTTTCCAAAGTCGCCAAATCTAGAGCGGGGTGGAACAATCTCTGCCTGCCAATGGTGCAACTGACTTTGATTGATTTCCATTACATGAGAGTAGGAGTTAAAACTTCATGCTGATACTGGACTTAGCTCTCACCAAGATAAGCACCAACTAAGACATAGCTTCTTTTACTGTAAACTAATGTGATACATCTGCGTTTCCTTCCATCTGATGATGTAGATATCCATCTGCCTGGTGTTGATGGCTGAAGTGTAATGCTGACTCCAGGGATCAGCCTATTTTGCCTCCCTGGTGCATCAGCATACACAACGGCTGCAATACTGGCTCCAGGGATGAACCACAGTCCGGCCTCCCTAGTGCATCAGCATGGACTGAGCTGAGTAGGGTACTTCTCTAGGGTCTTCAAGTGGGCACCTTCTAGCCTTGGTGTTTCAATGACTATCCTACAACACCATAAGAGGGCTTGACGGTGATTCTTGCATCCCAGCATCACCCCCACTCCGTCCCCCCACTCAGCTAAGCCCAGCTTACTTACCTTCTTTTACATCAATGTTTTTTTTTTATTTCTACTGTGCTTGAGGTGTCCCCAACTAGAATCTTTTCGTCTCAACCAGAGCCAGTTGCTGCTCCTCTCTGCTGCTTCAGATAAGTTCTTCACTATGTGTCAGAAGTGCTTTTGTCAAAGTGAAACGTGAAATGAATAAATAAATGAATATGGAAATAAATAAATAAATATCAAAATAAATAAATGAATGAATAAATAAATGTTTATGTATTTATTTATTTATTTTGATATGTATGTATTTATTCATTAATGTATTTATTTATTTCTATATGTATTTATTTATTCGTTCATTTGTTTATTTTTCATTTTAGCATGGAATATCTTCCATATTGAACTGACAGACAGATCCTGTGAAGGTGCTGCCCAGCCAGCACCATTGGAAAGAACCAGAGGTTTATTACACAGAACCCTTCCACTCGCAGGCGGGGTCCATGAAGACGTTGCCCAGCCGGGTCTGTCGGACCGAGACGGAGTTCCCATGAGGACGCTGTGACTCCGGCAGCAACATAACTAGGTTAGTTTAAGAGATTTTAATCCCATGATAGTATCGAGAGGGTAACGCTGTGTAGCAGGTTCCTGGAGCGGGTCATCTCTTTTAGTGAGGCTAGCACTCGACGTCTGTGGCAAACTTTTATTTCTTAGTTCTGTTTTGTTTTGTCTTTATTAAATCTGACACTAGGGCTAACATTGCTGGTACCCTAGTGTCGGCACATGTGTTGTTTATGAAATCTGTGCACCAGTGGAGCATGTCAACAACCACTGCTCTGTGTCTGACCTAGTTATTTTTAGTGATGACCCATGCAGGTAACATCCCCCTGTTACAGAACAATTTTTCTATTTATTTCAGCTTTTTATTTCAACTTTTTTTTTGTATTTGTTCTTACCACATTTCACCACAACCAGGGTAATCTAACCAAATGATTTCACTATTGAAGATGCTTGATACACAGTGGGATGAGGAAAAAAATTCTCTCAAGCTCTCGCCCATGTCACGAGACTACAGTTATCAAAAATAAATAAATAAATAAACCTAGTTAAGTGGGAGCCTACATACTTACAACCTCTCACACCCTGGAAACACTCACCTTTATCATATAATAGTAGGACTTCCACTAACACCAGAGTCTGTGCTGTAAAGACATGGGCCCCATTGTAACCTCTGACCTGCTGACCTCAAGACCATTGGCCTGATGAGAGGTAAGGAGAAAGAGCAATAAGAGCTGGTTTGTTAATCCCTCAGTCAGCAATTTAACCCATGTCAGCAAAGTTCACAAGATGACCACTTTCAATTAAGAAGTGTATCAACGGGAATAGATTGTAGAAAATGGTTAACTGCTCCACAGACAGCAGGGCCAGGTAACTGACAGATGATTCATTAGAATCTTGCTATCTCTGGGCAAATATGATCATGCCTCCTTAAAGAAGCTCATTCAAACAGGCATAAAGCACTAAGTGATTATAGAACAGGAGTTCCTGCAGGATGAAAAATAGATCTCTTTTGCAGCCAGTGAGCACTTGCTTTTGTACCTGGCTGTTTTATACCTTGTTTATGTAAGACTACTTAAAAACACAGATAGCACTGTGAAGAAGGTTTGGGGGAAACACATCTTTATCACTGCCCCTTTTACTCCAGGGACATGCTTTTTTTTTCATTTTGTAGATCCCCAAACAAACTTTATTTACAGTAAATAAACCACAAAGGAGCAGTGAAGCATGAAGTGGTATTTGTAATTTTTCATATATTTTAACAAAATCTTAATGAGAACTATAAGGCATTTCAGGATTTTTGTTTATTCAAAACCAAGGCATAAAGTGTTCATCTTTAGCAATTGATATCCAGTGCAGTGAGCAATCCTTTTTGATATTTGATCGTGGTGTCCTGAGACAAAGACAATGGTATTTTATAAAATAAAAGTCAATTCAAGCACAAATATGATTTTATGTTGTTTTATGTTGCTGTTGTTGTTGTAAATGTTTTGCTGGTTCTAAAGTTTTAGTTTTAGGATTCTAAAGTTCAAAGGACATCAGTGATCTCACTTTCAGTCTATACAAATAGTATACATTAAAAAGTAGTTATTTTAAACATTGTAACTATAGGTTTGATATATAGCTCCCAACAATACATTTATAAAGGTAGATCAGACTCTCTGGGAACCAAAAAAATGACTTCAAATATTTAGTAACATATAACTAGTACATCAGATTCAATTACTCACAATGCAGCTTCTGTTTAGCCTGAAGAAGATGAACATTCACTCCCTATTGCCTTCTTTATATATATATATATATATATATATATATATATATATATATATATATATATATATATATATAATGTTATCAGTCAATTAAGTTATCAACTTCTAAGGTTAGCCCTGCATGTATATCAATTTTCTTGAGGGAATTCTAGAGCAGAACTGTATCTTTATCAGGATGGTTCAGTGATTCTTGATAACCACTGTCTCCTATGTGGCAGGACACTGTAATTCTGGTGTAATAATGTTTTTGTACCCTTAGGCAGACTATGGTATGGTATTAAATTATAATTTTGAACCTACTGTTTATATTCTTTTGTTTACTCAGATTTTAGACATCCATGCTATACATTGGCACCAAAAATGTTATATGTTACAGTACAAGTCAGAATATTGGCAAATCTTAAGATTTACTGTTAAATGTCGACATTTACCAAGCAAAGCGGTAAATGTCCGAAATAAACACGATAACGCTTTACTTCGGACATTTACCTGTAAATCTCAAGAATAACCAAGTGGCTTTGGCTAATGACCGAATGTCATGCGTATTGTAAGGCTTCAGGAATCCTGTGTAACTCCAAGTACCACAAGAGTCTACCATGCTGCAATAAGTAAGTAAATATATCTAGTCACTGCCTATCAGTGGCGTTTTGTATCATAACTAAAGTGTGATTTTCTGTTGAAAGAAATGAAGGTCCTCAATTATTTAATTTGCATTTAACAGAATGTTATTTTTCATCAAACTTCTACATATTTGGAGTATAATATACTTTAATGCCATTGTGAATTGTTTTATACGCACATGTACCAGAATGCTGGTTGTTCTATATAAGTGGATCACAATACTGTCAGCTCATTAATGATTATTTTGTTAATGGAAAATGTGTACGCAGAAATAAATATATTCTTCATCATTAATGATTTTTTTTTTTTAATTGACCATTTAAATGCAGGAATGAATACATTCTTCGATAATATACTTGCATTTACCAATAAGCTTTGGTAAATCATAAGACTAACTGGTAAATGTCTGAAAAGCTCTCTATTTCTTCATAATTTCGGACATTTACAACCTTATTTGGTAAATGTTGACATTTACCAGAAAAACTTAAGATTGACCAGATTCAGACTTTCAACCGTAAAATATATTATTAATATTATTATTATTTTATTTCTTAGCAGACGCCCTTATCCAGGGCGACTTACAATTGTTACAAGATATCACATTATTTTTACATACAATTACATTATTTTTTACACATTATTTTTTACATACAATTACCTATTTATACAGTTGGGTTTTTACTGGAGCAGTCTAGGTACCTTCCTCAAGGGTACAGCAGCAGTGTCCACCACCTGGGACTGAACCCACGACTCTCCGGTTAGCAGTCCAGAGTCCTAAGCACTACTCCACACTGCTTATCATGTACTTATATTCACATACACTATATACAGAATTTTAATACCTAATTGATATAGCCTATTTAACATATTGTCTGTATTTTCTTTTAATAATGGTACCATAATTTGGCATTAACATCTGATGCAGCGGTCATTGCCTGCTAGATAATTGAGTGCGGCATGAGCCACAGTTAATGACCACAGTTAGATTTTAATATGCCATTTAAAGTGAGATTCACAGAAAGTGCCGTTAGCTTTAATGGGCATCTCTAATGACCACTCTACCCGTAACCTGATTGGCTGAGATGATCGATATGGTTTATAAGTATGTAATACAGTGCATTTTTGAAGAGCTATTTCCTTCCACACTTTTTATTAAACTCTCCTGACAGACAGAAGCTGTCAGGTAGCAATTCATTATGATGGCTAAGACAACCTGTAATTATTACTTGATATGCTGTACTGGGAAGCTTAAAAAGATGTTTTCTGGCAGCTCTTTGCTTTCATGCAACTGTAAACAGATGTTATTTCAAAGGGATTTTTTTTTAATGCAGTGGTCTTATGGGGGAAAGAAAGCTGTCAGAAAACATTGCCTTAATAAGGCTCAGATTTCCTTCATCCTCATCAGAAGCACAATGGATCATAAAAGCTAACTGTGAAGCAATTACCGATAATGTTTATGGCATTAGATTATTTGTTCTGAAATCAATATTCCTTCACTGAGTACGTTTCTCCTTAAATTCAGGATATTTATTGTTTTTACAGCTTACTTAAAAGCCTCCTGCATGTCTGAATGATACAAACCAGTTCTTCTTTGCACACAGTGAGCCAGAGCATAACAGAATTTACGTGCCCTCTTTAGAGGTGTTTAATGGTGCAGAGCGCTGTCCTTTAGCCTTTTTTAGGACAGCATAGCATTTTATTGATTTTGGATAGCCCTGTGTGTTTTTCCTCTTGTTGATTTGGATTTATGAACTCCCTTTGTAGAACTTTTACCTGATCAAATCCAGCAGGGGTGGAAACAGTAGACACAGTATAGCCTACACCATCAGGGATTTACCATAGCAAGAAATTGACAAGTGCTGACTATAATAATATACATTTCACATGTAAAACATAATAGACCTATTATACAGTCAAAAGGTTTTGAAAATCAAACAATTCCTTTCTGGTAGGTGACATGATGGTCAGAGGTTACAATGGGGCCCATTACAGCACAGACCCTGGTGTTAGTGGAAGTCCTACTATTATATGATAAGGGTGAGTGCTTCCAGGGTGTGAGAGGTTGTAAGTATGTAGTCTCATCCCATTGTTATTCTCACAGATACTTGTGAATAATGTTGCAGGACAGCAGGTATTACATCTCTCTGTTTAACATAGAACAGTAAAATGAAGGCTAGAATTGATCACACCTCTCATAATAGCACATCCACCAAATATTAAAATCAACGATTAGACAAATGTCCAATATGTTAGGGTTAAAAGCATTGTAATATTAAAATAAAGTAGATGAAAAATTGATCCCTAAGCTGTTAATAATGTAGTGCTTCCATTTATTTCTCATGCAAACATTCTCTGTAAACCTTGCTGGAAACTGATGTGTCCGTATTGAATTTATTCAGTGTTTTGTATTTAAACATTCACTGTGAAGTATTTAGCCTTTTGTGACTATTGCAAACAGCTTCCATCTGTGTACGGAACACTGGAAGGGAAAGTAATCTATTGATAGATATCAAATCTTACAAATACTAGATTTGTGCCTTGGTATTCCACTCTTTTTTTAAATGTCAGTGTTATATGATTAACTTTTACAAATTAAGTTATATAAGTGACAAGAGTCAGTCGAAGTAAGTATTACAATTTAATAATGATATGGGTCAAATTAGTCTGTGTTCCCCTGTCCACGTAACTAAGCCGTTTTCCTTGGATCGGGGTGTTGCATTTATTGGCTCCTGATCTGCAATAGGACTGTGGCATTGGCTTTATTTTTAAAGCCATTTATCAATTTAACAGTCTTAAATGTAGTACAACAGTAGTATGTGTATATTTACCTAGTCAAACCACTGTGGATGGGTTAGCTAATTGAAATAATATGGCATAAGTTCACATAATTGTTCCACTTTGATAACTCTACCCCAGTTATGTTTTTATAGCTAATTATAATAAAATACCTAGTGTGGGTTAGCAAAACAGTTTAAAACAAGTCAGGTTCTGCAGACACAAATATTTTCTTTCAGTTATTAACAATAGAAATTGCAACTTGGCAAAGCTTGTGACTGCAATCAACTCTTCTAATTGTCAGGTATTTGTTTGAAAGAGTTCACAGAATACAAAGCCTATTAAAATCCAGCAGACTATCCCCTCCTGCAAGAGACGATAATTCAAAGAAATATTTGGCTGTGGAAGACAAAACTGCATTTTTTATACAAATCTTGTCATTATGGAAATTAACATAAGCAAATTACTGTATATGACTGATTCGAGCAATTTTGAGACTTTTTGCAATCAAAATATTTTGCATCTGCTTCTGGACTTCATGTCAGGTTGATGAAAGCCAGAAGCTCTGTGATTATTTTTATACTCTATTAAAAACAAAGAAAGAGCCAATATTAGACTTTTTATGTAAACTGAAACAGAACTGCACCGAAGATAAATGATTACCATGCTGTCTATTAATGATTTCTTTGTCTTGCAGTCAGAGATTGAGATACATCGTCATGTACACCTATCTTCAAAGTCTAACAGCTAATATTCCCATGGCCTTTTTTAAAGAGTAGCTGGCGATCAATTACATTTTCAATTGTTTTTTACAGGGCTAAACAGAGAACTGTTTGCTTTCTGGGTATGATGGTGGGTGATGGGGTACACCCTGCCCCTGTGTGTATTATATTATTTGTTATATTGTTATTTAAAAAGTATTGTTTAATTTTGTAAAAACACGCTGTTTTATTATGGTTTACAGCCTGGATGGGGATAGAATCTGGATAAAATCGTGAGAACGCATGGTCAACAGCGAGTGCTTATTGACAAACTGGCTGTTGACCACGCATATGATAAAACCCATGCCGAAAGTGGTTGAGGGGTACATTAAATAACTGATAGTCAGTTGACCCCTTGGCCACAATATAAAAGACCTGCAGCTTTGGCTAAACGGGGTTGGAGTGTTCAGGAGGGGAGAATGGGAGTAGAGAGAGGAGTTAAAAAAAGAAAACTAAAGAAACAATTGCTACACGTGCTGGTTCAACACAAGCACCATACTTGTCTTAGTTATTATGTGTCTGTCTATTTGTTTCGGCCACCTTGCCATTTTATTTTATAAAGTGTTTCTGTTTTGTTACATCTTTTTATTTATAATAAACATGCGCAAGCAGCGCATTCATACCCCAGAGCTGTCTGTGTGTGCTACTTCTTCCGGGTCTAACGTCACCACACGAGCCATCACGTCACACGGTGTAATGCATCTCAAGAAACACACTCAAGAGGTTTGCTCACTACACATGCAACCCACTGTTACTTCTCTATTAGATGACAATGTAACAATTCAGCATCTTACTGTGTCTGAGAAGTGAACTAGCAAATAAAAACAGTTTGTAACTCCAGGGCAGCCATTCTACCCATCTTTTCAAAATAACTAGGTCCCTAAGGAGAGATTAAGAAGTGTGAATACATACAGTATTTGCCATTGTCATGAAAAGCATGCATGCACTTTGGACCGCCGGAGCTAAACTCTGAACTTACTGGTGTACATATGTGTGTGTCGGGAGGGTTAGACTGTTAAATAAAATTAAGTAAGCTTATAGTAATGTACTGTAAGTTGAATTTAAAATGATAAACCAAAACTTACAATAAAGAGTGCATTAAAAAAGTTAAAAAATAAACGAATGTTGTCCCATAGAATAATTTGACAGTAACAACTATCACCAAAGAAAAAATTACAGTAACCACAAAAATCAGTATGAAAAAAAGATGTTCTCTATTTACAATCCAACTTTGCTGTAAGTGGATCATTTGTAATTGATAGACCCTTTCCACTTCGGCCCCCATTACAATAACACCCCATTTCCTTTACCGTATGCACCCAGAGGTTTTACTTCATCATTTCACTCTGACAGACTGGATCTCTCTTCACTTTTGTGTTTATTTTTAATATTTTGCAGTGCTCTGTATTTTTAAACTCTAGAGAATCTGAGATATCAAGTGAGTGATTGGTGATGACATCACATTTATGATATACTGTGATACATGGTCAGCAAAAGTTAACAATTACAATTGAGTAAAGAAATTAAAGCTGCATTAACCATGGTATCTTATCTCCTAGAATAAGTGCGCTTTAAAAATAATCAGATTTAAATAGCCTATGGAAAATATGGAAAATCCTCACTGTTTTGCCGAAAAATATTTAAAATTAAGTACTTGGAAATGGGGTCCATAGAAAATTAAAAATATATAGTCAATATGTATGTTTACCAAATGAGGATATTAGGATTTTATTTTAAGAAAATGGTTTTATAGAAAGTATCTTAATTTACGAGGCAGGAGCTAGGCCTGCATAAAGGGACTACTAGGATAAAGAGAATGCTTGTGACTTTAGCAACAGAATAGGGGTTTCCCCTTGACTACTCAGAGAAACGCCCTCGCTGAAGTGAGGCCGAACCGATCGACGACCAAGGCCGGGAAGCGAGGTAACTAATGAAGGATAGAGGATGAACTAAGGTCTCCCTGGTTACTGAGACGTCTAAATTGAGAGAGGTCACACTCGTCTGACACTCAAAGACTGCATGGACAAGCACTGGAAAAGAGAATAAAGAAATAAACACATAAAGAGGGCCAGGATTCCCCCCCTCCCCCCAGCTGTAACAGCCACCTTCGATAAGTTGAGTCAATGACTAGCTTGAATGTTGGGAGCATGCTTTGCTCTCCGAAGGGGTAGACTTGCATAGGTGCAGATGAATAGATTTAAGCAAGAGAATCGAAAACAAAATGTAGTTGGCTGGGGATCCCCTCTGGCCAGCGGAAATCTTCCTCTTGGAGTGCGAGGCGACGGTGTCGGCCTCTAAGGTTGGGAAGTGGGCTTCGCTTGCCCCCAGAGGGGACTATTGCAGAGGTGACGCAGCAAAGTGGAGGAGGAAGGGAGGATGTCAGAAATTGAAAAGCAAGAAAAGAATTTGGGAGTTGGCTACAGTTTAAATAGGGTGACTGACAGGTCATTTTAGTGTGACTGAGAGGTAATTTAGCGGGGTGACACAAAGAGAGGAGCTCCAGCTCCAGCCCCCCAAAATACACCAAGGTTCTACTTAGCAGTGTAATAAAGAACAAAGCTGGGATTGGTCATTTGTCTGGCCCTGGGTACTCATTTAAACCATTAGTAACCAGGCTGCTTTTGTTTGTTCTTTCTGCATGCACACCTAGTTAAACTGGCATGAAATTGCTGTTTGGTAAATGAATAAGTTGTGTACAAGCAAGTTTACCTGAGATTAAGGGCTAGCTGAAAACAACTCTGCTGAAACCCTTTGTCTCAATATTTACCTTTTTCTCATCGTAACAAATCATCCATTGATTTTTTCTTTCTTTCTCCAAAGTACACAGACACACATAACCCATTGATGGGGAGAGCTAATCCTTCTTTAATGTCTGTTGGTGCTGTGTTTGGCCAATAACCCTGGGTGAACTTTTCACCTTATTGTACAGTCAGTTCCACAAACAGAAGGCCTAAACGTTAGCTGTCGACCTGTGTGTCCACCACTCTTTGTTTGTTTTACTCAAGCTTCTGCCCACATTTCCCAATAAGCAGTCATCATCGAAGTCATATTAGTAGGAGCCTCTGAGATTAAAGTGCTGGTCACAACTTTGCTAAAAGGTTACTATTAAAGCGTTTGTATACACATGTGTGGGAGCAGGACTTTGTGTAAATACAACCGCTTTCAAAACTGAAGCTATCAGATATATCACTCTGATTTTCAATAGGTCTTTGTGGGTCATACTGATGTTATTCTATTGCTACATATGATGAATGTTAACCTGAAATTACTGTAATATGACCAAAACTGAAAACTTTATTTTTCTGCCAATAGATCTGTCATGAAGACACTTCAGCTCAATATTAAAGATTAACAGGCCTTCATTTTTGGGCTTTCTCCCATTAACACCTCTTATCAGTATTAGAAAGTAAACTCACATTATCTTCCGTTTTCAAACTCTTCCTGTCAATAGCAATATGAGAAGGCAGGTAATCAGGAAGCCATTGCATTGTTTGGATGGACACAATCATTCCCAGACAGCACAGATTTCATTATCAGCTACCTGTTTGTGTTTTTTGTTTTTTTTTCGCTAATTGTGGTGGCTTCAAGCTTACGTAAGTAGAAAAATAACAGCTGGGGATAATAAATCTTCTAACGCCATTTTTGACTGACAATGTGATAGCAGACAAAAAGGTCCTCAGTCAAATAAACAATAATCAATAACATAAAGGTATAATGGAAATACTGGATACAATTCAAAATATAGATACATTACCTACACTTAAATTACAGCGTTTCAATCTTTAATACAGTATACTCACACACAATTAAGAGAGGAACAATGTTATATGCATCCAACATACTCCAGTAGTAAACATATCAAATAATTTAACATAAGATTAGTGCTCTTCACTACAGTTCAGTTAATGCACCCGCATTTTGAAGTGTATTTGAAATTTCTATCATGACCACATTTTCAAAACTGTCCTGCTTTCCAACCATTGAGTTACATACTCATTGAAGCAGGGGTGAAAATCACTGAAAAACACATAAATCAAACATTAAATACTCTTTTGTTTTTATACATATATAAGGATTCAACATGTGCATCATTTAAGTTACTAGGTTCATCCACACATGTATACCGCCCATGGGTAAAAGACGCTCTGTTCAAATATTTAAAACACAAATGTCTTATTTACACATGAAACCTGATGGGACAGCACTGATCACACCAATCACAATACATTCCTTTTCATAAGTTAAAAAAAAAAACTGGAAATAGAAGTTAATAATTAAAAAAACACACCTGCACAATATTACGTCTTTATATGTTTTTAAAACAAATTGAACACCATCAACTTTATTTATTTAACTGTTCAGTGCAATGACGTATTTCTGTAAGCCGTTACCTGTAATTAATCAAATTCAATCTTGCAGATGTACATTCTATGCAGTCCACTGTTTTGAGGTGCTAGTGACATGTGTGGTGCTTTAATAATAAATAAAAAGGAACACACAATCACTGCATTGTGGGAAAACAGATAAACTTATCAGAAATATCAATAGTCTTAACAGCTGGGGTGGATGACCATGACATGAAAGGTCTGCTGCAGATATGTTTGTACTTAACCCTACAGCTTTGTAGCTTGATTAAACTCATTTAATATAGCATAGATATTCAACTAAAATCATGTACTTATATATTTTACAGTATACCATTTCTGTATAAGATTTCTGCCAAAAATATAGTTTTTGTACTGCATGTACATGAATACATACACTTCTTGGGTGCACAGACTGATCAATCATGCTTGCCAAGTTCTAGAGATGTTAAACTGGGTACTAGCAAGATGAGTAAGAGATTCAAATGTTTATTTTTTAAATAAATTGGGTCTGCTTAGTCAACAAGAGCTGCAATGACTTAGATTTCCCTACAATGTATATTAAATTGCATTTTGCAATTAAACAAAATCATGCTTATGCATATTGATCCCTCTGCAATTGTAAAATGGTTTCACCCATTTTGTACAGCAGTTATAGGACAGAATACTGTAACCATAGTTTACATGTTTCTGATGCCTACACCACTTAATAAATTAATTGTGTGCTTGTCCGAATGATTTGTCACTGCACTTTTGTAATCCACTTCAGTTCATGCCAGGCCAGGCTTATCAGTAGATAAAGGTTGGAGTGGCTACCATCATGCATTCCCCAAACCTCTCCAGGTGGCCGAGTGGTCTCATCCTCACGCAAACAAACAATCCCCTCTTTATTAGACCATTTGCTTTGGGTCTATTTAAACAAGGACATGTGATTTTTTTTTTGTACTGGCCAGCTTAATCTAATTCAGTTTAATAGCAGAAGTTTATTCCAGCTTCCCAGACCTTATGCTTCTGTGCTGTTGTGGTTTCAGTGACAATAATAATAAAAAAAAAAAACTTTTTCAAAATAGTAATCCATGCTTCCAAACCAAACATGAAACATAATACTATCAAGATCATTTTCTCATGCGTTAGCCGTCAACTTATTTTCACAACACTTAGTTAAGATATTGTAAAAATATCCCATATAAACATACACAGCTCTCTTAATATTATATTTAAAGAAGACTTTATATGACATTAATTTTCAAAACATTTGAATAAAAAAACATTATTCATCATTATTACTCAAGGGCAATATCTGTCTCCAATGTAAATGTTTTTGTGGTGACTACACTGGAATCCAATTTTTTTCAAGTGGTTGTTCTTCATGGTAGTGAACCAGGACTCATTAGAGGCTGTAAATATGTTTACATAAACTGAAAAGGCCATTGTTAGCCAGGGGAGCTGAATTCAGGTAAGATAAATACAATCTGAATGAGACCCCTTTTAAACAATTTAACTCTGATTACGGGCCAAGGCCCATTACCAATATAATAGCCTCTTATAGTTGTTTTATTTGTGATTAGAAACTGGTAAAGGCCGCTGCACACCCGATCCATTCCGTTGTTTATTATTGTATGACAAATTAATTAATAACAAGATCATTTATCTTGCAATCAAGACATAATACATTGATATCCAACAGTCTAAACAGGTTGCAATGACGTTGCTGGAGGTTTCAAAATGTACTCCTGCCTCCCCCAAACATCATACCCTAGAACTGATCCTGCACTTAATAAAACTACTGTCTTGCTCATGGCTAGCTTTGGTCTAGAAATTCAGTTATTTCAGTTCTGATTTTGTGAATTTAGATCATTAACCTTAATTGTACTGGCATTTATAAGGCACAATAAGTGATTATTCAAACAGAAACTTCTTCTTCTTCTTCTTCTTCTTCTTCTTCTTATGTTTTGTAAATTGGGCTTACCAGATAGTTCCTTTATTATTAAAAGTTCTATTACTGTTCTATAACTCATACTCCGGAGTCAATAGACAATGCAAACACACACACACACGCACGCATGCACGCACAGGGTGTGTAGGGTAATCACAAACGTATAAACTGTATATATATATATATATAGTAGGCTTTAAATCAAATCACGGTTAAGCTTTATTTTGACAATTGAGACTTGATTTTAAGAGGGCTTCACTGTTTTTCTCTTTCAGCAGTGAATTTACATATGTTGTTATTTAAATCAGGGGACTTTTTACAGTATTTTTTTCTACTGAGGTCTGAACTGCTACTTGTTGTAATTCACCTGATGCATGTGGCATGTAATTGGAAACACTCTTAAGTAGCTTTACAGTGCATCACTTAAACCCCTTTCAACTGGCATGCTCTATCTGGGTCGGAACCTACCCAGTCAGGACCTGGTGTCATGATTTCACACTGCGTTTGATAAAGCAGGGTTGACCTGCGTGACAGACGCAAGTAAATAATATGCATATCAGTGCCCTGGAAGCAGCTTGTTACGGACGCTTCCATCCAAGCTTCTCTGGATTGAATCATCGGCCCAAATGTTGATAAGAGCAAATGTTTCTTCATCCCTGCTGCAATCTGGCTTATGCTGTGTCTCAATCAAAAAAAATACGCCTAAACAGAATAAACAAAAATGTTCCTTGCAGAAGTAAAAGCTTCACGCAGGCGTGGCTGTTTGTTATTGCATCAGTTAACCCGGGTCCGACCCACGTATGTGGTTTCACACTATGTGGGATTGTGACCCGCTTAGCCAGGACCTGCGTAGGAGTGCCAGTGTGAAAGGGGCTTTAGACAGCAGGCACGTTCAGTAAAAATGAATGCCAGTGCTGATTTGCCTGTTGTAGCTCACCTAGATGTGGAAAGTGAGGCTTTGCAGTTTATCCAATTATTTCCAACTACGGTTTTCACAAATCGGAAATTCACACTGTGGGCCATAAAAACGTTGACAGCCACACCAATGATTGGTTGCATGCACTTTACCGCTAAAAGTCATAAGAGTTTCTTGGTAACACATATCACTGGATGGTAAAGTAGGACTGAGCCTTTTCTAAACTGGTTGACAGAGGACATACAATACATACAAATAAATGTGATCACTTTTATGGCTACCTGTAAAGTTCAGGATTATTTTCAAAACTCTCCTGCTCACCTACAATGTCCTTCATCACACAGGTCCTGAGTATTTTCTCAACCTGCTGACCCGCTATGTCCCTGCCCACAAGCTGAGGTCCTCCGACTCTGGTCTGCTTGTTATCCCCAAGCAAAAGTGCACCACACTTGGAGAACACTCATTTAGCTTCATGGCTCCAACTCTTTGGAATTCTCTCCCAGCTTTGGTGTGTGATGCTCCCACCATCGCTCGCTTTAAATCAACTCTCAAGACCCACCTGTTCTCTCTTGCTTTCCATGCTCTTTAAGCCTGATATCTGCTATTAGCTGCTGTGTTGCTGCTACTATTTCATGTATTATGCTACTATCATGTATTATGCACTTTCCACTGTATTTAATGTATTATGCATTTTTTTCTGTATAAGCATGTATTATGCATTTCTTTGTATTTATAGTATTCTGGATTTTCTTGTTATTGTTGTTACTTGTTGTTAGGCGCTATATAAAATAAAGATTGATTGATTGATTGATTGATATATATGAGACACAGCAGTTATTTTAATAGTTTTGTGGGAACTCATCTAGTATTGGGATATTTATTTTGGTCATGTTATTTTTATAGCTTTTCTGTAGCCATTTAATCTCTTTATGTATTTAATTCAGTTCTATTAGTCATGGAAAAAGACTCTGTACAATGCCCATAACATGCTATAATTTAGCCTTTTTTTATAACTAACCTAAATTAATTACTGTTGTAATTAAGAAACAAGTCTAGAAAATACCTGTACCAACAATGCAACTGAAGAAGAAACAAAAAATGTGCTTGTTTTCTCTTTTGCCAAATCCCCTTCTGTAGAAATCCAGAAATATCCCGTAGAACTATATGTGTGTTGGACATGTTACCTATGTTTTGTATACTTAAAGCTTCTAGTTTCAAAAAGAGCTGTATATCTTTGAAACTAAAGCTTAGTTACCAATTGTCACTTGTCATTACAGTTAGCATGCTTAAAATGAAAGTAGTGGTCTATAGAGAAGTGCCTTATCTTACCTGCAATGTCCAAATGTCTCAAATAGAATCTCATGACTTTGATTACCAGTAGACTAGGTCTAATCAGATCATCTCCAGTGGTTAAATCAAACCCCATGCTATGACACGTGTTTTCTTTCACTCTATCTGCATAGCAGCCCAGCAAAGCTTGGTCATTGGGCTTATAGGGCAGCAGTGTGGAGTAGTGGTTAGGGCTCTGGACTCTTGACTGGAGGGTCATGGGTTCAATCCCAGGTGGGGGACGCTGCTACTATACCCTTGAGCAAGGTACTTTACCTAGATTGCTCCAGTAAAAATCCAATTGTATAAATGGGTAATTGTATGTAAAATAATGTATAAAAAATAATGTCATTGAGTGTAAAAATAATGTGATATCTTGTAACAATTGTAAATCACCCTGGATAAGGGTGTCTGCTAAGAAATAAATAATAATAATAAATATAATCATACAGAGGTTTTACTTCTGGGTTATAACACTTTCAGAATATTGCATATTGAAGGTTTTCATCTATCTGTGATGGGAGAAAAGGGTCTTGTTTTGTTATTCAGCCTCCTGACAACAGAGGGCGCTGGGCCAAGCCAAAGATCTCTGTGCAAAGATCACGTGACCGTGATAGAAGTCACGTTTTTCCAGGACGTCATCTTTGTGTGTGGCAACGGTGCAGGTACACTAAACCCAGTCACTCAGGTCAAGTGTTTATTAAAAACACCTGTCATTAGCGGATAGGTGTTTCCCTGATCTCAGGGGCGAGGTTGTGAGTATAAAGGGAACTGCATTTTTGTACTTTGGGGCTGGTGTTCGGATTCAGGAACGGGAGAGAGAGCGAGACATGGAGGCACACTCCAGTCACACCATCTATCTATTTATCTATCTATCTATCTATCTATCTATCTATCTATGGTATGGTTTCTTCAGGGTACATATTTTTTCAAAACAGTTTCAAAACAATAACATTTTTTTAAAAAAATTTAAAAAAATAAACACTGTACTAACTCTCTAACTCACTGCACCACAATTTTAACATTCACCACGATTTTAACTTTAACACGTAAGCTTTATATTCTAAAATGATTTAAGCTGCATTGTTGTACATACTTGATGTCTGAATCAGAATGCATTTTTTTCTTTTGTGGTGTAAAAAGCTACAATGAACACTGTTTTCTGTTGTACATTGCTGTTGAAAATATGTTAGCAGGTTCTAATGAGGTCACCAAAAGCTACTTTCCCAGCTTAATGCTTGTTCTATTACATTTGCCAGCAGAGCAATATCACAAACAATTCAGTTTATTTGGCGAGGCTTGGTCTTAAGTCCTGGGCCTTGATTTAATCACCTGTTGCTAGGATACACAAGAAAAATATTGTCTCTGTCTTCATTTTATAAATACTTTTAATTAGTTGTCATTTAAGGGAAAAAATATGGTTCCAAGTTAAAATAGTAAAAATAAATTACAATGCGTTTTTACAGTATGAGTACAAAGACTTCCTATGCACCTTTAATGGCAAGTTGTAAGTAGTGCTGAATTGTGTGTGCTTTAACTCTGTGTTATTGATTTAACCTATTAGAAACTGATGTGCTTTGAAGCATTATTGTCTGATGTAACGGTACCTGACAGTTAGGTGTCCTAAGACAAAAGTGCTTATAATATGGTCAGTTATCAACAGGTAATGACAGCTGCAGAGGATACAAATGCTACTGTAAACAGAACACCAATTCTAAAGTCATGTTAGCTTTTAGAGGGCATCTACCCATGACATAATGATTGCTCTACCCAGAACCTGATTGGGTTACTTAATTGTGACCTTGTTTTTAATGGTACATATTTAGCCATTGTGACAATGAATTATGCTTTATTTTTCACCACCTGAAATACAGTAAAGAGACATGTTTGACTTATTATTTATTTTATTTATTTTGCTTTTGCAACAATGCAGACAAATAAGTACCAACATGCTTTTTTGTTTATTTTAAATATATAAAAAATCATCTAAAGAATCTGTATGAATATGATTTAATGCCACGGTATACATACTTACCTTCTGCAGCAAGAAATGACTGTACCTCTACAGTATACCAGGTTCTGGGCTGTGGTCTTGTTTGCTGCTGTATGAAATGACTACAAGGATGTAAAGGAAGAATTCATGGAACTTCATAGAAGATCTGTCATACTTTAGACAAGAATTAAGCATAAACTCTGCAGAGCAACATAATCCCCAGTTGAAATCTCCAAGATTTCAAATACTATAAAGGTTTTTATTCCCCAACCACAAAGTGGAAAGGACATTGAGTCATGGAATGCCTGTATAGCATAAAGGAGAGAGCTGAAAAGTGATTTCAAGCCCTCATTATACTGTAGTGTACATATTTTGGAAGCCATAGAGACTATTTGGACAAAGTCCTGGTGATGTAATTCCTACAATGAACATTTGACATGATTGTATCTGCATTTCAACTTAACAATATGCCTTACAAGTCTTTTAGCTGAATTAGATGAAATAGATCTGTGTACCAAATTTACAGAAAAAAAAATCATTGGAAAGAACTCCTTTGCCTCAGTTGCAATAAACAAATTGAACAGTTTCCCTATATAAATCATGAATGTTTACTACATGAACTTAAACACAGAATATTAATTTTACAAGATATCCTGTGTATTTAGATGTAAATATGCAAAATCTTTAGAAGAGATTAACAGTTGTCCTTTACTTTACTTCAGGAAATATGCATTACTAGTGTTAAAAGAGAACATTTTGTTCATTAACACTTGATTGAACATTTGTCATTTAACAAAAAGAGCAGAATTAATTTTCTCCAGTTGTCAAACAAGTAGAGATAAACACTATATATATATATATATGTTTTTCTTATCAGTCAAATCAAAACAGCTTCCCCTAGCTTGGAACCCTGCTTGCACATAAGTGATGTAATTGCCAAGAGGCTGTTTCAGTTTAATGTTTTGGTGACAAGGCCATCCTATAAAGGATCACCAGACCAGTATCTGTTTTATATTACCTTGACATTTCTAAAAAAGCGTTTAGGCTCTTGTTAGCGTAACTCTTGTTGTAAACAGCACAGGGGATGTAAAGCCTATTACATTGAGGTGTCATTCCTTTTTCAACCTAGTTCTTGTGGGTTTTTAACTAGTTCTAACTGGCTTTGGACATATGCCAATAAAACAGTGTTTTTTCATTATTTTTTGTATTATATAACTATAATTCTGCTGCAAAGCAAGCACAGCACATGGCAGACCACAGCACTTTATGTATTCTTTATCGATGCGCCCCTTCATTGATGCAAGCGTTGTTTTTCCATATTTCTGCCAAACACTTTGGTGCAGTTCCTTCAAAGTCTAGGTTTCTCCTGTGCAGCTTTACACTCTCCAACTGGTCATCTATTTAAGACTTGGCTTTGCAGGGATTTTTCTTATGGGGTTTTGATCCCCATATTAAAGTCATACTTTATGTCATTTACATTTTACATATTTCATTTCTTACCTGTTTTATGTGTGTTCTATATAGTTATTTATTGTTATTTCTGCTTAGATAATTATCTGTCATTTGTAACTATTCTAGCAAAAAAGCGATGGCACTGAAGCTCATAGGTGAAACTGTGTTCTGTGCTATAATCTGTGCAACAGTCCTGATGATCCCTTTCTGAAGCAATATTTGCTGGAACAGTTAGTAAATATGGTGCATAATGTCATAAGCAGAAATAACAAATGAGAATCATACAGAACCCATCTACTAGGACTTAACATAGATTTTTTTATATATATATATAATAGTAAAAAAAAAATGTAAATGATTATAAATGATCCATTTAAGTCTAATTGACAGGATGTTTGCCTGATATGTCTCCTTTTAATTTCAATTTAATCAATGTATTTTGTATCCACTGTGCCTCTGAAAATGATTGTAAAAAACACACCTTCTGCTATCAGTCAGTGAGCTTTGGAATAGCAATATACATTGTTGTTTTCCCAAGCTTCAACTTGACAAACTGATCCACAGACATGAATTAAAAACAGATTTACAGGTCTACTTAAAGTTGCTGAAATACAAGCCTTTCAGCTGCCTCGGTTGAACTTAAGTGATGAATGTATTGTTCTTGAAAGGCGAGGACTGGAGAGCCCAAGGTGCCAGCCGGATGCAATGTCACATTTTTCTACATTGTTTTTCCATTTTGTCAAACCCTAACCTGGAATGATGAGAGACAGTACCAGTAGCTATTACTGCACCGATGTTTATTCAAGAACCAGTTTTTTTTTTTTTATGTTTCCAATTAGTCAGCATCTGAGATTTAAAGGAGTGTACATAATTAAACCCTTGTTACTTCTGAACTGCTTGCAGAACTGGAAATGTGTGTAAGGAGGATAAATATGTATCTATGTATAGTATTTATTTTTATTGTCATTTACAGAACCAGTAGGTAAGTATGTAATACACAGACTTTGCATAAATAAATAAGAAAATACAGTATGAGCATATTTTAACTATTCCAATGAAGCCCCATATATCATGCAGGGATGGGAGCGTAAAACATCTGAGGAGAGCCGACTTAAAAACTTGTCCCCGGGCCCAAACATTTCAGTTGGCAACACTGCATGCAGGGCATCTCTAATTGTTCAACATCAACACACATCATGTTTGTGTATTAATAGATCATATGTCTTTATTATCAAATAAGATCCAGCTCCCTGATTCTAACTCTGTTCACACTGGGTCCAGAGGGTTTGATCAGCACTCGGTACGGATTGGTATGTTTGGTGTGTAGTGTGAACAACAAAGTCCTCTTGGGAAATGAACCTACCACCGAGTCCACCTAAAGAAGTGGTCTCGGTCCGTTTCGCTTGCTAAACCTCAATGTGAACAACAGCTGGACTCTATCCTTTTGCACATAGGAAACAAACTATACAAGGTAACCTGACTAGGAATGAAACATTTTGTGGTTTAGTTCATATTCTGAGGAAGCAAGTAGAGCAAAAAACAAAACATGTCTCGGGTTACCAGATATCCTGGGAAAATTGAGATTGTCACAGTCGGAAACAGTAAACTGTATCAGCGGGCTCAGCAAGTTAATAGCAGAGCAATGTATTAAGTCGTGTGTTAGTGCCATTTAAAATTTAAATAAACAATCTTATGGATTAGTTATTTAAACATTCTGATTATGTGTATACCATATGTTTAAATGGCAATATCTGATCTATGTTTTTAAATCTGGCTAACAGTATATAAATTAACTGCCACATTGAGATTTTAAACTAAGACATATGCCACTTGTATTTATTAATTGCATTATGTATGCATGTGCAAGTCAATGTGTGTGTACGATTAAATAACTAAAAGATAGGCAGAGGTGTCCATCCACTTCATAATAACTGCCATTTCGCCTTACACATGGAACCCCTTGCAAACGAGTATTATATTTTAATCTGTCGTAGTAAATATTAATCTTAAAAAAACAAAGTACAATATATAAGCTTGGTTGACTTCCCTTATTCTAGTATTATTTTTTAGTTGTCTTTACTCTACATTGTAAAAAAACTACCTAAGTACCATGAAACGTTCCTGTCAGGACAACTGAGGAAGTCAGCACCTCCGGTCACTTTTTTTAAAAGTAATAAAAACGCTTATTCACTGCCAAACATGAACTACTTTAGATGTGTAATGGCTCCAGTATAGGATACTGACCTTAGGTTTAGGGTTTCAGTGTTGGGAGAGGATTATTCATTGTTTTATTAACAATAATATGATAACCAGTCAGAGTGCAGTGTCCTGACAGGAACATTTGGTGGTACCTTTGTAAGGACAGCGTGAAACAGGGCCAGGAGCCCTGTACATGAAAAGTGGGCAGGGCAAAACCCTGCTGTTTAAATGTATTGTTTATTTATTTTTAGAAAGGGGTCTCCCCCTCCGCCCCGGTGTTATTTGGTATTTGTGTATTATGATTTATTTATGGTATTTATGACGACGTGTTATTGTTTATTTATGGTTTATTGTTTTATAAATATGACGGCGTAGCCAAGTGTTTTGTATTGTTTAGCAGCGTGGATGGGAAGCCCCATGCACAGTAATTAAAAACCTTGTGCAGAAGGTGGCCATCTCCCGAGTTTAATTAGTTGTGTAATTGTTGCTAATCGGGAGATGGTCACCTGTATAAAAGCCTGCAGCTCTCCCTGTTCCGTGTGGGTGTTCAGAGGAGGAACGAGAGCGAGCGAGCAAGTTAAAATAGAAAGTAATCTAGGAACAGTGAAGGCGATGTGCCCAACCTGACCTGGATGATATTTATTGTTTTGTGTTCGAGACTTGTTTTTGTTTACCTTTTTGTTTTGCTCTGTGAGCAGCGTTTTTGTTCAATTATTTTATTTATTTTTGTATTTAAATAAATGGCGCGCAGCGTCTTTTTGCCCTGCAGTACTGCCTTTAGTTTTTCTGTTCCTGCATCTGGCCTGACGTCACCACTTGACCATCCTGTCACACTGTGTCAATATCTTTCTTCAAAATTGCAAAAAGTGTTACTGCATGAAAAACTAGTAGAAAATTTAGCAAATTAGCAAAATGATCTCAAATATACATTAGCTAATTTTGAGCCTTGAAACATTGTTCACTTTGACAGGCTTTGTATGAGGAAAAAAAAAATCAACTTAAAAAAATAAAAACGTTTATGCAACATTTCCTTTAAGAAGTGTTGTTTTAAGCAAGTTATTAATTTATTTTTTAAAATGTAATTACTAATATATTTTTGTAATGTAAAGTACGGAGACATTTTTTGATGTAGCACGAGGCATGAGTCAGATTTGTCAAGTTATAAATTATCAATGTTTCTTTTCTACTACAATATGGTCACTTAAAAATATTTTATTATTAGTTTTAAAAAGCTACAAGTACAACAAAAATATTACTTACCACACATGTGTTGGACAAACAAGTCCATATTTGGAAACATGTATTTGCAACCATCACACTAATATTGGAGGCCAACCATGTTTTATCCTCCAGCGAGGCATCTCTGAGTTTGACTCACTAGCGTTACAAAGCGCTTGTGAAGCACACATTATTCAATAGGAAAAGCCACGTGACGTCTTGGGGCGCTCTGTCTATTGAACACATTCCTTATAATCCTAAACTACATTGACAGTGCGAGAAACTAAAGCTCTGATAGAACACTTGGTCAGACACCAAAATCCAAGCCAAACTGCACAACTCACAAAAACAGTAAAATACTTTGTTTAATACCGACATTAGGAAAACCATGCAGAATTGCGTAAACTGCATCTCCTACTGTAGGCATTCAATAAACATATTCATTAAATTAGTGAAGTGCTCCCCCAGTGCTTTCTTCCACAGCAATATGTAAGAATCTAAAACATGCTATATTAAAAACCGGAGCAATACATCGATAGCTGCCATCTTTCAATATGCCTTGCAGGACATTGCAAACATCCGGTTCACACAACATATAAACGAGCCGAGTGGACTTGCAAACTGCATTGTGAACACAAACAAGCTCCATCCTGAAAAAAACTGAAAAAAAAGAACTTTAGCTCGCAGCCAAACAAACTCTGTCCCTTTGGTTGCAGATAAGTGTGAACAGCAAGCACATTGATATATTGTTTCAAACAAAACTAACCAGACCAAGTCCGTTTGAAACAAACCTAGTATGAATGCATCTAGGTTTAGTAAGTCTTAAAACATACAGGTTATAGATTTTTACAGCATCTACTAAATACCAAAGCACTATTTGATCCTTTCCTAGCTAAGGTAACATGATAATGCTCTATAAAAAAAAAAAGTGGTAGGAATTTAAATGCAATTGCATAACTAAAAATATATCCTATTAAATTCCTACAAAGTCTAAACATTGTTTGTAAGTATTCCAATTCATATTCACTTATTTTAAAATAATACAAAAGACAAAAATAAATTCACTTACTCAACATGAACAAACGTGTCCCTATTTTGAATTGCACACTAGTTCTGATATAGTATCTGCATGTCTTTTCCACTTACTGGGGATGCTGGAAAATGTACTGTAATATGAAGAAAACATATTGAGAACTCAGAGTTCCACCAATTACCCAACCTTAAAGAACTGCAAAGGTGCAGGCTGCGTACTTGATGCTGAGCCAACAATCACAATGACAGATTGAATATCAAGGAGAAAAGGTTACATTCCACATACTTCTATCACATTTTGATTATTTGGATTTGCAGTAGTACAACTGCCAAAGTAAGATGAATTCAAAGATTGAAACTTTTGAGGGAGTGTCAAGATACACAGTGAGAATACATTACCAAGAGGAGATAGTTTACAACTGAACCGCTTAGTACAGTATCACCAAATACAGACACTATATCTAAACTAAACATAGCCCTTTGTCTTTCAAATAATAATAATAATAATAATAATAATAATAATAATAATAATAATAATAATGTTGTTAAGGCTGTTTATAGCTTACCTACCGGTAACAATGGAAACAGATGGGTTTTTCTTGATATTTGGCAGCAGGTAAATCGACCCTGCTTTGATTAATGAAAGATGCGATCAACAGCGATCCGAGTTGTTTGTGACACAGATTTTGATATGCAGGTGAAATTCACATGATGGATGCCTGATGCCTCCCAAAAAAGTGTACAGTTAGAAAATGGACGATTTCCTCCGTTTCCACTTTGTGCTCCACTCTGGGTTAAGGCCTGGTTTGGAATAATACATGGAAGCCCCCATAAATAAAATGGGGGGGGCAAAACTTTTAATAAGGCAGCCCTGGGCAGCGGCAGCACTCGCTCCTGTCCAAGGCAGAGTGAACCTGTGTGCGAGAGTGAGGTTACATAAGAACATAAGAAAAGTTTGAGAACGAGAAAGGACCATTCGGCCCATCAAGGCTCGTCCCTTGTAAGCACACCATTGTCCCCTACTTGTAAATTAGTATGTCTTGACAGGTCTGTGTCTGCCTTAGATGAGCATAGCTCTCAACTTTTAAAGGTTTTAAGTTTCATCATCCATCATTGCCCACAACATACAGTTATCTCCTGTTCAGCTGGTTGACTTCCAAAGACTTAATACTTTCTATTACTGTTAAACACTCTGCAGTAGTAGTAGCTCCCACCACAGGGTATGATAACAAGGGCGTATGAAGTTACAGTTCTGCCCTGTATTAAGATAAAAGAAACAAGTAAGAGAATGAAAAAACAGACACACAAGTCATAAATTTAAACTAAGAACTGCAACTTGTAAAAAAACGTAAGAAGGAAAGAAAGCTTACCTCACTGACCCAGGAAACTATTCAAGATTTAATGCTACACAAGCATAAAAAGAAAAAAAAAGATCCCTGTGGGGAAGTTAACAAGCCAGTTAAGTAGATACTGCATTTACAAAGCAAAATAGTTTTTTAAGAAAAAGCAAATAAATCATTGCACATCACAAAGTAATGGGAAACAGATTTCCCAGTGTTGATTTCTGGTAAATGTCACTGCTCCAGCTAAAGCCTGGTGTGAATTTTTTTATGAAGCAGATATGCTAGGATGACCTCAGGCCAACAAGGCTAGGCTCAGGCTTTGCATGATTGCTTTTATTTGTTACTGCTGACATTGTGCTTTTATATGTTACATTTCATCTTCAGTGGTGTTCCTAGACACATTGTTTGGATGTGCACATCCAGGCTAAAGAGAGTGTTTGCCAAAGAGAACTGAACTCCAGCATTCAGACAGCAATGAGATAAGAGTCGAATACTAAAAGTCTTAGTTGAGCTTGGAAGATGGGCTAGTTTCACACTGCCAATACTTTTACAAAGAGACTTTGACTCCTTGTTAAGAGGGCAGTAGTGTGGAGTAGTGGTTAGGGCTCTGGACTCTTGACCGGAGGGTCGTGTGTTCAATCCCAGGTAGGGGACACTGCTGCTGTACCCTTGAGCAAGGTACTTTACCTAGATTGCTCCAGTAAAAACGCAACTGTATAAATGGGTAATTGTATGTAAAAATAATGTGATATCTTGTAACAATTGTAAGTTGCCCTGGATAAGGACGCCTGCTAAGAAATAAGTAATAATAATACTGCTGTTATTGTAAATTCTGTGCTTGCTTCCTCAGTTCTTTCTTTGCCTGCCTTTTCTTCATTTTAGCATCTCGCCATCAAGCTCCCCTCTCCCATGTCCCTCACCCTTGTTGTTATCTTCTGTCCACCTAAGAGCAACTCTGCTTCTATTGCCAAGTTTTCAGAATTCCTCTCCCTCGTCTGCACTTCTACTGACAAAATCCTACCCCAGGTGACTTCAACATTCATGTTGTCTTGCCTTCCTCCCCCCTAGTGACCGACTTCAA
Organism: Acipenser ruthenus; assembly: GCF_902713425.1. Lineage (NCBI taxonomy): Eukaryota > Metazoa > Chordata > Actinopteri > Acipenseriformes > Acipenseridae > Acipenser > Acipenser ruthenus. The sequence continues at coordinate 68,089,470 of NC_081194.1, read as the reverse complement.
CACGATTCTAGACTGTCTTGGGCTCTCAATGTGTCAATGTCCCCACTCACACCCAAGGACACACCCTGGATCTGCTCAACACCAGGGGCCTTGATATCTCCAATCTCTCCGTCTCAGATATCTTTCTCTGACCATTTCTTAATCACTGCTAATATTAATCTCCCTGCTCCTTCCTCCGCTACTGATACTGTACTGTTATCTCCTTCCATCCCAAGAATCTGCTGAACCTCTAAAACTCTCAGAATGTGTCTCTGCATCCCCTCTAACTGGTACTCTCCTGTCCTCAGTTGATGATGCGCTGACCCTCTACAACGCCACCCTTACTCATATAATTGACACTGTTGCCCACACTCTGAAATCATACCTATGGGACACGGTAAACCCAATGTTCTCTTTAAGACCATTGATCAAATCCTACATCCAGCCACCGACAGATCCATCTCCCATTCATCCTCCTCTCTCACCTGTCATGATTTCTCCTCTTTCGGAAAAAAATCGACAACATCTATTCTACGCTCTCCCACCACAAACCCAGTTTACTACTTAACCACCTTGATGCTCCTCCAGTTGCCCCTCCTGCCATCTCCTCCTTCTCTCCTCTCTCCATTACTGATGTTTCCGGCTTACTGTTGAAATCAACTACTGCCACATGCCCTCTGGACCTCTGGCCTACTAACTTTGTCAGTCTCTGTGCTTCTGATCTTGCTCCCTCCATTACGCACACTCTCAACCTGTCCCTAGACTCTGGCTCGGTTCCTGCTGCCCTTAAGCTTGCCCGAGCTACGCTGGTACTCAGAAAACCCTTCCTTGACCCGGCTGACTTATCTAATTTCCGTCCCATCTCATCTCTCCTTTTCTCTCAAAAACTCTCGAAAAGGCTGTAGTCAGTCAGCTGATGAAACACCTCACGGATAACAATCTGCTTGAATCTCTACAGTCTGGTTTCCAGCCGCTTCACAGTACTGAAACTGCTCTGCTCCGGATTGTGAATGATCTGCTGCTCAATGCTGATGCTGGTGCTCCCTCTGTGCTTGTCCTCCTTGACCTAACAGCCACTTTTGACACCATAGATCATGGCATTTTTCTTGACTGCCTTCAAAAGTATGCTGGGATCTCTGTCTCTCCTGGATGTCTTCTTACCTATCCAGACATATGCAGTCTGTTTTCTATGCTGGACGCAGTGGCGTTGCAAACCCAGTTACTTGTGATGACCCCCAAGGATCTGTTCTTGGGCCCCTTCTCTACAATATCTATATGCTTCCCTTGGGTCACCTCATCCGCCAACACAGACTCATGTTACGCTCCTATGCTGACGACACCCAGCTCTACTTAAAACTCGACCCTGGAAGCCCCTCTGCCATGGTCCAACTCTCGGCTTGCATTCAAGACGTCGAGGCCTGGATATCTGCCAATTTTCTTCAGCTGAACACTAGCAAATCTGAACTCTTTCTAGTAGGATCTAAAACTCAGCTTAAGAATCTCAATATAGCTGCCCTGAACCTTGGAATCTGTCTGTTGCTGCCTTCCCCCACAGTACAAAGCCTTGGTGTACTTCTTGACAGCAACCTCTCCTTTAATGCCCACATCTCCTCCATGGTCAAATCTTCCCTCTACCTATCTTTGAAACATCTTCAAAGTCTGTCCCTACCGGATGTGGAGATACTTTATCATACATTTGTCTCCTCTCGACTTGACTACTGCAACTCTCTATATGGTGGTCTCCCAGCACGCACCATAAACCGACTGCAGCTAGTTCAGAATGTCACTGCCAGGATCCTTACCAGATGTAAAAAACGTGATCACATCACCACCCATCTTGCCCAGCTGCACTGGCTACCTGTAAAGTTCAGGATTATTTTCAAAACTCTTCTGCACACCTACAATGCCCTTCACCACACCTGATATCTGCTATTAGCTGCTGTGTTGCTGCTATTATTTCATGTAGTTGCTGCTATCATGTATTATGCTCTTTCCACTGTATTTAATGTATTATACATTTTACTGTATAGCATGTATTATGCATTTCTCTGTATTTAAAATATTCTGGATTTTTTTTTGTTGTTCCTGCATCTTGTAAAGCGCTTTGTGATGGTGGTCCACTATGAAAGGCGCTTTATAAAATAAAGATTGACTGATTGATTCATTTTGTTGCTATGTAGGAAGCTGCAATAGCGTCAGAAAACCACAAGATGGCATATATGGGTGAATCGACTCCCTGACAATAAGAATATATCCCTAACTATTTTTTTTTTCTAACACTGGAGATATACAGTTTTTTGTCACAACGATTCATTTATAGGATTAAGTCTGCAACTGGATCGGCGATTGGGGGCAGTTTCCTGAAGCGTTGAATCTTGGAGAATGATGCTTCTTATGGCTGGAGTCAGGGGATGAGGCTGGAACAAAAAATGCCCATCCCTGGAGAAGGAAAGGGAGCTGCGCCAAACTCCAGGGACCAGGAAAGAGTCATCGCAGTCTCCCGACGTAGAGGTAGAGGACTTGCTACACTCACCTTCACCACCAGGGGGAGAAGAGCTAGAGCTGCGGAAAGCAGCCATCCAGTCTCAGAATGATAGCTGAAGACAAGAACTGCAATGTGGAAATGACCAGTCAGGGGAGCTGTTGGCACAGGTTGAGGTCGAGAGAAAGAATCATCACTTAGAAGTCGCTGCAATGAATAAAAAGCAAAAGGAAGAGAAAAATCGCCTCAGACAGGAACTCTGGGAGTGCTGGTCAAATAAGCTTCAGACCACAAAAAAGCAGTACCAGACTTTGATAGAGCAGATCCAAGAGAAACATGCCCAAGAACTGGAGGCCTTAATAAAGGAAACCGAAATACAGTTCCCTTCCCATATCCAGGATATGAACCAAAAGACCAGCGAAAAACTTGACGTCAAACAGGTTGAACTGGAAACCCTCTCATCGAAGCTGACTGAAGTACTCAAAGGAAGGGAGCTTATAAAAGAGCACCTGGCAGCCTCAAGTAATACCATCACCATTATGAAACAGGAATATGAAAATAAACTCAAGCAGGCGAAATCCAGGTACTTGGAGCTTGAACAGTTATTGTGAGGTGTTAAAACGACTCTGAAGAAGGAACCTAAAAACACAAGATAATCCTGTAGGAAAAGAAAAAGCAGTTAGAGGAACTACAGCCAAAGAAAGGCCAAGTACAACAACTGGAGTAGAAGCTGGAAGTATTACAGAAAAGGTCTGATGAAAAAGTGTCTTTTCTCAAAGCAGAGCATGCCACAGAGGTTATCGAGCTTCAAGGCCAATTTGAGAATCTTAAGAGGAAGCTGCCTGAAAACGAACCATCATTGCTTCAAAAACTGAAGGTACGTTATCAGCCAGAGAAAGACTTAAATAAAGAACTGGAAGAGGTGCGAACTGCATGCACACTGAAAATAGATTAAACCAAACCTAAAGCCAGTGAGACAAAGAGGGACCAAATACAACAGAAGCTCAAGGAGATGAAAGAGGGATTTAAAGATAAGTTCTATAACCAAGCGGTCAAGCTGAAGAAGCAGCAAGTGCTGAAAAGTTGGAAAGTTGGAAGAAGCCTCCCCGGCTGCCAGCCAACAAACCAGAAAAAAGGAGCCTGAGGAACCAGGTTCCATATGTCCGGAGGAGCTAGCATTCACACCAGTATTAATGCTGCCTTCAGTTCAGCAGGTAGAAGTGCCACGCTGAAAAACACCACGACTCTGTCAACGTGGCCGCTGCCAGGGTGGCCAAACCAGGAGAAAACATCCTGTCTGCTGTTGGAACTGCCAACACAATCAAGGCAGCAGTACTTAGGATTGCGGCCATCGTCAACAGCGAGAAAACAAATGTTTGTACAAAGAGCGGAGCTGCCCTCAAAGGAAAAAGGCATAGAGCTGCTGTTGAAAAGGCTGGTCCATCTAGTCTTTAATTGATGATGCTAGGTCCTAACAGCCCTGCACACCCACCTAAAATGAGCAGAAAATTACAAGGGGAGGGTGAAAAGATCGCTCGACCTGGTAGGTCTGAGCAGACGAGGAGGATATGTGACAAATAGACAGTTATCGAGAGATGGGATAACGAAATATGCACTATTTTTCAGGAAATGTTAAAGATCTGTGATATCTTGTAACAATTGTAAGTCGCCCTGGATAAGGGCATCGGCTTAGAAATAAATAATAATAATAACAATTTTTAAAATGGCAGTGCACTCAAAATGGCTGCCAGTCAAATAACTAAAAATCCCCCAATTCCTGCAAGCAAGAGGCTCTGCAACAGCGGGAATTATGGGGGAATAAAAAGAGACTGTTTCTAGCAGCAGAGTGTGTGTAGTGAAGTGTAATGGAAGTGTAATGTGAAATGAGAGAGAGACTAAAAGAGTTGCTACATCTGCAACTAGAGAGAAGTATTGGAAAAGAAAGTACTCAGCACTATACGTGTTTGTCTGAGTTGGATTAAGAGAAGAGAATCCGAACAAAAACAAATAAATAAATAAATAAAAAACTGATCTGAACTTCAAGCAGCAGTCTGGCAAGTACTCTTTTAAAAAGTGTATGTGTACAGTGTATGTTTAAAAAGTGTATGTATGTAAGTGAAAGTTACAGCTTCGAAAACCAAGTCAAAAAGTAAATGACCATTGCAGTTTATCTTTAAAATAAACTTACCGTCTGGGAAATGCCAGTAATAGAACTACAGGAACTATAAGCAATACCTATTGTGGATAAAGACTGTGTATGTTTTGCCTAATGTTTAAAGAAATATATATTGAAGACAAAGAGTAAACAAAGGCTTGTGGTTGTAGCGCTGAAGGAATGTGCATTGTATAAAGACTGTTTGTTGAAGTTTGCAGCTGGCTAAAAGCAATCCGGCCAACTTCATTAGAAGTCTTTTCTTTTGTTTATTCCGGACTGTGTTTAATTTAAAAAGAACAGTTGAGCCGAGGGACGGCCTGTTCATATGGACTGTATACTTCTGAAGCAAAACACTAGACTGTATGAGTAAAATACAACAGAGCACAAAGGATATCAGCACGTTTTTAAAAGGGTGTTTTATTGACCCATTGGTTGTGAAGCAATTATTCAGACCTTCACGATGTTTATGCACATCAGCAAAGGTGAATGCTGTTCAAAGACTAGTAAACTGGTACAAGGGACACGTACCGCTACAATTACAGGTGGATGACCACAAGGGGGCAACCCTGAACTCACCTCCTGCAATGAGCAGTGACCAACTAGAGGGGCGCCACCGCTCTCAAGCCACAGTTCTCCAGCTGACCTCATGGGGCAGCAGATTTACCAACACCACCCGTGCCCTCTAGAGGAGAAAACACAGAAACCTGGAAAAAGGAAAAGGAAAGTTACTTAACAACCAGTGGTCAATTAAAGTTAACCAAATGGAACTGGTTACAGCTTCAAGCTTGGAACCCAATGGGTTCTTAAAGGATTATAGTTATATTATTTAAGTACCACGTTTTTTTTTTTTTTTTTTTTTTTTTTTTTTGTGTGTGTTTATGATTTGAGTGACTTTAAGTTTAAAGTGTATTATTAAACTGAGACACAGCCGAGGAGCCCAACATTCAGGCAATGCTGACTTGTATTGTTTATTTTATAATTTGCTTTTCATTAAAAACTCATTCATTGATGCGTGGTCTCAAGCCTGCTCATTCAAAGTACCATTTGCACCTCGGTTTACCTACCAACCGTGAAGACATCCTAGACACATATATATCATATTACTTTGAATTAACGCTGCAGCATTTATTTTAAATTGCTAAAAGCAGCTGCAGCGCTTATTCAAGGGCGGCGGTAATTAGAAGTACTATGGTTTTCAAAAGGTACAATTTTTTATTGTGGTTTTTTAAGGTATTTGATGGAGGCGGATACAACTTGATCAGGATGGCGAAGAAGTCCTACAACTTAAAACTGAAAGCTGTTGAGCTCGCAGATCAGATCAGTGTTTGACAAGGTGAGGACACATACCCCACTGTGACAGGGATGGCTGTAGTGGTGACATCAGGCTAGAAGCAGGAAGAACTCAGACACGTTGCAAGTACGGTGCAATGGCGCTTGCGCCAATTTATTTTCAAAAATAACAAAAATAAAATAAAACATTTAAACAAAAACACACATGCTCACAGAGCGAAACAAAAGATGTAAACAAAACAAATCACAAACACTAAACAATACGATCAGGCTTATTTTTACGTATTTTTAGTTTTACTTTTAAACTCTCCTCTCTCGTTAGCTCTCGTTCACTCCTCCGAGAACACCCACCCAGAGAGCTGCAAGCTTATATGCAGGTGACCATCTCCCGATTAGCAACAATTAAACAATTAATTAACTCAGGAGATGGTCACCTTCTGCACTGGGTTTTTAATGTGGTTGGGGCTTCCCATCCACGCTGCAAAACAATACAAAAACACACTGCTTTCATCGTAATATATATATATATTTTAACTAACTACCAAAACAAACAATAACACGACTACACCGTCATATTTAAAAATACATAAATTATAATAAAACAAATACAAAATAACACACAAAAATACAGGGGTGGAGGGGTACCCTGTTCTAAATTAAATAAACAATACATTCTTAAATAATACAAAATAAATACATTTTACAGCAGGGCTTTGCCCAGCCCCCTTTTCATGTGCAGGGCTCCTCGCCCCCCCCCCCCCCCCCGAAACACACACACACACACACACACACACACACACTGCCTGCTAGAAATGATTACAGGGATTTGCAACCAGTAAAGTGTGAAAAAAAGATGAAATATTTATAACAATCAACACCAACAAGTACTCTGGAACAAAAAAATCGCACAAAGGAGTAAAATGCAAAATAAAGCACAATAGGGTCTATTCATAAAAGTAATTGCCGACTGTCCTAGGTAATCAAATTTAATTTAAAACTACCGCAAGTTGTCCATATTGATATTCATAAAATGATCTGTGCAGACCGGCAACTGCCGATAAGTAATTTATGAATGGGTATATATTCATTCATGACCGAAATCCGTCTCCTTTTGATGACATCATCAGCTCTATAAACATTCGCACAGTTCTGTCGTTAGGAACATAAACAAATGGAATCTACTGACAGAAGCACCTATCATGTTGTTAACAGCTTGCCTGTATGATATGTGATTTATATACTTTTTTTGAAGAGCATAATCTGCAAACACGTGTGGTATCTGCTTCTTCCACTGGCTGGAATTTGCGTCGCTGTTTGAATCGGTGTTGAAATAGGTAAGTGGATTGTAGTTTATTTGTTAGAATCGTTGCCTGCTTAGGTAAGCAGCCTGCACTTATATTAAAAATTGAACAAAGTAATTAAGTGATCCAAACTGTGTTGGGGTGTGTTGAATTGTGAGGTTGATGCAAATTTAGTGTTAAGTATACGGCTCTAGGCCTACAGGATAGCATAAATTGGCAATCAGTGTCTTAGAACACCAGCCATTCTAAGCGCCAGCTAGTCTAAGGGCTGATCAAGGACAGGTAGAGCGAGGACCTTTTCCAAATCTCTCCCAGTGGCTACTAGAGGCCTCATTGTAACTCTTTACATTAGCTATATTTAAGTAATTATTAAGATGGTGTTTTAATTGGGTGACCCAGTGTTGTGATTAGTACCCGGTGAATGTGGTTAAATTGAATATAGGTCGATTTGCAATTTGATTGGTTTCCACACAGCTTTTGTAGTGTGATCCCATTGAAGTACATTGAAAGTATTGTATTGCTTAAGTATTGTCTTAGCCCAGTTTAGCAACTGTTAACCAGTTCCCTTGCAAAGTGAGGGTGTGAGGAAAGGCTGTTAGAGAAAATCTGAACCTAGCAGCACTCTGGAAGATGCCAACTACTAGACAGATCTGTACCCTCCCACTACCACTGCACCTCTCTGTCTCACCTGTCCTGCTATGACTGTCTCTCACATCCCTATTATTCTGTCCTCTCACTCCCGCCCTCTGTCCTCTCTCATCCACTGCTACCCTAACCACTCTAACCTCATCCCTCTGCCTCTCCCCCCCTCCCATTCCATCCCCTCCCGCACTCTCTCTGGTGCCCTCTGGAACTGTCACTCTTCTGCTAACAAAGCTGATTTCATCTCTGCCTTTGCCTCCCACCTCTCTCTCGATTTCTTTGCTCTCACTGAAACCTGGCTCTCTCCTGATAACACTGTAACTTCTGTCGCCCTGTCCTCTCTCTACGTCCTGTCCCATACTTCGCGTCTCACTGGATGGGGAGGTGGGACTGGTCTTCTCCTCTCTCCCTCTTTACTCTTTTCTGTCCCCTCTGACCTCTCCTCATTCCCTCTTAAAACCTTTGAATTTCACGCTGTCCTCGTACAGGCCCTAGTACTCTTCCACCTAGACTACTGCAACTCCCTCCTGGCTGGCCTTCCTACGTCTGCCACCCATCCGCTCCAGCTCATCCAGAACTCTGCTGCTCGCCTGGTGTTCTCTCTGCCTCGCTTCTCCAACGCTACTCCACTGCTCCACTCACTCCACTGAAATCCGATGATATACTCCTGTTTTCTCATTTCGAAAGGCATAGACCCCAGTATCTTTCAGTGTAGTTCTTTTTTCTTCATTGGTATCGTATCTTTTTAATTCAGCCAGCAAAATATCTTCTACACAATTAAAACAAACTAGACTTTATTGTAGTAAAATATAATAATAAAAATAACATTTCACGGAGCATCTAAATATTTTGACTAAGTAATTTAGTGTGGTAACTAGTTCTATTCATACAACAAGCTACCTCACTGAACAAGGCTTCTTTTCTGACAGCGATATACACTTATGCCATAAGATAAATGTTTTATTCGAATATATCTTTATACATTTAATTAAATATATATTATCAACTGACCTTGATTTATTTATTTTTTTTTGGAAAGAACGTAAAAGTTGACAGACTATCACAGAACCAGCAGGCTTGTTACACAACACAGGCACCGCCCCCTTCTCTGTTTAGCTGCTAGCAACATCTATCTTTACAGTGCTTTGCTGAAAATAATTGAATGTGTACCTATCAAAAGTTGAAATTGTGATGCTCATTGTGGTGACGTCAATTTGTCCAGCTCTTCTATTGTTTTAGCAACAGCAAGGCACAGCAGTCTGTCACAAATTTGCACCACTGGCACAGAGCCGGAGCCGCCTTTCGGTGACGTTGGCACTGAGTGTTAATGGGCAATACATGTCCGGTTTTCAGTGTACTAGAAAACTGGACCATGAACTTTACAGTAAAATACTGGTATGCTTCAGTGTGTAATTGTATTCTTTTAAATACATTTTATTCAAGTTCAATTAATTTTGCTTATATTTGTAATGTTTTGCATTTCTTTATTAAGTGCTGCATTTATTTGAGCTGGGGTAGGGAAAAAAATGTACTTGTTTCATTACTGAGAGCGGTGTTTATTCGAGGGCGGCGTCTGTTACAAATCTGATATCTGAATGCGTCGCTTATTCAAGGGCGGTAGTAATTCAAAGTAATAAGGTATATACACTATATACCTTATTACTTTGTATATAATCTCCACTAATCTTGCAGCTTAGTGGAGAGGAAACCCCCCCCTCTTGTGGGAGGAAACCTCTGGTGGTCCCGGCAGAGAGATGGCCCCCACTCTCTGTATTCTAGCAATATTCTGTTTGGCTGAATAGATATCAGAGAGGATGATATCAAAGAAGCTACTAGTTAACGTTTACGCGGTGAAACTCAGGTGATGACTGCTGCTAAGGGTATTACCGACTAAACTCAGGTGATGACCCTGCCGAGGGCATCGCTGACCAAACTCCGGTGATGACCGCTGCCGAGGGCATCACTGACCATACTTAGGTAATAACCGCTGCCGAGGGCATCACTGACCATACTCAGGTAATGACCGCTGCCGAGGGCATCACTGACCAAACTCAGGTGATGACCGCTGCCGAGGGTATTACTTCTGTTACAAACCAAACTTTGGTTTATCAACCTGCCGAGGGTACCACAGACCAAACTCATTACTTCTGTTAATCATTCAGTAATTCCTCTCCTGAATATCAGCCTCAGCTTCCAAACAGTTTTCATTCATGTTGGCATTGACTGAGTCAGTGTTTTTATCTCAGTGAAAATTCAAAGATACAGCAATAGCCACAGCCAAAGGAGTTGAGCATCAAAAGTGCAAATGGAGGAACAATAGGCTGTACTGCAAGTAGAACACACAATGCAAAACTGCCAAAGTTGTTCTAATTGCTATTTATTTCACTGTCAATGCAAAAGAGAATTAGACATTTGTTTATTATAAACAAATATAATTATTTATTGAATTCCTTTCTTCTTGCATTATGAACATACTTTTTAGCAAATAAAGTCTCAATATCTAAGATCAGTTTGTATTGGTGGTGCATAGCTGAGGTTTTGTTAAGCAGCATTAATGACACATTTGGCTGGACATGTATCATAACTAACAGCCACAAAAACACTACCCTTTGAAATCCAATGGTTCATTGTTTAGTTTAAAAACATGTTTAGAATTGCTTCTCAAATAGCTCTTGAGCTGTGACAGCACTATGTAAACTACCTGTGGAACTACCTGGGTATATCCAGATGAACTTTTCATTAATATTCTGGGTTGTATGTATTCTGGGTTGCATGTATTTCAATTGCTTTTATATTTTTATTCACATGTCCTTAAATCACCTTTTTTATTTTATTTCACATTGGATTCTTGCCATGGAAATGCCTGTATGTGTCACAGAAACATGCCATATTGCTGACTCCTCTCATCGAGTTCAGAGTTTCATCGGTCCGCCATCTTTGCCAGGATCCTTGCATTCTCTGGTTGCAAGCTCACTCTGTGTACACACATCAGGGGCAACGGTAAGTCATGTGTTTTGCTGTAAGTGCCATATGGATTTTAGATGTGCTTCTCCACTGTAAAATGGACCCTTTAGAATGATACATTATTCCCTTGAGAAAGAGGTGTTTCAATAGGAGACGCTTTGTCACATGGTTTTCACTCAAATTCACAGGAATTTAAAAAAAAAAAAGGTCTGGGCTGAAGACTAATGTTGTCTAGGTTTACTGTGCAAGAGTAAGTATGAACTGATTTCCAGTTTCTGATACACTAGTTCCGACTTTCCAGCATAAAACAGAAACGGAACATGAAAAATAATTCACACATATGATGTTGATTTACTGAGGTATGATTTTGAATTGAGGCTGTGATTTACTTTTTATCTCCTCAGTTCTGACTATTCCAACATTTTAAATGTCTTTAATACATGATGTAACTAATATTTAAAGCATGTATTATTTGCTCCAATTGGCTGACTGTTAAATTGTGATATGTGGTTCAGTCTCATAGCACTGAGGATAGTCCCTTTTGTGACTGAAACGTCTGCACATATTTGCACTTTGCACTTTTACTGCACATGCACCTTGTCCTGAACATTCAATGTCAAAATAAAAATAATGTTTTTGCATTAATGGCTTTTTGGAGTTTTTCTTCCCCAGCGTTACAGAGAGCGAGTCTATTTCTACTTGCTTTCTATCTACTTTTTGAGACGTACACACCTGTACCGTACGTTTGTTGGATGCATTTGTGTAGGGCGCAGTAACATTTGGATTACCTATACTGAGGTACAACACACCTACCTACCTTGCTTTACCAAAACTGGGGTTTAAAATATATCAGCACTGTAAACTTTGCAGGCTTCACAGGTGTACAACCAGAAGTATATTTTTATATAAATTACATGTGGTAAAGTACTTTTTTGTTGACCAAAAGAACGGTGTATACTCATCTTTATAGATGGCTGTCAGTGTCAGTAAATAGAAATTAACTAAGTGGTCTTTGTATGGGACATTCAATGTAAAGAGTGATTTACGTGATGTGGTTCAGTTAAGGTTTGCTCTGAACTAAACAAAAGGACAAAATAATCTGGGTTGGAGTATGAGTCAGTCATTCGTTTATCTTGCCATGTATCTCCAATACATATTAAACATGTTTATATATATAAATTATTGCTTTATTTATATACCATTTTTTGCCACATTTGTTATTTTGGACCGCAACTTCTCCAAGTCAATTCCAGACTTCTTGTAATGTAAATGTTTCAGTGCAGCAAGATTAAAGTTGGGCCTAAAGCATTCGAACCACAGATTACCATTCTTATATTTGCCATCTTTAACCCACAACATCTGATTTATGTTACCTAGGTATTGCCGCTAGCACATTCTTACCTTGACTAATTACTGGCGTGCTGCAGGCCACTACATGTGCAATAAATCTTCTACATCATACATCTCATTTGTTTTACATGAACACTGTTCCCCTAAGTACATAAATATAAAGAGACAGTTTGATTAAAATACCTTCTTCATTTTAAATGAAGACCCTTTTTTTTCTGTGTGTATTAAGGTGATACAATCCAGATCTCCTCTCAGAACCGGAAATCTATCTCAAACAATAGAAAACTTGAGTGCACTGGAAGGTAAAATTTGGTATCAGCTGCGCTTACATACACAAACTATTCTAAACATTGTAGTATTCAGAATAGGAATTATTAGGATAATGTTTACATGTAGTATTCTGTAGTAGAATCTGGTTCTCCATTTAAAAACACTTGCTTTGTAGAGCTAAAATGTTCATTGTGTATTGGCGACAAAACAATATTTTTACACAAACAGAGGTTGTGTATCACGATATACTGTACAACCAAAAAATGCACTACTGTAAACCTTTTTTTTTTTTTATTTAATTTCGCTAATGGCCTGCAAGGTACATTTTTGCTGCAACAAATGTTTGTGCTTTTGGCCTGCTAGATGACATGACTCAAAATCACAATCTAGTGTTTAAAAAAAAAATACTTTATTTATTTGCATATCAAAATCAAGTAAATGTTTATTTTTTTCAGATTGGTCATTAGCTTGCACACTATCCTAGTACACAGTAACAATCTTATCCCTGAAAATGTAACATACTTTACTGGTAGTATACAGTACAGTCTACAACAATAATACAAACATTACTGCACACTGAAAGATAAACACATGAGGTCTTTAAATAGATACGACCCAGTTCTTAAAGAAAGAACCCGGAAGGACCTGTGAATTGTGAATAGTGAGTGTTTGTTTGTTTTGTCTCTAATTGTTTATTATTATTATTAGTAGATGGCTAACACGTCCGGAATTGTCCTCAGAGGCCAGCATGAACCTGGTCAGCACTCAACCTGTGTCACAATAAATCATTGTAATAGTACCACCATCACTACAGCATACACCCAGGACTGATGACCGTGTTTGTTTAATGTGTTTGTAATGGGACTGTGTTTATTATTTGGGACTGCAATTATTGTTTGGTCACCAGAACTGGATTACAAATTAAATCTATTTTCTGATTGAATTATCACTGTCTGTTTCTTCATTGCGCACCGCATCACTTCTACACCTGTACCCAACTAACCACGTTGCCACACCATTGCATTCGTTTTGAGGATTTATGATAAATGCAAAATTCTCAAAAAAATGTCTTGTTTGTAAAATGTTTTTGTTTTACAGTATATAGCTACTTTTTTTCCATCAGATGGTTCTTGAATGATGAATCAATGTGATTTGTTGAACACTTGTGTGAATTGAATTTCATACTTGCTCTGTATCCAGCTTTTTTTTTATTCTTCTAAATAGTTAAGGATGAATTTTATAAATGTATAATATAAAAAGTAAAATCTTTTTTTTTTTCTTACTCCTGCAGAAATTTTACTAAAGAGGTCAATTTCTATGATGTGAATGTTTTTTGGGGTCTTGCAATATAAAAAAATATGCGCAAGTCCAGAGCAAAGGGGTAGAAAAAAAGATCCATATAGAGTTTCTACAAGTGCCATTTTCTTTTATCACTTTCTTCATTTAGCTATTCTGCACAATATTTTAAGGTTTTTACTGCTTTTTTGGCGTTATATTGCAGCTACAAAGTGATTCTATTGAATGTGATGCGATTGTGCAGCTCCGTTGAAAATGTCACATAAAATTGTGTCTATTAAAAGAGGGCATTTTTTTTTTTGTTGTTGTTATTAAAGACATACTCTGATGTACCAGTGTTGCTTAACACTTTTCTTAATATGATACCATTTTCAAATTATTATTATTATTATGTGTTTATTTAGCAGATGCCTTTATCCAAGGCGACTTACAGAGACTCGGGTGTGTGAACTATGCATCAGCTGCAGAGTCACTTACAATTACGTCTCACCCGAAAGACGGAGCACAAGGAGGTTAAGTGACTTGCTCAGGGTCACACAATGAGTCAGTGGCTGAGGTGAACAAAAAAAAAACAGGCTTACAGTTGACAATCAGCCCAGCATTTTAATCTAGAATTTATTTATTTTTTAAAATTTAGTCATTGCCAATTAGTTTTTATTGTTTTCTCCTCAATTTGAAATGCCCAATTATTTTTAGGCTCAGCTCACCACTACCACCCCTGCGCTGACTCGGGAGGGGCGAAGATGAACACACGCTGTCCTCCGAAGCGTGTGCCGTCAGCCCTCCACTTCTTTACATTCTGCAGACTCACCGTGCAGCCGCCTCAGAGCTACAGCGTCGGAGGACAACGCAGCTCTGGGCAGCTTACAGGTAAGCCCGCAGGTGCCCGGCCAGACTACAGGGGTCGCTGCTGCGCGGTGAGCCGAGGACACCCTGGCCGACCTAACCCTCCCTCCCCCCGGACAAAGCTCGGCCAATTGTGGGCCGCCCCCTGGGAGCTCCCGTCCACGGTCGGCTGTGGAATAGCCTGGACTCGAACCGGCGACGTCCAGGCTATAGAGCGCATCCCGCACTCTAGCGAGTGCTTTTACTGGATGCGCCACTAGGGAACCCTAATCTGGAATTTTAATTCATGAAACGTGAGACAAAGCGCCTAATTGAAATAATTATTTTTTTTACTACTGATCCTCATTGAACAGAAACGAAAGATTCACGCAGATTGTTTTAAATTGGCTGGATGTATCAAAGTGCTAGCATTCAAGCAGGCTATAAATTCGGTTAAAAACTGTCACATCACACTGAAGACATTTTATCTGTGTAACATAATGAAATTGAAAATACCAACCCTATTATCAGTAAGAACTTCTTGATGAGCAATCCCACAAAATCAGCAATCCAGTATTCATTTTATTAAAATATATATATATATATATATATATATATATATATATATATATATATATAATTATTATTATTATTATTATTATTTATTTCTTAGCAGACGCCCTTACCCAGGGCGACTTACAATTGTTACAAGATATCACATTATACATTATTTTACATTATACAGACATCACATTATTTTACATACAATTACCCATTTATACAGTTGGGTTTTTACTGGAGCAATCTAGGTAAAGTACCTTGCTCAAGGGTACAACAGCAGTGTCTCCCACTGGGGATTAAACCCACAACCCTCCAGTCAAGAGTCCAGAGCCCTACCCACTACTCCACACTGCTGCCCAAATATATATATATATATATATATATATATATATATATATATATTGTGACAAAGCACAACTCACTCGGGTTCGTTGCCCCTTTAAAAATACGACCCAGAACAATGAAATGGATTTTTCAGCGCTGGTGCGCTATTTTTAATAAACACAAAAATCAAACACACAAAACCAAATAAACACCTAGCTCTTATCGAGCACTAACTACACACACAGGAACCTAAACTATAAATCAGGACAGCTAAGCTGTTTACCTGGAACACAAAACAAAATCTTCACCCCGAAACAAACCACACAGGTTTACACTACCTTTCTTCACCCGACTGCTCGGAAGCAGAGCACCTATCCTGCTTCCTTCTCTCTCAGCAGCCTAGAACAGACTGGCTGCTCTCTTTAAATACCCTGCACCTGGCTCTGATTTACAATGATCACCAGGTGCAGGGGATAATTAAATAATAAAACAAAACAATTACATCAACCAATGTGCATTTGCACATGTTTTCTGCAGGGAGGATTTAACCCCCTCCCTGCTGTCTCACACATCCACCCCCATGTCTTTTCAAGACACCGGCCATACCACGGCCACCTCCCTCCACCCTTAAAAGACCACCCAGCCTCAAGTCCAGCAATGTCCATTGCCGCCCTCTTCCACGGGCGGGCTTGAGGATGGGTCGGTCCTTCCGGCGCTGCCAGGAAGGGACCGCAAACCGGCGACACGGGACCCCACCGGGCTAACAGGGCCGACCGAAGCGTAGGCCGGGGCACTGGAGGATGCCGCAGTGGACACAGGTCTTCCCCTGGGAACTGGCGCAGTGATGTCCGATCACCCAGGGGGAGCGAAGCAGCTAACAGGGGGAGCAACAGCGACGTCTGGCAGCAGCCCAGCGACGTCTGGGTGCTCGGGGAGAGCGGAGCAGGTAACCAGGGGCAGAGCTGTGGCCAGTGCTGCAGACTCCTGGGCTCCAGGTCCAGCACAGGGAGGTCCAGGAAGACCGGCAGGGTGTCCAGGAGCAAGGGGTGAGGGACTGGACGCAGCGGCGCCGAACTGGACTGTAGGGGTGGTGGTCGGGGCTGTGGTGGAGGTATGCTTTTCACCTCCTCCCCTCTGGGCTCCGGAAGCAGCGGCTCCTCCCCTCTGGGCTCCGGAAGCGGCGGCTCCTCCCCTCTGGGCTCCGGCAGCGGCAGCTCCTCCCCTCTGGGCTCCGGCAGCGGCAGCTCCTCCCCTCTGGGCTCCGGCAGCGGCAGCTCCTCCCCTCTGGGCTCCGGCAGCTCCTCCCCTCTGGGCTCCGGCAGCTCCTCCCCTCTGGGCTCCGGCAGCGGCAGCTCCTCCCCTCTGGGCTCCGGAAGCGGCAGCTCCTCCCCTCTGGGCTCCGGAAGTGGCGGCTCCTCCCCTCTGGGCTCTGGAAGCGGCGGCTCCTCGCCTCTGGGCTCTGGGGCTTGAGTCAGTGGGGCACCCCCTGCCTGCTCCCACCTTTGGAGCAGCAGGTCCAGCTCCGTCGGCTCCGGATCCGGTAGCCCCAACTCCTGTCTCCACTTCTTTGTCTGCTCTTTCTGAGCAGCGGTGTTATGATTGATCATTGCGATCAATTCTTTAAAATCCATTTTCTGGGTCGTAGGGGTGCCCACACACTCTGCCCGCATTCTCCACCATATGTGACAAAGCACAACTCACTCGGGTTCGTTGCCCCTTTAAAAATACGACCCAGAACAATGAAATGGATTTTTCAGCGCTGGTGCGCTATTTTTAATAAACACAAAAATCAAACACACAAAACCAAATAAACACCTAGCTCTTATCGAGCACTAACTACACACACAGGAACCTAAACTATAAATCAGGACAGCTAAGCTGTTTACCTGGAACACAAAACAAAATCTTCACCCCGAAACAAACCACACAGGTTTACACTACCTTTCTTCACCCGACTGCTCGGAAGCAGAGCACCTATCCTGCTTCCTTCTCTCTCAGCAGCCTAGAACAGACTGGCTGCTCTCTTTAAATACCCTGCACCTGGCTCTGATTTACAATGATCACCAGGTGCAGGGGATAATTAAATAATAAAACAAAACAATTACATCAACCAATGTGCATTTGCACATGTTTTCTGCAGGGAGGATTTAACCCCCTCCCTGCTGTCTCACAATATATATATATATATATACGCTAGGCAGCACTGAGCGAGCGTTTTTGAGGACGTACCAGCAAGGGTTTAAACGTTTCACTAAGTTATTTATTTTTGCCCTCACATTAAGTGGAGCTCCGCACTCTGTGTACAGTATATATCTAAATGCTCATTCACCTTGTATTTCTGACTGACGTTTTTTATTTTAGTTTTTACTGACTAGTTGTGTTTGTGAAAGGGTGCGTTATTTTATTCACCGGTTGCTCCACCTGTGAGCCTCTGTGCTCACCGAACTGTTGTTAAAGTCAACAGCTGGAGCTCAATTAACTGTTGTTAAACTCATCGATGAGCCACCAAAGCTGGTGAAATTCACCAAAAGAATGTAGACAACATGGATGCCCCCATGGAATCTGTCAATGTGGACTGTGGGCAGACTAAATTAAATATATAGTGGCATCGGATACTGTAAATCACTAAGTAATAAAATTCCTACCAAATCCCATTAATTTGGGAACTTTTCAAACTTTAAATTAAGTATTCAAATTATAAAGCAAACATTTTAAGTTGATGCTATTTTGATGATCTAAACTAATACAATGTCAAAGCGAATACGTTCATTCATATTTAAAAATAAAAATGCGCGCGCACACACACACACACACACTAGACTATGAATTCCAAGCTTTGTTTATTTTTTCAACAGATACCGGTACTGTAGTGTAAGAAATGTATTATTATATACTGCTTTTCATGTAAAACATCTCAAAACCCTTCACATAACTAAATATTGTACATAAATACATAAAATAAATCTAATATAAATAGCGTTTGAACAATTCTAGTCATAGTCGCCATATTTAATGTCACCAAACTGTTCTTTTAATCCAGTCACCAGTGGATGTACTTCCTGCTCACCGATACATTTGCAGTGGTCAATAAAACAACGTGCCCAAAGAATTGTTACATTGTTCTAAAAAAATAACCCGTTTGGCATGCATTCTGGGAGCTGTAGTCCAAATAGGAGCACGTGCCTAAGTGGTTGCATTGTTTACTGGCTCCCCCAGAACTACTGATCCCACAGTGGTCTGATGTCACTTACACACAGTTTCACTGACCCAGTCAGCAAATGGCTTATGTAACAGGAGCAGGATTCCTTGCTGAGAGGATTTCAAAAAGTTCCGGATCCTAGCCTGTTACCTTTTTTTATTATTATAACTCAGAAACCATTTCCACTACCACGTGTACCTTACTCGGTTTGGTTTAGAAATCCAGTTCCATGTATCCTGTACATGACAGCAAAAAACATACACACACAAAAAACCCCAAAAATAAAAACATGTTAAGTATAGGGGTAAAAAGAGGTATCCAGATCTCGTTAACCGCAGAAGGTGGCGTCATGAAACTCTCCACACTTTCACAACATTGCAAGTCAATGGAACATTGTGGCCAATTCTGACAAACCCCGCCAAAGTTATTAAAGTGCAAATTTAGAGGTTTAACACTGAGCACCAAACTCAATCCTAACTATAGTTACCGCACCATTATAATATTTATGGTATATCATCTTGCCATGCATATACAATTAAAAGTGATCCAAAAACCATTCTGAATTTCTCACAATACTAAGAATTTGCTCTATGATGTACTCTCTGTTGTAAACTTTTCACCTTCCTAAGGCTACCACAGATTGCTGCATACTTGTTCTTTATCCCCCTACTTTATGAACTCCCAAGGGGGATATTTTTAAATGTGCACACAATTAAGGTCAATGATAAATAATTGATTTCAACATTAAAATTGTTTCAGAATTAGGGCACTGCAAGTTTTTTTTTTTTTTTTTTAAGTTCAGTCACGCTACTATCATTCTTTTCATTCCCTCTTCTAAATTAAGTTGTTGTTGTTGTTGTTTGGCATTTTTTAAAATAATTACTGACACATTAGTATGGAAATGTGTATTTATTGGAATATTTTAAGTAGGAAGCAATATAAATTAATAATAAAAAAACAGTTCATATCACCCAGAGTGCAGGATGCACCCTATAGCTTGGAAATTGTAGGTTTGAATCCAAGCTGTGCCACTGCCGATCGTGGATGGGAGTTCCCAGGGGGCAGCACACAATTGGCCAAGTGCTGCCCAGGCTGGGTAGGGTTAGGTCGGCTGGGGAGTCCTCGGCTCACCATACACCAGCAACCCCTGTGGCTGGCCGGGCACCTGCAGGCCAGCCTGTATGCAATTCAGAACTGCATGGTCCTCCAATGCTGTGAGTTCTCAATATGGCTGCACAGTGGGCAAAAAGTGGGCGGTTGACTGCACTCGTTTCAGAGGACGCCAGTGCTCGTCTTTCCCGATCCCATTTTAGTTCAGGGGTTGCAGCGGTGAGCCAGGCTGAATAATAATTGGACATTACAAAATTGGGGAGAAAAATTGGAAAATGAATACAAATAATTGTTTTAAAAAAACAGCTCATACTGTAGATTATATTTTGTAATCAAGACATGCATAGATTGGTATTCCTGTTGACAATTCTCACTCAGTAGTTTTTTGTTAAAATTGTGGTGGATCATCAAATTTTTTTTCTTTTTTTTTTTTTAGCACCATGTTTCAGTTCTGATACTTAACTGCTGTTCCAAATGACTGGGGTTTTGATAATTAATTTCATATAGAAGCTCCTAGAAGGTTTTTGAAAAATTAATTTAAAAGAACCAGTTGGCGGGAGGGGCTGTTTGTGGCAAGAATGCTATTCCTGACTTTTCAAGAGTCCAAGCCACATTTCCAGCCCACACACAGTTCTGTACTTTGTTTTAGCCAGAGGTTTATTCTTACACATTAAACCAATCCTGGTGATGGAATTGGTCAAAGCATTACTCTACAAGGCAGTTTGACAGGGTTGTTCCCCACAGGCTACCACATAAGCTTGTTGTGCTGTACTTTGAAGTAGTTTTTGGGGGGTTTTGACTAAATTTAAATGTGTGGCTTGAGCATTTTGACAAGAGTGGACACAGTATGTGTTAGGGTTAATGTGCTATAGTGACATTAAAACAAAACAAATGCAGCAATTTCCAAACTTAAGAGGCTTCACTTTGTAATGGTGCAACATCTTTCTTTTTGTCAGACTATGTTTTCCTAGTGCATTTCTGTGTAATTTTTTAACAACTGTAAATGTCAGCACATGGTGCTGTAGAATACGGTTTTAGTTTGTGGCCATCTACAGTATAATGTACAAACACATTATTCATTCAAATATATAGTAGATGTTTTGTCACTATATTAATCATGGAAACAGCATTTTCCCACATCTCTACTGTCATAAATTTAAATAGTTAGAGGTTAGAATAAGTACCAACACTGTGTTACAACAGAAATGCTGACAATATGTAAAAGGTCTGTCATAAGATATACTTAACACCTGGTAATATTACATTTGGAGCTTGCAGCTGCTGTCAGAAGTCAACTGCTTCAGTAGTTGTGTTGTGTCTCATACTTGAAATGTTTACTGTAGTTGTGTATATGACATTTCTAGCAGATTATAAACTCAAAGCCCAAAGGATTATAGATAAAGGTTAAATCATTCAGAATAAAGTCATCAACTCAAAAAATATAATAGTAATGAGTGTGGAAATCATTACCAGCAACAAAAGATTAAATACATTTAAATACAGAAGGAATACCTAGGGCTCACTGCCCTAAATGATCATCTGGATTTCTGTAAGAAGTTAGTTTGCTGATTTAAATTTATTATGTGTTGTGAATGAGGGCGCAGTCAAGTATTCAAGATTAAGTGAAGTAGTTGGCGGACACTATTCAGTTTAGACTTGCTGCAAGAGTTCACAGACTGCCATTATGATTTCAGAGTCATGTTATTAATATTTTCTTAGTGTTTATTAAGCAATAGGTAATGAAAGAGTCAATCAAAAGGAAACTAAAATATTACAAATAATGCACAATGTTCAGAACCAAAACAGAAAAAGACATAAGAATCCATATGGAAATAAAAATATATACTGTATCCACAAAAAAAAAAATATTGGAAATCATATATAACAAATGTATTTGTCATGATGTGCACACGCTCACATAACATGCATTAATTGCACTGTGTTCTTTATATATTATCTCTTGCACTTTGGGGGGAATTGTATAGAACAGTTTTGGCAATCCGATTAATACGTTTTTTGATTCTCAATGTAAGGAAACGATTACATGTATACTTCAGTCATTTTTTTTCTGCAGCAAGTGACCCCAAGATTAGTATAATTATTGTTTCCTTGGCAAGAAAATAGGAGACATAGTTCAGAGGCTGAGGATTTTCCTTTGCAGTAGAGCAGCTTGAAGTCAAGTCAATCAGTATGTCAGCTGGCTGTATTTTCCCCCCTGTTGTTTTTATTCAGATAAACAGTGTAGGCTGATTTACAATAAGATGCCATAGTGGAAGGAGTTTGTTAATATTTACATCACACAATCTATGTAAACCTCATGTGTCTTTCTAAGTGATAACCAATAAAAAGTGAAGAATCTGTGAAATAATTTAGTTTACATTAGGACTGTCATTACCCAGCACGCACCATAAATAATGTTTCCTGTTTAATTGAAAGCAGGAAACATGCTTCTTGGAGTAGGTCTGGCTTCAGCTTCCAGAAGCATTTTACCTTTGGCCAAACACAGGCAATTCTTAGCACGTGTGACTGTGGTGAGTGGTGAGTGAACACAGGTGAATGCAATGCAGCAGCGCAGAATAAAACAGACAGACATGATATTCAGGTGCAAGGGTGTTTATTGAGGTTTCAATGTCCAGAGCTTGATGGTGAACACCTGTAAATAATAATGTTGTAAAAGTGATACAGCAGTGTGTATCACTTTGTTTGTAATCCCTGGGTTTGACCTGCAACCAAAAAGTCCAGTTTTATTTCACCCACACGAAACACAAAACACAAACACATATAACAGTGAGTGATATTAGTGCTTGTGGTGCAAAGACAGTTCTCCGTGAACAAAGGGAAGTGCTGGTGTCTGGGTTTGATGCTTGCTGAATAGCGACAGCTCTGGATCGTGTTTAGTTGTCTAAAATAACAAACAAACAGTTTTTACTTTTACAGACAAACAAAACACAACACTCACGGCTTGGATCTCGCAGGTTTCGTTCCTTCTAGGTTTGCTCTAACCATTTACAAAGGAACAGATTGCTTACACTACAATCCCTATATGCCCTCCCCCATGACCCCTAGGTTAATGAGCGCATCCGCTCCTCCAATCCGCGGATGCCACGCCGTCTCCCGTCCAGGTCATTGAGTTTGGGTACCGTAGCTCCGCCCCTTTTCTAGATGGCCGACTTCCACCTAACCCAAGGAATAAATTGTCATGCCATTTAGTCCAGGGTACTCTGTTCCCTTTACATTGTCTTTTTTAAAGGGATACACACCTAAAAACAAACACCACAAAAAAATATAATAAACAGAAAAATCGGCTTAAATAATTTGATATACACTGCTGTGCAAAAGTCTTAGACATTTTGCATTTTACTACTCTGATGCATAAGGAAACTAAAACTTTGTGTTCAATGCAAATACTCCTTTATGGAAAAGAAAATCTTATTCAAATAACCAAATTTATACACAATATACCTTGATATAAACTAATAGCATGTCCACCCTTTTCCTTCAAAACCATTGAAATTCTTTTAGGGACACTTTCAAATAATTTTGTTTTGTGTTCCACGCTTTTTCCAAGACCTTCCAAAGATCAAATAAGTTGCCAGGAATCTTTTTTACTTTTTCTTTATCCAAACAGTCCCATACAGCTTCAATGATATTGAGATCTGGGCTTTGAGGGGGCCATCCATGCGTTCAAGGACTCCAGCTTCCTCTTTCTTTTGCAAAATAAGTTTTAATTATTCCATCTGAATATTTTGGATCATTATTTTGCTGTAAGATGAAGCTTGGACCAATAAGTCTTGCACCACTTGAGGATATGCACCCCCAAACTTGAATTGAACCTCCATGCTTAATTGTTGACTTCAAGCAAGGCTCTTTATAAGTTTCACTTGTTCGTCGTCTCACATACTGTCTTCGAATAGATCCAAATAACTGCACATTTGACCATTGTTCCATAGTCCAATTTCTGTGTTCTTGTGCATATTTGAGACTTTTAGTCTTGTTCCCTTTTCTTAAGAGGTATTCTTACTGCAACACATCCTTTAAGTCCTGATTTCAAGAGTGATCTTCGTACTGTTGATTTGATGGACAACGACACCTGTGCCTTCTGCCAGTTCTGTTGTCAATTCAACGCTTGTCTGCTTTCTATTCCTTAAGGATATTATCTTCAAGTATTTCTCATCCTTGTTAGACAGCTTTTTGGGTCTTCCAGTCCTGGATTTGTCAAATGCAGATGAGGTTTCTCTGTACTTGTTGATTATGCTTCGGATACCACACCTTGAAAATCGAGTGATGCGAGCTATTTCACTCAATGTTTTTCCTTCTTTATGCAAGTCAAGGTTGTTATAATAGTAGAAAACACTAGTGGAGGCTTTGAGTAAATTGTTGATGTTCATAATGCATCAGAATAGAAAAATGCCTAAGATTTTTGCACAGCAATGTGTGTGTGTGTTAATAATTATTTAAATAAATACAAAATAATAATTGAAATAAATAAAAATAATGGAAATAAATTTTTATATATATATATATATATATATATATATATTCATTCCAATCTTTTTTTTATTTTTAATATTTATTAATTTATTTTGATAATTATTTATTTTTATACTTATTTATTCATGTACTGTATTTCTATGTTTATTATATTTATTGTTTTTGCAGAAAATATTCTCCATAATTACAGCAAATTATAAAGATTAAAATTATAAAGAAGACAAATGACCACACCAGTCCAACAGATAACACAAAAAGTGTAATATGTGATAAAAGCATCAAATTTGGTACAGATGTAGTATGCAGCATACTATTTAATATGAGGATGGGTGCAATAAAAAAAAATGCCACATTTAGGGGGGTAAAACATATCTGGCATAGCCATCATGTCTCAAAATGGTGAATGGTGATAATATGTGTCACATAAATGTTGGCTGACATTTTGATTCGCAATTTTGAGGGTGAAACAGTTAAAATACAACTTGGTAACAAGCAAATTTGGACTCAGCAGGTCCAAATTATGTTAAAAATAGTTGTTACCGACTTTTAACAAAAAATGCCTCTTGAACTAGAGGCTTGATTCTCAGTTTTCCATCTATATCCTGGCATTAAGCACTATTGGCATTATTTTGAGATATGCACATGTGTCAGCGGTTCATTGCGGTTTGTCTGTGTGATTACTTACGCTATTATCAATGTATTTTTAAAATGTGAAGTGTTTAGTTAGGGCTGTACGTGGGAGCTAACTTTTTGTTTTGTTTGTGTTTATTTTGTGTAAAATAAAAGTGCGCTACAATTGGAACCTCAAGCCTGTGTACATGTTTCTGCCTTGACCGCCAGCCTCTCTCTCTCTCTCACTCTCTCTCGCTATATATATATATATATATATATATATATATATATATATATATGCTGCACTGATATAGTTATAGAGACAGAGATTGATAGACGTAACTGAAGGAAAAGCCAAGTGATTGTTGACTAGCGTAGGTTTTAAGATTTCATTAAAACATGTTATTGAAAACATTAAAATGACAAAATATTTGATTTTGGAATAAACTATTATATACACACTGAACACTAAAATCTCTCTTTTTGAAAGAAAACAGCTGGGTTATAACTTTCATCTACTTTCATTTTTTTGCACAGCTTATTTGCTAAACAGCTTGTCATTTCTGCTATGTATGCAGGCAGTGTTAAAATTCCGCACTACACCTGTCCAGCTTCAAGCTGCAGTTTAAACTATTACTTACTTTACCAACAAAGTTTATTTAAAAACTTCTGAACAAGTAGATGAATTACATTATAAACAATAAATCTGCATACCTTCCGTACCAGCTGCAAATACACTTTTGCAAATTGATGGAGAAATGCTAAACATATCAGTTGTTTTTTCTCTTTAATTATATATATATATATTATATATATATTTATATATATTGTGAAGGGTTTTAGTCCTTCGGGTTCTTTTTCAGCACTTTAAATGACCCAGCCACACACAAAACTTGATTTTTAAATGCGCTGTTGCGCTATTTTTTTAATAGTCACAAAACCAAAATAAACAAAACAAACACTTAGGTCTTTACGAGCACTAACTAGACAGGCAGGTCCCTGACTCACTCGCAGGATGGCTAAACCGTTTACCTGCCAAACACCTTAAACAAAAACCACACAGGTTTAATGCAGCATACTTTATTACCTCACGACTGCCAGGAAGCAGAGCACTCCTTTCTGCCTCCTTCTCCTTAGCAGCCCTGAGCAAACTGACTGCCCTCTTTAAATACCCTGCACCTGGTTCTAATTTAACAATAATTACCAGGTGCAGGGGATAATTAATAATAAAACAATTAACGGGAAAACAATTAAACAATAAGCAAATTAACAAAATGTGCATACACACATGTTTTCGGCAGGGAGGATATTTACCCCCTCCCTGCTGTGTTACTATATATATATATATATATATATATATATATATATATATATATATATATATATATATATGTTAGCAGTAGTTATTCTGTATACTATTTAAATTTAGAAATATCACAGTGGCTTAACTAAAATATCAGAGGTCTAAATGAGCTCCCATCAAGGATATGCCTGCCACAGGTCAGGTATTTACGGGGAGTGACGTCCTCGGTCCCGCCTACGAGGAAATAAGTAGTCACTCCGCAGAGATCACATTCTCTTTTGCATCGAACCCGCGAATGCGAGTGATGCGACCTTGCAAGGTTTGTTGGTTGTCTTCTCTTTCAGGGAACCGGGGTTACATCCGTAACCTAACATTCCCTTTCATTCGAAGATGACCAACAACCATACTTTTGGGAAAGTATATCAAAGCTGTCGCTAGGGAGTGTGAGCGGACAGCAGATGAGGGACGTCTCGCTACCACCAAACTAATGTTTGTGGTGTGAGCGTGCAACCTCAAGGACCCTTGTGCCTAATGAAGGCATAGAGGGATCTACCACATTAAGTCAGTAGAGCCTGGTGAATGTATGTGGAGTAGCCCAGCTAGCTGCAGTACAAATATCAGTCAATGAAGCTCCTGTAAAGATGTCCCATGGTGTAGTCACTCCTCTGGTAGATTACGTGGCGACCCTCCCAGGTGGGGGTAGGCCGGCATTGGTATATGCAGTCGAAACTGTATCCACAATCCAGTGTGACAATCGCTGCTTCGAGAGGGCTTGACAGGGTACTTTCACCATGACAGACAAAGAACTGGTCAGACTGACGCAGCGCTCTTGTCCTATCCACATAACATCTCAATGCCCGAACCGGGCAGAGGGAATTCAATCGATCCTCCTCTGAAGAAAAAGGAGGGGGATGGATAGTCTTAGTTCCACTCATTGATTCAAGTGGAAAGCCGTAACCACTTTAGGGAGGAAAGACAGGTTTGTGCGTAACTGCACCGTTTCCATCATCCCAAACACGCATACAGGAGCTGTGCACTAACAGACCCTGTAGCTCACTAACACGCTTTGTGGAGGTGATGGCTAATAAAAAGGCTATCTTCATAGAGAGATATTTCAATTATGGAAAATATAGGCTCAAACAGGCTCAAAATATAGGCTCAAACAGGGCCTTAGTGAGAGCCTGCAGATATCGCTGCTAGGTACATCTAGCACCGAAGTACCTGGCAATTTACATACGCTACCACTGACATGTTGTCTGTGTGGACAAGGACATGTCTCCTCTGGAGCACTGGAAAGAAATGCTGGAGAGCGAGGTGTACCGCTCACAGCTCCAGTGCATTTATGTGCACGGATGTCCAGCGACCCAACCAGGACCGGCAGACTCCTCTGCCTGCCCAGACCACACCCCAACCCGAGTTGGATGCATCTGTCATCACTACCTGAATGCTGTGGATCACTCTCATACTTACGCCTTCGCGCAGGTGAGAGGCTTGCCTCCACCAGCACAGGCCTTCCCAGCATATGCGAGACATGGTCAGCCGACGGTGTCTGTCGTGTTTGGGATGTAGCCGGAAGGCTGAGCCACGCCTGAATTGGGGCGGGGTCGGTTCCGTGCTTCGGCTTTGGGGCACCGAAGCACTGAGGCACAGAGGCTCTGGAGCACCGAATCACCAAGGCCCCAAGGCTCTGAGACACCGATGCAGGGAGCGTCTAAGCACTGAGGGCGTCGAAGCCCCAAGGCTCTGTGGCACCAAGGACACCAAGGCACCGAAGCACCGAGGCTGCCAAGCATCAATCACCCAGGGCGCCAAAGCACCGAGGCACAGAGGGCACTGAAGGCACTGAGGGCACCGAGCACCGAGGGCGTAAGCACTGAGGTTACTGGGCCGGGTATCTAGTCTGGACCGCATGCAGTCACAAAACTGGGGCAGCACGTAGCTTACAGCGGAGTGGAGCACAGCCTACAGACAGTATATATAGAAAAGCAAGAAAGAGAGGTCTTTTTTTAAGACCTAATGCACCAAGGACGGTAGGTCAATGTATCCATGGAGTCTACTGTACAGTGGGCTGGAATCAGGCCCAGTGGAGGAAACACACGTTGTTGTTGTTTTTTTTTTTTTTTTTTTAACTGCAAGGCAGTGAAAAAACAAACACACAGCAGAAGCTGAAGGGTATATATATATATATTTTTTAGCCGCACTCACCGTGTGAGAAGGCCGTAATCAGCCCAGCGGCATCAACTCAACAGTGGGTGCGGCAGAGCCGGGTCCCGGTGGAGGAATACATGTCTCTCTTTTATTTATTTTAGCTGCAAAAAGCAGAGGAAAATATACAGAGACAGCAGATGCTGTAGGGTTAGAAAAAGCAGACTACAGTTGCCAAGCAATGTAGGCTGTTGAAAGAAAGATTTATTTTTTTATTTTTTTTAAACAGAGCGCATTTGCGCAGCGTTTATAGCTCAGTACTCAGAAGCCCAGTTTCCGATTCCGGGGAAGTGGCAAGCCGACTTCCAGCAATAAATTGCACAGGAACTACCAGAAAACTCGTAGTGAGGGCTCTTTCACAAAGACTCAATCACGCAACTGGAGAGAACGTGATCTCTGCAGAGTGACGTTACTCCCCGGAGGGGCCTATTGGCCCCTCTGGCATAAAATGCTCAGCAAATACCTGACCTGTGGCAGGCATATCCCAAAAGTATGGTTGTTGGCCGTCTTCAAATTGAAAGGGAACTGGCTGGTACAGTTAGAGAGAGAAAAATACTATCTGCTATGTTACTGCTTCCTGGTACAAACATGGGAAAAGCCTTGTTAGGTTTAAGCATGTGTGTAGTATGAAACCAGAACATAAGCAGGACTATGTAGTTCAAAAGGAGCTAAATAAAAGTTAAATGAATGATGACCCACAATCATGCCTGGGAAACCTGTGCGTTTGTAATGGGGAAATCGAGACAAAAAAAATAATCATTCTTTGAACAAGCCTTTAGGGTTAAAGTATTTGTCTAAAGTTACATGACAACTGCAGTTCATAGTTAATAAACTGTATCCTGCATTACATACCTAGCTCTTGCCAAACTGTCTACTCTCAGCTAAGCTCCGATCCACAGAATGCTTTCCAAAGCTGACATTTGAAGACATACAAAACACTTATGAGGGTCTTAACAGACTGCTATGTTTGTGTTAAGTTAAAGTTTTATGGCCAAACCTTTTGACTAAAATCTTATATATAAAAAAAAAAGATATGATTGTAAAAAGAAATGTCTGGCAATAGACACAGATATCACACAATTGACACAGATATCAGCAACTTTTCTGTCCAACAGACTATTGCTGTGATTGTGTGTACTTCTGTGCTGGTTTTATGGGGTTGAGAGGTGGGGTACATGTTTCCCATTCAATCCCAAACAAGCTCTGATCTCTAAATATATTGGTATCCCTTAAAATAGCGTTTCTCAAACTGTGGATCCCGAACCAAAAGGGGGTGGCATGGCTATTGCAGGGGGGTCCCGTGATCACAAAATACTGTCCTAACCTTAAAATCCTTAGCATTTCATTACAACGCATTTACACTTAATCCCTAAAAGTACATGATGTATTATGAAGCCAGCCCTCCTGCCATGTTTTACTAGTCAGCTAATGAACTTTTGTTTTGTTTTACTCGACTAGAGCGATACCTTAACAGCATAGCCTCTCCCCGCCCACCACACACTGCAAACAGCTTGAGTGACAAGTTTTGAAACAAATGTGTTTGGTGGGAAGGTGAGTGGAAGAGAATGGTCTGTATAAAAATCATATTTGTTATAGAAGTAATTTGTTTACTACAAACCCTGTCAGGAATTTAACATGTTTGTTTAAACCACAAATACCTTATAATATTTAAGCAGAAAAAGCTTTAAAAATAATAATGATAAATAAAAAAATGTCTCAGTCTGTAGCCTTTTCTTACTAAAGCCCGAATCAAACAGACAGACGCGGAGCGGAACACAAGGCATTTTGCCGGCTGTATGGAGTTGGACAGATCAGCCCGGGATGAAACCACTAGTCCCACAGTGACGAATCCACAGCGATTATTTTTTTCTGGCTGCTGCACAGTACCGTCGGTGGATTAACTAATCACAGCCAAGTGGTGACAACACATGCTTGGCAGGAAAACATCTTGAATGAAGCTGTTGTCTGCGGAGGTGTCCAAGCACCCTGAAGTGTTTGATCCCTCCCATATTTCATACAAAGACAGGCAGGTCAGTATTTTAAACATCACCCCTGATAAACATAATTCCTGTAGCCAGTATGATACTGTTCTCACGTTTTGCACCCCCTTTTTTATTATTTCTATAGTTCACAACTATTTTTACTAAATAACTAGCTGTAAAATGATATATATTCTAACACTTGGCTAATTCAGCAGTGTATTGTATGTTTCTTTGCTAAACTGATCGCTCATTTCATACACCTGCATATAGATGACAGAAAAACAAGTATGTGTTTTATTTAGTAGATTATATGGGGAGTATTACAGCTATGGCCAAAAGTTTTGGATCACGCCCTATAGAATTAATAATGTTAAGTTGACATATTGAAATTACATATCGCTTTGTAGTTTTCCAAAAACTGAAAAATGAAATACTGTACTACTATTGTAGTTTCCGGTACACTTTTGACATACCATTTTGTAGTTTCTTAGATTGCATGATGTCAAATAAAATATTGACATTATGTTCATATTGTTTTTTTTTTTAATTATGTCTGCATCCTCATATTCTACTAGGTGATGCAAAACATTTGGACATAATGTAAATTATATTCGAGTATATAGCTATGGTGTGGTACTGACAACTACTGTACTGTACCACTCAATTTTTCTACAATATTGTAAGAAAGGTCAGCATTTTGCCACGCATATCACTCACCATTTATTTCTATGAGACTGAACTCACATTGATGAAAAAAATACCGTAGCGAAAAAGTGTTTTATAATTTTAGAACAGCAAATATCGCTAGGCGAGCAATATTTTTTAGCTGAGACATTTTCCGTCAGTGGCAACTATACCTCTAAGCAATCAGATGGGTGGTTTGGGATTGCATGATACGTCAACTTCAGAATATCCACCAACATGATTTGTGTGATTAATATCTTGTACTACTTCATCACACACATAAGTAACAAGAAAACATGTTAATACCAAATTACATTCAAAACATTTTGGCCTGGTTTTATTTGGTGCCTGTTAGGGGTAATACAGTTATTGATATTTAATTATGTAAGAACAGAAAGGTAAGGGGAGAAAATGAAGCTTTCAGAAACATAAGACCATTTTTTAAAAAGCATAATGAAGGGTTTCCCTACTAAATTAACACCTCTTTCATTGCCATTTATTTAAAATGTAACTAAGAAATCTCAAACACAGAGTGAAGCAATACAGGTACATTTCAATTGAGTAACCTTTAAATAAGCTAACTATTCATGAATGACAAGGTAGCGTTGAGATGATGGGAAACATACTGTTGCACTCCCCTCCTCAAAAAACCCACCCTCGACCCCACCTCCCTCCAGAGCTACCGTTCTATCTCCCTCCTACTCTTCCTCTCCAAAACCGTCCAGCGGACTGTACACCGCCAGCTCTCTGCTTTCCTGTGTAACCACTCTCTGCTCGACCCTCTCCAATCTGCCTTCCGCTCTGCTCACACCACTGAAACCGCCCTCCTGTCTGTCACTAACTCACTAAACTCTGCCCGAGCTGCCTCTCTCTCTCCCCTCTGTGCTAATTCTCCTCGACCACTCTGCTGCCTTTGACACTGTCGATCACTCTATTCTACTATCCTCTCTCGCTGACCTGGGAATCTCTGGCACTGCTATGGCCTGGTTCTCCTCCTACCTCTCCAACCGCACTTACCAGGTAACCTGGCGTGGAGCAACCTCCACACCTCACCCTCTCTCAACAGGAGTCCCCCAAGGGTCTGTCTTGGGTCCTCTCCTGTTCTCTCTCTACACCTGCTCCCTGGGCCCCCTCATCACATCCTATGGTTTCTCATGCCATTTCTATGCTGATGATGCTCAGATTTTCCTCTCCTTTCCCATCTCTGACTCCACCATCCCCTCCTGTATCTCTACCTGTCTGTCTGCTATCTCCTCCTGGATGCACTCGCATCATCTCAAATTCAACCTCTCTAAATCTGACTTCCTTTTCTTTCCCTCCTCCTCCTCCTCCTCCTCTGATCTCTCAATCTCCATTCCTCTGGAATCTACCACACTCTGTCCCTCCTCCTCTGCTAAGAACCTCGGAGTCACCCTGGACCCCTACCTCTCTTATTCCCAGCACATCTCCATTCTGGCACACACTTGCCGATTCTTCCTGAGCAACATACGAAGAATCTGACCCTTCCTCACCAACTACGCAACCCAGCTCCTGGTCCAGGCCCTGGTACTCTCCCGCCTAGACTACTGCAACTCCCTCCTGGCTGGCCTCCCTGTGTCCATCCCCCGTCCGCTCCAGCTCATCCAGAACTCTGCTGCTCACCTGGTGTTCTCTCTGCCTCGTTTCTCCCAAGCAACTCCACTGCTCCGCTCACTCCACTGGCTCCCGATCATCGCTCGCATCCAGGTCAAGACTCTTGTACTCGCATACAGATGCCTTGACCAGACTGCACCCAGCTACCTCCAGACCCTCATCTCTCCCTACACCCCCACTCGACCTCTCCGCTCCGCCTGCACTAGAAGACTGGCTCTACCTCCTCTACGCTCCCCTGCCTCCAGAGCCCGCTCCTTCTCCACCCTCGCCCCACAGTGGTGGAATGACCTTCCTACAGATGTCAGAACTGCCCAGTCCTTGACCACCTTCCCGCGCCTCCTCAAGACTCACCTCTTCAGACAGCACCTGTAGAACTCCTCTTTTTCCTCTGGACACTTTATCACTCTTCCTTAATTCGCTTTAGTTGCTCTTATCTGCTCCCTATTTTAGTGCATTTAATCCTGTACTTTACAGAGTACTGTAATCTGTCACAAGTGTTATTTAATCTGTAGTATTTTGTATTTAATTATATCCTGATGTAACTATCACTGACACTGTTATCTGCTCTGTTATTGAATCGTATTTTGTCATATACTTGTACTTGCTAGAACCAAAGTCATTGTTTTATCTTGCTCTTAATTGTATTAATACTTGTATTGTGATTCTTGAAATGTTTTTTTGTTTACAACTGTAAGTCGCCCTGGATAAGGGCGTCTGCTAAGAAATAAATAATAATAATAATAATAGCCGTAACTAGCTATGAGGACACTGCGGTTGTGTCCTCGGTTGTTTTTTATGCATCATCAAGCTGATGCTCATGTAAAAATTCTTGCAAAGTACAAAAGACTCCTTAATTGTCTCTCATGGTTTGCTGTGTAACATAGACCAAGCAGTCTTATAAATACTGCCAGCTATAGCTTAAAACCTAAGTTTGACCTCGGTAGAATGTCAGGTCTGGTTATGACGCTGGTTGCACAGTACAATTCCTCCCGTTTCTTTCCTGGTCCGTAAATAACAGTATTTTCTTTAATAAATTAACTGCATATACTGGATATACTGCTAAACGGCATATACTTTAGTTTGAAATTCTTTCTCTTCCATTTCATCATCACTGAAACTCCAGTCCATAATTTGTGGCCAGTTTGGCTGTATTGGTAGGGGCATGATTTACTTTGGAAACCGCCGCTGCATACGCTGTTGTGTGTCCACCAATTTTGTGATATAATAATATTAATAATAAGCAGACATTACTAAATTGTTTTTTTTTAAATCAGCAAAGCCTTTCTTGGTCCAGGGATTGTTAGCACTGCCCTTGTCAAATAACAAACAAGGCCAACAAAATTATTTATTTTGCGTCACTGATCCAGTCAACCACTTGGTTTTTGTAAGCCTCTTCAGAAAAGGACCGTTTAACATCTTTTCTTGGACCTGTAACATGTATGATGTTGAGCTTTGAGGTAGGCCAACCCTCAGTTTTTACTTTTAACTGGAGCTCAAAAGGCAATTTACAAAAGTCGTGCTGCAGTAAAAAATCTAAATTGCCATTCCTCGTGAGATGTAATGTAAATATAATATTTGATTATGTTTTTTTTTTAACTTTACAAAAAAATGAAAATCGTTCATCACTTCTTGTCCTCTCTCTACTGCCGCCTTTCACACAACGGAAGGAGACCCGCCTCCTGCCTCCTCGGCTGTGTTTTTTTTTGTGTGTGACATTGCAAGATGAAAGTAGGAGGAATATGACTGGCTAATCCCTCTGCAGGAGTAGGCAGACTCTCCCTGATCCTCTGCTCCTCCAGTGACTGTATGGAAAGCAGTACAGCACAGAGAAGCCAGATTTTCTGTCAACTGATATTGCTCTCAACCACGTTCATGGAGCATCTTGTGTGCAAAATAAGTAATATTTATGTAATAAAAGTAAACATATGTGATCACTCAGTATGTGATTTTTTATTTATTTTTTGCTTCAATTTTTGAGGCGGCAGTGTCCTCCCTTGCCTACCCCAATGAAAAAGTGTGACAGTTTTGCTTAATATCCCCTTTTTTGATCCACTGGGCTGGCAGATTATTTGCAATTTGTTTTAGTTGAGTAAACAAGTCCGAGATGAGTCTGCAACTCAAAACACTGTCTTCTGAAATTAGTGTTAATTTAGGTAAGGGACTGGGAGTCTAGAATTGCTTTCATCACTTAAAATAACGCTATGTAATACAATTTTTGTTCCTGGGTAGTAAGTGTTATTTCCTAATTGCTTATGCCTCAAAAGTATAGAAAATGGCTATTCCCCACAAACTTTGCTTTTGTGACCAGGACAGTGATATGTTGAAATTTACCTATTTCCAATGAGAAAACGGTCTTTTCGTTCACATAAAGTCAGAAAAAAACAACATATGAATCCAAATTAACATGTATTTATACTAAAGTAATACAAAAATGACTACAAAAGATTTAGAAGTGAGTAGTTTTTCGAGATTTACGATTATACTGTAAATCACTTTCACGAATCAGCACCCAAATGTAGTCTCCCATCATGTTCTCGTTATACTGTCCTTGGTAGCGGCGTTCAAAGTCCAGTATATCCTGGTGGAAGCACTCGCCTTGCTCCTCCGAGTACGCTCCCATGTTCTCCTTGAATTTATCAAGATGAGCATCAAGGATATGGACTTTGAGGGACATCCTACAGCCCATTGTGCTGTAGTTCTTCACCAGAGTCTCAACCAGCTCCACATAGTTTTCGGCTTTGTGATTGCCCAGGAAGCCCCGAACCACTGCGACAAAGCTGTTCCAAGCCGCTTTCTCCTTACTAGTGAGCTTCTTGGGGAATTCATTGCACTCCAGGATCTTCTTTATCTGTGGTCGGACGAAGACACCGGCTTTGACCTTTGCCTCAGACAGCTTAGGGAAGAAGTCTTGAAGGTACTTGAAGGCTGCCGACTCCTTATCTAGAGCTCTGACAAATTGTTTCATAAGGCCCAATTTGATGTGCAGTGGTGGCATCAGCACCTTCCGGGGGTCCACCAGTGGCTCCCACTTGACGTTGTTCCTCCCCACAGAGAACTCGGTCCGCTGTGGCCAGTCCCACCTGTTGTAGTGCACCTTGGTGTCCCTGCTGTCCCAAAGGCAAAGATAGCAGGGAAACGTGGTAAAACCACCTTGGAGACCCATCAGGAATGCCACCATTTTGAAGTCTCCTTTGACCTTGATGCCATCTCAGAAAAATGCAGATATGTATCCACTTAGGCAGCTGGAACTAAACTGAACTGGTGGGCTTAAGGCCCCTGTATTAATACTACTATTTATATTACTGGAAAGTTCTAGAAAGTTCTAGAAGTTACTCCAAGTTTACTCAGCACTGAATCTATCTGGAATGTTCTGGAAAATAGGTAAATTTCAAAATATCACTGTCCTGGTCACAAAAGCAAAGTTTGTGTGGAATAATAGCCATTTTCTATACTTTTGAGGCATAAGCAATTAGGAAAAAACACTTACTACCCAGGAACAAAAAAAATAAAATAAAATTGTTACACAGTGTAATGTATTATAAATGTTTAATTCAAATAGCATATGATATGATGCATATAGAAATGAATTTGGGGTCAGTTCTGTTCTTGCTCACTATGTATTACATTTGTGGTTTATTAAGAGAAAAATATGGTTGACGATCATTTTAAATCATTAATTATGTGTTGACAGCATTCTTATTTCTTGTACTTGTCTAGTCACAGTCAGCTTCTTAAATCAGCTCCAATCTCACCCAGCATTTAATGTCAGCATTAAAGTATTTTTGTATGTTATTGTGGCAAAGTGCCCCGCCCCTGTGTGCATTTGTGTGATCTGTGTTGTATGTTGGATGTTGCGTGTGTAAATGTTGGTGTATAGATTGGTACACGGGATATAAACGGCTCTGTGTTTCACGTGTATTTAAAAAGTGTAGATTTGTATTTAGGCACGAGGAGAGCACAAATCACTTCACGTGCTGGTTAAATGTAATATGTGAGCACGGGGTTGCACAGAATTAATTCACGTGCTGGGATTCAAGTGAATAATTAATTAGTAATTGAATCCCAGCACAATAGTATATATAGACGCACATTTCTTGCACTCAGGGTTGGGTGTTCGGAAGAGGAGAACGGGTGAGAGAGCGAGGAGTAAAAGTAAAGTAAATAGAAAGATCGTAAATATAATAGTTGTTTGTACTCACCGTGTTTGTTTGTCTCCGTGCACCGTTTGTTAAGTGTTTAGTCCGTTTTGTTTATATGTTTCTTTTGGCTACCAGTGCCGTGTCCTGTTTTGTGCTGTTTACAACCCTTTTATTTGTTAAATAAACGCTGAGTGCAGCCATTGCACTCAGCTCATCATCACCACCGTCTCTGTCTGTGTATTCCTTTTCTGGTCTGACGCCACCCACTCTGGCCGTCTTTGTGACAGTTATATATTTATTTTACTCTATACTTTATTGCTATTTATTCAGATTATGCCATTGCAGATTTCTTATTTTTACAGTAATCAACACAGTTGTTTTTGTGGGGCATTTTATTATATGTGAAAACACTGTAGTAGAACCCCTAAAGTACCCCTCCATAATTAAATTGGGACCCCCTTGGTGCCCCCCCTGTGTGCTTTACTCTAGAGTCGCCACTGTCTGAGATGTGGGTCCTATATTTTATTTTACACGTACAGTATACATTATTCCTTATGCTGAGGGAGAGCAATGCTGTCTCCTATATTGTGCATTCCACAAATACATGTTTCTTCAGGCTGATAGAGCAAAGTCATCACAGTGTGAAACATTTCCAGAGGGGGCCTAGCAAAAAAAGGTTTCAGAACCCCTGCCTTGAAAGATAACTGCCACTTTTAATTCTAGACTGAAGTTATACCACAAGTGCAGCGGTACCCCACATATGACCTGTTTACTACCAATCAGAGTTGGGCACTTTACTGAAAAAAAGTAACTTATCACTCGTTATTCGTTTCTTCAGGTAATATAATGTCCTTACTTATTACTTAATAAAAAAGTAGAGTGCTATATTACTCATTACATTATTTGTTATATTTCTTTCTCTTGTCTTGTTCTGTGAAACAGTTGTGGCTATTGTTTACTTTTTAACTATACGTCTGGTG
Organism: Acipenser ruthenus; assembly: GCF_902713425.1. Taxonomy (NCBI): domain Eukaryota; kingdom Metazoa; phylum Chordata; class Actinopteri; order Acipenseriformes; family Acipenseridae; genus Acipenser; species Acipenser ruthenus. Next base: position 68,051,694 of record NC_081194.1, on the reverse strand, counting down.
TCAAACTGGTTTTTAAAATGTTTGTAGTGTAAATACATTTCATTTTTGGCATATAAACATAACATATTGTATATATACTGACTCAGTAATTTTGCAGTATGAAGAGAACATCATACAAACATTAGAATTCTATTAAACCACGAATAGCAAATCAACAATAACAAAGCAAAAACAAAAAGGTTCAATTGCAATGAGCAAAAAGCTGCGGATGATCCCGTGGTAAGTACTTCAGGACTATCATAAACTAGTACGCTAGTTAGCACCAATTGCAATGAACAAAGAACTTCCAGATAATCCCCAGGTGCGTATTAAAAATGTTCCCATTTGCCATGTTCACAGGATCTCGAAGCTCATAGTGGCACTTCATGAACGGTACGCTGTCATGCCCAATGAAGAGGAGCAATGAATATATAATCGTCACTTGTGTGGTACTTCATAATTTGCCAACCAACTGGGATGATCCCCCCCATGCCTTACCCAGCCCCTGATATTTGTGACACCGTTATGATTGGACCTTGACCAGAAGAAATGGAAGGGCAGGGATTTCGAAGGAGTTTAATAAATCATCACTTTTCATAGTGAGTGAGTACAGTATTTCTAGGAAATAATTCAAAGAAACTATCTCATGCAATAACTTTAATCTACGTAAAAAAATGTAATCTACCAAATCCTTTGCGACCCCCTTCAGACATCCCTGCAACCCCCAGTGAGAACCCCTGTATTAGGCTAATTAAAAGATATCTTTATGTTTTACATATATATTGTAGTGATCTCGGTTAAAGCAGGCAGGTGCATCAGACAGGGTGAGGCAATCCACACACAGGCGGAGGGTGGGTGCGAACCTGGGACCTCTGGCACTAAAGCAGGGCGCCGATACCGCTGTTCAGAAGAGCCGGCTCCTTTGCAAGGAGCGTATATCGGGCTTATGTCTCCGTGTGTGATTACATCACCTACCAGCCCTGCTGCTGCCTTCCCCCGTGCACGCTACACTCTCCCCAGCCAGCCTCAAGTCTGCCCCGGACTTGCTCAACAGGCTACAGTCCGACGAGTGCGTGCCAGGGTACCTGCATCCCACTTCTCACACCAATGTAGCGATCTCTGTTAACGCAGGCAGGCGCATCACACGGCAGCAGTGTGGAGTAGTGGTTAGGGCTCTGGGCTCTGGACTCTTGACCGGAGGGTCGTGGGTCCAATCCCAGGTGGGGGACACTGCTGCTGTACCCTTGAGCAAGGTACTTTACCTAGATTGCTCCAGTAAAAACCCAACTGTATAAATGGGTAATTGTATGTAAAAATAATGTGATATCTTATAACAATTGTAAGTCACCCTGGATAAGGGTGTCTGCTAAGAAATAAATATTCATAATAAATAATAATAATCCATACACAGGCGGAGAGCGAGTGCAAACCCAGGACGTCTCGCACTAAAACATAGCACCAATACTGCTGTACAAAACAAGCCTGACGCGCCTGCCTGCGTTAACCGAGATCGCTTATTGCCTAATCACATAAATCCTTTGAACTATAATGAACTAGAATAACTTTGTTTGTGAGCGCACCCCGCACTTGAGGTTTGGAGTCTTATTCCTTTGCTGCGTACTAAACCTGAGGATCAGATGATCCCCAACTCATTTGTTCGTTGCAATTGGAACTAATTTAATCTGCAGCTGGGGATAATCCCCAGGAAAGTATCGTACCAGTTAGTCCATAATTTAGTACGCTTGATGTGTACTAACTCTGAATGTTTGTTGAAATTGACCCAAAAGTTCTATAGAAAAATAGACCTTTTGGGTCAATTTCACCATATGAAAAACCATATGGTGATAAAACGTAAATATAATGAGGTGATGCAATAAATGTATCCACCACTGTAAGCAAGCAAGCAAACAAACAAATAAATAAGTAAAAGTACGTACAGTCAAGTATGCACTCCTCTCGATCTTGTCTTATTAAAATTCAAAATATGCTGTGGTAGATGTGTTTCCTGTATGACGTTTTTGAAGTGTATCATCAAATTTGGCCTGTATCCCACATTTTATTTGCTCCTAGTGCCTAGCCTTATTAAAATACATGGCTCAGAAAGATTGATTTTATTGCCCCACGGCTTATTATTGCCGTGAGACATCCAAGAGAGATCGTGTCATCGATGCTGAGGCACCGACATAAGAGCAGTCTGGCGGGTCGGGGTTAAAAAACAACAGACCACTAATGTACGTGTACAACAGAGAAAAGGTAACAAGACGAACTTGTTTCTTTTTTGCGGAAAGTAACCGTAATATTATTACTCCCATTAAAAATCAAACGCGTTATATTTCCTCATTATTGACAAAAGTAATATTATTATAGTAACGTGTTACTTAAGTAGCGAGTTACCACAACTCTATTACCAATGCAGAGTAAATAGGCGAGAAATTGAAGCCCAAAAAATTGTTTTTACAACAGTGACTGCTGAGGAGACTGATTTTGTAAATGGCACATCAAAACGCTTTTTATACTGTTAAAATAATACCAGTACTACAGTATGAGTTATTTACAGGGAACTAACCCAAACAGTGTTACAAGCTGAAAACATGCCTGTGAGACTGACTGTTTTGCCAGGAGGACTTAATATGTTTTAATTGTTTGATTACAAGAATTTCAAAACCTTTTTTTGTCTAAGAATTCCACTTCTTAAAAACAGGAGGAATTAGATTTTTTTTTTGTTTTGTTTTACCTGGGCAAGCATATGGTTGCTATTAATTTATGCATTATCATTTTTCATTCTGACATAAAGAGTTGTTTCACTGTGGACAGCGAGCACTGTGCATTGTACAACATAATGCAAAATGAGCATTAACAGTCCATGCCAAATGAAATGTGCTGCAAAAACAATTTGAGGGCAAGTGCAAGGTGATTTTTGTACAATATTCCAGAAGTTGAAATCTCCAATATCAATTAATTTTTTGCTATAGAGAACCTTTAAAAAAAATCTAGAAGGTGAATGTCAGTTCTGAACTACTGGAGATATTTAAGTAACTGTAAAACGGTTAATGTACTAAACAATAATTTGCTACTGTAATGCTTTTTAAACCAGTATATGAACTGTTTGTTTTTCCTCTGACTCATTTGCAGTAAATATGTGGTATTTGTTATTCCTGTTTTAGTACCTGGTAGCCATTAACGTTTTTAAGGTAAAGGCCACTTTTTGAGAGGCGTTATTAGTTTCTTTAAACAAAATGCATTATGCCTATAATACAAACCCTCTCAACAGTGTTTTGCCCAACTAAGAAAACATACAAAGAAAATTCAAGTAGTATGCCTCTTCTCAGATCAAATGAATTGTGGTAGAGGCAGGGGTGAAATATGTCCAGGAACATTTTGTAATTTAAAAAAAAGCTTCAACAAAAAAATGCAAAAATGAACCTACAATTATTTTTGTTTACATTTGTAGCGATTTTTTTAAATATAAAAAACAGCCTCCCAGCAGCAACAGTACAAACATTGTGTTGAATTAGACTAGCCACCCTCCCAGCAGCAACAGTACCTAACCTAGTATTGAATTAGACACTTATCAAGCAGCAGGAGCACATCTGCTTCCAAATTCCAGCAACATTTCCCTTTGATTTATTAACTTAAGCATTTTGTGATTGGCAACTGGGGATGCTGTATGAAGGATTTCGATGGTATACAACCAACTTTCTTCATCAGTCATGCAAGTCCCTTCAGAACTGATTGGTTCCCGCATCCTCACTCAGTTTATCATTTTATCATTTTGACAGCAATCTGGGGATCCATCAAGAGCAGACTGTATTCTTAAAATGGATCAGTATAACCTATTTCAGGAAATAACTTGTGTTTGAAGGCCATTGGAAAAGTGCTACACATGCCCATGAGGGGAGGTTTTGCCAACTAACCACTAAGTTGCTGCTACAACTGTGAATATCCATTCCACACATCCATTCTACTACATGTTTACAAACCATTCAGTATGATATGCTATTCCCCTTATGCTATTTCCCAGGGAATGCTTTGTTTTTGTGCACAAAATCCCCCATTTATATTTGGTTTTCCATCACAGATAAAGTAGTGTTTAAAGGTGTTCCTTTGCTTCATATAATGAACATATTTGCTAGGTACGGTGGCCCTAAAGTGCAAAACACAAATACAGATTGTAAAACATAAATACAAATTGGAAAACACAAATACAAATCAAAAAACACAAATGCAAATTGAAAAACAAATACAAATTAGAAACACAAATACAAATAAAAAAACTGAAATACAAATTGAAAAACGTGAATCGAAAAAAACAAATGCAAAAAACTGAAAACACAAAAAACAAAAGCAGAAAAAACAAATACAAAAAAGAAACCACAAATACAAAACGCCCACAACACAATGGAAGTCATTTGGAGGCCACTCCCCCAGATAGTCTGTTTCTGGAGAAGTTCGAGCTGTTTAGAAACTGCATTCTTTAGTAACCTTGTTTGCCGTGGTATATTTATGTCAGTGTTATAGTTAGTATTGCAACGGTAAGCCATGCCCCCTCACTTTTTGACAAAAGAAACATGTGCCAGCGGGGGAAAATGTGCTTGTATAGCACACAGAGTTTAGTTGTGGTCATAGGCAACGGAACAACCGTTGCTACGGCATCTAGAGCAGTGGTACTCAACTCTGACCCTCAAGATCTATTCCAGTGCTGGTCTTTATTCCAGCCAGGTCCAAAATTAGTTAATTGCCTCTTAGCAGCTTCAGTTAACTACATTAGAACCTACTTGGAGTAAAAAAACCTGGACTGGATTAGATCTTCAAGGGCCAGAGTTGAGTACCATTGATCTAGAGAACCCAAAATAATGTTTTTTCAGGTTTCAAAATGTGTCAGATCATCACTGCAATAGGACTGTGGGAGAGGGATATGTCACCGAGTGCAGTGGCAGATAGACAAGGCACAGTCTTTCAGTGTGCAGAGCATTTACTTATGCTGGGAGATGGTTTTTTTCAGTGCGAGAAATAGATTACTTTTAAAATGGGAAATATACAGAGAACTTGGATAATTAAAGAATGGAAAAATGAACGCTTTAGAAGGCAATACTATTGTGGATGAGGCAGCGAAAATCTTAATTTCACCACTACCAAAAAATAAAATAAAACAAGGCAACCTATCAAATTATTTCTGCACTCTCCACAGCAAAGCAAAAATACTGACACAGTGGCTTTTTGATAAGCATACACAAAGACACAAATAACACTGTGAAGGCTGAACAAAAAAAACAAGCTCATTATTATTATTATTATTATTATTATTATTATTATTATTGTTAGTAGTCGTAGTAGTCCTATTTAAATGGTCGTAATAATGTTGTTATTGTTGCTAAAAACTTTAAATAACCAGTAGACTATAAATATGTAATCTGCTTCAACACGAGACAGCAGCCATTAACTGAGCTTTATGCAAGTACAAACTACATCTCTTGCATTTTGCGATAATTCTATATTACAAAATGCATCAAGTAGACTATCACATCATAAACCATCTTTCTGTTACAGACCTTTTTTACGTTTTAAGCCCATGTATCTTGTATTTTTGTTTTTTATATTAGCCGTGCTTTAAAATGTAATTTGTTCTGCAAAGCTATAATTTCAGTTAAATGTATGACAATTTGCAGTGCTTAATTTGTACAGAGAGAGGTGCAGGGGCGAAAACAGTGACAATACTGTCCTTAAAAACCTCACATTCAAAATCATAACAAGTTTATTTGAAAGAGTAGTGTACTACTCAGTGTTATAAGTTGGTTGGCTGTGGTATATTTCTGTCAGTTATAACTGGTAACAGTAATTATCATGTTTACCATAACTGAGTTTGTGTACAGTAATTGTGGTTAAAAACTATAATTCTTTGTAGATTTAAAAAGTGTGGCTTCAATGCTTGTGAAATTATCAATTATAACACTGACAGAATTATGCCATGGCAAACAAGGTTACTAAAGACCCAGCTTGCGCATTCTAAACAGTTCCAAATGACTTCCGTTGTGTTTGTGGGCTTTTTGTATTTGTGTTTTCTGTTCTTGTATTTGTGTTTCCTGCTTTTGCTTTTGTGTTTTCTGCTTTTGTTTTTTGTTTGCGTTTCGTGCTTTTGTATTTTTGTGTTTTTCAGTTTTTTGCATTTGTGTTTTTTTATTTGTATTTGTGTTTTTTAATTTGTATTTGTGTTATTCAATTTGTATGTGTTTTTTGATTTCTATTTATACTTTTTGATGTAGCTAGGGTACCAGGAAATGTTCTTCTCAATGTGGAGTATCACACAATCAACATTTCATAAAGTCACCTGGCTTAGAACCTTTTAAATACATCTTACGTATTGCATTGTTCTGCTGTGCCATACATTGAGAGGTAAACCAATCAAACATTAATCTGAGGGTTGTTTTTGTGTGTATTAGAAAGCTCCAGGAGTAGTGGAGACAAAGCTTTGAAGTGAATTGTATTGAATATGGAGAGTTGACATTCATTTATTTTTGATGGTTGATTGCATGCATGTGGGAAAAAAGTTAGTTAGTGGCAATTTTGGGCACTAACACAAAATTGATAGAAAGTACAAATAAAGATCTAAACTTTTTTTACCATGCAATTTTGGGGGGTGGGAGGGTCCATTTTTATACAAATATAAAATCGTTATGACTACAATTGATTAAAGACAGTGACCTTTTTTGAAAATGTGTCAAATAAAAACTTTGACTTGAGAAAATGACTGAACACCAGGGCTCATGATCCAGGGCAGTGATGTAGTACAGAGAGAACTAAAAATAAATAAATAAATCTCTGGGAAGCCTTTTAATCACTTTGCGATAATCTGCTAAACTCTATGATCTGCTAGACTAATATAGACATACTTCTAGGCAACTATTGGAGCCTGGGTTTAAAGACCCCTTCAAAACCCACACACACTGCTTTGTGCTTTAAAAGGAGGCAAAGACTGAGAGATACTGTACAACCATGGAAAAGTAAAATATAGGAATTTATTGGGGATTTGGTGACATTCTTGTCCTTGTCAGTTAAAGTAGCAATTTAACTGTCGGGTATAAATAACATCTCTATAAGGGAAAAAAAATATTACAAAATTAATATGCATTATTGTTTTAAAGCCATATGTAATGGCTGACTAGTCTAGTCCAATGTGTCTAAGCAATGCAAGGCTCCTAAGGTGGTTCTCTGACCATTTACAAAGTCTTGGGAAAATATAAATGTCTTTTTAAAACAATAAAAAAGTGAAGTTAACAAGTTATTAAGTTTTAATTTCCTGTGTGAGCCCAATCCTTGGTATATGACAAATACTCCGATCATGTTATTATTGTTACCTAAGAAACTATCTTCAAAACAGAAGCCCTTGTAAAGACTCCAGAGATGTATCAGACACTTTCCCCTGCTGTACTACATAGTGTATATTGCTTGGCAAACATCCATGCTGCAAAAGACATACTAGCACTCAGTGCCAGGACTCTTGACCCTGACCCTTGGCTGTGCTCTCTTTCCAGTTGCAGTCTGTCTCGAAAGAGACAGCATCCACTTTTTTCTTGCACTTCTTAACTGATGTTTCAACTCCTTGCATTGCTTTCCACTTTAACCATACCTCACTGTACCAGACATTAAGGGGAAACAAAATGTTATCCAAGATATTATTTTGAATGCCAAGAATGACTGATTCGTGTCTCATTTCAATAGCATCCTAAGCAATTCTATACAAAGTTGGAATTGCATTGTATTTTAAGTTTTGGCTTCCACTTTAGCGGCTGTTTGAAGAAGAGGTGTTTAACTATTTTACTTGGAATCATTACTTCATTGTAAACCTAATTTATTTCCACTTTTATTACAGCTGAAAACATGAGCTTCATTAAACCATATTAATTATATTAAGGCAGTCTATTTTTCTAAAGGATTTCCTTGGTAATTGAACTCGACAAAAGAGGCCAAGGAAGTTGTAAAATCATGAATCATTTATTTAGAGGCATTTAATGTAATCTTTAATTAACAAATGGGCAACAGCACATTGTCTTGCTTTGCTCTGCATTACTACAGTACAGTTAATCATATTTACTGATGACACTAGAGATCTTCTTTGCTCCAATTGAAATGATGTGACCATCAGAGTCCAAATCCTTACAACCCATACAAAATACCATTGGGATGCCATAGAATTCAAAATGTGTTGGAGTCCATTATAAGCTAGTGAAAAAAAACAAGGGGTATAAATCGAGACACTGGAAAGGGTGAGATACCTAAAAGCAGTAACTGTAGGGTTCCTCAAGTTTAAGAGGAGATAAGTCTTCCAAATGGTTAATGATAACTATGTAGTTACATGCATAATGTTTAATTGCTGTCATTTAAAATGTAGCTTTAAGGCTGATTAGGGTTACAATTACATCTGTTGATTTCTGTAACTACACGTGTTTTGAAGAGTACCCATTAGTGATTAGGGTGGTTATGTAAGTGAAAGCAGTTTCTACACAACACTAATTGTGTGTTTTTATGTTCAGACTGTAAAGTAAATCTTTTCGTTTGTCTTAATGTAATCTACAGTAAAAGGTACTGAATTATTAGGTTGCTGGTATTATCGTATCTGTAAGGATGTTTACTCCCTGGGTGCTTCTGATACCTTTACTGAATGTACTTAGTCTGTAAGGATATGTGTTGTTAAACTAGAAAATAAAAAGCATTTAAAACAGTCAGAACATTACATTTCCTGTGATTTTACTTTACAGTATTTGCAAAAGGACACCATTTGATGCATGTTTCTGAAACCAACATCATAACACTGCCTGATTCTAAATGGGAAGAAAAACAATACACCCCTTTACAGTTTTTACCTTAATTGTAATATTGGAATATGGTTTTGTATAAAGTTACAAGTAGTTTATTATTGAGTATCAGTATCACTGATCATTAAAACTGTAAAATATTATCTATTGTAGTCTGACTACTGTATTGTGCAAATTTGGTATTGTAGGATCTAGTATGACTAATGGTGACCCTATCTCAGTTATCAGAGGATATTCAGGACAAACAGCCGAAATGTACAGAACATCTCATTTTGGTTATCTGTTTACAGAGGGCAATTGCAGTATGTTCTTTTAAAAGCTGCAGAAAAAAAGCCAAAAAGATTGGAGCAGATATTTTCTCCAGGCATAAGATCAGCCAATAAAAATGTTATAGTAATGTCATAACATCTGATGTTAGTATCCAAATAAAAACTCCCTTCTACAACAACACCAAAGCTGTTCACGGCTCCTGTTCAACCAGAGACATGTGATAAGCTTTGTTTTAGTACGGTGCTGTATTTGGATTTATAATATATGTGAAGGCCATCAGCCAATCAGCAGCCCTGTAGAAGGCTATTAAGAATGACATCTGGTCCAATAAAAGTCAGAAGTACAAAGAAGGTGGATATTGGTGTTTTGGGGTATTTTGGGACACAACTTAGGGTGTGACGTGCTGGGTGATAGCCAGCCTGTTAAGGGTCATCTTTGTATTTGTTAGCATTCTAGAGCATTTTTTAATCAGATATTCATAGTCAGGTATTCAAATTTAACATAACAGTCATCTTCGACTCAGGCTTAAATTTTGAGGCTGATATCCGTAATAACACTAAGGTTTCGTTTTTCCACTGTTGAAACGTAGTCAGACCTGCAGCATGCCTTCTCTCACTAAATCCGATGCCGAGCAATTGATGGCGAGTAATTGCATGCTTTTGTTTCCTCAAGGATTGGTTATGCAATGCTTTGTTGCTGTCCTATCAAACAGCTCTTTGGCAAAACTACAATTCATATTACATTCTGCAGCCAGTGTTATGGCCACATCTAAATGCCCCATGTTGCCCCTCTTCAGGCCTCCTTACACGAGTTGCCAGTGCACTATTGGATTGACTTCATAAGGCTTTTACATGACCATGCCCCTCTGTAACAGTGGTCCAACCTCCTCCCCTATAACTCACCCACTGTGATCAACTGAAGTTGTCCTGCTGTAATTTACCTGGATGAGATTGCGGCCTCGAGGTGACTGAGCCTTCTGTTCCTACACACCTAAGCTTTAGATTTTCTGGTCCACTTTGGAATTCCTGAGACACAGACTAGGTTTCTGCTAGACTGAAAACCTATTTCTTTGCATTAGGTTTTTTTTAACTTGTGGCTTTCTTAATAACAGATTAGTTATAGCATGTCCTTTTTTATTTCTTGTATATTTTAAGTTGTTCCTATGCTATTGTACAGGGCCTTGGGATGGCTAGACATGACAGGTGTTATATACAGTAAGTCTAATTTTGTTGTTGTTTATTTATATATATTTTTGAAATTGTTATAATAAATATATCACGTTAAGCATGTGTTGCTATCTAGTGCTGCATTGAAATCTTTTGAAAAGTTACTCCAGACCGGCTACTCACTGCAGTTCAAATACGGTCCCCCTCCCATTCAGTCACAGACCCACAGGACGCTGCGGTGGTGTCTCAGGAGGTAGCAGCTCTGCTGTAAAAAACTGGCTATTCACATGATCGACGTCCTCCAGTTGGAGGAATGGTTCTACTCCAGGTACTTCCTAGTGCCAAAGTGGGATGGTGGCCTCAGACCGATCCTCGACCTCAGACAGGTCAACATATATCTCAGCCGAAGGCGGTTCAAAATGTTGACAATGCAACAGCTGTTGCAGTCAATCAGTCCAGGTGACTGGTTCACCACAGGGGACCTCAGAGACGCCTATTTCCACATCCCCATAAAACCAGTGCACAGGAGGTACCTGCAGGAACAGCGTACGAGTTCCGGGTCTTGCCATTTGGCCTCTCTCTAGCTCCCTGTGCTTTTACGAACTTCATGGAAACTATCCTGGCCCCATTGAGACTCAAAGGCATCAGAGTACTCAATTATTTGGACGACTGGCTCATTTGTGCTGTATTCAGCACAGGCAGATGTCCACACTGACCAGGGATATGTTGATAAAAATATAAAAACAGTCATGACCGAGACGAAAAAGATATTGCAGGAATGCGAACAACAAAGCAGAAAGCTAGGGAAAGGAATGCATTTTCTTTTAAACCCTACATCCTGTTCAATAACACTTCCACCGGCTATTAACTGGCATCTTAATTTCACCAAAAAGGATCTTGTCTTGTAATCCTAAAGCTGGTAAAAAAAAAAGAAAAACAATAGGTGTTGATGGAATATATTTTAATCCCCATGATGTCAATACCTGATTTTATGCAGACATTGATCAAATCCACATCTTTTCAATTGGCTGAATGTGCTGTTTTGGTAGGATTTTACAGGTCAAAAGGTTCAAACTGATGATCTCAGAAGCAAAAGTGTACGGCAGACACGCAAGTGTGCTGGGGAGACTCCAGAGTTGTCCCAGGCTCATTTCTGTAATATAGCTTTAGAGGAAGGAAAAATCTAGCAGCAGTGTAAAATTGTCAGCTGGGAGCTTTTAATAATGGAGCTTTTTTAACTTTCATTTGGCTGTGCAAAAAACAAATGGAATGCACTTATACAACTATAAACCTTATATACAAGTATAATAAATATTTTTGCAAAATGAAAGATATGTTTGTTGCAGTACTCAAATCCCACATGGGATTCTATTGAGCACCATATGGCCATAAATATTGCAGCGCGTTTCCAATGATGCAACTAATGGGACTGTTTATTTTTTTCCTTTACACAAGCAGAGATTATAAACGGACTCTTTTGCAATATCCATTTTATAGATATGAGCTTTAGGTCAAATGTCAAACAAATTTGTTGGCTAGCCTCATTGTTTATAAATGAAGACAGTATATGTTTACTTTATTTGCTTGTGTGTTTTACATCTCAGTCTGGTTGTATGTGTTTTCTGCATTTTATCATTATCTGTTTAGCAGGGTAAAAAGAAAGTAACTTCAAATTACATATTTTTTATGATGTTTATAATACTGTTTCTCAAATAATTTGTTGATTTTTTTTTTTCATGTAGACTGAGTAAGTTGCTTCTGGTTGTTTTGAAACTGACAGCTCTGACCCGAGTTGCCAAAAGTTGCTTCCCTGTTCAGGAAGCTAAAAGAGGCACTATCTTCTTATAACCGTGCAAACAGGCGCATGCGCTATGCGCTTATACTTGGTGTTTCAGAAATAGAATAATTCTTGGTGGTAAATCTCCCTCCCAACCTGTGAGGGTGCTTAGTAAAGGGAACAAATTACCCTGGACTGGATGGCCTGACAATTAATTCCCAGGGTTAAATGGAAGTCGGTCATCAAGAAGGGGGCGGAGCTTCAGTGCACTAACTCATCAACCCGGAAGGGAAACGATGTGGCAGCCATGGATTGGAGTAGCGGCTGCAATCGTTTACCAAGGGGTCATGAGTGACGGTAGAAATAGGGGATGGAGCAGTGTGGAGTAGTGGTTAGGGCTCTGGACTCTTGACCGGAGGGTCGTGGGTTCAATCCCAGGTGGGGGACACTGCTGCTGTACCCTTGAGCATGGTACTTTACCAAGATTGCTCCAGTAAAAACCCAACTGTATAAATGGGTAATTGTATGCAAAAAAATAATGTATAAATAAATAATGGAGCGACGTGATCTGTTCCTTCGTTTTATGGTTAAGGAACATCCCGGAAAGACCAGTGTTTATACATCATACCGTGAGTGTTTTGTTTGTTTGTCTCTAATTTGTTACTTGTTATTTATTAGTAGACAGCTCACATGTTCCGGAGCTGTTGCTTGAGGCCAGCACTAACCCCGACATCACTGCAGTTGTATCACAATATAAATTGCATTTGCACCACAAACACTACAACACTCACCCAGGACTGGTGGCCATGTTTGTATACTGTGTGTGTAATTGACTGTGTTTATTATTTGGGACTGCAAACCCTTTATTTAGAACAGTGCTGGGATTATTATTTACGGTCACCCAGACCAGGATTATAAATAAACCTCCTTGCACGTTGGATTCTAGTTGTCTGCCTTTCATTGATCATTGCATCACTCCTGCACCTGCGCACTGTTAACCACTTTGCCACAATTGGGTACACAAGTATGCTGTTATATTGACCAATGTGCAGTATAAGCACCCCCAATGCATTACTGTACAACAGGATGGTAAGTTGTGGTAGTAACGTAACATCTATTTTTATAGCTATCTGCATGCAGCTGGGCTTTAACGTTGTATGCAAAATGACGTTGCAAAACCAGAAAGGCAACATTAAAAAATAAGCAGCAAGATTTTTCTTTCATTCATAAAACCTGTTTGGAACCCTGAACTGTGATAAAAACACATTGCTTTATCCAGCCAGTGTCAAGCTTCAACCAATATTTTCACTGTGACTGTGGAGATTCAATGCTTTCCAATGGGCCATTTTAGTTTATGGGGTGATTCTGCTGTTTTTCTCATCTCACAACTGCAGGTGCTATGAAACGATCCTCTGTCCTGGTTTTGGATACAGATTGTATTAGGCACATACTTAGAGGTGAACTCTCGACTGCCCTGCCATGTCATTTTCCAGTAGGATTCTGGGAAGGAGAAGTGCACAGATCTTACTCATGACAGCGAGCAGGGACTCATTAGGGGAAGTACATGTATTTACACAAACTGAAAACACGAGGGGCATGCCAAGGTAGAAAAAAAGAATACCATTTGAATGGGGCATCTCCTTTAAGTTCACCCCCAACACATATACCTTTTTGTGCAATTATACTGAATAAAATTGAAGACACTAATGGCAGCCACAGAGACAGTCTTGTAGCCATTTTTGTAATTTGATGTAAATACCTTGATAAATATGGCCTATAACGTCATCAAGTATTAAAAGCAGAAGTTTCTTATATTTAAATATTTATTTATAGTAATGACGGGTACTGGAACAGGGGACGTGTTACGTGTGTAGGTTGTCACTGAATAATCATGAGGCAGACACAGAGCATTGAGTGTTGACATGCCACACAGGCGTGCAGATTTATTATCAACACAAGTGCTGACACTAGGGTACCAGCAATGGTAGCCCCAGTGGCACTTTTAATAAAGAAAACAAAAGAAAACAAAGCTAAAAATAAAAGTTTGCCACACAAGGCGAGTGCTAGTCCCACTAAAAGGAACGTCTCGCTCCAGGAACCTACTACTCTATGCAAACCCTCTCTATACTGTTTGGGATCAGCATCCCCTAAACTGACCTACTTCTGGGCCCCCAGAGGTCTGACATTCTCACAGGGACTCCTGCCTCTTCACACGGCATTTTCAAATGGCCTTGGCTGGGCAATGACTTCATCAGCACCGTCTTAGAGTGGAAGAGTTTCGTGTAGTAGGTCCTGCAGAGCGGACAATCTCCTCTTTGATGTAAACAAACACATGCTTTCGCTCAGCGCCCATCTGTGTAGCAATGGCCAAAGCCTTGAACTGTGGCACAAATGCTTTTTGAGTTCCACGCAGCATCCCCAGGCACGCCCTCTGCCAATCCGGATCTCCCGATCCGCTCAGCGCTGAGTAAGCCCGCCCAATTGGTTGCCTAGCAACGCTGCAAACACTTGCTCAGGAACCAATGACAGGGCTCCCCCTGTTACAGGCACCAGTATAGATATTGTGATGTGATATCGCTATCGTTCGACATTAATAATTTCCATATCACGACATTGTGTGATTTAAACATTTTTTTACAGAAAGCTCGCAGAGACTTTTTATTGCTAATTCTACTAAAATACAATGCAATAATGTTTACTTTGAATTAAGATACAATACACTCTATGCATACCAATTGTCAGTCTTGTAAGCAAAGAAAACCCACACACTAAAGTATTATTTAACTGTTTTATTCCATTGATTTGTGTTTAGGTACTAAATGCTATTTGCATGCTGCATTAAGTTTGGCACAATTGACCATCTGTAAAGTGTTGAAGGGGTTATGCCGAATTTTGCATCCTGCCTTATTTTGAGATGTGCTTATGCGTCAGCTTTTCATTTAATTTTGTCTGTGTGTTTACTTACGCTATTATTAATTTATTCACCAACGTAAACTTTCGGTATTAGATGCGAGATGTACTTTTTAGACATCAAAATAATATAAAAACATCAGAACAGATGCAAAATTCGGCATGACACCATACTTAATAAATATGCACAAAAGTGCTTAAACTGCAATTCTTTTGCCTCTGCCTGCTATTTGTACAGCCTAAAAGCTGCACCTCAACGCTGCCCTTCCACAATTTGATATTGCAATTGTGTTATATTTATCTGTTTTGGAAGACTTTGATATTATCGATATCAATACTGAAGGAGGCTGTGTGGTCCAGTGGTTAAAGAAAAGTTATTGTAACCAGAAGGTCCCCGGTTCAAATCTCACCTCAGCCACTGACTCATTGTGTGACCTTGAGCAAGTCACTTAACCTCCTTGTGCTCCGTTTTTCGGGTGAGACGCAGATGTAAGTGACTCTGCAGTTGATGCATAGTTCACACACCCTAGTCTCTAAGTCGCCTTGGATAAAGGCATCTGCTAAATAAACAAATAATAAATAAATACATACACAATATCAATATAAAATGTTCATATCGTTGCCCACCACTGATTTATAGGAATGTTATTATTAGGAAGGAAATTGTTCAGTTTTATGGAAAATTTAAGCTATGTGTTGGGAAAAATGCATTGTAATTAAAGGGACATTTCCCGGGGGAAAAAATGAAGTTGATCTGGGACCCATGCTAACTTAGTGATTATAAAAAATAGATGTCTTAATGCTTATTAAACTAAACATTTTGTATATTTTGAAACCATCAGAATAATAATTAGAAATGATGTAAACAGCTGTATCACTCTCTGCTCAAGTGTATTAACGCTAACAAAAAGCAAAATTATTACATTGATTTTCTGAGATTCCATACTTAGGCTTCAATATAAATGTGTTCCAATAATATGCAGAAGTCACGAAAAAAAAAAAAAAAACTCTCCAGTCCCTGAGATCAGTTTATTAGTAATGATATCAGTGATGGAAAGCAGAATATAGCATGCAAGGAATACAATGACCTCTGCCTCTTGAAAAACATTAAGTTCCAAGCCTATGCACTAATATGAAGCAAGTGCCAGAAAAAAAGCAAGCAGATATAACACAGTTTTCTAGTCGGTGAACATGGCTCATTTAAAAAGAAATATCTTTGAAATGAAGCAGAAACTCGGTTTATCCTATTAGGTTATTTTGGCGTTGCCAGGGAACTAGACATGCTTAAAACACATTATATTACTCATCAATCATTGGCGGGTAAAGAAAATCAACTTCTGTTTAGACTCAGGCCACAAAATGTTCATCAAATGACACAGCATTAAACATTAAAAGCAAGCCATGTTGTCTTTAGATTATGGTTGCACATCCACAGCCTGTTGGCTGTGATCTTAATATTCCACTAGAGTCAAATAACTAAGTAGGCCAATCAAACAAGCATAGTGAAAAGGAATAACCATATATGAATACTTATCGTCAGCATTACTGCCCTCTTTTATTACCCGAGAACTATCCAGCTAGTAACTCTAACCCCTTTCTGTGTAAATACAGGGATGTTGACTGTCCCAGGTTGTAATCCAGAACGTTCACGTTGAACAATCTGTGATTAATCCACAAGCATGGTTTATTATTATGATTCTACAAAGAGCTGCAAAAAATCCCTTGTCAGAATAAGAATATTCTGACTAGGCTACAAATACAGTATGAGCCATAGAGCAATGAAACTTGGCAGAAAATAACTGTTGACCAGGTGTTAGAAAATATCCTGCAAAAGAGCCTGGCTGCCATTGTCTACTTTTTCACTGCTTCCAAAACATCAACATTCCATTTCTGCTTACTGCAGTCAAAATGCTCAAGCCTGGTGATGTGTGCGTCTTGTTGCATGCAATCTTACCGGTGTGGATAGTGACACTGTGTCTCTATCTCCACACAAGTAAGACTACAGATAAATATCTATTAAGTCCTTAAATTAGAGTTTCTCTCTGCTGTCAGCATGTTGCTTTGGGTGCCCATTCCTTTCTGCTTGTCTATTTAGATCCCTCCATAATGCAATACGTATCAATCCGTTTGTGAAACGAATCCTTGAAGCTCAGTATCGACCTGCCCCCTACGCATAGAAAGATAGACCATGAAGTTAATCTCATAAATTACAGTTATAAAGTTACACTATACATTTTAAACTTGTGCGAAATTTCTCGATAAAGGCATAAAAAGGTTCTGGAGGTTATTAGTCCCCTGGCTCATTCGTGAGATCATTTCTTGTTACACAATGAAGACTCAGTACATAACCTCTATTAATTTGTGACTTGAATGTATACATTCATTGGGGGATTATTAAATGACCTATGTGGTTTAAAAGAATGACATACAGTCAATAATTTATAAGAAACAGAACATCTAGACAACATCTATAGCGTGTTTCTGTTCTGTGCAAACATAAATGTTTTTAATATAATAATAATATCTTTACATAACGCCTTTCATAGTGGACCACCATCACAAAATGCCTTACAGAGGTAGGCTGTGAACTGTGCATTATATGCAGAGTCACTTACAATAGTGGCAGCAGTGGGATTTGATATAGTCACCCCCGGAGCAGATTCTTGAGAGGAAAAATCTCCACGTGTGTGAAAGCAAATGGAACAATAGTCAAACACCGTCAGTTACACATTCACCATTTTGAAAATATTGACATGGGAGGTATAACTGACAAACATTAAATTAACTGTTGAGTACAGTAGAGTCCACATAAGTCGAACTTGCATTACTCAAAACTCAGAGAATTGTTTTGGCTCCTTCCCCACTTTTACCTCAGAGATGATATCCGAAGGCAGACGGCATCCCCCTTATCTTCCATCAAGGTAGTTTTTTATCTGATAACTCGAAGTTTCAGGTATATACTTACAAGTAAAATGAAAACCCGCTGCGTTGTAATGCTTTTTATTATTTATTTATTAATTATTCATTTTACATTCACTGCGGTCTGGATTCAAACTGCTGACCCTCAGCGCTACAGGGAGACTACAAGGTCATTCATTACAGCGTGCAAGGCGAGTTCTTTGTTTAGAGTTTGTTTCTGTATTTTCTAACTCCGGTAGTTTACCCCCGAACCTTAAACCCTGGATGTGTGACCTTTACAGTACAATAAAAGTAGCCTACAGACAAAGGTAATCCAGTATATTATCACTGGATTGAGTACTAGTATTTTGTTTGCTGCTTTAAACACCAGGCTACAATACTGCACTGTATACAAAATGCCAAATAGAAAATTGCAAACACTATCTTTACTCAAGATATTTGACCTTATAGAGGCTGTAAAGAAAAACAATGGTATGAATAAAAAGAAAGACATTGCAGAAAAATTTGGCGTTCCAGCTGTAACATGCAGTGTTTAATGGCTAATAATTCCTTATGTGTGCTGCAATAAGGGATGATAGTAAATGGGCGACAGCTGTAAGTAATTTTTAGCGGTGGGCAGATCGATGCCAAAGTAATCGACACTTTCAGTACCACTTTTTAATATCTGGTATCAATATTTGGCAAAAGTATCAATTACTTTGATTGCTTTTATTAGTTAAACATTTTGTTCTGTCAGATAAACAGCTAAATTATGCATAAGTGAGCAAATTGTAGGCCATTCAAATAGCAGTGTTCATTTATATTTGTTCTCAAATGGAAAGCAATTGGTTCAAGTCTGCAAATCATGATCACATGCGATTCTGGTGGGGTCAGGTGCACATTGGTAGCATCATCATGGATGCGCAACAACAAAGAACCATCAGTTTAAACTATATGTACATTTGTTAAATGTATTAATGCAGTCGCAGTTTACTAAACGTTGAACCGTAATATATGAAGTACACATACCGCGGTCCTCGGCTTTAGTGCACAATTAACATTAGAACTGCCAAGGCAGTCATTTTGACGGTTTGAGGTTTTCAAATTAAAATTACTCTGTGTGTCTGAAAGTTATGCAGTTGTCCGTTTATGACTTTTACTAAATACATGTATTAAATACCCTGACAGCGTTTGAAAGGCAGGATCGCAAAAATAAGGAAGTTATAATCGCCCACCTTGAACCGTCAAAGCAGTCATTTTGACTGCCTTTTACAATACATGTTTTTATTTTGACTATAACCTACAATATTACATTTTTTAATATGTATACAAGCCTGTTGTTATCTCTACTGGACCTAGCAGCCATCAATTCCTTCGTTTTGTACAAGGAATGCCCCAGAGAAAATATCAGTAGGAGAGATTCTATCTTGAAGCTAGCCACAGCAGAAACATTTCAAACAGAAAACTGCAAAGCAGCAGGCTGCTGCAGCTCAACCTGGATTCAGTGCTGTACCGTGACACACAAAAGAGAAAACAGAGAAGCTTAAAGAGATTCAAAATCAGCTGAAGATGCCTGAACATAAATTAATACAGTCAGTCAAAACTAGATGTTATGGACAGGCTGGGCATTGTGCAGTAGAGAAGACAACTGCAGCTCTTTGACAGCGGTTTTACTGGCCTGGGCTGCTTGTTCCATATGCACCTCCTACCTTTACTGGTGGCTACCAGAATGTGCTGGTGGCGACAGATCATTTTGCTTTGTTTATAGTTGTGCTGTTTTTTTAATTGTATTGCATTTTGTGGCATGGCTTTCTTGAGGCCAGTGTAAAAGGGACATTTTAAATAAACTGTGTCAAGCTGTGGCGGAGTGTCCCGCCCCTATGTATTATTATTTGTATTTTTGTTTGCAGCGCGGGTAAAAGCGCCGCGTCTTTTATTATATAATTAAAAACCCCGTGAGGATCAGTAGCTGATCAGCCATGCATCCTCACAGGGTTTTTAAATGTATAATAAAAGACAAAAATACAAATAATAATACATAGGGGCAGGACACTCCGCCACACAAGCTTATTTTGTTGTCTGTGTGTGTGTGTACAATTGTAGGTGTTTGTCTAATTGGGTTATCCCTGGTGTTTCAAGGGTGTCAAGCGGCTACCCACATGGTACCAGTGGAACCTGCAAGCGTGGATGAATCGTGAACTCTTCACTTCGTGGCACTGGGAGTGAGACAGGAAAATGCACAGAGAGAACAGCAATGTTCTTTTGTGTGTGGACAATTGCCCTGCTCACACTGAGGTCACTAACCTGAAGGCAACCAAACTAGTTTTTCTGCCACCCAACACGACATCAACGCTGCAACCCTATGACTAGGGCATCATTTGAAATGCCACTACAGAAGAATGATTATGAAGAAGCTTTTGAGATGTACTGTACATATGCTGGCAGAAATGCATCTGAGTTTACAATGTCATTGTTGGAGACTATGACAACATTCAGAGATGCCTCGCGCTGTGTTACCCAGCAGACAGTAGCCAACTGTTTCCAAAAGGCTGGCTTTTTTGTTGTTGTTTTTTTTTTTGGTGATGCCAACGAACTTGACACAGAGATCACTGAGGATGAGCAGTGCAAGCTTACAGTACTGAAAGACAGAAATGAGGCACACTTTGCAATTGAGGACATTGTTAGTGTGGATACCAATGTAGTGGTGGCAGAAGAACTGAGTGAAGAGGAAATCATCTGTGGCATACAGCATCAGGAAACTTTAGATGACATTGTTGAAGACTGCGGTGAGCCCCCAGAAACTGTGGTTCCAGTGCTACTCATTCCGCACTAACTTTTAAAAAACACATTTATGCAACATGAACGTGATTCAGAATTGTTGAAAACTGCATTTCACAGAGTTAAGTGCAAACATCTATCCTGGACTTATTTGGAATATTTAAATACAATACGTTTACAGAAAGTGCAAGTTTGTATTACTAAATACAATATAAGATGTAACAAGTTAGGATTTAAAACAACTTATGTATTCAATGACAATAGTCATACAGTAGTACAAGGACTGCTGTTCCATAAAATGTGTTTATGCTTTATTTTTTTGTTCTACAATATTTTCTTGTGATCAAATGAGAAACACAAAAATGACAGTACCACTGCGTGAATGTTCTTTATCGCCATGTGTTTGTTTGCTCAGGCTTTTAAAAATATTTTTATAAAAATATTTGCATTTTTTAACAGTTTTAAGGTCAATGATGAAAAAATGCTATATAAAATGGAGCATTATTATTATTAAATTATTATAGGAGTATACTATTTTGGTAACCGCTGGTAGAAATGAGAGCTCCGGATGAGCTGAATTTCTGACAAGCTGAACTTTTTTAGAGGTCCCGTGAAATTCGACATAAACAGACCCCACTGTATTACACTGGCTAATACCAAACTCCCTTTATTCTTGGTAATGAGAACTGGAGTTTTGTAACAGATCATTAAAAATACATTTTCAGAATTTTTTCTAAAGTAGCAACATATAAAAATCTGGCACGTGAGAGGTGCCAACCAATGTGTGGGGAGACAGTCAGCTGCCCCAACTTTATTGAGTGTTGCCTTTTTAAACAGTGTGTAATAGCTACTGAGACATCATTATTTCCGTACACCAACAATAATTCAATATAAATTGTGTTATCAATAACTCACAATTATTTGGACTTGTTCTTGTACAGGCCTCTCTGCACTCTTGTGCTTTCTGAGAATAAAAATAAATGTAAAAATATTGCTCTATGGACAAGACTTTAATGACACCCCAAGTGTCCCTGTTACATTTTCTTCATTATTTATTATTATTCAGCTAATTTATAATTCAGCTAAAACTCATTATTTTGACTGACTTTAAAATATTTCATAACATCAGTACAAATTATGTAACAGTTGAAATATGGCTGGTAGCAAAGAATGAGGAATTGTTCATAATTAATTTGAAGAGTTGATACTGTTTATTAGATTAACTGTCATATACAAACACTAGCTTTCAAGGTTTAAGTTACAATTTTACAAAAAAGATGTGATCTGTAAGGTAATGCATGATAATGTATTTTAATGAGGCACCCTGCTCTGAATAATGAAATGAACTTTATGCACACCGTATTTACTAAAGGGCAATAATCGTAGTGTGCACCTTAAAGTGAGCGATAATTAGTTTGTTTGGAAACCATCATGGAGGCATTGATTACATTAAGGTTTTCATGTAGAGCAGTGAAAATAACAGGCTACATTAAGCGTGAATAAAAGTGAATTAATGTTATAATTTCTTAGATTTTATTTTATAGTTCATTGCATTGGTACAAATAATAGAGTGATTAAATAAACACTGGACCAAACAAGGTATTATAATTTATAACAACCTCCTCCACTAGAAATTCGAACTCCTCTGCGTGCCGTTTTAGTTTGCGTTGCCTCTGCCTGTCCCATGCAGAGGGCTGCGTCTGTTGATCGCTCATTTTTGCTCAATGTAAGCCACCTCCACCTTTCACAATAAGCCACTGACCAAAAGATATGCCTAGACTGCTGCAGCTTTTTATATCACAGTGGTCACGGGTAAGTCTTGGACATTATTGTGCACATTAAATTATCGCTCACAATACATGTAGTGTACACGCTATGGTATGTAAATTAGCCAAATAGTGCTCACGTAAATTAATGCGTTCTCTGTTAGTAAATGGGGCAGAAAATTTTGATTTATGGTGCACATTAGGCTCACTACCTAATGTGCACATGTGGCAAAGTGCCCCCCTGTGTATGTTATATGTTACGTGTTGTGTGTAAATGTTGGTGTATAGGCTTTGGTACACGGGATATAAGCGGGTCTGTGTTTCACGTGTGTGTAAATTGTATATTTGTATTTAGGCACGGGGATGGCACATCACATCACGTGCAAGTAAAAAGTAATAATATGTGAGCACGGGGAATTGCACTTTAATTAATTCACGTGCAGTTGTACCGAGATTCCAATTGAATGATTGACTAGCAATCGAGTCTCAGTACAACTGCATAAAAGCGGCATGTTTTCACTCACTGGTGGTTGGGTGTTCGGTGAGTGGAGAACGGGTGTGGAGAAGAGTAAAATAAAGTAAAGTAAATTGATAGTTGTTCCACTCACCGTGTTTGTGTGTCTGTCCATGTCCGTTTGTCTGTATAGTCTGTTTTGTTTATCTGTTTTATTTTGGCCTAAAGTGCCGTGTCCTGTGTTTTTGTTACAACGGTTTATTTTCTGTCTGTTTATTCATTAAATGCTGAGCGAAAGCATTCGCTCAGCTCCACCAAACTCCACCTCTCTCTGTCGTTTGTGTTCCTGTTTCTGCCGTGACGTCACCGCCCAGTCAACCTGTCACAGCACATTACAGCTGCGTTTAGTGCCCTTTTGCAAATTAGGCCCTATGTGAGTAAAATGTATTTTGCATAACTAAAATGCAACATTAACTTGTAGTCATGAGCACTTTCAATAAATACTGTAGATACTTTAAAGCTAACTTATGGGTCATGCATGAACTACAGCCTTACATTTTAACTGTAATGTTAATATGAACAACTGTACAAATACAAATAATGTCCCTTTCCTTATTTTCCATCTGAAAAGAATCCAACAATGTCTTTATTGTAGCCATTTCTTCTTGCCTTTTCTATTAATAATAGAATGGTTTACTGCCCACTGAAGCTTCCTATCAAGGCTGTAATTGTAAGATCTTCAAAACTGTTATCCAGTCGTGAAAAGTGAACTTCAACTGTATGGCAAGCCAAATTATAATTTAGAGATATCTGAAATTGCATTTTAAGATATCTTGAAATATTTAAAGATATCTAAAAATGAAATAAAGATATCCAAAATTGATTTACAGATATCTTTAAATACTATGGAAACCATGTGGATTTTGTTAGCATGGTACACCAAACTGTCATTTATAGATGTCTTAAAATTAGGGTTTTAAAGATATCTCTATATCATTTAAAGATATCTCTAAATCATCTAAAGAAATATCTAAATTACTTCATGTTCATTTGAAGATATCTTCAAATGATTTAGAAATATCTCTAAATGAACAGGAAGTTATTTAGAGATATCTCTAAATGATTTAAAGATATCTCAAAATAACTTCCTGTTCATTTAGAGATATCTCTAAATAACTTCCTGTTCATTTAGATATAGTTCTAAATCATTTGAAGATATCTTTAAATTGCTTGAAGATGTCTTTTAAATATTCAGAGATATTTCTAAATGAATTTGAGATATATCTAAATGATAATTCGGCTTGCCATACAACTGCTGTATCTATGATGCTATCAATCTATTAAGTGTCCTTATTTGATAGACTATTTTTAGAGCATTTCTAGCTGGCATCTATCTACTTGTTATTTAAAATTTCTCTTTAACTATATTGTTAGGATAACTTAGTCTCATATAATGTATCAAATTACCATACATAAATACATCGTATGTTCTGATTTTTTCAAACAGAAATGTATTTGGTCTTAATGGGTTAAGGATGGTGCATGTCTGTGCGTGTTTATATTGTGGCGACGTCGTGTAGTGGGTTCTCACAGGCGGTAATGAAGACGGTACTAGGAATTGTTTTTGGCTCTTAAAGGTGTCGTTTAATATTTGCTCTTATGGAAATTTGATTTAGCTCCTTGACACTCCCCAGCAACAGCAACCCTTTGCAGCGCGCAGGCTGCACTTATATAGGCTCATGGTTAATGCTCATTGCCTGAGGTTACAGTAACTAATTTACATAATCCCCCCACCATTCACACAGTACAGCAAACACGCAGGGGCGGCGCACACACACAACAGGCGGCAGAGACATTCACAAAAAATAACAGGCAGCAACAGCTCATACACACACAACAATAAAATAACAGCATTTCAACAGTAAAAATGAACAGACCTACCAACAGAAACAATAATCCCATTCCACCCGCAAGCTCAACACAGAACACACAAAGTCCCAGTCCTCGGTCTCGTTTGACCCGACGCTACAATATGTTTTCTCAATGATTGTCCAGTCTCTCCAAAACAAATGTCGGACACTATAGCAATCGTAATTGTTAATTAGTTATCGTAATAGAAAATATGACTTCAGTATATATGTAGGCATTGTCTGAAAAAAATTCAATAAAAAAAACAAAAAAAAACAAACAACCTTGTAATAACCAAATGGATAAAGAAATCACTATCTACATGTTGTACAAATGAGTCACATTAAATGTGCAAGAGAGATTTTTTTTTGCCAGTTCACAGTGCCAAAGAAAAGACAGTTGACAGCAGCAGTGTTACAACATTCCAAATCCTTTGCACACAGCCTATTATAATAATTTTCATGGCACAGTAGTTAAGCCTTTATACCTTTTCTTTTAATGACACTTTTTACAATATACATTTATTTTATTACCATACAATACTCACTAAAATAACTTGAAACTGATATTTAAACAATATTTTTAGAAATTGTACACTGAAAGGATAACCCTCGCTGTGCAGAGCAATGTGGTTTTTCTTTTACAGAACAGAAAATCCTAATGATGGATGTATTCTTGTAATAGTAAGTGAGGTGAATTACATAGTATTCATCACAGTGAAATTAATAGGGTGCTCCAGATATGCATATCATTTATCGTTCATAACTGAAGGAATACCAACATCTTAAAACCCCATGGTGCACACAGTAGGAATCCCATTTATTCTGGCCAAATTATATTTTTTATAACAACAAGCCATAATAAAATATGAATTGTTATTAAAATAGTTGTATTTTAAACATTCTAATAGACTATAAAAAACATGATATATTTTTATAGAGTTGGGAAATTAGCCATATTATTAAAAATCTGTACAGAAACCTAGTAGAGGTTAGTCCCCCCCAAAAATTAATGGAAAACAAATGCAATGTTCAGTACGAAGAGGCCCAATAATAATGGGATAAGTTGTTTTAAGTTAACAGTTAAAATGTTGCTGTTATTATTCTAGTTACATAAAGGATGTAACTTTCATAAGTGATAGATACAATTTCATGATGTCAATTGACCCCAAAAACGTTTGCAATGAACCATTGTTGCACCACAGATAATATTTATTGGACCAGATGACAGTGTTCACTTGGACGAATTGCGAGATTAAAATTCCCTGCTTGCAATTAGTGCAGTGGATTAAGTTCTTGTTTGTACAGCAATCAATCAGGCTTAAAGAGAAAAAAACAGATTGAAAACATAGAGGTTAGGAAACTGCAAGTCTTTGTTTGCCCCTTTGGCTGCTGCCACTCTGTAATTTACTATATGATGCCGATTCAATGATTGGAGCCAAAGTGTTGTCAGTTTCATAACCTCTCTCCACTACCAGATTAGAGAATGGCTGTGACTGATTCTAATAAGCTAACTACTAAATGACCTCAACACACTGTCCGAAACCCAATAGACAAAGTAAAATCTTTATCTTTCCTGTACTGAAAATTCTAAGTTTGTGCTCTATGAATGTTACATGGAACACTTGGTTTCACTGGATGCTTATATAACCTTTTATATAATTTAATTGTTTAGATCTTTCTTCTTCAATGTGGAAAATCATGTAGACTGAAGTGTATTCAAGGTTATTAAAATGTCTGAATCCTTGGTTCTGTATTTTCTCTTGTAATGTTTACTGACAAATGAAGTGATTGCCAGTTATTCTAGGCTTACAGTGCTACTTTGCCCAGCTTTTGCTGTATCTGTTGCCAATTTTCAATTGTCTCAAGACTTAACCATGAACTTCTTTAATACATTCATCATCACAACAAAGTTTGCATAGCTATCTTAATATAAATTGTGGTTGCGGTGAATTGCTTCCACATGATTGCTGTCATTGCATTTATTTGTCTTAAAAAGTCGAAGAAAATATTTTTCAGTATGAATTTATAAAGCTCATATAAACATGACATTTCAATGCTGTCAATATCAAAAGCAGCAAAGCTACTTTTTTAAATAGGTGATTTGTTTCTTTGAAAAATACATTTGTGTCAAATTTACAGTTTTTCAGCAGCCACAGCAATAATGCAGCTGGACTGTAAATGTGTTGACAGGTTTCATATCAGTTTGAAGATCTTACCATGTTTCCATGCAAGACAGCTCCTTAAGTACTTCAACGCAAAACCATTTGTTGTTGAGTGTAAAATGGGCTTCATCAGAGGGAGCCAGCTCTTTGTACTTTTGGCCAGTTTAATATGCTGAATGAAGAAACATTTATGAACAAACATTTTGGAGAAGAGACAGGGCTAAAAAGAGCAGAGCGTGTTAATGTGACTGTTAAAAAACACTACCTTGTGAGTTAAAAGTGCCCTTCGTCTCCCTCCTGTACCACAAATTAACCAATATTAGACTACGACTAATACATTGCAGTTTTATAATATGCTTAAGAATTGTTTCATTTTAGCACATTGTAACATGGTCATCATGAAAAAATATAAAGCAAGTAAATAATCTCCACTATAGAACAGCAAAGGACTAATAAAAGATATGCATTTCATCATGATAAAATACACATTTTCACTATTATCATTGTCACTAAAATGTAAGAATTATCCTTACTGTTAGTTTTTTTCTTTTTTTAATAAAGCTCATGTCTGTTTTAGATAAGATATTCAGATGGAACTAAAGTACCAGCACTTGAACAGTACGTTTGATTATGAACAAGGCTACTCAACAGCTGTTAAGCGAATAGCCTCTTCTCCTAAGATGTAAGTCTGGAGGTGAGTTGTATTCTTCTCCAGTTAGCAGTTGGCAGTAGTAAATGTAGTTTTATATCCTTCAGCCGAAAATAAGAGTTGAACATGACTGGCAGCTGCTTTATCTTATCCACCATTGCACTGGTAACAGTTGGTATCAATTATACTGACTGTATTTTGTGTTCTTTATCAATTTATTTAAACCCTTTCACCCACCCATCCCTCATTAACATCTGATGACACCAGCCATCAGATATCGGTCAGTAACGACAACTTTTGTAAACCTATGTGTCAACTGAAAGTTACACTTCCAATCACTCTACAAAGATGCATTCTGATAGATCTGTCAACAAATGTCATTTGGAGGGAGGGCATTTGCTCCATCATTCTCTAAGGGGTAAAAGGTGAATACACACTTCCCCAAATAAATAGAATAGGTAAATAATTGATAAACAAACTATCCTGCCTAATGTTAAATACAGTAAATGATAATCTTTAAAAGATTACAGGTGTCCCCAATTGGAACCCCACAAGGAACCTGAGATGATCCCAAATATCTCTCTAAATCTGTGTAACTTTAGATAAGCCCATTTGTTTTCTGGATTAGTTTTATGTTGAATTATATATATATATATATATATATATATATATATATATATATATATATATATATATATATATATATATATATATAGTAACATAGCAGGGAGAGGGGTTAAAATCCTCCCTGCGTAAGACATATGTGCAGGCACATTTTTGTTAGTTTGTTTTATTGTTTAATCAGTTTTGTTAATTGTTTTGCTTGTTTAATTAATTGGTTAATTGTTTTATTGTTTAATTATCCCCTTCGCCTGGGCGGTAATTGTAAATTAGGACCAGGTGCAGGGTATAAGAGAGAAACAGTTAGTTTGCTGGGGGCTGCTGAGGAGAAGGAGGCAGAAGGGGTGCTCTGCTTCCAAGCAGTCGTTAAGAGTAAGTGCAAAGAAAAGTGTATTTTGTTGGTGCTTAGCAGGTAAACGGCTTAGCTGTCCTGCCCGTTAGTTTAGGTTCCTGTGCGTTAAGTTAGTGCTCATTTAAGAGCTAGGTGTTTATTTTGTTTTGTTTTTGTGTTCGGTGTTTATTAAAAAAATAGCGTGTCAGCGCGATAAAAATCCATTTTCGTGTCTGGGTCTGATTTTAAAGGGGCAACGAACCGAGTGAGTGGTGCAATCGTTTTACAGTATATGTATATATATTTATTTTCCAAAATGTTTTAGGAACTTTTACAAACATAAAATAGATCACATTTCAACACTGTGCAAGTAGCCCTTCACGTACATGTCACCTTGGAGACCAACTACAAAGTTAAAAAAGACAGTGAACTTACTTTGCATTTTCAAGGCCCTAACCATTGACACTTCAGCCAACAGTTCTCTGGAGGGCCCTGTTGAACCTGACTGCTGTATGTTCCTGTTGCACAGCTGCCTCTGTGATTCCTTTCTGCTTAGCAAAGAGTTCTTCATCCTCCAAAAACTACAATACCTTCTCTTTGCCTGGCCTTCCGCTGACCCACAATATCTCTGTTTGTGGTCCACATAATAAAATAAAATGATACAGAACACTACATAAAACTGTGACACATCACGGCTGGAGAGAAGACACTACATTTTGCTGATTAGGCTGATGCTTCCTCTGTACTGCTGTATTTGGCACTTGATCACAAATGATAGCACTGCTGTCTTGGCTTAAGCCAGCCATTTTGATGTTATAAGGCTATGGTGGGGAAGCATTGTAAATTAAATTATATCAAACATACTCGCAGAAAGATAATAATAGAGCGAGCAAAATAAACATGCAAACACTGCGTCAGGCACAGCAAGAATGGTGCAGCATAGAGGGTTTGGATTTACAATGCATGTGTTCTGAAATGTACTTATTAGGGTTTTTAAAATAGAGAGAGGGAGAGAAGATAAAGACAAAATTGATTAACAGTTATCTTCAATAAACATTTCTGGTGATTGATGAGTATGTTGTAGGATTCAGATACTCCTTGGTTATACCTGTTGCTGTTTTTGCTGTTTTTGAATTATCTATATGTATTACTCTATCTGTCTTCCGCTCATTGTGACCAAAAATAATTTTTAACCATTGCCCCTCCTTAACTTAACAAATTAAAGACAAAGGAGCAGCTTCACAGTTTGTTTAGGTAGAGTTGTGTAGAGGTACAGATAAAGTATGCAAATATTTAAAATACAACGCTTTAGATGAAACTGATGGATCATGTTACATTTGCTGTGGGTTGCACAGCCTAACTGTGGCTAAAACTTTAAAACACAAAGCAATTAGGTATCAGGAAGTGCTCTAAAATATTGGAATATTCCAAATTTAAGTTTTAGAAAAACCAACATAAACAGAAAGAGTGGCTAGTGAAAATAGTATAGTACTGTAAGAATATGCACTGTAAGACTTCTCGGTAACACTTTACATTGAGGTGCCATTTCTAAACATTTTATTAACACTTTATTAATGCAATGTATTAATAAAGCATTATAGAACAAGTTATAAATCTTAGTAACAGTATCTACAAATTATTTTTAAATACATCATACATAGGGGTAGGTGTACTAAAGTGTTGCGCCTGTTGGAACTAGTCGGAAGTCTTGGGTGAAATGTCCTAAACAAGCGCAATGCTATTTGTGTGTTTTTAGGGAATCCTTTGCGGCAGCAGTTTCTGTTTATGGTTCAAGCGTAAATAAATATGTAATTATGGGTGTTCCTGCATAGATTAGCAAAAAGGGGGCAGGTATACGAAATGTACGAAAGCTGCAGGCAATTATGACACAATTGCATCAATTTGTTAAGAACTTTTGAAAGCATGTTTTAAACTGTCGCAATTGTTGCTGGCATTTCCCAGTCTGCTTTTTCTCGTGCATTTTTTAGGTGAACAGCCAAATACCAATTTTCCCTAAAAGCATGGTGTACTTGCAAGCCTTGAAAACAAATGTCTATGACATTTCTGGTTTCCCCCACGTGTTGTGAGCAATAGACTGCACACATGTGCCACCAACCCCTCCAGCTCATTGTGAACATCTGTATAGACTAGGAAACACACCTATTCTATTAATTGGCAGGTGGTTTGTAATTGTGCACTAATGATAATATGAATTAGTGGTATAATGCAAAATGTGTTGCTGGTCCTTTGAAATTCGCATTAACGAGAATGAACTCTGCACCATGATCTATTTTGTGTTAATTGTCTAGGCTGTAGTGAAAAAATAAGCTGACAAATGGTTTTTGATTCAAAATATATAAGAAAGGTATACCTCCAATACAATCATATAAGCACGAGTTCCAAACTGACTTTGGACAAGTCCTCAGTACAGCTCAGTACATATGTTTGTATCAGAAAGCATGGATATCTATGGAGTCAATTCAAAAGAGATAAAAAGACTAACAAACTTTTACAAGATTTGAGTCACGTGATGACGTCGGAAGAGTAGGCAACGAAACAGCCTAGACAAAAGCCTGCCTGCCCTGCAAGAAGCAGCGTCGCCTATTCAGAACGACATAGCCACTGTCGGTGCAAGGTTAGCCGAATGTGAGCAAAGGGTATCTGATCTGGAAGATAAACTACCACCATTGGAAGTAATCCAAAAAAAACAGAGAAACGACTGGCCTGGCTAGAAGAAAAAAATTGATGACTTGGAAATCTCTCAAGGCGCAGAAAGCAGAGATATCATGGCATTCACTACTGAATTGCTAAAAAACATTTTAGACATACCTAACCCAAATATTATAGGAATACAGGCTCCTAAATCAGCTATTAAAATAAGTCTATATGCATACGATATGCTATTAACAGTACAAGTACCACAAACATCTTTAAAATACACATTGGAATCAGTTGACTATTTTGGCCGCTTTTCTGGATACAAAATTAATTGGGCGAAATCGGAGGCAATGCTTCCAACAAATGTTCATTGTCATAAAAGCAGTCTAGCTTTACAACTTTTTAAATGAAATACTCTGGTGTGACTCTAAAACCACAGATAGATAAAATTGCCTCATACAATATGTCCAGTATGTTTAAAAAGATCTCAGAGGACTTAGACAGATGGAAGGACCTGCCTTTGACACTCTGGTGTATAATAGATACAATTAAAATGAATATTTTGCCAAGAATAACCTTTCTTATGGGTTTCATCCCTCTACCTCTCCATAAAAACTGTTTTTTAAAATAATTAATGCGTTATTCAGTAAATTTCTGTGGAAAGGCTCCTAGCATTAGCAGGTTGAAGTTGTCAATGGACAGGGATAAAGGGGGTCTGAGTATTTATAAATAGTATATCTCATTTAATGCAAGATGTCCATTCAAATGGGCTTATGATACAAACCTTGATCAAACGAGGTGGGTGGTTATAGAACAGTTATAGAGGTCTTGGAGGTAAATAAATGTAACTTATCCTTAAATTCTCTGTGTTTTACCCCCTAGATATTGGAAATCTATAAATAACCCAGTTATAAAATTCTCATGTGATATTGCCTGTCGCATACATAAAGCAGGATAAAATTGCCAGCAACGCCGCAACGAAAATGCAAACTGCAGTATGTTTGCGCTGCGACTAGCCCATCTTAGTACACCTACCGCATAATGTTTTAGTAAAACAAGATGACATGTATAAAGAGATTATTAACACATTATAGGTGCTTAATAGATGTTGTATAATGTATAAATAAGGCATTATAGAACAAGATTGTAACATTTACAAATGCTTCATCCATACTTAATAGCTGCACCAAAGCTCTGAAGAGTGGTGGTTCCCATATTGTTAGTAAACATGCAACTTAAAGGATGATGTTTAAGTAACCTTTATAAAGCATGTTTTAGGATGTAATACACATGGAATGTTATGGGTTTTCTATACTTTTTTAAGTATAATGTGACATTTTATGCTAGTGTAACAATGTACTATCCCATTTTACTTAACCTTTTAAGGGTAAGCAAGTTTTAAAAAAAAAAAAATTCATCAAATCTTAATCTAATTCCTAGGTTCAAAGGAGACTAGTTATCTAGTTCCGATGTACCCTGTGGGTCCAATGCTTCACAGAAAATTAGAATGGTTAGAATACAATTTAAATAAACAACAGGACTCATGTGTGCTCAGTTAGCCAATTTTTTGTTTTTTATATATATATTTCAACTGTGACAGAAAGACAATGATTCTTGGTGGTAAATCTCCCTCCCGACCTGTGAGGGTGCTAAGTAACGAGAACAGAGTACCCTGGACTGTTTGGCCTGACACTTCATTTCTAGGGTTAAAAGGAATTTGGTCATTTAGAAAGGGGGCGGGGACACAAGGCAGATATGGTTTCTTCATAAAATGTCTCACCTCCTCCATTCAGTACACATTACTTGAGTTCTTCAATCCTTCTTTTTTCGTGCAAGAAAGCATCGTCTTCAGGTGGAGGGTCTTGAGGTCACCATCAGCATCTTGATTGGTGTTTCCAGCCTAATCTTTATGTTGAACCAGTAAGTTGACAGAGCTGCTAGCCAGCGATGCCCTGCTGCATCAAGTTTTGCTGTGGTTAACACGTAAATTAGGGGGTTGTTGTCTGTTAGAACTGTGAACTCATTACCATAATAATCATTAAACCTTTCAACAATAGCCCATTTTAGCTCTAACTACTCCAACTTGTGGGCATCTCACTTTTAGATAACCCTCTACTGGCATAGGCTATGACTCAAAGCTTCCCATCCTGCTCCTGATAAAGGGCAGCACCTAGTCCATCTCTACTGGCGTCAGTGTGCAAGAAGTATGGGAGTTCTGGATTGGCAAAAGCCAGGACAGGTGCTGAGGTAAATTTATCTATCAGAGTTCTGAAAGCTGACTCACACTCTTCTGTCCATTGATCTCCGAAGGGTAAGTTGGAATCTACTGGAGTCTACATCATGTTCCTCTTATATGTTTTTCCCCTCTTTCTTGGCAAAACATAACCAGTAGTCAGGCAGTTTATTGGCTTTGCTATTGTGGAGTACCCCTCAATAAAACGCCTGTAGTAACCTGCAAAGCCTAAAAAACACTTCACCTCCTTCTTGTTGTTGGGACAAGGCCAGTCTTTCAAGGTGGAGATCTCTGGGACTGTTTGAACTACATCAACACTCACAATGTGTCCAAGATATTTCACAGATGACTTAAAAAACTGACATTTGTTGGGGGGCAACTTCAAGCCATATTCTTTGAGTTGGTTTAAGACCCTCAGTAGTCTGCTCTCATGTTCTTCTAATATCTTGGAGAAGACTATTAAGTCATCTAAAAACATGAGTACTTCATTTAGATGCAGATCTCCCATGCATTTCCCCATTAGGCGTGAATGTACTTGGTGCATTTGTAACACCTTGGGGCATTCGGTTATACTCCCCAAAACCTAATGGGCACACAAAAGCTATTTTGTGTTGGTCTTCTTCTGCAACCTCAACCTAGTAGTAGCCGGATTTGAGATCCATGACAGAGAACCATGTTGCACCACTAACAGCAGAAAATGCTTCTTTGATATTAGGAAGTGCATAAGCATCTTTAATGGTTCGTAAATTCAATTTCCTATAATCTACGCAAAATCTAATCTTGCTATTTTTCTTTTTTACTACTACTATTGGGAATGCAAAAGGATTTTCAGACTCTCTAATAATTTCAGCATCCAACATATAACAGCAGTTATTTGGCCATGACATAGGTTAATAAATTAATAATAATAATAATAATAATAATAATAATAATAATAATAATAATAATAATAATAATAATAATAATAGGTTGTCATCAGCAAACACTTCTGGCATCGCCTTCAGCTTCTCTGTGATTCGCTGCTTCTTCTCTGGAATTGATGAGCCGTCAAAGTTGAAAGTGAGATTGTTGTTCTGGAATTTGTTCTTTGTCGCAGCCTGGGTGCTACATGAAGTTGCAAAATGCTCAGACTTCAAAAGGAATCACATAATGAGGAACAAACATTCAGCTATCACACATCTGGGCTGCAGTGTAAGACAGTGGTTTGTACTGTTTTTCAAAACTACATGAATCTTGCTTAAAGACTTGTATGGAATGTCTAAGAGGGCTCTCTCAACAAAAATTCCACCTGGCAATGGAAAGGCTTCAGGTTGCTTGATGAAAAATGAAGTTTGAGAAATATCTTTCCTGACTCTCACACCACCAAGTTTCTGTCCTGCTGGAATTGGAACAGCCCGATGCCCAAGCAATCTAACTTTACTGACTTTACCCTCATCTAAGTGACTCTGAGCCATGTGTTGGAACAGTTGGACACACTCATGGCTAATGTCTTCCCTGTGTAAGATATTACATCTCTCCCTCGCCATACCATTCTGGTACAGTCTATCTAAGACATTTGTTCCAATGAGCAGAAGAATTTGACTGTTAAAGCGACATTCAAGTATTATTAAGACCAATGAGGTCACCTCTTCTTCCACACCAGTGACACTTCTTGGAAATGGATGTAGCCTAAATAAGGAACACATTGTCCACCTGCACCTTTGACTTCAAACAGGGTGTTTACATGTTGAACAGGGAAGGATGACAAGTGATTCAGGTAGAAAGTCTCTGAAACAGTCATTACTTGGGACCGTGTGTCAAGGAAACACTTACATGTTACTCCCTCAATGGAAACTGAAGCAGTGCAACAGGGCCCTACAAGTTCATACGGTAGAAAAGGGTCACTATCACTGGAACAAGATACATTTCGGTTACTCTTGTCAGCTTGGTTTCGATTTCTCTGAATTGCTGGCTTTGTTTGTTTGTCAATGCAATCTGGACTGCATCCAGAATTCATGGGACTGTATCCATTAATACCCTCAGCTCCATTGTCCTGCAAAAGAAGCTGTTACATGTTTAAAAGACATGTTCGAAGGAGATTCGTGTTGAGCTCTCCATCTATCACGCTTTTCCTTAAGCTCTTTATTTTTTGACTAATAACTACAGGGTTTGGATCATTACAGCACTGAACAACAATGTGTCCATCTTCACCACACTTAAAGCAGAACCAGGGCCTAGGCATGCATGAAGCATTTACAACAACTTTCAAACTTGTGGCACCAGTAACCAAACTGCTGCCTTCATTAACACTCTAAAGTTATCATGGGTCTTGCAACTACCTGCTGTCTTAGTCTATTTTTATAGAGAGAAGCAAGCTGTTTCAGCTACATCTTTGGCTAGTTTTTCAGTTTGACTTAAACTGTTCTTTGTGGAAGAGGAATCCAATTTTGCACATGAAGACATGCCATACACAGTGTGTGCGTGTAACACACTCTTAGAATTTCCCAGATGTTTCTTCATTCTGTCCAGTTTAGATGCACGCATATCCTCCTCTGTCCTAAGCAATAACAACAATTCCGAAAATGAGGGCGGATTGCCTTTCTTTTGCTCCAGCTGAAATCCAAGAATTATTGTCTGATCCCAACAGCCTCTGCCAATGGGATTCCCTCTCTTGCAATAACTTAATAAATTAATAATAATAGTGAGAACTTGCAACCTTTGCAAATAATCTGACGGTTTTTCACCAGTATTCTGATTTGCATTCAAGAATCTTGCAAACAACTCCTCCCTATCTTCTACCATTCCAAAAGCTGACTCTAGCTGGTCTAGGTATGCACTAGGTTGTGAATCTCTACCAAGAGGCTTAAGTATATCAGCAGCTGGGCTCACCAGACTCTCCAACATTATCCTTACTTTATGTCTATCAGGAACAGAAGAGTCACTTAACACTAATTCAACCTGCATGGACCAGGTATCATAATCAACTTCTCCATTTACTTTTGGCAACCTGCCTGTAGTATGGTGGGCCTGAATCATTTTTTTATCACATGTTCTACAACCACTCTTTGTATACTAGGGGGATTGAAGACACCCTCATCAACAAGCAATGGGCTCTGCTGAGCAGAATGTGGTCTCGTAGGGGAAGACACAGGGCTAACTTCCAGGTTTTTTCCATTGTGCTCTATGGTCCCTGTTTCAACATTCACACTGGATTTATCATGTGAAGTAGAGCTATGTGCTGTGCTATGGGGGGCACCACTACCATCCTGTGTAGTGTTGATGTTAGACTGTAAGCTCACACTCTAACACATTTACAAAGCTAACCTTGCTAGTCCCAGCTACTACTTCTAATTCTTCTAGATATCTTCGGGCTAACTCCCTGCTCAACTCTTCTTGACATATGTCTCTTACTGTCCTAACATGCCAAAAGACAATGAGGTTAGCAGGACTGGGTAGATTACCAAGGTTATCTGGGTTAATTCTGTCTATTGCCATTTCAAATGCATATTGCACTAAGACCCTTCCATTTGGCTGATTAGGCTCGTCATCAATTTTGATACACTTAGAAATGTCCCCATTGACTTAAAAAAAAAAATCAATTATCTCTTCATCTGAATATTTTGAATCCACCCGTTAACGAATAAACAACTTTGGCCATGCACACAATAGTGATTACATATCTACTGTTGCTTTCAACTAAATACTAATATGGGAATGACAAAAAAATGCAATAGCTTCAACTGATCACAAGGTCGGAGAGAATAATAATTAACCAGGCTCCTGGCTGCTGGCTTGCCACTTATTATTGTTACTCCACTACTCCGCTCGCTCCACTGGCTCCCGATCACCGCTCGCATCCAGTTCAAGTCTCTTGTACTAGCCTACAGATGCCTTGACCAGACTGCACCCAGCTACCTCCAGATCCTCATCTCTCCCTACACCCCCACTCGACCTCTCCGCTCCGCCTGCACTAGAAGACTAGCTCTACCTCCGCTACGCTCCCCTGCCTCCAGAGCCCGCTCCTTCTCCACCCTTGCTCCGCAGTGGTGGAATGACCTTCCTACAGATGTCAGGACTGCCCAGTCCCTGACCACATTCCGGCGCCTCCTTAAGACTCACCTCTTCAAACAGCACCTGTAGAACTCCTCTGTTTGTATCCTGGGACACTATCACCCTTCATGTAAATGTGCTTTATTTTGCTCTTATCTGCCCCCTATTTTACTGCATTTAATCCTGTACTTCAGAATACTGTAATCTGCCAAGTGTTTAACCTGTAGTACTTTGTATTTAATCACATCCTGATGTAACTATCACTATTTAATCATATCCTGATGAAACTATCACTATTATCTGCTGTATTATTGAATTGTGGTTTGTCATACTTGTACTTTGCTTGAACAAAAGTTATTGTATTTCTTGCTCTTATTGTATTACTTGTATTGTAACACTTGAAATTTATTTGCTTACGACTGTAAGTCGCCCTGGATAAGGTCGTCTGCTAAGAAATAAATAATAATAATAATAATATTGTAACAATGTACTATCCTCTTTTACTTAACCCTTTAAGGGTAAGCATTTTTTTTTATAGGGACATCAAATCTTAATCTAATTCCTAGGTTCAAAGGAGACTAGTTATCTAGTTCAGATGTACCCTGTGGGTCCAATGCTTCAAGGAGAATTAGAATGGTTAGAATCAAATTTAAATAAACAACAATACTCATGCGATCAGTTCGCCAGATCTTTTTTTTTTTTTTTTTTTAATATATTTCAACACTACAGAATTTCAGCAAATGTGCTTTAATGGTGAGCTCTCATTTGGGAATAAAAAATAATAATAATAAGAAAGTATCAAAATAATAACAAAATAGTCTTTGTGCACTTTGTTCAATTGTTCCTACCACCTGCCAGAAATGGAAAGTGTATTTGTTTAGGCAAGGCTGATCCTCACTGATGAAGCAGGAATGAAGCTGAGATGAAGTTGAACCTCTAGAATCTTCTTAATTCTTTCTTTACCTCAGGAAAAAAAAAACAGCCAGGATTCACTTTTGTTTTCTTCCCAGACAAAAAAAAAAACGTTCAAACTTGGTTCAGTTTTCAATATCCCTGATCTTAATAGTATTCTATTTTTGATAATTTTTAAGAATTCTAGTTATTTTAAACTCTAGGCCTTATTGTCTTCTCTGCTCACCACGGGTTCAGGAACAGAAAGTGAAAGAAAAAATGTAGGCAGACCTCCGTTTTTTTTCCTATAAGGGGCCGTCAATAAATTACCGACTGCAATGAAAACTCTGGTTACTTAGGGATCATTTCACAAAGCACAAAGTAACCTGGGTTACACAAGGAGAAAGACATTGCAGAAGATTAAACAATTATATTATCGTGCAATTATTGTTTCAATGAGCTCTAGAATGGAGTATAATTGTCATATAAAAGGAGTGAAAAAGGTAAATGCTGTCTTATAAAATGTTGTAATATGTAGAATAAGAGAGAATGGTATCACAGACATGCAAGCATCAATGATGATTAAAATGAGATTTTCACTTCCATTATGTTCTAGCACGGAAATCAGTAAGCTGATTAGTATCAGTAAGCTGATTATGAGATGTGCACCCCCTTAAAGAGTCCAAATAGTTCACAGTATACGAAGCTGTTATAAATACAGTACACCCTCACTATAATGAACCTATTGGGGTCCAAGCCTTTTGTTCATTGTATCGAGGGGTTTGTTATAGCGAAAGAACAATAGAAGTGAACGATAAACTGTTGGAGTAAGTTAATGAGATGATATTGTAAATGAAAATAGAATTACATATACCTTTTTACATATTATTATTATTATTATTATTATTATTATTATAATTATTATTATTATTATTA
This sequence comes from Acipenser ruthenus, assembly GCF_902713425.1. Taxonomy (NCBI): domain Eukaryota; kingdom Metazoa; phylum Chordata; class Actinopteri; order Acipenseriformes; family Acipenseridae; genus Acipenser; species Acipenser ruthenus. The sequence goes on along the minus strand of NC_081194.1, from coordinate 68,012,466 downwards.
TTATTATGAATAATAATTTATTAGCAGATGCTAATAAATAAATACAAAATATTACAGATTGGGTTAAGTGCAGGATTAAATACAGTAAAATATGGAGCAGATAAGTACAAGTTAAAGTGCATTAAAGGCAGAGTGCTATATTGTCCAGAAGGGAAGAGTTGAGTTTTACAGGTGCTGTCTGAAGAGGTGTGTCTTGAGGAAGGTGGTCAGGGACTGGGCAGTCCTGACATCCGTAGGAAGGTCGTTCCACCACTGCGGGCCGAGAGTGGAGAAGGATCGGGCTCTGGAGGCAGAGGAGCATAGAGTACAGCCTCCAGAGCCCGGTCTTCTAGTGCAGGCGGAGTGAAGAGGTCGGATGGGGGTGTAGGGAGAGATGAGGGTCTGGAGGTAGCTGGGTGCAGTCTGGCCAAGGTATCGGTAGGTGAGTACAAGAGTCTTGAATTGGATACGAGCGGTGACTGGGAGCCAGTGGAGTGAGCGGAGCAGTGGAGTAGCGTAGGAGAAGCGAAGCAGAGAGAACACCAGGCAAGCAGTGGAGTTCTGGATGAGCTGGAGCAGACGGGTGGCAGACGCAGGGAGGCCGGCCAGGAAGGAGTTGCAGTAGTTTAGGTGGGAGAGTACCAGGGCCTGGACGAGGAGTTGCATGGAGTAGTTGGTAAGGAAGGGTCGGATTCTTAGCATGTTGCTTAGGAAGAATCGTCAGGTGCGTGCTAGAGTGGAGATGTGCTTGGAGTAGGAGAGGCAGGGGTCCAGGGTTACTCCGAGGTACTTGGCTGAGGAGGAGGGGAGAGCATGGTAGATTCCAGAGGAATGGAGATAGAGAGATCAGAGGAGAGGGAAGATGAGGAGGGGAAGAAAAGGCGGTCAGATTTAGAGAGGTTGAGTTTGAGGTGATGGGGGTGCATCCAGGAGGAGATAGCAGACAGACAGGTAGAGATACAGGAGGGGATGGTGGGGTCAGAGGGGGGGAAGGAGAGGAAGATCTGAGCATCATCTGCAATGAAATGGTATGAGAAACCATAGGATGCAATAGGGGACCCAGGGAGTGGGTGTAGAGAGAGAACAGGAGAGGACCCAAGACTGATCCCTGGGGGACTCCTGTTGGGTGGTAGGTGTGGCCGGAGAGGCAGGAGGAGAACCAGGCCAGAGCAGTGCAAGAGATTCCCAGGTCAGCAAGAGAGGATAGGAGAATAGAGTGATCGACAGTGTCAAAGGCCATCGAAATAATGCGATCCTCCAGAGGATCTCCTTTGAAAATAACCCCCTATGTGTCTGGATTTGTCAGCTTGTGCTTAGTCATCAACAACTAATGTTTACTAGTATTAAAATATGCCTGAAGTATTAGCAATACACAAACAATAGAGTTGATAAAAGGACTGCCATGTACAGTGCCTTGCGAAAGTATTCGGCCCCCTTGAACTTTGCGACCTTTTGCCACATTTCAGGCTTCAAACATAAAGATATGAAACTGTAATTTTTTGTGAAGAATCAACAACAAGTGGGACACAATCATGAAGTGGAACGAAATTTATTGGATATTTCAAACTTTTTTAACAAATAAAAAACTGAAAAATTGGGCGTGCAAAATTATTCAGCCCCTTTACTTTCAGTGCAGCAAACTCTCTCCAGAAGTTCAGTGAGGATCTCTGAATGATCCAATGTTGACCTAAATGACTAATGATGATAAATAGAATCCACCTGTGTGTAATCAAGTCTCCGTATAAATGCACCTGCACTGTGATAGTCTCAGAGGTCCGTTTAAAGCGCAGAGAGCATCATGAAGAACAAGGAACACACCAGGCAGGTCCGAGATACTGTTGTGGAGAAGTTTAAAGCCGGATTTGGATACAAAAAGATTTCCCAAGCTTTAAACATCCCAAGGAGCACTGTGCAAGCGATAATATTGAAATGGAAGGAGTATCAGACCACTGCAAATCTACCAAGACCTGGCCGTCCCTCTAAACTTTCAGCTCATACAAGGAGAAGACTGATCAGAGATGCAGCCAAGAGGCCCATGATCACTCTGGATGAACTGCAGAGATCTACAGCTGAGGTGGGAGACTCTGTCCATAGGACAACAATCAGTCGTATACTGCACAAATCTGGCCTTTATGGAAGAGTGGCAAGAAGGAAGCCATTTCTTAAAGATATCCATAAAAGTGTCGTTTACAGTTTGCCACAAGCCACCTGGGAGACACACCAAACATGTGGAAGAAGGTGCTCTGGTCAGATGAAACTAAAATCGAACTTTTTGGCAACAATGCAAAACGTTATGTTTGGCGTAAAAGCAACACAGCTCATCACCCTGAACACACCATCCCCACTGTCAAACATGGTGGTGGCAGCATCATGGTTTGGGCCTGCTTTTCTTCAGCAGGGACAGGGAAGATGGTTAAAATTGATGGGAAGATGGATGGAGCCAAATACAGGACCATTCTGGAAGAAAACCTGATGGAGTCTGCAAAAGACCTGAGACTGGGACGGAGATTTGTCTTCCAACAAGACAATGATCCAAAACATAAAGCAAAATCTACAATGGAATGGTTCACAAATAAACATATCCAGGTGTTAGAATGGCCAAGTCAAAGTCCAGACCTGAATCCAATCGAGAATCTGTGGAAAGAACTGAAAACTGCTGTTCACAAATGCTCTCCATACAACCTCACTGAGCTCGAGCTGTTTTGCAAGGAGGAATGGGCAAAAATTTCAGTCTCTCGATGTGCAAAACTGATAGAGACATACCCCAAGCGACTTACAGCTGTAATCGCAGCAAAAGGTGGCGCTACAAAGTATTAACTTAAGGGGGCTGAATAATTTTGCACGCCCAATTTTTCAGTTTTTTATTTGTTAAAAAAGTTTGAAATATCCAATAAATTTCGTTCCACTTCATGATTGTGTCCCACTTGTTGTTGATTCTTCACAAAAAATTACAGTTTCATATCTTTATGTTTGAAGCCTGAAATGTGGCAAAAGGTCGCAAAGTTCAAGGGGGCCGAATACTTTCGCAAGGCACTGTAAATACAGAGTGTGGTGAATTGCTTAAAGAGAAAGAGAATAAGGCCAGCAACAGACCCATGTGGGACATCCATTTTAAATATGGACTGGCTACAATTTGCTAATTTTCTGTCAAACAGTACTTAAAACAGTCAAGTATAGTTTATACCCAAGGCTAATAAAAAAAAATCCCTCAGGACATTGTGGTTAACCAAATAAAAATTCAAGGACATGAATCTTACCACATGGCCCTGTTTGCTTTCAACATGAGTGGATTGTTGCAGTCTGAACCATGTTCTTGGGGCATCTGGACTGGCTTGGTCATTCAGCAGAGCACCATTAACCATCAATTAAACCAAATATTGATGGAGATTTCAAAATACTTCTAGGTGGCTGTGGGTGAGTTGTTATAGACCAGGAAATGCTAAAACAAGGCATTGTGGTAAAACTCTGTTCCAAACTCGAACCCCTCCTGCTGTCTGATGTCTATGTTACAAGTGTGTGTTGTCGATTGGCACAGTGGAAAATGCTTCCGGGTCCAAATTCTTACTTTAGTTTGTAGTTTAAAGAAACTTAGCGACCAACCCCCAAAATTACATTAATTTTTCTCAACATGGCTCAGTTTTCAAACAAAAATTTGTAGGGAAAGCTTGCAGGAGAAAAGGGAATCACGCTAACGTGCACCATCTCTTATTTTAGCACTGTCATTGATTCCTTGTGGCAGATTTCAGCATATATTTTCAGCAGCTCAGAGCAAGGCTCTCACTACACAATTTAAAACATGAACCAACTAATGCATAGATCTTTTAAAATGAAAACGTTACCAGCCTTACCAATTTCTTACAACTATCAGCTATTTTGAACCCAGCCAAAACCCTAATCCTTCGGCAGTAAGGCCACAAAGTGGGAATACCCAGTAAATCTGGAAGCAAAACTCACATCCTCAGGGATGCAAGTGAAATTCACTAGTACACTAGTTTAATCCAGCTAAAAGGAGGTAAAGACCAGTTATTCTGTCTTCACAGAAATCTGAACCACCTTGCAAAAAAAAATATATTGTATGCATGTACTGCGGTTTTACAGCAAAATACCCATAACGTTTAAAATGTTCAGTAGTAGTGTATTGTAAAGCATTAAAAAGCTAACACATTAAGACACTGAAAATTACATTGTCAAAACCCTTCTTCTGCTACACTTACAGTTGCACCTTGCATTAAAAAGTTACTGGGATGTATTTGTAAACAGTGGTGGGTCTAAATTTGTATACCATGTTTATGAAAATCAAATATCTAACAGTGCATGTGAGTCTCTTTAGTGCAAATACTGCATTACAATGCAGTTTAATGCAGTTATACAGTATGTTGTTTTTTTTTTTAGGGATTACATGGAAATAAATAAGTCCTTCACCGATTTTTATGTTACACTTCTTCAGTGTATGTTTTCTTTTTGTCTACCCTATAAACCTATAAGTAAGCCTTTATAATGTATTACAGATTGGATATGTGCATGACACGAGGGGATATGTTTCAGATGAACGTTAAAGACATACATATGTCGGCAGTACAATTTCTTACCTTGAATTAATTGCATTTGTGGTTTAATAGCCTGTCCTGTCAGAAGTCTTGAAATATGTACATGGTGTGTAACGGGGAGACTAAAAGGGGTTATACACAGGGATCTTTAGTAAGAGTTGTAAAATATGTCCCTTACAAAGTTTAACAAGGTACATTTGCACAGTAATATTGCAGTTTACTATGTTTTTCGACTATGTATTTGCTGTGATTTTCCATACTTTTTGGTGATTTCTTTTTACTTGTCTAGGCTTTACTACTGTATTGATACAGTCGTATTTTTGCTTTTACTGCAGTATACAACAATATACATCTAAGTGTACAGCCATAGTTCTGAATATTAAAACTCCCTTTTTTTACCATTGTCATGTATTAATCAGGAGAAAACAGCACACAAAGTAAAAACATTCAATGCAGGTACATACAGTATTCCTTTAATTGTAGGTTAGTTTGTGTATTTAGATTTACAACATGTGGAGAGCTGTCAATTTTAGTAGCCAAGGCTCACACAACAACTCCCCAGTAATGTTGTTGAAGCTGGCACCCTGGGATGAGATTCTGGGATCAATAAGCTACTAACAACCAAACGAACAAGATGGGCCGAATGGCCTCCTCTCGTTTGTAACCTTTCTTATGTTTTATGTAACAACCCTAAAGTTAAATTAAAGGATTATATGTATAGTGTTTGTATCTTGTCCGATTGGGTGAAAAAGTGTGTGATTCCAATGCTGAGAAGTTTTTCAATCTGCACAACAGTGTGTGTTTATTTAGAAAGCTAGTGGCAAGGGTTTTGATTCATCAACAAGCATTGCTGTCTGACACAGTGACTGACTGAAGAAAAGCTGAACAGTACTGGACATAATGGGATGTCTGCTCAGTTAAGCACAGTAGACTCTTTTTAAGCAGAAGCCTGGTAGTCTGAACTGACCTATATAATGCATACTGGTAGCTGTAGAAACTGTAGAAACCAAACTTCAATATCATGATAAATACTCCTCAAGTTTATGATAAATGTGTAAAACACTTACAGCCGTCTATGTGTTGTTTTTTTCAAAAGGTTATTGCTGATGTTTGATGAAATATAAGTATCAGAACCATAAAACAAAAACTTTTTTGCATGATACAGATTACCAACAGCACTCCGAAAACAATCACTAAGCAGATCCGATTCTGGTCCCAAATGGTTCAATGATTCAACTCTATAGCAACAATAAAAAAAAATTGAGAAAAGATTATCATGAAACAAGAACAGATTTTATTTTCTAAAACCCTCAGCAATATTGCACTAATTACAGTTGCATTGCCATCTGTGAGGATCTCACATTGCAGTGACTGTGTGATTATACTGTTTCAAATCAGTATGTATAATCTGTGTGTCATTAATTCTTTGAATATATCTTGTAGGAGGTTTTCCTAGTGCACCTGGTTTGTGTTTTATTGTGTATAAATGTATTAAAAATAATATATGATCCAAGTTGTCTTAGAAATGTTTTCACCATACCCACATTTTTTACATTATTTAAAATAATACACCTTAGCAAATAACGTGACATACATTCAATCAAATCTTTGAGAAATAACATAATTAAAAATAATAAGCTTGGAGATGTTGGGAGCTGTTTGGCAAATCTTTCCTCTTAATGTGAGAAACTTTTTTTTTTATATACAGATTGGTTTTTTGAAAGTGGATCGTGCCAACAAAATCAGAACATTTAATGGCTGGAAGGGATACAGCCAGCAAATATAATTTAAAATGATGACAGTGGAAGCTGGAGAAACAATCAGTTATATCACCATTTTTATTACTAATTATTTTACTAAGTACATACTCATACAATATGCTTTTTACTTTGAATTATAGATATTCCATTTCTTAGTACCTACCATAAATAAAAGCAGCCATGCATTTATAAGCTTCAAATACATTAACCTATCATTATAAAATTGCATATTATTGTCAGACACAGTGACTTTAACAGTAGGACTATATTTATAAAATGAAACTAGGCTAAAAATGTAATGACATTGGCCACACATCAATGAAAACAGTGAAATTAATGACACAGAATGACATGTTTTCTTTCCTTTTTTCAAACATAAAAGTTTGATTCAATTTGTAAAAATAATAAAATATTGTATACATTTTCCCTTAAGGCACAAAAAAATCCAATATTGTCAAGACATGTTAATTGATAAAAAGAATGGACAATTCTTCAGGTTGAAAAACATGTCATTTAAGAAAAAGAAACAGATGTTCTTTTCCTTTCTTTAATGTGGTTGTGCCATCCTGAAGGGATTAACAATGCCATTTGTGATGGCTGAAAACTCATCCATTCAGGCAGACATTAATGCAACTTGATATTTTAGGTTTGTTAGAAGGCAACACAAACTTGGTACTACAAGTTTTCATCTCAATAAACTGTAGCCTAACTACTAATACCCACACCAGTATTTTCTCCAAAAACAAAAAACATTACATCAAATAAAAGATGAGCCAAGTCCTGAAAGAATGGGAGCACAAAACAAGTTCAAAATTAAGATTAATGGTTGTTTATGTTTTATATATTATAAACTAAAAACCTGAACACTTAATTTCTCGTTTTTTCTTGCATGCACTATCTTGCCCAAATTGAATGATGTAATAAGGGTATGTATTTTCAGAAAGTTTAATAAATTAATAAATACACAAGAGAATGAAAATAAAACAAAATTGAAATTTTCCAAGAAAAGCACAGCTGCTTGTAGCTTGAATGTCTATTCCTCTGTGGAACAACAGGATGCTCGAACTTTAGCCTTTTTTATTCAATGTGTAATTCTTAATAAAAGGTGTTTTGGAGAATGAGTGCATTTGCATCTCTACCTTGACAACACACCTCAATATGAAAAGTGGATGAGGGCACAGAATAATTTTACTTTTAATATATATAATACACACACACACACACACACATACATGTGACCACAAGCCAAGTTAAAAATGCCTAGATTTAAAAACATTAATGGAATCTGCTTTCCTAATAAACTGAGGAATATAATTGAAAGCCATGGCTCCAGCAGACTGCAGTCAGAAACCTAGGGACTACAAACATACGAGCATCCTGAGATCTTAAACTACAAGCAGGGACATTGGGAGCACACTGTTGTGTGAGTTAGAAGGTCCAAGGCCAGAAAATGCAGACCCTGCACTGCATTTTTAGAACCTCTGTTAAATAAAATGCAGATGTGTGCAGCTCAAAGTCAAAATCCATCAAACTGTGCTGTAAAGACACTGACATTTTATCCATAAATGCAAGGATTATCTGAAACTTCATAAATCAAAGCTGATTAACTACATACACTATTATATAGATCTAGCAAATGTGCTTAACATACCCTTACTCTTTTCCCTTGGCACGTTATGGTAAGAAGCTGTTCAAGTTCTTTTTTTATGTTTGAGTAGAATCCCAAAGTTTTGACTTGAAAGAAACTTGAAGTTCATTTTGGTAATAGTGTGAAACAAATGTAGTGGATTAGCCAGTAACGAAAGTTACTGACTGATTAAGACAGAGGCCTCTGTCATTCACTTGAATTGAGAAAAACAACAGCCAGTTTTTTTACTGGAGTTAATAAAACTGCCCTTTTAATAAATCTCTTTTGTCAACTTTTTGAAATCTGGCCCCAAATTTGTATCAGTCTTCTCAAAGCATTTCCTGGATGCTCAATGACGCTGGCCTGTCTGTTGCCTGCCTGTATCTCCTGAACCACCTTCTATAATTGTCCACAATTAGAATATGTGTAAAGCTGTAAGCACTTCCATGGGAGGGAGAAGTACAGTAAAGTCGGCAACATGATTCTAAGTTTTCAGTCTGTCCTTTGGCATCGTTTGTGGCATTTTCTTATCCCCCAATATGGTGCCCTATCCAGTGAACAGCAGAAATCAGCTAATAGACTGAACAAATTGTATCACTTGTATTGAAAAAACAATCATTTCTGGGTATTTTGAATAGCCTTGTGTGGCAGGGTGGAAGCTCTGCCAGTGTAAAGTGTGGGGATTGGGGAATATTAGGTTGGCAGGGAGGGGGTTAAATTCCTTCCTGCCAGAACACATGTTGGAATGTGGCTGGGACTGTAATAGAATAATTGATGATTAATTAGGCTCTTGCCACAGGTGTATAAAAGGGCAAACACTGTTTGTTGGTGTTAAGGTTGGTGTGTAGGTGAGTGGAACCATTGGCGATATACGGTGTTGGAAGTTTATGGAAGCAAATGTTCTGCTGTTTTGTTGTTTGTTTCAACCATTTATTTCGGCCACTGCGCCGATTTGTTTGTTGCTGTGTTTTGTTTGTCGTTTTTGTGTTATTAAAGGTGCACAATAGCGCTTAAATTGCAGCTTCTGGTGTCTCTCTCTCCCTGACGGAAACAAGCCTTGCAAGTGATGCTATCCTTACAGACCACGTCTTTGCAGAGTTAAACATATCTGTAACCCATGAATATGCTAATTAAATATATAAGAAAATTAAGTCTTGGTTTTTACACTTTTACGGTAGATTGCACCAAACAGAACTATCCATACAACTACATTATACTGAATTAAAAATGAAGTACTATATAATAATACATGTGCTGATTTATTACCAAGATATATATATATATATATATATATATATATATATATATATATATATATGTGTGTGTGTGTGTGTGTGTGTGTGTGTGTGTGTGTGTGTGTGTGTGTGTCGCTATACAATAGATGAAACATAAACTTAGTTATAAAATTAGGATTTAATCATTTTTTCAGAGCTGAGTTATTGTACTGTACTGTCCTATACAAAGCAGAGGAAGGCTTCTGTACCTAACTATAACCGTACTAGCACACACCCAGATGACTAAACAGTAAAAAAGAAAGATCGTACCTCAGGAGATTCTGTTTTGGAATTAAAGTGTATGGCATTTTAGTTAAAAAAAAAAAAAAAAGAAAAAAAAACACATGAACATCATTGAAAAATCCTGTAAGTCTAAGGAACGTGGGAATACAATTATATAAAGGATGTGTTTGTGGATGTTGGTGGTGGAAACATAAATAAAACATACCAGTCACTCTTTGAATGTGACAAGAGGAATACAGAATGGCACAGCATGCTTAGGGATGGAAAATCATTGCCATGTGTGCAGGACAGAAGTAGATTTGCTAGCAAAGGAAATGTAAATGTTCTTCTGTTATAGTACACTGCTGGATCTCATTTCTACATGAATATTTGCATCTGGAATAATAAAATAAAACCCAGTATCCCCAAGTACAAACTATTATACAATTGCTCTTAATTGGTCAACCGAAAAATAATTTAGAAAGCTGCTTCAGCTCCAAAATGTTATTTTTAATTGTATTGTTCTAGTCCATACCTATTTTTTGCACTTAAAAACATAAACATTTGAAACTTCATGTATTGGAGGACAGGTTGTGAAGTAGCTTTTAAAATGTTCAAAGCATAATATCTAAAGGACATTAGCGATCTTGCAAAACAGCTTTGTTTTGGGTTGTTACTCATTAAATGTATTGCAGGCTTGTCAAACATGTCATGCAAATTGAATATGGGATATGCATGTGTGATCTGATATTCTGCACTGAATGGATATACATGAAAAACGCTATCTTGCCATATCACATACTCTTTTAACATATAGCTGAAATATGCTTGATATGTGGTTATACATTAAATATATAAAGTGTAAGAACAATAGAAAGTTTGTACAGTCTTGTATTTTTGGGAACTAATAACTCAAGGTTATAAAAAATTACTAAAAGCCATATGTTTTCAATGTTTGGAAATGTGGAGATTATTGTGCATATAGAGAAACTGGATGCTCTATAGTTTACCCAACATTTGGAGATCCCATGAAATACCCTGGCTCTATTCCATTTCCATTTATTTCCAAATTGCATGCATGATGCCTCATATACAGTACACACGCAGATTGTGGATACAGTAATGTTATCCTTTGAACCTATACTGTATATCCTGCCGTCAAGAAGACTACAATAATTGTAATGCAGGAATAAACAAAGCAATCACTGTTGCTGTACACCCATCAGTAAGGAAGTAAGGTAAAAACCAGGGTATACCAATACAATCTGCAGCTTTTCTAAGTGAAGTCCAAAATAAAAAGAATGATTAAGTAAATATGCAGAGAATGCTAATCCTGCAGAAGGGTTTATCATGCATGGTTATTGTTCTATAGTCTTGTACAATAAACAGGGCTCAGTTGCACAAGGTTTGTGTAAGTTGGGTTTAGTTATAAGTCTTAACTAACTTTGCTTTTCCACACTACCTTCACAGAGGCCTTACGTTTTAAAGTTTTTAAGCTGGTGCTAGTGTTTCTCTTCATGAAAAATTATGAATATATTACAGAGTAAATGCTTGCAAAATCTGTATGTAGGTTTACAGCAAGCAGATTTTTTATTCTGTATGGTTTCTGAACAATAATAATAATAATAATAATAATAATAATAATAATAATAATAATAATAATAATAATAAGGCTGTATTATTCAGTGCAAAAATGAATGCCATTTAAACTAGATTAGATAAGTAGGTGCATGTTCCATTATTGTCTAGAAATAAAATGTCCTTTCACACAACAGCTTTTTCTCCTCATCATCAGCAAACAGGAGTACCTACTTGAGCAATATTTATATTCTTTTGTTTCCTTTTGGAAAAAAAATAATTGTCTGCTTGAACTCTTCAGATCCCACCTGTTGAAGACCAAACAAAAGGCTATACAGTGCATAAGTAAGGAAGTAACCACAAATGTTAAAACAGATAATGGAATGTAAAAAAGGCATGAATTGGAATGAACTAGTAGCAGTCAGACATTGTCTTCATTGACAGCCTATGATTTATAATGACTCTCCCGGCCATTTGGCTTTGGTTTTAAGTAAACACTTTCAGTCTTCCTCATGTTCTTTTTTTACTGCCACCTCCCACTAATAAGAGGCCCTACTAAGAAAAGCAGCCAAACAGTTCATTTGCCTCCCTATCTTTTAGACAGGGGTCAGCATAACTACGGCATGGTTTCAACAGATGGGACAATGTTTCACAAACTATTTACATTTACATGATTCTCTTTCAAAATGCCTGATTAACAAATAGTGGGCTGAATAAAATATCACAACTAAAGCAAGGGGGGCTCTCAAAGCAATCATAGTGGTCTATTTATGGTGATGGATGTGGACCACAGTCTGTAACCTTCAAAGAAGCACCGGTGCACTTATTGCTGTGATGAGTCAATGAACATATGCATGACATGAGAAAGTGAATCTGGCAAACTTTCATTTATCAGTCTTGAAATGCATCACAAAAATCTCATTTAAAAACTAAGAAACATATATGCATTCTCGGTGTCAAAAGTTGTTGTAAACACAGTCAATGTCGACCTAATTACTTCATGTAAGTTTATGAAGTTCACTGGAAGTACTGCACTGAAATATCTGCAAGAAGTGTTCAATAAATATTCTTCACCGACAACTTAAAATAAATTACCATTAAATTCACATTTAATATAATGTGTGCGTTTTTCATATGGAAAAATCTGACACCTACGAACTTCTGGCAATATATATTAGGTATGATATGGACAGTTGGGATTCCATGACACTTCTTTGCAGATACTGTAGCAGGGCTGTTAAATTATAATTCTAATACAGCCCTGCCTTATTTCCTTAATTCCGACACATGTATAGTACACAGGATTTTCTTAGAAAAAACATGTTGGAACCTGTAAAATGTATGTATTGTGTAATACATAATTTAAAAGGAAACATTCTACACACCACTTTTAATGTTGACATAATGTCAGACAGTAGTCACCATGGGTGGAAATGTCTATGAAACACACATAAAGAATACATAAATTCCATGCACAAAGGGCATTCCTGAACCTTGCAGAACAAATAAAGCGACTTGCATTCTAACTTAAATGTGATATCTTGTAACAATTGTAAGTCGCCCTGGATAAGGGCGTTTGCTAAGAAATAAATAATAATAATAATAATAATAATAATAATAATAATAATAATAATAATAATAATAATAATAATAATAATAATAATAATAAAGGTTATGCTAAAGTAATGGTAGCTAACAAAATGGCTTGTTCATTTTACACTGTAGGTCTGAAATGTAAAGTTTTGAAAGAAACGTGTTTTACATGTATTTAAAAAATAAAACAAAAAAAACATGATCTCTGGTACTACACTAGGTTAAAGAACTCTTTTGCAAGCCATGCTTTTAGATTGTCTTGTACTTCTTGGGTCATTTTACTTGGGGGGTGAAATTGTCCCCACTTATTTCAACCAATCAGTCTCTTCTTCTACTGACATAGATGCTTTCAGTCAGTAGCATGCTTTGTCCCAGAAGACACTGCGGGGGTAAAATGTTCAAGGAAGTAAAGCAATAAAAGACTACCTGGAAGGCAAGGAACATTCTTTAGAGTAGTGTAGTGTCTGTTTTAAAATTTAAATACATGTTTGTTATAACGTGTTTATTTCAAAACTGAATATCTGAGGCCTATGTAGCTAATGGAAATGTAAAATGGATAAAAAAGAATTATCTTGTTGCTACAATTACTTTAAGGGGAACACTTTGTAATGCACAGATTCTGCAATAGAAATTCTTACATTAACAGCAGGGTGTTGATGAAGTATGTACACAACACAGGGACAAAATAGAAAATTAAGAAGGAACAGTTAAATTATTGGTCTGTGGTTTATACCATTTAAATTATTTTAGCCCAGAAAAAGGCATAACTAACAGAGGCATCCTTAGAACAGTTCTATTGTCAAAAAGCGTCCTGACAAACTATTCGGATGTGTTACAAGTCACTTTCATTTCCTAGATCTAAAGCATGCAGAATGTTTGAAAATAGTCTGTATGACATCAGCTTTTCTTTTCATGGATATTTGTGTCTATTTAATGATGTTCTTATTTAAGGCTTACTACAGGCCTTCACACTAAAAGACCTGGAATGCAGCCAACCAATTTATCCACTACAAAGAGATACTGATTCAAAAACGTTCCTGTTTAGACAAGGACTGACCCGAAGTATTCACAGTAATGCTATCAGATCTGATCGTGCCATCACAGAATGTGAGGTTACCACAATGCCACTGGCACTGCAATATGCTGGGGAATGAAAGTGCAGATTCTAAATAATTGAATTAAATGAGCTATAAATGCCTTTTTTCTTTAGAGAGAATCAAACACCACTAGGAATGTGTCATATCTATAGGTGTGGATGTTTTTTTTTATATATTTCAGTTTGCTTTGCTGAATGAAGATGGTATACTCCGAAGAATCCGACCCTTCCTCACCAACTATGCTACCCAGCTCCTGGTCCAGGCCCTGGTACTCTCCCGCCTAGACTACTGCAACTCCCTCCTGGCTGGCCTCCCTGCGTCCGCCACCCGTCCGCTCCAGCTCATCCAGAACTCTGCTGCCCGCCTGGTGTTCTCTGCCTCGCTTCGCCCACGCTACTCCACTACTACGCTCGCTCCACTGGCTCCCGATCACCGCTCGCATCCAGTTCAAGACTCTTGTACTAGCCTACAGATGCCTTGACCAGACTGCACCCAGCTACCTCCAGACCCTCATCTCTCCCTACACCCCCACTCGACCTCTCCGCTCCGCCTGCACTAGAAGACTGGCTCTACCTCCGCTACGCTCCCCTGCCTCCCGAGCCCGCTCCTTCTCCACCCTTGCTCCGCAGTGGTGGAATGACCTTCCTACAGATGTCAGGACTGCCCAGTCCCTGACCACATTCCGGCGCCTCTTTAAGACTCACCTCTTCAAACAGCACCTGTAGAACTCCTCTGTTTGTATCCTGGGACACTATCACCCTTCATTTAAATGTGCTTTATTTTGCTCTTATCTGCCCCCTATTTTACTGCATTTAATCCTGTACTTCAGAATACTGTAATCTGCCAAGTGTTTAACCTGTAGTACTTTGTATTTAATCACATCCTGATGTAATTATCACTATTTAATCATATCCTGATGTAACTATCACTATTATCTGCTGTATTATTGAATTGTGGTTTGTCACACTTGTAGTTTGCTTGAACAAAAGATATTGTATTTCTTGCTCTTATTGTATTACTTGTATTGTAACACTTGAAATGTATTTGCTTACGATTGTAAGTCGCCCTGGATAAGGGCGTCTGCTAATAATAATAATAATAATAATAATAATAATAATAATAATAATAATAATAATAATAATAATAAGATAAATTAGTTTTAGATAACAAATTGAAATTCACTGCACTCATATAGGGTACTGATGAAATACTTCTTATTGTTGCATGTTTGTTTTTACAGTGAGGAGTGTGAATAGGAACTTTGCTACACAGCTCAGAAGGTTTACTACGCTTCACACCTTTCCTCATAATCCCCACTGATAGCCACTCACTGTTCTCACAGGTGTACTGGTTCTTCAAAGACAGCAGCTATTTTGATAGATGTTGAATCCCTCTCATGCCTGCAGGCCTTAAGCTCTTCTGTTGTTGCAAAATACTTTCCCCCAGATAGTAACACATTCGTGGCATAATAAGGTAACCTTACTACACTGTAAATTTTTTTGCATCATATAACCTTAATCGTAACTCTAATCATAACCCTCACCCTAACTCTAAACCTTACTCATTTCTGATACAATTGTGTACTTACATACAGTATGCAAAATATTTACACATTAAGTACATTGTAACTATGCATAACAAAATTGTAATTATGTGCAAGTACACATGTATTTACTATGTAACTACTATGTAGATACACAGTAATTACAGGCACATAATGCAAAGTGTTACTCTTTTTTTGTAAAATTATAAACTTGAGGAGGCAAGAATAATAACTAGTCTGAATTCCAACAGGCTAGGAACATTAATTTCCGACACGAACAGTAGGTGTAAATGATTAACGGTAATCTGATATCTGATAGAGATGCATTCTTTAAGTTACTGTACCTAACTTTGCCAACTGTCTGTGACGTACTGGTATGTGAACCATTCAGGGCTTAGACAAAAGTGTACCTGTCTACTTAAAAAAAATAGTCTCCATATTCTAAGGCACTGTCCACACTATGCCTTTAAACCATATTAGTTGCCTTTGAACCGGCTTAAAAGTGTTAAATACGGTTTGCGTCCACACTAGGCAGCGTTTAATACCGTACTCGACAACCAGACTCGAGACCACCACAGGGGGTAGTCACAAGTCTGGTTCTAAATTAGATCACATCAGGTAGTGCGGTTTGTCAGAAGTCAGGATGCTGTAATAGTGGACTAATTTTTTTGCGTATCCTCCAATATCCCCAATATGTTTTGGCGGTGGACATTACATAAACAATACTTAGAACAGGCGTCTGAAGGAGTTGAGAACGGCTGTCAATACTGTCGTAACATTTTTAGGCTTCTGTTGTAAAATGGTAGCTTGTGGAGCGACATGGTCATAGTTATGGCATGTTGACGGAGCCTATGCAAAGCTTGCCTATGGCGAGACCATTGCTGCCTTCTCTATCTCTGATACCTTGTGTTTTTAAGAAACAAGCTCATAACCATTTCTAACTCCTTTTCCCCCTACGCTACCTGCTACAAATTTGAAAATCTCCTTTTTCAATTGTCGTTCTCTGATTCTCAGTGAACTTATAACTGATGCAAATCCTGATCTTCTCTGTCTAGCTGAAACCTGGCACTCTGTAAATGACATGCACTCGCTGCATCTAGCCACCCCAAAGGGCTATTCCCTCTTTGACAAACCTCGCCTCACTGGCCGAGGCGGGGGCACTGCTGTTATTGCAGATTCTGTGCTCTCTTCCTCAGTTCTTTCCTTGCCAGCCTTTTCTTCATTTGAGCATCTCGCCATCAAGCTCCCCTCTCCCATGTCTCTCACCCTTGCTGTTATCTACTGTCCACCAAAGAATAACTGCTTTTATTGCTGAGTTTTCAGAATTCGTCTCTCTCGTCTGCTTGTACTGACAAAATCCTACTCCTAGGTGACTTCAACATTCATGTTGACTTGCCTTCTTCCCCCCTAGTGACCGACTTCAACATGCTCCACGCTGTCTTGGGCTCTCTCAATCTGTCAACGACCCCACTCACACCTACAGACACACCATCACCAGGGATCTTGACCTCTCCAATCTCTCTGTCTCAGATATCTCTCTCTCTGATCATTTCTTAATCACTGCTAATATTAATCTTCCTGCTCCTTCCTCCGCTACCGTTATTTCCTTCCATCCCAAGAATCTGCTGAATCCTCTGAAACTCTGAAATCCTCCCTCTAACTGGTACTCTCCCGTCCTCAATTGACAATGCAGTGACCCTCTACAACGCCACCCTTACTCAGATCATCAACACTGTTGCCCCGCTTACAACCACAACGATCAAGAAAACTGCCCATGGTACAACCTCGAACTTCGATTGCTTAAGTCAGCCTGCCGCAAGCTTGAGCGCAAGTGGAGGTCATGTGGACTAACGGTTCACAGAGAGATCTGGACCGACCATCTCGCGAGCTACAGGCGTGCGCTTGCTGCGGCCAGGGTGAAATACTTTTCTGAAATCATAACTATAGGACACGGTAAACCCAATGTTCTCTTTAAGACCATTGACCAAATCCTACATTCAGCCACCGATAGATCCATCTCCAGTTCTCTCCTCTTTCTCTCCATTGCTGATATCTCTAGCCTACTGTTGAAATCAACTACTGCCACGTGCCCCCTCAACCCCGTCTCTGTGCTTCTGATCTTGCTCCTTCCATTATGCACACACTCAACCTGTCCCTGGACTCTGGCTTGGTTCCTGCTGCCCTTAAGCTTGCCCGAGTTACACCGGTACTCAGAAAACCCTCCCTCGACCCGACTAAATATGAAACGGTACTTTAGTGTGGATGCTATGAGCTGAATTAATTTAAACATTTTTGAGTATGGTTCTCGAGATCGGTTATGCAGTGTGGACAGGGCCTAAAGGGTATGTCTACTAAATATTAATATTGCAACATGATCTTTTAATCTTCCCCATTTACTGTGTTGTGATAAGTTAAAATTGGTTGATCTTTTGCTATTATTTGTTTTATTATTTGTTTAGCAGACGCCTTTATCCAAGGCAACTTACAGAGACTAGGGTGTGTGAACTATGTATCAGCTGCAGAGTCACTTACAATTATGTTTCACCCAAAAGACAGAGCACAAGGAGGTTAAGTGACTTGCTCAGGGTCACACAATGAGTCAGTGGCTGAGGTGGGATTTGAACCGGGGACCTCCTGTTTACAAGCCCTTTTCTTTAACCACTGGACAACACAGCCTCCTGTTTTTGCTAACATATATAACATTAAAATAGTATATTAACACAAAGTATGAGAGGTATTTTTTATTCAAATGTGGAAAACTGTAAATATGCACCAATCAATACCAAACATTTTCAGAATACTCATAGTGGGGAAAGATAAAACAGAAATTGAAGGATATCGACCACAATGGCTTGGTAATTTGACTATTATGTAACAAAAATTGAATTATTAGTGTTTTTCACCATTGTATTGTATCAGTAATTATTTTCTTTTTCAAAAACTATTTAAGAATTTTAGTTGTTTTGCTTTTTTTTTTAGATAGAAATGGATAGATAGCCTTTCATCCATTTATTTTGTGCCAAAAACTGAAATTCATAATAAAATAGGTATTTTTTTTACAACTTGCCACCACTTGTTTCATTTTTTAATATACACAAGGTCACAAAAAGGATAGTATATTTAATATGGTTTTAAATCAAAGTTAAAACATGTTTACTTAAGAAAAACACTGCAAGCTTTAAGCAATAGATCTTGGCTTTAAAGTAAGGGTACCATTCATGTTCGTAGGTTTTTGGTAGTTTTTTTTTTCTTTTCTTTTCTTGGTCACTTTTAATTTAACTTAACTTTTTCAACAGTAAATTCTTTTGAACTAAACGGCTTAACCACAATATAACTTCTGTTCCTCTGATGAGCAGATAGACAATAAGGTTTTGTGTTGCCTGTCTATAGGGAGGTATGACATGCCTTCAGGGATTACTCAGTTATGCGGTCAGCACACTGCTATTGTTTACACAAGAATTATGCAAATACCAGACTTTCTGAACTTCAGAGCATTCAGATGGTACAATATAAAAATCAATTACATGTATATGTAATTTCTCAATTAGCTAACAAGCAAACATATGGACGTTTATATATCCTACAAAGTCAATATGCCAAAGCGGGGGTCTTAGCTTTTAAACACTACTTAATTGCACAGACAATAAAGTGAGCTGCTCTTAAATGTTATTAGAAGCTGACACTGAAACATGTTGGATAGTTTTACATTGAAGAAATCGTCAGCGGTAATAACCAGTCAATGTGCGATTGCCAGTATTTAGTCTTTGGTCTTTATAGCAATACAAAAAAATGATTTAAAAGAAAGAGAAAATTGTTTCCATTGAGCTGGCTGGGATGCTGGTATGTGGGGAGGGTCGCCTAAGGCATAACTGAAGAATTAAGCTTGCTGTACAGTGAATCAGTGTCATTCCAAGTGTATCATGGTATACTCATTGACAGTGGATGGAGGAAGAAGGTAACAGCAAAGTCTTAATAAAATAAACATCTGGATTTTTTCACTCACCAACCCAAGTTTAAAAAAGTATTTTTACAAATAAGTACTTGGCTGAACAGGTTTGAACCACGTTATGGGGAAATTGGTCCCAAGCGATAATAAGAAATTCCACCTATGCATTACTGAATATGCTATGAACTTCATATAAAAGTGCTGGACCGCCTTATAAAACTTTATAATAGTAAATGCACAGCAAAGTGTAATAAAGCATAACAAAATCATGGTTAAACATAGGAATATAAACCTTACAAGGTTTTCAGGCAGGAAATCTATAGTGCCTAGCACATTTATTGGTCAATCTACAAACTAATTACCCATCAAGTTCCCATCAACCTATAAGGTATAAAAACCTACTTCATAAACTCAGTCCTGCTGTGCTTTCAAATTATCACCTCCTCCCCAACCACCACCACCTCACTCCCAGCCTCGTCCGGAGCGGGGGAGTATACAATGCTCCTCTGGCCAATATTTTTTATGCACCAGGATGAGCACGTCGCATAGATTTGTTATTTTATTGTTTGTGTTTTAGCAGGCGGCACTGGGATGCTCCAAAGGATGAAGTTGCTCTCCAATTATTTTTACTTTACTTATTTTTTTTCAACCATTGTTTGGGTTCAGTGTTTTTGGAAACTGTACGATTTTGTGTTATAATAAAGGTGGTTATTTAATGCAGATTGTCCTGACTGAAAGCATTGTAAAGAACAGCAAGATATAGCAAAGCATATTCAAAATAAAACGCAAACCTGGGTAAACTATGTTCACCAGATTTTTATTTGTATTTAGATAAACTTTTATCCTCATCAAATTATCCTCGCTTAAAAAACCCAATACTCATCAATTTAAAAGACTGACCATGTTACTGGATGTGCAGTGCACCGCTTTAGACAGCTTGACCGACGGGCATCTTGTCAGCTTGTACTTTGTTGTTTTTTCTGTTTTCCATTGTCAAAGCAATTCTAACTAAAATGTAAACATGTAAATAGAAGAAAGAATCCCACACATTTATTGTGTTGTTGTTTTGTGATACTGAACAACACATAACTACAGAAACGTGACACTAGACAGTTGCTTTCAGTGCTCTCTGAGCACAGTAAACTGGCCATGCGTAATATAATCATTAAGACTTATGCGTGAAACTAGATTCCTCTTTTGCAGAATCCAAGATCATGTACAGAATGAGAAATATACCAAAGTCAGCTTTACTTTTACTTTGTTTGAATCAAGACTCGGTAGATGGTCACATTTCATGCTCTGAAACAGATATGTTTTCTTCGGAACACATCTTTACCATAAAAAAGGAAAACGAGCCTTCATTCTACTGCATAACTGTCAGTTTAACCAGCACAGAATGCCAAACCTCTAAGCTTTAAACCTTGAAATGATGACAGAATGAATACAGGAGCTAATGAGCTTACACTTAGATTGTACAATTTACAGAATCCACATTCTCCAAGAATAAGGCCCCACTCATATATCTGCAGCTACTTACTTACTATAAAATGCATACACCACTGTGCCTTTTAAAACACACTGTAACAGGTTTCTGCAAAACCTGAACCAGTCACTTTGTTATTAAAGGTGCTATTAAACAAAGCACTGAAAAAATAGGAATTGCATGAGATCATACTTCTCACCAGTGCCTACTGTTATTCCACAGATGGCTTTTACTTCAAGAAGGACTTCCGTCAATAAATAAGCAGTATATAACATATTAGCTGACAGGGTCAAGTGTGCAGTGTTTGCTGTGTATGTTCGATGGTGATTTTAATGCTTTTACACTACTCATCCAACATTATCCACCAAGTGTAACTGCATGACTTTTAGGGCTCTGAAGATTATACTCAAGAATTTAGCTTCCTCAGAGTAAGAACAACATGACCGAATTGTAAGACAATAGCAATATTGTGCACACTTGTACAGACACACTGATCCTAAAGTATTTTGAAGAATGAAAGGTGTTTTCCAAAACGCAGCATGTACAATCACACATTGTGATGAGATTGGCACGCAGAACTAAATCCTGAAAAGCTACGCCCTGTGCATTCCTTTTTATTCTCAGAAGTTCTGAATAGCCCTTATTAAATATATACATTTTGTGTGAATCACTTCATGACATTATTGCTAAATACAAAAAGCATAAGCAAAGAAAAAACACGTGTAAATTAAATCAGGCACCTGAAGACAGCTTTTTTTTTTTTTTTTAAGTGACATTTTTTCAGTATAAACATATTTGATATTTGTAATTTATAGCGAAAAGCCTATTGGGCAATATATTCATTTCATCAAAGCTGAGGAAATGGTAATACAAAAGTGCTCTGACATGTAGTTCTAAATACTGTATATGCAAAAACAACTATCGGGTAACTGGGGGTAAAAAAAGGCCAGTCCAAATCATAACTGTACTTCCTGTGTAGGCCTCACAGCCTCACTTCTTCCCTCTCATGATCCAATTTTCTTTAAAAAGATATGTTTTAATTCTTTCCAGCACCTTGAAAAATCTGCAACTAATACATGAAAAGTAGATAAATAAATACATAAAGTACAAAAAAATCTTCTGACAACCAAATGCATTTTTTTTTTTTTTGTTGTCGTTGCATAAAACTGATCTGAAAGGTTACCGTTTATAAAGAAACTATGATAAACTATAAAATGAACATCTGAAACCATAGATTGACAGCTTAGATTGCAGGTACATGTGTTTTAGTCTTTATCAATTATAATTAATCTGATCGAGAAAAAGCAACACCAAGGCAAGATCAATCTTTGTCATATTATTTTCACCTGCACAGTTACCTTACAGCCATTTTTGCATATTTAGAATCACATATCAAAGCAGCGTTTTTAAAAAATAGTCTTTTGTTGTCTGCACTTTTACTTCCTTGTCTGTTTAATGCACTTTCAAGGACATGGAGCTAACATAACAATTTCCCTACATATTATCACACATATCAATTGTCATCATTTCACAGGTCTTACATTCTCTTTTATAAAAAAACAAACACAGGAATCCTTGATAAATCTAAATCTGATATTCTGCATTACTTAAATAAATATGATGTAGCTATTTAATTGAGATCTAACAAGTGTTTTAAATTATAAGTTCGCTTAGCTTTATTGTGATTATTATTGCCCCCTCACCCCTCCTCCTCCACTTTTATTATGTTGAGAATCATTTAGTTCTTCACATACTGTATTTCAAATACAAAGCCATAGAAAGAACGATGCATCCTGGTACCTTTTCTGTACTGTAGGTCAAATGGTGTGGTTGTCGCTAGACCATTGGAGTGAATTTTAGCTACAACAGTGATTAGACCCGGTCCCATGAAGCAACAGAAACATTGACTCTATTGTGCAGTCTTTGAAATATCTGCATATTCCAAATTGAAGTATAAAATACATGCAAATAATTCACATATCTTAGAAGACAATGCTTATATAGTGTGTGATTGTAAGAAGTAAGACAATGAATCACAAATCCTTGGTTAGCTCGCCTGTTATTTTACTATACATTCTAATTAATTTAAGTATTCTAATTAATCTAAGTATTTATGAGGATGACACCTTACATTACATTTTACGAAGGTATACCATAATCTTTAACCTTGAGTCTTGTCTTTAATAGTTACAAGTAGATTGTAAAATTCTGCAATTTGAACTTTTTGAATAGTTTATTATTATTATTATTATTATTATTATTATTATTATTATTATTATTATTATTATTATTATTATTCCATTGCAGTGATTTGCCAACACAAACACCAAGTTAAAGAGATTAACCATAACACCAATGTCTTCTTGACAACTCTATAATTTTCTATCACTCGATAAATGTCCATTTGGGCCTGAATTTGTTCAGCATGCTTTACTAATTTGGCAATATTTGCTTTGGCACTGAGCATACCTGCCAGCTGCTCTGAGTGTCCTGCTAATCTCTTTGTTTTTAAAATGACGGTTGAAGATATTAAAAAAGCTTTACTGCTGTGGACAGGGCTCTACTTCCTGTTTATGAGTCACCATAACTATGCAAGGTGGTGGATGACATTTCTCAGCTGAAGACTTAACAGTGTTTCAAATCCCCAAGCAGGGTGGTCTCATATTCACTTGGTGACCTCATGTGATACACAATTGAGTCCACTTTGAGAGAACAGCAGTTAAAAACATACAGCTGTTTAATCCTGGCTTCAGCAGGCGTGATGCAAGTTGAAAAACTGGGCGTGTGTATTTACACTCTACTTTCAAGCAGGAGCTCTATAAATTAGTCACTTAAATATTACAACTGCTGCTTGATTTCTGTTGTTGTTGTTATGAGAAAGCATAGATTTAAAAAAAAACTGCCATAGAAAGTTTGAGGACTTCCAGCCCTCTTCTGTTACACGTAGCAAAAAAAAGCAGATGGAAACTGGTGCACAGTGGGACATAATCATTTTTGCCAGATCATCTACTGAATTACCCCCCAAACTGATCCCTAAAATCCATCAAATCACACAATTTCCCCCCAAAATGTTAAATTGAATAAGAAAAAAAAGCAAGCAATCTTAAAATGAAGACTTGTTTATACTGTTATGTATAAGTGCTACGACTCTATCCCTCCCTGTCATGTGCAGGCTGTTTTGGATGCAACGCCGTTATCTTTTCAAGGGTTGAAATATTGTCTGTTAGACTTTTTTTATCTCACTGCAGAGATGTACTAAGAATTCCTTGCAACGTTCCTTATATAAGGACATTATTTTCAATACACCCACATTCCAATGTGAACTCATATCCAAAGTTAATTGCTACTGTTGGCATAATATGATCTTTGAAATTGTAGTTCAACAGTTTGCTTCTTTTCACAATCTGAAGCTAAGTGGGCACTGCAATCTTGGTCAGTAAAGACATTGGTAATGTCTTCAAGTAACTTAATTTGTTCAACATTGTCAGTCTTTTAGCACTCCCTTCAGAAATAACAGGTACATCTTACAGTACGGGTCTTTGTACATCTGGTAAAGTTGTTCAGCTGTATAGCATTGTTCGTTGTCTCTGGCCAGCATGAAGTTAAGCTGAAGGGCATCCCATTGGTCTAAAATTATGCACATTGAATCATATCTTGAGAGCCACAGAATGTTAGCAAGTTGAACGAGTTTGATGCATTTCTCATTTCCCAGAACATCAAATAGTTGACTGTATTCATGTTGCCTCTTGCTGCTATGAGCAAACCAGTTGTAAGACTCCCGAACTAGGAACTCCAGATTTCTTGGATGTACACTGCATGCTTTTTTCTGCAGCGAGATGGAGAGAATGACAAACACACCTTACAATTAATTGAAGTCACATCTGTTTAAACGTCGATGACACTGAACAATGTTGTCCTACCATCACATTAGCACTGTCAACACCAATACCAATTAAATGATCGATTTTTAATCCATCTGCATCCAGTGTTTTCATTACCACATTAGTCATTGATTCTGCATTTGCCACTTCAACTTCAGTACGTTTATAAAATGTTGTAACAATTTCACATTGTGTCTCACTGTAATAATGTATCATAACACAAAGCAGCTTGTGGAGACATCTGTACTCTCATCAATAATTGACGAGTAATAGCTCTTTCAAATGTCTGTCATCCATTCCTGAGAAAATGCAGGAGCAAGAACACGTTTCATTAATGCAGTGCATTTAGTCCTGTGCATTTTGATTTGCTTCATTACATCTGATTTAGGGTCAAGAGATCGCAGCATTTCTATCAGGTGATCAACAGATGCAACAGATCCATGTTCTGCAAGGTAAACAGCTCATTTTAATTCAGATTCTTTGTGCGTTTCTGGTATTACTGGAGCCGACAGAATAGGTTTTTGATTCTCTATCCAATGTCTTGCACTTCTGTGTTTAGCTGAGTTGTGTTTGTGTTTGTTTTTAGAATTCCACGGCAGTACCTGCAGGGAGTGGAGTACTCACCCCCTTGAACAGGAGATATCCAGCCTGTAAAGAAACACGTAAGTTATCTATATACAGGGGCACTTCTCATAAGAACTTTAATGAAACCAAATTACTTATGGCGTAAAGCAATCACTAGCTGCTTACACACACAAAAAAAAATTATTTGAAGATTAAATTGAGTAACTTAAGCAGTCTAACATTTTCATCACATTAGGGCATTAATCCCTTATGTACTTTTTTCTAATTTATTTGTAATTCTAATATAACAGTTGTAAAACCACCTAAATGTGACAATACTAGCTACTGTAACCAATGATTACCTTTTCAAATACACAAGCTTAATTTAAATATATATATATATATATATATATATATATATACACACACACACACACACACACACACACACACACACATATATATATATATATATATATATCGATACTGCGATACTGCGGCGATATATCATATAAACTGATATGATTAACGTATATTTTTTTCAGCATAAACAACTATACGGTATCAGTTATGAAACTGGCTTTTTAGGCTGTTTAATATTGTGCTTTACTTACATTTTAAAAGCCATTGTATAAACTAGTGATATTTTAAGTTTTAGAATGGCCTTACTGCTGAGACGATTATGAAACAATGAAGTACTTTTGCATGAAAAAACACAACTATTAATGTACTAAAAAATATATCTCTTATTTCAGTCGCCACATTATTTTAATGTAAATATGTAAAGAGTTACAGTTAGGAGGCTGTGTGGTCCTGTGGTTAAAGAAAAGGGCTTGTAACCAGGAGGTCCCTGGTTCAAATCACACCCCAGCCACTGACTTATTGTGTGACCCTGAGCAAGTCACTTAATCTCCTTTGTGCTCCGTCTTTCGGGTGAGACGTAGCTGTAAGTGACTCTGCAGCTGATGCATAGTTCACACACCCTAGTCTCTGCAAGTTGCCTTGGATAAAGGTGTCTGCTAAATAAACAAATAATAAAAGTTACACTATTTAAAAAAATGATACCTTTCTAAAATAATCAAAAAACTACTACAGTTTAAGTCTTCCATTTCAGGCCTATGGCACTGTAAGGTTACTAGTCCGGGCATTTGTTTATATATGTGCTAATGAAAAAAAATGTTTTTAATAATTCTATTTGAGGTCTCCTGTGCTGTAGCACCCCGAACTCACCTTTTAGTTGTGGATCACTTTCCCACAGTTTTGTGTATTTTTGTTTCTATTTTTCTTTTTTACTAAAGGTTCTTTGTTGTTTTGTGTGTGTTAACCTGTGTTTAATAATCAAACTAATGGCGGTATTGGAATATTTTCACTCTCAGCATGACCATGGAAATAATATTGATGGAGTTGGGGGTGAAGAATTGAGTCACGCCTGCCATGTGGCCCTCCATCCCACACCAAAATTCCTTCCTGCTTTAGAGTATACTCTAGGGGTGCTGTTTGTTGCTACAATGTAAGCCTGGCCCTAACCCTCCTCCACTACATTTCCCTCAACCAATCCATTGACAGTGTTTAGGGTGTCCTTTAGTATGTAATGAGTGAACATGTTTCTCATTGCAAATCCCCTTAATCCCTCCCAACTAAAAAAAAAAAAAAAATCCCCCTGGGCACTTAAAATACTCCCAAATTTGGGGTGAAATGCTAGATAATGGATTGAGGTAAGATGTAAATCCTTTCCTTGCCGATCGTTGGACATATTGTTTATCAGGGGACATCATAAATATTTGATTGACAATTTAGTCTGGTATTGGAAGCCCCTAAAACAAGCTTGATGTTTAAGTGATTTGATCTAAGGTTACAGTGTGCTTAATTTTTTCAAGATGGCGCTCCATCCAAAAGCCAGTTCAAGTCTAAAACCTAGTTCTTAATATACAAAACATAATATATCTGGGGTTAACTAAGTCAATTTATATATATATATATATATATATATATACAGTGCCTTGCGAAAGTATTCGGCCCCCTTGAACTTTGCGACCTTTTGCCACATTTCAGGCTTCAAACATAAAGATATGAAACTGTAATTTTTTGTGAAGAATCAACAACAAGTGGGACACAATCATGAAGTGGAACGAAATTTATTGGATATTTCAAACTTTTTTAACAAATAAAAAACTGAAAAATTGGGCGTGCAAAATTATTCAGCCCCTTTACTTTCAGTGCAGCAAACTCTCTCCAGAAGTTCAGTGAGGATCTCTGAATGATCCAATGTTGACCTAAATGACTAATGATGATAAATGGAATCCACCTGTGTGTAATCAAGTCTCCGTATAAATGCACCTGCACTGTGATAGTCTCAGAGGTCCGTTTAAAGCGCAGAGAGCATCATGAAGAACAAGGAACACACCAGGCAGGTCCGAGATACTGTTGTGGAGAAGTTTAAAGCCGGATTTGGATACAAAAAGATTTCCCAAGCTTTAAACATCCCAAGGAGCACTGTGCAAGCGATAATATTGAAATGGAAGGAGTATCAGACCACTGCAAATCTACCAAGACCTGGCCGTCCCTCTAAACTTTCAGCTCATACAAGGAGAAGACTGATCAGAGATGCAGCCAAGAGGCCCATGATCACTCTGGATGAACTGCAGAGATCTACAGCTGAGGTGGGAGACTCTGTCCATAGGACAACAATCAGTCGTATACTGCACAAATCTGGCCTTTATGGAAGAGTGGCAAGAAGAAAGCCATTTCTTAAAGATATCCATAAAAAGTGTCGTTTACAGTTTGCCACAAGCCACCTGGGAGACACACCAAACATGTGGAAGAAGGTGCTCTGGTCAGATGAAACCAAAATCGAACTTTTTGGCAACAATGCAAAACGTTATGTTTGGCGTAAAAACAACACAGCTCATCACCCTGAACACACCATCCCCACTGTCAAACATGGTGGTGGCAGCATCATGGTTTGGGCCTGCTTTTCTTCAGCAGGGACAGGGAAGATGGTTAAAATTGATGGGAAGATGGATGGAGCCAAATACAGGACCATTCTGGAAGAAAACCTGATGGAGTCTGCAAAAGACCTGAGACTGGGACGGAGATTTGTCTTCCAACAAGACAATGATCCAAAACATAAAGCAAAATCTACAATGGAATGGTTCACAAATAAACATATCCAGGTGTTAGAATGGCCAAGTCAAAGTCCAGACCTGAACCCAATCGAGAATCTGTGGAAAGAACTGAAAACTGCTGTTCACAAATGCTCTCCATCCAACCTCACTGAGCTCGAGCTGTTTTGCAAGGAGGAATGGGCAAAAATTTCAGTCTCTCGATGTGCAAAACTGATAGAGACATACTCCAAGCGACTTACAGCTGTAATCGCAGCAAAAGGTGGCGCTACAAAGTATTAACTTAAGGGGGCTGAATAATTTTGCACGCCCAATTTTTCAGTTTTTTATTTGTTAAAAAAGTTTGAAATATCCAATAAATTTCGTTCCACTTCATGATTGTGTCCCACTTGTTGTTGATTCTTCACAAAAAATTACAGTTTCATATCTTTATGTTTGAAGCCTGAAATGTGGCAAAAGGTCGCAAAGTTCAAGGGGGCCGAATACTTTCGCAAGGCACTGTATATATATATATATATATATATATATATATATATATATATATATATATATATATATATTTTACATGTATATTAACAGTAAAGCAGTACATGATTGAGTATTAGAACTGCAAGTATTTGTGTATGTAAAATTAATAATTTCCAACATAAACTTTGACAGGGTCCATGATATAATGGAGAAACTCAAATCAACAAATCTGAGCTTTTGCAAGAAAAAAAAGCAGCAGCTTTCCAGTTCCCTGGTCTTTAAGTATTCAAAAATAACAATTTCTATTTAAATAATTGTTATTAATTGGCGAGAAAATAACATTTCCATTCAAATCCAAATATAACCAAAACACAATAAAGGAGAGGATTATTTTATGGTATTGGCACTATACAGAAAATGAACTGTGTAGAACACTGAAAACATGTAGAAAGAAACAAAGAAAAAAAGCAGCTGAAGTTAAATTTAGCATGCATTTCCAATGCTTATACTGTACTATACATTTACTGTGCTTTACCAAGTTAACCATTTGCATTGTGTTTTTACTGTGCTATACTGTGCATTACTAGGCCTATAACTCTTCATCAGCAGCAAGGGGTGCAAATGCCCCTGTAGCAGTGTGCCCTGCCCATGTGTGCATTTGTGTGTTATATGTTGCGTGTGGTGTGTTAATGTTGGTGTATAGGTATTGGTGCACAGGATATAAATGGGTCTGTGTAGCATGAGTGATTTAAAATATATAGTTGTATTTAGGCACAGGGATTGCATAATCACTTCACGTGCAGATAAAGTATGTAATAGTATGTGAGCACGGGATTGCACAATAGTTCACATGCTGGGATTCAAGTGAAAAATTAATTAGTAATTGAATCCCGGGACAACAGTATAGATGCATGTTTTACTCACTCTGGGTTTTGTGTTCGGTGAGTGGAGAACGGGTGTGGAGAGGAGAAATAAAAAAAGAAAGAAATAACGATTGCTACGATGTGCTGGAAGCACCAGCATGGTACTTGTTTGTCCACTGTTTTGTCTGTCCATTTGTTTGGCCATTGCACCGTTTATTTTGATTGTTTTGTTTAAACCTTTTATTTTACAATAAAACACTGAGTTCCACAGCGTCTCACTTTCGCCTGCAGTTGCTGTGTGTCTTGCATTCATTTCCTGGCCTGACGTCACCCCAACAGCAAGCTGGTGGTGCTCGGCCAATTGTACGCTGCCCCCTGGGAGCTCCCGTCCACGGCCGGCAGTGGAATAGCCTGGACTTGAACTGGCGACCTCCAGGCTATAGTGCGCATCCTGCACTCCACGCGGATTGCCTTTACCGGATATATATGTTTCACATGCCACAATCACAGCTCCTGCTTAAAGTTGAGAGTTGTTGAGAGTTGTGGGAGATGTAGAAATGGTGTATCACTTCTAAAATGATGGATTTTCTTTTCCAGTCATTTCCACCTGTCCTCATGGTCCTCCTCCTGTGTGTGTTGCCGCAGACAAGTTCTGAGCAATCTTCTCTTAGTTTTTAGTTTCAGGTCCTTCCATTTTTTTTTATATGTCTATGGCTTTTTGGCTGTGACCCGGGGCATTGACCTTGTGTTGTATGGCTGCCCATATTTCCTGCTTTCTGGAAGCAGGAGTTTTGGAAAAGGCTGGAAGAGGCTACTTAATGTGCACATTACAGCTGTGTTTAGTGCTCTTTCATAAATGAGGCCCTATGTGTGTATAATAACTGGAATCTAATCTATGAATCTAGGTGTGTACAAATGAATCTAGGTGTGTATCTTATTAGTTTCCAGCACTGTACATGATAACTGCATTCTTTACAGTATCCTGCTTATTACCTGATACAGTACAATATTGATAAAATATGGTTTATTATTTTTTTCATCCTCAGGGAATTGCAAAAATGGCATCTGTCATATATTGTACAGGGTACCATGCATAGCTCCTGTTGACTTGCAGAATAGACTGCTGAGACTTGCACAGGAGCTGGGATAGACTGGTGAAGTGCATGCAGTGTTGTGCCACTTGTACTTCAACTTCACGTAATGAAAGATTGACCTGATTATTTCACTGGTGAACCAATAGCTGAATAAGAAGGTCAACAAGGTAGAGTGTTGACATTAAAGGTTTCACCACCTCCAGTAAAAAAGGCTCATTTGTTAGTGAAATGGGTGTACAGGCTTTGAGAGGGATTCTCACAGTCCACCAGCATTCATTACTTTGCACCCTGCCTGTGTTCAAGGATTAGGAATTGTTTCTCAGAAATGTAGGGCATTTTCTTTTTTATTTTGTTTTCTTTTTCTTCCAGTTTAATCTACCCATAACAAGGTTCAGAAATGAATGTAGTTTACAATTTCCATTTCTTAAAAAAATAAGGGATTTATGTTAGTTTTGTTCGTTTATCTCAAAACACAGTTCAATCCAGCAATTGAAGATCTGATTGTAATAGGTTTGGCTCAATTGATTTTCTGGTATACAGGCATGGAATTCCAGTTTAATTTATCTCTGAGACTCCCTACTGGATTTTTAGGAGAATTACAATAAATACAGCAGTAATAGCTTTTGTTTTATTTTATGAATGTCTTTGCGTGAAGTGAAACCTTACATTTGGTAAACTTTTTTTTTTTAAGTATACATTTTTTATTATATAGTCTCTATATATTTGTATATATTTTTTTGCATAGAGTATGGTGAAATAAATCACCTCAAAAGAAAAATTGCAGATTA
The DNA here is from genome assembly GCF_902713425.1 of Acipenser ruthenus. Lineage (NCBI taxonomy): Eukaryota > Metazoa > Chordata > Actinopteri > Acipenseriformes > Acipenseridae > Acipenser > Acipenser ruthenus. The sequence goes on along the minus strand of NC_081194.1, from coordinate 67,981,037 downwards.
CAGATAATTCTGGATTGCGATTACATGGATGACATAATAAATCACAAGAGCAAAGTTCTACTGGTTTATAGTCATCCAAACACGTATATTTGTAATTCTTCCTTCTACATCTGTGTAACAGGATAGTGTCAGGAATGAGACTCAGAGTTAGGAATAGCTGCAGTTCAAGCGCTATTGTGCACTTTTAATACACAAAACACAGAAATAAACAAACAGAAGCAAGGTGGCCAAAATAAAAAGGTTTAAACAAAAGAATACTAAATGCATCCTGTCAGCCTGGGCAGTCACCTTCACTGACCGACAGAGTATCCACAACACAGTTTAGTTTAGTTTAGTTTAGTTTAGTTTAGTTTAACACATGTTCCACTCACCCACACACCAACCTCCAAACTAAGGATTTTCTCCTCCTTAAACACCATGTGGCTAGAGCCTAATTAATCATTAATCATTCAATTAAGGCTCTCGCCACATTCTCATATGTTTTATGGCAGGGAGGATTTTAACCCCCTCCCTGCCCACCCTATATTCCCAACACACAATTTACGTTTAGGGCTTTCGCTCTGCCACACACCACCCCTCATGCCCACCACCCACCCCACCTTAAAACATCAACCCCCTCCCCATGTCCATCTTTCCCCGTCTGGATTCTTGTGGGTGGGTTGGACGGCAGGTTGGTCCCGACTGTGGTACTGACAGTTGCGGTTGTGATGGAGGTGGTCCTATCTCTACCTCTTTGGGCTGACGCGGTCCTGGGTCTTGTGTAAGGGGCACCGATTTAACCCATCCTGTGACACCCGGGCATTTGTAAGGGAGTATCCATTTAACCCCTGTGGTTACCACTGGGCTTTTGTAAGGGGTTGCCCGTTTAACCCCCATGGTGACCCCTGAGCTTCTGTGAGGGGGTGCCCATTTAATCCCCTTTCTACCCCCTAAGACTGAGTGACTCTTTGCCTTTCAGGGCTCTTCTACAGAGGGTGGCCCCAATGCTGGTAACAGCACAGGGCACTGCAGCAGTGGCACTGCTGGGCACTCCAGCTGTGGCAATTCTGGCAATGGTGCGGGGCCCTCCGGCGGTGGCGAAGCTGGGCACTCCAGCAGCGCAAGCCATGGCACGGGGCACACCCACAGTGGCAGTGCAGGCCACGGCATGGGGTAGCCCGGCAGCGACAGTGCAACACATGCTGCAGGGCTCTCCGACAGTGCAGGTCGCAGAATGGGGCACTCCAGACGTGCAGTCTCTGGACCATCCTGACGTGCAGGCTCTGGACCCTATTTCACACAGAACACATTGCACCATCAACCCAGTTAACCACCTATACTTAGCACAATAAAATTACTGTTTGTCTAAATAAAATCATGAATGTAGTTAAAATCCGCAAACATACAGTAATACTAAGAGGTCAATTGTATTTTGAATAAACCTACTAACGTAAATTTTTTTGAGGATGCAACATCGACAATGGATAATTGCAAAGCATATGACATGGTTTATTTAGATTTCCAGAAAGCTTTTGACAAAGTCCTGCATAAAAGATTAATTCTCAAACTGAACGCAGTAGGGATTCAAGTAAATGCATGCACGTGGATTAGGGAGTGTGTAACATGTAGAAAACAGAAAGTACTGATTAGAGGAGAAACCTCTAAATGGAGCGAGGTAACCAGTGGAGTACCACAGGGATCTGTATTAGGTCCTCTGCTATTCCTAATCTATGTTAATGATTTAGATTCTGGTATAGCAAACAGACTTGTTAAATTTGCAGACGATACAAAAATAGGAGGAGTGGCAAACACTGTTGCAGCAGCAAAGGTCATTCAAAATGATCTAGACAGCATTCAGAACTCGGCAGACACATGGCAAATGACATTTAATACTGCACGCAGGCAATAAAAATGTGCATTATAAATATCATATGGGAGATACTGAAATTGAAGAAGGAATCTATGAAAAAGACCTAGGAGTTTATGTTGACTCAGAAATGTCTTCATCTAGACAATGTGGGGAAGCTATAAAAAAGGCCAACAAGATGCTCAGATATATTGTGAAAAGTGTTGAATTTAAATCAAGGGAAGTAATGTTAAAACTTTACAATGCATTAGTAAGACCTCATCTAGAATATTGTGTTCAGTTCTGGTCACCTTGTTACAAAAAGGATATTGTTGCTCTAGAAAGAGTGCAAAGAAGAGTGACCAGAATTATCCCGGGTTTAAAAGGCATGTCGTATGCAGACAGGCTCAAAGAATTGAATCTGTTCAGTCTTGAACAAAGAAGACTACACGGCGATCTGATTCAAACATTCAAAATTCTAAAAGGTATTGACAATGTTGACCCAGGGGACATTTTTTTCGACGTGAAAAAAGAAATAAGGACCAAGGGTCACAAATGGAGATTAGATAAAGGGGCATTCAGAACAGAAAATAGGAGGCACTTTTTTACACAGAGAATTGTGAGGGTCTGGAACCAACTCCTCAGTAATGATGTTGAAGCCGACACACTGGGATCCTTCAAGAAGCTGCTTGATGAGATTCTGGGATCAATAAGCTACTAACAATCAAACGAGCAAGATGGGCCGAATGGCCTCCTCTCGTTTGTAAACTTTCTTATGTTTAAAAGACTGGTATTGTAGCTGCTGTATCATAAACACATGCATAATACCCCAGCAGCAAAAACAAACACATGTTTTTACCAGTGTAATAATTGATCTGTTCATCCACTATGACAAAATCCACAGACCACTTCTTAAAAATGAATTGAAAACAATGCAGTTCCGTCCTCAACCTCCTTTTGTCTGGCAATGTTGATTGTGCCTATTCCCGAAACCATGCTGCTGTGGTCTGCCCATTTTCATTTTTATGAATTTGTTTACAAAAAATAGTGTTTAAACAAAAGCACAATAATGAACAAAAGGGCACACACTATAATTGGAGGGCAGCAGTGTGGAGTAGTGGTTAGGGTTCTGGACTCTTGACCGGAGGGTCGTGGGTTCAATCCCAGGTGGGGAACACTGCTGCTGTACCCTTGAGCAAGGTACTTTACCTAGATTGCTCCAGTAAAAACCCAACTGTATAAATGGGTAATTGTATGTAAAAATAATGTAATATCTTGTAACAATTGTAAGTTACCCGGGATAAGGGTGTCTGTTAAGAAATAAGTAATAATAATGAATTTATTCTTAAAAAAAAAAAAAATTAACCAAACTAACGTGCCAGTAGCTGTAGAAGACTACGGGAATATAAAAAAATAAATACAATTATTAAAGCTCCAGTGGGTTGTTTTGTGTGTTCATTTCTTGTACAGTGCATTATTAAATTAAATATTGTGTGCAAAACATATATATTTTTAAAGTTTATAAACTTGTACATGAGTTTGGATTTGCAAGTGGTTTTTAAAAATAACAATTTTAGCAAAATACAGCTTTTTTGACAGTTCTTTGTTTTCTAAAACATTTTTTTTAAAACATAGTATAACTTTAGATCAATATACATTAAACCAGACAACAAACACTTAACCCCCTATTTTGTCTACCGCATTTAAGTTTTAAACTTACTTAAATAACAATCTATTGATCGACCCACCAAATAAGTAATTTCTTATTGATTGGTAAGAAATAATAAAAAAGACCAAAAACGATTTCAATTATTTTAGACCGTTTATTTTAGTTTGGCATTTCGCAGACTGCTTATTTCTCTCCCTGTCTACTCCATAGTTCTTGCGAACTCGATGGCCGCAACTGCTTTTCATTTATCTTCCATGCTGCTGACGCTCCTCCCTCTCTCTCTCTCTCTCTCTCTTGTCTGTCACATGTTCCTCTCACTCATAAAGAGGCAGGGCTTGTACGCATCAGAAGAAGGGCTGAGGTTAATGAAAATGAAACTGATCGTGTAATTTATTTTATCATAAAGATTATGACTCGAGTCGAGTGGAGACTTTTTTTTTTTTTAGAAATGTAGTCGTTGCCAATTATTATTATTTTCTTCTCCCAATTTGGAATGGCCAATTATTTTTAGGCTCAGCTCACCGATACCACCCCTGCGCGGACTCGGGAGGGGCGAAGATGAACACACGCTGTCCTCCGAAGCGTGTGCTGTCAGCTGACCTTTTTTTTCACGATGCGGACTCACCATGTAGCCACCCAAGAGCTACAGCGTCGGAGGACAATGCAGCTCTCGGGCAGCTTACAGGCAAGCCCGCATGCGCCTGGCCAGACTACAGGGGTCGCTGGTGCGAGGTGAGCCCCCCCGGGCAGCGCTCGGCCAATTGAGCACCGCCCCCTGGAAGCTCCCGTCCTCGGTCGGCAAAGGAATAGCTCACGATGTCCAGACTATAGGGCACATCCTGCACTCCACGCGGAGCGCCTTTACTGGATGCGCCACTCGGGAGCGAGTGGAGACTTTTGAGCAGGAACTCATGTCAAGTTTTTTTCTTGTAGGGACTCGAGTCAAGTCAAGTCATTTGATGACAATGACCCAAGTCGGGTCGAGTCACCGAAAATTGCAAGTCATTAGAACTCTAATCAGACGTAATATTATTCGGAACAGCAAAGTAAAGTCAAACAATACCATCAAGCAAACAGTGCATTTCATCATACATATAGCTATTGCAGTGGCTCTCATTGTCGTTCCAGGCACGTTCTGTCACTCACTCACCAATCCTCCAGATCAATGAACCATTACGGATCCAAAAGAAAATCTATTCCAATTCGCAGTATGCTTTACCCACGGACATTGGGGCTGCCTTCATTATATTCCCCTTGAAGTCGTGCTAGAACCAGAAGAGTCTATCTACTGTGTCAATAATTAACAACTATTAACAACTATTAATGATCATTAACCTGCCTGGAGTAGGTACCTTTTAAATGCAAATGTAGCATCTTTGTGTGGTTTTCAGAATCACACAAGCCATCATGTTTATGAACACATGGGTTGGCACAAAGGGGTGGAAGAAAAGAGTTTTTGCCTTAGAGCTTGCTCCACTTTCAAAATTGAGCTCAGAGACGTAAACTACGCCAACTTTTCAATTAAAGTTAAAGTATCTCCTCTACAGATAGGTGTTCATTTATGTTTACTTGATTATTACAGTTTTAAATATTGTTGTTAAGGTCAATATATATTGCTTGGACAAAAATGTTTATGTCTCTCTTTCAACAAGTTTCGGGACACATGAATGGATGCATAACAGCTGTGTTTTTTTTTTTTTTTTTAAATACACTACATGCAATCCATATCACAAGTGCAGAAATAAGCCCAAATACTATTTTCTTTAAATGCAGAATGACTACAGCCAGCCATTTTTGTCATAAATATCTTGTATTCAGACAAGTGTGGTATGAGTCTTGTCAATCACCATTGCAGAAACACATTTCTGGGGGTAAAAGAAAGAACAAATATCCAACCCTGTCATTTTGCACGAGTTTTAGATAGTAGATACTTAGGGTTGACTGCACCTGTGAGGCAGATTACTCATTAAAATCAATGAAGTGTCATGCTTCATTGTGATACGGTACGTACTGTATGTACAAATGGATGTTTGATTGTATTCCACTTGATGCAGGGAGTAAAGATACATTGATGTACAAATTAGTCCAGTAATCAGTTACACCAGAATAGCATTTTTTCAGGAAGATGAGATGTATGATATAATTATTCACAAAGTCAGTGTGATTGTAACAGTCCCATCACTGGCATCTTGGACACGTGTATGTTTGCAGGAGAGAGCCACACACTTTGCTTGTGACATGTAGCTAGCTGGGTTTTGTTTGTAGGGAATTGTAGCCGAAGATTGGTCGGCTGCAGTTCTTTAACCAGCTGGTGGGCGTGCCCCGGTAGAACATCTCACTATAAAAATGAACTCCCGGACTAGGGCTGGAAGAGTTTAAACAGATTTTAAATGGAGTTTAAACAGATTTTGTTTTTGTTTAACTTTTTAATTATACGTATACCCCTCTCTCCACTCCGCAATAAAGAAAAATCTAAAGAGTTCCATTCAGTTATTTTTTACTTCCTATGTGCCTTAGGCTTGAGAGAGCAAATCTATCACATAGCAAAGGAGGAAATGCATACAGTAATTATGCAACCAACACTGCAATGAAAAAAAACACACACATCTGAAACTGTATCATCAAACACAGACATCTCCCACTCTACCACAATCTTGTATGACCCAGATTGAGAATAGCTGCATATGTGAACATGAATTTCAATAACAATTTTTGAATGTTATACTGTTGACCTAAAATGTAACTGTCTTTATTTTCATTTATACTATATTTAGGTCTTTTTATGGGTCAAAATTGTGAAGACACAGGTCAGAACCTCCCCAGTCAAAACTGATTGTACATTCTGAGAACAGGCCCTGTTGTACTTCAACTTGTAAGTATAACAAAATATTCTGTTGCCATCTGTTCAAATGAAAACATGTGGAGCTAGAATGCTGTGCCTTTGGCTAAGGCATACCTAAGGGAATGCTGTGGAAAACTTTATACTTTAGTAATAATTTGCGGGTAGCTAATTTTCTCCCTTGTTAGAGTTTACATTCCTGTGAGTGACATGATCTATTTTTATAGCGATCCCAAATGAAATGGGATTAAATGACATGTAAAATTTGAAAACATATAATATTCCTATAGAAGTATTACTTCCAAGGCAAGGGGTAAAGTTTACATTTGGACTGTCTTAAAAAGGTTTGCGGTGTGGTCGACTTTGGCTCTTGAAAAGTAAATATCTCAAGGCTGAAACTAAACCTCTGCAGCATGAGGCTGTTTAGGAAACTTTGTTACAGCCTTGAAAAATATTTCAAATAAAATCTGCAAAGACTAAAAAGGCATACGTTTGCTAATCATAATTAACTTGTTTTGACTTTGTGTATGTTCGCTTTTTCTTAAACTGCACAGTGTTCGTACCAGATTTTTAAGATGTTTGTATTTTGGCTGTTATTTTTATTCTTAGTTTTAGCCTTGTAATTTCTGGTTGGTCTGTGTTGCTTTCTGTATCCCATGTTCTGTATATTCAAAGAGGGAAAATTACTTCAGTAACCATCTTTTTATAATTTTATAGGATGCCAAACATTTAAACACAAAAAAAACTATGTTTTACTTTATTATTATTATTATTTGTTTATTTAGCAGACGCCTTTATCCAAGGCGACTTACAGAGACTAGGGTGTGTGAACTATGCATTAGCTGCAGAGTCACTTACAATTACGTCTCACCCGAAAGACGGAGCACAAGGAGGTTAAGTGACTTGCTCAGGGTCACACAATGAGTCAGTGGCTGAGGTGGGATTTGAACCGGGGACCTCCTGGTTACAAGCCTGTTTTTTCTTTAACCACTGGACCACACAGTAAGAGCTGACAATTCCAAAAAAGATGGGAAATTGTCAGGTAAGGCTACCACTGAGCTTTTACCTGACCAATGTTCTGACAAGGCTTTCCAGCACACACTGCTTAACTGGTGCAGTAGGTGGGTTCACTTCAGAAAACATGTGTAGTCCCCACTGGGCAGGTCAGGCGAGGTCTAAAACCAGAACAGCCATGGTTGTTTTCATGTTGTTATAGAATTATATGTGAATTGGAAAAGCTAATTAGAATAGTTGGAATATTAACACATCTGGAGTGAGACAAGTTATTTATTGTGTACTTTTTCAAGAATACAGATATTTAAAACTGTCAATACTATATCAGCTTTTTGGGGGATTTTGGTTTTGTTTATGAAGGACACAAAAACATGTGTTTGATATGGTGGAAAAGAAATTTGATGTATGTGTGGCATGGTAATGTACAGAACCTCTAAAATTAAAATGGGAGGCTACAATCTTGTGCGTATGACTTACTATAATATCTTGTGCTGACAAGATAGTAAGTCGTGTCCACGAGATAGTAGCCTCCCTTTTTAATTTACATCATGTCCCTTTAGGGGTTCCGTAGTAATGAGATCATTAAAAAGAGACAAATACTATGTTACACAAGCATTTTCCAACCAATCAATTCATTAACTTTATAGATCTTTCTTATCATTTATGACAGCGACTCTTCTAAACTTCTGAAGGATATGTATTAGGCTGCTTAAGGGAACTTTTGAATCCTCAGCAACACACCTATTGTATCAGTTAAGCAGTGTGTGCTGGAAAGCCTTGTCAGGTAAGGGTGCAGTGGCGGCCTTATCTGACAATTTCCTGTGTTTTTTGTACGGATACAATTGGGTGCCATATAGTCTAGTATTGTCGAGAGTTGTGAGGTTTACAGATGCTGTCTGAATAGATCTCGCGCCGGAAGGTGGTCAGGGACTGAGCAGTGCTGATATCCGTGGGTAGGTCGTTCCATCACTGAGAGGCAAGGGTGGGAGCGGAGGGGGGATACAGCTAATCTGCCAGTGGTGGAGGAGCGGAGGGGGCGAGGGGGGGTGTAGGGAGAAAGGATAGTCTGGAGATAGGAGGGAGCAGAAAGGTCAAGACAGTGATAGGCAAGTACAAGAGTTTTGAACTGAATGCATGCAGCAATAGGGAGCCAGTGCAGAGAGCGGAGCAGCAGTGTAGTGTGGGAGAAACAAGGAAGGGAAATGACAAGACGAGCAGCAGAGTTTTGGATGATTTGGAGTGGACAGATGGCAGAGGCAGGGAGGCCGGCCAGGAGGGAGTCAAGGCGGGACAGTACCAGGGCCTGAACTAGGAGATGCAGCCGAGATAGAGGAAGGTGGAAGAGGGGGGGAGGGCTAAAGATGGAGGAGAAGGTAGAGAAGTTTACTTGGACTGTTAAGACTGAATGATAGAGTGGAAGTAGGATCGTTTGGCAGAGGTGAGTGTGGAAGAGAAGATCCAAGGCAGCAGGGACATTTTGCAGCCAGTCCACATTGGCTTGCCCTCATGTGGACTACCACAATGTAGACTACGGGCCCTTTAGTGATGAGGCCCTTCTGTGACTACCAGTGTAGACTACCGGCCCTTTGATGATAAGGCCCTTCGGTGAGCTGGCACTGAGTGCTGGCTCTAGCTTAGCATCAGTGCTTATATAGTGCCCTACAGGTTGAGAGCTGGGTGCTGCAGACAATAGGTTGCAAGATATTCTAGATCCAGTCTGCTGCGCCCTGTGCGAGTTGGTAGATTGTTACACCAACACAACTCGCTCACGTTACAACCTCAACTGGCAATCATACACGTTACAAATATATATACGAGAGATCAAACTCAAATTTTATGGGAAGTCCTTTTCAGTTTAGCTATTGTTTCGTGCTATTTTCTAAGAAAATTGCTGTAAGAAAATGTGTTTTTTCTTTGTTCGTAACTATAAAGGACTGTATAAATACAGGTATTTCACAAAAGTAGTAAACTTGCTTTTCTTAGTCTATTAGCTCATCACCCACTTACACAGATTCCAAGCTTGCTGTCACCAGGGTGACAATGTACAGAGCAAAATATCAAGAAAATGAAAACCAATGGTGGAACAAACCCCAAAAGCAAACCTCTTCCAGTTATGAAGCAATCATACCATGAATCCTGGAAAGCATCCCTTATTCCTGTAGAACAGCATACCCCACAACAGTCTATCAGTTTTCATTGGTGCACAGCATGACTACATAGCTGGGACATCAGTGGAAGACAGAAGTGAATGATGCACTGTGAGGAAATTAGTTTAATAACAGGTTTAGGAAGTTTAAGGCCACCTTGAATTAAGGCCTTAACTCTAATTAAACTGACCTTTTATTTCAGAAACACAAAATATATTGTTATACTGTCTGGATCAATTAATGTTATATTATTATTATTATTATTATTATTATTATTATTATTATTATTATTATATATCCTTTTTTAATGATGTCCCCTTCTTTTTGTCTGTGTTTCTTTAATGCCAAATCTGAATATAAACAAATGTACTTTATCCCACACAACACATCAATATTTTTCTTAGATGTTTTGAGTAATGTACAGTAATGTGCAATTCACGTATTCTGACCCCTACAGCAAGGTCACAAGATTTGTGTGGTCGCCGATTTGTGCCAAACACTGCCCCGTTACACACAGATTACATGCTACTGCTTTTGTGGACAGTAATTGGCCCATCTTATTAAAAAGTTAAAAAGAGAAATCCCCACCCTCTCTAACACACAAAGAGTTCAATAAATATTCCCACACCTCACTTGCTCTTTTTCCTTTCCATTGAGGTTTTGTATATATAGCAACCTTTATGCTGTCTGCCAATTGATCTTTTTTATACACATTATATGACTGAAACACAATTTTATGGATAGTAGATCACTTGATAAATTCATAATTAAGAAAAGAAAAAATAAAAAATGCTTGCATCTTTTTAATGGTTTTGCCTTATTGAGCTTGCTGTTTTGTGTTTTTTCCTCTGCTATTGCATCTTAAAAAAAAAGAAAAAAAAAGAAAAGAAAATCCTCCACTGGGCCCCGGCTCTGCCGTGCCCCGCTGTTGAGTTGACTCCACTGGATTGTCTCGGCCCGCCCTCTCGGTGCGCTTAAAAATTCAGTACATCCGCATTGCTGTGGTGACTGTTCTATTTACACTCACAGCTTTGCTGTTGTGTGCGTGTATGTGCTTCAGCGCCCCAGCATGTCAATAATACCTGCACTCGGTCCCCCGATTCTTCGGTGCACCAGTACTGTATTCTACCTCACTCAGTGTCCTTGGTGCTTCTGCACCCTTGGTGCCTGAGTGCTTCAATATACAGGTTTACACCCTCGGGTGTTTAAACAACACCCATGGCACCATAGAGACATCAAGCATGGCTAAATTCCACGCTTGCACATCCTGCACAATGTCCCCTGCTATCACGGCTGAGCCATGCGTGGCGTTTGGAGCCCCTCCCTCCCCCTACTCAATCTGTCCCTGAGCCCTTTGCAGAGTATTCCCTGTACTCAGGCTCAGATCCCTCGGTCTCACACTCGCTCTTAGTCTCCTACACGGAGTGCTGAGCGGGCCAAGCAACTTGAGACAAGCACAAGATATTACGGATTTGGCCATATTTTGGCCAGGTAGCAGGCTCAAGCCCTTGCTCTGGCCCTGGCTCAGACAATAACGCCGGCCCTGGTGCTGACCCCGCCTGTATCGGTGGTCACACCGGATGTTACAGAACTTTGCTTTTCAAGGAAGCGTCTTCGAGTTTTCTGTGCTGCCATTGGCCTCTCCTTAGCCCCCTGCACGTTTTCAAAGAGCTTAGATGCCATCTTAGCCCCTTGCGGCTGCAGGGGATCAGGGTGTGCTGAATTACCTGGGTGACTGGTTGAGCATATGCTGGGAAGCCCTGCGCTGGTGGAGGCAAGCCTCTCACATGCACAAAAGTGTAAGGATGGGGGTAATCGACTGCCGTCAGATGGTTGATGACGGACGCATCCGTTGGACATCCCTGCACATAAATGCACTGGAGTTGCAAGCGGTTCAACGCTCTTGTACGCATTTCCGCCAATACCGTTGCTCCCGGCTTTCCTGGAGAAAGTACGGAGAGAAGAGGTGATAATTCTCCTGGTGGCCCACAGATGGCCCTAGGAGAACCTGTTTTTCAAACCTTTGCCAGCTGCTACAAGGCCAGCCCTGGGAGATTCCGCTGCACCTGGATCTCCTTAGTCATGCGAGTGACACCCTCTGGCACTCAGAATTGGACAGACTCCAACTGTGGGTCTGGCCCCTGAGCGGGACCGTCTGTCCACTTTAGGGCTCTCAGACGCAGTCATCAGTACACTGCAGAATGCTAAGGCCTCCTCCACAAGGTCGTTGTATGCCTATAAGTGGAAGTATTTTCAAAATTGGTGTATGACCAGAGGTCATGACCCCATTTATTGCCCTATAGCAATTATTTTACAGTTTCTTTAAGATTTGCTAGAGGCGGACAGGTCCCCCTCTACGCCGAAAGTGTACCTAGCAGCCATATCAGCATGCCACGTCCCCACTGACTCAGTCCCTGGGTGCTCATCTTTTGGCGACCCGTTTTCTAAAGGGTGCTCGGCAGGTACATCCTAGAATGGAGTCTAGACTTGGTATTGGAGGCTCTCACTAAAGCCCCGTTTAAGCCTATACATTCCATAGAGTTGAAATATCTTTCTATGAAGACAGCCTTTTTGTTAGCCATCACCTCTGCAAAGCGGGTTAGTAAGCTGCAGGCTCTGTCATTAGGCACAAGGGTCCCTGAGGTTGCACACTCACACCACAAGCCTTAGTTTGCGATAGCAAGACGTCCCTCGTCAGCTGTCTCTGCTCACACTCCCTCGCGATGGCTTTGATATACTTTTTCCAAAAGTATGGTTGTTGGTCGTCTTCGAATTGAAAGGGAACGTTAGGTTATGGATATAACCCTGGTTCCCTGAAAGAGAAGACGACCAACAAATCTTGTGAGGTCGCATCACTCGCGTTCGCTGGTTCAATGCAACAGACAACGTTTTCTCCGTGGAGTGACTACTTATTCCCTCGGTGGGCGGGACCAAGGACGTCACTTGATGGAGGGCCCTATCGGCAGCTTTGATATCAGCAGCTTTGATATAAAATGCTCAGTGAATACCTGACCTGTGGCAGGCATATCCCAAAAGTATGGTTGTTGCTCATCTTCTCTTTCAGGGAACCAGGGTTACATCCGTAACCTAACAATATGCATTATAAAATAACATTTTATAAAATAACATTTTCTAATAATTTTACATTACAACATTATTCTGAATCCTTTCAGAAAAAAATATATTAATAGATTGGTATCTAAGCCTATTGAATTAAATGGAAAGCAGGGACACATCTCCATTCTAGCAGACACTCCCTCAAATAAACTGGGAATGGTATAACTTACTCAAATTTTGGAAAGCCAGTAGGGGGTCAATTATACAGTGACTAAGATGACAGACATTGTGGTTCCATCTTCACAATTCTTATCAAAGCACGTCATCACATGTCAAATCGAAAGCTACAGCAACTGTAAAACTGAACACTACTGGATAATCAGCTTTACACTTTGATCTTATTTAAATATCTGCAATCACACACAGTAGTAAAACACCCAATACCCCAAGAGTTACAAGATATTACAAAAAAATATATATACTTTCACGCTAAGTGAAATTACTTAAAAAGATGGTGTGGTAGATATCTAAGTTACCTTTTACAATGTAAATTCTACCAATTTGGCCTTCATCCTATTGTGTGTGGCGTAGTTTGCTGTTGAGCTTAAGACCAAGGGAAGGCCTCACGTTTACCTTTTGGCCCATTATCACCTTGGAGGTGTCAGCTATTATGCCTACCAGTAGGTGTTTATCAGTGAATCCAGACATCTCACCACTGACAACTGGTGTTTCTTGCAGTCGGCCTGGTGCCACCCTCCACCCTAAGTGAATGACAAGACAAGCTGGGGCAGACCTGGTGTACAGAGCAAGAGGAATAGGGTGACCAGACGTCCTGGTTTTCCATCAAAGGTCCCGGTGTCCCAACGTTTTTCTCAAAATCTTGAAAACATCCCGCTTCCTATACAAGTTCATGACACCTGCAGCTAAAACTAAATAAAATAAAAAAAGTATTAGAGTAATAAAGAACATTATGTTTATAAATTGATTAACATATTCCTCAGTCGTCAATGTGTTTTCATTAAGTTTATATTCAATATGAATCTACAATTATGTATAATACAGTGATTTCGTAGCTGTTCAGATCTGGTGCGATTTAGCCTAGACAGAGCCGCGAGAGGTTGCAAGCATCCGAATCCACTACTTAGGTTAAACCACATCAACAATGTCAATAAATAGAGCCATCTGACGCAGTGAGTAAAAAAGAAAAGAAAGAAAGAAAGATGCCAAAACCCAAATGTATATTTAACGGCGATCTACAGAATGGATTATTATTATTATTATTATTATTATTATTATTATTATTATTATTATTATTATTATTATTATTATATTTAATAATAAACTAAATATAACAGTAGCAATACATATAACACAATATGGCAAGTTAAACTAATTAGCGAAGAAATTATACACCCGGGAGTTAAAATTAGCTGCTTAACAAAAACTATGTGTCACAGTTTTAAGCTTTGAAGATCTGGTCACCCTAAAGAGGAAGCAAAGAGTCAATTAAGAGATTGAATGCCATTTCTGAAATGTTTACTGCCAGCTCGATTACTGTTATTAATTTAACTGATAAATAGTAAAGTGGAGTAATTAGTAGCATATGTTATGGTGCATAACAGGACATCTTCCAAGGGCCAAACTGCTCAAGGGTATCCCATTAAAGTGTACACAGCTATATTTCTATTAAATAGTGAAATGGAAAACAGTAAGCAGTTGAGGGTGAATACAGAAACTTCGCCGAGTATTTATTATTATTTATTATTATAGAAGGCCTATTCTTGCTGTTAAGTGCTGGAAACCTTGTGGGTCTGATACAGTAATTATGGGCACTGTTTTAGCTCCCCAGCGTCATCTTCCAGTGTACTGTCTGTAGTCCTAAGCGTAGCTGTGACTTTTGCTGAAATAACACAACTTTTTTTTTCCTACGGATGAAATGTATTTTCAAACAAAAACATTTCTCCTTGTCAGTAAACTTCTTAATTCATAAGGAGCACCACTTCATCTGAAAACCTCCAGCTTCTGTTTAAACAGTGCCTGTTACGAATGAAAAGCTGGTATGTGCTTCACAATGTGTGTGAGGATCTGGAATTGCACACGCATGACAAATCACTGAAAGAAGGGTTTAAGAGTTGGACACAGTGCCTCAGAAGTGATGACATACACTAGGCCTTTCTCTTATCTATAGCCATCAGATGATTCCTGTAAACACAGGCCCATGCCACTGTTCAGCTGGATGTCAGGAAACAAGTACAGTTTACAGCATTTCTTAATAACAAAATGCTGTATCTGGAAGCAATGAGGAATTTACACAGTGTTTTTATTAGCATTCCGTGACATGTGGGTCAGTATTAAAGCTAATCCAATGCACTGCTTAAACAGAACCTTTTTTTAAACAGGAGCTATGGTATTGCCTATAATGTGTACAATGTAAACGGATCCCTGCTATGAATTTATTTTTATACAGATAATATATCAACACTAAAACATTTCTGAGTAGGGCATGAGACCACAATGTTTGAGAACCTCAAGTTAAAAGTTATCAGGCTGGATTTACTTAGCTTTTGCAACAATGCAACATTCTTTTAAAAGAAAAATACATGTTACAGCACTAGAAAGAAGTATAAGAGTACCCTTTACCTCATAATAATGTGTTGTTGTGTTTTAAGTTTCTTATTCTTTTAGGGGTACGCTTGTTTCTTGTATTCTTAAAACAATGTATTTTTTTATGTTTCAAAAGCTATGTAGTTTCCTTCCAGAAAAAAAAATAGAATTCATTTCATGCTGTTGCAAAAGCAAAATAAACAAGTCCCATATTACTTGACATTAATAGAATTTGACACAGAAATGTTGGATATGGTGTATTAGGTGGTTCAGTCTAAATAGACCCTGCTATACAAAGTTCAACTTTATTAACATCACAGTACACAGTATTAACATTTTTAAACCATTTTTTATTTGTGATGGTCTGTGCTTTTAATAAAGATTATTTTTCTGCTTAGGGGCTATACATTCTGCTCAAAAGAGTTATCATCCCAGGCTGTTGAATCCTGTATGAGTGTATAGTATATTCAGGGCTCGGTACCATAAAACAAGGGGAAGCAAAGACCTTTTGATTTGGCAAGTTAATTGTATATGGAAATTAGAAGAATTTCATTTGTCTGACATAAGGTTTTTAAAAATAAAGTCCTGGCAAACCTCTACAATATCCCTAAATAATTTGTTCAGTTGCAAAGAGAGCTTTGAAACTCAGCCCAATGTGTCTCTTCTGCATTGAGTCAAGAACAGTAACATGTTTAAGATCTCAGCACTATAGAAGGGAAATGGAAGCGGGTGAAGCTCTATTCTCATCTGCAGACCCCAAAGACCTGAATATCACCTGATTACTGGGAAAACACAGTGATTCTCCAGCCGTGGATAGGAGCTTATTGTAAGACACTTCACAACCGTGTGCATATTAGGTCACAGGTACAACCTTTACTATTTTTTAAATTTTTTTAAATAGGTTTACTTTCAGCAGCTCTGACTACTTCTTGTATATTAAAGACTGTTTTCCTCCACATTTCAAGAAAGGGGTCTGTTAAAGGGGTGTAGGAATACCCGCTAACAGGGAGAGGCACACAGGAGGTTCCAGTTGCAAATACCACACAGGCGCCCAGGTTTATTTACAATATTTACAGTTGTTTTCACAACTCAGGTTGCAGTAGTGGTAAGCTGCACTGTGGTACCAGCATGGTGTCTCTAGTGCAGGGTTATACCAACAACAGTACAGCACACTGGTGCACCAACACTGGCAATGTGTACACAAAAATACATACAAAATGGGGGAAAAAATGCAAAATAAAACACAGCGGGGAAAAAACAGCTACAAAAAAAAGTTACTTAAATCAGCCAAGCGTTGCTCCCACTAAAAAAAAAGGTCCCATTGCTTGAACCTAGACTGACACACCCTTGTTATACTTTTGTGGGATATAAAGAATCCACTAAACTTAGGTTTCGTAGAATCCAGACCCCGTTTCCACACATAGTGGTAGAAATAGTTCTTTGAAAGAGCGACCCTGGTTATACACACAGTGGCCATGTCTATGGTAGTACTCCCAAATTGTCGTTATCACAGAGACTGTCATACTCTGGCTCATTAGCATTGAGGGTGTGTCAGCAGCTCCCTTTAATTGTGAGACGTTCTCCTGAAATCCCCCACCGGCTGGTCAGGGATCCGCAGTCATCCGATCCCTGGCTGCCATTCCCTGTCAGCACACTCAGCCGGTTAACAAGTCTCTGCCGAGAGTCCGGCTTCTTTTAACTTTATTAAACTGTTTACCAAAAAGAAACTAAATACCAATCAAGCTATATACAGCTATGGCCAAAGGTTTTGCATTATCTAGAATTTTAGGATTGAGACATAATTGGAAAATATATATATTTTCTTTTCTTCTTTTTTCTTATTGATCATTTTGGTACACAGCAGTTTTCCTTTTTCATCATCCTATAATTCTATAGGATGATGCAAAACTTTTGGCTGTATACACACTTCAGCCCTGCCACATGGGACCCTCTTAGAAGAGTGTGGTTTGAGTTTACATATAAAACCATATGGCTTTTTAGGGCTCTGGTATCTTATTTAGATTAGGTACTGTGCTTTAAGGAGTCATTCTTATTCACAAAACAGGCAGGGATATAATATGATGGGTTCAATGTATAACCAAAGGGTTCTCAATTTATCATCTTTTTGTTAAATTACAGGGACAATACCAGTTCTACAACTATGGTCCTGAATTAGTGTGCCCCCTCTCCTGGTCCACTATCAGGAGAGGGGGCGCACTTTATTATTATTGATTTTGTCACGCAGTTGTCTATTTCAGCTTTTTAGAGGTCCGGGTAGCAGTAGGTTTACTTACAAACAAAACCCATTTCATAATTTCATCATGTACATTATCATAGATAGAGTTGAACAAACAAACAAAATGTAATGACAAAAGAGTACCAATACATATGAAAACATTTAAAATGATTGGTCAGGTGCAGTTTTGTGCTTTATTCCAGACTTGATGTGGAAGATAGCGGTACAGCATTTAGAAGAGGCAGATTAGAGAACCGAAATTTTAGAATATACACTGTGCACCTTTTACAAGCTTTTCGGTGAGCTATATGCTGCTTATGTGTTATGTATGAGGTAACTGATAGCCAACTTTACATAGTTTGGAAAATCAATGTCATTTCGCACTATACTGTGTGTATATAGGTACACTAGAGTGTTATAGGTGCATGGTGTTAGGGTTATACAAAGAATATGTATTATATTTAGAGATGTTCAGTATCTCTAAATTAAGACTTAATAAATAAGACTTAACAACTTTTGTATTTATACCTCTCATTAGCTAGCATTAAACAACATGTCGGGTGCCACATCATAGTTTTAAAAAGGTTTAAGCCAAAGACCACTGCAAAGAAATCACATGCAGAATTTGTAAATACTTTTTATAAAAACATAAAAATATAACCAACCAATGCAAAAAAAAGTGCACACTCTTAATCCTTAATAAAAAATTAAAATAATCCAGAATGTCATTTGTTTTAGCTGTGTTTCAATCCCTAAATAAGTTTCTTCAATCACTTTAACAATGGTTGTTGATTGTATTATACACAAAGGATATGAATAGCTCAAACTTTCTCTGTTCAGAATTGCAACAAGTAACATATAAACATCTAATCCTGTATAATACAAGCAATGTGAATACATACAGGATAATGTTGGATACTTGAGTAAATTTGAAAATAAATACCATATTAAAGCAAACGCACCTTACAATCTCTTTGTTGGGATTATGATTATTGCTATGTATGTATTCATTCATGTAATGTTTCACGTATTTCAGTTCTACTGTATGAAGATAATGGCTGAAATGTTTGTCTGCTTAACTTTTCTTATAATAGTACCTCAGAAATAATATCACTTAACAGAAAGATTTTTCAATCAAGCATTTACTCACTTCATGAGAATTCACCCCTGCATGGGGGAATTACATTGTGGATCTTGTATGCAGTGAGGTCAATCTGTTTCTAGTTTTCTCTTGTACTCTTTATTGGATTGTTGAACTTCTAAACTGTCTCTGAGTCTCAACCTCTGTCATCCTTGTCACATTTGGTGCTCAGAAGTGGGACAACGCTACCTGGAGGCTCAGGGCAGTATTTTTTTTTTTTTTTTTAATTTTGAGGAGTTTTTTTTTTTTTTTTTCTGGAAAAAAAAAATGGGGAAGAAGAGCAGACAGCGGCAAAGGCAGGAGATGCAGCAGCCGAAGAAATGTAAGCTACTGCAACAACAGCCACCAGTGGAGGACCCGGCCAGCCTCTTCCCCTGGTGTTCCTGGTGCGGGAAGGTGGACCACCGCTGGAGGTCCTGCCCAGAAGTGCCACCGGTGTGGCCGTTGTGAGGAGGACGGCCACAACTGGGCAGGATGCCCCTACAATCAGGCCCAGGAAGAGGTGCAGTTTTCACCCTGGGCATCAGGGGCCACCCCACTACCTCCAGTGGCACCACCTTCACCACCATCCCAGGAAATATGGGACTGGTTGATGCACCCTGAGGCGGACCTCTTCCACGACCTCCCCATAGTTATCAACACGCTGTGGCGTCGAGATGGGGGGAGGTGGGAAAAGTGGGAGGAACAGCATCACCCGGCGTCCTTCGCAGAGCTTGCCCTCATGGTCGTTAACTACCTGGCAGTAGATATGGGAGAGGCCCCAGTCATTCAAACAAAGAAGGTGGAGCTGTCTTCCCGAGAGCCAGAAGGGGGGCCGCTGCCGTCGCCCAGAGAGGGGGAGCCGCTGCCGTCGCCCAGAGAGGGGAAGCCGCTGCCGTCGCCCAGAGAGGGAAGAGCCCGAACGTCCACAGCCCGAGAGAGAGGAGCCCGAACGTCCACAGCCCGAGAGGGAGGAGCCCGAACGTCCACAGCCCGAGAGGGAGAAGCCCGAACGTCCACAGCCCGAGAGGGAGGAGCCCGAACGTCCACAGCCCGAGGGGGAGGAGCCCGAGCGGGAGGAGTCGGTGCGTCCACGGCCCGAGCGGGAGGAGTCGGTGCATCCACGGCCCGAGCGGGAGGAGTCGGTGCGTCCACAGCCCGAGAAGGGGAAGCCCACAGGCCCATGGCTGAAGGGACCCGCAGGGGAAGAATACAGGCTGTTCCCACCTCCACCGCCAGCAGAGGGGGAACAGCCGGAGCTGTCTCTCCCTCCACCGCCAGCAGAGGGGGAACAGCCGGAGCTGTCTCTCCCTCCATCGCCTGGGGTTGCCTGCCTGTCCGCATCGCCTGGGGTTGCCTGCCTGTCCGCATCGCCTGGGGTTGCCTGCCTGTCCGCATCGCCTGGGGTTGCCTGCCTGTCCGCGTCGCCAGGGGGTCCAGAGGGTCCAGCGTCGCCAGAGGGGCCAGGGGGTCCGGCATCGCCAGGGGGTCCAGAGGGTCCAGCGCCGCCGGAAGGACCAGTGTTGCCGTCCCCGCCTCCCCCACCAGAGGGAGCCGGGCCGCCGTCCCCACCTCCCCCACCAGAGGGAGCCGGGCCGCCGTTCCCGCCTCCGCCACCAGAGGAAGCCGGGCCGCCGTTCCCACCGTCGCCTCCCGAGGGTCCGCTGCTGCTGCCGACGCATCCCGAGGGTTCGCTGCTGCTGCCGTCGCCTCCCGAGGGTCCGCTGCTGCTGCCGTCGCCTCCCGAGGGTCCGCTGCTGCTGCCGTCGCCTCCCGAGGGGATCCTGCTTCGCCTGGGGTTGCCAGGGATCCTGCTTCGCCTGGGGTCGCTACACTGTGGCCGGAGCCCCACGGAGGGGAGTTGCCGGCCATGAAGAGGTGGGGGGGAGGTCAGGAGACCAGCTCCCCCAGCTGCAGTTTCGCGGCAGGATAGTGTGTGGCCGGAGCCCCGGAAGAGGGAGCTGCCGGCCACGAAGAATTGGGGGGTGCCGGACCTCCCACCATGGCCACCCCCATGGACACTGTGCTTCCCCCTCTTCCGGGACTGAGACTGAGGGGGGAGGTGGCCATTTAGGCCATGTTGTGCTTGGCACAAGGGGGGGATATGTGACGGGGGACTGCCCTGTCTTTATGAACGTGGTTGGGACTGGCAGGGAGGGGGTTAAATTCCTCCCTACCAGGAAAACTTGTGAGAATGTGGCTGGAGCCCTAATTGAATAATCAGCAATTATTGATTAATTGGGCTCCAGCCACAGGGGATAAAAGCCAGGGGAAAGGCCCTGGCTAGAGGGAGAGTTCCAGAAGGAGAGGAAGCAACTGTTTGTTTGTCTGTCTGTCTGTCTGTCTGTCTGTCTGTCTGTCTGTCTGTCTGTCTGTCTGTCTTGTTTTGTAAGTTTTTGAATCCAGTGAAGGCAACGCCCAGCCTGGAAGCCTTATTCTTGTAAGTTTTGTTTTGTGTATTTTGTGTTTAGAAACCTTTTTGTTTGGCCCTTGTGCCGATTTATTTTGTATTTTTGTTTATTAAAAAAACTTTATTTTGAACTTCTAAACTGTCTCTGAGTCTCAACCTCTGACAATCCTGTCACAGCCTAATATACATCCAACAGCCTATTTCAAAATAAAAATAAAACCTGGTGCATAACAATCAGTGATATTTATTACTACAGCAGCTTGCATGATTACAGAACTGGACTATAATCTTCAAGGTCTGTCTATGGTGCGCTTCCCCTTCACTCACCAGTCTTTTCTTAATTGTTAACACCTGCACAAATGGTTTCAAGTTTACAACAGATAGATTTGGCTGCAGGGGATTCTCCTAACTGTGACCAATGTTTGTTCTGTTAATTCCTGAAAACAATACTGCATCTGAGCTGAAATGTTTCCAACAGCATGCCAATTTTATAAATACATACAATCAACAAAAAAACAAAGATTAATGTGACCTTTTTGCAAATATTTTTAAACATTTTTTTTGTTTAAATTAAGTCTATCTGGAAAATAAGCCACATTCATCGAGCACCACAAAAATTAGTCAAGCAATAATAATTTATAAATATGAGTACATTCCTACATAGACCACATTCTTGAGAACAGCAGTTTAAAGCACAGATTTCCAAGCTTTTTGGCTAAGAGCCACACACACACACACAAAAAAAAAACACACTAAAACTATCCTTCAGCAGTTTCTTGCTCATTAAATATGTTGCATATTTTAAACACAACATCAATATGCTGCATTTTATTAACTGTACTTGCTACTGCCTAAAACTACAGAAGCCAAGTTAAATGGGATACTTCAAAGGAGTCATATTGTTCAACAAGCCATATATGGTTAAAGGTCTGTCTGTAGGACAGCCCTGGTTTAAATGATAGAGGTATAGCACCTTTTAAAGAAAGAAATGAATTACATTGCATGATACATGACATACTATACATCTTACACGTAAGAATAAAAGTCTTACAGTTTCCCGTATTTTTTGCCAAGGACCTTTTCTTAATAGCAAATTGACCTTTTACTTTAACTGTACACTTGCTTCTGTTTGCAGTTTTCCCTCAATGTGGGCTTGTAAAAAAAATACATAAAGCTAGCATGGGGTTAAAAAAGAAGCGTCTTGTAAAATACTCAGAAATGGAAAAAAGGCCAAGGCTGTACTTACGTTTACAGGGGTCTGTTAGTGACCAGGGTGTATCGCATCACTGCACACTGCATACATTTGACAGGAGCTCTGCAGATTAATGGTAGGTAAAGAAAATGGATATATACATTGTTGACTTCCTAAAATATACTAGTAAAGTGCACAGCATGCTGTTTTATAGGCTGCAGAGTATAAAATGATTACTTTTTCCAGATGTGCATTCAAAATTCTCCAGTCTGTTGCAGTTATCTTAAGATTTATAGAGGACAATTTATTAATCAGCTTTCCCCCATACCCAGAGATCTGTTTAGCAAGATGAAAGAAGGGATCTTAAAGTATTTTCAAACAAATGTGGGTAACATTATAATATCAGGTTACCCCTTTTCTGCAAATTATTTTTAATGACTCTGTTTGTTTTATAGGCTCCAAAAATCCAGGACTAGTTTAGTGGTAATGGTATATTCAGCATTTTTTTTCTTTTTTTTGATAGCAAAGGAAACAATGTATGGGATCAAGCAGCAAGTCCAAATGAACTAAGTGGGTCCTTTCATTTTTAATATTGCAAGGAGGGTATGTAGGCACTTGATGTTTGGCTTGGCAGTTTTGATGGTTTTGAAAGCTGCCAAACCAAATGCTATCATATGCCTAAAAAATAAACTGTCAGTTATTTTATAGCCAGTAAAATATCACTGGTAGCTAAGCAGGATTAGCATTGTTTTATCAAGAGCAATGTAAAAACCTAAAGAAGCCAACAACTGTCTCGAGTATGAATATCAGACTTTATTTAATCAATCAAAACAGCAAAAAAGCTGAGTTAAAACTGAGTTCTAGCTTTTTGAACAAGGCCTGCTATGTACTATACCTCTTCCTAAGGCTGGCACATTTACATTTTTTTTCTAAAAGTTCAAACTACCTGCAGTAAACTAAACAGCACCGTAAAACAATACTGGTTTATTAAATTAATATATGAAAACACACAGAAAAAAAGTTTAAATTGGGCATTAAACATTATTTCTCATTAATTCATAATACACTTTTTTGATTAAGGAAAAATAAATCAGATATAAAAGGAAAAGTTGTGCACACACATGTGCATCTGT
This sequence comes from Acipenser ruthenus, assembly GCF_902713425.1. Taxonomy (NCBI): domain Eukaryota; kingdom Metazoa; phylum Chordata; class Actinopteri; order Acipenseriformes; family Acipenseridae; genus Acipenser; species Acipenser ruthenus. The sequence continues at coordinate 67,957,791 of NC_081194.1, read as the reverse complement.
GTCATGCACCTGGGTCGTACCCGGTTTGATGCGGGTCGGCAGCGACCCACCTCAGGATGTGGGTCGAACGAGACAAAATGCATGATGGCCATTCGTAAGCCGACGAAATAACAAACAGCCACGCCTGCGTGAAGGTTTTACTTCCGCAAGGAACATTTCTGTTGATTATGTTTAGCCATATTTTTGTTGATTGAGACACAGCATGAGCCAGACTGCAGAAGGGATGAAGAAACATTTGCTCTCATCAACATTTTGGCCGACGGTTGAATCCAGAGAAGCTTGGATGGAAGCGTCCGTACCAAGCTGCTTCCGGGGCACTGATACGCGCGTTGTGCATTTGATTCTGTCACCCAGGTCGTCCCTGCGTCTTCAAACGCAGAATGAAATCGCAAGCCGACCCACATGATACCAGGTTGCAACCCGGGTAGAGCATGCCAGTGTGAAAGGGGCTTTAGAATAAAAATATATATTAGTGATTGTATCGGTGGTTGGTTATTGTATATTGTAATTTTAAACAACTCTTAATTGAACTTCGCCAAGCCTTTTCCAAATAGAGATCTAAAAAAGAAAAAAAAAATGTTAACACTGCATCGTGATATAAAGTAAGACTGGCACAGTAAACTAAACAGAGGAATTTACACTGTTAAAGGTGGCAGCCTTACCTTTTTCTTTCCATTTTTATTTTTTTTACCCCATTCAGAGATGTTCCCTTCACTAGTACTCAACATGCTGACCAAGGTTACAGATATGTGTAGGGTTTAATAAACAGAATACCTCTGTTTTGCACAAGTTGCTTTTTACAGTGACCACACATAATGTAGCCCCTGCCAGGAAAATCTGGCTTGTATAAAGTCTCCTAAATTAATCCGCCCTGATAACATTTTCTGTTTTTTTCTATTATTATTATTATTATTATTATTATTATTATTATTATTTATACACATTGTGTTAAAACAAGTGACACCTCCAACTATTTGTTTCAAATATTGTGCAGAATATTTTTTTCTTCTTGTTTTGTTTTATTATATTGCCTGACTAAATAAAACATGAATCCCCATAGCCTATAGGTTTCAGACTTTTTATTGATTGATTTATTTTATTTTATTGTTATTGTTTTTAAATTAGTGAAGGGATTTTTTATTCTAAACGTTTTTGTAGAATTATTATAATTCTATAATTATACCTATATATATATATATATATATATATATATATATATATATATATATATATATATATATTTTTTTTTTTTTTTATGGTATGATTATGTCCAAAATTGGTTGCATTCAACCACAGAACGTCAGCATTTGGTTCCCATGTTTTAAGGGTTTAATTGGGGTGGAGTTTACTTTGCTGGTGTTACAAAAGAGTGCAATTACCACTTAGACTGCGAATGACATGTCACTTATGCGTATGTCAGCATTTAAAGCTTCCATAACAAGATGGAACATTGAAGATTATTATTGTATGTTGAAAAAGTGTTTTCTCATATTTAATGCTGTTACTACAGAAGCATTCAATGGGATACTTCAAAACATCCGTAAGTCTCATAAACACACATTTTGTTTGAACAATAATTACCAGAGCTTGAAAAGTAACACATTGCTCCACAGTGGATATTATAATTAAGTAATTATATTATTAAGTATGGTTCATTGCTTTGGGATACATAGCTTCCCCAATTCGAGTACAAGAGTATGTAATGCAGCAGTTGGCTTATTGGATGCAAGGGGTTATTGTATTGTATATATTTAAATACATAATAAATAGCTATATGAAGGTAAAACATTCTAAGCCTAAATCTAAATCTAAGGCCAGTGCAATAATCTGTTGCCTCTATAGGAAATTGACTGTCAACTTGAAGACATTTTTTCAGATCTCAACAATTATGTCTGTACCACATTGTACTTAGGGAGTAGAAATATTTGATCTGTTTTTTTCTTTTTTGGCATGTATGATTAATATGACATAGAGGCTGCAGAATTGTTCCCAAAGTAGGCTGATGTTAATACTTGCAACAGTTGCTTCTCCTAATTTAAGACCAGTGTCTAAACAGTTTCATTTAATGTGAAGGCATCCAACTCTATGCAGCATTTTAAGTCATGCAGTTGTAGTGGCTAAAACGGTAAATATCAGGTACATGAACTCATGTCAGCTCTAAAGAAACATCCTTAATACTTGACTCCTTTAGGATGATTTGTCAGAAACACATTACCTGCAGTAGCAAAAAACAAACAAACAAAAAACACTCTTGTCTGTTTATATATAGTACTTTAAATTGATTACAGTCTGACTTAAGGATTACTACTGTTGCATAATGAGTGCATTCATTATTGAGCTATATACAACTGTATGTATTTTAGTTAGCATCCCTATCTGCTTATTATTATTCTCACGTAAGAGGCCCAACTTAAAATGACACGCTGACCTCATTTTAATTGCTTTTTCTTTACTGAGAATATTTCACACAACTAGGTATAAGCCCAACTGATAACGATATTTCACCATCAAGGAATTCCCAGCTATAGTAGTGTCTGGTGGTTCTGCAAGCAGACTGTGGAGACAGCCCTTTGGTGTTACCCAGCTGTACATAACTGTATTTCAAAGAAAGAAAATCTTTGTTCCAGTGTTTTAATGGGGAAAGATAAGAAATGAGTTTAGTCTTGACTGGACATGGACAGTGATTTTATCACATGCACACATACAGTACACAGATGTTTTTAAAAACCACAATGTGTTTATTTCTGTTTGTGTTGTTTTCCAATGATACTGTTCTGTGTCAGGTGAAGAATGTCTAACACAGCAATCTGTGGATTCATTTAGACAGTTTGGGTTTTGAAAAATTATTGACTGTAACTTTTTTAACTGGGTTGTATAATGCTAACTTTAGTCAGGTAGACAGGTCAGAATAAATCAAATCAAAAGCTAAATTATTAAACATTGAAACATTTGTATTTTATTTAAGTTAATCTTCAGATTAAAGTCTCTTTTACAAGGTGGCAAACACAATCACAATTATTACAAAACAATCCCAAAAGGATAAAAAATAATTTCAACAAAATGTAATATATATATATATATATATATATATATATATATATATATATATATATATATAGTGATATTATTTGAGTGCCGGATGCAAAGAACAGCTCAACGATATCTTACATCATGATTTTGCAGTGTGCACTTGACACTTTGAATAAGTTCATTACGAGCAAGGCTAACCTAACCTAAGTTACGAGTAACCTAAGTTACAATAAACCTAAGTGCTTCAATGGTTCATTGGGGCTTCAAGTGCTTCACTGATTCATTGGGGTTTCAGGTGATTCATTGGTTTATTGGGGCTTCAAGTGATTCAGTGGTTTATTGGGGGTAAACACAATTCAGATGCTTTAGTGCCTCACTGAAGCTGCAGCTAATTAAAATGAACACTGTTTTAATGCTTCATATGAAGCAAACTTTAGTAACTTGGTAACTTTGGTAACTTTGGTAACTTATTCATGTTTTAGGTGATTCACATGGGCATTGTTTAGATTATTGTTTCATGGGGGCTCCCGATTGGCGCATCCGGCAAAGGCGCTCCGTGTGGGGGGGGGGACGGGGGGGGGGGGGGACTTAGGTCGGCCAGGGTGTCCTCCACTCACCATGCACCAGCGACCCCTGTAGTGTAAGCTGCCCAGAGCTGTGTTGTCTTCCGAAGCTGTAGCTCTGGGCTGGTGGCTTGGTGGGCCTGCAGAGTGAAAAGAAGTGGTCGGCTGATGGCACATGCTTCAGAGGACAGCATGTGTTCGTCTTCACCACTCCCGAGTCAGCGCGGGGGTGGTAGCGGTGAGCTGAGCCTAAAAATAATTGGATATTCTAAATTGGGAGAAAATACAAAAAATACTTGGCAACTACTAAATTAAAAAAAAAAGGTTAGTGTTTCATATGAAAAAAAACAAATCAATGAAAGTATCACAAGGTCAGCATCATTGAACTCTAGTCACATACCTTGTGTAGTGCAGCACAGAAGCAATCCCGCTAAACTCCATTCTTTCAGGAGAGTTAGATTTACACCTTGCTTGTAATATTAATTAATGGAAAGGAATTTCAAAATACCAAACCCTATTAAAATGATGATTATTTGAGGTACTTGACAATTACTATTCTGGCTATATTAATTGTTAAACTATTAAAAATAACTTCCATTGAAAAGTTAGATACAATACAATCTCAAGTGTTTCAGTATTATATACTAAGAACTGTTAAAAATGACAAATTTAGATTACTTAGAATAGACATATTTATGATATCGTCTGTTGAACCCTTTGAATTACAAATAATGAAGAACCTGAATGCAATTATGTGATGCAGTTTATGTAGTTTTACAATGGGGGTAAATGTATATACAATTATCTAAAGTAATTACAAAACAATAATGTTTCAATTGGTCTTGGCTGCATATATTCATCAAATAAATGTTGGTTTAATATTTTTCAGTATTGCATTAAAAAGAAAGGTTTATATTTTTAAAGACTTATACAAGGCAATAGGAAGGTATGATTATTATTGTAATAATGTATGTGTATGTGTGTGTGTGTATATATATATATACAGACGTGCTCAAATTTGTTGGTACCCCTCCACAAAAAACGAAGAATGCACAATTTTCTCCGAAATAACTTGAAACTGACAAAAGTAATTGGCATCCACCATTGATTATTCCATATTTAATAGAAATCAGACTTTGCTTTTGATTTTTTATTCAACATAATATTGTAAATAAGAAAACAAATGAAAATGGCATGGACAAAAATGATGGGACCGCTAACCTAATATTTTGTTGCACACCCTTTAGAGGCAATCACTGCAATCAAACGTTTTCTGTCGCTCTCAATGAGACTTCTGCACCTGTTAACAGGTAGGTTGGCCCACTCTTCCTGAGCAAACTGCTCCAGCTGTCTCAGGTTTGATGGGTGCCTTCTCCAGACTGCAAGTTTCAGCTCTTTCCATAGATGTTCGATAGGATTCAGATCAGGACTCATAGAAGGCCACTTCAGAATAGTCCAATGTTTTGTTCTTATCCATTCTTGGGTGCTTTTAGCTGTGTGTTTTGGGTCATTATCCTGTTGGAGGACCCATGACCTGCGACTGAGACAGAGCTTTCTGACACTGGGCAGTATGTTTCGCTCCAGAATGCCTTGATAGTCTTGAGATTTCATTGTGCCCTGCACAGATTCAAGGCACCCTGTGCCAGGCGCAGCAAAGCAGCCCCAAAATATAACCGAGCCTCCTCCATGTTTCACTGTAGGTATGGTGTTCTTTTCTTTGAAAGCTTCATTTTTTCATCTGTGAACATAGAGCTGATGTGACTTGCCAAAAAGCTCCAGTTTTGACTCATCTGTCCAAAGGACATTCTTCCAGAAGGATTGTGGCTTGTCAATATGCATTTTAGCAAATTCCAGTATTGCTTTTTTATGTTTTTCTTTCAAAAGTGGAGTCCTCCTGGGTCTTCTTCCATGGAGCCCACTTTCGCTCAAAAAGCGACTGATGGTGCGATCACAAACTGACGTACCTTCACCTTGGAGTTCAGCTTGTATCTCTTTGGCAGTTATCCTTGGTTCTTTTTCTACCATTCACACTATCCTTCTGTTCAATCTGGGATCGATTTTCCTCTTGCGGCCGCGCCCAGGGAGGTTGGCTACAGTTCCATGGACCTTAAACTTCTTAATAATATTTGCAACTGTTGTCACAGGAACATCAAGCTGCTTGGAGATGGTCTTGTAGCCTTTACCTTTACCATGCTTGTCTATTATTTTCTTTCTGATCTCCTCAGACAACTCTCTCCTTTGCTTTCTCTGGTCCATGTTCAGTGTGGTGCACACAATGATACCAAACAGCACAGTGACTACTTTTCTCCATTTAAATAGGCTGAATGACTGATTACAAGATTGGAGACATGTGTGATACTAATTAAAGAAACTAATTAGTTTGAAACATCACTATAATCCATTTTTTTCTAAGGGGTACCAACAAATGTGTCCAGGCCATTTTAGAATAATTTTGTAGAATAAGCAATAATTAATCTCTTTTCACAGCTTCTTTGCTTTATTCTATGACATACCAAAGACATGCAAGTATACATGATAAAATAGCTTTTAATTTCATCACTTTTCAGGAGGAATGAAGCATTATTTCAATGAGCTGTAAGGGTACCAACAAATTTGAGCACGTCTGTATATATATATATATATATATATATATATATATATATATACACACACACACACACAGGTATATTTTATTGTGTCACTGTTAACCCTTCATCAAATTATCTTTAGCATGTCTGCACGCAGTCAAAAACAATCCAACGTGTGGGAAGATTTTACCTTGTTTGCCATTAACAACTTGTTTGCCATTAACAACTGAAGCTGGTCAGGGACTGTGCAGTTCTGATATCTGTGACCAAGTCATTCCACCACAGAGGGACAAGGTTGGAGTATCAAAGTTAGTTTACTATGAAATTAGCAACTTGATAACTATAAAAGTATGGTGTCGGGTGCACTGACCTTGTCACTTTAAGGTTACAATTTTCTTGGTGTAAAAATAAATTATGTTCAATCGAAGGTTTTTTATTTTGAGTATTCAGCGAGGACCATGACGAGAAGAAAGCTGGATGATGCACTGGTTGATATAATTACAAGGGACTGCCAGCCTTTTTCAGTTGTTGAGAGTGAAGGCTTCAGAAGACTCATGGATCCCCAATATACACTCCCCAGCAGGAAGACTCTGAAGAACATGGTTACTTGTCAGTATGTAATCCATAAACAGAGAGTAATGGCAGAGGTGCAGAGAGCTGACCATGTTTGTCTGATGAAGGATATGTGGACGTCCATAAACACTGAAGCATATATTGCAGTGTCGTGGCACCTCATTACCAACCAGTTCTAACTCACCGTTTTTTTACTTGACATCTCCCATTTTAAAACAACGCATACATCCAATCACATAACAGAGTGACTACAGAATGTAATAGACACTTGGAACGTCCGTGAAAAGGTTACTGCCTTTATTACTGATAATGCAGCAAACATGGTAACAGCAGTTCGGCAAATGAACGTCTGTCATTTACCTTGTTTTGCACACACTTTAAACTTGATTGTGAAGAATGCCTTGCAGAATATGCCAGACCTGTAGCTTATCCAAGTGAAGGCAAGGAAAATAGTTGGACTCTTCAGATCAAGTACAAATGCCAAAGAAAAGCTAGCAGATGTCCAAGTGCAACTTAACAAACCTCAGCAAAAGCAAGTGCAGGAGGTACATACTAGATGGAACAGCACTTATGAAATGTTTCAAAGATAATGCATTGCTGCAGCTCTTGTCACTTTAAAGTCAGACATTGTTCCCCTGACCTCAGCTGAATGTGACATTGTTAAAATCAGTGCCTTACAACAGTTTCTATACAGCAACTTCAGAGCTGTCTTCAGAAAGAAGTGTTTCAGCATCCAAAATAATTCCATTGACCAGAATGCTCCAATGTGTGAAACATGCGCTTGTTACCTAACCTACAGCAGAAGTTTTGACAGCAGAGCTACAAGCAAACATACAGAGGAGGTGTCCTAATGTGGAAACAGTAAGAATGCTTTCTGTTTGTACTCTTCTTGATCCACGTTTCAAAGTCCTTGCATTTGGAAATTTGACAAATTCACAAGAAGCTGTGAGACATCCGATAGCACAGTGTGCTTTACAAATGAGTATCTACCCTGCAACTGCTAAACAAGAAGCATCAACAGAAACAATGCCAGCCACAACATTCACTTTTAACCAAAATGACAAGAACAAAACAAAAACCTATCTCCACACTGGAGAACTAACGAAACTTATTTTAAAACAGTCCTTAATCAGACGGCTAAACCGTTTACCGATACTAAAACAACACTTCTCCAAATTTTTCATTCAAAAACAAAACTCTTTTCTTCTATCAGAGCAGCAAACGCTGGGTCTGTGTCGAAGCCTTGACAAAAAGGGCCCACCATTTGTCTCTATCATGTTTTTATACCTGCCTAAGTAGCTACAACAGGTGAATGAGATTGACCCCGGGTGAGTGGTCAATTGGCTGACTCTGGCCTTATGGGAAATGTAGTTTAGGGTTTTAGGGAAGCCTGAACTACACTTCCTTTTACAGAGAACTTAAAACAGACAGCCCTCCCGCACAGGCCTAGGCCTGACATAAACTCCAGTACTACTCTGCCATACATTTTGTTACACACTATAGAAGACTGCTGAGACATTTGTTGCCATTTCACCCAATTTGTGTCCGAATCAGTAAAAAACTGTTGAACTTAAAAAAATAGCTAGCCTTTAGGTAGACTATTAAAGCTAAACAAATACTTTGTAGACAGCTGTTTAATATTCTTTATCAATAAATTATTTAATCATTGTAAATGCTGTACATGGTTATTTTACAAAACAAACATTTAATACCATATACAAACATTTAATACGTCATATACTGTGTAAACAGTTGTCTGTAAATAAAGGAGCAGTACCCATTTTTATTTCTGTGAACCAGTTTTATTTTGTTTGTATGTAAATAAATTTCGGGTACCCCTTCATCTGAAACTGCACTCTCCGTGGGTTATTTCGTGGCCTTCCACACTACCATTTTAAAATGGTTGGATATTTCCCTATAGTGGTGTGTTCTTCTGTAGAATAGTTAAGCATGAAAAAGCTAATTTGCAATATCAAAGGAACGTTAATGCTTTTGCCAAAACATTAGTTTTCAACCCGTACATTTTATTTCATATTACAGTTTAAAATTATGTTTAACTTGGGTTTCCACGGGGAAACCCAAGTTAAAATCTGTACATGGTCCGTACAATTTTTCAAAACAGAAACCAGGTTATATACAAGCACACAGAGGTTGCACAGTACAAGCTGAATCACAAACCTGTTGAAATTAAAAATAAACAATCATGACCTGACTGGTGTAAGGGTGCCATAGAAGTTGCATAGCACCGGCCCTGTGCAAACCAAACAAAAGGTATTTTATTTTACTTTGACAGTGTACAGTAATCTGAAAACCTACAGGTAAATCAAAAGCAAAACATATGCTTGTGAAAATAATTTAATTACCTAGCTTCCCTCTAATCAAAACTTTTATACTGTACTGTACGCCTACAAAGGGAGGAGTTAGTATGAGCTGTTCCCTGAGCAAGATTTATACATCAACTTCTTGAAGGAGAGATCAATCTGCCCAGTTGAAAATATATGCTACTGCAAGCCAAGCAATAAGTATTACAAATTGCTTTTTTTTTTTTTTTGTAAGCATACTGTTAATATATACCTGTGTCACTTAGTTGGTGTCATTTAAATATGAAAAAAATGAATGTGAAGCATTTTTTTTTTATAGAACCTGAACTTGAACTTGCGGCCTATGCTGTCAAAGGACACGATAACAATTTCAATCCATAGTCTAACATACATAAGTTACGTTTACTTAATGATTTTTTAATAAATATGTTCTGGTAAACCTTAAATTCCAATATAATTATGTTGCTGTATTAGAAGGCCTACAGTATTCTTGATAACCAGAATGCCCTTGTCATAGTAGTAGGTTTTGACTAGGCCATGGCCATGACAGCCCCTGCTAGACTGAATTTCAGGACTTTAAAGTAAATATCACCTTTTAATTGGAAAAATCTGTACAATAGTGCAGTACGGCGAATATTTAGGGTCACCTCTAAACGCGAATCACATGTCTGTCGTGACATTTTCTTTTAACAGTCACTCAGGCTTAATTCACAACAGCCTGAATATGAAGGCCACCTGTATTCAAAGTTCACATTTTAACATTGCCAACAGGTGGTCTAGATGAACACATTTCAAATAATTTCATTTTCAATAAATAACACTGTATTTTATTGTTTCATTTGAAAGCAATATACTGTTACCAAGCTTGACATTTTCTTTTAATTAAATATGTTGTTTTCTTAAAAATAAAACGCCAGTCCCCGTCTAAGTGACCAAAATAAATCAGAATAGCTGTTTTCTCTCCATGGTTGCCATTTAGTGTATAAACAGGATTGATCATTTATTTAAGCAGTAATTGAAATAGCTCTACAATGTCAACATCCAAATCAATCTATACCATAGTCAGTTAAAAATGTTATCTGGCATAGGTAAGCTGTATCTTAAATATGTTACAATGAATGATTACATACAAAGAAATTCAGTTGCTAATATTATTTACTGTATTATTTTTTGCTTGTACATTTTAAGGACTGTTCGGAACTTTAGCAGCACAAGAGTTTAAATTCAATTGATTATAATAGCTAAAGATATTTTAAAAAATTACAAGTTACAAAAATACACCAGAGTGGTGGCCGTGCGCAGGTGTGGTGACGTGATGGACCAGGAACACAAAACCAAAACAATGAATAGTGGATGAAACTGAAGCGCAACAGCGCTCAGCCTGTTTATTAGATAACAACAAAAACAAAAAAATTAAACAAAACACCAACAAAAAGGGCACAAGGGCCAAACTAACAAACACTAAAACAAGTAGTATGCTGGTTGCAAAACCAGCATATGTAGCAATTGTTTATTTCTATTCTCCAGACTTACGTCTCTCCTCTGACACTCTCCTTCGAGTGCAGACAGCTGCAGGCTTTTATATTCTGGCCAAGGGGTTAACTAGCTATTAATTAATTAATTATCCCTCAGCCATAGTCTGCACGAGTTTAATAAGGATGCATGACTGTCAGCTAGTTATATAAATCAGTAGCTGATCAGTCACGCATCCTCACGAGGTTTTTAAAATATATATATAAAACAAAAACAAATAATATTGGCTTTCGCCATCATATAAAGATATATATCATAATATAAATAAATAATAAACAAAGGGGCGGGACACTTTGCCACAGTGGCCTATGTCACTGGTTGCTGCCTTCACCACCTATTGTAAGCATGTGAGATATTCTAATTCATGAACGCTAATGGGGCAATGCAGGGGCTGCCCCCTGCCTTTGATTGACAGTACACACTACACAATGGCATTGAAATGAGAGCATGGTGGAACTGAACACATTTTTTTTTTAATTGGTAAATGCTTAAAAGGCTCTTCTAACATCCAAAGGTCAGGTAGAATAAAAATAAAAAAATAAAATAATAAAAAAAACACGTGCATTTCCCCAAAGCCCTGTGCTGTTGTATTTCTGTTCTTTCCAAGATAACTCACTCTGCACTGAGATCATAAGATAGCAGTAATTCATGCTGATTTAATCTACTGCTTCCCTCCGCTGAGTTAAAGCACACTGTGAGGTAGTTATGTGAAGATTTGCAATTTGAACTGAGTTGAGATGAAACTTATTCCATACCAATGAGAAACCCTTTTTCAGAGCCAAAAGGTGATACATGGAGGTTGGCACTTGCAGAGAGAGAGATCCCATGTATTAACATGGGGGGAAATGTGCGTACTGTGTGATCGTGGGGGATTGATCATGAATATTATATAGAAAGTTGGAAAAATGAGTTGTGAAGAAAATAGATTTGTACACGTTGCAAACCCCTGGTCATTAATTGTAACCCCAATTTGAAAACAAAAAAAAAGCTCATGGGTACTACCTTATGACTCAGAAACAACAGATTTAGTAAAATAAAATTGCAGTAGCTTTCCTCAATGGGCAGTTTGGGTTTTATGTAAAGTGCTTAAGGCCCTCGTTTTAAACATGAGGTTTGGGGATTTTACTTGTGTAACGATAATTTTAAAGAGGTTTGTAATCCTGCTTAGTAAATATTGTATTGTTATAGATATTTAATGTGTGATTAAAATGGAATTAAGTTGCCATTTGTTATACATTTCATTCAATTATATATAAAATCTCCAATACATTTTCCTAGGTTGATTGCTTTAAAATTAGATTCAGCATTTGTTTTTGTTCTTCCAGTACCTTGAAACATTCCTGCAAGACACACTTTTTTAGATACAAAGAAAAGCAACCGTCAGATTACAGCTTGTGTTAAAAGCTTAGTTTAGCTCACCTTTCTTTAAGATCGAGTCAACTGCAAAAGGAAAATCTTAGATTAGTCATATAAAAGGCGTGTCAAAGTGACGAGTCTTTGTTTGTTCAGAGGCTTTATATTAATCAAAGCCTTTTAGAAAATATTACTTTATAGAGAAGCTGTTTTTAATGACATAAAACAAGCTGTTTTTTTTGTATACTTCCAAACACTTAATTATTTTTATGTAATGAGTAGTACTTGGCAGACCAGAACTCGCTCTTTTTCAGTTGGTTTTATATACGTTATGTCTTCTAACCATGCTTTAATAGCTTTAGATGTATTGGATTACAATTTTTAAAAAAGCACTGTAATACCTCTTTTTGGCTTCTTTCCATGAGTAAATGTGTGATCAAAAGTGCATCAATTTATCTTGAAAGCTCTTCACCAGCAATACAGGACCAATATGTGATACACTTGTGTTAAAAGTATACTGTTTACTAAGGGCATTATGTATGTGTTATAAGTGTTGGGCTAAGGTTACAAAAGTTTCTCTTGGAGAAGGATCAAGCCCCAGACCGGAGCTGCTGCCTACCTCTTCTTTGCTCCACTGCTGTTATTATGTTTAGGTTTAGATAAACTTTTCTCTGGAAGGTGATCGCTCACAGCAGTTAATTTTAAACTTGAAGGCTTAGATCTGGCTTTGTGTATGAACAGGCTTGTCATCGTACATTCCAGATTCTCTCTGAAATCTCTCTGAAATGTGTTTCCTCAGTGTTTCTCAATGCTAAGGCAGCAGACATTCATTTTGCTTTGAATTAATCCAATTACCAAACACCTGCAGACATGCAATAATACTTTCTGTGCCAAGTCCCTTTAAAAATGGTTTTATAGGATAATGTAATCTGCTGTCCTTCTATCAAGAGTCACGTTACACATCGGCAAAGTCTAAAGCTAAAATAACAACACACAACCGCTTTGAGGCATTTTATGGATGGTTTTGAGTAAATTCAAGGGACAAACAATCTCCTGCCATGAAATTCATAAAAAAAATTATCTAAACATACACAATATTTTATAAAATATAATTTCACTTTCTTTACCGTATTAGCATAAAAGGCTGAAAACAGTTGTCCTGACTCCTGAAAAGGTCTGTTGACAGTAAATCCAAAATAACTATAGAGAGGTGTTTGCTTGCGCAAACCTTATTAATATCAATCTAGAAAAAATAAGAAATATACTCAGTGCTATGAGCTTTGTAACCATTTAGTTAACCTTAACAAAACAGATCTTACCATTTTGTGAATAGGGGCCATATTTGGAATGAAATAGATGGGTTGGATTTGATTGTTTGGAGCAAGAGTTATCCAAACCCATTCTTGAGTAGTTTCATGCAGTTGTTTAAATATTAGTCGCAACTGAGATAAGGAAGAAGTCGTTAACATAAAAAAGGGCAATGGGAAAGTACAAAATGTGCCATTTTCAGTCAATCAATTAATCTTTATTTTATATAGCACCTTTCATAGTGGACCACCATCACAAAGCACTTTACAAGATGCAGTAACAATAAAATCCATAATACTTTAAATACAGAGAAATGCATAATACATGATATACAGTAAAAAATAATAAAAAAATGCTTAATACAGTACATTAAATACAGTGGAAAGTGCATAATACATCAAATAGTAGCAGCAAAACAGCAGCTAATTTTGCAGAAGATGTGCTTGGCAGAAAATAGAATTACAATATTCCTTAAGAACACTTTCTAGAATCTTTGCAGCAGGATCACTCAATACTAATACAAATGTCAACAACACTGTTTGGTTTCGGTGCTTTCTAAGTGTACAAAAGCACATTTTTAAAGATTAAAAGTATTGAAAAGAAAACACCTCTTGGTCACAAACGGCTCCTTTGTGGTAGCGGCATTTTGAAAGTTAATTCTTTGTTTATATTCGGTACCTGAGAAACTTCCTATAGTGTTACATTTAAAATCTGACATAGACTTAGTGAACTAGCGTAGCTTGGTTTAAAAAATCAGTCCTTAATCCCCTGTTGGTATTCAGCTCAGTCTTGGGGAAGGTGGTGACCTGCACTGTTAAATAATGTCTCTTTCTCTTTTTACGTGGTTCTTAACCCACACATTTAGGAAATAACACCATGTTGTGTATATATTGTTTGCTTCCAAAAATATTTATACAAAAGGTAATTCAGAACTTCATTATCAAATATCTCATATTTTGAAGTAAAAAAAAAAAATCTTAACTCCCGCCATTTTTTTCCTTTTCTGGTGTTACACAGTAAAAAAAAAAAAAAACTCTCAAAAAGAAATAGCTTTACAAAATCATGATTGTTTGGCCTGTAAACATGCAATTGGCTGTAATAAATATAATCAATGCTGTATCTCCTAAAGGTTTCAGTTACAGTAGAAAACAATGCTTGTACTTGCAAGGGCTACATTTAAAACAAATAGCATCTCTAGCTGGATTAAGGGGATATCAGCAAACCCTACTGGGAACTTTTACTGTTGGCAAGGTTCATACAGGAAAAATGACACCTGGCCAGTTGGTATTCTGAAACTACTGTAGAATGCATCTTCCCATACAGTTCAGGTAAGAATAAATTCAACATACTGATCAGATGCATCATGTTAGCAATGGATGAAGACTGAGAACCATTTGTCAACCTCTCTTTGTAAGTTTGACTTTCACTATGACTTTTTTAAATAATATTTTCACTGCTGTGCACTGTCCTTTTCATCTCATAAATAAAAACAACCCCTAATAAAGCAATACCCTCTCATGAAGTTTTCTACATTCCTGTCATGTTCTTTTCAGCAGTAGGCCAATCAGTCACCCCTTCTTGTCCTTTCTTCAAGTAAAGAGTAGCCATCTGTTAGCATACAACACCCACGCACATTACAATGACTCCCACATTTAAAGCACCTCCAAGAAATATAAACCAACAAAGGAAATTAAAAAAAGATACAAATGTAAACATTAACAACAAATTCCAAGCCTCAGAACTCAAACACAGAACAAAAATCTAAAAATATTTTTTGCAAAACACAGATAAAAGAAAGTATTTGGCACAGAGCATGGAGGTATTGTAACTGTTATGCTTGGCAAGCAAATCATAGTGCTGATAATAAGCTGTGTGTTCAGGAAGAAAAGCTGGATTTGACCAGAAGCCACCTGCAGTTTATAGCAGCACGGCCAGTGGCTGGGGCTGTGGAGAAAGTCCTGGGGGCTTCATGCACAGCTGCAGCCATGACATGTATGCAACTTTATCCAGCTCCATTTGCTCCTAAAGAGGCACTGTCGTACACTTTCTCGAAATATTAATATCTATCCGTCACCACCAGTAGAGGTGACCATAGAATCATGTATGAAATTCAAACAAATACATTTTTTTGCTGTGTTCCAAACTTAATTTATGTAGCGATCAAAATTATATAAAGAATACGCTTATTTTTTTCACTTTAAAACAGAGATTAGGTATGTCAAAGTAACAAGATATGTGCAGTATGCAAATGTAATTAATATCTTCTGCTTTTGTCACTACTATAATGACATAACAAAATAATTAATTCATAAATGCTTTACAACTAAACAACTTAAAACTGTTATGTTAAAATAACACAGGGGAATCTACAAGGCGTAGACCACCAAAGTGGAGTGGTCTACTCAATAGTGTTGAGTAGTGCAATATAATGTTTTCTGCATTATATTGATGTGATTTGACATTTGAAAAGATGACTGGGGAGAGATTTTATATAGTGTGACACACACTATTAAGAGAGGTTAATGTTAAAAGATAAAGATCTGTCATGCTACATTTGGCAAATATCTGCCATGAATTCTGATCTTTGTGGGAACTTCCTGGTCAAGTATTCTGCATACTGTACAAAATGAAGTATTTTCTAGCACTGGTGTGTTTTCTAGTATACAGTATAATACAACAGTCTTTGCACATAATGGATATAATCTAATCTTGTCTGAAAATAAGTTGAATTGTTTTAACCAAAAATGACAAAACTTAGATGTGTTTTAACATTCGACAACACCATAGTTAAAAAGCATATATATATATATATATATATATATATATATATATATATATATATATATATATATATATACACACACACATATATATATATATATATATATATATATATATATATATATATATACACACATATATATATATATATATATATATATATATATATATATATATATATATATAATTCAATACACCATACCTATGTATGTGTGTTTTTTGAATGATGATATAGAACAAGGGGGAAAAAAAAACATGGGTGTTGTATTTTTTGATAAAATCCAGCCCTTCGTTGTTTTTTGTGATACCATAAAACAAATATCAATGATTTTCTTACAATAACAACTAAATTACATTAGTGTTGACAGCCAATTTTTTTTCATTATTATTATTTTGCTGTAATTGTAACTCAAAACTTCAGGTAAAGAGCAAATTAATATTTTACCAGTAAGATTTATTTGTACAGTCACTTTTCATTAAGTGGATCCTATACAATTCCTAAGGTTGTTCTTCTTAGACTTATTTTCATGTGATTAGTTGGATATATTCCATCTTCCAGGGTTTGATTAATTTAAATATACAATGAAACTCACTCAACAGTAACGCTGGTTATACAGAACACCTGCCTAAAGAGAAAAACCACTAAAAACCATAACCATTTCCTATGCCAAACATACAGTAACATAACAATTAATAATGTCTTTACTGCTTATCATTTGTATTGTGACCTATTTTTCTTAGGTTTAAAATAGTTATATAAAATAGGATAAGATACATTTGTAGCGTGTGGAAAAGAAAGAATGTGTCATTTCAATCATTAAAACACATGTTAGAGGTAAAAATTAAAAAAGAAAAAACATGCAAGACATTAGCACTGGAAATATAAATTTACATTTCTGGTTAAGAACATAACTCTACAAAGCATATATTTGTATTCCTATTTCACTTTCCTATTCCTATGTAGTTTTAGAACAAATACAATTTGATAATGAACAATACAGGAGAATAAAGGAAAATAAATTGATAAATAGGCTGAATACCATGATGACTGAAGGTTTAAATATAAAGGAATAGTAAATTGTTACATCATTAACATATGTAGTAAATTACAACACACACACTAATCATAAGAGAGTGTAGTTACCATGGCATCAAAAGCCTATCAGTACTTCCACTGTTTATTTTCAAACACGGTCCCTTGACAAAGGTATGTTAAACATACCAAAACATTGGGAGGCAGGCTCTTTTGAGCAAATATATACATATACATTAATGTGGTGGTCCCTTACGTTAACTGGGATTTTATTTGTACTTCTATACTAGAAATGAAGTTTTTTAGGAGGTCCATCCACAGTCATTAGATCTCTAAAAAGCGCTTTGTTCCATTAGCTACCACTAATTTGCCCATTTGATCATGGTTCATGTTTAAACATGATTATAAAATTTAAGAAAAATCAGCTATTTTTTTTTTTATATTTACAAAATTTGTAACACATTGATTGCAAAATAATCCCACATTTTTTTTACTTCAAAAGCAAAAAGCCATCACAGTTCGTTTTGTGTTCACCAGTGGGGTGCTGGCACATTTCCCATCGTCTACTGAAGGCCAGTAGGGAACTGTGAAGAAATCGCTCAGCGCTTCATAACTTGATTTCCCAAATGTTCATAATTAAACATTCTCTATTTAAATAATCAGCATGAAACCCTTAGCTTTGTTTTTGCAATCGCTGTTGTGTTTGTGGAACCAACTATTGGAAACTTTGATACTGAATACCTTGTATCTGTTAACTTTGGCAACTTCTAAAGGTTCTGTGGATGCTTTGCTATGTTACCACCACCCCCTATTCAACCCCATGGTCATTAGTTCCTTCAAGACACAGGGATGTGTTTCTTTTACAGTGACCCCCTGAGTTTTTCTCATGGAAAGTCACAGGGATGACTCAGTGATTCAGCCTAAGTGAAACTCGATCTCAAAGTGTCTAAAGTACTAGAAGTTTTTTGAGAAAACATTTCTTAAGTCTTGCTCTCAGTGTGGCTTCAGCGGGGCCGATTAAGCTTGATGGAAATTCTAGAAAGCTGTCGCCAGGGTGTGCAGCAGAAATAGCAAACAATGCACAAAGAAAATAAGCAAGTGGGTCAGTAGTGTGGTCGTCCTTGGAACCTCTCACTTACAGACCCCCTGCATGTGCCTACAACTGCTGAGGTACCAGCTGAATGCAGGTTAATTAGATTTGACATTGGTTAACAGCAGTAATTACAAGGCAGCAATTAATCAAGGAACGTTTCCAAACAGAAGGTGGATAAATAAACACCCAGAGTTGTTTCACCTTTTATTTAAAGGATGCGGACGAAGTGTCATGCTGAGGTGGGGCCGCTTTGTCTTTCCCAGTCTTCCCCATGGGAACAATCAACTCCTTGGAAATCTTGACATGAAGGAGACCAAATGATATTCACGTCTAAAAGGATTTCAGATCGCTTCAGAGAAGGCTGTACCTTTGTGTACTTCTTATTATTCGTATAATATATTTTCAATTTATATATTTTTTCCTATAAACTTTTTAACAGTAAGAATTGTATCCTTTAGTACTTGACCAAACTGTTGTGAATAAGACAGCTACAGTAACATAATCAGCTGCAACCCTAGCATGGAACAGCGTAATTCATTATGTTATTAGTAAATTCCCAACTTTAATACATAGTAAGCACTTAAAATGTCAGAGATTTGAATTTCTAATCCAGAATAATCTAATTAAATTGTAACAGCCCATTTTCACTGGTTATCCAGGTTAGACCCATTTCTACCATTAACTTGGTCACTCGGTATTTAGACTGCTAAAGTCAAAACCAATTACCTTATGTTTACCCGTCCTAAGATCTAACTTCAAGGGTCCTTTTGTTTGAATCAGCATCATTCCATTTTAAACACTGCAATAGTAACAGCTCTAGGAAGTCTACAGAGGAAACTTTAACCCTTTATAGACAGGGCAAATACACATTTTGATTAAATGTAACTGTCAAATGCACTGTTAGTTATTGCGCATAGTGGCAAAAGTTATCACTTTCTGAAATGTCAATCACCGAGTGGGAACCCTTTTGCCCTTTATTATTATTATTATTATTATTATTATTATTATTATTATTATTATTATTATTATTATTATTATGTATTTATTTATTTCTTATCAGATACCCTTATCCAGGGCGACTTACAATTGTTACAAAATATCACATTACAAAGTATCACATTACAAAACATCAGATTGTAAAGTATCACATTACATAATATCACATTACAGAATATCACATTACAGATAAGAGCAGTTGTAAAGTACAATAAAATCAGTAGCAAAAGATCACACTCAAATAATAGCTAAAAATAGAGATTGCAGCAAATAATGATATGTAAGAGCGGTTTCACCTAAGAGCAGTTAACTTATATTTATTTGCTTATACTAGTAAAGTCCAGTATGAGCATGTAGAAAGTACAATGAATGGATGAGAATGATTTCAAGTAAGAAAACATGTGAATACAGATACCTATACGATCCCTTTCTATTGAATTATTAAAAACTGCTGCTGTGTAAATAAATCATTTTTAAACCATATAGTCCATATTCATACCATGCATTTAGAACACACCAGAGCATTTACCAACACAATAATACGGTTATAATATATCATTTAGGAATTAGTATTCATATGCTCTAAGTCTAAGGTATATGTCAACAAAATTGAAAAACAAAGCACAGTTGTAATGGTACAAATGCAATTAAAACAACACTGTTTACAAAAGGTTAAAATGGTTTACCTTGATGGGTCCTTGCCACTTCGTTTTCCCTACATAAAAACTGCATTAAACACAACTCGCACCAAGCACCTCCACTTCACACCTATCTGGTCTTCACTTTGAGTCACTTCACACAGTCATTTTCCCCTTCTGTTTCTATTCTTAACGTGACGGGAAACAAGGCCAGTGTCTGCATGCTGTTCTGTTTCTTTTCTTATGCCTTTATTTGTTACGCATAGCTACAACTCCCCAGCCTGGTTGCGGTTAATACAAATAAAGGCTGATGATTTTCCATTCTGGGGAATGGCAAATTCCGTTTTTCTAAAATGACCAATTTCTTTTTTTTTCTCACTTTTTATCAATTTATTGATAATTAAACATGGCATTTGAACATACATATAATGTTAATAGTTAAAATTAGTACATTTATAAATATTATTATAATTGTCTTTCTTTTTATTATTATTATTATTATTATTATTATTATTATTATTATTATTATTATTATTATTAAAGCCTAGATTTTCAGTCAGGCTCTTGTTGCTGTAATAATAGTAAGCAAAGCATCTGAAGAAACGTTCATGTTTATAAATATCACTTGGGCTCATTGCTGGCATTAAAATAAGCAGGACAATTTAATTATAGTACAACAGTTCAGAAAACACATGTCCAGCACTGTTGATATTTACAGTCTTCCACAGACACTGTAGTTCACTGTACAAATAAAGGTATTTTGAAAAGACCTCTTTAGCTTCTTGCTGGCACTATAACCTGGATAAAATATGAAAACCTTTCATTTAAAAAAAAAAGTGTGTTGACTTACTCGTACACAGGTTCACTGCTGGGTATCACCGGATTGTAATTTAAATAGCGCCCTTTTTACTGTAAACATAGAATCAATCCTTACAATTGTTTCTTTGCTAATTGTCTTTATGAAACAGACGGTGTAGTGACTATTTCCACAGTAAAGCGATCACTTTCCTTTAAGGAATATAGCTAGAAAAATAGCTTTGAGTTCGTTTCTTCATCGACAGATAATATAATTTAATTAAGAAACGGTCATGGTTTAACATTGCAAATTATAGCTATATTAAATGTAGCTAGAGTGGAAAGAAATAAACTAAACATTAATGAAATACGCAATTAATTTAGCTTACTTACTTCGGGAAAGCCCCGCCTCGAGTGCAATATGATCTTTAATGGTATCGACTCGTACATGATCAATCGAATGAAGGCCAGATTTGCAGAACAGTGTCCCAACATCTTCATATAGTTAATCAGAAAATGTTTTAGCTCTGTCTTTTTTTTTTTTTTTTTTTCGTTGGTGCAGTCGCCATGTTGAATTTCAGCGGAGACACGTGAGTGAAGTCACATCATGAATTAACTCAACTGGGCTTGGTGCGGCGCAAACAAACACACAAATTAATACATAAATAAATACAAATAATAATACAAAACATAAAAAACGCTCAAAATTTGAGTTGCGAGGATAAAACAACAGTGCAAAATTCCATTCCCATAATGCCTAATTCCGTTAAATTACTAATTACGCGAATTCAGTAGCCCAGGATATATATTATCATATTTCCACAATATGTAATCCTTTAGTTGTATGACAAATAGTTATATTACCAGAACTAAGCTTTTAAGTTGAGTTTTTTGTGTATATGACAAGAATGCGACTTTAGGGAGATTTGGAAGGAGTCTGTAATATCAATTATTAGATGTAATTTTTTAAAAAATCCAATTTTAAGAGTCAGTTATTTTAAGAATAGTATACACTTTGAAAACGTCTTGTAATCTTCCAGCGATCACACTTTCACAGCCCTTTCCCAAACTTGCTGATGCTGTGTACTCTATATCTGAGCATTGTCAAGAAAATGTATAAAATAACATTTTTTAAAAAAATTAAAAAGAAAAATCGGGTCAACAACCAAGAACACATGGCACTAACAGCAAGGTACACATACCCTATACGAACGCACAATCCAATAAGTCTTTTTTTTTTTACTGGAAGTTAAATGTGCATTTGGTTTGAGAAAAATGTAAAAAAAAAAAAAAAAAAAAAAAACTTTTTCATTCTTAATTCACATGGAACATGCTCAAGTTCGTTTCTGCAAGGACTTTAAGTAAAAATGATTACAAATCACTCCAGGGACTTTCATAGATTAGGCTATGCCCACATTCCCCACACATTTCCACGAAGCACACTGCCAGCTGGCAAAGCTCAAATGCCAGGGACCTGAGCAGGTCAATCAACTTGATACTGGTGATTCAAAGAAGAAAACCGAACAGGCAATGATTTGCAGTATTTATCAGGATCAGCTTCTTAATGCCCACTTTCCTGGAAGTGTTGAGTGCAGGAAAGAAACATTTACCTCACAAGCTTAACAGCTTTAGCTAAAACCAGTTTGAGGGAAAACACATATAATAAATGCCAAAAGTGGGAGTGTAGATTCATGTTTAAAACATAACATGAATCCACAGTTAAAGGTATT
The DNA here is from genome assembly GCF_902713425.1 of Acipenser ruthenus. NCBI lineage: Eukaryota > Metazoa > Chordata > Actinopteri > Acipenseriformes > Acipenseridae > Acipenser > Acipenser ruthenus. The sequence goes on along the minus strand of NC_081194.1, from coordinate 67,935,456 downwards.
TGAAGATGTTATTTAACAAATGTATCAATCCCCAGTGTTTTGTATACAGTGTATTTAAAATAAGAAACATGTATATAACTGTGTTACATTATAAAGCCTATAATAAAATACAGTACCCCATGGTCGATATATAGCACCAGCTAGCTAATGATGGAATTGCTTGGCTTGATTTGTAGAATTCCAATTTATCCCAACATCGTTATGAAATGGAATACTCATTATGCCTGCACTAAATGTTTTCATAGAGAGTCAATGTCAAGTTGCTTAGTGATGTCGACAGAGTGAATTTGCAGCTGACAGTAATTCTAGCATTCTTTGGTCACCTGAACCTCTTAAGTCAAACTGTAACCCCACCCTCCAAAAAAATTGTTGCTGATTTTAAACTCAAACTAAATGGAAGAATTAAGTTACAAAGATGATAATAAATAAAATAAAAAGTTACATTAAATTACTACTGAAATTGAAGATGTTAAGCACAAAATGCTTATGCAATTTTAAATAGTATGTTTTGTTTTTGTTGGATTGTGATAGCAAGACATTTGAAATATACAGTATCTGTGCAAACTCCTTCACCCAGTTGCTGGCATTCCATGTATCAGTTGGTTGAAATATAAACCAGTGATTGCAGACAAGTTTGCCATAGTTTTATATATTCAGAAAAGATTAAAAGGCAGACACTACTTACATTTACTATCTTTGCAAATAGCAACACATCAAATTTCAGATTACACAAGAAGTCAGTTGTATTTTCTTTGTCAGTCACAATTGTATTTTTTAAACTAGTCCGACAAGTCAGTTCAACAATGAAACTGAACTATAGCAATAGATAGCCTAATAAGTAAGACTTTAAAAAGCCTTTGATAAATGGAGTATTCATTCGAGTCCAACAGATTTAGGGTAAAGGGATCAGGCATGGACCAGGAACATTTTATAATTTTGTAAATGACACAGTATATATATATATATATATATATATATATATATATATATATATATATATATATATATATATATATATATATATATAATTAGTTGTATATTCAGTGTTGAAAACAAAAAGGAAATACTTAATTTTAACCACAAATGAGTGTCTCTCATGAAATATTTGTCTTTTCAAACATATGTCAAACATGAGTTTTCTACAGAAGCCAAGGTTTTACATGCTTTTGTGAGGTTCTTTGTGCACTGTTTCTAATTATAAGGTGACCTTTGCTCATTACCCCATTATAACCCATGTACTATAGCCTTCATAGACACTGTCAGTCATTAGTTAGTATTACTAGATCTAATTTTCTTTTCTTTCACTGTTGAATCCTGGTGTACAAATACCCTTATATGTTCATTAAAAAAAAAAATCCCATTAGAGAAAAGGTAACTGATTATACAATAGTTAGACCCTAAAAAATAAAGGGTGTGTTGCACAGTGTTTATGAAATTGCTTATTTCTTGGGGTGGGCCAAATTACATTTTTCATGAAATCTGAGTTTGACTAAATGTAGGCCCATTTTAGGTGTAGACAAATTGTTCCCATGACCTCTGAACCTTCTGGGTCAGTTTCCTTGATAAGCCCAACTTTAAGTTGTACTCCTTTTCACTGATCTGATCAACTCAGTTTACCATTCTTATTTAAGGAGGAGAGGGGGGGTTGGCATATATGCCACTGTAAGTGTACCTTCTTATTTTTCTAGTGAAAATATGGCAGAATGCCTAGTATAGTAATTTTACATACTATAATCTATGACAGACTAAAAATCATGTTTGTTGAAAAAAAATCACCTGTGGTGGACACAGCGTCTAAAAGTATATTTTGGAGTAGAATATATAATATTACGTGTAGAGATAAATCATGTCAGACCTTTTGGAAGGAGCATTTTCAAATTAAACATGCTACTTAAAGTGAACTATTTTAGGAATATTATTCATATACTGTATTGTTTTAACAACTGTGTAGCCTTTGACTTGTATAATTGTTAAACTTCCCCTTGGGTATGCAAATGGTAAGGGAAATTGTCATTTAAAGTTTATTCAGTGAAATCACCATTCATCAACCTCACAAGTACAGTAATGACTTATCAAAATGTTAAATTATATGTTTGGAATCACAAGATGGAAGGATCTGAGCCAACTGAAGAAGAGTTTCAAACTGAAATAATAACTCCCATCTGTTCTGTGAAATCTTTGGGAACAAGACTTTCTGTCCAAAAACCTTTTCTTTATTACATTGTGGAGGTGTTTTGTTTGTTTCTGTCATTTCAAATGGTAAACTGGGCATTCTGTCATGTCCTTCAAGTATAAACCTTCTAATCTGTTTAGTGAGAAGTTAGTGAATAAAACTTTCCATCCAAGTTGTATTCGTCAGATTGTTTTTAAACACATTCTCAGACTATAAACAGGGATCCTCCTTTTTTTTTTTTTCTTTACAGTGATTCAATTAGTAACATTTTACAAAATAATTCAACGACCTTTATGATGGCTGTGAAGTATATTATGGGGTGAATGTTACTTGTATTGTACTGCAGGACAGTTGAAGGAAAGAATTATACCAACAAATAACTGCCATATATATCATATTAGTATTATATTGTCCTTAATATCTAATACAGAATATCCCAAGGCTCATACACTATAATATACTTGCAATCATTTCTGTATAATTTCAATGGATTTCAAACTTTGCTCCATGCGTTTATATATATATATATATATATATATATATATATATATATATATATATGAACCATGTTTTATAACAACTTAGGTAGGTATTAATTTACAATTGTTTGTTTCTAGTTTACAGTGACTTAACAGACCATATCATAGAAAAGTTTGTTTTTTTTTTGCCCGAAATACAAAAAATGCATATTTGAATAGATGTTATCTGCAGTGACAAAGTGTCCTCAGGCTTGACACATGGCTAAGAGGCCTGGAGCTGCAAACATTTTAGAACTAGCTGCCATGTTTATCTAACAGTTTACAAACACAACACAGAAACACAGGCCTGACACAGCACTGTCTCGGGTTTGTTTATTCAAAAAGACCCCTGGCCCTTTTTTAAACCAAGCTGCAAATTGGTGCTACAAGGAGGGACCATGCGTATTCCTGCTGTGCAGTCAGGTGCCACAATGGGGACAGCACTCTTGACAGAGTTCTGTAAACACCGCTTCCTAAAAAGGGGCACTGTTTGTTTAGAATTATGACGCGATTGCCTGCTAGTGGTGGTAAATGGCACACTTAAAAATAAATAGCTCAGCGGGCATAACGTCCAAAAGTAACACACAAGCTGACAACTAAGTTATTCAAGCTAATTAAAAAGATCTTGCTCTGAAAACTGTCATATTCACCTTTTTAGTGCAATGCAGTGCTAAAGAAGGTAGCTGACATTTTATATACACATTATACAATTATACTGTTTTTTTTTTTTTTTAAATGATGATTAATAGTTTAAATCATAGCTAATGTGGTATTTATCCATTTTCTGTTTTATAAACATTGGTAATTGCTTCATAGTTTAATAACCTGAACTGAGAAAAAGTCACAGAACAGAAATATAGCAACATAAACCATACTTTTTCACTTGTTACATTTCCAACAGTAGAATTCTAAATTTGACATCTCTGTAAAAAGGCACGGGACAGAGATAAAGCAGCACCCAGCAGGCCAGGTCAAAGTCTGGTTTGAAACAGCTGGAGTGAGTCAGACTAGATTCCTGTCAGCTTCCAGTTCATTCTGGGTGTAAGGTTAGTCACTGCGCCGCCCAGTCTTGAGCTTAATCTCACCACCTTGAGTTATCTGAAGACCTGACTCCAGATATGTGTAGGTGAGCAACACATTTTTCTAATATATTATTTTCTTGCCAGTGCAAAGAGCACTGAACGCAATATTGTGGTTGTAATATATTGTAGTAATTGTAACCTAAAAAAAGATTGCTTCCAAAAGTCCTGGGTTCAAATGCCTTGGGTTCAAATTTAAAGACAACTTGGGAAATGAAATATACATAGACATGGCCTCTACCTAACTGGATTAAATGCAGTACTGGTGCCGGTACCTTAATAACTATCAGCAAAGAGTAGATTTTACTGTCTGTGTGACACATGGGCTATCAGGATATTTCCAATATTTTTCAATTGTCATCATTCATTAAATATTCACTGATATTCACATCTCATTTACCAGAAGGTCTTGGCAGATATCAGCACTCTACTGCACATACCCACAACTGCAGTAAACACATAATTATAATCTACCACATAAGCAGAAAAATATATGTTAGAATCTTGATTTATTTTATGCTTGAGATGGAGATAGGGGTGTGTGTGCTTAATAAAACCTGGGCATGCACAAACTTCTTCTTAACATAATTAAACGAATATGTTCCTAGAGAGGCCATTGTAGTCCACTTGTTTTTTGCCAGTGCTTAAATATGCTGCTAGTCAGCTTTCCCTTTTTCTTATAAGCCCCATATGACGAATTATTTCTGGACTCTATTAAAGACCCCACAAACATAAGCAATTTTTGTTGGAAAGTATATAACCACTTAAATACCAACTGCACCTGTCCATTCTGAATGGCAAAATGAGCCAAGGAAAATACATCTTTGTAATTTATGGGAGTTGTTGACTTTACCACTGGTGTATGACTGTGTACCCTGCTTCAATTCTCTAACTACATGATCGTCTTGGAAACAAATGCTCAACTGCGCTTTTATGGTGAACTTAAAAAGGAGTACATGCAGTAATAAGAAAAGTTCCCCGCTTACTTTTGTCTGTTTGTCAGCCCATAAGACAACTTGTAGTCTTGCTCCTGTTAATAATTCCAAAAATAATACCAACATAATAATGATACAGACCATAACACATCTGGAGATAAAGTATAACAATGACGACTGTTTGTTAAAATGATATTATGGTTTAAAAACGATTGAATATTAGTGTTCCTTCATGCTTCCATGGAAACTAGACAGTCCATTTTAATGAGGCTCCTGGTGTAAAATAACAAACAAACCAACAAAAAAAAAAAAAAACGTGGTTGATTCGAGCAGAACTGAAGCAATAAACACTTGTAAAACGGTTCCATATTTGTGGTAACAAGTCACTGTTATCTGCTCTTTTCATTTTCATATTCTAGGATAATTTTATCTATAGATAAAATATTGTGTTTAAGAATGTCAATCAGGTACTAGGTTTAGTATGTGGGAGAAGTATAATTGGAAATATCTGACAATATACTAAAATTAGTTCCCATCTGCTTATGATCTTACAGTGCTTACACAGACAGAAAAGAAGAAACTTTTTTTAGATGGAAACATCTAGATTTTCTGTGTTGAAACATAAAAATATCAAATTGAAAGCTTTAACAAACAAAACAATATCAAATTGAAAGCTTTAACAAAAAAAAAAAGATGGAAACAGTTACTGGTTATCATCTCTAGACTAAAATGTACTGGATTAGTTGAGACTACAAATATTTTAGTGCTAAAACAACTAAATATTTTGGCACCTTGTAGTTCTTGTAAAATGCATGAATGCCTTCATTATTGTGCAATTCCTTATTTTGGCCTTGGATTTTACAATGCCATATATACTTCCTTTTAGCATTACAGGGCCAAAATCCTAAGTGTGTGAGGCAGCCAAGCTAGATTTAGAGGTCCATTAAAATGTGTTGAAAGTTTTTAGAAGTTTAAAAACAAGGGATTGCTAAATGCTTTTAGAATTAAACGCCTGCCTCTAAAAAGTGTTCAGATTGATACCGTTTTTTTTTCTTCTCTGTATTAGGAATATACAGTAATTTTTTTTTTTTTTACAGATAATTTGTTTATAATAATAATAATAATAATAATAATAATAATAATAATAATTCACATCCTTATGGCTTATATAAGTTCACCTTTTTAAACCATTTTAAAATGCTGCCTTTCATATTGTATTTTTTGGTTACTTGTTTTCATTAAAATCTTGACGACCCATTTGGGGCTCTTACAATGGTATTCTCATCGAGGTTTGCCAAGAACATTCAATTAATTATTTTATTCACTATTCAACATGTTGGATGGATTAATCAATAAAACCTGTTGTGTGTATTTGAAACTAGTTACCTGTAGTATAAACTGAAAAGCTATGTGACTTTTTAACTTCATACTTGATGCAGAAGGAATTTTGCCAAGTACAGCTGCAGATTACACTTTAGAAGAATTTTAACATGCATGAAAAGTCCCATCCACCTATAGATAAAAGAAAGATCCTAAATAACAAGTTTTGTACCATTCACTTATTTTTTCCCCCTTAACCTTAGTCTCAATCCTCTCTGAAATTCCTGGTAATTATTTATAAAAAGCAAGACCTGAGCGCATGATATGTCCCCATTTTGAAACTGAGAAGTCTCTTAAAGGCCGGTTGTAATAAGAGTTAAACTTGCTCTTACTAGGCACCATAAATCCTCCTTGGAGTGGTCTGAAACAATGACACATGAGACTTCAGTTCTATAAGTGTTTAAGGTCACTTGCAAGGCTTTGTTAACATGAGAAGACATGTACTTGCACTGATGGCTTTAGTTGTGAATGATCATTACCTCATTCAGGCATGCAAGTATACATGATAAAATAGCTTTTAATTTTATCACTTTTCAGGAGGAATGAAGCATTATTTCAATGAGCTGTAAGGGTACCAACAAATTTGAGCACGTCTGTATATGCCAACAAAATATAACTGGATTGAGTAGAACTGGACCAATCCACTGCTTCAGCTCTTGTCTAAATGTGGACACTGTAATAAGTCACATATCATGGAGGACTATTTAAATGTCTCTGGGAGACCAATACGAAATGGAATCAGCACTACGCTTGAAATGTAATTGGAAAATATATCAGATATGTTTGTGTGTATGTATATATATATATATATATATATATATATATATATATACAGACGTGCTCAAATTTGTTGGTACCATTACAGCTCATTGAAATAATGCTTCATTCCTCCTGAAAAGTGATGAAATTAAAATCTATTTTATCATGTACACTTGCATGCCTTTGGTATGTCATAGAATAAAGCAAAGAAGCTGTGAAAAGAGATAAATTATTGCTTATTCTACAAAGATATTCTAAAATGGCCTGGACACATTTGTTGGTACCCCTTAGAAAAGATAATAAATAATTGGATTATAGTGATATTTCAAACTAATTAGTTTCTTTAATTAGTATCACACATGTCTCCAATCTTGTAATCAGTCATCCAGCCTATTTAAATGGAGAAAAGTAGTCACTGTGCTGTTTGGTATCATTGTGTGCACCACACTGAACATGGACCAGAGAAAGCTAAGGAGAGAGTTGTCTGAGGAGATCAGAAAGAAAATAATAGACAAGCATGGTAAAGGTAAAGGCTACAAGACCATCTCCAAGCAGCTTGATGTTCCTGTGACAACAGTTGCAAATATTATTAAGAAGTTTAAGGTCCATGGAACTGTAGCCAACCTCCCTGGGCGCGACCGCAAGAGGAAAATCGACCCCAGAGTGAACAGAAGGATAGTGCGAATGGTAGAAAAAGAACCAAGGATAACTGCCAAAGAGATACAAGCTGAATTCCAAGGTGAAGGTACGTCAGTTTCTGATCGCACCATCCGTCACTTTTTGAGCGAAAGTGGGCTCCATGGAAGAAGACCCAGGAGGACTCCACTTTTGAAAGAAAAACATAAAAAAGCAAGACTGGAATTTGCTAAAATGCATATTGACAAGCCAGAATCCTTCTGGGAGAATGTCCTTTGGACAGATGAGTCAAAACTGGAGCTTTTTGGCAATTCACATCAGCTCTATGTTCACAGGCGAAAAAATGAAGCTTTCAAAGAAAAGAACACCATACCTACAGTGAAACATGGAGGAGGCTCGGTTATGTTTTGGGGCTGCTTTGCTGTGCCTGGCACAGGGTGCCTTGAATCTGTGCAGGGTACTTTTGTTGATTACTTACAAACCCTCTGTCTGTATAAAAGCAGTGTTGGAACAGACTGTGTTACTACACCCTCTTAAGCATTATTTGGACAGTATTGTACTGCAGGAAGTAGTATATTGCTCTCATAATGGTGAGAAAAAGGCAATTAACAAAGGAAGACAGACAGACCATTATAACCCTTAAAAGTGTAGGTCTTTCCTGTAGAGAAATTGCAAAGAAAGCCAAGGTGTCATTGAGTACAGTTTCCTACACCATCAAAAGGCACTTGGAAACTGGAGGAAACTCTGACAGGAAGAGGTCTGGCAGACCCAAAGCCACAACAGAATCAGAAGACAAGTTTCTGAGAGTCAACAGCTTGCGTGATAGGCGGCTCACAGGACAACAGCTTCAAGCACAGCTTAACACTGGTCGAAGTAAGCAAGTATCACTTTCAACTGTGAAGAGAAGACTTCGAGCTGCAGGTTTGACAGGTCGAGTGGCAGTAAGAAAGCCATTGCTAAGATGGCAAAATAAGAAAAAGAGGCTTGCCTGGGCCATGAAGCACCGCCAGTGGACTACTGAAGACTGGAAGGTCGTCTTATGGACCGATGAATCAAAATTTGAAATCTTCGGTTCATCACGCAGGTTTTTGTACGCCGTCGAGTAGGCGAAAGGATGGTTCCTCAGTGTGTGACACCAACTGTCAAACATGGAGGAGGAAGCGTGATGGTCTGGGGCTCTTTTGCTGGATCCTGAGTCGGCGACTTGCACAGAGTGAGTGGCACCCTGAACCAAAACTGCTACCACAGCATTTTGCAGCACCATGCAATACCCTCTGGTATACGCCTAGTTGGTCAGGGGTTCATCCTACAGCAAGATAATGACCCAAAACATACCTCCAGGCTATGTCAGAACTACCTTAGAAGAAAAGAACAAGACGGTAGGCTTCAAATCATGGAATGGCCAGCACAGTCTCCAGACTTAAACCCCATCGAGCTGGTTAGATTAAATTTTGTTAAACAAAACAATTCCATGATTTATTTTTTTTATCTCCAATTGTTTATTTGTTCTATGCTTTAATTTCAGAGTACATTGAGACATTAAACTGCATAAATTTCAATAAAAACTGGAAAAATGGAGGTGTTCTAAAACTTTTGACCGGTAGTGTATATATATGTGATTAAGCAGTAAGGGTGTAGATCCTTTTTTTAAAATCTTGAATTCCTAAGAAACTGGGCGAAAATTATTTATTTCATATCTGTCACCACTCAAGGTGTAACATTAGCCTGCTCCCAAACAGCTGGTCACTCATTAGTTTAATGGATAGATTTTTGGATAGTCTGCAAGGGCTTTCCGCATATCATGAGGAGCTAATTTTTAATAATATTGGCTCCAGTTCATTTGGACTGGGTCTTTTTGTTTGTTTTACGTGAGTTCACTGTACTGGCCACTCCTTTGGGTAACATGGAAATAAAACAAATGTAAAAAAGGAGGTGATATAGTGGACATGTTTTCTAAATAAATGACAGCCGTAAAGGTTTGTGTTTTCACCTGTACAGCCATTAGCAATGCAGTTAAATCATCATAATGACTTAAGTGATTAGCAGTGTAACAGAATTGAAAAAATGGATATTGGACCATAGAGAGCTGTTGGAACAGCTTATTAATACCTTTCTGAAAGCTTTTTTTTTTTTTTTGATGTAAAATTCATATTTAAGTAATTTAAATAGTATTGAGCCTTGTCACTACTGGACAAGTTTTCTTTTTTTTTTCTCCAAATAACAAAATTGAAGGCAATCACAAGAGATATGTGCTATCATCAATTAAAAACTGTGAATAAGAATAGCTGTCCTCCAGTGCATAGAAAACATGACAGAATTCTAAAGTTAAAAAGCAATGACACTTTTTTTATGTTGAATAGTAGTTCCTGATGAGAGTATCAGTTTTGTGATTTATAATAAGTTAATAGGTCATGCAGGGTGTCTTTTATTATAAGAGGCAATTTTGCCTAGTTTGGACAGACAGAATTCTTTAGTTTATTTTTGTGATCCTTTCCTCAGATTGGACAAGATGACATTTCTTTTAACAATAAGAGTCACTCTACACACAATGCATTCACTTTTAGTACTCTGCATGATGTCTTCAGGATTAACGACCATGACTATGGAACACTGGTAGTAACTCAAGAAATTAACATCCATTTTTGGGGACTATTTTTAGACTGCAGTGAGATTATTAAACTCAGTTAGAGACATAGGGTAATACTTTAGCCTTTAGCCAACGACTTTATGTTACAGTCACAGTTATTTCACTCAATTCCAAACAAATAACTGATTGTGCCAATATGGGTAGCCACCTAATGAACTGTTTGTGGTGGTCCATAGATGCATCCAAAGGTTAAGGGCTTTGTAAAAAGGTACCATAACACAAACAAAAGTGGAGTTACATAAAGCTTTGACTGTTTAACAAGTCAGATTGGAATTTACTGGGTGAACTCAATAAGGTTACAGAAAGGGACTGATACTTCTTCTTCTTCTTTTTCTTCTTCTTCTTCTTCTTCTTCTTCTTCTTCTTCTTCTTCTTCTTCTTCTTAATAATAATAATAATAATAATAATAATATAAACATTAAAAATAAACTTAACAAGGACAGAAAATGTGTAAATGCCCTTATGCAGTAAAGTATGTAAAATGCTAAATGTATTGTCAGCATGGCAAAACCATACATTTGTGAAGTATTGAATCATGAAACAAAAAGGAAAAACTGTAATAAAATACTTGATTAGGTAACATGAAGCTGAGATCTGTGTGCAATCAGACAGTGCCACGGACACTTGACGAATTAGGTACAATACAGATCTTTTCTGTATGCCAAACTACACATCCACAGGAGTCTATATTTATGATCTTAACAGTGGTGTAACTTAATACTGCCATTCTTTAAATATGAATGCTGCTAATATTCTTCCAGGGTTCTGTTTATTTAACAGTAATGCTACCTACAGTTTACTAAAAATGCAGTGAAATCAATTCTTTGGGTGGCGGTATTTAGCTCTATAATTGTTTAGATCATTAAAAAGTATTACAACTGCAAGGCCCAGCAATATGTGAGTACAGCAAACCAAAACTTCTGTAGCCCAACTGACCAATATAAAAGTTTATAACTAGTTCAGGAGCAAAGACTGAACCATTATTCCATTTCTTATTATCTCATTACTTGCGTTATTGCTCAAAACTTACTTTTACTTTCAGTATGATAAGATGTTTTCATGTTCATCTTAGCAGTCTCTCTGTGTTACAACAGGATTGCCCATCACAGTGAGCAGACAAGGAGAAATACAACACTGGACTTGCCATCCTCATAAGTTAGGAGTAAGGGCTGTATTGAGCCAGATCTAGACACTCTAACATTAAGGGGCTGATGTAAGGATGGGTGTAGTGCAAACAGTTGTGGCTGCAAAATATCAAATTTCCTAGCGACCAGGCAATTATTTTGCTCTGGGGCCTACGTAATTAAGAGCAATGCAAAATACTCAACACACACACAAATAATGAGCTGCAATCATGATAATGAGGGTTGCAATGAAAGCCGCCTGTGCATCGGGTTATTTAGCGGCCGCTCTTACAGCCCAGAGGTGAGGTAAGCAGTAGGCGCATTTGTGGAGCACGAAAATCAACAAACAAAGAAATATGTCAGAAAAAGGGCAGCAAAGTCCTCTTGGTGTTTTCTGAGGAGGAGCTGAGTCCTTACAGCTGAGGTCACTCAGCATGAAATTGAGTTCAGCCAACATCAGTTATGCTACCAAAGAGGTCATATGGTCCTCTATAGTGGAGAAAGTCAATGCTGTCGGTGTTACCAGGAGGACAGTCAACCAGGTGATGAAAAGGTGAAATTCGGCTGTTAGGTCTAGGATGACCTGCGGAGTGAGACGATAACACCTTCCCATAGCATCCGGCATCCCAAACAAAGGGTTTGAATATGTGGGGTCTTCTCCGTCTTACCCTTCTCCTCCAAATGTTTTCCTGCCTGTCCTCAACAAGATCCAAGCGTCGCAGCACCAGGAAGTGCAACCACAGCAGCCATCCTGAGGCTAATGGCAGGTGTCTGAAGGTGTGTGGTTTTATCCAGCTCTTAATTACTCGCTTCTACAATGGTTTGCACCTTGTAAGAGGAGGTGCAAAGTTTTTGGAGGGTCAGCAATTGCCCAAGTGCAAGACAAAATCCTTACATCTCATTATAATGTTTACGTCCGTTTAGTATTTGTGTCATGGGTGAAACTGAAATAAATAAGAACTCAAAATCTAAAATATTAGTTTTTATTGCAGCAAAACAGTGGCATTATACTTTTGTTTATTTGACCATAGAATGATCATAAAACCTCCTCATCCAGTTTGTCTGCCAACTATTCATTTCATTCTGTTTCAAAAGATTACAACAAATTAGTGAAACCTGCAATGTATTTACTTTTGCTTCAGCCAGGCATTTTCTGTTTTACTTAATAATTACCATATAACTGTTGATATTAGCTGTTGCTAGCAAAATAAACAGACACACACAACACATTTGTGACATTTATAGTTCTGGAGATAACTGTGTACTGGTATTACATTTTTGTGTGTAAGGACATTTTTACTAATCACTTGAGCTCTTACAATTGCAATTGTTACAGACATATAACCAGGATACAGAGGGGTTGCCCTTTTTATACCAAATTGTGTGTATGTGTTTTTTTAACATTTATTTTTATTAATTTTCCAATTTTTCTCCCCAATTTGGAATGTTCAATTAATATTCAACCTGGCTGACTGCTGCAACAACCGAATATATATATATATATATATATATATATATATATATATATATATATATATATATATATATATACAGCTCTGGAAAAAATTAAGAGACCACTGCAAAATTATCAGTTTCTCTGGTTTTACTATTTATAGGTATGTGTTTGGGTAAAATGAACATTTTTGTTTTATTCTATAAACTACTGACAACATTTCTCCCAAATTCCAAATAAAAATATTGTCATTTAGAGCATTTATTTGCAGAAAATGACAACTGGTCAAAATAACAAAAAGAGATGCAGTGTTGTCAGACCTTGAATAATGCAAAGAAAATAAGTTCATATTCATTTTTAAACAACACAATACTAATGTTTTAACTTAGGAAGAGTTCAGAAATCAATATTTGGTGGAATAACCCTGATTTTCAAGCACAGCTTTCATGCGTCTTGGCATGCTCTCCACCAATCTTTCACATTGATGTTGGGTGACTTTATGCCACTCCTTCAAGCAGCTCGGCTTTGTTTGATGGCTTCTGACCATCCATCTTCCTCTTGATCACATTCCAGAGGTTTTGAATGGGGTTCAGGTCTGGAGATTGGGCTGGCCATGACAGGGTCTTGATCTGGTGGTCCTCCATCCACACCTTGATTGACCTGGCTGTGTGGCATGGAGCATTGTCCTGCTGGAAAAAACAATCCTCAGAGTTGGGGAACATTGTCAGAGCAGAAGGAAGCAAGTTTTCTTCCAGGACAACCTTGTACTTGGTTTGATTCATGCGTCCTTCACAAAGACAAATCTGCCCGATTCCAGCCTTGCTGAAGCACCCCCAGATGAGTCCAATTTTCAGCTTTGCCCAACACCTGGTCGACTAATGGTTATACGGAGACCTGGAGAGGCCTACAAGCCACAGTGTCTCGCACCCACTGTGAAATGTGGTGGAGGATCGGTGATGATCTGGGGGTGCTTCAGCAAGGCTGGAATCAGGCAGCTTTGGCATGAATCAAGCCAAGTACAATGTTGTCCTGGAAGAAAACTTGCTTCCTTCTGCTCTGACAATGTTCCCCAACTCTGAGGATTGTTTTTTCCAGCAGGACAATGCTCCATGCCACACAGCCAGGTCAATCAAGGTGTGGATGGAGGACTACCAGATCAAGACCCTGTCATGGCCAGCCCAATCTCCAGACCTGAACCCCATTCAAAACCTCTGGAATGTGATCAAGAGGAAGATGGATGGTCACAAGCCATCAAACAAAACCGAGCTGCTTGAATTTTTGCACCAGGAGTGGCATAAAGTCACCCAACATCAATGTGAAAAACTGGTGGAGAGCATGCCAAGACGCATGAAAGCTGTGCTTGAAAATCAGGGTTATTCCACCAAATATTGATTTCTGAACTCTTCCTAAGTTAAAACATTAGTATTGTGTTGTTTAAAAATGAATATGAACTTATTTTCTTTGCATTATTCGAGGTCTGACAACACTGCATCTTTTTTGTTATTTTGACCAGTTGTCATTTTCTGCAAATAAATGCTCTAAATGACAATATTTTTATTTGGAATTTGGGAGAAATGTTGACAGTAGTTTGTAGAATAAAACAAAAATGTTAATTTTACCCAAACACATACCTATAAATAGTAAAACCAGAGAAACTGATAATTTTGCAGTGGTCTCTTAATTTTTTCCAGAGCTGTATATACTGATAACATTTTACAAGAAAAAACAAAACAGTTGATATTTTTAAACCTGGCTTAACATTTAACAACATATTTTGTATTACTATTTCTTGAATGTATTTCAGATGAAAATACATCAGTAATGTATAAAGATAAACTTTGCATACCGGTGTTTTACATGATATCACTCAACCAATAAACACACTCTGATCCCTTAGCATTTATTTTATTCACAGATCCAGTTGTCTTCCACATTCATGTATTTAAAAAAGTATGTTTTTACAATTGCCATGGAAACTGACAGGGCTGTCTTTATTATATAACATACATAGGACAAGAAAAGCTACTCATCTAGAACAAATTAAAATCATCCAAACTCAGACTTTGAAGCTTTGAATCTTGTCATTATTGTTACTCCCAAGTAATGTTGTTGAAGCTGACACCCAGGGATCCTTCAAGAAGCTGCTCGACGAGATTCTGGGATCAATAAGCTACTAACAACCAAACGAGCAAGATGGGCCGAATGGCCTCCTCTCGTTTGTAAACTTTCTTATGTTCTTGTGTTACTAATGCATCTTCCACATTTTGAAAATAAAAAAAGAAGACAGATGTGCGTTTCCTTTGCATTGTTGGTACAGCTCTTGAAGTAGGTTTTCTTAATGTGGATATTCATGTTCATTAATAGAACTTTTTCAAAACAGATATATTTTTATATTTTTTCCAAGCTTTTTAGTTTTCCTCTAATACAAGTCCACAGATATGCCCCACGCAGCATGAAAAGGGAAACAATCATTGCTGAGTGAAGACTGAGTATAATTTACATACACATAACTTTTTTTTTTTTTTTTTTTTTTTTTAAAAAGAGCTGAACTTGAGTTCAGCTTGTGCTTTGAACCATTTTGGAAATGCTTTTCAACAAGTCCTGGCTTTCAACTTTCTGCATTTCCCTGTTCTTTTCTAATTTAGTTTCCTTACGATCTTATTTCTGCTTCGTCTTCCTTTCTCCTTTCCTGGCAAAGGGAGGACGTGACCATATGCCCTCAAGTTTAATTCACAATGATGTTGTTACCCTCTGTTCAGCCATCCTGTTGGCCACTGGCCTGCCATGCGATGTACTAAACTTGTCACCACATTTTGGTTGTCTGCCGTGTGCTTTTCCTGCACCAGTGCCTTTGGGAACAATACAGCTGAAAAACAGTAGTTTAAAATAATTCTCTCTAGGGAAGGGTAAAAAAAAACACTGTTTCACTCTATTAGTTATCTAGATATGGATGATTTGGTCCATTATTATTATTATTATTATTATTATTATTATTATTATTATTATTATTATTATTATTATTATTTGGAACATTATCAGAATATAAGTGGTTGAAGTGAAACATTAATTTTGACACAATAGTAAATCATCAAATTAATTGAATTGAAGTCATGAGTAATCTCGATAAATACTGTTCAATCTTTAATGCCAACAGCCTAGGCATTGAAAAAAGACCCTTCCATTTTAACTGCAGTGTACAACCATGTGTGTGTTCTACAAAGTTCTTTATTGCCTCAGCGTATTTTTTTTTTTAGATATCACACTGACTCTGCAAATTAATTATGTTACATTATATTAAATTCTTAAACTCAGTTGAACATGTTAAAACTTAAATATAAAGCCATACATCTAAATAAAAAAGGAAATGCATTAATAAGTTATAAAGTAATTTGTTTAATATTTTAGGCACCTTTTCTTAGCGGTTGCCTCTGATGATGGTTCCAGTTGGATTTGTAGCTGGACTGGGGTGTTTATGCTTCAACCTGTGTAACTTCAAATTTTACATATTGGTTGCAAAGACAATAGGGCTAGCCAGAGATTGGATAATGTTTGTTGGGTTGGTTTTTCTTGTGTACAGTTTCCTAGTAACTGAAGAAATTGCATTCTGGGAGATGTAGTTGTTAGTGGAAGTTTTAGGGGAGGTGGGAGGGGAGGCAGACAAGCTGTGCAGCAAAATTATTATTGAATGCATGAATGCATATAAACAGCAGGTACGCAGCTTATCTGGACAACTGATTGGGTCTATTCAAATGATCTAAACAACGGTGACTCTATATAGCCACTATTTAGATAATTAAAACTGAGAAATCTCTGTTCCACTGTTATGACAATGAAACAACTAAAACTGCATGGAAGTCTTTTTAGTGTTTAGTGTATTTCCATCAGTAAGGTATGTAAAGCACCACTCAGGATCCTCTTGTAATGATTTAAACAATGGTGATATTTATTCATAATAAATCAATGTTAAACAGTTAATTAAGGCTTCTGCTTGATCTTGCCCACTACCTCCTTGTCACTCTTGATAACTGTTCTCTTAGAAACCAGTAACTCAGCAGCCAGACATTATTTTCCTGTTGGCTTACATACCTGAAAGAAAACATGACATTTATTTAAATGGATAAAAAAAGAACAAAAAATAAAAATAAAACATAAGGTGATTGTGTTAGCAACATTAACACAAGAGTGAAAACTCCTGATGACCCCTAAACCAAAGAGTTAAAATGGGCAATTTACCATACTTTTTTAGGTAAGTCTTATATGTGTCACCATTAGTGACCTCTGTTGGCAGAAGATATAAATGCGGTCTGCTGTGTCAAGAAGTGTGTTGACCAGGGAAGTTTCAATTCACGTTCATTATTATTATTATTATTATTATTATTATTATTATTATTATTATTATACAGTTGAGTCATTTGATATAACCATTACTGATTATACAATGGTGATATAGTAGCACAGTTACTGAAACATTTAGTTCAATGTAAAAAAAAAAAAAAAAAAAAAACTTCAGAAGCTTTCAAATTGAATGTGCTTGAAGTTGTCCCAAACCAAACTGTGAAATAAACTTGGATTCCCTGAACACATTATAGGTGACGGTGGTTGTGGATTAAAAACACGTCTCTTAACCCCAGCTGTGCTGCTACTGAGAAATTTTCAGAGGAACATAATAATTTAAATGGATACTATCAAGAAACTGCAGAACACTCATTTAAATGCTGCTTCCTGCAGATGTTGTTCTTGCAAATTTTATATAATTACAATTGTTTTATTACTCTTAGAAAATGTGCACTTCAAAACATATACAGTAATTCCCAATATTTTAAATATATTTTAAAAATATGCCAGGCGACAGGGTATGGTCATACTGTAATGGAATACAGTTATTTCCACTAGCCTGCCCCTTTAAACTTAGATACATTTTTGCTTTTCATAATTTTGCAACTAACAAACTAAAATCTTTAGGCCTTATATAAGGCACAACAGCCATGTGGTTCAGCTAGTTTCCGTACCACTGCATTTATTGATGTATCTTTCTACTTATAAACAGAGGTTTAAATATATCAGCAGGGCCCATTACAGCCTTATAGTTAAAATACATCATTAAATTACAATGGAGAGATAAAAGGGAAGAAAAGAGAGGGAGGGCTACAAGGACTGTCTTGATATCAGGCAGGGGGGAGGGAACAGCAAGGACAGTTGAAGAGAAACGGCAAGCTTTTAAGTTAAACATGTGGGAATCTGCACAACAAGTATTGGGAATGATTAATAAATGCTCAACTAGTGGGGTGGGGCATGTGTTTATACAACTCATCAAACTCTGTCATTACTAAATATCTTGAATAGATCATTTGCCCATCTTGGAATAAATGCAAACGATTTGAATATGCAGAATTGTGTTTCTGCAATGGCAACTACTAAGACACCCAATTTGGTGCCTTTAGGCTTTATAGACATTGAAAAACCATAGCTGTTCTAACATAATGTGACCTGTAGCAGTACATTTAGTTGTCAGTGTTGTCTGCTCTTTCTTGGCATCCCCTGCTATTGTCAGTGTGTGATGTCTGTGGAACTCGTAAGGCATGCCACACTTCAAAGGAGAGCCCGGTGTCATGTGTAAATGTCTCATTTGTGTGTCTCTATCCATGCTTTTATTCTTTTGGAATAAACATAACAGATGTTAAGCATCTGGCTAAAATCAAAGTCTCTCTAATCAGCTCAAAGAAATTAATTCATACAGAAATGTTAACAACGTTAGATTCGGTGCTTTTCAGTTCCTGGTAAGTAAGGTATCAATGTATTTGTATTTTTCTACTGCAGTGTTTTATTAGTCTCAGAGATTCTGTAAATGATTTATAAATATATTAATATGCAGGTATTCAGGGTTACTTATGGTTACTCAGGGTTGCTATGAGGTTTACCAGCTTCCTATTATTGAATACTGAACGTATATTTGTAAGCCTCTTTATATTCCTACCTGTGTTTGTTTTCCCACGAGTGGCAGATGTCTCACCCACCTTACCCTCTCAATATTACACACCATTGAGAATGTTTTTGAAAATGACTATTTATTTAAAAATAAGTTTAGGAAATCCAGTGATATATGTAAATAATCAATAACCAGCATAAAGTGCCAAATAACAGTTTAAGCAAACAATCTGTACAAAAACAACACACTGGAATGTATCCTATAAAATGGTAGGCGTCCTTGATTCTGACAGTTTTAACACTTGCACTGAGCATAGCATATTTTTTTTGTAGTCACCCGTGGCTTTCTCAGCCTCAGAGCTACAGTTTGGTAAAAGCTTATAGTCCATGAAGCTTCTGGAGGAGTGGGATCACATTCCAGAGATTTATTCTGCTGCTCACTTACAGTTGCAGTCTATTACACAAGACTGATAGGGTTCATAAAGTTCCTGTGTCCATCACATGAAGTTTGGATGCCCTAAATAAACTTTATTTGAGGCAAAAGCATTCCTTTCATCAAACGTTTTAAGTATAATCTTAGTCCAAGATTTACAATTACATTACATTAGTCTAGTCATAAATTATGGCTTTTTTTGATTTTAGAAGGCAACTTTCCAGGTTGCTTTTAGGCATCCATGTTCAGGCGGTGCAGCTGCTCCTCAGAATGAAGACTGTTGTCTTTTACAGTGATTTGAGTTGATCGCACCACACCCTGCTTTGTCACTACCACATTTTTGTTGTGCTCTTGCATGCACACATTTTATTTTCTTTTCCAGTGCACCCTTATCACTTTTTTTTTATTTTATTGCTTCGCAGAAGTCCTTCTAACATTTTATCTTTGAAGGTTTGAGCTCCTTGACCTGCATGTGCAGTGTTTTGTGGACAGCCAATGTCCTGGATTGGCAAAATCCTTTCCCACATTCCTGACACTTGAAGGGCTTTTCTTTGGAATGGATATACCTGCGAAACAGGACAAATACATAAAAGTGGGTTAAACTAAATATCTGGAGGTAAAAGATTTGGATGGCAGTAATGAAAAAAGAAAGGGAATCAGTATTATAAAACTAAAAATATTGTTTGAAGACTATTTAAACAACATATATTTTACTGCAGTTCATTTTAAATCACATTTTCTAGAAAAATGCAGTTTCTCTAATGGGGGGTTCTATTTTGACTACCATGTAAAACTGTCTTTGACTGAACTGTTTGGTCCATACATTAAGTTTTCTATGCTCTGTAATATTCAATACAATAGTGTAAAATAAGGTTACCTGTGATCTCTGAGATGATCTTGCCTCCTGAAAGCTTTATGGCAAATGTCACATGTGTACGGTCTCTCGTCGGTATGCGTTCTTTCATGAATTAGAAGATTATATGATTTGGTGAAGTGCCTCCCACAGAATTTACACACAAACTCCTTTTTAGTTTTTGAAGGCAACCTCCCTCTGCTAGGTTTCCTGTCCGGTGACAGCTTTGTGATGTCAAGATAGGAGCTGATGGCCGGAGGGGAGCTCAGATCTTCTGCCTTAGAAGTGGAATGGTCCTCTTGGGTGGCAGCTACCGCCAGGTTGGCAAAATCAAACCTGGGCTTGGTTTTGGCTGGCAGGTTGGTGGCATCTTGTTTTGGCAGGATGATGTGGGGGAAGATTGGAACAGCAGGTAACTGGAACCTGCCATCCACCAGAGCAGGGATTTTGGAGAAGGAAGAGCGAGGTAGCCCCATTGGAGGGTATCCGAGGGTCCAGTGGTGGAGATGGACAGCTTGAAAGGCACTAAAGCCATAGATGTTTGGTAGCTGGTCGGATGGCAGTTGAAACCCACTGGAAGCTTGCAAAAGAGAGTAGTTGGCCAGTTGTAAAGATGGATGAATGGGAACAGGTGCTGCAAGAGTCTTGCTTCCCATGATGGATACCAGCGATGATATACTTAAAGAGTCTGGCAAGTGGTAGATTACCTCTGTGAACAAAGAAAATAATAAGAATAAGAAAATGCCACTGGTCATGATTCAAATCTATGCATTCCATTTTCATATCATCCTCCTAAAAAAAGATCTGGGCTTTAAATGCATTTTATTTATTTATTTTTATTTGTTTTATTTTATTGATCTATTTGTTTATTTTTACTCACTGATTCTTCACTATTTATTTATTAATTGATTTATTTACGTATGTATTTGTTTGTTTATTTATTTTTCAGTAACATGACATTGCTATGATCATGTTTTTAACCTAATATCATCCTGAAAATGAACTATCGTATGCTGTATCCATAATTTTTAAAGTTAGACAACCATTAATTAAAAGGGTGGCTGTTTTTACTTCAATACACACCGACTAGGACAATACACAATGGTTATTTGCTTTACTTTGCCAACACTTATTGTAGTCTGTTAATCTGTTAGGGGTTTTCAATAACAGAGGCTTTTTAGCGACTTTATACAAATGTATGTATTTTTTACACCCCAGGCATGTAACTATATCACTAAGAGAGCTATTGATCTTCTCAATAAACTGTTGTTGATAAGGATGTGTTAAAGCTTTCCTCAGACAGCACTAAGTTTTATTTTTAACGACTTTGTTTGTTCTATTCATCAGATTATATTAGTCATAACGCTTCAGGTAGAAGGACCCGAATTCCCTAAACTACTTAATTCACGATTGTGTAGTAGGTGTTTTCATGTTCACTGAGTAATTTGTCCTTGGGGCTTTGAACAGGTAGATAGAATAGAACCATTGAGAACGGTGAATACTGTTTCTGAATTTTAATAAAGAGCAATAGTGTGGAGTCTACAACGTCTCTTTGTTTTTTGACACAACCATAGCTGTGTGGATTAAAGAGCTGTTGCAAACCAACGTTTAACATTCAAAATGGCAAATATGAGATCAAGTAAATCTGTGCATTGACAAAAAGAAAACACCTTTCATGTAACGTGCACTGAAATGTCATAATGCTTAATAAATAAACTTCCAAAGCACAGGTGTCATGCGTATGATCATTGTTTGATACCAAACAGTGTAATTATTACGTTGTGTCTCACATAGACCTATAGGCTGTTGAATTGAAAAAAAAAGCTACCTGCCTAACTAAGACATGGAATGTTTTAAATGAATTTACTGTGTTTCTCTTTATAGAGCCCCATGTAACCTTAATAGAGTTGTCTGGAAAATTGTCTTTTAGTTTCACATGCACTCAGCAGTGATTTTAAAATGGGTCAGGTTTCATACAGTCTGGCAGATGTTTCCTTATATTTGGAAGATTTATGTTTCACTTGTAAATATAAATAAACGTGTTCCTTGTTTACAGTATTAAACAGCGTTTTGGATTTATTTAACTTTTTAAAAATGTATTACACTGCCAACATTTTAATGGAAAAATGTATACTTTTTATTCAATTTAATAATAATAAAAACAAAATCATAATAAATACAAAGTAAAACACTAATTAAATGTGCAGCTTTTAGATCCCCCAGGGTTTTTCGTTTTCTGGTTATGACGCAAAAGTAACTGACTTTTACTTACTTCGTCATTAAGATGATCAGCAGCGGCTCGAAGTCTGGTATCTTTAACCCTTTGAAGTGTGATACAACATCCATGCATGCATGGATACGGGTTAGCCTGCATAAAGATAACCATGCATATGCATGGATTTAGATTATGTGTTTGCTTTCAGTATAACAACCTATTGACATCCCTGCAGTCAAAAGAGTGTGAATCCAATTTGCTTAAGAAAGAATGTAACATGACATATGACTTTGTCAGTGTAATTAAAAGTTCACAAAGCGACAACGACCGTCATTTCAAGTGACTCCTTTCAAAACTGTGATTATGAGGTTTTTTTAGCCTAAATCCTGTTTTAAACTCTTATTTTTATTTCTTTGAGATTTTTTTTTTTATTTTTATCCTGAATGTATTTCAGTTTAAGTGAGAAGTGCATTAGATATTCACGCGTTACTAGTTACCAATTCTAAAAGAAAGGTGATGTCTCGGCATTTCACACCAAACTGAACACAATTTGAAACTAAATGGTAAATCAAGGGAACTGACATCTTATGGAATTCCTTCGCAGGTGACCAGAAATAACTGGTGAGATTTTGCATTGGTGCTGGTAAGAAAAACCACGCCAGTAATCCTACCCACATTTTGTTCTCCAAAAACCAAGATGGATAAGGCTCAGGGCAGCTTTGCTTCCCACAAATTTGTCAAAGGTACAGGTGATGAAAGACTTCATGAATCATGATATATTTCTACAGCTTTATCTGCCTTTGATCTTCCAGCTTGTTCTCTAACATGTCTGTTCGGTTTGGATCTTCTATCCCACAGATCCAAGTTTCTTTACAAACACACAGGCTATACAAAACATGTAGTGGTTCTTACAATCATTGAATCAGTATGCATGATATTGCATAGCCATCTGATTTTTAATACATTAAAACATTTCGGTTTTTATTTGTATTTACTTATTATTTTATTTGTCCCCCCCCCCCCCCCCCCATTTTTGAAAAATGTTTCTAATTTATTCAGAATAACCAGAAAAACAAAGGCCCGTAACCCCTATCAGATTACTATTTTATAGGGTTTTTGTATTCGTTTATAAATAAATAACACCACTTTAAATTTAAAATAAAACATCGTACAATATTTGATTTAAATAACTGGTATGTTTCATTTCCATGCACGAGTCGGATATTAGAAAGTCACATTTTCTTTCAGTTTAAAGACGCAAATATAGTACACTGTTAATGTAAAACTGCTATTCGATATGAGTTCAATTAAATCTGACCTTCGTGTTAGATGTTAGGATGGTCCGTTTGATTGGACTGTTTCACATGTCAGGCAAACGTAAACATACTCTTATCAGTGTATTGGTGCAGAACCCTTAATCTGAGCATGATCCGCAATAAAACAAGGCAGCTTTTAAACACAAATCTTGCTTGCTGCGTAATTGAGAACAGACCACTTGTGTACGGACACACAATTGACACGAATCTTCCATGCATGCCAAGAGAAATGCAGCCTACAGAACACTAACATTAACGAACGCTTCTGTTATTAATTCTATTTTACTCTGGCGTTTTATTATTTACATTAATGAGTCTATATATATATATATATATATATATATATATATATATATATATATATATATATATATATATATATATATATATATATATATATTAAGGCATTGGGACATATACAGGTTCCCAACGGCTGGCTACATCTGAATACAACATTTATATGCAACCCACATTAAAAAATAAAATTAAATAAATAAATAAATAAATAAATAAATAAAATAGACTAGTTCAATTTAATATAATAGTTAGCACACAATTTTTATGTTAAGATTGTATTTTTTAAAACCGGCTACTTATCCTTGGGATGAGACGTAAAACCGAAGTCCTATCGTAAGTGATTGGAGCAGTTGTGATGCATGGTTCACCCCAAGTCTCTGTAAGCCGCTTTGGATAAAAGCGTCTGCTAAATGACTAAATAATAATATTAATAATAATAATAATAATAATAATAATAATAATAATAATAATAATAATAATAATAATAATAATACACACACACACAAGAGCGCCTGTGTGTGTATAGGCTACTGTACGATCAACAAATTGTTTTGTTTTCGATTCCAAATATTTGTGTTTCATTATTGCTACTATTGTTATTTTTGTTTTTTTCACTTTTACTATATAACTCCAGATAACACCTCATAGGCTTACCCGTTTTATATGTCTGTGTCCGGTGTATACTAATGTATTCTAATGTTCTATTTGCATTGTGAAGTATTGGGTTACGTGAAGTTTTGGAAAACAAGTTTCAAAATCCTGAGTAACATAGCTTGTAATTAAAAAAACAAAAGACTCGCTTACGGTGATGAAAGATGCATGCCCTGAACATCATTTTTTTAAGTTGTGAAATGAAAGCAATTCGCCAGCGTGGATCATTACGTTCAAAATATTTTACATGGAACATGTTTAAAAAAAAAAAAAACTTCGTTAAGCTACTGTATTAATTTTCATAGGAGACAACTTAATGCTGACAACCGTCAGCACGATCACTCAGAGCTATTTATCTTTTTTAAAAAAAGACCTCGCTTTATTTTATTATCAAATGTAAGCTACAGGCTACATATTTTAAACTAAGCTGTTAAGATTTATATGGAAAGCATAACGAAAAACGCATTATCTGATGCATCGCATAATAACATTTTATGCTTATATCCATTTTAAAATGTAATGTTGTATTACCACGCACGCATCGCATACAGAGGTCATAGCATAGCCTACAGTGTATTGGTGACCAAATGTAGCAGAAAACTCAACTGTTGAACACATTTCCTCTTATCTTATATTTATCTTGGTCTAGTTACTGTAGCAAATGCAAAAACTTTGACAGTGTTTTAAATTTTTCTTTTTTTATCTTAAACTTTCAGTCTCGCTAAGAGATGGTTTTCTGATAAAGTCGACCAAGTTACTGCTTATTTGCAAACAATTACAACGACATACTGACATTAACAAGGTCTCTGAGGCATACCTTGAAGAACAAGTTTAATTTATAAAGCAGTTTCCGTAAAGTAGGCTATTTATCATAATCAAAATAAGTAAAATATACACTTTAGGCGAATTAAAATGTGTTCAAATAAGAACACATGAACATTCACGAAGAACACATCCACTAATGTGTAATATTTGCATTAAAAAACAAAAAAAGTTAACTAAAGGTGATACAGTTTATCAAGACATAGGCCTATTATTGGAAATCTGTCCTATTTCTTACCAGCACCAATGCAACATAGTATTAAGCAGTGTAAAATTGTAGAAATGTCATCATAATTCGGACAAGTAAGACTTAAAAAATGGTCGGCAATGTATGTGTTAAATTGAAAATAATACCAGATTTACAAGTTGAACACACTCAAAACGTTGCAAATGAAAAGGTGTTGCGTTGCTGTATCGCTGCTTCTTGACAGATCACACCTGTTGTGCTTCCCCCTCATCTTGAACAGACCAGCATCAATTTTACAGGAAAGTATTTATCAGCATTTCACTCAATTAAGAACACTTTAAAGACAAATATGACTGATCCATGTAATTTTAAAAAAATAAATAAATACAAAACCGCTAATATAAAAACCAGTCTGCTAGAAGCGCTGCAAACTTCATACAGCCTACATAACTTATAACGTTCCTCCAGATTGTTCTTCATAACAATAACAAAACATATGTTAATTTTGTTTTAAACAAAATCTCTATAGGTTGTTTTAACCGCTATGCAAAACTTAAGGTAATGTTGTTTACCTGGTCTGGTCACCTCGTCCGACGATGTCAGAATTGAAACTTTCACTGTGGATCTTGGATGAAGTAAATTGACGTTTTCTGTAACAATATGTTTTGGAGAGGCGCATGCAGTTCTTGGCATGTCCTGATTTAATGAACACAATGTCTTTAGTTTTGACTGGAGTTCGTTGACAGCTGTATTCAGTTGTTCTGAAAGTGGTTGGGTAATGCCTGGTTGTGATTCTGTAAGACGTCTTTCTCACACTGGTCTGTTGTCTCTGTTCAAACCGCCTCCTTATTGCAACCAAGCCCATCCTTATGCGCATGCGCGTTCCCAAGCCAACGCCCATCCAAAAAAAAAAAAAAAGTTTTAGCTCAGCTTTGAAAAGTCTCGTTCTTTACCCCAATCACAGTAGCCTGAGTCGTCCAATTTCTATTGACATTAAATGTTGGGACTTGCAGTGGAAAGATAGCTCTCAACAAGACTAATTAATGTATATACTTAAGAACGATCAAAAACAAGACTATATTGCATGCAAGTATTATTATGAGGAGGAAGGATATCAATAATTCGCATTTTATTTTTCGCTCCAAAAATTATTTTTGTTTTGTCTCTCTCGCTCTCTCTCTCTCTCTCTCTGTGTGTGTGTGTGTGTGTGTGTGTGTGTGTGTGTGTGTGTGTGTGTGTGTGTGTGTGTTTGGCCTTGTTAAATATTTAATCGCATTGTAATTGCAAATACAATTTTCAATTTTTTTTTTGGTCTAACAATAAAACGGTTTTGCTATGATGAAATTAAATCTCTATCGACCACCTTTTTCCATAATATAAGTAAAGTTTATAGACATGTTAACATTAAACACATATTTACATGGTATATATTTAACTTCATTGAATGGACACATGTGTGGTCTAATTTAAAAGGAGAACAGCGAGACAAGCACTAGGTGTCTGATTATATCATATTATACAAAGTGTATTCATTTTAACGTGACGTTTGGGACTCTATAGAACGATACCGCACTCTTAACAATACATTACATCAGCTGTAAGCAATGCTGAAACAAAATCTATTTCATGCAACATACAGCTTCACTTGGGGATAGTTTTGATAATGGCTGATGGAAAAATGCATTTAATCAGTCTATCATATGAAAGGAGCCATTCAGTTTTTTTTTTTTTTGTTGTTGTTGTTGTTTAGACTTTTCATAAAAGTTTTATTAACGAATTACCGATTTGTAGGCAGTTTTTTTTTTTTTTTTCTAACAAGAATGATATATTTTTAAGTTTGGCGCAAATTCCAAAACTTTTCTCCAACCCAGACGCCTTTAATAAAATAATTTATAGCATCCATTATTTGAATACACAAGCATTTGTAATTAATACAGTATGTTGTACTGATAGGCTTGAACTGTTGAAATATGTATCTTTAGGGCTATTACTAACTATCTCTCTCTCTCTCTCTCTCTCTCTCTCTCTCTCTCACACACACACACTAGTTGTATCTTAAGTCGAAATAATGATCACTTGTAAATGTTAGCAATTAAACATTAAACATCTTCAGCGTGTATTGCTTTTGGTGACTTCTATTTTTGATGAAAACGTGACAGCATAGTATACAAACTAGTAGGTAGTAGGCCTACGTAACTGCACTAATTACTTCTCATTATGACGACTGTAGAGTGTAATCATTTTACAAGTATTCGATTGCAGTTTAATTAATTGTAAAAGAGAAATCTGAACGTGTACAGAATTTTTCTACATTCATTTCTCCTCTAGCCTTTCCGTTAAAGAATGGCCTGCGCCCGCTTTAGGGTAAGTAGTGTAAATATACATATGTCACTTGTACTTGGAAACGAGAAAAATAAATGATAGCCTACACACACGTATTAGAGACTAAAAAAGAAAGAAAAACACGGCGCAGTTTGTCACTTAAAAGTAAGATTGTAGGCTATTCGTGCATATTGCCCTCATTTTCTTTTTCAAAGATTTGGGGGGGGGGGGGGGGGGGGGGTGCAAAGATGCATGTTGTAAGAAGCAGGATACATGGATAAAAGTGCAACACTGCGTTAATGAGATGATACAATATGTCAGATGTTATACGGTTAAAGGTAATTATGTTATTTTTTTAAAGATAACTAATAGACTAACTATATTCCTAGCACATGCAACGGGAAGGAATGTTGTAAAATGGGTCGACAATATTTGTATTCTTTTAAAGACTTTTTTCCAGCGTTTAATCAATCAGCTTGGTCTACTTTTAATTTGCACCAGCTAATGTTTTTTTTTTTTCCTTTTCTTTTTCTAATCAAGAAAGAACTGAAGTCGGCAACGATTATTCCCTATTGTAATTCAATTTGGAAAAGCGAGCATATATGTCAAAGTCAATTCTCTTTAGTTAAAACAATTGGGTTGTTCTTACTCATTCAATACAATATAATACATTTAAGCATGTTTAACGGTTATTATTAAAATACGTTTGCTTTCTATATTTTACAACGAAAATAGTTAATTTGTCGATGTGTTCAAATAATTTGCATTTTACATTTAGAAAATCTGACCGTTTAATGTTGATGTTGAAATAAAAAGGTGTATTTATTTATTTATTTATTTATTTATTTATTTATTATGTATGTATTTATAGGCAACAAAACTTTCAAATACTAAAACAATGCATTTCTGTTTAAAATTGTTGTAACAGTTGGTACAGCAGCCTACGTTATTTTAATGCTTAATGTGTTTTTCAAGATAAAAATCCACAACATTGAAAATGTTCATATTTTCTTGTAAAGTTCAACTCAAAAAGCATGTGTCTCTTTTATTATTATTATTATTGTTATTATTATTATTATTAGTAATAGTCGTAGTAGTCGTAGTCGTAGTATTATTATTATTATTATTATTATTATTATTATTATTATTATTATTATTATTATTATTATTATTGAAACAATAGATGCCATCACTGTGTAACAATTATATTATGGTAATATTATTCTATACATGTGCTCAATCTAACGTTTTGTGTGCATTGATTTTGAATTTTTTTAGATTAGACGAGGGGTATCTCTTAGAGCTCTCATTTTGTGACTAGTGAAGAAAATATGCCACCTACTGGACGTATAAGGCACTGCTTTGCTGATTAAAGTGATAATCGCAATGCCACTATAAATCAGTCTTACACCAGATGCTGATTTGATAAAAGGTCAAGCTATATCCTTTTTTTTTGTTTTGTTTAGAAAAATACAAGGTGCAGAGTAATATTATAAAAGGCTAAAAGTTTGTATTTTATGGTGTAGTGTCACAAATAAATGTAATATATATAGAAAGATGTTTTCCCAGTTGGAAAATATCAAATCTGTAGCTGTTTTCTGTCAAATGTCCTAAATGTTATCTATAATAAATATAAGACATACAATTGTACAGACCATTTACTTTTTAAACAAGAAAGAATACATTTATTGAAAAATAGGTTGTCAGCATTTCTTTGTATGTATTCACATTTTGCCATTTTTGTAGGCCTACTGCACTTCTCGCCTCCCTTACTAATTACACAGTATTCAGTATTCCTTGACTTGTAAACTGTTCAATGAAGACACTGTCATTTTCCTGACAGGTTCCTTATATTTGTAACTGTAATATGATGTTGCTGAATTTTTATGTTTCTGTATTGCTTTTTTGTTTTCAGAATTGCTTCCCCCAGAGCCAGACATAGAGAATTTCATGTACACGAATCAGCAGATAAAGTATGTTTCCATACCAGTTTATTGTTATGTTTTTCTAAGAAGAGCCTATGTAAAATATATATGGAATTGTAGCAGTGGGCAGCAGTGTGGAGTAGTGGTTAGGGCTCTGGACTCTTGACTGGAGGGTTGTGGGTTCAATCCCCAGTGGGGGACACTGCTGTTGTACCCTTGAGCAAGGTACTTTACCTAGATTGCTCCAGTAAAAACCCAACTGTATAAATGGGTAATTGTATGTAAAAATAATGTGATATCTGTATAATGTGAAATAATGTATAATGTGATATCTTGTTACAATTGTAAGTCGCCCTGGATAAGGGCGTCTGCTAAGAAATAAATAATAATAATAATTGTGCCCATGTAAAGGTGGTGGACTGATACGAGCAGAGCACTTCTAAGACAGCCATAGTCATAGATCTAGATCAGGATCTGCGTCGTCTTTGAAGA
The DNA here is from genome assembly GCF_902713425.1 of Acipenser ruthenus. Classification (NCBI taxonomy): domain Eukaryota; kingdom Metazoa; phylum Chordata; class Actinopteri; order Acipenseriformes; family Acipenseridae; genus Acipenser; species Acipenser ruthenus. Next base: position 67,905,314 of record NC_081194.1, on the reverse strand, counting down.
GCATAACAAAGCCTTCATAAACTACTCTTGGTCATCCATATAAGGTTTAGGTTATATGGGATGAACTTTATATATATATATATATATATATATATATATATATATATATATATATATGCAAGATTATCCAACCTATTGTCCAGTACAGCTCAGTCACAAGCACTTACAAGTGTTCCTGATATCTGAGGTGTTTGAGCTCCTGTGTCTAGCATGTCTGAGCTGCTGCAGCTGGAGATGACTCAGTTTTATTCTGGTGATGATCACATGGGGATTTTGTTTGTTAAACAGGGCAGTGGCATATACAAGTATTGGGACAGATGAATACATGTGGAATTTGTTGGCTGTTTTGCCCCACACAGACACACAGAAGTATTATACAGCACTGGTAAATAACACTGATTTGAATCAACTAGTAGATACTACAAGTGGCAGATGCAGTCTACATTCCCTGGTATCAGTGGTGTAGCTCTGGTTTCAGTTGGGGGACAGTTTCTGTAGCTGTAGATTATTCTATCTGAAATAATGAAATGTGTTATAAACAAGTATAACAAAACATTGCATCCCTTGTATGTGTAATTAAAAGATCCAAAGACATTCCTGCGGCAATCATTCAAAACAATAAATTGTTGGCACAATGTTGTCATGAGTAATGAGTGCGGCAAATAGCTATATTATTCAGTCGAGTTTATTTTTTTAGAGTTATTATATCGAGTCATGGAATTACAAAGCCTAGAGTGAGTGTGGCATAATGCAGATTTAATGGAAGGTATGAGAATTGCCTTTAAAATATATATTCTAGAAATGCTGAGGTTTCCCCCACAATTTAAATACTTAAGGTAAATATAGTTTTATAGGTATTAATTTTCCATCCACTTAAAAGATGTAGCTTGAACCTCAAACCGCAGTGTCTCTACGATAATGTAAATAACACCAAGCTCCAGACAATGAGTTCCAAACTTTAAACGTGTTCTTGTTTACAGGTAAGAACTCAGTCCCCTTCATATGCATTATCCCCTTATTTGTTGAGGGTAGTTACAAGTACGGAAACACCGATACACTACATTTATTTGTTCCTTTCTGTTCACATATATATATATTCACCATAGAGGTAATAGGCTTAGCTTAATTGCCCTGCTGATGAGTAAATTCTATCTAACAAAAACAAATTCTACAGACTCAAAATTGACGTTACTTGGCAGATATCAAGTTGCTGTCACTTGTTACCCAAACTAACATACAAAAAACAAACAAAAAAAATGCATGGCTCCATCACCAAGAATACTGTATATGTTAGCTTTTATGCATTGACAATGAAAGAAAAGCTGGAACAATTCAATGTTGCTGATAGATAACTTCAGCTACTGCTACCACAAGTGAATTTAAACTATGCAAATGTTTGCATTACACAAACATGTGCCAGTATGTGACATACTCAGCAGTAGTAAAAGGTTTTAATATTGTTGTGCGTTCAATGTAGCATCTGTTTTTCTGGAGCATTGCAATAGACATATTGGTACTGTATATGAGGTTGGGAGTATTATATATGCCCAAGTCTGATTTCTTAATCGTATTGCTAATGGAAGTGCAGCTACAATAAAAGCAGTCAGTAATGTTTTCAGAAGCCATCAGCAACAGCCTGCCATTATTTTCGCATAAAACAAGAGCTAGTTGTACAAAAGTCAGGGAAAGGAGTGAGACAACATACTTACTGAGGAAGCATTTAAAGTTGTTAAAGAGAAAGCAGCTGCTTTGGGGGCTGCAGGTCAAACTACTGCTCCCGAGTCTCCTCTGACTGGAGGAAAAAGATTATGGCCACATTTGACCTTCACATCATGCAAGGTTTAGGAGGTCAATTAACTTGTGCAGAATCTCTCACGAAAATCAATTGCGTTTGGGTTTATGAAACATTTTTATTTGCAACAGAACGTTTACAGTGGCCTAGTCGGTCATCGTGACAAATTGTATTTGGTTATTTAATTCAACTGTATATCTAAACATGTGCCATTGTGATACTGTATTAAAAACTATCTAAGGTTACACATTTAATCAGTTGACAGTGCATTCCTTCTGCTCCATTATTAATGTTAATAATGTGTAAGCAGATGTGTCCAGAATTTTAACAGCTTGCTACCAAAAAGCACTGAACACATTTCCAATTACTGTGAATCTCATCTTTTGAATAGATCCCTGGTAGATAGATGATATCCTTTAGCATTAGCAAGGCCTTTGAATAACTTTTTTTTTCATACCCTCTGGAGATTTTGAAGGAAAATCTGGAGATCTATTAAGCATAATCCTGTAATTTGTAAAATCTCAGAGAATACATTTGTTTTACTAGGGGTGTCGAAACCCAGGTCATGAAAGCAAATGTGCCTTTGCAGCTGGTCCACAACCTATAGTGTTATATTGTACAAGCAAAACATAATTTTTAAAAAATATATACAAATCAACAAAGGTTGAGGAGTTGATGTATTTTTTGGCTAATGGTTAAAAATAGGCTTAATCAGGAAAGGCAATTTATAATAATAATAATAATAATAATAATAATAATAATAATAATAATAATAATAATAATAATAATAATAATAATCTTTGTATAGCGCCCTTAAAAGCAGTCATCTCAGAGCACTTCACAATTAAAAGTACAGCAATAAATAAACAGATTATACATAAAAAAGCACAAGGAAATAAAACAATCATAAAAATCATAAAAACGCCTTTCTAAAAAAGTAAGTCTTTAAATTAGCTTTAAAACACTCAAGGAAGAGGAGTCCCTGATCTCTAGTGTGCAGATGTACCATATGTTTCTGAATTGTATTCAGATATTTTCATTTTTGGTCCAATTAGTGACCAGCTCAGTAATGGTACCCTGTGGGAGAGACTACCTTTGGAGGTCTAACTGATGCATCTAACAAAATGTGCATTAATATATCCAAGGAATGCAAGCGTTCACACCATCAGTTATCACACATAGTTTACACAGACTTAATAGAGTGCATAGCCATTTATGAGTAATTAAGCTGCAGTGTTGCACAGTCAAGTTCAATTTTATACTCAATTACTTTGGCTGCTCAGTTTGTTTACATTTGTTAAAGGTACTGCTGTACTACCAAGTATATCATTTTGTGCAATTAAAAAGTAAACATAATTGATAAGGTTATTGTTTGGTGAAAGCATCCCAACCTTTCTGTCTTGCTTTGATATAAGGTTGTGCTGAATCAAAGCCAGTGTATTTGTGTGACTGTAGGTGGAATACACTGCGATTAGTTTTAGGGTCTATTTTATGGGAAAGTGAAATATGAAGCTAGGCAACCTTGCACCATCAAGCCAAGTACTGACTGATGAATGAGGAATTGATAAACAACTTCTGCCACAGAAGCACATCAAATATTTTAAGCCTGTGTATAATAAAAAACAGAAGTGAAACATAATTTACATTTTTCAGACAAGATGAAAAACATACCTTAGTGAATGTATTAGCTATGAATTATCTGCCTGTGTAAAATATACATACTATACAGTGAGTATACTGTATTCTGTTCATATTTTAAAACAGCTGGTCAGGCTGTGGTAAATATGCATCCGAAGGGCAGTACAATTGTACTTCTACAGTTCTTCTGCTGTGGGTTCAGTCTATAGTTCTTTTAAAACGTAATTACTGATGTAATTACCTGTAAATGTCTCTGTTACACAGTAATAACTGTCCTTTTTACAAAATCTCTCATCTCAGAAATGTATGAAACTGCACCAGATTTGATCAAGGACTGTCATTAAAAATATTAACTGTTGAAAAGTTCACAGTACTGGTAGTTTCTGGTTAATCAGTTATGACATGTTTATGATTCCTTGTGGAATTAAAAGTTGGGATCATTATAAAGCATTACATCTTTTTTTCTTTTCTGTAATAGCTAATGTTAGAGTTTTTATCACCATCTAGCAGTAAAACCAAATTTAAAAAAATATATATTTAAAAAAAGATTTTTTATAATATAAAAAGATTTATATTCCAACAGAATCTGCATTATTTATTGAGTTTATTGAATTTCAACTACAACTAAAACTCCAGTATTTGCTACTAGATAATATCTTGCTACTAGAATGCTATATATATATATATATATATATATATATATATATATATATATATATATATATATATATATATATATATATAGATAGATAGATAGATAGATAGATAGATAGATAGATAGATAGATGTTTATGGCCATCCTCATGAGTGAATCAGACCTGGGAATACATATTGATTTTATTTAATTATTTCAAATTTATTTAATTTGATTCTAAATAATTAAATATCTCAAATAATGTTGTGTTTCAAATATATTTATAAATTTGTTGCAATGGCTTGGTTTACATGCACTTGAAAATCGACTCTAAAGTCATGACTGTGTGACGTTGTCACGCGAATACATCGTGAAACAGCAAAAGGATGTCCTTTTGGCAGCTCGACTTTGAAGGGCAGGGTCAATCGCTTTCTCACGATAAAATAGGTGTAAAAAATCATGTAAACCGGTGCAGGAATCATGCTTGTGGCTCACGAGGTTTCAGCAGTCAAGATCCCGTTCTTCTGACTTAATATCATGTAATCTCCAACAGAAAGGTCATACAAAACATAGACACCCCCCAACATACACACACACACACACACACACAATGTATATTTATGGACTACTTCAACAATAGAACCGTCGCGGTTCCCTTTCAATTTGAAGACAACCACCAACAACATTACGTGTGGGATATGCCTGCCTATTAGTAGGTATTTTCTGAGCTCTCTATACCAGAGCTGCTGATAGGCCCCTTCCTGGGATGATGCCCTCAGTGCTGCGTACCGAGGGATTCAAAACTTCATACTGAGGAAGCCATTTCTCTTTTTGCCTCTCAAGATGGTAAGGTAAGACCTTCTGTGTTGGTATCTGAGAGTATTGTGAAAAAGAGCTTTGAGTCTACTGCAGTTCCCTTGCTTTTCAGGCTGAAAGTTGGCTTGCTGCTTTCACGGAATCAGTGACTCCTGATTTAGCCTTTTTCTTTCTTTCTTCCTCAGCAACCTGCGTGTGTTTGCGTTGCAGGCTGCTGCTTTCCTATATGTGCTACATGAGTCGACTGCCTGTGCAGTATTGATTTAAAGGAGTCAGTGTTGTCGTCTTTTGTGGGAGCACGTTCTCCACCGGGGCTAGGCTCTGCCTTACCCGCACTGTCGAGCGACTCAGCTGGCTGCCAAGTGGCAGTTTTAATATATACACATATATATATATATATATATATATATATATATATATATATATATATATATACAGACGTGCTCACATTTGTTGGTACCCCTCCACAAAAAACGAAGAATGCACAATTTTCTCTGAAATAACTTGAAACTGACAAAAGTAATTGGCATCCACCATTGTTTATTCCATATTTGATTGGAAATCAGACTTTGCTTTTGATTTTTTATTCAACATAATATTGTAAATAAGAAAACAAATGAAAATGGCATGGACAAAAATGATGGGACCGCTAACGTAATATTTTGTTGCACAACCTTTAGAGGTAAGCACTGCAATCAAACGTTTTCTGTAGCTCTCAATGAGACTTCTGCACCTGTTAACAGGTAGTTTGGCCCACTCTTCCTGAGCAAACTGCTCCAGCTGTCTCAGGTTTGATGGGTGCCTTCTCCAGACTGCAAGTTTCAGCTCTTTCCATAGATGTTCGATAGGATTCAGATCAGGACTCATAGAAGGCCACTTCAGAATAGTCCAATGTTTTGTTCTTATCCATTCTTGGGTGCTTTTAGCTGTGTGTTTTGGGTCATTATCCTGTTGGAGGACCCATGACCTGCGACTGAGACAGAGCTTTCTGACACTGGGCAGTACGTTTCGCTCCAGAATGCCTTGATAGTCTTGAGATTTCATTGTGCCCTGCACAGATTCAAGGCACCCTGTGCCAGGCACAGCAAAGCAGCCCCAAAACATAACCGAGCCTCCTCCATGTTTCACTGTAGGTATGGTGTTCTTTTCTTTGAAAGCTTCATTTTTTCATCTGTGAACATAGAGCTGATGTGACTTGCCAAAAAGCTCCAGTTTTGACTCATCTATCCAAAGGACACTCTCCCAGAAGGATTGTGGCTTGTCAATATGCATTTTAGCAAATTCCAGTCTGGCTTTTTTATGTTTTTCTGTCAAAAGTGGAGTCCTCCTGGGTCTTCTTCCATGGAGCCCACTTTCGCTCAAAAAGCGACTGATGGTGCGATCAGAAACTGACGTACCTTCACCTTGGAGTTCAGCTTGTATCTCTTTGGCAGTTATCCTTGGTTCTTTTTCTACCATTCGCACTATCCTTCTGTTCAATCTGGGGTCGATTTTCCTCTTGCGGCCGCGCCCAGGGAGGTTGGCTACAGTTCCATGGAACTTAAACTTCTTAATAATATTTGCAACTGTTGTCACAGGAACATCAAGCTGCTTGGAGATGGTCTTGTAGCCTTTACCTTTACCATGCTTGTCTATTATTTTCTTTCTGATCTCCTCAGACAACTCTCTCCTTTGCTTTCTCTGGTCCATGTTCAGTGTGGTGCACACAATGATACCAAACAGCACAGTGACTACTTTTCTCCATTTAAATAGGCTGAATGACTGATTACAAGATTGGAGACATGTGTTTTACTAATTAAAGAAACGAATTAGTTTGAAATATGACTATAATCCAATTATTTATTATCTTTTCTAAGGGGTACCAACAAATGTGTCCAGGCCATTTTAGAATATCTTTGTAGAATAAGCAATAATTCATCTCTTTTCACAGCTTCTTTGCTTTATTCTATGACATACCAAAGGCATGCAAGTGTACATGATAAAATAGCTTTTAATTTCATCACTTTTCAGGAGGAATGAAGCATTATTTCAATGAGCTGTAAGGGTACCAACAAATTTGAGCACGTCTGTATGTATATATATATATATATATATATATATATATATATATATATATATATATATATATATATATATATATATATATATTGTTATTGTTGTTGACTAAATACCCTTGCTGACACATCTGCAATAATATTGTAGGTTATATTCAAAATACAAACAAAAGGCAGTTCTAGTGTTAATGTAATGTAACTTTTAGATGTTCTACGAGTATAAATTCAAAGTAGTAAAACTTGTGGAAATTATATTTTATATAATTCTGTGTGTGTGTGTGTGTGTGTGTGTGTGTGTGTGTGTGTGTGTGTGTGTGTGCGTGTATGCGTGCGTGTGTGTGTGTTGGAAAGGTAAATAATAATATATGGTAATAATAATGACAATTAAACTACATCTACACACATCTAAAAATACCAATTAAACTAGATCTACCCACATCTAACAATACCCTCTTTTTATGTCCATGTTTGTTAACTGATTATTTTTCTTCTAAGAAAAAAAGAATGTAATAATATTACAGGCTGCTATGAGTCTTGCCATGGATGAGAGAGAATTTTCATGGATGTGTCTGAATTTCCTTTACGGTACATTTTGTTTACAATATTCACTAACACAAAACACTAAAACCTCATTGAAGAGCAGGGGGATGGGGCTGATTTAGCACCAACTGGCTCTCTGGTGCTAAACTTTCAAAACAGTTTAACACCAGTTTTCAAAATGATTTGCACCCTTGACGCTATAGCTGCAGATCATCATGTCGGCACCTCCTATGAAAATGTTGCAGTACGTGCATGAAAACAGATTAGCCAACAGACCATTCCAGTGATGGTTGCTTCTAGTGAGCGCAACTTTTCCATACTGAAATTTATCAAGACATTTGTGCTCAACGATGAATCAAAAAGGATTGTCAAATTTAGCCAAACTGTCAAATGAGAGCAAAGTTGCCAAGAATTTAGAATACTCAGATTTGATAAAGGACTTTGCTGCCTCTAAAACTACGAAAATGTCTTTGTAATTTATGTTCTTACATAATTTGGAGCGTAAAATGAAAAAAAGGATTTCATAATGCCCAGGGGTTCATTTGTTAATTTTATTTTTCTGAAAAGAGGGATTTTTTTGCTATTATTATGTATTTACCTGACCTGTCAGAACCCACTTATAGTCAGGCATTACAGTATTTTTATATAAAATAAAAAGTTATATAAAATTATAAAGTCTAACAAACAGTTGTTCATTAACATTTTAATATCATTAATATTATTTACCATATCTTATCATTAGCAGTAAGTGCCTATGATTACATGATGCACCTATATACTGACTTTAAGATACGGTTGCTACTGTTGCATTCATTTGATGTTCTATACCCCACTTATTCATCACCGCCTAGGGCCCCGCAGAGTCTAGGGCTGGTCCTATATATATATATATATATATATATATATATATATATATATATATATATATATAAATTACGAGACAGAAGGTCGAGTAATTTATAAACTGTCACAGAAACCCAAGATCGAATTGTTTTCCTGTAACTCACTGAAGAGGCCCATCTATTATTTTTTATAATACATGGATCCCCTTGTGATGCTAATATTAAAGAAGACGAGGTTCAGCTGTACAGTTTATTTAAACATAGTGTTTCAGTGCTGCACAGACGTTCTATGTCATTATCCGTTAGTGCTTCAGCTTTATTTGGATGATTGCCTTTACCTTTTCTCTGAGATACGAATGTACCAGCTTTACATCATTTTTTTTTAACATATTCTCATTTTGTTGATCATTAATGAACATTTCTGTACTGTGTGTTGTCGATTGATTGAAAAAGAGACATTTTGTGTATGAATTGAAACTGCTGGTCGAATGGGTCAAAGTTCAAGTATATTTTCCTCTAGAGGAATTATCACTTTTTGACGTCACTACTGTGGTATTATGCCTTTTTTTTCGAATGGCTCAGGATACAAATATATATATATATATCAGTGACCGCTTGTCATAAGAGGCTACGGAGGCTAAACCTACGTGTAATTTTCTAAAAGTAAAAAAAAGCTTACCTTACGTCAGTGGTACTCAACTCTGACCCTCGAGATCCAGTCCAGTCCATGTTTTTACTCCAAGCAGGTTCTCATGTAGTTAATTGAAGCTACTAAGAGGCAATTAACTAATTTAGGACCTGGCTGTAATACAGACCAGGACTGGAATGGATCTCGGGGGCCAGAGTTGAGTACCACTGCCTTACGTCATGCTTTCCAAGGTCTACTGTATTGCTGTTGGCTAACATGTAGCCTCAAAATGGGTGGCATTCTGTGTGTATTCCACCTGCAATACCCACTCGCTGTTACGGCATCACGTATCCCAGCAACAGCAAGCAAGACACAACACTCCACAACATCAGGCAACATGTAACCCAGCAACCACAACAGCATTTAACGCACTGCAAACACAACAGTCTGAACGGGATGTACAATATTAACTAACAGAACATAATGTCTGCATTTGTGGGGCAGAAGGAAGCTCCCAGCTGGCTGAATACCCTCAGTGGCTGAGTTTCAAATGGCGACACTTTCCTGAGCCTGCTGACATGCCATTGAGACCCATCATGGAGCAGAAAGGTCGCTGGTCCAAGAAGGAGGTGAGCTGAAAAGCAGATTTAGGCTCAGGAATGCGGTTGTCACCCCTACCCTTGGTGGGTGGACTATGCAGGGAAACCCAGGTAAGTATATGGTAATATAACATTAACCTTATTTTCTTTCTTTTTTTCTTTGCACAGGTAATTTTTAGGTTCTGTTGGACCACCCCAGACCTCAACAGAGGTACAGAAACCATAAGAACAGTAAGTAGGTATTTTAAAGATTTTATTACACATAGAAGACATAAATGATACTTTCCAAATATAACATTATTGCATAACAATATGAACCTCCTGCCTGGTGTGGTGACAGACCAGGTAGTAGACAAGACACAGTATGGCAAGTGAAGGCGTTGCTGCGCAGAATTATAATAAATAAAATATTTAAACAAAACAAAACACTGAGACACCAAAATAAATGGCATGTTGGCCAAAACAAAACACACACTGAATAAACACTAAATACAATAAGTACTGTGCTGTCATTAAGCCAGCACGAGTAGCAATTGTTATTATTCTTTTTAGTTTCTCTGTTACTCACGTTCCACCTCTGAACAACCAACCCCATGTGAGCGAAAACTTCCTCTTTTTATGCAGCTGTGCCGGGACTCAATTGCTTATTAATCATGCATTCGAGTCCTGGCAGTCTGCACGTGAACTGCTTGCCTACTTTAAAACACCCATGCCCAAATACATACATTTAAATAATAATAATAATAGTAACACACCCCGTGCACCAATACATATATATATATATATATATATATATATATATATATATATATATATATATATAACATAAAATACACACTGTGGCAAAGTGCCCCCCCTGTGTATGTTATATGTTACGTGTTGTGTGTAAATGTTGGTGTATAGGCATTGGTACACGGGATATATGCGGGTCTGTGTTTCACGTGTGTGTAAATTGTATATTTGTATTAGGCACGGGGATGGCACATCACATCACGTGCAAGTAAAAAGTAATAATATGTGAGCACGGGGAATTGCACTTTAATTAATTCACATGCAGTTGTACCGAGATTCCAATTGAATGATTGACTAGCAATCGAGTCTCGGTACAACTGCATAAAAGCTGCATGTTTTCACTCACTGGGGGTTGGTGTTCAGTGAGTGGAGAACGGGTGTGGAGAGGTAGAATAAAATAGAAAGATAAAGAATAATAATATTAGTTGTTTGTGCTCACCGTGTTTGTTCGTCCCTGTTTGTTAGTATCTGTCCGTTTTTGTTTGTCTATTTATTTTGGCGCAAGTGCCGTGTCCCGTGTTTTTGGTTCAAACCTTTTATTTTCTGTTCTGTTTAATTATTAAATGCTGAGCGCAATCACGCGCTCAGCTTAACCAAAACTCCAAGTCTCTGTGTGTTACTTTCTGGCTCTGGTCTGACACCACCCACTCCGGCCGTCTTTGTGACAACACACAGGACTAAGAGCTCTAACCTCCCCTAAGAGCTCTAACCTCTACAGCTCTATTGTTTGCTATTCCACTGTCCAACCTAATCCGTGACGCATAGCCTCACATGGTCCTATATAATAAAATGACTTACGTGGATAGCACAACAATAGCAATAGTATAAAAAAAGACCCTAGTAACAGCAATTTACGTGGAGGCTTAATAGCAGCAACAATAACGGTAAATACTGTAATAGCAGCAGTTTACATGGGGGGCCTAATAATAGCAGCAACAATAACAGTGTATACACTGTAATAGCAGCGATTTACATGGGAGGTTATTAGCAGCAACAATAACAGGATACAAACTCCAATAGCAGCAAGTTACATGGGAGGCTTAAATAGCACAACAGTAACAGATAAACCATGATATAGTTACATGAACATGTCTCAAGCCCACAAACTTTATTTCAGGCACCACGAAAAGACATTTGTCACCGTTCAGCATTAAGTTGTGCTGGGCGAGTGTTTGGAACACTTGGAGCAGGCGTTTGTCGTGGACTGAGGTGTTGGGATGATGCACCACAATGTCATCCAAGTACAAGGATACTCCTGGGATGCCGACGAAGATAGATGACATATTTTTTTTAAAACAGCTGGGTGTGGAGCTCAATCAGAATGGCATGCGGGTGTGAGGTCCCTGCTGACTGGATCAAGGGGAACAGAGGTAGCCTTGGCGTAAGTCCAGTTTACTGAAGACAGCAGAGCCATAGAAGTAAGTAGTGAGCTCTTCAGCTGTTGGGAGCAGATATTTGTCAGAAATGATGGCCTTGTTCATAGCACGCAAGTCCACATAAATTCGGAGTCCCACAGACGTTTTCTTCGCTATAACTAGGTTGGAGATCCAGGGGAATGCGTTAATGAGCTCTATAATGCCAGCTTCCAGCAGGAGTTTCAGCTCCATTGACACCTGATCCTGCAAGGCGAGGGGAATGCAGCACAATGACTGAATGACTGGAGTCACAGTGGGGTCGACTTTGGATTGGTGGATGAGTGTGAAGAGGATGCCCAAAATGTCAAAGAGATCAGGCCATTGTTGCTGCCAGGGGAGGAGACTTATATTTCTGTGCCACTGTAGTCCATCAAGGAAAAACCAAGGCCAGTAAATAAGTCAAGGTCCATTAAGTTGGCCCCAGTTTTTGTAATGTTGAATGTGAATGTAGGAACTGATTGGGTACTATAATGTACCGGCAGCTACAATATACCCAGTACATCAATTTTGGCATGTCCGTAACCACTGAGGGCAGTGGAGGAGCGTTGCTGGGGCGGGTTGAAAAAAACTGTGTGTACATTTCCAAGTTCAGGAGAGACACCTTGGCACCAGTGTCCAGGAGCAGAGAAATGCACATGTTGTTGAGATGTAGAACACATGTTTTAAATCCTGATGGGGTCAAGAGCACAGTGTGGATTGTGGCTGGTGCCAAGTATGGGGTCTGGGACTCAGGTGGAGCGACACCACCTTGCAAAGTGGTTCAATTTGCTGCAATTCGTGCACTGTTGGCCCCGGGCAGGGCAGTCAGAGGCTCTGGACTTGTGCCTGGTGGACCCACAGTTCCCACAATATGGCCTATAACGTTGCTGTGTTTGTTTTACGGCGAGGTCAGAGTCTGTGGCTAATGGGGTTAAAGATTGCTGCATGTTCTGAACTGCAGTCTGTAGATGTAGCAGGTGAGGGTGCCCTAGTAAGGTTTTTAGCACTGTGAAAAGCTGCTTCCACATTGGCTGGCTATCTTTATGGCTTGAGTCAGTGTTAAATTGTCAGATTCCAGTAATAATCTCTCCCTCACTTGTGTATTAGATGTCTTCTCAATAAACTGGTCTCGAATCATCTCATAGTGTAGTGTACCCAATTTAAAAGGCAGTGCTAACTATCTCAATGCAGACATGTATTGGAGTATTAACTCACCAGGCCATTGACCCCGTTGTCGGAATTTGACCTGTCGGATGACGAAGCTGTGTGCGTCTCCAAAATGTAGAGCGACATCACGTTGTCCCTCTGTGTCCAGACAGTGTATCAGCATAGCGTGTTTACGCAGATCGGCCACATCTTTGAAGCCCATTGCAAGCAGGTATGTATGAAACAAGTCCAACCAGCGAGTCCACGGGACTTGTCGCCAATGTTGAATTGTACAAACTAACACAAAACAGTGTTGTTGTAGATTTACCACGGCGCTCGTTTATTTATTGCTGAATACTATAATACTTCAGATGGTGTCTCTGTCATACACACACCACTCGCTCACTTACGGCAACACGTATCCCAGCAACAGCAAGCATGACACAACACTCCACAACATCAGGCAACATGTAACAGAGCAACCGCAACAGCATTGATCACATTGCAAACACAACAGTCAGAACGGTGTGTACAATATCAACTAACAGAACATAACTATATATGTACTACTGGACCAATCTGGGAATGCTACTGTAAAAACATGTTCTTTTTCTTTTAAACCAAACTGTTAATGTTCACAGTTTTGCAAGTAATCAAATTGCTGTATGGTATGTATGTATGTATGTATGTATGAATGTATTGTGAACGATCTGTATTTTAGTGTGGTAGCCAACTGGCAGCATGAGAGGTGACACCGAGGCACTTGGTAAGGTTGAAGAATAGGCAGTTTTATTATTTTCTTACACAAAAGTTCAAAGACTCAACAGAACGTTTATGAAAATAAACAAAACAAAAGAAACCCTGCCCACTGATCTCACTTCTTCAACCCTCTCTACTGCTTGCACGAGCTGTCCTCGTTGCAAGGAAAAACATGTTGCTTTAGCATAGAGAGAGAAAAAATGTAGATGTAGAGGACTACATCCCCCTTGGGGTATAATTAAGTAGGCAGGTATAAAACAAGGTCAATATGTCTGTGCTGGGGCTGTCTGTGTGGAGCCAGTCTGTGTATAACTTGTGTGGGCAAAAGGTACTTTGTGTATTTAGAAGTGTTTTGTTCAAACTGTTATTTTGTTCCTGTGTTTTGTCTGTTTTGGATTTGACTTATTAAAAGTGCATTCTGTGTCTGGTTTCAACTGTTTTAAGGGGGCAAACCAGCGTGGCGGGGATGCATTACCAAAGTATGTATGTATGTACAGTACTGTGCAAAAGTTTTAGGTAGGTGTGAAAAAATGCTGTAAAGTAAGAATGCTTTCAAAAATAGACATGTTAATAGTTTATATTTATCAATTAACAAAATGCAAAGTGAGTGAACAGAAGAAAAATCTACATCAAATCAATATTTGGTGTGACCACCCTTTGCCTTCAAAACAGCATCAATTCTTCTAGGTACACAGTTTTTGAAGGAACTCGGCAGGTAAGTTTGCCCAAACATCTTGGAGAACTAACCACAGTTCTTCTGTGGATTTAGGCAGCCTCAGTTGCTTCTCTCTCTTCTTGTAATCCCAGACAGACTCGATGATGTTGAGATCAGGGCTCTGTGGGGGCCATACCATCACTTCCAGGACTCCTTGTTCTTCTTTACGCTGAAGATAGTTCTTAATGACTTTCGCTGTATGTTTGGGGTCGTTGTCATGCTGAAGAATAAATTCGGGGCCAATCAGATGCCTCCCTGATGGTATTGCATGATGGATAAGTATCTGCCTGTACTTCTCAGCATTGAGGAGACCATTAATTCTGACCAAATCCCCAACTCCATTTGCAGAAATGCAGCCCCAAACTTGCAAGGAACCTCCACCATGCTTCACTGTTGCCTGCAGACACTCATTCGTGTACCGCTCTCCAGCACTTCGGCGAACAAACTGCCTTCTGCTACAGCCAAATTTTGACTCATCAGTCCAGAGCACCTGCTGCCATTTTTCTGCACCCCAGTTCCTGTGTTTTCGTGCATAGTTGAGTCGCTTGGCCTTGTTTCCACGTCGGAGGTATGGCTTTTTGGCCGTAAGTCTTCCATGAAGGCCACTTCTGACCAGACTTGTCCGGACAGTAGATGGGTGTACCAGGGTCCCACTGTTTTCTGCCAGTTTTGAGCCGATGGCACTTGTGGACATCTTCCGATTGCGAAGGGAAGTAAGCATGATGTGTCTTTCTTCTGCTGCAGTAAGTTTCCTTGGCCGACCACTGCGTCTACGGTCCTCAACGTTGCCCGTTTCTTTGTGCTTCTTCAAAAGAGCTTGGACAGCACATCTGGAAACCCCTGTCTGCCTTGAAATTTCTGCCTGGGAGAGACATTGTGTCTTGTTGCTGTGCTCAGTCTTGCCATTGTGTATGACTTTTGACTGTAAACTGTCTTCAGCAACCTCACCTTGTTAGCTGAGTTTGGCTGTTCCTCACCCAGTTTTATTCCTCCTACACAGCTGTTTCTGTTTCAGTTAATGATTGAGTTTCAACCTACATATTGAATTGATGATCATTAGCACCTGTTTGGTATAATTGTTTAATCATACACCTGACTATATGCCTACAAAATCCCTGACTTTGTGCAAGTGTACCTAGAAGAATTTATGCTGTTTTGAAGGCAAAGGGTGGTCACACCAAATGTGGATTTGATTTCGATTTTTCTTCTGTTCACTCACTTTGCATTTAGTTAATTGATAAATATAATCTATTAACATGCCTATTTTTGAAAGCATTCTTACTTTACAGCATTTTTTCACACCTGCCTAAAACTTTTGCACAGTACTGCATGTATGTATGTAGAGCTGACCTATTTCTATATTTTTGGTGGTTGAGAAACTTAAATGACTTTGAAGTGTTCTCTTACTTTGTTTATTCAATAATTTGTATGTCAGGACAGGAGGCACCTGTAACCAAACTTCAAAAACAGGACAGAGGAATCTTTAAAGCATTTACAATAAGAATGGTGGCCTACAATTAATTTCAGTTTGCAAAGTATTCTTTAGCAGCATATAATGCAAGCCAGGTGTTTCTAGAATGGCAGCATGTGGCTGACATTGCCTTTCCTACAAGTCTCCATTATTCAATGGAAAATGTTTTGAGGCATGCTGGGCTATGTTTATGTCAAGACCAGGACTTTGTTTTTCATTACAAAACCATGGACTGCCAAGTCTGGTCTGCAAAGCTTTGTAACAGTTTGGTCTAGAATGGTGACCTAGCTTTAATTTGAACTGATGTTAATGAGTTAAAGACAACCTGTGTCTCTTTTCTTCTTCTTTAATTAGGTTTGAGCCAAGTTGACTCTGATTGGAAATTTGCCCCTAGCTGTTTTTTTTTTTTTTTTTTTTTTTGACCCGTCAGGTGGGAGCGTGCTTGGATTTAACTTAAGCTCAAATTTTGACTTGAAGTTAGGGAAATTCCTGAATTTAGCTTTCAGAAATCCCAGCCAACCAGTTAAGTAAGGGTTGATGTAATAACCCCAAAAAACCTGCAAGAAATTCCAAGCAGGCACTCAAAACAAAGATAAAATAAAAATATTCATTCTGAACTAACACAATTGGATGAACAGCATACAACATGTTTTATTTAGATTTCCAGAAAGCTTTTGACAAAGTCCTGCATAAAAGATTAATTCTCAAACTGAACGCAGTAGGGATTCGAAGGAAATGCATGCACATGGATTAGGGAGTGGTTAACATGTAGAAAACAGAAAGTACTGATTAGAGGAGAAACCTCAAAATGGAGCGAGGTAACCAGTGGTGTACCACAGGGATCAGTATTAGGTCCTCTGCTATTCCTAATCTACATTAATGATTTAGATTCTGGTATATTAAGCAAACTTGTTAAATTTGAAGACAACACAAAAATAAGAGGAGTGGCAAACACTGTTGCAGCAGCAAAGGTCATTCAAAATGATCTAGACAGCATTCAGAACTGGGCAGACACATGGCAAATGATATTTAATAGAGAAAAGTGTAATGTATTGCATGCAGGCAATACAAATGTGCATTATAAATATAATATGGGAGATACTGAAATTGAAGAGGGAATCTATGAAAAAGACCTAGGAGTTTATGTTGACTCAGAAATGTCTTCATCTAGACAATGTGAGGAAGCTAAAAAAAAAAAAGACCAACAAGATACTCGGATATATTGTGAGAAGTGTTGAATTTAAATCAAGGGAAGTAATGTTAAAACTTTACAATGCATTAGTAAGACCTTACCTAGAATATTGTGTTCAGTTCTGGTCACCTCGTTACAAAAAGGATATTGCTGCTCTAGAAAGAGTGCAAAGAAGAGCAACCAGAATTATCCCGGGTTTAAAAGGCATATCGTATGCAGACAGGCTCAAAGAATTGAATCTATTCAGTCTTGAACAAAGAAGACTGCGTGGCGATCTGATTCAAACATTCAGAATCCTAAAAGGTATAGACAATGTTGACCCAGAGGACTTTTTTGACCCGAAAAAAGAAACATGGACCAGGGGTCAGAAATGGAGATTAGATAAAGGGGCATTCAGAACATAAAATAGGAGGTAATTTTTTACACAGAGAATTGTGAGGGTATGGAACCAACTCCCCAGTAATGTTGTTGAAGCTGACACCCTGGGATCCTTCAAAAAGCTGCTTGATGAGATTCTGGGATCAATGAGCTACTAAAAACCAAACGAGCAAGATGGGCTGAATGGCCTCCTCTCATTTGTAAACTTTCTTATGTTCTTATGGCTACCAGTTCCTATAGTAAGAGCACCAACTGAACCCCTCTATTGAATATATTTCACTGTTTGGTTTGTCACACAAGTCTTTTCATGTTAAATAAACTCAAATGAGTCTGCAGCATATCCAAGAGGTTCTTACAATTAAGATAAAATGTGTTGCCATTGCAAGAATATGGCTACATACAATGTCTTAAAGACTAAATATCGGGTGTGGCAGGGCAGAAGAAATGCCCTGCTCACAATTAGAGGGGGCACTGCTAAGCCCTGTAAGAAAGGTAATATTTGGGGGGTTTTAGAATGGGTTATTTAATGTATTGTTATGATTTAAAATGTATTGTTTATGTTTATTTAAACGGGTGATATAAGAACATAAGAACATAAGAAAGTTTATAAATGAAAGGAGGCCATTCGGCCCATTTTGCTCGTTTGGTTGTTGCTAGCTTATTGATCCCAGAATCTCTTCAAGCAGCTTCTTGAAGGATCCCAGGGTGTTAGCTTCAACAACATTACTGGGGAGTTGGTTCCAGACTCCCACAATTCTCTGTGTAAAAAAGTGCCTCCTATTTTCTGTTCTGAATGCCACTTTATCTAATCTCCATTTGTGACCCCTGGTCCTTGTTTCTTTTTTCAGATTGAAAATGTCCCCTGGGTCGACATTGTCTATACCTTTTAGAATTTTGAATGCTTGAATCAGATCACAACGTAGTCTTCTTTGTTCAAGACTGAATAGATTAAATTCTTTGAGCCTGTCTGCATATGACATGCCTTTTAAACCCAGAATAATTCTGGTCGCTCTTCTTTGCACTCTTTCTAGAGCAGCAATGTCCTTTTTGTAGCGAGATGACCTGAACTGAACACAATATTCTAGATGAGGTCTTACTAATGCATTGTAAAGTTTAGCATTACTTCCCTTGATTTAAATTCAACACTTTTCACTATATATCCGGGCATCTTGTTGGCCTTTTTTATAGCTTCCCCATGTTGTATAGATGAAGACATTTCTGAGTCAACATAAACTCCTAGGTCTTTTTCATAGATTTCTTCTTCAATTCATTATCTGCGTACACTACCTTGCACTTTTCTCTATTAAATGTCATTTGCCATTAAGTTTACATATAATAGAAGTCAGGCTTATTGGTCTGTAGTTACCTGGTTCGGTTTTGTCTCCCTTTTTGTGGATCGATACTACATTTACAATTCTCCAGTCTGTCGGTACAACCCCTGTGTCAAGAGACTGTTGCATGATCTTGGTTAGCGGTTTGTAAGTAACTCCTTTCATTTCTTTGAGTACTATTGGGAGGATCTCATCCGGCCCAGGGGATTTGTTTATTTTAAGAGCTCCTAATCCCTTTAACACTTTGTGACAGAGATCGAATGAGTCTTGGTGTTAGATCTCCCTCTCGACCTGTGAGGGCATGGTGTACGAGGAACAGAGTACCCTTAATGAAATGGCACGACAATTTATTCCGTAGGGTAGATGGAAGTCGGTCATTTCGGAAGGGGGCGGAGCCACGGCACCCGAGCTTAGTGACTCAGACGGTAAGCGGCGTGGCATCTGAGGACTGGAGGAGCGGATGCGCTCGTTAACCTCGGGGTCATGGGCGAGGGTATAAATAGGGGGCATGGTTTGAGTGATCTGTTCCTTTGTATATGGTTAAACTAACTAACCAAGAAGGAGCCCATAGCGTGAAGAACTGTGAGTGTTTTCGTGTCTGTGTCTAAACCCTGTGTGTCTTGTGTATTATTTAGCCACTGAAGGATGCTGAGCACGATCCGGAGCTGCAGCCGCAGGCCAGCGACAAACCCGGACTTCACCATTCACTCTTTGCACTACCAGAACTGTCTTTGTTTTCACCACTAGCACTAGAATCACGCACTGTCAAACTGTGTCTGTGTTTTGTGTTTTGTGTGGGTGACTGAACGGGACTTTGGGGTTACGGGTCAAACCCGTGGATTACAAACAGAAGTGATACACGCCGCTGTATCGCTTCCAACACTATTATTATTTGCAGGTTTGCCTTAAGGCTCTGGACATTTATTAAATTAAATAAACACCCTTGCACCTGTACCAACGTTGTCTGTGTGATTACTCTGCACTGCACTCACCTGCACGTCTTTACCACTTTGCCACACGTGGTTGTCAGAAGTGAGGATGGATTACGCAACACTGTCGGCGCTGCTAGAGCAGCTGGACAGCAGACGGGAGGTGGAGGAGAGACGGAGAGAGGAGAGGTACACCGCGCTGATCGAGAGGGTCGGGCTGGCAATACCTCCCACAGCGTCAGCAGAACGCAGCTTTGTAGTGCCCAAAGCGAGGACGCACAAAATGACGGCGGAAGATGACCCAGAAGCATACCTGGTGGCATTTGAGCGGCTGGCTACCACCGCGTCATGGCCCCGACAGTTCTGGGCAAGCTAGCTGGGACCCTGCCTGATTGGGGAAGCGCAGGCAGCATATCAGGTGATGGGGGATGACGACGCCGTTCAATATGACCTGGTGAAACTGGCTATTCTCCACCGTCTTAACATTACGGAGGAAACGTACCGAGTGAGGTTCAGGGAGTACAGGAGGTCCCCGAACGTACGCCCCAGGGTGGTCGCACAGAAGCTCTGTGACCACATGATACACTGGCTCACCCCGGCGCTAAAAACAACTGCCCAGATGGGGGAGGCCATCGTTATTGAGCAGTATTGTCATGTGGTTGGCGCCGAGACCCAAGCATGGATACGGCGCCACAACCCCGACACCCTGGAACAGGCAGTAAAACTCGCCGAGGACTTCGAGGACTCCCTGGTATCCGTCCAGACTGGGCTACTCACCCCGCCACTTCAACGGAGCGGCCGAGCCCCACCTCCTCTCTCTGCTCCACCAACCACACCACCGGGACCGGTTCAACAACCTCCGAGAGCACCGACCCCAATGGGCGACCTTGCCTCCTCTTCATGGAGACCAAGGTTGGCCCCCAGCTGGGGTAGAGGTGCTACCCCTGCCCCGTTGCCATACCAGCAGCGGGACAGACCATTTAATACTATACCCTCCTTTCCCCCTACCTGTTTTAGGTGCCGCCAGCCGGGACATCAGGCTAGGTCATGCCCATCTGCGATGGAGTGTGACGTGGCCATCTGTAATCTGGCATCTGAAGCGGGTAAGCGAGGGAAAAATGGTCGGGAGGGGCCTTGTATTGTTAAGGTGATTTTTGGAAATGTGAAAACCCATGCATTAGTGGACACAGGGTGTGGTCAGACCTTAATTAGAGCATCTCTCTTAGGCGGTATGGTGTGGCAGCCACAAGGTCAGGTGGCGATCTCCTGTATCCATGGAGACACGGCAACATACCCCACAGTAAAAGCATATTTATCGGTCGGTCCGATTAAACGTCACCTGGTAGTTGGGGTGGCGGAAAGGCTACCAGATCCCATTATTCTGGGTGGGACTGGCCCAATTATAAAGATTTATAATTATTAGGGTAAACCTGGCCACGGGCACAGGACATCCTGTAACACAATTATTGGTTCCCCCGTCTTGTCGACTGGAGGTCATGAGGCTGGCGCATGATATCCCTTTTGCGGAGCACCTCGGAGTTTGAGAAGACAAGGGAACGGATATTGGCTCGATTCTTTTGGCTAGGTCTTTATAAGGAAGTGTCGAAATATGTAGCCACATGCCCAGACTGCCAGCGAGTAGCGCCGGGTCGAGTGCGCCCCGCCCCTCTCGACCTGTGAGGGCATGGTGTACGAGGAACAGAGTACCCTTAATGAAATGGCACGACAATTTATTCCGTAGGGTAGATGGAAGTCGGTCATTTCGGAAGGGGGCGGAGCCACGGCACCCAAGCTCAGTGACCCGGGCGGTAAGCGGCGTGGCATCCGAGGACTGGAGGAGCGGATGCGCTCGTTAACCTCGGGGTCATGGGCGAGGGTATAAATAGGGGGCATGGTTTGAGTGATCTGTTCCTTTGTATATGGTTAAACTAACTAACCAAGAAGGAGCCAATAGCGTGAAGAACTGTGAGTGTTTTCGTGTCTGTGTCTAAACCCTGTGTGTCTTGTGTATTATTTAGCCACTGAAGGATACTGAGCACGATCCGGAGCTGCAGCCGCAGGCCAGCGACAAACCCGGACTTCACCATTCACTCTTTGCACTACCAGAACTGTCTTTGTTTTCACTACTAGCACTAGAATCACGCACTGTCAAACTGTGTCTGTGTTTTGTGTTTTGTGTGGGTGACTGAATGGGACTTTGGGGTTACGGGTCAAACCCGTGGATTACAAACAGAAGTGATACACGCCGCTGTATCGCTTCCAACACTATTATTATTTGCAGGTTTGCCTTAAGGCTCTGGACATTTATTAAATTAAATAAACACCCTTGCACCTGTACCAACGTTGTCTGTGTGATTACTCTGCACTGCACTCACCTGCACGTCTTTACCACTTTGCCACACACTTCTGCCTCTGTTATGCTAAAGTTGTTTAAAACTGGATAGCAACAGGTCAACATGTGGGGCATGTTGCCCATATCCTCCTTTGTAAAAACTTGTGAAAAATAATCATTTTATATATTTCCTATTTTTTTCTCTTCGTCTATGATTTTTCCATTTGTATCTCTTAGACATTTTACCTCCTCTTTGAATGTTCTCTTGCTGTTAGAATATTGGAAACACTTTTTGGAATTGGTTTTAGCCCCCTTAGCAATGCTCATTTCTATCTCTCTCTTGGCCTTTCTAACATCCTTTTTGACTTGTATTTGGAGTTCCAAGTACTCTTTCTGTGTACTTTGTTCTTGGTCCCTTTTAAATGCTCTGTAAAGTGTTTTTTTTTCTCTGAATATATTTTTAATTGATCTATTAAACCATTCTGGCATTTTTGTTTTAGATTTTGATTTGTCTACTTTTTGGATGTAATTGTTTTGTGTCTCTAGTACTACATTTGTAAAAAACAGCCATCCTTTTTCTGTGGATGTTTTCTCTCTTTTACTCCAATCTACTTCTGTTAGTCATACCTTATTTCATACCTTAATAGTTTGCCTTTTCTAAAATTGTAAACCTTAACTTTAGTTATTATTTTGGGGGTTTTAAAAAGCACTTAAAATTAGACCATGTTGTGGTCTGATTTTGCCAATGGTTCTCTGACCTCTGTTTTAGTTATCCTGTCTTATTTGAAAAGACTATATCAAGGCATGCCTCCCCTCTAGTCGGTGCCTTGACAAATTGCGTTAGGAAGCAGTCATTTGCCACCATTTCAATTTCGTCTGTCGTGCTCCCCACTGGGTTTTCCCATTTTATATGGGGGAAGTTGAAATCACCCATTAATATGACCTCCTTTGCAGCATGCAGTTCTAATATTGTATAACAGATTATTTTGCTCAGTGCCTGTATTTGGTGGTCTATAGCATGATCTTATTATTATTCCCTTTGAAATTGTGTCCATTATTCTGACCCATATTGATTCTGCATTGTTTTTTTTTCTTCCATATTTAAAACCTGGGCTTCAAGACTATTTTTGATGTATAGCGCTACCCCTCTGCCTCTTTTGTCCTGCCTGTCTTTCCTATACAGAGTATACCTACTAATATTATATTCGTCTCCATCACTCTTGGATAACCAAGTTTCTGTAACACTTATCACATCGTAGTTACTTGTTAGTGCAGTAGCTTCAAGTTCTAACATTTTGTTTCTGAGACTTCTAGCATTTATATAAATACATTTAATGGCTATCTTACCTGAATTGTTGCCCTTGTTTTGATGTGGTCTCCTTTCTGTTTTTTTGTTGATTTCTCCCCCCTTCCTTTCTAGTTTAAATGCTTCTGAACCTCCTCGAGGATCCTTTCTCTGAGTAGATTGGTTTCCTTTTTATTTAAGTGCAGTCCGCCCCGCCTACACAGATAGTCCTTTTTGTAGAATGTGGTCCAATGTTCAAGGAAGGTGAAGCTTCCTGTGTGCACCACGATTTCAGCCATGCATTTAGATGATTCATTTCCAGCTCTCCGTATGCTCCTTTGCAAGGTGCTGGCAGTATCCCAGAAAATACCACAGTTTTGGTTTTGTCTTTTAATTTCCTCCCTAGCTTTCTGAATTTGTTTTGCAGGGATCTTGATCTGTCTCTTCCAATGTTGTTTGTACCGATGTGGACGACTACTACCGGGTTGTCTCCTGTTGTAGTAAGGGGGTCCAGACTGCAAACTGAACTTGCTGTGTTTCTTAATGTAGTGGTAAGATTTGAATACATTTTGTGTTATTTAAAAAGAGTGATTTTCTTTATTGTTGTTTAGTTTAAGTGTGGTCTGACAGAGGTGGTGTTAGCAGCTCGTCTCTGCCAGACAGCTCATGAGACTGCGTGGTCAGCAGTCAGTGATTATTGACAAGGTGACTGTCGACCGCACAGATTTAAAAACCCTTTGCAGAATGTGACCATCTCCAGATAATTGATTAATTTATTGCTAATCTGGAGATGATCACCTGTATACAAACGAGCAGCTTTTGCTGGTCGGGGTGGGTGTTTGGAAGGAGGAACGTGAGTGAGCTGAAAGAAAAATCGAAAATGAAACAGAAAGAAAAATCAACCTTTCTGCTTACTCTTTAAGCTTTTTTATTGCAGTGATGACATCCAAAACCCTATCCTGAAGGTTTTGGTGTGGTTTCTTAAGGATTTAATAACAAACAACGGTATCTCTTAATAATTTCAAGGTGTCTTTGGTGTCATTTGGCTAGTCTGACAATAAATATAATTTTGAACAGGTTTAATGTGCAATGGTCGTAAAAGAAAATCTAAGCCAAATAGGCACCATTAAACTTAATCCCATCAAGTGCAGCAGGCTATTTCTGGGCTTTGAAGCAGCTGACACAGAAATAATTGCTGAATTCAAACAAGGTGACGTGGTTTGGGGAATGTTAGTCCTCTTACGTTGAGGTACAATATCTGTAGCACTGTACTGAATGAGTAGTGGGCTGAAATTTAAAAACATAATTACTTAACTAGACCCTCAATTGAACCGATAATTTGCATTTTATAGTAAATTGAAGTCTGCAGTACTAACCACCTGGCCCTTTGTTTAGTTACATGCAATAAATAATACTAACACTTTATTTCAGGAAAGTAAGTTGGTATATCTTTGGGAAGGTGTGCTGGGTTTTAGTAGTATATGGAGAGTATGAAGTGGTCTGTTTTAATTAACATTGTGTTTCCTTCAAACATGTTGTAACAAATGCCCTACTTGATCCCCAAACAGTAGTTGCTAACAGGAAAAGGGGCAATCAGAAGCTTCAGTTTCAGGCTGCTATGAGATGCCATCTAAAGCAGCCTGCAGGTTGATTTGTATGTTTCTCTGGGTGACTTATTGGGTGATAAATATTTTTTTAATATTTAGGATTTTTTTTTTTTTTTTTTAAATAAAAACAAATGCATATTATTTTTACATTATTTTTTAACAATAGAAATACAACTCTTTAAAGTTCATTTTTAACATGCATCCTCATTTTTAAGTCTGATTTTATGTGCTAGGTTTACTTGCATGTTGTTATCTGTCTTTTGATGTCTAGCACTCGCTGAACACATTTGAACAAATACGTTAATGCTAGATTGCAATTATTGTAGATTGGGTTGAAATTTATCCTTAAATCCCCTTATGCTCCAATGGAATGCAAAGATTTAAGTGAGATTTTAATATGGTGTGTACTCTGTGTATGCACTGAGGGTTTCTGTTTTTGAATTACTGATGTTATTGTGGAAAAGGGGCTACTATGTCTTTCAGATAAATAATTCTGTTTTAGAACCTGGTAACAAGTGTTAGATGGTACTGCAACAAAGTACTTTAATCCCAGTTTGACACAATTACTTTAACAAGGAATTCAAATAAAATTAGGGTTAACAGTTTGAATTGATGTTTGAGATTTTAAAGAGATTTAGTTTTCCATGGACCTACGATGTCATTTGATCCAATACATCCTTAATGTATAGCACATATACTTTCTTTTTTTTTTTTTTTTAAGGAGTATTAGATTATACATGGGCTGGGGTTGCACATGTCTGAAAAGATAAAAATGATTAAACCTGAATTAAAGTCTTTACTGGGAGAAGTGTTATTTTAGTCCCCTGTCATAACATGCATAATGTGTAATGAATTCACAGCAATACAATGTCATAAACCAAATATATGGAGAATTGTTCTTTAGTTCATGTGAGCTAAAAACTGTAGGCAAGTCATCCAAAATGCTGAATAAAAGTAAAGCCTTATCATTTCCCAGAAAACCCGCGCTAATGTGTTTTGTTGTTGTCAGAGCAGTTTGAGTAGCAGTATTTTTTGGATAGGCTTTTGCCAGCTTTTGCAAGGTTTATGGCTGAAGAGTATAAAAATACTCTTGCCCTTTGGAAGATGGTGATGGATTTCTCAGCTGCTTTTCCACTATATAAAAAAAAAAATCCAAGGACTACCGGGGGTTAAAAACCGAAATGTTTGCACAATGACCCAGTTTGCTTTGTTATTTGACACCTTTTAAATGCTGCTATAATAGCACATAGCACATATGCTATAATTAAAAATGTAATAAGGTTCTTAGTTCCTCCTGCACTGATCCCTGATGTAAACTGCTTTCAACTTTCAAACCTAAAAAAAAAAAAATCTCTCATCCTGCATCTCATCCTTAGCCTTTCTGACATTTTGCTACTTTGTATATGCACCTAAGTTGTTTCTTATAAACTGTTTTAGGTAAGACTTTACATGAAGTGTCTCTGATTACAGTGTATTTACATAGTAGTTGCTTAGTAAATATATGTGGATGTACACATAATTACAATGTTATTATGCATAGTTACAATGTACTTAACGTGTGCATATTTTTGCCCAATATATGTATGTATCAGGAAAGGGTTAAGGTTAGGGATAAGACTAGGGTTAGGGTTAGGGATAGGGTCATATCATGCAAACAAAAAATACACATTAGGTACATTGTAACTATGCACAATAACATTGTAATTATGTGTAAGTGCACATGTATTTACTAAGTAATTACTATGTAAATACACAGTAAATAAAGACACTAAGGACCTAATTTACTAAGCGGCTGTAATTTGGCCAGAATTGCGGGAGGAAAATTGAGATGACTGTGCATGGTATTTCCCAGTGTCATACCCTATTTACTAACTAATTAGAAGCAAAAATACCGTCGGAAAAATTCAAATTAGCACACAAATTGTGGGTGGCAACAAGTCTGAAGTTGCGCACGGTATTTCTTCTATTAACAGGTGAAGGAGCTTACTTACTGGTGGTGGCAGGGATAAAAAATATGCGAGAGAAAAAGAGAGAGGAACGTAACCTTCAGTTTTTTTAAAGCCAGAAAGAACCTACAGAAAAATGTACAGTGTAACTATGTTTAATTACAATTTTATTAACTATGTTTAATAAAACTATGATTAATCTTGTAACATTGTGTCAATAAAGGTATTTAAAGGTCAGTTGGGTAGGTTTTTTCAGTAGTATTGGTATACTCACTTTGTTTTATTATGTGCATCATTTTCATCCCAAATGAAACTTTGAACCGAGTGTTCCGGCCGATATTATGAATAAAGGTAGGTATTTATCGAAGGTATGTGAAATAAAGGTCGGTTTGGGCTGGTTTCTCGTCAGCACTATGGTGCTCTCGCCTATTTATAATAATAATAATTACTTACTTATTTAGTTGACGCTTTTTTCCAAAGCGAGTTACAATTAGTTATTTTACATACAAATTCTAGTACCCATTTATACTGTGGGGTTTTTACTGGAGCAATACATTGCTCAAGGGTACAGCAACAGTGTCCTGGTATTGAACTCACCACCCTCCGGTCAACAGTCTAGAGCCCTAACCACTACTCCACACTACAACTCCAGTTCAACTGTAGGTTGGACCTCTGTTTTTTTTTTTTTTTTTTTTTTTTTTGTTTGAGGTTAAGAATATACAGTCAAATATACAGTCAAACCACCTTTATTTAGTGACCACACAGCCTCCGTAATCAATAAAACAACAGCGCTCTCTTGTAAAGGAAGAGAGAAAATGTGAAATAACAAAAGGTCCTCCCTAGATGACAGAATTAAAGTTATTAAACTTGTAAAGACAGTAAGTGCCAGAAAAACTGTTGAAAAATGTGGCACTAGAAAGACGCAGATACAGAATTTTGAAACATAAAGAACTAGGGCTTGAAGTTTTAGGTTTTTATTTTTGTTCACGTGACCATGTTTTGAGCTGATTCAATATCTTAATTAAACGGTTAATTACTAAACAAAGTCACTTCTTTTTACCTTGATGTCCTGATTGACTTGCTGATTCTGTTTCACCTTCTTCCAACACAAGAGCAAACAATGACATTAATCACTTCCCCAGATGCTACTAACTTGCATTTCGTTCTCGCACTTACCTGGGAACTAGGTAGCTTCCAATGTGTACGTTTTGTGTTGTGTTGTTCTTTCCCGCTAATTTAACAGAATGTTCTCATAATTAGGATGCAGCGGTTTAAGACTTAAAGGCAAACCATTAAAAGGAAAATAAACACAGACAAATTCAAGCCATACTTATAAGAGTATGAAAACAATGTGCACGGTAATCGAAAAAGATCTTATGCTTATGCTGTCGTTGGTTTTAGGATGCAATGAATCAACACGTACCTGAAAGGCAGACCCAGGCATTGAAATTTGCAAAGGATTTAAAACATTTTGTGTGACCTGAGACAGGCAAGCATTCATTACTTTAACAAAATAATTTGTTTTGCAAATGCATTATCTAAATGAATGTTATTAAATGACATACTTCCTTTTGTTCATATTACATCTGCTGGCTTTTACAGTGTATGTAAGACATACATAAATAATTACAGGAAAGCATGTCAGAGACAAATAGAAAATTCATAAGTCATGGGCCCTCTTTTAAGAAACCATCTGTGTTAAGAGACCACTAGACTGTCCCTTGAGTGGTCTCTTAATACAGGTTTGACTGTACCTTTTTCTCTACATTTTTTTATTCAAGTTTTGGGGAAGTGTTTCTTTATCTTAGGAGGTTTTATATATTTATTTATTTGTTAGTTTAGTTAGTTAATTATTCATATATTTGGATATATATATTTATTTCAACAAGTACTATATAAGTATTTGTATGTTTTCAATCGATTTATGATTGTTTAGTAAAAAAAAAAGAAAATTACTAGCATAATAAATATTAGGTTCTCTTTACACATTACATTATGTAAAAATATAGATACAGTATGTGCAATAGGCTTAAACAGTACAGTAGTAAAATCAAATGAATATGTAACAGGCTTTTTTTGCATGTAATACAAAACAAACCATGCTGATGCGTTGTAGGCTTCACATTGTTGTAGGATACGTAGATAATAAAATATTATTTTAAATTGAAACTAAATGATGTAATCGTATTTTCTTTTCATCTTTGTCTACTTACAATTAGCCCAAAATAAATCATAGTGTCGCATTAACAGGTTATGGCTATACAGGACCATAACCTGTTAATGTGACACTGCAGCATTCAGTCGATGGAACTTTTGGGTCATTTTTGCCTGCGCAAAATCCTTGTCAGACCTTCGTGAGTAGCTCATGAATGTATGGCTGCTTATTATCTGTGTTTAATGTGCTGCTTTGCAGACGTAAACGTCATTAATTCAATGCAAATGAGGTGGCGGCGCTATTCCGCCCGTCATTTTGCATCCGCTAAATCTTTGTTTTACGCATGGAAATGGGAATAGCAAATAGGATGGGGACAGAACTGCGCATGGTAATCATGTTTTGCGTACAGTAAACGCTTCGGAAACGAGGCCCTTAATGTTTTTACTTTCAGAGCAACTGATGCAAATAATCTTCCTTTATTTATTGTGATTCAAAGGATCTACTTTTTCAGAAACTGCTGATTTGAAACCATTCTATATGGAAATCGGAGTGTTGGAAGCACACAAAAGGCCCAAAAGAGAAATGAAATAAAAAAAAACCTCAAACAAAAAAACGTATGTGAAAGTATTATTTTAATACAAAAAAATGTTCCTGAGAAATGGAAATTGGCAAAATGAAATGTCAACAATGTGGTTATGCAGTTTTAAAACTATGTGGTCCCATCCCCTTAGGTATTTTTTTCTGCATTATTTCTGAAACAGCCTACACAAACTTGGGACTCTTAAACTATATGCAAACTGTACTGAATTGTCAGTGCTAGGGAGCTCCCTTTGCAAGGCTGGCTTGCGCTCAATTCAATAGGAGATCCAAAAGGTTTAAATTATGTTTTATTAAAATGGTGTATAACACCAGCCCTTTAAGGCTTTGACTGGTTAGTAAAAATTCTAAGAAGATTTCTCAGGAGAACATGTCAGAGGAAATTGCATGATATCATACAGACTCATTAGAAACACATATGTTCAAATAAAGCATAGCATGGGGATTAAATATAAATAGGATTTAATTTAGCAATCATTAAATCATAATTATAATACAAAGAAAAATATCCAAGAAAAACTTTATCTGTGCCACCTGAAGCTTAGTGTTTCCAAAGTTGAAAACCTCATGAAGATTACATTTCTTACTAAACAATTGCTTTATTGCATTTATGTTCGGATTATATTAAAGGTACAGTAGTATTTACCAACAGTTGTTATTTCAGTGTCTATGTTCGGTACATTTGAAGAATGGCTCTTTTCGGGAAATATTGGCTTCTGGACCAGCAGTGGCTCAGTTCTCTTTGTGCTGGCTTACTTAAACACTGGTCCACGTCAGATAATGTTAACTTTCTTACTTTTGCAATGAGCTGCTCAAAACAGGGTTTACAATCTACTGACAGGTTCGATCTGATTATCCACATTGTCAGTTTCCTCATGATACTTGAGTCACTCTCAAATGTAATTTAAGAAGAAATCGTTTGAACAACCGCTCAGTTCCTTGTGTACCTCAAGGGGTTAAAATGGTTTATTTACAAAAATAATAATAATAATAAAAAAAACATCAGATTGGGGGGCCAAGGCCATAAGTGTGGTAAGCAAGTGATGACATTACATTTTCTAACTGAATGCATGTCATTTAGTTTTCATGCACTTAATTCTTTTCATATAGTTACATGATGTAATGTATACCCAATGCATAAATAAGAATGGCTTTGAACCTTTAGCTTTGAAATAAGCCACACAATATTGAAAACTGTTCTCACCTGGAGTAAGCATTGCACTATAGAAATATATTATACTGTAATGAACAAAACTCAAGTAATGTGTATTGAATTGCAAGGGCTAAGGCAATACATTACTATTAAAGCTTTGATTTATGGATCAGAGGTTTACAAAACAGCCATGATAGCTTGTTGTTTACTTTATCCTTGAAATAACAAATATTGGTATACAAACCTTACTGTTGTGTAAGGGAAATGAAACCATTTTGAAACAATGTATTTTAGACACTTTGCCTTAACATAATTTACTAAAGAACAGGGGTTTAACCATATTTGACACTGACAGCCTTAAATAATCATTTAAAGAAAAACACAGGATAATATTATTGGCGCTTGCAAAAAGAATTATTACCAGACATTGGAAACCAACCAGTCCGTGGACAGATGAATGGTGGAGCCACAGTCTGGAAATAAACAATTGCTCGAAATTTTTGTTATACACACACACACACACACACACACACACACACACACAAAATTAAAGTCACTTCAAATTAGAAATCTGGGAACTTGTCCAACATTTACTTCAGAATAAAAATAAATTAAAGTTGTATAACAAAAATGAACATAAATTATAGTGAACAGCTTTTCACTTCATTAGATAAATAAAACAATTATGTTAACATTCTTAATAGATTTCCATGTTACCATATGTGTGCAGTGTGATGTCTGCTTATACAAAGCTGAAAGAACCCTGACTTGCATGTTCCAGATATCAGATATTTTATTAATTGTATTTTTCAGTGCTTATTTTTAGCTATTTCGAGTTTTACGTAAATCGTTTTTTTTTTTCAGGGCTTTCGTTTTAGATATACTGTATGAAATTAGTGTTTTCGATTACTTTTCAAAATGCTTGAGCGTTTTTTTTTTTTTTTTTGCACGCTTAAGTTGTACCTTCTTTCCTTTGCTGACTTCCACAACGAAATCCCTATGGTCACGGGCACATTCTTCTGGGGTTTTTGTGTGAAGGTATTTTTGTACATTTTGCCACAATTCTATTTTAAATCCTCTGTATCTTAACTGTAAAACAGCTTTAAATCCCACTAACAAGCCTCCATCTTGATTGTAATCTCGTTTTAAATCTCGCAAGCAGAGTCTCCAAGAGAAATGTAGGAATGGGCTGTCACTTAGTAGTTGAGGCGGGAAGTATTGAGAGCGAATCAATGATAGATGCAAGTCAGGAAGGCAGGACATTGCCCAGCAGCACAGGGAAATGTATTTATTATTATTATTGTAGTAGATTTTATTTTTTAATGGGAAAAGGGTAAAGTCACAGTGAATTGATTAACCATTTCCATAGTTTTTCCGGTGTTTATTGGCTATCCACCCATTTCATTTTTTTTTTTTTGTTTCGGTGGCGTTTTATCAGGTTTTATCGGTTAAAAGCGAAAATCAGAAGCGCTAAATATAATTGCACTACATTAAAGCCAGCGGTCATAAATAGCATTATCTAATTACATGTTCATATTTTAATTTCTAGACTTGTTATTACCAGAAAAAGTACTATGAACCATGAGCTTGCATATTAGTAATTCCTATGTTATTACTATTTACCTAATGCATAATCGCTAAAATTACATATCAGCTGATGCTGGGTCAAAATGCAGGTAGAGAGAGACTTTGACAAGAACACTGGGCATCGAAAGAATGGAATCTGTAAATGAATGTTAAATTTGTTAAAATAAGAAAATACTGAAAGCCTCCATGAATGACCATAACAGCTATTTAGATATGACAAATCTAGGTTAGACAAAATTTAGATTCAATTGTTTTCTTTAAGTTTTATTTTCTTCCATGCAATGGGCCTCATTTACAAAAGGGCCCTAAATTTGGAGTTAGCGTCCAGGTAAAGTAGCGATCCTAACAATAAATCCAAACGTACTGCCCTATTTACGAACAGAGACCACATTCATTTACGTGCACAGTATTTGGCTAATTTACAAACCATACAGTGCACACTACATTGTGAGCGATAATTTAATGTGCATGATAATTTCAGAGATTTACCCATGACCACCGTGATATCAAAAGCCGTAGCAGTCCAGGCGTATCTTTTGGTCAGTAGCGTATGAAGGTGGAGGTGTCTTACATTGACCAAAAATGAGCGATCAACAGACACAGCACTCAGCAGGGGACAGGCAGAGGTAACATAAAGTGAACTTAGCATTATATAGTCTGACATCTTTTTTAGTGTTTGAGATTTCCATTTAAGTAAAATACTATTTCCTCCATTATATTACATTTGTGATACTAAATTTTTTTGTCAGTGTTCTAGGAAAGCTGCTTCTAGTTATATCTGTCTATTTGTGTACTATAAAATACATTAAGTAAGATGTTGATTAATTAAACCATGCCTGCATACTTATTGACTAGGAATCATGTAGTGGGGCTATTGTGTTATGTGTACTGTAGTATATTTGACTATATTGGCCGGCATCCAATTTATATAGACATTTTCATGTACATTACGATATATATATATATATATATATGTATATGGTGTGGCCCACCAAGTGAACAGTTTTAACATAAATGGCCCTTGCTGCCAGAGTTTTCCGTTCAAAGAAATTTTCATAACCAATTTCCATAATTCAGCAAGATGTATTTATTTTGCGTTAGTGAATCAGTGAATGAAATGAACAGATCTGTTGAATTGATTCACTAAACTGAATGAATCTATCGAATCAAAAAGAATAGAACTGCACATCACTAGTTTTCAGACCAGAAAACGAGGGTTAAATAGCGTGCCTATCAGTGGTTAAAGCCTGCCTTCCATATGCACTAATAAACGATCACTTTAATGCACACACTAAAATGAATGTCCTTTTAGTAAATACCATGTGAATACAGCTCATCTCATTATTCTGAGCTGGATGCTCATTTAAATACATCAGCATGCATTACCATAAAAATCACATATTTATTCAGATTGCCATAGTGTGAAGCACTAAATTTAGTGCACGCCATAATAAGCCAAGTATCGCACGCGATAATGAATAAAATTGCAATAGTAAATACGGAAATTATGACACTAATTGCAATTATCGTGCACCATAAGCTTTAGCACCCTTTCATAAATGAGGCCCAAAATAAATTACATTACAACTCCATACTCTACTAAATAAACAAAATTTGACATTGTTGATTCTTACTGTATTTCTGAATATACTGTAGTTGTGGTTTGCCGATTATGGTACAATGTAATACAGCTTAAGCCACAATTACATTTTTATGGGTTCATTAACATTTTACTTTGGAATAACTTAGACATTGCTTATATTAATATATAGTATAATGCACAGTTCTTTATTATGAAAATACATACTTCTAATAAAAATGTATTGTCAACATATCCCCTATCAAAGATGTTTTCTAGTGCTTTCTATGGCCACCTAGTGCTTATTACTGTATGTACACATAGCCTCAATAAATAATAAATATGGCAGTATTTAAAATGCTATATTTATTTTAGTCTGGTATCCTGAAACAGAAAAATCAATCCCACATATTGTGTATTAATATTTTTACAGAGGATGAAGCGAGTACCTGTGTAACAGCAATGTCCTGACGATCCAATGATGACATTTGGAATGCAGTAGTGGCAGCCAGACTTAAGCTGCTTAACATATTCCAGTTGCATTAAAAACGTATTAAAGGGGCACTATTATGAATATTCCACACTTACCCTATTATAGGTATTGGTTATAAAACAAACAATTACATGTCAGATAATACATGTTAGCAAATAGCAACATTCTTAATGGCACTTCATAACATTACTGCCTTCTCAAGTAGAATGAGTTCTGTGTTATGAATTAAAGGGAAGGGAGGGGGGCTGGGAGCCAGGTTTTAGTAGGCTGTATAAAAATTGGATATACACAATGGAAATGAGGTTTTAGTAAATGTTTAGTAAATTACTTTAGAAACTCAATCATAAGATATACAGTGGTAACTTCAATTTTTATATTGGGATGAGGACCACTGACTGGGCAGTGCCTGTGTGAGTTCGGGTGTAGAGAAAAAAAAAGTAAATAAAATAAAGAAATGTGTT
This sequence comes from Acipenser ruthenus, assembly GCF_902713425.1. NCBI lineage: Eukaryota > Metazoa > Chordata > Actinopteri > Acipenseriformes > Acipenseridae > Acipenser > Acipenser ruthenus. The sequence continues at coordinate 67,870,469 of NC_081194.1, read as the reverse complement.
TGTTCTTATTTTAACGATTATTACTTTTTTTGCCAGTAAAATAAGTAGCTGCTAGTATAAACATCTGAGACCTGGAGGGTTGCAGTCTGATGACTGATAAGTTAAACTATGCGCTGAAACATTCTTGGTTTACGAAGCAGCCCAAGAGAACAGTATTAGCAGCGGGGCATTCCAGAACAACAACACATCTGAGCAAAGAAACGATGTATCCACAAGAGTTCTTCTTCCAAATTACTACCAACAAAATGGATTAAAGGGCTGCCTGCTCAAAAGATTACAAGGCTGTTATATTTCAGTTTCCCTAAGATCTGAACATTTCACTTTACTATATGTGGGTGGCAGTGCCTCCCTCAAAGAGGCTTCTAATCAAGCTCTGACATCAACACCTTTGAGAATTCCCAAATCATATTGACCAATTTTAGTTCAGCGAGTGTTTCAGGACTGTTCGGTTTCATACGCTTTTCTTCCCCTCTCCTCGCTTTCTGGTTGCCTTCATGTCGTCGAACATACTTTAAAATGGTAACTATGTACCAATATGATGTGGCAAGCAGAGCCATTAAATTGCTGGGTCCAGTGATTAAGTTATCCTTATAATTCTGGGATTATTATTGAGTCACTATGTCAGTGCTAGCCATTACCTTTAATATCATGTAGTTTGTTACTTTTATTTTCAATGTTGTTTTCATTTTGTTTCACAAACAGGGTGATTTTAATGTAACCTTTCATTTCTGAAATGTCACAGCTATATTATCAGTATTTATAACGCGAATAAACTTGAGAGACAGAACAACTTTAGGGGATTATAATAATTGTTCACAGTAATGATTCTAAATATGAAATAACTTCACATAACTGACTGTTAATACACACATTGTTTTTGTTATTGAAGAATTATTTTTCAACTGCAACTTCCAAATCAGCAACTATATTCAGCGTTTCCACGCTTTTTAAAGAAAAGGGTTGCCATGAACAACAGAAGGCTCTGTGTAAAAGATTCATGTGAAACCAAAGGGTTCTATATAAAATTCCTCATTAACAGTGGCAATTATTAAACTGTGGTTTTAAAATCAATTTTGTGATTTGTTAAAATACTATTACGTGACATTAGTATAGTTCAAACATTAGCCTCAGAAACCCTTAACGGTACATTCATAGCAACCAGATAGCAACACTACATACAGTATACATTGCAACCATTCATAGCATGGGTACATATTTATAGCAATGGCTCAAATGTCTGACGTACTCAAGACTTGTAATTACTTTCATAAACACGGTTCCTGAGTAGCTCATCTGGTAAAAAGCACAGCCGCGTGATGTGCTGGGTGAGTCATATAGCGCAGGTTAGCGTCTTGGCTATGCAAAGCCATCGGCGTTCGCTGGAGATTCCAATGGAAGCATTGCATTGGCTCTGGCACTACCGTAGGTTAGGGAGGCAAAACTGGCAGGGACTGTTTATTCTCATTGTGCTACAGCGAACCCTGCTGGCCAAGCGCCATAAGCTCAAAAGCAGACACCTGCAGGGCTGGTAGCTCGCTGACATCTGCCCTCGAGCTCCTGAGTGTAAAAGAGGAAGCTGGCTTGGTCATGGGATTGGAGGGCACCCAAGGTCTCCTGAGCTGTGTGGGAAATTGCTACTGTGAAGGGAAAACATAATTGGACATTCCAAATAAGGAAGAAAATAATGTAAAAAATAATAACAAAATAAAAATAAAAAAAAATATGGCGGAAGCGCAATTTCTCCAGGTTTCTGAAGATGACCTTCAACAAATTCTAACCAAAGGTTATAATAAAAACATCTATCACCCTATAGCAATATCTCCACTCCAAAAACACAGATTTAGGAGCTGTGAAGTACAACCTCCAGACAGAATCCCCTTCTGCAAGAGTTATGTGGAGAAAAAGCTGCCTTTGAAGGTTTTCATATAACATATATAGACTGGATATGGTAGAAAACTATTTTCTCCTTGGGATGACATACTGCAGTGTCCTCCAGAGGACAGCATTGCTCTTGGACATTATATCCATTTCAGAAACATCGTTTTCCATTTTACACCTCAACTACAGTCAATATGTGTTTAATATGAAGCACTGCATCAATGAGCAAATAACAATTCCATTTGTTTTATACTGAAACTAAATAAGTGCTCCGGAGTAAAGGCCGTTGTACACTGGATCCGTTCCATCATTAATCATCCATTATCATCCAGATACTTAGCGTACTTTCTTTAATTGCATTGAAGGTCAGGTGTCTTCCCTAAAGTCAATACCAATGGTTGTTTTTTTTTAAAGCAAAATGATTCCAAAAGCAAAGCATAACAACAACTGCTGCAGACTTGGGGCCTCATTCACTAAACGGCGGGAAATGACCAGAATTACCGTGTGGCAGGGGGACGCCACGCTGTGTGTAAAATTGAACCAGCGGTCGCTCAATTGACTAAGCTAATTATATGCACAAATAAAGCGAGCTAAATGATTCATTTGCAAGTTGTCACACGGAATCCAAGCACGCAGAATTCAACATGCGGAATTATGCACAAGTTTTACACACACTGTATTATAATATATTTATATATATATATTGTAGCGTGCACGGGAGAAGGCAGTAGGGCTGGTAGGTGACGTAATCACACACAAAGACATAGGCCCGATATACGCTCCTTGCAAAGGAGCCGGCTCTTTTGTACAGCGGTATCGGCGCTATGCTTCAGTGCGAGAGGTCCCGGGTTCGCGCCCACCCTCCGCCTGTGTGTGGATTGCCTCGCCCTGTGTGATGCGCCTGCCTGCGGGAACCGAGATCGCTACAATATATAAAAGGACACTCGAAAGAAAAAGTTCTGAGTTTGTCACAATGACAGCAACAAAGGAGGACAGAGTAAGTAATGTTCACTTCTCATTGGTTAGTTTCCCTAGTTACGACACGGTAGCTCCAGAATTGGATTAAGATTAGGGGTCAATGGAGCCCGATCCAGATCTGCTTAGTATAACACCTTTATGATTCGGCTCAAGTGAATTCAGATACAATCCCATTTTTTGTTCTGGGTAGTACAGCCCTTGGAGCAGCGGGTAGTCCAGTATATTGATGGATGGTTCGGTACAGTACATACTCCAAGATTAAAGGAAGAAATCAATCTATAACGCATTTATTTCAGAAGAAGCCAACTCTAGGTAAAATGCTTAGTGATTTTATTTCTTCTTATATTAATTTCGTTTTTCTGCTGACAGTCCTGTGTGATGTTTAGCTGCGATACGTTTTGATAGATCAATGTTTTTTCTTGCACAATGGCAACATCTTCCTCCCCATATAACGATTAATAACCTAATAGTTGTTAGTTTTTAGTCCTTTTCATATCTTGTAACATAATTGCTCTGTTGTCAGCTTTCGATGTCCCAGTGAAGTAAATATTTCAGTTACATACTACTGCTACATTAAACAAGCAGCAGTACAGGGACATTATACTACTCTCAGATCACTGAAAAAAAAATGTCATGCATGGGCTTTACAAAAAGAGCCAGGGGTAAGAATGCACTTTAACTCTTTATTTTAGAGCAGGGGTTCTCAAACTCAGTCCTGGGGACCCCATGTGTCTGCTGGTTTTCATTCCAACTGAGCTCTCAATTACTTAACTATACCTTTAATTGAACTAATCATTTGCTTAATCAGACCTTTTTAATTGTTTTCAGCTCTTAAACAGTTGCAGATTTCAAGTTAGGTATAACATTTTATAAGTAACTTGAACTCTCCAACTGTTTAAGAGCTGAAAACAATTTAAAAGGTCTAATTAAGCAAATTATTATTTAAATTAAGGGTTTAGTTAAGTGATTGAGAGCTCAGTTGGAATGCAAACCAGATGACACAGGATTTTTTTTTTTTTAAATACTTACACAAACTAGTTTTTCTAAGGAAAAAAATTAGAAATGCAATATGTATCCTTCCACTGAAAAACAAATAGTCCCTGAATACATATATTTTGTACTTTTTTATTTGCCATAAACATTACATTGAACATTCTCATTTATAGTAACATTTTTTAGATAAAATGGCATTGTGTGTGTGTGTGTAGGAAATTATCCTACTCAGGTTTTGTGGTCTTCAAGAGAAGCTGACCAATAATTTCAGAGGCTGTTTTCACATCTGGTAACTGGCATAATTTCCCTAGATTGTAAACCAGCAGTAGATAATATGTAGACTAAACGACTTCCGTGTCAGTTTGCTCAGTGCCGCAGTCCTTCCCGTCCGCAGCGAGCACAACAGAATTCTATGCTGAACCCGACCTTGTGTAAAAGCCTAACGGTTGTGTCAGAAGAGAGCAGGAGAGATTTTATTTCTGTTTTAAATATGTTTCTGAAATCGGAGGGTAGTGGTGAGATGTATCTGTTGTGTCTAATTTAAACCTCACATTCTCACTAGTCAATTTTATAAGGTGATATTTAGTTTAATAAGTAGATATATAGATAGTAGATGTATATATTACATGCTGAGTGAGACTTGCGTGGTGATTTCTCAGATGGCTTTTGAATGAAGTGTTAGTATGACTGCTTATCTCAGTTTTTTTTGTTCTGTTCTCTGACTAAGTACCACAGTATATTTGCCATTTTTTTCTGTAATACTTAGTGACAGAGATGAAAAAAAAAAACATTGTTTGTTGGGTGATTTAAATGCTGTTTCAGTTGTATGTTGACATTTTTACCTACAGAAACACTGTTTAGATAATTGTTACAGATCAGGTAAGTAAGTTGGTCTATGATGTCATAGCCGTGCAGCAAGACAATGCTTACGCACGGTCATGTGATCTTGTTAAGCTAATCACAGCACTTAATTTATCCAAGCCATTGTATAAAAATATATCAACATAGACGAAATTGTTGCATATACACCTGCCTCATAATCTTCATAAATCCCGGACTGTACAAGTACATTGGAACTTGAGTCGCTATTGAAACAATTTTTTTAAATGTAACAAACTTTTGCTGGAAACAAGAGTCGTTTAAAATGGTCTGTGTTGGCTGCAAAAAAAGTAACAAGCAGACAAAATAGTGTTTTTAAAAAAAAACAACTTTGAATGACATATTCAGCAACATTTTTTAGTTTTGTAAACCTTTAAAACTTATGATGACACATTAATTACAATGACCATGGAATTCCCATAGAGTATTTTGCTGCCTTTAATCCCAAAATATTAAACATTGCAGAAACCTTAAATGACAAAACTGCAAACCTTAAATGACAAAACCGAAGCGTTTGTGATTTTCTTTATACACACTGTACATTTCTAGTAGTATGTAGAAATATTTTTTATATATATTATATTAGTAAATTATATAACATCATATATGCCACTGGAGCCTATCAACCTAAAAAAAATATTACATTAATAATAATAAAAAAAAATAATAATAATTGTATACGGCTAAGCATAAAGAGCTAGTGTTTCTCCCTCTTACATTGTCTATTATTACAAGGCAGATACACTATTGAAATCAATGCCATTCTTCACAAGTGTTTTAATGATAGCCTGACCTGCTACTGTTGTGTGGTTAGAGTCAAGGTGCAGTTTATCTACAAAGTAAGCAGTAAGTTTCTCTGAATTAGCCATTGTAAAGCTCTGTGGGATGAAAATAATGTACAAAACACAGGAAGCTGGTATTTGTTTGACCCCATTGCCGTAGTAACCAAATGCACGGCATTGACGCTGGACCGTGTACAGCTACTGTAACGCTGCTTCTACTTGATAAAAGTATGAAATGAACAGGGGAGGGGAAGAGTAATGTAAATTACTGAAAGGAAAATAAAATGCGTATGTTTCACGGTAGGCAGTCAAATACACGATTTCTGTGAAATTCGTGATGTCGTGAATTTTCAGGGGCCATAATGCTAACATGGTCTGCCTGGTCCAAAATACTCTCTCCCTGACTCTTCTTCTCGCTCTCCTGTGCAGCTCTTCTGCTGGTTCTGTGTTACTGCCTGGTTTCAATAAGTGATACTTTTAACACGCTGAGGCACCTAGTAAAGTTAGTACCCTTAAGCGAATATTGTTTGCATATCAAATACCTCCCTTGTGGTATTTTGTGCATAATTTGCATAATTTCCATATATTAACATTATTCATTATATTTAAATTACTTGAACGCGGTACTTTTTCCACACGCTTTTTTCCATGCGCTAGGTTGCCTGCCACGCCACTGGTTAGTGAATACAGCAGGTGTGCAAAGCATGCAGTAAAGAGGCTTACTGCATGCAAAACACGGTACCGCTGTTTAGTGAATGAGGCCCTTGGTGTGCAATGTACAAATGTTTGATATGGATTGGAAATTCAGTATGTTAAATTCAGATAAGATAATGAACCCAGTGTGGAGTCTATGTGGATCTATAGAGCATCTAAGTGCCCTCTTTAATAAGGGTATAGTTCATCAAAATAATTACACCACACTGTTTTTAGCAGCAATGAATTATAGCATTTTTAGAGCATAAACATGTGATCAGAAGATACATTAGACACACGAAAGAATCAATATGTATATATTTAATGTTGTTTTTACATGTTGTACTGTTGTTATTTTAAAAGCAGTACCATTAAAGGGAATTTTGTTATTATACTATACTTTGTATTGAAGGAATAACTGGTAATAACTGCATGTTCTGCCAATACAAGTCCTTATGGCGCAAGGGGAAGAATGTAATGGAAAAAGATAAACCTTTAAAATATAATTTAATTTAAACTGTCTAATTTCAACATCTGCTACTTGTCAATAAACAAGAGCACCATAAATTCAGATTCATTTAAGCCAAAAGTAGATGCAGGGAAAAGCTATTTAGTGTAAGCTTTAAGCAAAGGGTCATTACAACATTAATAAGGTCAGGTAATAAAGTTGAAATTGCAGTTTGCAATCATACCAAATGCTGTAATGTAATCATCTATTTAAATAGAAATAATACCACATGTTTCAAAACCTTAAATTAAACTAAATGGGCAAACAGGGTAAAACAAATCCAACAAATATCAAATATCTAGGTTTAAAATGTACTACACATGGTGTTAAATGCACAACTGACGTGGGTTTCATGTCTTGATAAAATACATAACAGTTGTGTACAGTCTTCTTTAACCATGAACAGGTAAAATGTGACAGCTGCAAACAGCTGGAGAAAATATTTTCATTCCATAGAGGTTTACACCCACTCCAACCACAATGGAATTCTTCAGAATAAACTGCAGGTTCTGGATATATTTTTCACGAAGTAATCACTTCTGAAATGCAGTTTACTCAGAGCTCAAGTGTCTTTCAGGGTGTTTTCCCTGTTGACTAACTCTGTAGGTCAAGTGTTTTAGTTAGGAGGTCTAAGCCTGTGTATTTTTTTTTTTTTTAAGGCACATACTGACTGACACAGACTTATTCACAAATGCATTGAAGCTGCTGTGTCCTCCATTTACCAGAATAATAAGGAAATATACTTTAGAACAGTTTATCATGATAAAGGCATGGGAAATGTAGTAATACCATAATGAAAGCGTGGTATGGTAAGGCATAATTAAAGCCATTTGATATAAGCCATGGTAATATATAGACGATATGCAATTTGGTGTTGCAATATGTCACAATGAAAAAAAAACAAAACTCTGATAATTAACTTTAGATGCCATAACATAAAATAAACTAATGAAAATGTAGCCATGTGTAATGTTAATGGTGAATATTGCAGTATTATTGTGTACATTTAAGTGACTTCTCATGAATATTGAGGAACCTTGGCTATGGTTCACAAAGATCCATTAGCACACCTTAATACTGACCTGAACAGCCGTCACTTCCATTCAGTCTTTTGCCTCTCCAGATCAAAGACTGGCAATTGGTCAAAATTGCACCAGATTCTGTGTGTGTGTGTGTGTGTGTGTGTGAGATTCTGTGTTCAGCCCACAACCAAACTCATTTCAGGTGAAAATCTTGTGATAAACCACTGAGCTAGTCTTTTGCAAGTTCACATTTACATTTAAAATGCCCAAATACTCTTCAGCTGGCAGATCTCAGAGGATGGTTACTCTTTACCAAGGAAAATGTTGATTTAAATGGAAAAATATAACTTTTATTCAATCAAATGTGTCTTAAAATATTCATTTTTTTATTTTCATTGGAGATTTTCATGTTCAATTCATAGATTTTAAATTACATTTGACAGCTACATTAAGGATTCATGGACATGTGAAGGTATTCTGGTACAAACTGGATTTTATAGGGACATGGGCAATTATTAGGAACTGTATGGTAATTGACCTTGAGGTTACTACTGTTTGTGTCAAAAGTAAACAAACTACTCCACATATAGTACAATTGACACTGTGTTTACATATTTAATTTATGTATGCACATTGGGCTGAAACCTTTTGCACTTATATGATGCTTCAGTTTTCTACATTGTTGAAATGAGTAATGGGTCATTGAACCATTACAGAGAATTCACCCAGGGACATGCTTAATGCCTTAATGTAGAACCCCTGCATTTGCCAAAGTTTTGTGGTAAAAATGTAGTGACTAATATCAATAAGGTTATCAGTTATCGCTGTCAAGATTTCCATTCCATAGAGCTATATAGTAGGGAAAAACTGAACTGATCACTTGTTTAGGCCAAGCTGTTTCTGACATTTTTAATCTTCATGGTAGAAAACCATTTGTATTATATGCTTGAAAAACACAGGTAACACTGGTCGGTAAATGGTTTTGACATAAAGGGTACTATGTTATGGCTATATAGAGAAAAATATTTTTGTTTACTGAGCTAAGAAACAAAAGATGTCATACTGAAAGAGTTGTTATGTAACGCAATTAATGACTGGACGTACTTGAGAATTTGTCACATCTCATTCTTAAAATAGGCTGAAGTTTCTATTTTGTTTCTAAGACATATAACTCGAATAAGACACATTCCAAGCAGATGTTCTTTAAAGGTGTGCCAGGTGTTTAAATTAAGATTTGATTCTGATGGGCAATTTCCAGAATTATTGCAATCAATGAGCTAATAATTACAGTGGTATTAATGTCCACTCATTCTATTAATAGCTTTAATCACTGACAGCGCTTCAATTTAATATAATTACAGAAATTGTTGTAACTTAAAGCAGATGGGAAAAAGATTGGCCAGTAACCACTTCTTTAAACACTTTTTTTCCAGAGTGCAAAAGGTTTCTTTTTCAGTGAACTTAATTTTGTAATCATAGCAGTGTTAGCATCTTAGCTCTGTTACCCACTCTAACAATTTCAGTCTTTGCACTGCATTCCTTCCTGGATGAACAATGTACAACATTTTAGTATTTGGCCCCGATGCCACTACTTGACATTTCAAACAATTATACACTGTGTACAAATGAGCCGTAGGTTCGAGAAAATGTATTTAATTTGAAATTTTTGATGGTTGGAGTTTTAAATTTGCCTGATGAAAAACAAAAAAAATACCCCAAAATGCTTTTGCACCTGCATATAATCTGTTTTTCCCACAGAGGCCCCTTCGTCACTAAATATCTTAGTATATCTGAAGCGATAATATGGGAAAATTTTTAATGAGCAACCTATCCCACAAGAGCAGTGATACCCCAGCTATTATCCATTTACTACCAAGTGGGACACTTGTTCTTCATTCCCCCCCCCCCCCCCCCCCCCCGAAACAATTTTTTCTGCAGTGGTGACTGCCAAGAATAATAGCACATTCAGACTGTATTGGCAGTGACCACTGAAGAACATGTTCTGGGGTAAAATGAAGAACAATGATCCAACACAGTTTTTCTGCATTGGTAGTAAATTGGTAATACTACTGCACCTGTGGAACAGATTTGTTATTACAATATTATGCATATATTTAAAGAGGAGATGGTAAGCTATTCAGTGCATTCAGAATATTCTGAAAGTAAAGGGTCTGAGTGGGACCATCACATATTGTATATATTATACAATACATGAAAAAAAAAGTTAAATAGTTTATTGTCCCACTGTGAAGCTCGTGGTATTGAACAAATCAGGAGGTATTTACCAAATGCTAATGCCAGCTTTTGGACATGGTGTTTCTTGTATAAACCTTATGTATCCCTGAATGCTATTACGGGATTATTGTATATACAGTGTTTTATGTGTTTTGTACCCCTGGTAGGTTGTTACAAAGTTGAATATTACTTTAATGACAGGTGAAATATCAAAGTTTTAAAACTGAGGATCAATGAGTTGCTTTGAGTTATGCATTACATTATGTTGATAAAACAGAAAGCTTTTTTTAACATGAAGAAATGGTCATTCTCAATAGAATTATGAAGATTTAGTGGTTGGAGTCAGAGGACTGTGGTTTGACTATTACCTTATTGCTTAACATGGGGACAAAGTAAAAAAAAAAAAAGTTTGCTTATTTTATCAGTTAAAAAGAAAAATAACTAAGAATCACTGCTATAAAAAGTCAGAACTTGGTACACTTCAACAGTCCTATCAGAGGACTTGACACATAGTAAGATATCTTTTACAGCAAACATTACAATATAGGCAGCCATCTATAACATAGACAGGGATTTGGCAATTGACATTTCCTTTTTGGGTTTGCTTTTAAATCTGTTATTTCAACAAGAATTCAGCTGAGAACCTGTACACCCTCGTAATATTTACATTTTGTAAAATAATATGACAGATGAATCCCCCGAACAGTGGATGTCTCATTTATGAACTGTGAGTTGGCCTACTTCAGTTTTGTTAACTTGAAACTTATACCTAATATAAAGATCTACTTTTGTTCCAGTGACAACAGGCAGTAAGCTGAAAGCCAAGTACACCCATGGAACAAGAAACAGTACTCATAAACTTCGGCACATTTAGACATGGGTTAATAAATTATCCCAAGGTTATGAAACAAAATGTGCATATAAAGCATACTTTAGACATGTGTATATTAGGGCAACTACCTCTATAAAAAGACTTTCACACAGCATTCAACAAACATTAAAGGACTCATTTTACGAAAGGGTACTAAATTTGGAGTTAGCACACACGTAAAGTAGTGAGCCTAATGTGCGAATTAAGTCTAAATTTTCTGTCCCATTTACTAACAGAGAACGCATTAATTTACATACACAGTATTTGGCTAATATACATACCATAACATGCATGTTACATGTACTGTGAGCGATAATTTAATGTGCACAATAATGTCAGAGACTTACCTATGACCACTGTGATATCAAAAGGTGGAGGTGGCTTACACTGACCGAAAAAATGAGCGATCAACAGACACAGCACTCAGCAGGGGACAGGCAGAGGCAACGTAAAGTGAAACTGCACTGCTTACTTTTGAATTTTAACATGTATTCCTTGTGTGATGTATAAAAAAAGCCTTTTTCCTTTCTCATGTCATGCTGTGCAATGGCATATTTTTCTTTTGTTCTGCTTACTCTTCCTTGTTGGCATTGTCATCCTGCAGGCTCCATGGGTCGGGGTTACTATATGAGTACAACCAATAGCACCCATCACATTGGGGAAGCCAGCAACCTGGTAGCAGCCCACTTTCACGTCCTGTAAACCTATCCTCTGTGTGGGAAATTTAATATAATTCCCTGTGAGCTTTAGCAGGGTATGTTGTATTATACATATGAGTAGCTACAGCTTTGAATAGCAGGGAGTGTGTGAATTCAACCAAACACAGGTGTGCAGTTAAAGCAGTGAAAACTGCTATTTTTATGTAACTCCTTCTCTCTTTCTCTCTCAACTCAACTTTCCATCAATTGGCACGAAGCACTCCTTTTGATGGCCACTGACTCCGCCCACTCATCACCCATTGGCCCATCAGTATCCCCTCGCATTCACACACAGATACACACAAACAAACTGACAGGAAGACAGGCTGCTCAAGGAAAGAGAAAGAGCAACACAACAGTACATAAACACATCACACCAACACAGCACATACGCAACCCCGCCCCCAGTCCATTATTAAGTCCATATTTTCACCAGTCGCTTGTGTTGTGGCTGCCCACTATTACAGAGGATAAAGAAAAGGGCTTGTAACCAGAAGGTACCCGGTTCAAATCCCACCTTAGCCACTGACTCATTGCGTTACCCTGAGCAAGTCACTTAACCTCCATTTGCTCCGTCTTTCGGGTGAGACGTAGTTGTAAGTGACTCTGCAGCTGATGCAGAGTTCACACACCCTAGTCTCTGTAAGATGTCTGCTAAATAAATACATAATAATAATACAATATGAATACAAGGTAGTTTGAAATGTATTGGAACTCTGGAAGTCTCGCTTGCTCCTGTGACAGACACATACAAAATCTTTACATACTTAATTGCAACTGGCTGAATAAATAGCACATATTATTGCTTTATGTGTGATCCTCTCTGTATAATCCTGTATAAAAAGGAAAAAAAATGGACTATTACTTCTTAATTTCATACGCTATAGCTGTTACTTTTTGTGTGTAAATTGCAGGTTACTAAATAGGTTGCAGTTAAAGCTGAATTATATAGTTTAAAAGAAATAGTTAATACTCTCAAATGTTCTCCTTAAGGATTTTTATTAATTTTATTTTATGTGTAAGCACAACTACAATCAATTATCTATCGTTCCTGGACTGAAATTTTCCTAACCAAGTAATTCAGCAAGATGTGTTTATTTTGTGTTAGTGAATCAGTGAATCGAGCGAACAAATCTGTTGAATTCATTCACTAAACTGAATGAATCAAACAAATCCAGTCAGTAAAAAGAATAGAACTGCACATCACTATTTTTCAGACCAGAAAAAGAGGTTTACATAGCGCGCCTATCAGTGGTTAAAGCCTGCCTTCCATATGCACTAATAAATGATCACTTTAATGCTGGTACTAAAATTAACGTCCTTTAGTAAATAACATGTGAATACAGCTCATCTAATTATTCTGAGCGGGATACTCATTTAAATACATCAGCATGCATTACCATAAAAATCACATATTTATTCTGATTACCGTAGTGTGAAGCACTAAATGTAGTGAACACCATAATATGACATGTATCACACTCAATAATTAATAAAATTGCAATAGTAAATAAGGAAATCATTAACGTGCACACCAATGGCCATTATGGTGCACTATAAAGGTTAGTGCCCTTTCGTAAAAGAGGCCCTAAGTCTGGCAGGCACTGTACGTGTACAATACGTATGTATGATGAAACAGGGATTTTCTGTTTGTAATGATGGTTACAGATTGTGCTTGGCTTTTTCTCTTAGTAATGTGCAAAAATAGAAGATTACTTTGTAAGTATTAAGTAGAAAATATGCTGTAATGAAACAGTTTTAAGTTAGACATATCAAATACATGTTAGCAATGACTCTGTTGTATCGCTAGTACACTGATCCGGCCAAGATAAGGTTCAGGCTTTTGGGGAGTTTCTCCCTGCATCTAAACATTTAATGCACTAATGCACTAATACATTAGGAGGCTGTGTGGTCCAGTGGTTTAAGAAAAGGGCTTGGAACCAGGAGGTCCCCGGTTCAAATCCCACCTCAGCCACTGACTCATTGTGTGACCCTGAGCAAGTCACTTAACCTCCTTGTGCTCCGTCTTTCAGGTGAGACGTAATTGTAAGTGACTCTGCAGCTGATGCATAATTCACACACCCTAGTCTCTGTAAGTCGCCATGGATAAAGGTGTCTGCTAAATAAACTAATTATTAATACATTTAACATTATCAATTACTATTAGATTTTCCATTATTTGGTACTATACTTATTTTGCCTTTGAGAGATTATTACATTTTGGGGCAATGTTACTACATTTTGCTTAAATATTGCAATTTGTGATTATATTTTGAGTTCTTTCAGCCATACAGTCTGTTAAAAACTCCAGGAACTAGTTATGCAGGTTCTTGCCAGCCAGATGAGTAACCAGCATGATGCAACTAGTAATCACTTTTGCTTGAAATACCATTCAAGCTATTAAAAAGAAAAATGTATTAAGAAATACCATTTAGGTCAATTTTACCCACTATTTCCTTTTTTTTTTTTACATATTTAATTGGAGCAAAGGCTATAGGAGATCAATCATTGTAGCATGTATGAGAAAAATTAAGTTAAGGGCATGGCATGGAAAATGTTCTCTTATTTATATTTCCAAGGTGTTCAAGCATTGTTACGATAACTCAACAAAATCCTGGAATCATTGAAATATAAAAGGAAACGGAAAAAAAAACGTTATTAAACATAAGCCATATATTTACATAGCCTGCTCCAGACAGAGTATAGTATTACAAGCTATCTATTGATACATTTGCACTTCTATCACGATCTTCACATTCTTAAGCATTTAGCGTAGTTGACTTTTGCTTTCCGAACACATTCACTATGCTACACAACCTTCACTACGTTTATCTTTTTCTTTTACCATAAACTTTGAATAGGATTGTTTTGCTGATGCAGGCCTTTCCAACCAAGCAACCACGGGATTTGTTCAGAAATGTCCGAGCTGAGGTATGGTGTTTATTTAGAGATTAGGTTATCCATTTGGAATGCCACTATCTTGTTTTGGTAACACTTCACATGTATTTACATAGTCGTTACTTAGTAAATACATGTGTACTTATACATAACTGTTATTATGCATAGTTACAATGTACTTAATGTGTACATTTTAGATGATATAACCCTAACCCTAAGCCTAACTCTAAACCTAACCCTTTTTTGATACAATTGTGTACTTACATATATCGTGCAAACAGATTTACACATTAAGTACATTGTAACTATGCATAATAACATTGTAATTATGTGTAAATACACATGTATTTACTATGTAACTGCTATGTAAATACACAGTAATTCGAGACACCTGGGGCAGATGTAAGGATACGTGCAAAAGGATTTGTGGCTGCAAAACACCCATATTGCGGCCAAAATCTGTGTTTAGAGGCCTAAAGTGGGACTTTAGCAGCCACTAAAAATGCGGTGTATGAAAAGAATGTTTTTCAAGTGCCGTTCTGTACCCTCTATCAAATTAGCACTTCTTTAATACATTTAAATGATATTGAAATGTATTCAAATGAAGAAAAGAGCATGGAATTGGGCGAGGATCTGGAATACTAAGCGGGCGCAGACATTATAATGAGATGTAAGGATTTTGTCTTGCACTTGGGCAATTGCCGGCCCCTCCAAACACTTTGCACCTCCTCTTACAAGGTGCAAACCATTGTAGAAGCGAGTAATTAAGAGTTGTATAAAAGCACACACCTTCAGAGACCTGTCATTGGCTTCAGGATGGCTGCTGTCGTACACTTCCTGATGCAGTGATGCTTGGCTCTTGGTGAGGACAGGCAGGAAAACCTTCGGAGGAGGGCAAGACAGAGAAGACCCTGCATATTCAAACCCAGGGTCATTTTTTTGGGATGCCAGAGGATGTGGTGGTAAGATGTTATCATCTCACTCCGCAGGTCATCCTAGACCTAATAGTTGAATTACACCTTTTCATCACCTGGTTGACTGTCCTCCTGGTAACACCGACAGCATTGACTCTCTACTATAGAGGACCATATGGCCTCTTTGGTAGCATAACTGATGTTTGCCGCCCATCTTCTGACATATTTTTTGTTTGGTTTGATTTTCATTTTCCACAAATCTCATACAGCGCCTACTGCTCTCTGTACTCCTAACTCACCTCACCTCTGGGCTGTAAGTGCGGCCGCTAAATAGCCCGATGCACAGACGGCGCTCATTGTTATCCTCATTATCATGATTGCGGATCATTATTTGTGTGTGTTGAGTATTTTGCATGGCTCTTAAGCTTACATAGGCCGCAGTGCAAAATAATTGCCTGGCCGCTAGGTAATTTGGATTTTGCAGCCGCAACTGTTTGCGCTAAGCCCATCCTTACATCAGCACCTTAATGTAAAGTGTTAATGTTGTAAAGTGTAGTTTTTTCACTCCATTTTGGAATGGGTGGCTCACCTCCAGGTTGCAAGCATACAATGTGAAAGACAGAAATGTTACTTCATTTTTCAAGGTATTTTTAAATGTACTTTACTATTTTGTGTTAATTGTAATCTAGATTAATAAACAATTGTAACACATTCTCCACAACACTGCAGACCAGCAGGGTTGTTTCAACACTTTTTCCAGGACACTGTATATTGGTAATACAGAAGTACAATTTCAGGCAATATTCAAAGAAGTTAATGTACAGTAACACTTGAGATGTTAGGCAGCAGTAAAAGGGAATATATGAACAGAGATATGTGCAGCTGAGGGTTAGAGCACTGAATTGTGTTATATTTAATTTCAATGTATTTATTTATTATCTCATGTGTGGTATGCATGTTTTCATCTTACCAGTTGTGAACAGTAGTAGAACGTAGTTTGACACACTCACCTTTGGAGAATTCAAACAGAAATACCAAAAAACAAACTCATCCATGGTTGATACTGCAACTAACCATTTCTAAATAACCATCAGATTTGTAAAAACAGGACAAACAGCTGTGTTTTTATTAACACTTTAAAACATGATAAACATTAATTTACTTCCAGTTTCAGAATCAAGATTCATGGAACATTTATGGTTTTACATTCAGTAATATTCCATTTCAATTTTAGGGTATGTGCAGACAATGATTTTAGATAAGAATTCAATATGCCACCATTCTTGTTATCTTGCCATTTTGCTTCAGAAAGAAAGGTGGCGGGATATCAAGAATATTTTGCTTTGATGTTTTGGGCAGCACCTTGCTCCATCTTCAATTGTCTGTAAATGTCTTCAGATTTATTACCAGTATCTAATAGTTTTTCCTAAGAAATATTTTTCTAAGAATGAAAAATAAAAAGTATGAACTATGGGATGGCGAACCAAAAAAAAAAAAAAGGAATCTATCTTAGTATGTATGATTTCTCAGAAAACAATTCTTTCCTGGAGAATATATTGTTGACATATAGAATTTTAGCATGTGGCAAAATGGAAAAAGAGAATCTGAATTTAGATTAGGTTTGATGCCCTATTTTAATTTAGGGGGGGGCAATTTTATTTGATCAATGCAAAATGGGTTGGCTTCAACCCTGAATTTCCATAATTATTTAAACATGACGTGCATTTTGTATAAAAGTCTTGCACTTAGGAAACGGTTTTTAAGGGCCCCTGCAAATGGATTTGTTCTGGTGGACATCATCCCACTGCAGTTACTTCTAGCTGACATGTGTTGAAAAGCTCAAGTCGTCAAGAGTTTTTTAAAAGCAAAGGCAATAATATTTTGTGCTAAAACTGTGTCTTTCCTAAAACACACACACACATGTGTATATATGTGTGTGTGTGTGTGTGTGTGTGTGTGTGTGTGTGTGTGTGTGTGTTTTGAAATGTAACTCCAACACAATATATCAATATATACCAATTTCTATATCTTTTTCAGCATCAGCATCACCTACCATGGTATTCTTTGGATCATCAGTGTCTTCATTAGGCAGGAATTTGAGTGAGACTTGACCTTGAGTGATGACATTGTACTTTTCCACCACTATGTATTATTGGATCACCTATTTAGACCCCTTCATTAACCCTCTATAGACATATTTCATGTAGACATGAAGCAGGATAACCTAATGTTCATTTAAGGCCAAGGTCTGGCCTTCAACTGCATGCAGTGACTAATATATTCTAGTTTCGCAGGAGGGAAATCATCTTCCCATTACTGAGGAAGACGGCATTTAAGCCAATCAAGATAACTTACCCATTTTAATTCCACTGCTTGAATTATAGCATCATTCTTGGAAACACAGGGTTTGTGTGTGAATGCAAAGTGTGTGGCCCTGTGCTTTCATCATGCTGCTGCTTGTTTGAATAAAACTATAGAATATCAGTACCTGGATCAAATGCCTTTGTGTCTCAGCTGTGATTATACAATGTATGGATCTGGAACCCCCAAAAATATTTTAAAATTACAAGCAGGAAACGTGTGAATGGGTGATTAAAACTAAAACCCTGGTTTAGTTGATCCTCACATAGTGAATTGATAGAAGATGGGTCAACCAGAATCTCATCCAGAAACAGACCTGGTCATTATTTTGTAGCTAGTTAAAAAGCTAAAAGTAAATCTGATCAAAACTCTACTGAGTCACAGACTTTGCCCGATTAGAGAAAACCACAAGGCAAAATTGCTGGATTCAATCACCCCTAGGAGCAGTAATAGGGAAACAAGGTTTAGAAAAGCTAAGGAACATACAGGCATGCAGACTTCGAGACATAACTTCCCACGGAATGAGCAAAACTAAAACAAAATTACTGTCCTTCTGCCAGAAAATGTTATATATTTGATTAATTTAAAGTGATTGAATAAAAAAAAATAGGAACCTACAGCTGAAAACTGGACATCTGTCTAGAGATTTGTATCCTATGGGTTTGTATGTCTGACTATTTTATAATGTTTAAACTCTGGATGACATTTTGCTGTCATGTGAAATCCAGTTCCAACGAAATAATGTTAGCTGTCAATCGTGGCAGTCCTAAGAAAGTGCCCCGGAGATACAGAATCTCATTTACTGTGTTCTTCTTACCCTTGTTTTTCTGTTGGATAGACAACGTCAGTGGCAGTTTTACAACAGCCCACATTTCCAAAATATGTTTATTTGCCAGGAAATTCATTCTAAAGGTCTAACAACTATGCCACAAATGTAATTAAATAAATAAATAAATAGTAAATTACCAGGTGAATGGACAGACAGTAAGACAGCAGACAATACAACAGAATATCTCCACAGACTGCTTGGTGTGGCTGGTATAAGGTAATCCACTTATCTCTGACACCTCAACACATCCAGGAATGTATCAATCAATCAATCAATCAATCAATCAACCAATATTTATTTTATATAGCACCTTTCATAGTGGACCACCATCACGAAGCACTTTACCAGATAGTGAGCTAGGGGTGAGCTAGGGATCACATCAGGTGGAACTTAAATGATTGTACGCCTCTACACTTACGAATCCAGATTCTGTCTTGATTATACTGATAGGCATGCCAGGGTCAGGAGATAACATGGTGAAAGTTTCTGGCTGCAGCATGTGAAAGGACGGACCTCTGCAGGAGTTCCAAGGTGCCCTTATCCAAGAATGGGCCCTCACAACAACATGAACAGCATCTGATTAGTGAGCTATACAGCCGTTGTCAAAGAGCCATTGTGTCTTGTGGCAGACACACAACAAAGGGACAGTGAATTTAAATTTTCACAAAACTTTGTTTGGAGGGTGTGGCACTTTCTGTTTGTTATATATATTAAACAAATTCAGCTATTGAATAAATGACACAGTATGAAATTCCTCTTTGTTGAAAATCTTGATCTCTAGCAAATGCTGAGTAGTAAGTAACTTGAAGGTCAGTAGAACATTTTTACCTAAGACTCCACTGATAAGCAGAAAAAAGTAAAGGCAGAGGTATCAAGCTAATAATTGGTTTATTTCTATAATACGTTTTAGAGGGATATTTCTCGCTGGGAGTTGACAGTGGCTATGTTTACAACGACTTGGCACCCAGAGTGAACGTTCTTTTTCTAGAATTGTGATGTCATACTATCATTGTACTGTGTCTGGAGGGGGTAGGCCAGTGCCAGTTTGGTTTGATTGACATCGTTTCACTTACAAGTTTGTTTTAAACCAATCTCAAAATAAAAATGGACAGGATCCAGTGGGTTTTATTTAGGCAATATCAGGGCTGCTATCATAGTGTGCTATCTCTATTATTTGTTGTAAAGATAGCCAGTATTGGACGTCGCCGGTTTGAGTCCAGACTATTCTTTTGCCGACCGAGGGCGGGAACTCCCAGGGGGTGGCGCTCAATTGTCCGAGTGCCGCCCGGGGGGAGGGAGGGTTAGGTCGGCCAGGGTGTCCTCTGCTCACCGCGCACCAGCGACCTCTGTGGTTTGGCCAGGCGCCCACGGGCTTGCCTGTAAGCTGCCCTGGGCTGCATTGTCCAGTGTTAGAGTTAAGGTTAGGGTTAAGGTTAATAAAAACCTGATTTAATTTGCTAAACATTACTACAGTAACAATCTGAACCGATTTCAAGCATATGATCGACTGGGTATTGATCATCCATAGGGCTCTGGTGTTTGATTGATCATCCATAGGGCTCTGGTGTTTGATTGATTATCCATAGGGCTCTAACCGACACCCCCCCCCCCCCGATACAAAAAAAATGAAATCGGTGGATAGCCAATAAACACTGGAAAACACCTGAAAAACTGTGGAAATGGTTAATCTATTCACGTTGACTTTACCCTTCTCCCATAAAAAATAAAACCTACTACAAAAATAATAATAAATACATTTCTTGGCAATGTCCCGCCTTCTTGACTTGCATATATCAGTGATTTGTTCTCAATACTTTAAACCCGCCCCAACTACTGAATGACAGCACATTCCTACATTTCTATTGGAGACTGCTTGCGAGATTTAAAACGAGATTACAATCAGGATGGAGGCTTGTTAGCAGGATTTCAAGCTGTATTACAATTAGGGCAGCAGTGTGGAGTAGTGGTTAGGGCTCTGGACTCTTGACCAGAGGGTCGTGGGTTCAATCCCAGGTGGAAGACACTGCTGCTGTACCCTTGAGCAAGGTACTTTACCTAGATTGCTCCAGTAAAAACCCAACTGTACAAATGGGTAATTGTATGCAATAATAATGTGTACAAAATAATGTAATTGTATGTAAAAATAATGTGATATCTTGTAACAATTGTAAGTCGCCCTGGATAAGGGCGTCTGCTAAGAAATAAATAATAATAATAATAATAATAAAAGATACGGAGGATTTAACAGAATTGTGGCAAAATGTACAAAAATGCCTACACACAAAAACCCCCAGAAGAATGTGCCCGTGACCATAGGGATTTCGTTGTGGAAGACAGCAAAGGAAAGGTACAACTAAGTGTGCAAGTACTGTCGAGTTACTATACATATTTTGACAAAGAAAAAAATGCTCAAGCATTTTGGAAAGTAACCGAAAACACTAATTTCATATAGTATATCAAAAACGAAAGCCCCGAAAAAAACGATTTACATAAAACTCGAAAATAGCTCAAAAATAAACACAGAAAAATACAATTAATAAAACCCGAAAAACAAAAGCCCTAATTATATATTATTAACTAACAGTTAACCGAAAATGCATAATGTACAAAAACATGTTTATTATCTGTTTGGAGATTGGTGTGGCAGCTGACTCAGCAACAGCAGGAGGCAGAACAGAAGTTAACTTTAGTTCATGGATTTTGAGATTCCCAGTAAGAGGCTGTATCCTCCTCTGAGAAAATCAGCTCCAGATAAGAATTGACAGTAATGATTGTATGTGAGTCCAAGTGAGTGGGAAGTCATTAGGTTTGGTCACTGGAAGGGAATTCTTTAGTAACTTGAAATTAATCCCATTACATTTGTATTTGGCTCAATCAACAGTACATATACCAAGCTGATAAAAATAGAGTGATAAAGATTTAACACAGTATACTTCAGTGTTGTGCGCTGGTAGTGAAAACACGGTACAGCATAGCACAGTTTGGTGAAGGTATTAACATGGTAAAGCATGGGGAAAAAATGCTAGAAGCAAAATATGTGAGTTTAAGAAGATATGCTTTTGTACATATCATAACACCCACTTAGTACAAAATTGTGTTTGTTTTGTTTTTTTCGAGAGGTCTAACATGAACATCAAAACTTATTTTAAATGAACTGTGGCAATGTGCCCTGCCCTTGTGTGCATTTCTGCATTGTATGTTGCGTGTTGTGTGTAAATGTTGGTGTATAGAGATGGCTGCACGGGATATAAATGGGTGTGTGCAGCACGAGTTATTTAAGATGTAATTGTATTTAGGCACGGGATTGCACATCACTTCACATGCATTTAAAGTAATTAATATGTGAGCAAGAGGTTGCACGTAATTAATTCACGTGCTGGGATTCAAGTGAATAATTAATTAGTAATTGAATCCCAGCACAACAGTATATATAGATGCACGTTTGACTCACTCGGGGTTGGGTGTTCAGGGCGAAGGAACGGGAGAGAGTGAGGAGATAATCAATAGTGAAGCAATTGCTACGTGGTACGTGTTTGTTTAGTGTTCGTCCCCATGTGTCAGTGTCTCTTCGTTTTGTTTGTCTATTTATTCTGGCGTAAGTGCTGTGTCCTGTTTTGTGTTTAAACCCTTTTTACTTTGCAATAAACCTTCTGAACGCTACCATTGCGTTTCAGTTTCACTCACCACTACTGTCTGTCTGTGTTACTTCCTGTTTCTGGTCTGACGTCACCCACTCAGGCCGTCTTTGTGACATGAACACACATCCATATATTGATCTATAAGGTCTGTCAAAGGGAAAGGGAAAGACAAGGGAAAGACCTTGTGACAGCCTGGAGAGACAGCTGACAGGAGGAAAGAGACCCCATTGGGGCTGGTAAGGGTTAGCTACCC
Source organism: Acipenser ruthenus (assembly GCF_902713425.1). Lineage (NCBI taxonomy): Eukaryota > Metazoa > Chordata > Actinopteri > Acipenseriformes > Acipenseridae > Acipenser > Acipenser ruthenus. Next base: position 67,848,039 of record NC_081194.1, on the reverse strand, counting down.
TTGTCGGCAGTATCCAGCTCTGTGTTTACAGGATGCTGGAGACACCCGCCCAAGGCTTCTAAGAAATTAAAGAGAAAAATACCCCTAGAGTCTGCGAGAGCGGGGGCGGAAGATGACTCAACATTGGACAACACGGTTAACGACTTAGGAACGGAAACGGATATGAGTATGGAGAGTACTTCACAAAAGACTAGTTCAAGATCTGCAGTTAACAAAGACATGGAACTCCAGGTTTGTGTCTGCGGCTGGAGCAAGGCGACAACGGTCAGGGGTTTGAAGATTCATCAAGGGAGAATGAAATGCTTGAGGGAGAAGGGACAAGGGCCTCGCATTGATCAGTACTTCTTACGAAGTCAGTCAAGTCAGTCGAATGAAATCCAGCGACAGGAAGCAAACCACAGTTCGCAGGATATCAGCACCCCTGTCATAGATGTGAGGAGGACTTGCATGGACACAGTTAGTGATGAACCTAATGATCCTTGTGAACCCGGTCAGACAAACCAGCATAAGAGAGAAAAGAACCTCAACGGGCACAAGCCTGGAGTTAAATGGCCAAGAGCTTGTGAGAAAACTGCATGGGACACAGTAAACACAGATCTCTGCGTCGCATTGGAAAGATTAAGTGGAACAGTTGAAAAGAAGCTGGATAAATTTGGGGACATCATCTACGCATATGGAAGTGAGAGGTTTGGAGTTGAAAAAAGGAAGGAAAAAGTACAAACTATTCCTGGAAAGTCTAGACGGCAGCAGGAGATTGAACGCTTAGTTAGAGAAAGGAGACAGCTGAGGAACCAATGGAGAAGAGCAGAACAAAGTCAGAAGGAGGGACTCAATCTCTTACAAAAGGTCATAAAAGATAAGCTTGCAACATTGCGCAGAGCTGAGCGCCTACGGAAACGCTACAAAAAGAAGGAGCGTGCGAGAGCTAACTTTTATAAAGACCCATTCAAATTTGTAAAGAAGTTATTCACCAGTGAGAAGAATGGCACACTAAAAGCATCTAAGGTTGAGCTGGAGAGATATTTGGAGGAAACACATACAGATTCAAAAAGGCAGGAGCCTATGTCAATTCCGTCAGACATCCCACCTATCAATCCACCAGAATACCAAATGGAGGACTGTGCACCTAAGTGGAAAGAAATAGAGCAAGCTGTGAAAAAAGCAAGGGCTTCATCATCTCCAGGGCCTAATGGAGTTCCGTACAGAGTGTACAAGAGTGCTTCAGGAGTTCTACGAATTCTGTGGAAATTGATGAAAGTGGCATGGGAAAAACAGGTTGTACCAAGAGCATGGCGCCGAGCAGGTGGAGTCTTTATACCTAAAGAAAAAGATTCTACAAGCATCAGTCAGTTTCGTCCCATTTCCCTATTAAACGTAGAAGGCAAGATTTTCTTCAGCATTATTGCTCAGAGATTGTCAGCTTACCTATTAAAGAACTGCTTCATTGACACTTCAATACAAAAAGCGGGCATTCCAGGTTTCCCAGGTTGCTTAGAACACATCAATGTGATCTGGCAACAAATTCAATCAGCTAAAAAGGAGAGGAAGGAGCTCCATGTGACATTCCTGGATTTGGCTAATGCATATGGTTCAGTGCCACATGAACTACTTTGGGCAGCATTTGATTTTTTCAGTGTACCGATGACAATAACAAATTTAGTGAAAGCCTATTTTGGAGATTTGCAATTCAGTTTTTCAACTTCAGAATTCAGCACTACATGGCAATGCCTAGAGGTTGGAATAATGGCAGGATGCACCATTTCTCCACTGGCTTTTACCATGGCAATGGAAGTAATCATTAGGGCATCAAAATGGGTAGTAGGAGGAGAGCGCTTGGCTTCTGGAATGCGACTACCACCAATTCGAGCATATATGGATGACATGACAACCATGACTACAACAGTAGCCTGCACTAATCGATTATTGGGCAAATTAACCAATAACATTGAATGGGCACGAATGCAATTCAAGCCCACTAAATCAAGGAGCATCTCTATAATTAAAGGCAAAGTAGTAGATAAAACATTCTTCATTAATGGTGAGGCAATACCAACAGTGTCTGAGAAGCCAGTGAAGAGTCTTGGGAGATGGTACGACGGGGATCTAAAGGACACCGTTCGTGTGGGAGAAGTTAGACAACAAGCAGTGGAAGGGTTGAAGAGCATAGACAGCTGCGCTCTACCAGGTAAACTAAAACTCTGGTGCTTTCAGTTTGGTCTACTGCCGAGGTTGCTGTGGCCACTGACTGTGTACGAGGTTTCTTTGACAACAGTAGAGAAGCTGGAAGCTTTAATCAGTTCATACATCAGGAAATGGTTGGGAGTTCCACGCTGCCTCAGCAGAGTGGGACTTTATGGTAAAGGAATACTGCAGCTACCAGTCTCTGCTCTAACCGAGGAGTTTAAGTGCGCCAAGGTCAGACTGGAAATGACATTAGTAGAGTCACGCGATAAATGCGTAAGGGAGGCAGCACCTGTGTTGAAAACTGGAAGAAAGTGGGCGGCAAAGAAAGCTGTGGAAGATGCAAAGGCTGCCCTTCGAATTGGTGATATCATGGGACAAGTTCAGCATGGAAGAGGGGGTCTTGGTTTCAGTTCAACTCCTCCTACATGGCACAAGGCGGCCCCAGCTCAAAGGAGGAAGCTGGTAGTCAACGAGGTGCAAAAGCAGGAGGAGAGGATGAGGTGTATAAAGGCCATTTCCCAGGCCAAACAGGGAGAATGGATGAGATGGGAGAGTGTGGAACAACGCAAGATTGGCTGGCAAGACCTATGGTCAATGGAACAGAGCAGGATCAGTTTCCTCATCAGGTCAACATATGATGTTCTCCCATCACCACAGAACCTAAACCTCTGGGTAGGAGAGGATCCCTCATGTCCTTTGTGTTCATCACCTGCAACATTAAGGCACATTTTGACAGGATGTAAGGTGGCTCTTAGCCAAGGACGGTTTACTTGGCGCCATGACCAGGTGCTGCGATGTTTGGCCTTAGCATTGGAAGACAAGCGTAACATGACCAATAAGTTGCCACCTGTTCCATCAAAACATTACACACAAAAGACAACATTCCTCCGCCCAGGAGAGCAACCACCAAGAAAAGGTGTTAAAACCAATCCTCGCCCAGGACAACTGGAAGCTGCTAGAGACTGGAATATGCTGGCAGATGTTGGTCAACGGCTTATTTTTCCACCTGAGATTGCCACCACTAACCTTCGACCAGATATTGTCTTGTGGTCTGGATCAGCACGCCTTGTTCACCTGGTAGAGTTAACAGTGCCATGGGAGGATGCTGTAGATGAGGCGTATGAGAGGAAGAAACTGCGGTATGCTCAACTAGCCACTGAAGCGGAACAGCGAGGATGGAGAGTTCGGGTTTACCCAGTGGAAGTGGGTTGTCGAGGATTTGTGGCACACTCTACAACCCGGTTTCTCAGAGACGTCGGATTCAGTGGCCAAGAGTTGCGTCGCACAGTGAAGAACTTATCTGAAGCAGCAGAGAGGAGCAGCAACTGGCTGTGGTTGAGACGGAAAGATTCTGGCTGGGGACAGGTAAGTAAGCTGGGCTGAGTTGAGTGGGGGACGGAGGGGGGTGATGCTGGGACGCCAGAATCACCGTCGAGCCCTCTTGAGGTGTCGTGGGCTAGTCGACGAAACACTGAGGATGGAAGGTGCCCACTTGAAAACCCCAGAGATGTACCCTACTTAGCTCAATCCAGACGGTTGTCATGCTGATGCGCTGGGGAGGCCGCACTTTGGTTGATCCCCGGAGCCAGCATCGCAGCCGTTGTGTGTGCTGATGCGCCAGGGAGGCAAAATAAGCTGATCCCTGGAGCCAGCATTACACTTCAGCCATTAACACCAGACAGAAGGATATCTACATCATCATATGGAAGGAAACGTAAATGGATGGAGACACACATGGATCACATTAGTTTACTGTAAAGCTACGTCTTAGTTGGTGCTTATCTTGGCGAGAGCCGAGTTCAAATCAGCATGAAGTTTTAACATCTACTCTCGTGTAATGGAAATCTTAATTATTTTTCTCACACTGCTGTTTTTTGTCCAGATACTGTGGGCATCAAAGGACAGATTTACTAAACTTTTGCTTTATGAACCATTTCCTTTTTTTATTATTTTAACACTGGTTCAATAGAGCAATATCTTGTAAGTGAAGCCCCTAATATCAAATTTGGGTGTTCCTTTAAATATAAAGGATCTATATAATGAGATGGAATAGAAAAAAACTACATGGAAATATAAATAAATAAAAAAATGTTTTTTCAAGTGAAAAGCCTGTGAACAGCAAGGATGAGTAAAACTTAATATTTCACTTTCCCCATCCTGAATCGTTTTTCCTAATAATGCCAAATGCCATTTTGCCTCCTGTCAGTTATCCAGAATTGTTGTATGAAGCAGCATTTGGGTGCACCATTGTTAGTGAAATACACGCTGTATGATGAACAACTTCCTTTTCCTGCCGGAGCCCAGCTGCAGCAAGGCCCGGAATCCTTGATGCTGTAAATCAGGCCTTTGTACACCATGAGGATTCAATCAGCCGCAGGTGTGGGCTTGCTGAGGCCGGCCTGGGATTAGGTAGCAAGCATTTGATATGAGATTCCAGCCAGCGCTGGTAAGCAGCAGACCACATGCGGACAGTCTTTGGAGAAAGCAAAGGAAAAACGCTGATGAAATGTGGCACCAGACCATGGAACGCAATGTCAAGCTTCCACATCTGCAGGAAAGAAGAAACCAGTTCCTAATTTTACAATGATGATGTCAGTAAGAATACATGACAGTACAACTGAAGTGCCAAGTTTTGTTTTTTTCATGCATTTAAGCACTGGGCTATGGGATATTTCTGTGTACTGCTCACAGTCATTTAACTCTTAGGGGACTACATTAATGTTTTTAAAAAGGAATCAGTAATTACAATGCTAGAGGAAATTGCTTTTAGACATTCTAAGAATGGCAAAAACAAATACGTCATGAGTTTTTTTTTTTTGTTTTTTTTTTCAATTACCAAACTACCTTGTGGCTGCTTAAAACAGGTGCTTACTCATTTGCGTTGAAAAAAAAAAAAATCTTTCACTGGGTTTCCTGTCCAGTATAAACAGATTTAGTTCAGGTAAAAGTAAAGACAGATTTTACTGTTTTAGCATGATTTCCACCAGATACTGGTTTGGTTAAAAGTAACACTGTACAGCACAGTAGTAAATTCAAATGTTTATAGTGATTCTTTCAAGCAACAAGTTTAATATTTCCTTGCTTGGGGGTTCGTGGGGAACACTGTTTGATTGTCCTGCCTGACCAAGCCCTTGGTCTATTTGCGTTTCAATACCGTCTTGCCAAAGAATAGTAAGTACGTGACTTCTTAGTGTTAGTCAGTCTTAAAAGTACAGCTTTGTGCGTATAACCTCTTGTTGAGGCGGCTTTTTGTTTGTTTCGCTTTATTTGATATTCACGTTGTTTTCGCGTTATGACTGTTTTGTTATTCTGCCAAATAGTCATTGTACGCTATTTATATTGGAGCATTTTGTGCAGAGAAAATAAACTGGGCTGAATGTTTAGAGTATTCGAAGGAGAAACAAACCTGGGACTGTATTAAGGTACTCTTATGTTTATTAACTGCAGGAGCAGCGAATTACAATTTGTTGTGAAGGTGCTTAAGGAAACAAGAAACGCAGACACAGGACTGTGGGATTACAAATTGTTTATTTATTATCTGGGACTGATTAGTGTTAATTCAGCCGCCACTGTGGGGTGCCAGTACCCAGCTGTTCTGACAAGGAAGCAAGCTGCATCTCGCAGACATCCTGGGATTCGTCGGAGGTGGCAGCAGTACCATACTCACCTGTTCCGATATGTGTATGCTCCAGGGTTAGTCCTACAAGGAGAGTTGGTGTTGTCTGTTTGTCTGTGTTCCAGGCGAGTAACAGTGGAATCCTGTACCCAACTTACCTGTGTTCCTGGATCACCCCAACAGAGGGAGACTGTGCCCAAATTACCTGTGTTCCTGGATTAATCCAACAGAGGGAGCCATACACCACTTGCCTGTGTTCCCAGCTCACTCCACCAGAGGGAGCCCATATTCAACATACCTGTGTTCCCAACTCTCTCCGCCAGAGGGAGCCCATACTAAACTTACCTGTGTTCCTGGTTACTCCACCTGGAGAAGACACCTTCGTCTGCGTACTGGCAGTGTAAAATCCAGGCGTGCTACCGGCAGCTTGGTCCTCAAGAGATAGTATAGAGAGGGACGAAGAAGTGAGTTAGTTAGTGGCCCATACACGGCACAATACGTTTTGATTTATGCAAAAGTCTGTGTAAATAAAGTTACTCACCTGACTACAGAACGTGTCCAATTCTGTCCAAGGGAAAGAAAACGCCTGAGGCTAACGGCACCACACTACCACTTGTTTACAATATATATATATATATATATATATATATATATATATATATATATATATATATATATATATATATATATATATATTACCACTTGGAACGTTCTGCTTTTGCAGGGTTATATAAAGGATGTAACACCAAAGGCAGCTCCTATACAGTAATATAATCTGTCCTTACAGATGGCTTTTGACAAGTACCTGTACAAACCCAAGCATCAAAAGCTACCAATAATAAGTACTACAACATTATAGGTTATGATTTTATGATTTTTATCCTGTGCAGGTTTGTGTTGAGCTGCCTACAGCAATATCATTTTTAACTAGCGGACACTGTTTTATCACAGATTTGCATTTAACATGAGTGGTACAATATATTTATGTTCATCAACTCAGCCCTGCCCTGTTATACGGGCAGCAGTGTGGAGTAGTGGTTAGGACTCTGGACTCTTGACCGGAGGGTCATGGGTTCAATCCCAGGTGGGGGACACTGCTGCTGTACCCTTGAGCAAGGTACTTTGATTGCTCCAGTAAAAAGCCAACTGTATAAATGGGTAATTGTATGTAAAAATAATATGTAAAAAAATAATGTCATTGTATGTAAAATTAGTGATATCATGTAACAATTGTAAGTCACCCTGGATAAGGGTGTCTGCTAAGAAATAAATAATAATAATATTCTGCTACAGAGATTTTGCTTTATTTGCCAGAGCTGAAAAACAAAAGAAAATATGAAAGCAATGTCTTTCTCTGTGCCAATACTGTTACATTACTGTTTTCTGAATAAAAATGTCCACAAATGGTAATTGTACCCTTGCAAGATTGAGTCTTGCCAGATTTGAATTTGCCCAGTTCTGCCCTCGTTAGTTTTAACTCTACATCTGTGGAAAATGCATTCACTGTTCCTTTTAACTAAATATGTTTTGCTGCATTTAATTTACAGAAGGATAAATCACCTGTGTGTCTAGTGTGACCCTTTAATTAGAATGAAACTAGGCCTTGGTAATTACTAGAGCCCTGTGTAATTATTTTTTTATTTTTCACAAATTTAGTTTGATTTAATTTTATTTTTTTATTAGCGACAGTAACTGTAATGTATAGTCCCCCACTCTAACTGCCTATTTTACAGTAAATACGGCCCGTGCCCTCTATAAAAATACAATAAGATCAAATAAAAATATATATTTACACTGCCCTACTATTGTGGGGCTGTCATAATAATTGCACATACAACAATCTACCCATTAAAAAAAAAAAAAAATAGGAATTGTATTTCAATCCCATTCCACTGAAGCAGTATACAACAAGCTTGGGGTTTCTCAGTATTTAAACACTAAGCAAAACAGATTCATTCATTCAAATCCATTCAAAACCAAAACAGCATTTGCTCCAGTGCAATGTTTGCACCACTTGAAATAAAACTAAGAATGAACATACTAATACAAAATGCAAGCAAACAAGCCATAATTTCCCCAAAAGGAATAAACAGCTAATGCTTAACGACGGTATCTTTCAACTCCCATTCCAGCCGACAGTTGCAAAATCTGCACATCGTTATTTTGTCACCATCAGCTGCACACATCCCCTCATGCTCAAATTATTTGCAGCGTTGTTTAATTGTTATGCGCGGTTTAGGCATTTTAGAAACAAACGTCTCTTCTCTTCTTCCATAACAATTTTAACTCCCAAACGACTCGCTCCCAATTATACATCTGCGCAAGTGCAAGTCAGAGCTTCTGTTTCCCTTCAGACCGTGTCTATGGTAACGGCTGAGCCTTGACAACTACGATTGCAAGTATTTATTTAAAGTATTTTGGATAAACCTCCCAATTTAAAAATGTCATTCTGTGTTTGCTTTATAATGATTTTTCATTGTATTTCTTTTTATATTTGCATTTCGTTTTATATGTTACATTTCATGTTTTTTGTATTTGTGAAAAACACAGGGGTTTAGTAATTACTAATGCCTAAACACTCCATCAAACATAAATAAGCACAGAAAATAATTAAGAGGCCAGTTTTAAAGTAACACGTGCAGTACAATTAAAAAACATTCTTAAACCAAGCAGCTACTGTGCATCTGCCTAACATACCGTGGGTAAAATCAGAAGCTTTTTCCTGGCGTGTGAAAAGATGTGACATCTTAGAAATATTTATTGAATTTCAAATTATAAGAGTCGAGTAGAAAAATATCCCTCCCCTGCTTTTAGTCAAATGAAAGCAGTAGCAGGTTTAAGTTTGAATTCATATCAAAGCATGCAGAATGAATGAATTAAACCTGAGGACATGACGTTTCTCTCAGCTGTAATGTTGCTCACTTCCAAATCACCTTTCCGAATAGGGGCCTCTATAGAGTTTTCTTGGAGGAACACCTCACCCAGTTGTGGTGTCTGCCCAACTAAAGTTTAGAGTCCTATAACTGCCCTGGCTCTTCCGTGCACGTTTGCCAGTTCTCCCCTCACTTTAGGCCTCGTGCACTAAACAGCGGTAATGTGTTTTGCGTGCAGTAAGCCCATTTACTGCGTGCTTTGTACACCTGCTGTATTCACTAACCAGTGGCAGGCAACCTAGAAAGTGTTATGTTATGTTTGTTTTCGTGACGTTTGAGGTTTCGAGATTTTTGAGGTTGCTCGTCTTGTACAGACTACAGTGTGTACGATTTGTTGCAGATGTTTACCACTATTTTCAGTGAAAGCGAACTCTTTCTGCTAGTCTGGTTTAATGCCTCATACTTTAGTTTATTACTCGTGGAGGGTTTGCACAATGCCTTTGTCTCCACGAAACGAACGAGCATTTAATTCAAAATTATGAAATGTACTTTCAACTGCACATCCGGCTTCAAAATATGCATGTGCCAGCGAGCGGTGTTGAGTCAACAAGTGACGAAATATCCTTGAGTGAACATGCAGGCTCAAAGAAACAGGCAAGAGAACGAGAGTGAAGAAAGAATAAATTAACACGGATGAATACAGAGAAGACAAATAACACCGTGTAACAATTTTTTTTTTTTTTTTTGGTTCCTGGGTAGTAAGTGATATTTCCTAATTGCTTATGCCTCAAAAGTATAGAAAATGGCTATTATTCCCCACAAACTTTGCTTTTGTGACCAGGACAGTGATATTTTGAAATTTACCTATTTTCCAGAACATTCCAGATAGACTCAGTGCTGAGTAAACTTGGAGTAACTTCTAGGACTTTCTAGAACTTTCCAGTAATATAAATAGTACTATAAATACAGGGGCCTTAAGCCCACCAGTTCAGTTTAGTTCCAGCTGCCTAAGTGGATACATATCTGCATTTTTCTGAGATGGCATCAAGAGGCTGCAAGCATCCGGCAGACGCATTTTGCTATGTCTGCGGCCAATTTATCAAGACAAGAGCGAAAAAGTACTCCGTGGAAGCATCTGCTAAGATGTGTGAGGCCTACAAGGCATATTTCGGCATGCCTGTCGGGGATCAAGACAAACCCTGGGCACCTCATTTCACCTGCGAGCACTGCAAAAAATCTCTGGAAGGTAAGATGGACAATTGTTGCTCGTAATTTTATGTTATAAATTTTGTTAACATTTTTAAAATTGTAAAAGTTTTTAATTTTAAAGTGTTTTACAATTTTCAATGTTATTGAAAAAATATATCATATATGAAAAATGTTGCGAGAATCTCTTACACATTAGTCATGGGTGAAATAAATGTATTTTTGTAGGATGGTACAGAGGGGAAAAGAGAGCCATGAAGTTCTCTATCCCAAGAATTGGGCGGGAACCCACTGACCACTCAAGCAACTGCTACTTCTGCATGGTGGACCCTTCCAAGTGGACCGAGTTCTCTGTGGGGAGGAACAACGTCAAGTGGGAGCCACTGGTGGACCCCCGGAAGGTGCTGATGCCACCACTGCACATCAAATTGGGCCTTATGAAACAATTTGTCAGAGCTCTAGATAAGGAGTCGGCAGCCTTCAAGTACCTTCAAGACTTCTTCCCTAAGCTGTCTGAGGTAAAGGTCAAAGCCGGTGTCTTCGTCGGACCACAGATGAAGAAGAACCTGGAGTGCAATGAATTCCCCAAGAAGCTCACTATTAAGGAGAAAGCGGCTTGGAACAGCTTTGTCGCAGTGGTTCGGGGCTTCCTGGGCAATCACAAGGCCGAAAACTATGTGGAGCTGGTTGAGATTCTGGTGAAGAACTACGGCACAATGGGCTGTAGGATGTCCCTCAAAGTCCATATCCTTGATGCTCATCTTGATAAATTCAAGGAGAACATGGGAGCGTACTCGGAGGAGCAAGGCGAGCGCTTCCACCAGGATATACTGGACTTTGAACGCCGCTACCAAGGACAGTATAACGAGAACATGATGGGAGACTACATTTGGGGGCTGATTCGTGAAAGTGATTTACAGTATAATCGCAAATCTCGAAAAACTACTCACTTCTAAATCTTTTGTAGTCATTTTTGTATTACTTTAGTATAAATACATGTTAATTTGGATTCATATGTTGTTTTTTTCTGACTTTATGTGAACGAAAAGACACAAATTCGCTCGTTTTCTCATTGGAAATAGGTAAATTTCAAAATATCACTGTCCTGGTCACAAAAGCAAAGTTTGTGGGGAATAATAGCCATTTTCTATGCTTTTGAGGCATAAGCAATTAGGAAATAACACTTACTACCCAGGAACAAAAATTGTGTTACAGAGTGTAATAAACGTTGGGTTTCTTTTTACTTTTTTTACGTTTATACTGTCTTTTTGTTTATTATTCTTTCTTCTGTTCATTCAAGCTGCAAAGCATGCGTCACCCAGCATTTCACCGGGAGCCGCACTTGATCTGCAAAAGAGCCCCGGTTTGGCCACTTCTGGCATAAGAACATAAGAACATAAGAAAGTTTACAAACGAGAGGAGGCCATTCAGCCCATCTTGCTCGTTTGGTTGTTAGTAGCTTATTGATCCCAGAATCTCATCAAGCAGCTTCTTGAAGGATCCCAGGGTGTCAGCTTCAACAACATTGAATATTATGTTGTTACATAATTTACTAATAATTTGACGGTATCTGTGATTTTAAAACTTCACAAAAATTATTTCTACGTACTACTAGAAATGTACAGTGTGTAAAAAGAAAAACAAATCTTTGATTTTGTCATTTCATGTTTGCAGTTAACCTTTCTCCCACAATATTTTGGGATTAATAAAGGTAGCAAAATAGGCTATGGGAATTACACCGTCATTTTAATTAATGTGTCAACATACAAAAGGTTTACAAAACTCGAAAAAAGTTTCATTCAAGGTTATTTAAAAAAAAAAAATCAATTTTGTCAGCTTGTTACTTTGACACAGACCATTTTAAACGACTCTTGTTTCCAGCAAAAGTTTGTTACATTTTTAAAGAGTGTGTCAATAGCGACTCGAGTTCCAATGTTACAATCAGTGTTGCCAAGTTTCACGAGATAAGCACAATCCATTTCAGAGGGAGGGGAGTGTGGGTGTTTATACAAATGCCATATTTTTTTTTAATGACGTGCATATATACATTTACCAAATGACTCACCAAAACCACTCCTACAACCATTTTTAACTGCTGAAGTCACGTCAACTATTACAAAAAAACCCCCCAAAAAACGCTACTCTCAAAAAATTAAAGCAACTCATCTTAGGAAGCAGAAAACAGAGAGTCGTTCGCTGGCTCATTTTTCCAAATCCTTTCTCCTCATTTATTTCTCTGGACGCTCAGCACTGTTAGTATCACAGGATTCAAACACATGAACTCAACAACCACGTCAACTGCAGTGCCTTATTATAGGCTTAGGCCGCCCCCTTATGCAAATAGGTTACCAGGCTTTGGACACATCCCATTAGCCCTAAACCACACACCAGGATCAATTCGCCTTATTCACGCAGTGGCCATGTTTGTTTGAAAACAAGGCTTGGTGTGCGAGCAACTGGCATGGCCGCTGCAGCTACTGATAATATCACTATGTGTACGAAATCTTTAATATGTGTTCCTCAAATAAAAGTTGAAGAAATTGATAATTGGGCAGATAATAATGTGAGGATTCCAAAAAACATACAGCATACAGGGTACAGCAATTGGATCGAGGGTTATATTCATGAAGTAGAAGGTAAATTAGCAAGCGTATTTGTGATCGGAAAGTGAATAAGCTACTAACCTATACAGATTCGTAAAATATGTTTAGATCTCTCAGTTTTAGTTAGAGAACATTTACTTTAATTAATATTGATGATGATATTAATCCTCTGTATTTTTTCACATTTATTGGTTTGGTATAAGCATGTGTTAATTGTTTTCTAAATACAGTTAAGAGGCAGGAGAATGGATGTAGCGTTAGGGCTAAGGCGTTCCGGTCAAAAATAATGAGTCGCCTTATGGTGTTCAAGTACAACCATATCCGAAAAACTAGACTTGGTTTGTTTCTCCAAGCTTAGTTCTGTTCAGTTATCCCATTATTAAGATTCTGTTCAGTTGTATACTAATCCGCTGTTCCATTCGCACATTCGATGTTTTGTGTGTAGAACAAGTGTAAGTATAATAATAAGATGGTAAGTAAAGACATTTTAAAAACAAGAATCACACGTCCCTCTTTCTGTTATTCCTGTACAGTTTATTTGGAGTTAATGTAACGCTAAGGATCTCCTTTCTGACCAAGTATTGAGTAACTCAAGCATATTTTTTGTTAACTCGTGTTACTAAACGTTTTTGTAATTTGGTTCAGTTGTGCTTAATAAAGACTCTTTTAGTACACTCAGTGTGTCATATACGTTTTTTTTTTAATACAAACTGGGCATTGCATCCCACAAGACACATTCCCTTTAGTATCCATGCATAATCTCAAGCTTCTGCATCTTACTTATCTATTGATTAGGACTGATTGGAAATGCTCAATTGGCTCCCGGACAGTGTAACTGAAATGTAATCAAATTTGTGACTATAATGAAGAATATGTACATTCACACAGAAATGAAAGTTGAGATTTCTCTTCAGAAAAAAAATAAATATATATAATTAAATAGTACATGTACAGAATTTGGAGTTTTAACCTCTAAAAAGGGCAATGTGCACTGGGTTATTTCTTAAATCAGAACCACAAAACGGAACGCAGCAGTGCAACGCCATTACTTCAGTCCACGGCAGTTGGAGACATCAGCGACCAGAAGCTAGCAGCTGCACTCCAAGCCTCGTTTTGAGGCGTGAATAAGGTGTATGGGCACAGACAAACAACAACCAATGAGGATGCACAGATAACAACCAATGAGAACAGACCAGGGCAGACAAACAAACAGCAGGCTACATGGTACGGGAATACACACACAAAAGGTAAACCAGCAAGAGTTAAAATACAGCAGGGAGGGGGTAACACACAGTATGCAAACACAAACAGACAGCAGGGAATATGCTACATAAACACAAATGCATGGATCGCTACAGTACATTTTAAAGAGTTGTCGCTAGGGTACATGTTAAAATGTTTTAGCCTTGGTTTTTGGGTGATGTTCTTGATGAACTATTAATGATAACATAAAGGCAGCTTACATCAGTGGAATATACCAAGTGTCTGGCTTTCCAAATGTATTGGGGTCTACTGAATGCACCCACGTAGCACTGTCACCACCCCAGGATATCGAACATATCTTTCGTAATAGGAAGCATTGTACAAATGGTGTGATGCGAAACTGAGGTTTCTCGATGTGGTCGCCAGCTATCCTGGCGCAGCACACGACTCGTACATCCTCAGACAGTCAAGTGTATATGAAGATTACTAAGCAGGTGTATATGGAGCTGGTTGGCTTCTTGGTAAGTAATGTATACGTGTTTCATATGGCGCTGATAGAAGCATGGACACTTTGCTAACATGGTTAATGCTGGGCATAGGTGATGCCTGTTAGGTCGCTATACACCGTTGTCGAACCCCAGAATGCAGGCAGAATTTCGGTACAATACAGCACACATGGCTACACGCTCTGTTAGTGAGCGTATATTTGGAGTGTTAAAAAGATAGATCTGGTGGTGCGCTACAGTATAGCCCTGGGAAAGTGTGTACACTCATTGTTGCATGCTGCATTCTGTCAACAATGCAATACCAGGAGCACTTACCTCACACCCAATGCTACAAGCCGGTGCCTGTCATGTCATATGCAACAATTTCGGCTATGTTAATATATTTATAAAGTCTCCATTTACGTGTGATATTTAAATAGGCTGTGCTTAAATAGCTTTAAAATATACAAAAGAAACTGTAAAGGTGCAATAAAAGAATGTACGCAGAGTACGAGTTGAGGTGCGGTCATAAACACAAGCAATCAAACAGCATCTAATGTTTAAAAAGTGACGTTTTTCCAAACACCTTTTGAAATGTAAGTGGTGAACTTTTAATTGACTGAGCGAGTGCTGTGCTGACTTTTGATTAATATCACAAAATAAATCAGAGGGAGAGCAAGTTGATTTTATTTGATTTGCAGAGAGTTAAACATAAATGTTCCATTAACAATCACTTTCTCTGCTTTGACTGTCTTACAGGACGCTGTGATTTGGATCATGACCCCGCCCTCCTCCTACGGAGCGCATTTATTTTGTCCTTAATGTTTCATTGAAGTTAATGTTCTCGCTGATTCAGCACCAAAAAGCCTTTCATAATTCCTCACCACTTCTTCTGCTAATACATGTAGGGCAGTGTTTTTTCAGAATATGGCCCAGTGAATCATTATGCAGTGGGTGGGATACATTTTCTAAAATCATGTCTAATCAACTACAAAAGAGGGTTTTCGAGAAATTGTGCCAACAAACTCTAATTGTCAAGCTGTGTTAAAAGGTGTAATTGGGTACTTAAAAAAAACACATTTAGTCTAACAACCTAATTTACGGAGTACAAGTACTTACAGAAGTTATAGCTATATGAAATAATTTCAAATCATATTACATGTTTTGCCCTTCCATTCACTTTGCTGGTCTCATATGCAGTTTTGCAAGAAGCTCTGTTATAGCAAGCATGTTTTTTTCATTTTATTAGGTCAGTAGGTAATTTACTAGGTCACTTTAGCTCAGCCATGTCTTCAAGTTTTTCACTGAAGTGACCTAGGAAGAACTCATTAACCTTTGGGATACCATTCTTGCACACTTATTATATCCCTGAACATCCATTCACCTTCCATTTGTCTGTTGCATTCATTCAAAACCTTTCCAAAGTTATAAACTAAGATGGTTACAGGTTAATGTTAAGTTGTGATAACTGATTTCCTATGTAGTTCCACTATTTCCATTTTCTGTACCCTATCTTGATTAATAAACAAAGCACATTTCTCTAGTATGGGCATTTATGAATGGGCTTAAAAAGCCGTCACGCACAGCCTTTACAATGTCCCAGTTAATGCCTGGACAAATACAAGTACTCACATCTAGGTGTGACTGTCTGTAGCACACCCCAGTGCTTTCTGTCTGTTAGTTTGACCCATATCAATTGACACTGGTTCCATGTTTCAACTGATTCTGTTTATTTTACCCCGAACAGTCACTTTTATGCAGGGCTACCCATACGATCATATATTTCTAGTGTCAGTTTCAGGCCCAGAATATACTGACTGATAAATGGACTTGGGCTGTCGTAAAAACAGACAAGAATCATTTTTCTCTTTTAAAAAAAAAAACCCTTGTTGTACATTACATTTTTGAGTAAAAACCTTAACAAAAATATGAATCTTTATCTTTGTGGTGCACCACTTGACTGATTATTTTTGTGAAAAAGTTGGTTTTAAAAATGAAAAGAATAATCTGTTGCCAAAAAATATCAGTAAATGAATTCATTAATTCCCTGCTCTAAATAACTTTTTTTTTTTTTTTTTTAAATAGTGGGGAAAAAAAGAAAAATTAGTGTAACTATAATTGAAAGTATCCTCATTTTAACAGGAAATCCTTTTAACTAATAGAAAGTACAAATTTTTCAATAAACTTCCCTTGGGGAGGAAAGATCTTCTGTTCACATGCCTTCTTGTCATTTGTCACTTGTTTATATACAATAGGATGCATGTCTCTACAAAAGGGATGTTTAATTTCCCTTCTAAGGAACAGTGTAGCTTTGACTTTGTCAAGTGTACCATTTTAGAGGCCTTAATTGTAGCAATTTTGCTGAACCCAGACCAGCTGATCAACACATCTATAAAGTGATTTTGAGGCATGTTATTGGTAAAATTGGAATGTCTCTGTTTTTGCAAGATGGTATCTGGCTGGTACATTTTATTTGTGTTTGCTGGAAAACACACTGTAGCAGATACGTTACAGAAAGATGTATGATTAAGTAATTTATTTTTGAACAGTTGGTCTGGATCATAATTGTGGTTCTGAGCTGTACAAATTCATCTCCATGACCATATATAACCGGAGAAGTCAAATACCATCCAACATCTGGTTTCTATTTTATGTAATTGTCATTTTTTGAGTTACAATCATATGTTATTGTAAGGTTCACAATGTCAATCACACTGCTAATGGAGGAACATTTCAGTTTCTTAATACCTGCAAGGAAAAAAACTAGTGAGAGCAGGTGTATTTTGACACTTTGTGCCAGGCAAAGGGTTCTCCTGAGTTGGTACAAAAGCACACACAACTCAAAATGATGGTTCATTTGTTTCCAGCTGAAATGTTTTTTTTTTAGGCTGGGTGATTAATAAGCAGTGGCATCGCAAGAAAAAAAAAGTTCTTCCTAATTTTGTGAATTTGACCTGTGCCTATTAACAAGTACAAATGATTTCTTTACTAATACCCTATCAAAACTACCTAAATAATCCACAATCCACACAGTTGACCCTGTGATTGCCATTCAGTTCGTTCACATTTATCTTTTAAAATGTGATAATCACAAAGTATATAGGTAGTGTGAATACAGCAAGTTATGGATATTTTTCAGCATTCCTCCTCAGAACTATGAATTGATGAATGTATAAGTATATATGAAAGATGACAAGACTTTTTCCTCTTGCGTAATTAAGCTTAAATATGTCTGCGTTCAAACAAGGATCAACACCTGCTTCAACCAACGGCACATCATTCAGGAAATGGCCTCAGGTATTTAAACAATTTTCGTTCCCCGGTATAGCAGTCATTAGCATTGGACCATCTATGTATTTAATCTATTTAAATACTAAAATGTATGTTGTTAACTATTTTCAATAACATTTCCAATGTAAATACAAATTTGTTTAGAACAAGTTAGTAACAATTACTAAAGGCTTTGATGTTCTGACGCCCCATTAAATAAGAACTTTCTTCCACCAAGTTCCATTAGTTTAGAAGCTGGACAGGTAGCCGTAAAACAAAAAAAGCAGAAGAAAATCAAAGCAAATGGTCCATAATGCCTGGTAAGGCCCTCTGTGTCAGGTCTTATTGTGTACATATACTGTATTAGGACTCTATATACAGTATGTATTAGGAACGTAATTTATAAATAACTAGAGAATTGAAGCCATTGCTTTCATATTACCAGTAAGTGGACAGACTAAAAACTGTCAAATTGCAACATGAAATTAAGACGGAAATGAGGATTACATGTTTTACAAATGTATAATATAGCCTAAGAAATAATATATTTAATTAAAAAATAAATTAAATTAAACAGAACAATGTTATTTTACCGTTACTGGTTCCAACCTCTTTAGTGATTTTAGCAATATTTAAATGTATGTTACATTTGATGAATATGTATGAGGGAATATATCTTTAATTGCCCAAAATGCCCAAACTATCACAAGCATTAGCTACCCCAGTTGAATCATCAGTATTAAGGTATCAGATGCTGCTGCTCTAATCTGTAGTAACAACAATACTTAAAACCAGATGGAATGTATATTAATCCAGAATTAAATTAACAAGACTTCAATGACATCTGTATTATTAGATTATTTAAAAAATCTGACCTTCAATTACAGCATAATAAAATAAAATTACTAAATGACTTGCTTAACTCCATGTTTAGTCTATCGTATGTAATCAATACACAGGTATTTTCTATTTGATCAAGTTACCAGGGATTTTATCAAGTTTCTAAGCCCCTTGTTGTTTGTCAATTCATATTTGTGCTTCCCAGACTTTATTTTCACATTAACACCAATGTATCCTGCCACAAAACAATACGTTCGAGAAAAGTGCCTGGTTTCCCATTCACTTCCTGTGTTCAAAGTACCGGTAATGTGATTTGTAACACTACCGTAGAGCTGTGGCAGGAATAAAATTGGGCTAACAGATGTTAAAATAGTGTTAAAATTCCTTACATTAATGGAATAGTAGACATAAAGAAACATCAGTAACACTTTAGTTTAGGGATCCATTATAAGTGATTATTTATCAATATATAAACATGTAATTAATTATGCTATTAACACTTAAAGAATATGATTAGAAATAATAAGACTATTATTATACACTATAATCGCTCATAACGGATATAGTCTTTTCAGGTCTGTTTGTCTTTCTATGTCTGTCTGTCTTTATATGTCTGTCTCACCAATTGTAAGGGTCTGCTGCGCTTTTTGCAATGCAGTTATTATACAATTTTGCCATTGCTCTTTTTTTTGCTATTGTTTATAACCACTTTTAACCACTTATAAAGGATTCCTAAACTACAGTGTTACTGAAAAAAAATGATCAAAATGTTATTCTGTCTTGACTTTTTATTTCTTTAAGTATTACTGTTGATCCTATGATTGAGTTTCTAAATAAAAAAAGGTTCTCATCTTTTCTGTTATTTGGCATCTCAAGTTTTTCACTTTTTCAGCCTCTTTGGGATAATATAATAATAATAATATAATAATAATCGTTATTTTATAAAGCACCTAAATGCAAGTATCTGTGGCAGCAGTGTGGAGTAGTGGTTAGGGCTCTTGACCGGAGGGTAGTGGGTTCAATCCCAGGCGAGGGACACTGCTGCTGTACCCTTGAGCAAGGTACTTTACCTAGATTGCTCCAGTAAAAACCCAACTGTAAAAATGGGTAATTGTATGTAAAAATAATGTGATATCTTGTAACAATTGTAAGTCGCCCTGGATAAGGGCGTCTGTTAAAATAATAATAATAATAATAATAATAATAATAATAATAATAATAATAATAATAATAATAATAATCTCAAAACGCTGCACAAACAAACAAACAAACAAAAACACAGAGAACCATATATACATACAGCATATTAAAAGTATACATAACATAAAAAAGAAATTACACAAATCAAAAACCAAATCATGATAAAAATGCCTGAACATAAAAGTGTGTCTTGGACTGTTTTTTAAAAGTGGTCTTAGCACCCCTGATAGATTGAGGAAGGTCATTCCAAAGTTTGGGCACATAGCAGTAAATAGCCCTATCGCCCATGGAGCGAAGCTTAGTTTTAGGTATTGCCAATAAACCTGAGGATGAAGAACGTTACGTAGGGGTGTGTAATGTGTAAGCAATTCAGCAATGTAACATGGAGCTAAACCGTTCAAAGCCTTATAAGTTAACAACAGTATTTTAAAATCAATCCTGCTCTCAACCGGCAACCAGTGCAGAGAAGCAAGAACTGGTGTAATATGGGCACCCAGTTTAGTGCCAGTTAAAATGCGAGCAGTGGATTTCTGAATATATTTTAGCCTGCTAATAGCAGCCTTGGAGACACCTGCAAACAACGCGTTGCAATAATCGAGCCGGGAAGAAACAAAGGCATGAACTAGCTTTTCTGCATCAGGCACAGACAGCATAGGGCGTAGACGAGCTATGTGATGAAGGTGAATAAAGGATACCTTAGTGACATTTCGGATATGTGATTCGAAAGTAAGGCTTGGGTCAAAGACCCCACCAAGATTCTTAACTACAGAGCGAGATATAACTTCAAGCCCATCGATCACAATGCTAAAAGAGTCCAAATTTCTAAGTTTTCGAGGAGAGCCAAGCAGCATTACATCGTTTTTATCACTATTTAATTGTAGGATGTTTTGCCGCATCCAAGTTTTAATCTCAGTCAGACAATTATCAAGAGCCGAAACGGCCACATTTGTATCCGGTGTAGTCTTAAAATATAATTGTGTGTCATCTGCATATGAGTGAAAACTCACACCATGACGACGTATGATCTGTCCAAGTGGCAGCATATAGATATTAAAAAGTAAGGGTCCTAAAATAGAGCCCTGTGGCACACCTGTAGATACCGGGCTAGGGGCAGGTATATAGCTGCCCATAGAAACACACTGCCTATGATCTGACAAGTATGATCGGAACCACTGTAAGACAATGCCAGTAATACCCACACAGCATTCCAAATGGTTAATTAGAATGGCGTGGTTTACAGTATCAAATGCAATAATAAGGTCTACTAGGACCCAAGTCAGCGGCCATGAACAGATCATTAACAACCTTAACAAGGGCTGTTTCAGTGCAGCGTTTTGATCTAAAACCTGACTGCAAAGGTTCATAAATGTCACATTCCGATAGATGATTCTGTAGCTGCTGAGCAACTACACGTTCTAGGATTTTAGACAGAAAGGGCAGATTAGAGATGGGCCTATAATTACAAAGAATATCTGAGTCAAGGTTTGTTTTTGGAGTCACAACGGCATATTTAAATGCTGATGGAACTACTCCAGAACTCAATGACTCGTTGACAATATCAGTCACCACCGCGCTGAGAACTGAAAAATGTGACACAATGAGTGGTATAGGGACTGGATCTACGGAGCAAGTGGTAGGCTTCATTTTAGTGACTAATTCAGCCAGCCTTGACGAAGTAACCTCAGCAAAATAGAACAAACAGGTACCGTTAAAAGCCAATATATTAAGGGGCAGAATGGCAAGCAGGGCAAAAACTAACAGTTCCTGTATGATGTTATCGATTTTAGTTAGAAAATAGTCAAAAAACCTATCACAATGCTCCATAGAATCAGTAGATACAGAAATGTGTTTAGGTTGTAGCATGCAATTTATTGTCGGGAAGAGATGCCTGGGATTAGCAGAGCCTTCTCTAATGAGATTAGAATAAAAAAGCGATCTGGCTGAGTTTAGAGCATTCCTATATACAGTTTTATGCTCCCTCCATATTTCAAAATGCAGAGTTAGGCCAGTATCCCTCCACCTGCATTCCAGCCCACGCCCTGCAGCTTTCATGGAGTGTAAGTGATTATTATACCATGGTGAACAATGGGTATAGGAAACCAAACATGTTTTCTCAGGGGCCAGGATATCAAGCACATTGCACAGGTTCGTATTATAAGACCACCATATCCGCCAGCACCCGAGGCTGATCGTCATAAAGTGGAGTTGAAAACAAACTGTCAGCAAACTTGATGAGATTAATAGAATTAACATTGCAAAATGTAACAGTGCGCTTAACTTTTACTTCAGGCACTGTTAAATCCAAATTAAACAACATGGCCAAATGATCATAAATTGTTAAATCAAGATCTTGGAGATTAGTAACTGATAGGCTTGTAGTAATAACTAAATCAAGTACTAACATAAAACTATGTTAGAAATCAAAAGCAAAAGCATTTAGGAAAAAAGAATAGGCAGCTATTTATTATTATTATTTATTTCTTAGCAGACGCCCTTATCCAGGGCAACTTACAGTCGTAAACAAAAATACATTTCAAGAATCACAGTACAAGTATTAATACAATTAAGAGCAAGATAAAATACAATGACTTTGGTTCTAGCAAGTACAAGTATATGACAAAATACGATTCAATAACGGAGCAGATAACAATGTCAGTGATAGTTACATCAGGATATAATTAGATACAAAATACTACAGATTAAATGCTATAATGCACCAACGTCCTCTCTGCTCAGATAGAACATAACATACCCCTACAGTGAGTTTATTTTGCTGTGTATAATGAAATAAACAAATTATTTAAATGAACAAATGGATACATTACTATACATGAATAGACCACGTAGCAAAACTTCTATTTTACACTGACACACAAATACAAATGGTTAAACTGGGGGAAAATATTCAGCATGCATCTCTGTGACTGTAAAGAGACTTTCAATCATTATCTGTCTGGTACCTTAACCATGCCCAGATTATGGCACAGTATATTAAAAAGATTTATTTAATTCCTGGTAAAACATTTATGGCTGACATGGCTGTTTGCTATTATACTCTGTGGCATTTATATTTTATTAGGTCCTATTTTTATCTGCTTGCAACCGATTTTTATTTTTTTGCTATTTAATGAGGGAAATGACAACTGTTTTGAGAATGACAGATTTGTAGTATTACTGGGCAGCTCTCCAAACCGTGAGACAAAACCACAGAACTAAGGCTGTAGAAGGAAATGCTGTTGGCAGGTTTGGATCAAGGTTTTAACCCAACTAGAGCAGTTCTGCACCACTAAACAGGAGTAAATGCGCACTAATCCATAATTACTGTCCTTTTTTCTTGTTTGAGTGTTTTGTCTTTCATCAGTCCCCACATTACGAGGTCCATGTGTACTGTTACTGAAAGGTTACTTATAAGTAACTCTGAATTCCATTTGTCCATGTAAGTGGTACTAATAAAAAGCTGCCAGGGAATTATTATTATTTTTTTTTTACTGTGTTGTGGATGGATGCCAAGACTACACTAGGAAACATTTTAATTGTACCACAGAACAGTATAACAACCTAACCTTCTATGGAAGTGAACTACCAAAAATAAATATAATTTGAACACTAATAAACTTTACTTTGAAACTATTTTAACCAAAAAAAGAATTATATACTAAGGAGATATTCAATACCCTTATATATAATTTTTAGTTAACAGTGGTCTTGCGTCAGTGTTATTTCCAGCAGATGTCTAATAAACATAGAAAACAGCACGCAGTTATTAAGACATGCCAACAACAATGTCAAAGACTGTATTCCACTTCTGTAACCACTTCCTGTATACTGGGCGCATAATGCCTGTATTGCACAGTTGACCAATAACACATTACACTAGATTAAGTAAATTACAACTTTCTTGTGGAAAGATTAGTAAGAACACTGGAAACAAGTCTCTCTCTCTGTTATTTCACAAAGCATGGACATCACAGGGAGTAGCAAGATAAACTTCCACACATTAACTCTGCAAGCACATCTCTATGGGAATTAGGTAAAAGTACAGTTTTCATACCCAACTTCTTTGGTCTCGATTGTTTTATGATGTGAAATACTGTCCACGTTGTGACCAGAGAAGTTGTTTGTGATCAGATATGTTTGATGTAAGGGGCTCCCGAGTGGCGCATCCAGTAAAGGCTCTCCGTGTGGAGTGCAGGATGTGCCCTATAGTCTGGACGTCGCGAGTTCGAGTCCAGGCTATTCCTTTGCCGACCGAGGATTGGAACTTCCAGGGGGCGGCGCTCAACTGGCCAAGTGGGGGAGGGAAGGTTAGGTCGGCCAGGGTATCCTCGGCTCACCATGCACCAGCAACCCCTGTAGTCTGGCCGGGCGCCTGCGGGCTTGCCTGTAAGCTGCCCGAGAGCTGCGTTGTCCTCCAACGCTGTAGCTCTTGGGTGGCTGCATGGTGTGTCCGCAGTGTGAAAAAAACCGGTCGGCTGACGGCACATGCTTCGGAGGACAGCGTGTGTTCGTCTTCGCCCTCCCGAGTCAGCGCAGGGGTGGTAGCGGTGAGCTGAGCCTAAAAATAATTGGCCATTCCAAATTGGGAGAAAATAAAAAAAAAATAATAATAATAATTGTCAACGACTAAATTTTAAAAAAAGATATGTTTGATGTAAGCATGCATTAAACACTGCTCCACCAAAGCCCTCAAACACAAAGATTTACCATTTGGAATATATATTGCTGACCTTGGCTTCCTCTATAGTGTTTTCTATGGTGTTAGTCCTAGAATCTTTGTCTGACGCCTTCACCTGCCGGAAAATCACTTACGTGCTTGAGTTTAGCAAAACTTTCATTTTTATCAGAAGCTTAACTTCAAGCCACTAATCAATATGAATATATTTAGTTTGACCACCAATTTCTTACAGTTATTTGGGTTATAATAAACAGCTAATATGCTGAACAATATATGCACTGCAATGCAATAAACCCTATGATGTGGCATTATGTGGATAGTGAATGGCATTTGTAATTCCGATTTTTAAAAAAAGAGTATTCCTAAAAGTTTACTTCAGTAAACCATGAAAAGTGGAGTAAAGCAGTAAATTCCCACATTTGTGAATGCATGGAAAAGTACTAGCATAAAGTATGCATGCAGCGATGAACCTTTATCAGGGATAATCTCATTGGTAATGCTTTCTGTCTTAGCCATTTATTTGGTGTGCTAATATTTTATGCTATAACACTGATGAATACCAAAACAATAAAAAAATAAATAAAACAAGTGCCTCTATCTGTGCCACAATAAGTAGGATTTATAGCTGCTAATTTGATTAATTATTAACACTGTTCTGAAGCAGAGTATAGGCTGTTAGATGCCTATTGTATCTCAATAAAGTGTGAATGCAATGCAAACATTGATGCTCTACCAGAGCCTATTGGGATAACAGTGCTTTCTCCAGCAAAGAGCAGATGGCAAACAGATTTTGTGCATCATTTGTAAATTATTTCAAAATCTATTTATCTATTCCAAAGAGATTACTGGAATCTACATCTGCATTTTTATGTAATTGTTTCCATGTTACACAGTGAAGGCAAGAGCAGGGATAGTGAAAAAAAAAAAAAAACTCCTGTCATATGCAATGTTATATAGCTGATGTTAAACATCCTTGAATTGTTTTAGGTGCTACAGGCCTATTACAATGAATTACTTTATTTAATGTATATCACAGTCTCACTGATAAAAAAAAAGGCACTAACTTAGAGAATGATGTAAGAAACAGCAGGCGCTTATGGGGCTAGCAGTGCTGCCCATACATATGTCTTTCAGAAAACGCACACAGCAAGTCCAGTGTTCTCTGTTACTGGAAAGTTCAGTAGCCACCAGGTGCAGTGGATTTGATCAAATGAGCGCTTATCCTGTAGCTGTGATACAGCTGAAGGGCTCATGTTTTATTTTAAATGCTAGTAACATTCTGAACCATATTAAACCATAAGACACATAAGGTGCAGGGATTTATTCATAATACCTAGAACAAATACTGCCTCTGGTGGTCTTCCAGGATCATAGATATTACCCTGATTTCAAAATGCTGCTTAGGCAGCATTCCCAGGGAATTTCATTTTAGGTTTCTGAGAATGTTCAAAACCTTTACAAATTTGAGGGCCCTCAGAATGATCCTGTTACATGATGTTACAGGATTGGGAACTTACAGAAGATGTATGCATGCACTATCCCTTATATCAGTTTGCCACAGTAAAAGCATAACAAAGTGTAATAATGCATAGTGAAAGCATGGTAAAGCATAGGTAAGCATTGTAAAGAATAGCGAGGTGTGGTAAAGCATATTAAAATAAAACAAAAACAAATGGCAATCTGGAGTAAACTATAGTAAATGCATAGTATAGGCATGGCAAGAGCATGGTAAAACTGTGAAAATGACATACCATGGTAAACTTTAATAAGGAGCATAATGATGTAATTAGAGGTCAACCAACCCATTCATGTTATAAACGTGTGTCTAAAATCCGAAAAAGGAGGGTTCAGCATACTCCATATAAAAGAAATATGTAGTAAAATTGGGAGAAAGCTCGGATTGTGTATGGCCAGCGTCATTGCTTAAATTTTACATCAAGGTTTAAATTAACTATCAAGGTTTAAATTTCCTATTCTGGACTACAATGATGTGATTTACATGACTGCTAGTAAGGAGTCACTGAAGATTGATACATGGATTTATAGATTTGTTCTTCAGTGTACTCCTTTAGAACATCACTGTACCTTGTATTCCAGGTTAAACTTGTTGTCACCTGATGATAGAAGGATCTTTCACTGGAATCAGATTCTTTTTAAAGGGGCGCTTAACAAACTGCCTGTTTATTTGAGTAGTCTATTCCAGGAGTTTACCTGGGATTACAGCTTACAAAATGTTTGTGGTACCACATATTTTAAAATACCGATGGTAAAAAGTGCTACTGGAAGGAAATCTTTTGCTTTTGCTGCAGTTTCAGATTGGAATGCACTGCCGATGGGACTTAGATCAGAGACTTCCCATCGTCAATTTAAAAATGTGTTGTTCCGCTATCTGAAGAAGCCCTGTGTGTGTGTATGATGTGTAGAGTTTAAATGTGTATTCCGTGTTTAATGTGATTTACTGCTGTTGGACGCCATTGTAAACAAGCTAATTATAGCTCATATGGCCTTTTTCCAATATTTTTTAATGAAATATATATATATATATATATATATATATATATATATATATATATATATATATACACTACCGGTCAAAAGTTTTAGAACACCTCCATTTTTCCAGCTTTTATTGAAATTTACGCAGTTTAATGTCTCAATGTACTCTGAAATTAAAGCATAGAACAAATAAACAATTGGAGATAAAAAAGAAATCATGGAATCGTTTTGTTTAACAAAATTTAATCTCAATTTTTGACTCATCAAAGTAGCCACCTTTTGCAGATATAACAGCCGAACACACTTGTGGCATTCTTTCTACAATGGAAATCAAATGTTGTTCGGAAAGTTCTTCCCAACACTGTTGCAGAAGTTCCCACAAATGTGTTGCACTTGTAGGTTGCTTTGCTTTCACCCTTCTGTCCAGTTCATCCCAAACCAGCTCGATGGGGTTTAAGTCTGGAGACTGTGCTGGCCATTCCATGATTTGAAGCCTACCGTCTTGTTCTTTTCTTCTAAGGTAGTTCTGACATAGCCTGGAGGTATGTTTTGGGTCATTATCTTGCTGTAGGATGAACCCCTGACCAACTAGGCGTATACCAGAGGGTATTGCATGGCGCTGCAAAATGCTGTGGTAGCAGTTTTAGTTCAGGGTGCCACTCACTCTGTGCAAGTCGCCGACTCTGGATCCAGCAAAAGAGCCCCAGACCATCACGCTTCCTCCTCCATGTCTGACAGTTGGTGTCACACACCGAGGAACCATCCTTTCGCCTACTCGACGGTGTACAAAAACCCTGCGTGATGAACTGGGCAGCAGTGTGGAGAAGTGGTTAGGGCTCTGGACTCTTGACTGGAGGGTTGTGGGTTCAATCCCCAGTGGGGGGACACTGCTGCTGTACCCTTGAGCAAGGTACTTTACCTAGATTGCTCCAGTAAAAACCCAACTGTATAAATGGGTAATTGTATGATCAAAATAATGTAATTGTATGTAAAAATAATGTGATATCTTGTAACAATTGTAAGTCGCCCTGGATAAAGGTGTCTGCTAAGAAATAAATAATAATAATAATAATAATAATAATAATAATAATAATGAACTGAACATTTCAAGTCTTCCAGTCTTCAATAGTCCACTGGCGGTGCTTCATGGCCAAGGCAAGCCTCTTTTTCTTATTTTGCCATCTTAGCAATGGCTTTCTAACTGCCACTCGACCTGTCAAACCTGCAGCTCGAAGTCTTCTCTTCACAGTTGAAACTGAGACTTGCTTACTTCGACCAGTGTTAAGCTGTGCTTGAAGCTGTTGTCCTGTGAGCCGCCTATCACGCAAGCTGTTGACTCTCAGAAACTCTCAGTCTTCTGATTCTGTTGTGGCTTTGGGTCTGCCAGACCTCTTCCTGTCAGAGTTTCCTCCAGTTTCCAAGTGCCTTTTGATGGTGTAGGAAACTGTACTTACTGACATCTTGGCTTTCTTTGCAATTTCTCTAAAGGAAAGACCTACACTTTTAAAGGTTATAATGGTCTGTCTGTCTTCCTTTGTTAATTGCCTTTTTTTCGCCATTATGAGAGCAATATACTACTTCCTGCAGTACAATACTGTCCAAATAATGCTTAAGAGGGTGTAGTAACACAGTCTGTTCCAACACTGCTTTTATACAGACAGGGTTTGTAAGTAATCAACAAAAGTTGGGACACATGTAGGAATTGTTAGCATCAACTTTCAAGGCTTAATTTACTTCCATTGCTGCAGAACAGCTGTAAGTTGTTAACCCATTACTTGTTCCCTGAAAAAGGCCTTTTTGTATAACTCTGAAATGTACATTATTTTTCAGTTTTTGGTAACCTAAACTTTTTTTTTTTAACCTCTGGCAGTTTACCGCTTACCTTTGTACCATTTCAGGTTATTCACTGGACTTGAACTGCTTAAATTTCAATAAAAACTGGAAAAATGGGGGTGTTCTAAAACTTTTGACCGGTAGTATATATATATATATATATATATATATATATATATATATATATATATATATATATTAATACTGCATAAAAGAACAATAAAGATAATTTATGTGCCAGGGCAAGCCCTACATACCACGATGCAAACATGCGCTCCCCTGACTGTATGACTCAACCCACATACCTCACAGTGTACCTTTACCAAAGTGAGGCACTCGGACCGCAAATACAGAGAATTGTATTCACTTTTTCAGTCCTGTGCAGATCAAAACATTAGTTCTCACTGAGTTGAACTTTTTGTGTTTATTTTTCAGTCATTCAAGGAACAGAATCTCCTAACCCCCAATAATAAAATACACTGTGATGCAGGGACCTGTAATGAGATAATCACCCTCCACTCCACCCAGTGACTGGGGACCTACATAGTTATGTGTGTATGTAAAGGTGCAAAAGATGTGTAGCATACTAAATTGAAATAAAAATTAAAGGTGTTCCTTATGATATGATCAGTGACTATTGCTATCTCTGCACTTGCACATTGTCCTTAAAACTTGTCTTGTTAAAGATTTAACTTTGTAACAGTAGCTGTCTAATATCAGCCTTCGTTCTTTTTTGCTCTAATAGTCCAGTAGACTGAAACATGTGTGTTCTGACGAACAGTAGCATATCAGCATACTGGCTTTTTTCAAGGCCTAGCTATTACAGATTATGAATAGATATTTGTACACTGCATAAAAAATATACAGCATTAACAAGACTTTATGTGATTTATGCAAATACAAGTTTAGTGTTTCAACAGCAATATAAATAATTATTATTATTACTCATTTCTTAGCAGACGCCCTTATCCAGGGCGACTTACAATCGTTACATCACTTTATTCATTATTTCACATTATACAGATCACATTATTTTTACATACAATTACCCATTTATACAGTTGGGTTTTTACTGGAGCAAGTACCTTGCTCAAGGGTACAGCAGCAGTGTTCCTGACCGGGGTTTGAACCCATGACCCTCCGGTCAAGAGTCCAGAGCCCTAACCACTACGCCACACTGCTGATCTGACATCCATAGAAAGGTTCCACAGTTCTTCTTCTTTTTAATTATTATTATTGTTAATAATCATAATTAATCATGTATGTGCTTATGGGAGGTGTGGCTGTAGCTAGTTCCCAACTGGTGATTAGGTTGTCAGGTTTGGTTGCTATAGGAATTAATTGACCAGCCTGTCATGTTAATAAAATGAGTACATGTGTTACAGGGTTAGCAAGTTAGTTGACATGATTGGTTTGGGATCCTGTCCATCTAGGGTTATTATCATGGCTTGATAACTACTAGTGGAGACAGAGTAATGACAGCAGATGGAGAGTGAAGAGTAGTTTGACAGGGCCTGTAGTGAACCAGAGGGACAGTGAGGACCACTCCAGCACTTTTGTAGTACAGTAGGTGTTTTTAAAGAATCAATTTTTCGTATCTTCACTTTTTATGTCATATGTCACTTTTTACAAAACATACATATGAATCACATGGGGTGTCTTTAATTAACTTAAAAGGAGAAAAAACACCTGTTGATGAACAGAAAAGTAGTACCAAAAAAACCTAAATAATGCAACCCAGGGTCCCTTGCACAAGTTCTCATTTTGCAACATTTGACGTACAAATTAAATCAATAAAGACTGGAGAATACATTTTAAAAAATGCCATAAAAATGCCTTTACAACACTGAGTTGTATATCATTTGTTATCAACTATTCTGCACTTTAGATTTTAGGGCTGACTAGCAGCCATAGCTCCTGAGTCTGTTAATAAGAAGTACATTTATTTAACCAATTGAATCTGTCTTCCACTGAGTTGATTTTATGCAGTCACTCACATGAATGCCATTTACGGTAAAAATATCCACTAAAAAATGTAAGGTTATATCATATTCATTAGGCACCCATATCATTTACATTATGTCACCAGTGCAAATTGGGCATGATTATGCCATGACATCATGAAGGCTGCCTAAGGAAATGATTGAGAGCATTAAGGAGAGAATATTTAATTGATTTGATTAGCGCTAGTATGTATTGTAAGAAAACATGACACTATATTTTAAAAAGGGGAATTTTGCAGGGAAACACTTTTTTCCTGCCTTGTTGCTCTGTTTTTCGGTTTTCAACCTGGCTGGATTGAATCTGAAAACATTAAACTAAATGAATATGAAGATCTGTTCATGTTAGAGACTATCTGTTGCCATTGAAAAAAAGTCACAGTATTCCAAAATGATGACGTCCAGATTAGTCACTGTAACACTGTATCTCAAAAACATGGAGATCACTGTCACACGGTTAAACTAAGGTGTTGATTTGATCAACTTATACCCCACTGCAAGGGTGAAATTCTCAACAAAAAAGTGCAGGTACTCATATGCACAGCCAGGTGTAAACATTTAAAAAATTGAGAACATTTGAGTGCCAATGAATAAATACTTAAAAAATGTATACATATTGGTACACGATACATTTATAACTACAAAAATAAGTCCTAAAAAAATAACTGATCAATCATAACCAATTCACCATAAACAAAGAAGATGAAAATACTGAAAGCTTTGTAACCTCTGCTTGTATCACAGTCATGTACTGTAATGTAACACTTAAGTTAAACCTTAAATGACAAGCATTAAGAAATGTTACACTATGCAGTAACTGCTGTAGAGAGGTAGTTTTGTTTCAAGATATCCTAAAAAAAAGGGATGATGTTATAAAAAATGGTGAAATAAAAAAAAAACTGCTATGAAAAAATGATACAACAAGGTCTAAGTCAAACAATACACAATATGGGGCTAAACTGCCCCTCAGATGTATTATGTAACAGGCACTACTACGACTACTAATAAGATACTTGGCCATTTTAATCTCCATAGTATTCTCAGCAATCATCCCCATACTTTCCAGACACTGGTTACTCAACTACAACTACATACATTCCTGTTTCTTTTATTTATTTTGTGTGTATTACTTATCTTACAATAATACGTTTGTGTGCTTCTTTCTCTGTTGTGTTTCTGTGTAGATTATTTACCATCTATCTATTCCAGAAGAAATATTTTTCAGGCAGAAACAGTATATTTTATTTTATCCCTTGTGGTTTCTGCACAAGAAACAAAGTGGCAAAAGACACATTTTCATAAAGCAATATCATTACTGTGGTTTACTTCTGTCTTTTCTTTTTAGATGTGCACACAAGTGAAAACTCACATTTAACTTAAATAAACTATTCAAAATGTTTCAGAAAAGGGGGAATTGTACAAAGAAAAAACACCTCACCATTTCGGTTTTCATTTATTGCAGTCCTCAGAACAGAAAATACTAGGATCCTTTGACAAGCGTGAAGCACACTTCCATCTCTATCCCAATTCTGACTCGCTTACCAAATCTGAAGCTGCACTTTGATCCTGTTTTTTTATGTTAATCCCTACTGTCCCACACATCACTTGCCAAATTCTGGAAATGTGGTAAATCGGTGCAAGGCAAAATGCATTATGATAATTATTTCTAATATTTATCAACTATGTAATTTATGGAGAACACTGACGTGGATTTTTGCCTTCAAATTCATATGCAGCAATGTTCATTTAGAATATTTCAGATAGTTTCTCTGCCACACTAAAGAAAATAATTATTACTTCATAATAATGATAATTACTCCATACCGCTGTTTTCATGTTTCACTGCTAAAGTCTTCTCTTGTTGATAAACGAATGAGCACTGCCACAAAGCGAAATGGGCGGAGATTTGTGACTCATGCCAAAATGAAATCTGATCAGAATGAAAGCTCGGCCAATCAACATGCAGTGATTATATTGACGTTAATGGTGGCCAATAGCAGCTAACAGAAACAGAAGCAGTATGAGGAAACAGAATGCGAGCAGCATGAACTGTGCTGAATGAAGGCGCATTTGAGAAACGTTGCTCTAGTGGACTGTGTGAGTAGATGGAATGCATCCACGTTGGATGAAAAGCAGATTAAGTAAATCCCGGTACCCAGTACCGGCATCAAAATAAGTCCTGGTACAGTCCCGGTGAGTACCGGCAGAATTTCACCCCGGACCCACTGGGATAAGATTGTTTTTACAGCTTTTCCAAGTGTTGCGAATCACCTTTTTTTGCATTAGCTACCTATATGTGGTTATCCCATGAGTCCTAAAAATAAGTGGTTGATGCAATCCAGGTGGATCCCCTAATACTATTTTTTATGAGTTTACTATAGGCTGAATAAGAGAACACAGACTTTTCAACAGACTGAAAAACATTAAATATTATGAACTGCTGGCCCGGGAAGGCGTGCATTTTTTGTATAATGTCTGTTACTCAGTTGGCTGTAAATTATTCAGATGTATGTTACCATCCTTGAAAATCACTGCCATCAAAGAGATCAGATCCAAAATGTTTTGAAGACAGTGTGGCAAGCAAGGATAGACAGGCTGGCTGAAATCCAGCTTGAAGCAGAAGTGAAATGAGCTGGTCGGAGAGCCTTAAGTTTCCCTTGTAGAAAAAATACTGATACTGCCAGATGTCTCTATCACTGTATTTACTACTTGAGCTACTTAAGGTGATTTAGCACAGTTACATACTGTACAAGAGGTGCCACTAAGGCATCATAAGGCCTGCAGCTATTACATAACAAGAAGATGCATTAATTTTCTACACATTGCCACAATAGGGTCTTGTGTCATGTTGTTGAAGCCTGTCATGTTTCCTATGCATGTTATTAGCAGGGGTGTCCAAGCACAGTTCTGGAGGGCCATTCCACTCCAACTTTGACAGGTAAAATTATATAATGAAGTACTTCAGGTTCTGGATGGAGGCGTGTGACAGAGCGCGAATGAATCCTAGTCAACAATCTCCCTCCCGACCTGTGAGGGCGCTGTGTAGCAGGAACAGTGTGCCCTGGACTGGATGGTTTGGCAGTTCATTCCAGGGTAAGTCGGAAGGCGGCCATCCAGGAAGGGGGCAGAGTCACAATGCCAAAAGTCATCGCCCTAATGTGGTACGCGAAGTGTCAGTCATGGGTTGGAGGAAACGTGATTGAACTAGCTATCACATGGGGTGTGACTAAAGGTATAATAGGGGATGTGATGATGTAATCTGTTCCTTTGATGTGGTTACCGAAAGGACCCATATAGGAGATGGAAGTAATTTATTATTGTGAGTGTTTCATGTTTTAGTTTGTTTTGTTGTTTTAACTGTTTTGTCATTTCATTGTTAGACGGCTAAACACTAACCGGGAGGTGTCCCTACAAGCCAGCACCAAACCCAGACTACACTGCACTACTGTTTCACAAACTGTTGTCTTTTACCACACCTGCATAAGAGCCCTCACAATCTGGAGAAGTGACCGTGTCTATGTTGTGTGTTAGTTATGAGTGTCTTATTGTTTCGGGACTGAAACCCTTGTTTTGCACGGAGCGATACACATTGCTGTGTAGTGCCCATGCTTATTATTTAAGTGTTGTTGACACGCAACCCAGCCACATAAAGGAGCTGTTTTATTGAACTTTCACTGTCTTGTGTGTGTTATTCCTGAGTACTGTACCAACTACACCAGCACACTGCAAGCCACCTGTCACAAAGATTAATTGGTTCAATTATCAATCAATCAATCACATTTATTTTATATAGCGCCTTTCATGCCGAGGCATCCCAAAGCGCTTCACAGTAAAAACAAATATACATTACAATACAATTAAACAATTTAGAACAGGGTTGGATGAAAGACCAGGAGTGGAAGGGCAAAATTTGGCCACCCCTGTTCTTTCATGCCCAGGCTCTGTAAAGACAGTGTAATCCACTGTTAGGGTTGTGCTGGCTTCATTCAGTGCACACAGAAAAGCAGGGAAGATCGTATCTAAAGATTAGAATCTAAGATGATTAAGGTCACATAGTTTTCATCCAGATCTCACCAGTAACTAGTATGTGGTCTACATGCACAGGTAAATAGTCCTATGAAACTGATATGAAAAAATTATTTTCTAAAGAGCTTTTCATCTTAATTCTTTTTTTTCCTCTATAGAAGCTGACAATCTCTCTGCAGTACTGTGTGTACAGAAAGCTCTGACAATGGGAAGTTCAGCGAGGAAGCAGTTGTTTTTGTACAGGTGACTACACTAGTTAGAAACCTCTGCTGGCTTTGTTTGTAAGTAGTCCTTCACTTTATAATTAAAGCCACTGTAGCAGGAACATCTCATCTCAAAAGTCTGCAAAAGTCTTATCAGTAAATGTGAAAGGATGGCTTGAGTGGTGCGTGGGTGGTGCCGTCAGACCAGGAAATGAAACCAAAAACAATAGAATGTACAGGGCTAAACTGAACACAGTAGCACTCAGCTTTTTATTAAACAAAAAATAAACAAACAGTTTAAACAAAAACAATTATAAACAAAAGGGCACACACTATAATTATGTTATACAAACGAGTACCTTGTTCGCTGGTTGGTAGCATTCGCTCTTACTTTCTTTAACTCTCTTCTAACTCTTTTCTCATGAGCCGGGAGTGGGCCTTTTATATCTGTGGCTGGAGCCTTAACTACCCATTAATAAATGACCTCATTAAGGTTCCGGCCACATTCCCTCCGGTTTTATTAGGATGGGGAATTTACCCCCATCCGTGCTCACTACATTTTACGAGACCGGCTTTTTTGCCAGTCTCCAATAATAATAATAATAATAATAATAATAATAATAATAATAATAATAATAATAATAATAATAATAATACAGATGGACAGCTTTGTCCGCCTGCATACAAATACATTATACATAAATAATAATACAATACAAATACAAATGAAATACATACATAAATAACATAAATAGGCACACGGGGAGGGCTCCCCTTCACAGTAAGCATATTAATAATTATGCATATAACTAAAATGTCATGTGTCAAGGTTTTATTGTGCCTAGTCAGAGCAAGAACCTATTTAATCCTATTACAATCACAGCATGTCAGAAACTTCAAATGCATTTTTTCGTGGCTTCAAAAAGTGAGACTTATCAAGTACTAATGGCTTCAATTTAAAAGACTGACTTCAAACCCTCATTGGCACCACCATTCACCAATATACTACATTTCGGTTTCTTTCCACTTTCCAGCTGTTAAAAAAAGTTATTGTTTTTTTGGATCACGTCAGATCCAAAGGCTTAAAGATACACTACCAATTTAAACAGAATTTTTAAAACTGTAAGCTATCCTCAGCTATTTTTAACATTTCCTATTAAGGGAAAGACAGCTAGTCCCCTGGTGTTTGGTCAGTGGGAGATTTTAGGCCTGCAAGAATAAGTGAGTTGCAAATCAAAAAAACAAAGACATAATTACACCTTTGAATTTCTGTTCGGTTTGGCACATATACACACTCTCCTTTTTTAAAGTGACTCTAACCCTTTGAATTTGGACCAAATTTAATAAACGTATAGTAACATATATACATGTTTAGAATTACAGGCATGTAATAGCTAAATGCCACCTCCATTTATAAGCAAAGAGTTATTTTGTAAAGCTATATTTTTTATTTGATTAAAGGCACTCTAATGCAGAACAGAAAGGTCCTCTTTTTAATCAAATCAAATGGCTGTCAAACTGAACTTCACTCAATCTCAAAGCAGACGTGATAAAAAGCTGTATCACATCTACTTTTCAAAGTTCGAACAATTGCATGTCTCTTTTATTTGGGCTAATAAAAAAGGGGGACACGGCTGCTATAATAACATTTGCTTTCTAAGCTACTAGAGAACTAACCTTTCTGTTGATGGTTAAAACATTGTGGGGGTTTGTTCTATGATCTCAAACCATGTGTTTCTGATTTTAATCAGATTACGGATACCAAAGGAATAAAAAAATGGAAATCACAGCTGCCAATATAGAAATGAATGTTTGCGCAGAACAAATGAGGCCAAGTGGAGAGCACGGTCCTTTTTTGTTATTTGTTGGATATATAATGCAAAATGCTAATTCTTTCCACATTAAATACCCTTTCTTATCAATAACTGTTATTAAACAATTGTTATGAAACTAATAATTAATCGAAAACTACCGCAAATAAATGAATTTATAAAAGCGAAAAAACATACAGATTTTTTCATCGAGGTCCAAGCAATATCCTATTGAGTCTTAAAGGAAGGCCTATTCAATAACAATTTTGTGATATTGAAATACAGGATGATTGATACTACGGTAACACTTTCCATTAAGTGTCTCTAATTCATGTGTATTTGCATAGCAGTTACTTAGTAAATACATGTGCACTTACACATAATTACAATGTTATGATGCATAGTTAAGGGCCTGTGAAAATCGCAATTTCACGGACTGCGTGGAAATCGTGAAATTAGCCCAATACTGCGATTTTTACAATATTCTTAAAAAATAAAAATAATTTCAAAATTATTTGTATTTCATGCAAAAAATTTAAAAAATCACATTAACGAAACTGTACAGCTGTGCTATGTGCCTGCGTGTAATATTCGCCATGCACACAGTGCTGTGCAGTGATTAGCACTATATGCAATCTAAGCAGGAAATTAAAATACTACACACTGTAAACAAGAGTTGGAAACTTGTTGTCTCTCCGAAAGGAGACTCCACCCATCAATCTCATACATTACCAGTTTAATCAGTTAAATAGGTCTCTCTGCCATTAAACCTCTGTCGCTTCTTTGTTTGGTACGCTTACCTCGCACTATGGGTTCGACTCCTCGATCTGAAAGTCGCGTTTCGGCTCCCGAGACCGCAGTCGATCCAGTTTGACCAAGCCGCAAGAGATGGTCTTGGCTGGCTCTTCAATGTGCTGCACTGTGACGGAGTGTCCTGCCCCTATGTATTTATTTATTATTATTTGTATTTTTGTTTGCGGCGCAGATAAAAGCGCTGCGTCTTTTGTTATTGTTTTTTATATTTAAAAACCCTGTGAGGATGTGTGACTGATCAGCTACTGATTATTTAACTAGCTGACAGTCCCGAGACGACAGTCATCCTTACCAAATGCGTGCAGACTGTGGCCGAGGGGTAATAAGATAATTAACAGCTAGTTAACCCCTCTGCCAGAGTATAAGAATCTGCAGCTGTCAGTGCTGCGGAGTTGAGTGTACAGAGGAGAGTACGGGAGAACACGGGAGAGTGAGCGAAAAACAATTGCTATATTTAAAAATATACTTGTTTCTGTTTGTTTGGCCATCACGCCTTTTTGTTTTGTGTTTTGTTGTCTGTTTAAATCTTTTGTTTTGTTTATTTATTTATTAAATACGCTGAACGCTGTTGCGTTCAGTTTCGCCCGCCCATCCATTGTTTTGGTTCATTTACTTTCTGGTCCGCGACGTCACCACACCTCACCACTGCAAGCCAACCTGCCACATGCACCAATTAAAAATATTAAATATCAGTCATGGAAAATTCCTCGGCTTCTCAGTACTCTGTACTCCAGGAACATTTCTTACAGCGCTGGTGCTTCCAGCAAGGATCTAATTTCCTTACTATATCAATCTGAAGCAACAACCTACAAATCTTTCTGGTCCGCGACGTCACCACACCTCACCACTGCAAGCCAACCTGCCACATGCACCAATTAAAAATATTAAATATCAGTCATGGAAAATTCCTCGGCTTCTCAGTACTCTGTACTCCAGGAACATTTCTTACAGCGCTGGTGCTTCCAGCAAGGATCTAATTTCCTTACTATATCAATCTGAAGCAACAACCTCCAAATCTCCAGTCCTGTCTCCATTTGGCGAGGCCTCCACCGTTCAAGCAGCCTAGTCCGGGACGGATTCCCCCAACATCATTATAAAGTCCCCCATTCATGCCAGTTCCGTCTCCAACGCGGACATCCTTGAAGCCCTGCAAACAATGCAAGCTTCAGTCTCCAGGCTGGAAAAACGTCTCTCCTACCTTGAACGCCATCCCGTACCTCTCGGTCCTTCTGCATCGGCTTTCCTCGTTACTCCATCTGCGGCACTCTGTTCAAGCCCACTCAATTCCGGCCCTTCTTTTAATCTTTCTACAGCAGTAGCCAGCTCCGATTCCCACAACCCAGCTTCCCTGCTGCCCAGACAAGCCTTAGTCTCCACCAAACTCTGTACACAAATTCAAGAAGGTAGGGGCATAAATCTAGTTATTTTGCTTATCTGTTCCCTTGAGGTGCATGATAACAGAGTGTTAGCATCCATTGTTTTAAAATCCAAAGACCCCCGGATGTTCAAAAAACTTACTTTGGCAGAATTTGTTACTGCATTTAGTCTGTACAGAGACATTCTCTGAGATGCATTTCCCATGTGCCGTCAGGAGTTGTACATGTATCTTAGCAGAGATGCAGATGCAGAGGTTCAGCTTTTTACGACTATCACAAATCTTTTTCGGCTAAGGCCGCTGCAATTCTGGAACAATTTAATATCAGAGTTAACTGGGGCACCTTAGACAATGAACTGTTTTGTCGCCACTTCGCCGGCCTGAATGTTTTTACTTGTATGGTTTGCAGCTCCAGCTTTCACAGAACTAACCTCTGCCCCCTTTCTGCCCAGTCCGCTTTAAACCAGCAAATGCAATCCCATGTTTCGCCGGAAGTTCCAAGCTGTAGTTCCTTGCAACCTCAGTTTTCAGTTAATTTACCTTGCTAGTCACAGGTTCCTTATAATCCTTCTCTGGTCATTTACCCAGCCCAATCTAATGACAAAACCTCATTCAGGTTCTGTTTCCAGCATTAACAACCTAATTCCCCCTGATCAGTTTTCTCTACACTACCAGAATCGATGATGCTATTCATTTTATTAAACAGCAGGTCAAGGGGCCCTGACTCTCCAAGGCTGATATCATAGATGCAATCAAAGTCATGCCCATTCATCCTTCCCAGTGGCATCTCTTTGGAGAATCACTATCCCTCCCCCATCTCATCTTCCTCTGATACAAATGCTGCTCCGTGGGATTCAACTAACTGCTTCCAAACCTTCATCTGGAGGAAGAGTAACCCTCTGCCATGGATTCCCTAAGGTTTTCCCCCATTTCTGGTAAGTAGGGGGTTTTTCCTTACCTGAGCGCTGAGTGGTTTAGGGATGCAGGGTGGTGGTGGCTTAGGTCACCTTGTTCTTTTGGGGGAAGGTGGACTGAGTGCCACTTGTCCTGCCACTGACATCCACATCCATCGTAAATACATATCATGTTTGTCAGTATTGGGCAGCGTCTTAGCTCCTTGAACCAGGCAGGACCAAAAGTAATTATCACGCACTATTACAAACAAGATATCATTCTATTTTGCATCACGTCAGACTGGGCTATTGGTCAAGTGCATAATTAATTTTACACATAATCAATGGACATTTCCTGTGTTCCTCAAAAACACAGGTGTTGGTTAACTGCAAGCAATTGGCGACGGCCTTATATTGGCCCCAAGTGCCACTTGTCCTGCCCGCTGGCCAAGTCATTCTTAATCACTGTATTGCATTCATCTTATCTCTGCCAGCATAGGGGCGGCTATCGAGCTCCAATGGATAAGGCCATGGGCCAAATTATGAATGTGAATGTATTATGTATCTGTCGGCTATCATGTTCATGTCGGGCATAACTGTTTTCCAATTGTTCATGTGCCCATCAGGCATATCTTTTGCAATCAATAAATTGTTATTTTCTACTGCTAAGTGGATGTGTCCTTTCTGAAAATGGATGTCTCGAAAAAGGCAAAAAATGTGTCTGAGGCAGATCACATAAAGCAGTATCCAGCAGGAGTTTTACACAGCGATGGAGGTAAGCTCTTGTTCTGTATGTCCTGCAACGTTACTATAGATCACTACCGAAACTCGTCTGTTGACAGGCATGATTTAGATTCACGAAAAGAGAAAGGTGGAAATCCAGAGCAGTACTGCAACTGCTTTACTTGCAAAGAAACAAAAAACGGCTACTTCCATATCCCAAAAGTCCACTTATTAAATTTTGACCTGACAGAGGCGTTTGTTTGCGCAAATATCCCTTTTGAAAATTGGACAACTAAAAGTTAATCGAAGAGAGACAAATAATATGTTAGACAAACATTTCTCAACCAATCAATCCATGAACCTTTTAGATCTGTCTTATCCATTTATGACAGTGACTCTTCTAAACTTCTAAAGGATATCTATTAGGCTGTTTCGGAGAACTTTTGAATCCTCAGCAACCCACTGGTGACTACACATGTTGTATGAAGTGAATCCACCTACTGTACCAGTGAAGCAGTGTGTGCTGGAAAGCCTTGTCAGAACAAACACAATTTCCCATCTTTTTTGGAATTGTCATTACCGTCAAGTAAAACGTGTTTAATATCCATTCTTTTTTCACTGAAAGACTGATTTTAACATATTATATTTATATGCAATGGAAAGTAGATCTCTCAATTTAGATTGTAGTCCTTTGTGTATCTTATTATTATTATTATTATTATTATTATTATTATTATTATTATTATTATTATTATTTATTTCTTAGCAGACGCCCTTATCCAGGGCGACTTACAATCGTAAGCAAATACATTTCAAGTGTTACAATACAATACAATAAGAGCAAGAAATACAA
Organism: Acipenser ruthenus; assembly: GCF_902713425.1. Taxonomy (NCBI): domain Eukaryota; kingdom Metazoa; phylum Chordata; class Actinopteri; order Acipenseriformes; family Acipenseridae; genus Acipenser; species Acipenser ruthenus. Next base: position 67,806,858 of record NC_081194.1, on the reverse strand, counting down.
TAACTTTTGTTCAAGCAAAGTACAAGTGTGACAAACCAAAATTCAATAATACAGCAGATAATAGTGATAGTTACATCAGGATATGATTAAATAGTGATAGTTACATCAGGATGTGATTAAATACAAAGTACTACAGGTTAAACACTTGGCAGATTACAGTATTCTGAAGTACAGGATTAAATGCAGTAAAATAGGGGGCAGATAAGAGCAAAATAAAGCACATTTACATGAAGGGTGATAGTGTCCCAGGATACAAACAGAGGAGTTCTACAGGTGCTCTTTGAAGTCTTAAGGAGGCGCCGGAATGTGGTCAGGGACTGGGCAGTCCTGACATCTGTAGGAAGATCATTCCACCACTGCGGAGCAAGGGTGGAGAAGGAGTGGGCTCTGGAGGCAGGGGAGCAAAGCGGAGGTAGAGCTAGTCTTCTAGTGCAGGCGGAGCGGAGAGGTCGAGTGGGGGTGTAGGGAGAGATGAGGGTCTGGAGGTAGCTGGGTGCAGTCTGGTCAAGGCATCTGTAGGCTAGTACAAGAGTCTTGAACTGGATGCGAGTGGTGATCGGGAGCCAGTGGAGCGAGCATAGTAGTGGAGTAGCGTGGGCGAAGCGAGGCAGAGAGAACACCAGGCGGGCAGCAGAGTTCTGGATGAGCTGGAGTGGACGGGTGGCGGACGCAGGGAGGCCAGCCAGGAGGGGGTTGCAGTAGTCTAGGCAGGAGAGTACCAGGGCCTGGACGAGGAGCTGGGTAGCATAGTTGGTGAGGAAGGGTCGGATTCTTCGGATGTTGCTCAGGAAGAATCGGCAAGTGCGTGCCAGAGTGGAGATGTGATGGGAATAAGAGAGGCAGGGGTCCAGGGTGACTCCAAGGTTCTTAGCTGAGGAAGAGGGAGAGAGTGTGGTAGATTCCAGAGGAACAGAGATAGAGAGATCAGAGGAGGGGGAGGAGGAGGGAAAGAAAAGGAGGTCAGATTTAGAGATATCTTAAAGGAAGTTTCTGTTTTGCTATTTATTTGTTTATTTGTGGTGAAAAAATTCTCTACTATTACAACAAACATTCCCAAGTAGGACCACATTTTAGATACCTTATACGCATATACATAGACTTCTCATACATAAAACACTCTATTATTATTAGGGTATTACATTTTTAACAATTTTTAAAAACATGGATACTTTAGTTATCATGAAGAAACAGGATCTCCCAGGTACTTGTAATTCCGTTAAATAGGGATTTCAACATGTAAACAAAACACTGGGGTAAATCACATACGAAAAAAATAGAAAAACACTTTTCACAGCTACACTGTATGTATTGTGCGTCACAGTTCACATGGTAGGAGGGTTCTGAACATAAATGATCAGTCAAATGCTGCAAATCCATAATTGTTTGTGAGCAATTTATTACATGATTGTTGTATTTGGAAACAAACCCTCAAACATTTGGTAATATTAATTATCTTGCATATTATATTGTTTGTAATATGTTATCATACACAATAGTTTAGTATTACGAATATACTGTAGATCTTTTATTCTTATGTTTTAAAGTGTATATAATGCATATACACTAAATATATACTGACTAATATCTTGACAACTTGTGGAGTCCTGTGACAGAGAGCGAATGAATCCTAGTCAACAATCTCCCTCCCGATCTGTGAGGGTGCTGTACAACAGGAACAGAGTGCCTCGTACTAGTTGGTCTGGCAGTTCATTCCAGGGTCAGTCGGAAGCCAGCCAGCCTGGAAGGGGGCGGAGTCACAATGCTTGTTTTGTAACTGTCTGTATTTGTCTTTTGTCAGACGACTAATACGAACCCGGGAGCTGCTGCTTCAAGCCAGCGCTAAAACCCGGACTGCACTGCACCTGTCCTTACAACACTACTGTTAAATCATCGCACCAGCACGCACTGTCCGGAGATGTGTCTGTATCTGTGTTGTGTGTCTGTGTTTTGTATTATTATTTTGGGACTGAAAACCCTTGGTTTATATGCTGGCAATACCCATAGTTGGGTAGAGCCAGCATTATTATTTCAATAGTCAAGTTGACCATAAAGAAAATAAAAGAATTGCTTGAACCACGAACTTTGTGTCTGTCATTGTGTGGAGCATTTGCATCACCACTACACTTGTGCATTGCAAACCACTTGTTCACAAGTCCCCATTGGAGATAGCATTGTCAGTCATGGTACTGCATCCGGGGTTAAGGTCAGCAGCATTTAAAAATTAAATTAAAATAAGTCATAAAAAATTAAATGGATGAAGTCAGGATCCACAAGAACCACATGACATAAGTTACCTAAGGAATTCAAATTAAATTACCCTACAGAGAATGATTAAATTGACGAATCCCCACTAACTTACTCTTGGTGGTGGAGCCCGACTGCTCATGTGTAACTTCTGAGTTAGCAAAACATAAACCGCACATGTGTGAAGAAAAATTAAAATAACTAGGTAAATACTTTATACATTTTTCCAGTTCGAAAAAAAGGTACTCCTAGTCAATGAGTACCATCCACCTGCTGGATATGGTGTTTAAACACGCAGCCGTTTTTGAGTTATTTTAGCACAAAACAAAAACCTCTGACTAATTTATCAAAACAAATGTTTTCACGATTCTGTACCTTAAAAACTACCGCACAGATTTTCATGAAACTTGGACACAAAAATTCTCCATCACATAGATACGGAGCATTTGAAATGCTGTCCTGATCCGTTTTGAAACGGCCAAGAAACTGCCAGCCGCTCTTACCTATATTGTGCCGTTACAATAGAGTTAAATAAGAATAATTACACATCATAGCTCATTTTTATGTGACCTTGTTTTCATCTGATACAAACTATTTCATACAAGGTGTCGGATACAAACTACTGTATCTGATACAAAGACATTTCAGATAGCTGTCTCACATTGTTAGGGTCTACTGTATACAGCAGAAAGTATTGATTATGTTAAACACGTTTATTGCATCTGTACAGACCTCAAGTACTAGGACAGTCATAAAACACAGGTTATCCCAATACTTGCAGGGTATCACGTCACATATAAGTATTTGTGGAATGTGTAAACCTACAGCAGTAAACTAAACCATACTGACATTTAATAAATGTGACAAAATCACGAAGACATACAATACAGGAATGAAGTGGAAATAGTGCTTCATATTTTGTAAGCAGTGTATTCCAGTCATTTTAACTCTTTAGGGTCCGTCCAATATTTTTCAGAGCACTATAATATATATATTGTGAAATTAAGAGTGTCAAAGGGGTTAGAGACACAGAACGACTAGGAACTACAATTCCCAACAACGGGGCAAACATACCGTGCATGACGGGTAACAGCGGTAGCTTTAAAAAGCTGCGGGAATCAGCTAGAGGGGAGAGCGAGAACAGGTGCACACACGTGCCGTGGGACGGGAGAGTACCTAACCCAGACGAAAGTGGGCAGCGGCATTGGGAGCGAAATTGGGAAATTAACCAGTGGTAACTCAGAGGAATACAATTGTAGCACTCGTTTCTAAAACGGTACAGCGTAGTGGGACATTCCATTGAAGCAACCTTGCGGACTACCTTTGTCACCAGTCGGAGACAACCATTGTTTCTACAGCGGGACTGTGCACGGTGGTTTTACCTTGGAAACAACACGGCGGACTACAGGCTTCCCTGCATCGGAGCAACTCAGAGAACGCTGACCGCTGTAGAGTGAGTACGCTGTGTTGTACTGTTGATATGGAAGTACGGGACTTGTGTGTATGTAAACAGAGTGCTTAAAGACTGTATCAAAAGCCCACGAACTGGGCAAGTGATTAACCCAGGAGAACTGTGTTCGGCTGGAAGAGTTGTGTACAAATTACGCAGGGACACAGAAAGGGTGATTTAAATGAAAACAACTTTATTGTATGTCCGGGGAACAGTGGAACCTGCAACAAAAGAGAGGCGAGAGTTAGAGAACGCTCAAGTGCTCACTGTTTTTCACCTGTATTAATTCTATTCTACACAGCAGTGTTATTGCTTACCTTTACGAAAGGTTGGCCGGGTGTTGTGGCCGCACTATACCGCAAACAGGCTTCCGGGGCCGTCGGGATTACAAACCTGTGAGTAGGACGGGGACTACCACAACTCCACAGCGCCATCTGGTGGATGTCCGCGATCCTGGAAAAGAGAAAGAAGCCACAATACCAAGCCACCAACAAAGAAACTTGGACACAGCAAGCCATTTCTTACCTGAGGGTTTCGTTCCACAAAAAGTCCTGGACTGTGTTTATTTGAGTTGTGTTATTATTTGTCTTGATAATTGGAACTTCTGTGTGTTCATTTGTAGAATATAAGAGGAAAAGGAAAATCATTAAAACCGAAATCTCCTTGGACCTGGGTCTCTGTCACGTTCTTCTGCACCAAAACAGGCACTACGTACACATCTCATACTTACGTGGACTTCACCAGTTCACATTTGGTGTCAGAAGTGGGATGTGTTAAGCCTGTAGTATCCATTACAGCACCCACCTGTCTGTTACCTGATTGCAGAAAATGGCTGATTTAGAAGCCCTGGTCCGTGTGATCATGAATGCCACGGCCGCACAACAGAACCTCGCAGCCATCCAACAGGAAACCAACCGGTTGCAGAACGAGCAGATACAGGAAGCAAAGAAGGAAAGGGTAGCCATTTTGCAACGGATGGAAGAACTGGTGAGCACTCCGGCTCCCTCGGCGGCCACCGCTTCTATACGGTCAACGCACGTATTGAATAAAATGACCAACGGCGATGACATTGAAGCATATCTCCTGGCCTTCGAAAGGACGGCAATTAGAGAAGGCTGGCCACGGGTGCAGTGGGCCGGTATATTATCAACCTTTTTAATTGGAGATGCCCAGAAAGCATACTTTGATTTGGCCACCGAGAAGGCCAACAATTACGATGTACTCAAGGCTGAAATCCTGGCCCGGGCCGGGATTACTACTGCTCTCCGAGCACAAAAGTACCACAGCTGGAGTTACAGCGGGTCCTTACCTCCCAGGTCCCAGCTGTTCGATTTGGTCCATCTGGCCAATAGATGGTTAAAACCCGAAGTGAACAACAGTCACACGGTCGTGGAATGGTTGGTAATGGATCGTTATCTCAGAGCACTACCCCCAACGATGAGGAAATGGGTTGGCCAGGGGAACCCTAGCACATTGGACGACTTCATTGCCTTAGTAGAGCGCCAACTAGCGGCTGAAGAGCTAGTGCGCCCTGGGGCCTCGGGTCATAAAGTGACGACCAGACCAGACAGTTGGAGACCACGTGTCCTAGACCCGAGGAGTAAGCCGCAGTCCGCAGGAAATGAAGAGCGAGTACCTGTGGTGAAGGGACAGGGGGTCAACAGCAGCCGGGAGGGGATCGATTATTCTTTTTACCGCTGTTATAAGTGTAATCAAGTGGGTCATATAGCCAGGTTTTGCACACAAGGCGAGCCTATGCAGTGTAATATGGGGGATTATTTGTGTGGTAGTATAATAGTTCCAGGGAAAATAGAAAGAGGGGCGCCCTACCTCGCCCCAGTAGAAGTAAATGGACGTGAGGTCATGGCTCTCATTGATACAGGCAGTGCAATTACCTTGGTAGTGTCCAATTTGGTACCTACTTTCCGATTGAATTATGATCTCAGTACAGGGATTATGTGTATACATGGCGATACTAAACCTTACCCCACTGCTCTGGTTGATATAACTTACCAAGACCACGTGTGTAGCATGAGAGTGGGCGTGGTTAAAAGTTTGCCGCACTCAGTAATCCTGGGCAGAGATTATCCCAGGTTTAAAACCCTGGTGGACATTAACGGGAAATTGAGTCCTCCTGAGTTAAACACTGAGGTGGGCAATACCACCCCTGAGAGTCTATTAACCTTATTTCCCTTTACCGACAGCAGCCTGTTTGAAGGAACGAGACCCAGTAAGATTTATAAGTCGCGACGACAAAGACGGCTAGAAAAGGGGTATGGACCGCAAGGTGCACCAGTCCTAGTGGGGGAACAAAGGAGAGAAACAGGCACCCAGTGTACCGTCAGTGATATTATGGATACCACGGAGGAGGAAATAATGGATATAGGGGAGAGGGATGAAACAGAAAACTGGTATGAACCTTTTCAACCCTCAGCCCAGAATTTCGGAAGGGAACAAGCCCAAGACAGTACCTTAGTAATTACTTAATTTGTAATTTGTAAATTTGAATCAGGGTGGGTTAACTTGATTAGAGCAGTTTGCATTTGAATTGGTCTCCACACAGCTCCTGCAGTTGTGTGATCCCATCAAAGTGTGTGAAACTATTGTCTCCAGAGCAGTTAGCAGCTAGTTCCCTTGCTAAGTGAAGGGAGTTATTTAAGAGTGGGCATCTGGTAATTAGTTCAGTCTTCAGGGAACCAGGGAGAGAGGCAGATAGATAAGTTCCTGCTTTTTGTAATTGTAACTACTACATTTGGTGACATTGTAAGGTGGTGTTTGAATTGGCTGAGTTTGTGTGTGATTAGTACCAGGTGAGTGGCTAAATTGATTAGCAGTTGATTTTGCTATTTGATTGGTTTCCACACAGTTTAGTTGGTTCTTTTGCCAAGCAGGGGTAACAACATTTATTCAAGCAGCTTATTTTAGCGCCAGCACGAAGCGCCAGCCAACAGAAGAGCCTCAACAAAAGAGCCGGGAGTCTAGCTGTGGGAGTCGACAGGTAACCAGGTAACCAGCATTTGAAGCAAGATAGGTATTTGATCCTGCTCCTAGTAATTTTTCCATTAACTATATAGTATTACCTGGTGTTTCTAATTGGGGAGGAGTGTGTGATTTTATCCCAGGCAGTGTGCTTATTTTGAGTACTTAATTTGTAATTTGTAAATTTGAATCAGGGTGGGTTAACTTGATTAGAGCAGTTTGCATTTGAATTGGTCTCCACACAGCTCCTGCAGTTGTGTGATCCCATCAAAGTGTGTGAAACTATTGTCTCCAGAGCAGTTAGCAGCTAGTTCCCTTGCTAAGTGAAGGGAGTTATTTAAGAGTGGGCATCTGGTAATTAGTTCAGTCTTCAGGGAACCAGGGAGAGAGGCAGATAGATAAGTTCCTGCTTTTTGTAATTGTAACTACTACATTTGGTGACATTGTAAGGTGGTGTTTGAATTGGCTGAGTTTGTGTGTGATTAGTACCAGGTGAGTGGCTAAATTGATTAGCAGTTGATTTTGCTATTTGATTGGTTTCCACACAGTTTAGTTGGTTCTTTTGCCAAGCAGGGGTAACAACATTTATTCAAGCAGCTTATTTTAGCGCCAGCACGAAGCGCCAGCCAACAGAAGAGCCTCAACAAAAGAGCCGGGAGTCTAGCTGTGGGAGTCGACAGGTAACCAGGTAACCAGCATTTGAAGCAAGATAGGTATTTGATCCTGCTCCTAGTAATTTTTCCATTAACTATATAGTATTACCTGGTGTTTCTAATTGGGGAGGAGTGTGTGATTTTATCCCAGGCAGTGTGCTTATTTTGAGTACTTAATTTGTAATTTGTAAATTTGAATCAGGGTGGGTTAACTTGATTAGAGCAGTTTGCATTTGAATTGGTCTCCACACAGCTCCTGCAGTTGTGTGATCCCATCAAAGTGTGTGAAACTATTGTCTCCAGAGCAGTTAGCAGCTAGTTCCCTTGCTAAGTGAAGGGAGTTATTTAAGAGTGGGCATCTGGTAATTAGTTCAGTCTTCAGGGAACCAGGGAGAGAGGCAGATAGATAAGTTCCTGCTTTTTGTAATTGTAACTACTACATTTGGTGACATTGTAAGGTGGTGTTTGAATTGGCTGAGTTTGTGTGTGATTAGTACCAGGTGAGTGGCTAAATTGATTAGCAGTTGATTTTGCTATTTGATTGGTTTCCACACAGTTTAGTTGGTTCTTTTGCCAAGCAGGGGTAACAACATTTATTCAAGCAGCTTATTTTAGCGCCAGCACGAAGCGCCAGCCAACAGAAGAGCCTCAACAAAAGAGCCGGGAGTCTAGCTGTGGGAGTCGACAGGTAACCAGGTAACCAGCATTTGAAGCAAGATAGGTATTTGATCCTGCTCCTAGTAATTTTTCCATTAACTATATAGTATTACCTGGTGTTTCTAATTGGGGAGGAGTGTGTGATTTTATCCCAGGCAGTGTGCTTATTTTGAGTACTTAATTTGTAATTTGTAAATTTGAATCAGGGTGGGTTAACTTGATTAGAGCAGTTTGCATTTGAATTGGTCTCCACACAGCTCCTGCAGTTGTGTGATCCCATCAAAGTGTGTGAAACTATTGTCTCCAGAGCAGTTAGCAGCTAGTTCCCTTGCTAAGTGAAGGGAGTTATTTAAGAGTGGGCATCTGGTAATTAGTTCAGTCTTCAGGGAACCAGGGAGAGAGGCAGATAGATAAGTTCCTGCTTTTTGTAATTGTAACTACTACATTTGGTGACATTGTAAGGTGGTGTTTGAATTGGCTGAGTTTGTGTGTGATTAGTACCAGGTGAGTGGCTAAATTGATTAGCAGTTGATTTTGCTATTTGATTGGTTTCCACACAGTTTAGTTGGTTCTTTTGCCAAGCAGGGGTAACAACATTTATTCAAGCAGCTTATTTTAGCGCCAGCACGAAGCGCCAGCCAACAGAAGAGCCTCAACAAAAGAGCCGGGAGTCTAGCTGTGGGAGTCGACAGGTAACCAGGTAACCAGCATTTGAAGCAAGATAGGTATTTGATCCTGCTCCTAGTAATTTTTCCATTAACTATATAGTATTACCTGGTGTTTCTAATTGGGGAGGAGTGTGTGATTTTATCCCAGGCAGTGTGCTTATTTTGAGTACTTAATTTGTAATTTGTAAATTTGAATCAGGGTGGGTTAACTTGATTAGAGCAGTTTGCATTTGAATTGGTCTCCACACAGCTCCTGCAGTTGTGTGATCCCATCAAAGTGTGTGAAACTATTGTCTCCAGAGCAGTTAGCAGCTAGTTCCCTTGCTAAGTGAAGGGAGTTATTTAAGAGTGGGCATCTGGTAATTAGTTCAGTCTTCAGGGAACCAGGGAGAGAGGCAGATAGATAAGTTCCTGCTTTTTGTAATTGTAACTACTACATTTGGTGACATTGTAAGGTGGTGTTTGAATTGGCTGAGTTTGTGTGTGATTAGTACCAGGTGAGTGGCTAAATTGATTAGCAGTTGATTTTGCTATTTGATTGGTTTCCACACAGTTTAGTTGGTTCTTTTGCCAAGCAGGGGTAACAACATTTATTCAAGCAGCTTATTTTAGCGCCAGCACGAAGCGCCAGCCAACAGAAGAGCCTCAACAAAAGAGCCGGGAGTCTAGCTGTGGGAGTCGACAGGTAACCAGGTAACCAGCATTTGAAGCAAGATAGGTATTTGATCCTGCTCCTAGTAATTTTTCCATTAACTATATAGTATTACCTGGTGTTTCTAATTGGGGAGGAGTGTGTGATTTTATCCCAGGCAGTGTGCTTATTTTGAGTACTTAATTTGTAATTTGTAAATTTGAATCAGGGTGGGTTAACTTGATTAGAGCAGTTTGCATTTGAATTGGTCTCCACACAGCTCCTGCAGTTGTGTGATCCCATCAAAGTGTGTGAAACTATTGTCTCCAGAGCAGTTAGCAGCTAGTTCCCTTGCTAAGTGAAGGGAGTTATTTAAGAGTGGGCATCTGGTAATTAGTTCAGTCTTCAGGGAACCAGGGAGAGAGGCAGATAGATAAGTTCCTGCTTTTTGTAATTGTAACTACTACATTTGGTGACATTGTAAGGTGGTGTTTGAATTGGCTGAGTTTGTGTGTGATTAGTACCAGGTGAGTGGCTAAATTGATTAGCAGTTGATTTTGCTATTTGATTGGTTTCCACACAGTTTAGTTGGTTCTTTTGCCAAGCAGGGGTAACAACATTTATTCAAGCAGCTTATTTTAGCGCCAGCACGAAGCGCCAGCCAACAGAAGAGCCTCAACAAAAGAGCCGGGAGTCTAGCTGTGGGAGTCGACAGGTAACCAGGTAACCAGCATTTGAAGCAAGATAGGTATTTGATCCTGCTCCTAGTAATTTTTCCATTAACTATATAGTATTACCTGGTGTTTCTAATTGGGGAGGAGTGTGTGATTTTATCCCAGGCAGTGTGCTTATTTTGAGTACTTAATTTGTAATTTGTAAATTTGAATCAGGGTGGGTTAACTTGATTAGAGCAGTTTGCATTTGAATTGGTCTCCACACAGCTCCTGCAGTTGTGTGATCCCATCAAAGTGTGTGAAACTATTGTCTCCAGAGCAGTTAGCAGCTAGTTCCCTTGCTAAGTGAAGGGAGTTATTTAAGAGTGGGCATCTGGTAATTAGTTCAGTCTTCAGGGAACCAGGGAGAGAGGCAGATAGATAAGTTCCTGCTTTTTGTAATTGTAACTACTACATTTGGTGACATTGTAAGGTGGTGTTTGAATTGGCTGAGTTTGTGTGTGATTAGTACCAGGTGAGTGGCTAAATTGATTAGCAGTTGATTTTGCTATTTGATTGGTTTCCACACAGTTTAGTTGGTTCTTTTGCCAAGCAGGGGTAACAACATTTATTCAAGCAGCTTATTTTAGCGCCAGCACGAAGCGCCAGCCAACAGAAGAGCCTCAACAAAAGAGCCGGGAGTCTAGCTGTGGGAGTCGACAGGTAACCAGGTAACCAGCATTTGAAGCAAGATAGGTATTTGATCCTGCTCCTAGTAATTTTTCCATTAACTATATAGTATTACCTGGTGTTTCTAATTGGGGAGGAGTGTGTGATTTTATCCCAGGCAGTGTGCTTATTTTGAGTACTTAATTTGTAATTTGTAAATTTGAATCAGGGTGGGTTAACTTGATTAGAGCAGTTTGCATTTGAATTGGTCTCCACACAGCTCCTGCAGTTGTGTGATCCCATCAAAGTGTGTGAAACTATTGTCTCCAGAGCAGTTAGCAGCTAGTTCCCTTGCTAAGTGAAGGGAGTTATTTAAGAGTGGGCATCTGGTAATTAGTTCAGTCTTCAGGGAACCAGGGAGAGAGGCAGATAGATAAGTTCCTGCTTTTTGTAATTGTAACTACTACATTTGGTGACATTGTAAGGTGGTGTTTGAATTGGCTGAGTTTGTGTGTGATTAGTACCAGGTGAGTGGCTAAATTGATTAGCAGTTGATTTTGCTATTTGATTGGTTTCCACACAGTTTAGTTGGTTCTTTTGCCAAGCAGGGGTAACAACATTTATTCAAGCAGCTTATTTTAGCGCCAGCACGAAGCGCCAGCCAACAGAAGAGCCTCAACAAAAGAGCCGGGAGTCTAGCTGTGGGAGTCGACAGGTAACCAGGTAACCAGCATTTGAAGCAAGATAGGTATTTGATCCTGCTCCTAGTAATTTTTCCATTAACTATATAGTATTACCTGGTGTTTCTAATTGGGGAGGAGTGTGTGATTTTATCCCAGGCAGTGTGCTTATTTTGAGTACTTAATTTGTAATTTGTAAATTTGAATCAGGGTGGGTTAACTTGATTAGAGCAGTTTGCATTTGAATTGGTCTCCACACAGCTCCTGCAGTTGTGTGATCCCATCAAAGTGTGTGAAACTATTGTCTCCAGAGCAGTTAGCAGCTAGTTCCCTTGCTAAGTGAAGGGAGTTATTTAAGAGTGGGCATCTGGTAATTAGTTCAGTCTTCAGGGAACCAGGGAGAGAGGCAGATAGATAAGTTCCTGCTTTTTGTAATTGTAACTACTACATTTGGTGACATTGTAAGGTGGTGTTTGAATTGGCTGAGTTTGTGTGTGATTAGTACCAGGTGAGTGGCTAAATTGATTAGCAGTTGATTTTGCTATTTGATTGGTTTCCACACAGTTTAGTTGGTTCTTTTGCCAAGCAGGGGTAACAACATTTATTCAAGCAGCTTATTTTAGCGCCAGCACGAAGCGCCAGCCAACAGAAGAGCCTCAACAAAAGAGCCGGGAGTCTAGCTGTGGGAGTCCAGCGAGGGGAGGCCTGCGCTGAGACGCTGTTCGACTAGATCCGAACCTACCAGCGCTCTGGAAGAAGCCATCTACTAGTCAGGTCTGTATCCTCCACCCCACTGCTCCTACTGTGCCTTTTGTCTTGCTTGTCCTGCTATGACTGTCTCTCACATCCCTGTTCTGTCCTCCCGTCCTCGTCCTCTGCCCTCCCTCCGCTACTGCTCCTCCAACCCCTCTAACCTCATTTCTCTGCCTCTCCCCCCCTCCCGCACACTCTCTGGTGCACTCTGGAACTGTCACTCTTCTGCTAACAAAGCTGATTTCATCTCTGCCTTTGCCTCCCACCTCTCGCTCGATTTCCTTGCTCTCACTGAAACCTGGCTGTCCCCTGATAACACTGTTACTCCTGCTGCCCTGTCCTCTCTCTACGTCCTGTCCCATACCCCGCGTCTCACCGGACGGGGAGGTGGGACGGGTCTTCTCCTCTCTCCCTCCTTACTCTTTTCTGTCCCCTCTGATCTCACCTCCCTCTCTGTCACTACCTTTGAATTTCATGCAGTCCAACTAACCTCTCCCTGTCAACTCCTGCTCATTGTTTTGTACCGCCCCCCTGGGCCTCTCACTCACTTTCTGGATGAACTCGACTATCTACTCTCCTCCCTCCCCTCTCTGTCTACCCCGACTGTCCTGTTGGGTGACTTCAACATCCATCTCTCCAACCCCAGCCACTCTGCTGGATTCCTCCCTCTCCTTCACTCCTTCGACTTCTGTCTCTCTCCGTCCCCTCCTACCCACAAAGCTGGCCGTCAACTGGACCTCACCTTCTCCAGGGCCTGCTGCCCCTCCAACCTCTCTGTCACCCCCCTGGACCTCTCTGATCACTATTTCATCTCTTTTTCTCTGTCTCTCCCCCCTCTCCCTGCTCCTCCTACCCCCACTGTCACCTCTCGCCGTAACCTCCGCTCTCTCTCCCCCTCTGTCCTTGCCTCCACTGCTCTCTCTCACCTCCCTCCTATCGACTCCTTTTCACAACTCTCCGTAGACTCTGCTACCTCCACCCTCTTCTCCTCACTCACCTCCTCCCTCGACTCCCTCTGTCCCCTCACCTCCCGACCCGCTCGCCCCTCCCCTCCCCATCCCTGGCTCTCCTCTGTGCTCCGCTCGGCAAGAATCACACTGCGATCTGCTGAAAAGAAATGGAAGAGAACCAAACTCCCTGCTGCCCTAGACCTTTACCGCACTCTTCTCTCCTCCTTCTCCTCTACTCTCTCCTCTGCTAAATGTGCTTATTTCCAATCTGTAATCCAAGCCTCCACTAACAACCCAAGTAAACTATTCTCTACCTTCTCCTCCCTCCTAAACCCTCCCCCCCTCCTCCTCCCTCCTCTATCTCCCCTGACGACTTTGCCTCCTTCTTCTCTTCTAAAATCTCAGATATCCGCAAACTCTTTAACACCTCTCCCTCCCCCGCACCCCCTCCTGCTCCAACCCCTACACCCACTACATCCCCTACTAACTCGCCCTCCCTCTCCACCTTCTTGCCCCTCTCAGACTCTGACCTCTCCTCCCTGCTCCAGGGTCACAAACCCACCACGTGTGCCTTGGACCCCCTCCCCACTCACCTCTTTCAAGCTGCTGCTCCTGCTCTACTCCCCTTCATCTCCTCCCTCCTCAACACCTCTCTACTTTCTGGCATCTTCCCCTCTGCCTTCAAAAAAGCCTCTATCACTCCCCTCCTCAAAAAACCTACCCTCGACCCCACCTCCCTCCAGAGCTACCGTCCTGTCTCCCTCCTACCCTTCCTCTCCAAAACCCTCGAGCGGACTGTACACCGCCAGCTCTCTGCTTTCCTGTCCAACCACTCTCTGCTTGACCCTCTCCAATCTGGCTTCCGCTCTGCTCACTCCACTGAAACCGCCCTTCTCTCTGTCACCAACTCACTTAAGTGTGCCCGAGCTGCCTCTCTCTCCTCTGTCCTAATTCTCCTCGACCTCTCTGCTGCCTTTGACACTGTTGATCACTCTATTCTACTATCATCTCTTGCTGACCTGGGGATCTCTGGCACTGCTCTGGCCTGGTTCTCCTCCTACCTCTCCAACCGCACTTACCAGGTAACCTGGCGTGGAGCAACCTCCACACCTCACCCTCTCTTGACTGGAGTCCCCCAAGGGTCAGTCTTGGGTCCTCTCCTGTTCTCTCTCTACACCCGCTCCCTGGGCCCCCTCATCGCATCCTATGGTTTCTCATACCATTTCTATGCTGATGATGCTCAGATTTTCCTCTCCTTCCCCACCTCTGACTCCACCATCTCCTCCCGTATCTCTACCTGTCTGTCTGCTATTTCCTCCTGGATGCACTCGCATCACCTCAAACTCAACCTCTCTAAATCTGACCTCCTTTTCTTTCCCTCCTCCTCCCCCTCCTCTGATCTCTCTATCTCTGTTCCTCTGGAATCTACCACACTCTCTCCCTCTTCCTCAGCTAAAAACCTTGGAGTCACCCTGGACCCCTGCCTCTCTTATTCCCAGCACATCTCCACTCTGGCACGCACTTGCAGATTCTTCCTGAGCAACATCCGAAGAATCCGACCCTTCCTCACCAACTATGCTACCCAGCTCCTGGTCCAGGCCCTGGTACTCTCCCGCCTAGACTACTGCAACTCCCTCCTGGCTGACCTCCCTGCGTCCGCCACCCGTCCGCTCCAGCTCATCCAGAACTCTGCTGCTCGCCTGGTGTTCTCTCTACCTCGCTTCGCCCACGCTACTCCACTACTCCGCTCGCTCCACTGGCTCCCGATCACCGCTCGCATCCAGTTCAAGACTCTTGTACTAGCCTACAGATGCCTTGATCAGACTGCACCCAGCTACCTCCAGACCCTCATCTCTCCCTACACCCCCACTCGATCTCTCCGCTCCGCCTGCACTAGAAGACTGGCTCTACCTCCGCTACGCTCCCCTGCCTCCCGAGCCCGCTCCTTCTCCACCCTTGCTCCGCAGTGGTGGAACGACCTTCCTACAGATGTCAGGACTGCCCAGTCCCTGACCACATTCCGGCGCCTCCTTAAGACTCACCTCTTCAAACAGCACCTGTAGAACTCCTCTGTTGTATCCTGGGACACTATCACCCTTCATTTAAATATGCTTTATTTTGCTCTTATCTGCCCCCTATTTTACTGCATTTAATCCTGTACCTCAGAATATTGTAATCTCCCAAGTGTTTAATCTGTAGTATTTTGTACTTAATCATATCCTGATGTAACTATCACTACTTAATCATATCCTGATGTAACTTTCACTATTATCTGCTGTATTATTGAATTGTGGTTTGTCACACTTGAGAATTATTGTATTTCTTGTTCTTATTGTATGACTTATATTGTAACACTTGAATGTATTTGTATTTGCTTGCGATTGTAAGTCGCCCTGGATAAGGGCGTCTGCTAAGAAATAAATAATAATAATAATAATAATAAATATCCGGGACAGGGTTATATCGGTGAATGGGGTGCCAGTAGAGGGTGCTGTTGTGAATCCTAGGGAACACTTCATTATTAAGAATGATTTACTGTATCGCATTACTATGGTTAATGGCTCACAGGTGGAGCAGCTCTTGGTGCCCCAAGCATATCGTCTGACAGTCTTAAGGTTAGCCCACAATCATTTGTTTGGAGCACACTTAGGTAGTGAGAAAACGTTACAAAGGATTTGCCAACGGTTTTATTGGGTCGGTATTAACAAGATGGTGGAAAACTTTTGTAAATCCTGCCCTAAGTGTCAGAAAGCCAGTCCCAAATCACATTTTAGAGCTCCCCTCCAATCCATGCCTATCATTGAAGTCCCGTTCGAGCGGGTGGCCATGGATTTGATAGGACCCCTAAATAAGTCTGCTCGAGGGCATGAGTATGTTCTTGTGATTGTAGATTACGCTACCAGGTACCCAGAAGCGATTCCCTTACGAAATATGGCCTCTAAAACCATTGCAAAAGAGTTACTTCAAGTGTTTTCAAGAGTGGGAATACCCAAGGAGGTCCTTACAGACCAAGGGACCCCATTTACGAGTAGATTGATGAAAGAATTGTGCATTCTGCTGAAAATTAAACCAATTCGAACGTCAGTTTACCATCCTCAGACGGACGGACTGGTTGAGCGATTTAATAAAACCCTAAAATCTATGCTCCGAAAAGTAATCGCCAAAGATGGGAAGGACTGGGACTTGTTGCTACCTTACCTAATGTTTGCTGTTCGGGAAGTGCCCCAGTCTTCTACAGGTTTCTCCCCCTTTGAGCTACTATATGGACGCCAACCCCGGGGAATTCTAGACATTGCCAAGGAGACGTGGGAGGAACAGAACACCCTAGGTAAGAATGTAATTGATCACGTCATCCAAATGCAGAACAGGATAGATAGGGTCACACCCATTGTAACTAGCCACCTTCAGCAAGCACAACAACGACAAGCACGACAATATAACAAAACAGCTAAATTGCGACAGTTTAACCCAGGCGATCGGGTTATGGTGCTAGTGCCCACACCCGAGAGCAAACTGTTCACTCACTGGCAAGGACCATATGAAATTATTGAACAGGTAGGCGAGGTAAACTATAAGGTACACCAATTCGATAAACGGAAAAAGGAACAGATATATCATATTAACCTGTTAAAACCGTGGGTAGACAGAGAAGCATTAACGGTAGAGATCGACTCAACTCACGGTAGCTCAACGCCGTCCATAAATGAAGTACACATAGGGGAAGAGAATCAAACAGAATCTATCAATATCAACCCCGAGTTAGAGCCGGAGCAGAAAGAGGAAATACATCAGATGGTACGGCGTAACCAAGATGTGTTGTCCAAGACGCCCGGCCGAACTAGTGTCATACACCATCATATCATAACCCCACCCGGTGTTAAAGTCACACTTCGACCGTACCGTATACCTGAAGCGAAAAAAATAGACATTAGGAAAGAGATCACATTGATGCAAGAACTGGACGTAATCGAAGAATCTTACAGTCCATGGAGTAGTCCCATAGTTATGATTGCAAAGCCAAACGGTACATGGCGATTTTGCAATGATTTTCGACAGCTAAATAATGTATCGAAGTTCGATGCATACCCTATGCCCCGGGTAGATGAGCTGATAGAGAAACTCGGAAAGGCAGAATACTTAACCACCCTAGACCTCACCAAGGGATACTGGCAGATCCCGTTAACTCCAGAATCCCGAGAAAAAACAGCGTTTGCTACTCCGTGGGGTCTGTTTCAGTATAAAGTGATGCCTTTTGGGCTTCATGGGGCACCGGCAACATTTCAGCGCTTAATGGACAAAGTTTTAAGACCACACGTAGAATACGCTTCGGCCTATATAGACGACATTGTAATATATTCAGAATCGTGGGAAGGGCATGTACAGAAGGTAGAGGCAGTACTGAATAGTTTAAGAGAAGCAGGGTTAACAGCGAACCCAGAGAAATGCTTTGTCGGTTTAAAAGAGGCGAAGTATCTGGGGTATGTAGTAGGGGGAGGAAAAATTAAACCACAGGTTAATAAAATAGACGCAATAAAAAACTGGCCCACCCCGCAAACCAAAAAACAAGTGAGGGCGTTTTTAGGTTTGGCAGGGTATTATAGGAGGTTTGTGCCGGAGTTCTCCACTATTACGGCACCCTTATCGGATTTAACAAAGAAATCGGCTCCAGTGAAAGTCAAGTGGAGCGCAGCAGCAGAGACAGCATTTCAGACAGTTATAAAAATCTTGTGTAACGAACCAGTGTTAGCGGTGCCAGATTTTTCAAAAAGGTTTATTGTTCAGACAGACGCATCGGATGTTGGATTAGGGGCAGTCCTGTCACAAATGAAGGATGGAGTAGAACACCCCCTGATGTATCTGAGCAGGAAAATGCTGCCGAGAGAAAGACGGTATGCAGTGGTGGAGAAAGAGTGCTTGGCAGTGAAGTGGGCGATAGAATCACTTAAGTATTACCTATTGGGTAGGAAGTTTCTGTTGGTTGTGGACCATTCCCCCCTTAAATGGATGAAAGAGAACAAGGAGCGGAATGCTAGGGTAACAAGGTGGTTTTTAACATTACAGCCCTACAGGTTTGAAATTGAACATCGTAGGGGTAGTCAAAATGCAAATGCCGATGGGTTATCGAGGGTACACTGCTGGGGTGATAAAGTCGCTCAAACCAGTAGGTTAGAGCTGAGGAAAGGGATGTGTGAAATTAAGAGTGTCAAAGGGGTTAGAGACACAGAACGACTAGGAACTACAATTCCCAACAACGGGGCAAACATACCGTGCATGACGGGTAACAGCGGTAGCTTTAAAAAGCTGCGGGAATCAGCTAGAGGGGAGAGCGAGAACAGGTGCACACACGTGCCGTGGGACGGGAGAGTACCTAACCCAGACGAAAGTGGGCAGCGGCATTGGGAGCGAAATTGGGAAATTAACTCAGAGGAATACAATTGTAGCACTCGTTTCTAAAACGGTACAGCGTAGTGGGACATTCCATTGAAGCAACCTTGCGGACTACCTTTGTCACCAGTCGGAGACAACCATTGTTTCTACAGCGGGACTGTGCACGGTGGTTTTACCTTGGAAACAACACGGCGGACTACAGGCTTCCCTGCATCGGAGCAACTCAGAGAACGCTGACCGCTGTAGAGTGAGTACGCTGTGTTGTACTGTTGATATGGAAGTACGGGACTTGTGTGTATGTAAACAGAGTGCTTAAAGACTGTATCAAAAGCCCACGAACTGGGCAAGTGATTAACCCAGGAGAACTGTGTTCGGCTGGAAGAGTTGTGTACAAATTACGCAGGGACACAGAAAGGGTGATTTAAATGAAAACAACTTTATTGTATGTCCGGGGAACAGTGGAACCTGCAACAAAAGAGAGGCGAGAGTTAGAGAACGCTCAAGTGCTCACTGTTTTTCACCTGTATTAATTCTATTCTACACAGCAGTGTTATTGCTTACCTTTACGAAAGGTTGGCCGGGTGTTGTGGCCGCACTATACCGCAAACAGGCTTCCGGGGCCGTCGGGATTACAAACCTGTGAGTAGGACGGGGACTACCACAACTCCACAGCGCCATCTGGTGGATGTCCACGATCCTGGAAAAGAGAAAGAAGCCACAATACCAAGCCACCAACAAAGAAACTTGGACACAGCAAGCCATTTCTTACCTGAGGGTTTCGTTCCACAAAAAGTCCTGGACTGTGTTTATTTGAGTTGTGTTATTATTTGTCTTGATAATTGGAACTTCTGTGTGTTCATTTGTAGAATATAAGAGGAAAAGGAAAATCATTAAAACCGAAATCTCCTTGGACCTGGGTCTCTGTCACGTTCTTCTGCACCAAAACAGGCACTACGTACACATCTCATACTTACGTGGACTTCACCAGTTCACAATATATATATATATATATATATATATATATATATATATATATATATATACACTGTATATATGTACATCTTTTTAATGTTGTTCTATTAATGGCTTTATCTGATGATTGAAATTGAGGCAATATACACTATGTTTAATAATAGGCCTACATTCATATCTGTGATATCCAGAAATCAAATATACAGTTTAAGAAATTTACAGAAGAGCATAACGCGGAAATTTGAAAATGGAGATATTATTTATTTATTTATTTTTAACTGTGTTGCCACAATTAAATGTTGAACACCTCCATGGTATTAGTACGCCTATTAATTGTATTCGTGGTGGAAATAATATTAATATTAATAATAATGATGATGATGATAATAATAAAAATAGACCTAATTAATCCGCTATCAAGGAATTGAATTGCCGCCGACCTATATATCCCATCCTTGACAACCAAACCACTTCCCCGTCTTGTCTGCTCATGAATATTCATGAGAGTTGGCAATTTCTGACAGCACTGCGGCGATAAAGAGCTCTTGTCAGGCAAATTGAAAACATCGATCGAAATAATAATGCATATGTGTTAAGGAGGGGTGTCTCTGAATAAATCCAGATGAATCTTGCTAAAAAAAAAATACAATCGTTTTCAAAAGAGAAAGCTTGGAATAGGTAATGAGGCAGACTTTACATTATAGAGATAGGAGAAAAGTCACCACCGGAACTCTTTGGATTCCCAGGATGCACCGCTTCGGCTCGGACGAAAGTTGCAATGTTAAATCAGCGGAGTTGACCATTGCAGTGTAAAGGAATATCCTCTAGAAAGTGTCCTGAGGGCATCAGATGATTCTAGGGCATATGCCATTTACTCCCACCTTTCACTTCCAGAGCTTGGCAATTCAACCCACCCTGTCCCTAACCCAACCCCAACCCTAACCTTAAGCAACCTCAGCCCTAAAACCTAACCCTAACCCAATACCTAACCCTAAACCTAACCATTAAGAATCACCTGATGCCCTTAGGACACTTTCTAGGGCATATTCCTGTGTGCTGCGTTGAGAATCTTGTGCATATAAAAGATCTTTGGCAATACAGAACGGTAATATCAAATTTGACTTGCGCCTATAATCAGGACTAACGGTACAACCAAGGGCTCATATTATCTAATAAACCAAACCGGTAAGTATTTTCTTTTCATATTTGTTTTAGCTTAGTTTTACTTTTAGACAATTCTTGTTACTGAATAACTAACTACCTATCTCTTAGAGAATGTGCACTTTCTCAGGGAGATACGCAGTAAGCATGTAGCACCGCTTTCAATTGTTCTGTTCTTTGTTTTTCCCCATTCTGGCTTGTTCTACCCGCGGCACCAACCGCTCCACACCACAGGTAAATACAGAATATTTTATATAGATATACTTTGTGTTATTGATAGTTTAAAACAATACATGTGCATTTAAATAAATACATTAAACAGTAATATAGCTTTATTGTTGTTGGTATTGCGTTCTTAATAAGAATACAATCAGTCCCAGTATAATCAATGACTCAGTTTATGCAACATAGTAAATTAGTGGTTTATTTTTTATAAAGGATGGGACGTGGACCAATACAACCCTATAACTAACTGAATGCATCACTGCTGAATATACATGTGGAATGTGGCTGGGTCTTAATTGAATAATTGGTCATCAATTGAGACCCAGCCACATGGTACAAAAAAAGGAAGAAATCCTTTGCTGGTGGTGGGAGCTGAGAGGAGTTTTGTAAGCAGATGTATTGTGTTTGTGGACTGTCTTAGTGAAGGCCAATGCCCAGCCTAAGCAGTAGTGTTTTTGTTTAAGCTTTTTATTTTGGCCCCTGTGCCTTGTTTGCTTTTGCATTTTTCTTTTGAATAAACATGCACTTCAGCCCTTTGACTGCAGCTCTCTGTGCCTGAGTCTTCTTCCTGCCGGTAACCAGCCTTGCCAGTGACGCTACCCTTTCAGCTCTCTGTGTCTGAGTCTTCCTCCTGTCAATAACCAGCCTTGCCAGTGATGCCACCCTTTCAGAGGAACTAAAAATTATTAGTTGAGAAAACTGAGGTGAAATGTGGATGTTGCCCTGTGCAACGTAGCAGTTTACTTAAAACATAACCCAACTTAAAACCCAACTGTATAAATGGGTAATTGTATGTAAAAATAATGTGATATCTTGTAACAATTGTAAGTCGCCCTGGATAAGGACGTCTGCTAAGAAATAAATAATAATAATAATAATAACATAGTTAACACACTTTTTGGCAACTAGTCACATATTTACTTTAATACAGCAAATATATATTTGAAGTTACATTTACTTCTTGTCCCTATATGGAGTAACAAAAACCAGGCAATTTACTTGGCAGCTCTCTAACATGCTTTCAAAACAGTGCTTGAGTGGGAAACCTATTTAAATGATGCATGAAACTGCCCACAATTTTACTTCCTTACTAAAGACATAACAATTTAAAAACCAGGACGTACAAAAATAAATGAAAAAAAATACATGTTCCTAGAAAAATCTTGAACAAATATTTTTATTTCTTTTATCATCTGTAATTTTATTTTGAAGCAAATGACAATGTTGAGCTTCTCATTTATGCAACTTCAAATGTGAACAAACACAAACTGCTCTGGCATGATAGGAGTTTCTCAATGAAATCCTCACAGCTAAGTGGATAAAATCAGGAATGTTAATATTCAACACTGTATGTTATTTCCAAAAGGAAATCTTAAATGGTTTACATGAAATCTCCAAATATGTTACACATGTCACAACATGGAAGCCATTTGAAGAGACTTATCTATGCAGGAGGTTCACTGTCGTTAGTGCCAAAGTATTATTGTTTTCATTCTTTTTGTAAGGTCTTCATTTCTGTCATTCCTGTTTTGTAACGTGTTGATTACTATCATGATTTGTGAAAGGTACTTAAATAATTTGGCTTGGCTGGTAGAAAACATTTACAAATACAACATTTAATAAAACAAAAGGCCCTTACTCTAACCAGTGTTTCTCAACCTTTTTCGTAACAACGCCCCCTAAGGATCACCTGAGCTTAGTCATTACTGTGTAAATTGGAAATTATTGATTATTTTGTTAACTTTAATTATCAGGGTGATTTCATATTGTTGAAACTTCTGCTCACACATTGGCATACGGACATGTTTTTCTAAATAGCTTTGGAACCAGAATCGAAATACCCGGTTCAGAACCAATTCCAAAAATCTCCTCAAATGCACAACACTAGATAACAATAAGAATAAACGGTGAAATTCAGACGTGTAATGTAACATGGCAACAGGCACAAGGAACGTCTGCTTTGTTCTGATTGGACCATATTACATTTGCGTGACAAACCGGATCGCACAAATGGCAGTGACGTTGCTGAGTAGCAACAAACATTTCTGACTTGATGTGTACACGATCTTATAGTGCACAAGTCAGTGGGTACAATTTTTTATCAGTACCATGTATCCATTATTAAATAATATTATAGCTAATTTTAGTGTAGAAATGGAACAAAGATTAACATAGAAATTGTCAAAAAACAATGGGTATTGGGTACACTTCAAAATTGATGGATGACATTTACAGATAATCACAACAAATAAGAGGTGCCAACAAATAAGAGGTGCCCGAGATTTTAGTTGAAGCACTTTTTCTATACACTTTTATTTCACAATTACAAAATAAACAATTAAACAAAATAAACAAAACATAAGCAGCACCCAGAACAAAGGAACTGGCTCCTCCATTTCCAAAATTCCAAAAAAACAATTCCAAAATGTTTTTCCAATATTATAACAGCAAGAGAATATTCAAAGAGGAGGTTAAATGTCTAAGAGATACAAATGGAAAAATCATAGACGATGAAAAAAAAATAGCAAATATATTAAAAGATTACTTTTCACAAATTTTTACAAAGGAGGATACGGACAACATGACCCACATGTCGACTTGTTCCTATCCAGTTTTTAATAACTTTAGCATAACAGAGGCAGAAGTGTTAAAGGGACTAGGAGCTCTTAAAATAAACAAATCCCCTGGGCCGGATGAGATCCTCCCAATAGTACTCAAAGAAATGAAAGAAGTTATTTACAAACCGCTAACCAAGATCATGCAGCAGTCCCTTGACACAGGGGTTGTATCGACAGACTGGAGAATTGCAAACATAATACCGATCCAAAAAAAGGGAGACAAAACCAAACCAGGTAACTACAGACCAATAAGCCTGCCTTTTATTATATGTAAACTTATGTAAACTGTAATAAGATCCAAAATGGAAAATTATCTATATGGTAACAGTATGCTTGGAGACAGTCAGCATGGTTTTAGGAAAGGGAGATTGTGTCTAACTAACCTGCTTGATTTTTTTGAGGATGCAACATTGACAAAGGATAATTGCAAAGCATATGACATGGTTTATTTAGATTTCTAGAAAGCTTTTGACAAAGTCCCGCATAAAAGATTAATTCTCAAACGGAACGCAGTAGGGATTCAAGGAAATGCATGCACATGGATTAGGGAGTGGTTAACATGTAGAAAACAGAAAGTACTGATTAGAGGAGAAACCTCAAAATGGAGCGAGGTAACCAGTGGTGTACCACAGGGATCAGTATTAGGTCCTCTGCTATTCCTAATCTACATGAATGATTTAGATTCTGGTATAGTAAGCAAACTTGTTAAATTTGCAGACGACACAAAAATAGGAGGAGTGGCAAACACTGTTGCAGCAGCAAAGGTCATTCAAAATGATCTAGACAGCATTCAGAACTCGCCAGACACATGGCAAATGATATTTAATACTGCACGCAGGCAATAAAAATGTGCATTATAAATATCATATGGGAGATACTGAAATTGACGAAGGAATCTATGAAAAAGACCTAGGAGTTTATGTTGACTCAGAAATGTCTTCATATAGACAATGTGGGGAAGCTATAAAAAAGGCCAACAAGATGCTCAGATATATTATGAAAAGTGTTGAATTTAAATCAAGGGAAGTAATGTTAAAACTTTACAATGCATTAGTAAGACCTCATCTAGAATTTGTGTTCAGTTCTGGTCACCACACCCTGGGATCCTTCAAGAAGCTGCTTGATGAGATTCTGGGATCAATATGCTACTAACTACCAAACGAGCAAGATGCGCCGAAAGGCCTCCTCTCGTTTGTAAACTTTCTTATGTTCTTATGTGGCCAAGCCTAATTGATCAATATCAGTCAATGATTGAATTAGGACATGGTTATGTTCTGCACATGTTGAATTAAAATATATTGTAGAATTTAGAATGTCAGTGTTAAGGAGTGGTAATAACATTCAAATAGACCTGCACCTTAATGAGACTTCCAGTTAATTTGCCTGTTGGTGGCATTTTTAATGATGGGGGGGGGGGGGGAGTTAGGATTAATATCTCCTGTTCACCAACCCAGTCCCTGTGAACAACTATGGTTTAGTTGTTTTTGTTTTTGTTTTTTTTTACAGAGAGAGCTGTCATTCATGCTTCCTGATTAAAAGTGATTGATAGTAGGATTGTGCAGGTTCCCGTTATGCAGAGGGAAACATTCAGGTTTTTTAGCTGAAGAAAAAAAAAAAAAAACATTAGCACCGTGTCAAGCAGGCAAAGTGTCCTTTAGAACCCCTGCTGGGATCTAAATGGTGTTTTATGATTTGAGCGGCAGTTTCTGTGTAAACACCATAACATTTTATGAGAGGAAACATGGATCTCACTTTTACCTGTGAAAAACACAGTGATTAGGGTTGTTTTTGTATTGATTCCATATGTGTATAGACTGGTACAGCGTGACTGCTGGCCTTAAGGTAGTTACTTGAACTAGAATCTAAACTAATCCACATGCCTATATCCTTCAGTAAACATGAGGACAGTGTACATATCATTTAAGACCAAAAAGGTCATGCTCTGCACTGTTGATATATTTTTTGTCATAATTTCTGAGATTTCTGAGTCGCTTGTGCCTGGGTATGTTCATATAATTCATTGAGTGTCCTGTTACATGTATTTAATGCAGTCAGTGAACACTGGAAAGGACAGTGGGTCTTGTCTTTAATCAGTCAAAATATACACTGGCCAAGCCAGACAGAATTAAGTCCAAAATGTCAATGGGCCAAGTACTTCTCATTCAATCTGTAGTCCTGACATTTATTTATAAGTCATTAAATGAAATTTCAATCGTGACATGGGGGAGATGATTTTATGTTACTGTTTTTACTTTCAGTGACATTTGACAAGGCCTGTGTGGCATAGAATATACTTTTGGGATATTTGAAAAGAAAAGAAAATGGCTCCAACCTTTTATTTTACTATTAGTCTGCGAGCCATGTAGGGCAAATCTGGGATGAATGGGTCCAAAAAGTACAACAAATTTCGAGCTTTGTTTCACAAAATATAGCTGTTGTGAAGTAAAACTGATAAGGTCTGCTCAGGATTTGCTCTTGCAAAATGTATTATATCAAGCAGCAAAGTTTAGCCTTAATTATGCCCAATATTAAGATAAAACTCAAAAGTATATGCTCCTTACTGTTTAAAATTCACAAAAAAGACCAGCACTGACTATCATTTATCTGTAATTGTGTAAAAAATGCATAACACTGTAGTTAGCCACCACCATGGGTGTTCACCCTTGCGCCACGTTGAGGCCCAGCATTTCTGACTTAGGCAGGGTTTTTTTTTTTTTTTAAACAATTTAACTACTCTACAGATTATCTACCATGAACTCTTGATCTTCCTCCAGGTCTGTTATTCTGGCACATTTTCCAGGTTCTGCAGTACACATGCAAGAAACAACACATGGGACATTGTTTTTTGCACATCTGCAATTAGTACTTGGGTAAGTATTCCATTGGTTACTCTTCTACCAAAGTCCAGCGGCTCTGGATATGTTGGATCATTCATGTGAGAACTTTTGCTCACATACAGTGGTTCTCAAAAGTATTCACCCCCCTTGGACTTTTCCACATTTTATTGTGTTACAACATGGAATCAAAATGGATTTAATTAGGAGGTTTTGCCACTGATCAACACAAAAAAGTCCATAATGTCAAAGTGAAAAATAAAATCTACAAATTGTTCTAAATTAATTACAAATATAAAACAGAAAATAATTGATTGCATAAGTATTCACCCCTTTGCTATGACACACCTAAATAAGCTCTGGTGCAACCAATTGTCTTTAGAAGTCACATAATTAGTTGAATGGAGTCCATCTGTGTGCAATTAAGGTGTTTCACATGATTTCAAGTTAAATACACCTGTCTCTGGGAGGTCCCACAGTTGGTTAGTACATTTCCTAACAAAAACTACATCATGAAGACGAAGGAACATTCAAAGCAAATCCGGAATAAGGTTCTTCAAAAGCACCAATCAGGGGTAGAATATAAGAACATTTCCAAGGTATTGAATATCCCCCGGAGCACAGTAAAGTCCATTATTAAGAAATTGAGAGAATATGGCACAACTGTGAATCTGTCTAGAACAGGCCATCCTCAAAAACTGAGTATCTGGGCGAGAAGGGCACTAGTCATGGAGGCCACCAAGAGGCCTATGGCAACTCTAAAGGAGTTACAGTCTTCCACGGCTGAGCTGGGAGACACTGTACATACAACAACAATAGCCCAGGTGCTTCACAAAAATGACCTTTATGGGAAAGTGGCAAAAAGAAAGCCATTGTTGAAAAAAACTCACATCAAATCTCGGCTAGAGTTTGCCAGAAGGCATGTGGGAGACTCTGAGACCAAGTGGAAGAAGATTCTATGGTCTGATGAGACCAAAATAGAGCTTTTTGGCCTCAACGCTAAGCGCTATGGTTGGTGCAAGCCTAACACCGCACATCATCCTAAGACCACCATCCCTACCGTGAAGCATGGTAGTGGCAGCATCATGCTATGGGGATGCTTCTCTGCGTCAGGGCCTGGAAAGCTTGTGAAGATAGAGGGCAAAATGGATGCAGCAAAGTACAGAGAAATCCTGGAGGAAAACCTGCTGGAGTCTGCAAGAGACCTGGGACTTGGGAGAAGATTCCAGCAAGACAATGACCCCAAACATACAGCCAAAGCCACACTGGAGTGGCTTAAAAACAAAAAGATCAATGTCCTGGAGTGGCCCAGTCAAAGCCCAGACCTCAATCCAATTGAGAATATGTGGAAAGAGTTGAAAATGGCTGTTCACCAAAGGTCCCCATCCAACTTGACGGAGCTTGAGCAATTTTGCAAAGAAGAATGGGCAAAAATTGCAGTGTCCAGATGTGCTGTGCAAAGCTTGTAGAGACTTATCCAAATTTACTCATGGCTGTAATTGCTACCAAAGGTGCCTCTACCAAATATTGACTCAAGGGGGTGAATACTTATGCAATCAATTATTTTCTGTTTTGTATTTGTAATTAATTTAGAACAATTTGTAGATTTTATTTTTCACTTTGACATTATGGACTTTTCTTCTGTTTATCAGTGGCAAAAACTCCTAATTAAATCCATTTTGATTCCATGTTGTATTATTATTATTATTATTATTATAATTTATTTCTTAGCAGACGCCCTTATCCAGGGCGACTTACAATAGTAAGCAAATACATTTCAAGTGTTACAATACAAGTAATACAATAAGAGCAAGAAATACAATAACTTTTGTTCAAGCAAAGTACAAGTGTGACAACCACAATTCAATAATACAGCAGATAATAGTGATAGTTACATCAGGATATGATTAAATAGTGATAGTTACATCAGGATGTGATTAAATACAAAGTACTACAGGTTAAACACTTGGCAGATTACAGTATTCTGAAGTACAGGATTAAATGCAGTAAAATAGGGGGCAAATAAGAGCAAAATAAAGCACATTTACATGAAGGGTGATAGTGTCCCAGGATACAAACAGAGGAGTTCTACAGGTGCTCTTTGAAGAGGTGAGTCTTGTAACACAATAAAATGTGGAAAAGTCCAAGGGGGGTGAATACTTTTGAGAACCACTGTATATTTGGTGAAGCGCACGCAATGCATGCAGATGAAAAGAATGATCGGTAGGAGCCAAGCTTCTAAGGTCTGCTCTGGGAGACATTGTTCTGAAAAGATGGGCTCTCAGTCTGTCTAGAGTGTCAAATTTCTCTCTGCCGTAGAGCCTTACAAATAGTTAATTTGTCTGTGATATAACATTGTCAAACACCTTTTCACCTGCATGCTATGGTATCTCACCAAAGCTTGCAAGGGCAGTGAAATCATTGCAGGAAGCCAAAACAAGTTTTGCCATTTGTTTTTTCCGCTTTCCTGAAAGGATAACTGAGTGTGTCACAGCCAGTAAAAATGTAAGCAGCATGTTAGAGTGGATTCCGAACTCTTAAATTTAGAACTTAGTTGCTTGGAAATCAGATGGGTTGAAAAATACCTTTCTTTCTTCTGAACCCATAATTCCTGTAAGCCAGGTATTATTGATGAAAAATAACTGCAGAGGAGGATTACGTCTGTGTCAGCTGCCTGCATAACTGCTCTCTGATAGCCCATTTCTGAAGCAGCATGATTAATGTGAGCAATAAGCCTCTGCTTCCTCATGCTTTATACAGCTCAAATTTGGAAGAAATCTAGCAGTTTCTTTTGTCAAGTGGATTGTTTTACCTGGGTCTTTGTTCATGCCACCAAGGACAAGATGGAGCTCAAAGGGAAGAATGACGTGATCAGAAGTCAGGTAATGTAGCAGATTCCCTTTGTTTTTGGCATTGGAACAAAACACTTTCTAATCAGGTACTTGCAAGTCATCAACTGGGACATATTCTCGTGCCATAGAGACTCCTGATTTTGAACCCTGGAGAGCTCTTTCTTCCCCCTTAAGGGAGGAGGTTATGTCTACATCATAGCAGTCACCAACTATATGAATACAATTGCAACCAGTCTAGCTTTGTCGGTATAGGACAGCCAGGAGTGTCATTATTCACATGCGCTGCAAAATCAAAATCTTTTGCTGCAAAATCACAAAATAAGAGCCTCTAACAGTCAGTACTGAGGTATTTTACTATTCATTGATTAGACGACAATAACAGGCTCACACTGAATCTCTCATCCTAATGGGACAGTATTCTCCAGTAAATTATTATTATTATTATTATTATTATTATTATTATTATTATTATTATTATTATTTATTTCTTAGCAGACACCCTTATCCAGGGCGACTTACAGTCGTAAACAAAAATACATTTCAAGAATCGCAGTACAAGTAATAATACAATTAAGAGCAAGATAAATACCCTGTAAAATGCCTTAAATTGTCCTTTACCATAGTTTGCTTGCTGTAAGCACTGCAAGGTGGTTATTGAATTTAGCTGCATTTACCATGGTTACTGTAGTTCATGCATTACAGTACAGGAAATATACTACAATTTACAGTACCCATTTACTGTAATTGCATGTGGTTTTAAACTACAATGACCATAGTAAACAGACTACAATAACCTGTTTGAAAGTATGGCTTTAATAAATACCATAACCAACACTTCGGAGCACAAGAACATCCTTGATGTATGGCTAGTATTTACTGAGGAACCAGTAGCAACATGATAAACAGGGGTGGCCATGTTTAGTTTACCTTCCTTCAGGGTTGGCTGATTTAAATCATCGATTTAAATCATGATTTAAGTCACTTGATTTTTTAAAGAAATCATTGATTTAAATCATTTTTTCCATTTACTACCTATTTTATATAGTTTCTCAAAGAAAAGACATGAAAAGTATGTTTTAAAAACCTTTTATTAACACAAACATCTTAACTCTTACTGTCTATAAACTATAACTCTTAGGGCTATATTCTGATCACAGCGCAAATGCGAGTGCAAGCGTGAACGGCGCTTGCCCCTGATTCTGTGGCGCACAAATTGAGCAAAGACGTAAAAAAAAGAAAGACTGCACTGAAATGATATTCTGCCAAAGCGATTCTGATGACAGTGCAATGGGGTCCCAAACAGACAATTGAGCACTGTGTTAAGACCCGCTGAAACCAGGTTTATTTAGCGGGGCAATCAGTGTTTGGACTGACACAGAAAGAGGAAATCAAAGAAAGAAAAGTAAAAGAAAAGAATGACTGGGATGAATGAGGGGGATTTTTCTCTGGCATACTCCATCGGTAAATTCTTATAGTTCACATTTAGAGGATGCCACAATGATAAATAATATGCTTTATTTATGCATTCATTTAAGAATTTTAGTTTGATATGCAACTATTCACAAAACTACCATTTCCAACATCCTTAAATTTGCAGTTTGGAGGTACTGTAGAACTACAACTACGGTGGTACAAAGAACATTCCTTAATTTTAAAAAAATTAATCAAATCAAAAATAACTTTTTGTACTGCCTATCTCTCCTTATATATATATTATATCACAAATTATTGTTTTGTACATATCATTTTGTAGTTAAATCTGTAAGGGTACACTACAAAATAGCCAAGTGTTGTACATTCCATGCAGTCTCTGGGGAAATCACATTCTTCTTCCACTCAGGCAAAGTTCACATCACAATAATTAGATGGCCATGACTAAGGCACAAAGTGGCGACCCCACGACTCACAGGCAGTCACTCCTGATGGCAATGTATAAAACGGATTTATTGCTGGTAATTCTCCAGTCACAAAATGTGTACATGTATTGAGGGCCATAACAAGTTTTATGAGCCAGGTGTAGGATTGAATTGAATTATATTAAAAAGGTGTGACAAGGACAAAAAGCCCCACTGGGTTAATTAATGATACAACCACGTGGTTTTCTAGACCTAATCCACTAAAATAAGGAAAATAAGGACACATAGGTTTTGCAAGATGAAAGTGTTTATAAGCACTAAACTCATCACCAAAATAATAAATAAATAAATAGTCAACAAATACAGAAGTCACTTTTAATAAAAAATAGCAAAATAATGGTTTTATTTTATTTTTTATTGTAACATAAATGAGATCTGGAATAAGTGTATAACTAGTTCAGAGAAAGAAAAACAGCTGGCAGTTTAAGAGCTAATTATTTTTTAAAACATTTAGGAGAAAAAAAAACAACTTTGCAGGTCTAATAAATAGCCAGGAATGCTGATATTAGCTGTAAAACTTTATGTTGTGTGTAATGCTGTAATTGATGTCAGACCTCTGGTGTACACTTGCAAATAAAATGGGATCCCTTGTGAAAGTATTCAGGTTGTGTTTGGTGTTTGGGAGTACATAACTACCAAAAGAGATATAAAAAAAAAAACATATATAAAAAGCAGTACTTTTTAAGAATCTTGCAAGACTACGCTTTACATATAGGAATTGTAAAGATAATTATATACATTAGGAATGAATCTTACCGAGTTTCTGTTCTAAATGTATATAAAACTTTATTGCCCTTGTAAAGTACATGCTGTGAAGTCATGTGCTTCTGTGTGTCCTGAAGTAGGTGACTGCGTCCCCCAGCCCCCACAATGGATGACATATACAAATAGAAAGCTTATTGTATTATATTTAATGTTAAATATATAAATTAGCCCTCACCAAAATTGAATTAAAACCTAGGGGTGCAGTGTCCATCCCAGTTTAGACCAAATTTGTCTGTATCGGCTGCCCTTTGACGTTTCACCAGTCGTGTCGTCTGTCATTGCTGCGATTGCTCATCTGCTCGCAAGGGGTGAAAAAAAGTGCTCCTTTTTATCCCGCGTATTCATTTTATATATATATAAGAATATATTGTGTTTGAAATACACATCGCCCCATTTGTTGATAATGATACGTCTAGTTTGGCTTTTGATTTGTCAAAAGCCAAACTAGACGTATCATTGGGATTGGTTCCTGGTTCTGTGCGGGGGGAGGAGGCAGATTGCTGCTTCCCCCTGCTGGTTGGTGTCTTGTCGGGCTCGCGCTCTGGAGTTGTCTCGGAGTGGAGAGTGGGCTGGGCTTGACTTGGCGCCGGTCAGGATTTCCGGTGCGCGTTGGTGTGCTTTTTGTCAATTTGGTGGGTGGTTGCAGCTTTGAAATACAGCCTCAAAATGTTTCAATTGTTTTTTTGATGTTCTGCATGCCCGAGTTGCTGCTAATTGGGTCTGCAGAGGACGCATGATGGTGTTGTTGTTTTTGGATGTATGTTTTGTTCGTGGTATGAAGTGGACCATGATGCCAGATCAAAATAGGGAGATTGAATTTTTAGTAGGATAACTGATGTCTGATTCATAGTCAATCTAAATTCTTTGACCGTGATTCATTTATATAACACAGATGTTCCTAGTATTTAACCACAATATAATGTTCAGCTATAAACATATAAACAGGACCGTGTCATCATACAGTGATGTTCATTCTGCTCCATATGCCAGCTTTCTCTGAATATCACAGCCAATTCTTCAAGAACAATTCAAACAGTAACTTTTGCCTGGGACATTCAATTTTGTCACTCTCATTATTTCTCTAGCCACAGGCTAGATGAACTTACCAGAAGGGAAGAGAGCAGGTTCAAAATTTTCCGAGCAGGATATTCTGCCCTGTGGTACTTCAGTTACCCCAAGTTACAAAGAGACATTTCTACATGTTTTAACAAAAGCTGCATGTTGCCTTAGAATCTATTGTACTTGCTTCTCTAATTTATTGCTTCGAACCCCTGATAAACTGGATGTCCTATCACTCACTCACACACCAATACTCCAGATCAACGAATCATCTCAACGGATCCAATAGAAAATCTATTCTAATTTGCAAATATCGCTGCAGGACATTCAAGGATCTGCGCCAACCTTCAGGATACAAATGTCGCTGCAGGACTTCTAAAGATCTGCTCCAACCTTCATCTTCCAAGCCACCGATCACAAAGGAGTCCTGGAGTTCTGTTAACACTCTGCGCTCCAGATGCATCCCCCATTCAAGGATGTCCTTCTAGAAACAACGACGTTTCTGCTACCGTGGGTTCCTCTGGCATGGGGAAATCACCACCGGAACCTGTTCCTTGATCCATTATTGGACCTCTGCATTGGAGACCTTAAACTTCAATCTCAGGTCACGTATTCCGGTCATTTAAAGCACATACAATATCGTACTAATTGTATTTGCCTTTTCTGCTCCCGCTAGCTACCTTTCGAGATCCTACTGCAATTCAAGGGGTGTTTTCTATCATTCTTAAACAAAATAAATCTGATAAATTAAAGGAAGGAACTGTTCACAAATTGTGCAGAACTTGCCAGTCTTCAGATCCTGGTTTTCTGCAAGACTCCAAGATCTTTTCCAAAAAGGTGGCCTTTCTTCCTCAAACTATTCATGCCATTCCTTCAGCATTGGAGATGCAACAGCTGCTCAGTTGTCATTCCTGCGCATGTCATCAAAAAGTTTGGTCGGTGGTCTTCACATGTTTATCATATTTACAAGACCTGGAACCTGTATCCTAATGAAGGACTTTACTCCAGGATACAACCCTACCATATCAAATACATTTTTGGGGAGTTCACTATTTTTATTAGTTTTTTTTTTAGCATTCAACAAAATGTGTGAGGTGGTCTAGGTGGCCATAATTATATATGTATTTACATATATTTTTATTTTTGCATTTGACAACTCGGTTTTTGTTCATCAGGATGTACACGGCGCACCAATTTCTAGCAACTAGGGATTCTCCAAATCTCTCAGCCTCTCCTTTGGGGGGTATACAATGCTCCTCTGCCTAATATTTTTTGTTCACCATGATGAACACATTGCATAGATTTTATTATTTTATTCTTTGTTTTTTTAGCAGGCGGCACCTGGATCATCTGAAGGAGGAAGCTGTGCTTCAACTATTTGTACTCTACTTTATTTTTCTTCAACCATTGTTTTAGGTTCAATGTTTTTGGAAATCTGTAAGCATTTGTATTACAATAAAGGTGATTATTTAATGCAAGATTGTCCTGAAAAAATATTTGTACAGTGTTATAGTATCTCATAAGGCAAACACGTTCATATTTAATTGGTGTAAACATAATGGACAGTTGTGATGTGTGTCGTTATTTTTCTCATATTTAAAAGTGTAATTCTCGGGTATGTGAAAGTATAACCTGACAGCATAGGTAGGTATACTGAGGGGTTGAACAGGAAATGTTAGTCATTACATTAGGGATGGATTTGGATTCCGGTAATTATGCAAAGTGTTCCCAGATGCAAATCTAAACTTGTTCTTTTTGACGTGCAAAGTATCTTTTTTGACCAAGGATATTAATGTTCCTTATCAAATTCATTGCATGTTCGAGGTTTCATCGATGGTGGAATAACATATATTTTCACGATGTGTAAAGTATACAGAAGAAAAAAAGAAAACAAATGACTACATATTAACCTCTACATCTTCCAAGAGCATAAAGGACTTCCTTATATCTAAAACACAACTTTCCTAGAAAAAACTGTATAAGGGATGTTTTTTTAAAAAAAAATAAGCTTCTAACCCCCTAAAACAGTAGAAAAATGTTTTAGAATCAGCCCTTAACAAAACTTTCCTTATAATAGTCTGTGACAGTGTGACCGATGGTCTGACGTCAGGCAGAAGTGGGAACAAAAACTGACACCAGGTACTGCAGTTCAAAAAGGCTTGCACTGTTTTAATTCAAAAATAAATAAAATATTTAAATCAAAAATAAACACTTGCTCACAGAGCGAAAATAGAAGGTTTGAACAAAACTAAATCACGAACACAAAACCACATAAACAAAGGTCAGGCTGGGCAGATTGCCTTCACTGTTCCTATGTTTCTTTTATTAAGTTTCGTTTTCGTTTTTACTCGCCGTCTCTCTGCTCTCCCATTCCTCCTCTGAACTCCCACCCCGAGCTGGAGAGCTGCAGGCTTTTTATAACACGTGACCATCTCCCGATTAGCAACAAATTAAATCACTTAATTAATTCGGGAGATGGCCACCTTCTGCACGAGTTTTTAAATACTGTGTGGATGGGGCTTCCCATCCACGCTACTAAATAATAACACACACATTCGGCTACTCCGTCCTAAATACATAAATAATAAATCCCGCGGAGCTCGCCGTCATATAAAATACAGTACAAAATTATAATAAACAAATACAAAATACACTGCACATGGGCAGAGGGGACTCCATTCCAAAACTAAAATAAACAAAACAATGTACAGGGCTGCTGGCCCTGTTACATATCCCCCCCCTTGTGCAACACACACATAGCCCCAACGGCCACCTCCCCCCTTAGTCTCAAAGTCCCAGAAGAGGGGGAAGCAAAGTTGCTTCTGGGGGGTGGCCATGGTGGAATCTCTGGCACCCCCCAATTCTTCGAGGCCGGCAGCTCTCTCTTCCGGGGCTCCCGCCACTCTCTATCCTGCCACGAAAGTGCGGCTGGGGGAGCTGGTTTCCTGACCCCCCCCCCCCCTTCTTCATGGCCGGCAGTTCCCCTTCGTGGGGCTCCGACCACATGATCTCCGGCCGCGAAAGTGCGGCTGGGGGAGCTGGTCTCCTGACCTCTCCCCCTTTCTTCATGGCCGTCAGTTCCCCTCCTTGGGGCTCCGGCCATAGTGTAGTGACCCCAGGCGAAGCAGGATCCCCGGCGACCCCAGGCGAAGCCGGACCCTCGACGACCCCAGGCGAAGCAGGATCCCTGGCGACCCCAGGCGACGGCAGCGGCAGCGGACCCTCGGGAGGCGACGGCAGCGGGCCCTCGGGAGGCAACGGCAGCGGCAGCGGACCCTCGGGAGGCGACGGCAGCGGACCCTCGGGAGGCGAACTCGGGAGGGGAGCCCCTGGCCCTGGAGGCGGCAGCGGGAGCTCCACTTCTCCCTCGTACCCTGTATCCTGTGGGGAACAAAAGGCAGCCCCAGGCGATGCAGAACAGCCATCCCCAGGCAATTGCGACGGTGGGAGGGGAGCCCCTGGCCATGAAGGCGACAGCAGGAGCTCCACTTCTTCCAATGGTGGTGGTGGTGGAGGTAGAGGTAGCTCCTGCTCCTCTCCTCTTGATGGTAAAGGAGGCAGGGGCTCCTCCTCTTCTGGTGGCCAAGGCGGCAGGGGCTCCTCCCCTTCAGGCTGCGGAGGCGGCAGGGGCTCCTCCCCTTCAGGCTGCGGAGGCGGCAGGGGCTCCTCCCCTTCAGGCTGCGGAGGCGGCAGGGGCTCCTCCCCTTCAGGCTGCGAAGGCGGCAGGGGCACCTCCCCTTCTGGCAGCGAAGGCTGAACCTGCAGGCATGCTCTCTCTGCTGGTGGTGGTGGGAGAGACAAGTCATCCTCCCATGGTGGCGGAGGTGGAACCAGCAGGAACTCTCCCTCTGCTGGCGGAGGTGGGAGCGACACACAGTCCTCCCATGGAGACGGAGGTGGCACCAGCAGGTATTCTCCCTCTGCTGGCGGAGGTAGGAGCGACACCCAGTCCTCCCAGGGCGGTGGAGGTGGAACTAGCAGGAACTCTCCCTCTGCTGGCGGAGGTGGGAGCGACACACAGTCCTCCCATGGAGACGGACGCGGCACCAACAGGTATTCTCCCTCTGCTGGCGGAGGTAGGAGCGACACCCAGTTCTCCCAGGGCGGTTGAGGTGGAACTAGCAGGAACTCTCCCTCTGCTGGCGGAGGTGGGAGCGACACACAGTCCTCCCATGGAGACGGAGGTGGCACCAGCAGGAACTCTCCCTCTGCTGGCAGGTACCTGGGCTGTGGACCTTCGGCCTTCCCCTTCTTGGGCTGTGGACACACCGACTTCCCCCTCTTGGGCTGTGGACGCACCGACTCCCCCCTCTTGGGCTGTGGACGCACCAACTCCCCCCTCTTGGGCTGTGGACCTTCGGGCTCCTCCCTTTTAGGCGCAGGACATTCAGGCTCCTCCCTTTTAGGCGCAGGACGTTCGGGCTCCTCCCTTTTAGGCGCAGGATGTTTGGGCTCCTCCCACTCCAGGTCCATGTCTTGGAAGACCTCCAGGCAGTGGTGCTCCTCATGCCCGTACCGCATGCAGTTGGTGCACCACTCCTCTTCCCCTCGTTCCACCTTTCCTCTCTGCCTCCTCCTCACCTCTGCCCGTGACTCTTCCTCCTGCCATATTGGGAAGGTGCCAGGGGAAATGTGCCATGGCTCCCCACAGTTAAAGCACCACTCCTCCCCCAACAGGCAGGTAAGGCAGACTTGCTGCGGCTGTTGCTGCTGCAGCGGCTGCTGTCTCCTCATCCTCCTTCTTCCTCCCATCTTCCTTCCTCCCATCCTCCTCTTCACTCTCCTCACAATAAAAAATGGAAAAAAAACAAAAAATCTGCAGTACCCCTTCTGCCTGAGTCAAGGAGGCGCTGGTGATCCCACCGCTGCCACCACGTATGACAGTGTGACCGATGGTCTGACGTCAGGCAGAAGCAGGAACAAAAACTGACACCAGGTACTGCAGTTCAAAAAGGCTTGCACTGTTTTAATTCAAAAATAAATAAAATATTTAAATCAAAAATAAACACTTGCTCACAGAGCGAAAATAGAAGGTTTGAACAAAACAAAATCACGAACACAAAACCACATAAACAAAGGTCAGGCTGGGCAGATTGCCTTCACTGTTCCTATGTTTCTTTTATTAAGTTTCGTTTTCGTTTTTACTCGCCGTCTCTCTGCTCTCCCATTCCTCCTCTGAACTCCCACCCCGAGCTGGAGAGCTGCAGGCTTTTTATAACACGTGACCATCTCCCGATTAGCAACAAATTAAATCACTTAATTAATTCGGGAGATGGCCACCTTCTGCACAAGTTTTTAAATACTGTGTGGATGGGGCTTCCCATCCACGCTACTAAATAATAACACACACATTCGGCTACGCCGTCCTAAATACATAAATAATAAATCCCGCGGAGCTCGCCGTCATATAAAATACAGAACAAAATTATAATAAACAAATACAAAATACACTGCACATGGGCAGAGGGGACTCCGTTCCAAAACTAAAATAAACAAAAACAATGTACAGGGCTGCTGGCCCTGTTACATAGTCTTTAAAACGTTGTGACTATTGCTTGTGTTATTTATATTACTGGCATGAACAATATTATAACTGGACCTCCTTCTGCTGGGCTGAAGATCTTTTGGCTTTTTTTTAAATACTGTATAACACTTTAGATTAAAAGTTACATTTCTGGAGCTAATGACTAAAACACAGAATTGGTTGGGTACCAGGTGCAACAGCAACATGTATTATATTGTATTCCATAAAAAAAGCTGTATTAAATTAAGGGTAGAAGATTTTGAAGCTTTGATTGTCACTCCATTAGAATATATTCATCTTTTTGACATTTTTACGCCACATGTTTAAAACACAGAAGAACAAGGATGTCACAAAGTGCATTGCCTTGGGCTACTGTATGTTTATAAAACTTCATTAGTAAAATCTCAAACTGTACACATTAATAACTGTTTAGAACCAACTGGTGACACAGGGTATAAAAGAAAATAGTCTATGATTTAAAAGCAATAGGAAATAGGCCTTGCTTTGGAATGTGTATTTGTACATTTGTATACTGTAGATTTCCCTTCTTCACTAGGTCTCACAGGATTTGAAAGAAACACTTGCTTTCAAACATACATTTTCATTAAAAAAAAACTGCTTCTCCTAGTGAAATGTTTTGACTTCAAAGACACTGCTGAGGTGAAGTGACTTAGGAAATGCAGGCTACCCGAAATTAAGGCATGCAAATTTTCAAGTACGGAATTAGATATCTTTTTTAAAATTGAAAATACAATGTGATTGTTTCAAAACTGTGAAAATGAATGTTTTATAAGGGATGTTTTTTTTTTGCACTGACAATGGCAGGAAATGTAAAGTTATGGAGTTATTCCATTGACAATAACCCCTAATTATCTAATTTCACACCTACATTTTTTACCTATAGCTGTAGAACCACTAAGCCAATTGTTATGAAACTTGGTGTCATTATTTAACATAATTTTTTTAGAGTCTCAGATTTTTAGAGTCTCAGAATGTTTTAAGGCTCTGAGTCTAATTTAAAAAAATGCTTTAGCCTGATAAGGGAGGTTTGGAACTTTCAGCAGGTTGCTTCCAGTAGCGGTGACAGTCTTTAAAAGAATAATACCTGCAAAAACTTAAATCTTGTTAGCTGGGCTCCCATCTCTACATTCTCATTCACATCATCAGTGGGCAAACACATCTCAACTGAATCTGGGTCCATCAAAGAACCGCACACCCTTGCAACTGAGGCCTTCCATGCAAAAGGATCTAATGACTCATAGCACAAAAGGGACGTGCAGAACCGTCTGTGACACTATACTTTTGATACTGTTGATCTATATCATGATCGTACTGTCAGTATGAAACATTGATATATATCAATGTTTCATACTGTTGATCTATATCATGATCGTCAACTTTTTTTATCATACTGATAGCTCTAATTTGGAATTTACAGCTGTGCGGATGTATGTTATTGATACATTTGTTACATTACAGGGGTTCAAATTTGGCGCTATGGTGCTGGATTCTAGTGCCATGGTACCTCATACAGCATCAGCATTAAATTCTGGCACCAGTAGACATGTTTAATTTTTACTTTTCTTTATTCCTTAGCTACCATAGATGATGAAAGTTTCTCATTGGGTCTGGACTACTCACATGACCCACCCACACTCATCCACATACAGTATACAGGAGAGAAGGTTCATGTCGTGTGAGAAGTTTAACTGCAGAAACTGGTCGGGCCAGGTTGGATCATTTAGCATTAGTAGGCTCTCTGGTGGTAAACTTTCCAAACAATTTAGCACCGATTTTCAAAACAATTTGATCCCCTGCATTAGCTGTAAGCTTTACATTTAGCCCTATATGTTTGCAACTGAAATGTATATATTTTGATGACAAGTACATATACATATTGCTGTTCATCTGCTTTTAAAGAGGTTCATAGTACAGCTTTGCTATTTGTCTTATGGTTTAGGATAGCAATTAAACAGTAGCACCACAACAACTGGTAAGAGTTAACTTGAAGGTTATGTAGACAGTTCTAGATGTACACACCCTAAAAGGTCAAAAAGCAGCTTTGATAAGATTTCAGATTTGACTGGGATTACCTTTGAATCTAATTTTTTCATACACTACACACTTATAGCGGGCAAAAACAGTCTTAATGTATGGATTTTATATAATGTTTGTTGGTGTTTTTTGTTGCAGGACTGTTTTTGGTAGCTGTGAGAGTAAATTTGGCGTATTCTCCTAGCAGCGCTTTAGTTTTCATTCCATTGCAAATAACTCATGGACTACTTTATTTCAAACATCTGATACAGTTGGGCCTTTCAAACATTTGGGTTAGTTCCCAAGCTGCAAGGCTGACCTTAGTAGGGTTGATATTTCTCAAACAACAGAAAAGGAATCAGAAACTACTGAGAATTCCTGTCCCCCTTGGGATTAATTATTGAAAGTTGGTAGTAGTTCTGACATGATTTGCTTGTGATTTTTTTTTTTAATAATAAGAAACGTTTAGGGAGCTAGGTGATAGGGTTCAGCCAAACACAAATGGATTGGATTAGTTCTGTCCAAGTAAAACTGGGCAAAGAATGAACAGAGGTTGTAAGTTCAGTTTTTTTGTGTATTCCATACAGTATACTCATATGGTCTATATGATATCTGAAGGGTTTAGTTGTGGTATGAAACAACATAGCTAATGTACCACAGTTTACGAGGCCTAAATGTCTAATTCCCAAACAGACAGAAGTGTATGATTCGTCAAAGAAAAGGGCAGGTGAAGTTCACAAAAATAAAGTCTGCTATATGGTAAAATAAAACAACATGGCACTTTAACTCAAGGGTTTCTTTATCTACATAACAAGTACAAGTGATGTACAACCAGTATCTGACATTGAAACCTATCATTGTTTGGCTAAGTAGTGCCAATGGTTAAACATGGTAAATCGTGGTTGACCATATTAATACAATAAAAAAATAAAACAAAACTATCAGTTACCATCCTCTGTGTTATTTCAGTATGTAGATAAGCTGAAATCATGCCTTTCATCAAGAAATATATACTAAAGACATTGCATAATTGCTGCTGGTGGTAAAGTACAGCATATGGTACTGGTTAAAACTAGTGCTTTACAATATACAAGATGTGTGTGCATTAGTTAAGACAACATAATAGACTGGCCCAAAGTTTCTCCCCCCCCTTTTCTTTAGTAAATACAATACAATGTTTGGTTTAATAATAAAGGTGTATGTATCCACTGTATTTTGAAACTCAGTTATAGGAACTCCATCTAAAATGGGAACAAAATGGGACTTTTCTGTTTTAACTTTTTACACTTGAGCTGAAATGTAATATCCCATGTTGGTCCTTTTTCTTTGTAGTCTTACTGGATGGGACTGATGTACAAAGAGATCAAGGAACCTGCCCCACGGACATTGATTGTGTCAAAGCGTCTGAGCTGAAATTCCTTCCAAAGGTACTTTGCTCTGAAAAGACCTGCTGTTTCCTAGAGTCCCATTCCATTCAAGTAAAGTTCATGTAGGCATGTACAGTACCTTAATACTGGAGTAAATGACATTTACAAGTTCCCTTAATGTCTGCAGACCTGTTTTTCAGTTTCATGTTTCAGCTTCATGTTTCCTCCTGAATTGGCATGGTCCCCCGACACTGCAATCTGGTGGTTGGTACATGGAGTATATCTAGATTATCCCCTGGTGGGATTAAAACCTGTGACCTTCGGAAGACTAGCTAATAACAGACTCCTGATTATTATGCATCATTCTTTCTTCACATACAAATCTTGTGGTTGTGAGTCAGATATCTTGAAATACTATTTCTGAGAACCAGGTTGCTTCAGTACAACGAGGAGTATCATATAAGGGAAGGCAATTTAACCAATCAGCTCCAGGTGCTTTATTTGTATTAGAACTGAGAAGCAAACACATATCTGTAAGCTTTCCCAGGCCTATAACTGACTTTAGAGATTCTTAAAATCATAATGCAACTTCATAATGCAAACCACTGATACTATCCCCTGTTTAACTAGCAGCAGAATCAAAACATTGTTTTTTAACATCACAAACTTTTTTTTTTTTACTTCCTTGTACAGTCTATCTAATCAACATTGATTTGTTTAGTGGATATATTATTTTACATTAGTCAGCAATAGCCATCACTTCTTTGAATGAATGTTCCACTACTGTATTACCTGTCTGACTGTACAAGCTGACATCTAGAAAACATATAATTGGAAAGACAGCGCAAAAAGCTTGTAATATAGACATCAACAATTAGTAATGGCTATCAACATCTCTAGGTCCCAAATGTAATGTAATGCAACTGCCTGATTAATTTAGGTTAACTTTGCAGGATTTAGACCATGACTCAAACACATGTTTAGAAACAATCCAATGCGTTATTTATTCACTGGTGTTGCAGGGCATCTGGTGTAGACTGCTTAAGAATAGGCCAATAAGCTGGGTTTAATTAAACACAGAACTGAAAACGCGTTTTTTTCTCCCCAGTGCCTTAAGGGAAAACTTTGTTTTAGCTTTGGCATTGCATGTACAAGTCTATTTAGCACAATACGGCAGAAATATTTATCCTATTGCAAAGTTTGAAAAATCAAAAGGAGAAACAATGCTACATAACTAGCTAGAAAGAACTAATGGATAAAGACATCTGCCAAATAATAATAATAATAATAATAATAATAATAATAATAATAATAATAATAATAATAATAGATGTGTTGTGTTATTTTATTAACACAACAAATTGTAAATTAACAATACTCCAATACAGAGCTTTGGTACCAGTACAATTGGGTTTGTAATTCCTACTGGAGCATTTGTGCTACAGTAAATCTGTAGTTAATGTCTTGTATTGTGTTATTTTTTTACTTTAATTATTCCAAATAAAGCAAAACCATAAATTATATTCCTACTGTATTAGTTCCTTCCAAATAATGTATTTTAACTCTATAATGTTTGACAGCTACACAAGCTGTTATAATATGTATGGATCACTCTGCAGCACCTCAGGATGTACTGCAATTAAATATAATTGGTAGCCAAACAGGAACAGGGTCCCCCCTGTTTCTCAAAGATACACTCCTATGTGTTCACCATTTTTCTGGTGTTAAAAACTTTTTTCTCACCTGTTTTTTTTCCACAGGGGGTGTGTGGTAGAGCAGTACAGTAACAAATCTACCTGCGGTTTGTAAAGCTCAACACAAGAGATGTGTACAGTATGACAACCTTTTTTTTTTTTTTTTTTAAGTACTGGTAGATGTTTCAAGCAAATTAGCTGATCTGTATTAAAGAGCGCTATACTAAAATCTGCACAGCAGAGGCAACATAGAGCAATACATAAGCAGGTACTGTGGGAAGAATGACGTTAACAGCAGGTGCTGAACAAACTGTGCTCATTCTAACCATCTGGGTCTCAGAAAGCTTGAGGAGGTGTTTCATGCCATTGTTTTTTATTTTCTTACATTACATTTAAGCAAAATTTGAATCTTGAGCTTTCGTTAACATTACAAAAGATTAAGTACGGTATTATCAGGTCTAATACATTCAACCCATGGGACTTGTGATGGGAGTGACTGATGATCCTTTCAAATAAATATACAGGTGTTAAAGTGTATTGAGTGGGTAAACTAGTCATGTTGGGGGTCAAGCATCTTTACTGGCTGCAATGCATGTCAGTCATTAGGGGAAGCAGCTAATTGGTTAATATCAGGAATGCGGGCCCTGAAGTAGTGGGGACAATTTCACTCTCCAGGTGAAATAACCAAGAAAGTGACTATCAGAAGCAAAACTAGTGTAGTACCAGATATCCTGTTTAAAAAAAAAAAAGTGAATGGATGTGCATGGCATGGAAAATGTATGGAATTATTTTGGTTGTATGGATGAGGTACAAGTGGAAAAACCTCTGAAACCTGTTGTGCAATTAACACGGTCAAATTAACAGGTTTAATGATGAGTGAGCTCAAAACTAAGACAGTACATTGCTCTAAAAGATGTAGGTAATATGACAGTCTTTAG
The DNA here is from genome assembly GCF_902713425.1 of Acipenser ruthenus. Taxonomy (NCBI): domain Eukaryota; kingdom Metazoa; phylum Chordata; class Actinopteri; order Acipenseriformes; family Acipenseridae; genus Acipenser; species Acipenser ruthenus. The sequence goes on along the minus strand of NC_081194.1, from coordinate 67,762,524 downwards.
GCCAACAATGTTTGAAGTTGTTTCTTACTAGTTTTATTTTAATTGGTGATTTTTTATTTATTTTATTGCCTATACACTGTAATGATTTGGATTAAAAACAATCTAAGAAATATTTTGAATTTGCTCTGAAGATGAAGAGGATCCAGCTTGTTTTTTGATGAGGTACATTTGGGCAACAGGCATGTTCCAGTAAAACAAATTGACAGAGCTAAACCATGTACAATGGTATAGTGGGTGTAGTGTGAGTTTGCCAGTCAGTCTGCACCTCCAATTGAATGTAAAGAATTATGGCTGCTATCAGTAGTTGTCTGATGTAAAAATGCATCCCCATTACATGTTAGATTTCCAGTATTTAAAATGTAATGAAGTGCTTTGTCAGTTTTTTCCTTGAATAAACGCAAACTGAACCAAAACAGGACTTCATTACGAAGAAAAATAAGTGCTCGAGATATACCGTTTCAGTGAATGGTTAGGAGTCCTCCGTGGCGAACAATTTGAAATCAAAGAGTTAATTAACAAAAACTGGAATGTGAAAGCTGCTTTCCAATGACCCACTGAAATTAAGAGATTGATGCTGTTGCATGAGTTCACATTTGTTTTCTTGTTTGATGAAGAGAGTCTATGGGTCTAGGCATATTTCCCTTTGGGACCAGTCAGTCTACTGATGGTTGACTTCTTAGAAGACACTGTAAACTAATAGCCGTCTAAAACACTTAATCAAAGAGACTTTAATGACTTAAACTTAAATGTTTTACTGTGTTGCACAATGCTAAGAGAGTGTTGTGTTAATTGATTTCAGTCAGGACGATCTTGCGTTAAATAACCACCTTTTATTATAATACAAAAATCTTACCGATTCCAAAAAAATTTAACCCAAACAATGGTTGAAGACAAATAAGTAAAGTAAAAATAGTTGGAGCACAGCCTAATCCTTCGGAGCATCCTGGTGCCGCCTGCTAAAAAACAAACAATACAATAATAAATCTATGCGTCGTGTTCATCCCAGTGAACAAAAAATATTAGGCAGAGGAGCATCATATACTCCCCCCCCCCCCCCACCCTCCAAAGAAAAGAAAGGCTGAGAGATTAATGGAGAATCACTGTTTGCTAAAAATGGGTGCGTTGTGTTCATTCCGGTGATCAAAAACCAGTTGTCAAAAATAAAAATATATCTAAATACATATATAATTCACGGAACAGGAGCAAGTGCTGTGAGGAATAGAGATAATGTGTTTTTCCCCTTGCCTCACGGAGAGCTGCCCTCGCTGAGGTGAGACCGAAATCAATCGGCCTTTGAGGCTGGGAAGCAAGCTTTGCTTTCCCCCAAGGGGAAAATGAAGAGAAGGATACATCTGAGAAGAATAGCAGTCATCCCGACTAACAAGGAACGCCTACAGTTCGGAAGATCGGCACGGCTGAGCTCCAAGACCGAGCCATGTGGGGAGACAAAAATTCTGAAAGAGAATTAAATTAACATAAAAATGAAATGAACATGTAAAGGGGCCAGAAATGAACACTGGCATAGTTGATGCAAGTTGTTAGTGAAGGATACAGGGTTTCCCCCTGGCTCAGGGAGCATGCATGCTGGCCCCAGGGGAAACAATAGATAGAGCAGGGTTGCCCCCTGGCTCAGAGGGATACTGCCCTCACGGAGGTGAGACCAAGGCTGGGGAGTATGTATGCTACCTCCAGGGGGAACCTGGAATGATAGAGAGATTGTTAAGATTTGGCCGGGGGCCCCCCCGACTCTCGGAGAACCTTTGTCTTGCCATGTAGAATGAATTTCTGTAGAGTGGAAACATTTATATTGTTGTGAGCATATACACAGAATAACCTATTATCGAGCAGGATTCTATTTGCAGATTTCACATTTGTGAATTTTTTTCATGAAATAACAATAACTAAATTCTGATAATAACAGTGCCCTTCTCCCTGGAGTGGAGCAGTCCCGAAATTAATGCAAGATTGCATGCAGTCTGGGGTTGTCTGAGCTATTAAAACCGGAAACAGTTCATTCAGTACAATACAATGCTAATGAGATGCAATCATTAAGATCCAGTAAATGCCAGTAACCTGCTTCTTGGTCTCTGGATCAAGCACAGTAATTGAAACCTTTCTCATAGAATAATGAATACAGAATGGAACTGGCCTGGAGGATGAAACACTCTAGTATGCACTGGGATTCAGTTTGATGTGTTATTTATGGGCTTTTCTAAGCCCCTTTTGATTTACATACATATATTAACAATAGCCCTGATAGAATTAGGGACCCTGCCAGGTATTCCCCGTCTTCTCCCGTGGGCCATTGGTCAATAGGGATTGCTAAAGTTCAACGAGTTGTACAATGCCTGGTTGATAGTCCTCCCCAACTCATGGGAGTGCAAAGGTCAATACAGCATTCCATGTGGCCCCCAGCCAATATCGCTAAACTTAGCCAGACATGTGTATTAGCTAGTTAATATACAAATTACCTATTTGTATAATATTGGACTTTATAGTAAACAGACACTGTGAAACAGCAGAGGCAAAGCCTTTTTACACAATCAACAGGTTTCATGATATTTCAATGCAGTCAACTCAAAACAAATGAGTAATTTTAAAAGGTGAATTATTTTTTGTATGTATTTTGTAAAAAAAACAACAAAAAAAACAAGTATACACCAAAAAAAAAAAACCTTAATAATAAATGTATCTAACCCCTCCACTGTTTGGATGACATGGAACTTTTCCTTCACAGGAACTTCCTGTACTTCCTGTAGAAAAGTGGTTCATGAAATTGGAGGACAGAAAGATGGTCAGAAATGGTGCAGCACATACAGATGTATATTCCAGGCCAAGGGGATCAATAATTTACATGAACACTGCTACTGGTGTTTAGGGTTATTTCAAATGTAACCCTACCTAGCCATCAGGTCTATTATATCTGCTGTATACAATAGATTGTGCCACAGAGCTTTCAAGTCTGAGGGAATTAATACTTAAACACCTGTGTGTACTGTATGTGCTCTGCCAGGAAAGTCCAACTAGAATACCGTATGTAATTAACACTTTAAGTGGTGCTGAAATACAATAAATTAATTGAACACAAAACTTTGGGGGAAGAATTTAAGCATAAAGCACCTTTTGTGAGACCCATTTCAAGGTACTAAAAACAAGCTACTGTAAATAATGGATTGTATTCATAAAGCTTGTATCTGGTGTTTAACTTTAGAAGTGGCTAAGAGTAACACACAAGCAAGTACCAGTTAAGTTGAAAACCCCTTTTCGCTAAACAGGGATACATTGGAAAGACAGACACAGTTTAGCTATGTTAATACAAATACTGTACAAGTATTCACGCATAACTGCTCACAGTATTCTAGCATAAACTAGCCCATGAAAAAAAAAAACACCAAAGAGATATATGAGTACTTTATGAGTACAGCCTAATTTGTTTTAACTGATTTAAAACATGAATGAAGGATCAAGTTCTTAACTTTACTTATGACTTAATTTAAACCTAATACAAATCTAGCACAAAATGTTTGATCTAAGCAAAAATAGAAACCCTCGATATATAAAATAAAACAAAAAAAAACCTATGAAGGCTATATGCTAAAGAAATGCTAATTACCTTCACATGGTTGTGTATAGACCAGTTTTAATAAAAATGTCATTTTTCTTATTAGGATTTTACTGTTTGGCAGAAGCCTCAAGCAACTGCAGGAATCTAACACTCATTCTCAGCGCTGCTATTAATACCAGCGTGGCAGCTGTGATCTACATAAGGTTTTATGCCATGTTCTTTTAATCTCTGCCATCATTTTTTATGCCTTTGTTTTGATGTTATTTTCCAAAACTATAATGGTCGAAAAAAAATCAGATGAGGGCCCCTGGTGAAAACTGTGAACAATGCCAGTTGTTTTGATGTGACACTATAGGTCTGGTTTAAGCATATCAGTTCTAAGTTTTTTCATTTTAAATTATAAATGTTGTAAAAGTTTTAAGTCTCTTGCTGACTAAAATGAAGAAGTAGGGGCCAACTGCAACCTGGGGAAAACTGCTTTGCCAAACATATATATATATATATATGTGGAACAAAATGTAGCCTACATTGACGTAAAAGTGTCAGGCCTAGTTTAGGCCTAGTTCAAGATCCCTTATCTCCAGTGTCATAAATTATTTCACAGAAGCATATTAACACAGGGCTGGTGAGTATAACTCTATTGATTTAAGTACAGCTACTACCTATTTAAATTTAATTAAAGATCGGTTAGACCAACTAAACCACAAATTTCATTGAATCCAGTGTTTTTTAAAATATCAGGTTGGTCCTAAATGATGCCTCTGATTCTATTAAATATGTTAAAATACTTTGTACAGTGCACTCTCGTAATAAGCTGGCCCTTTACACTGTGGAACAGGTTATAAGGCGGTCATGGCTCCCATTTGCCCCATAATGCCATTACAGTGCCATTGTATTCCTGGTATAATGGCGGAACACAAATGACAAGATCTTTTATGTAAGTGTCCCGAATACACAGGTTCTATTTTAATCTTAACTTTCTAAACCATGTGCATCTTTACACCACTGCCCTTAACCTTTTCCCTATGAAGCTAAATAGAAAGTTAATTCTCAACTTTACATTGTTCAGTTAAAATCCTTGTCTAGGCATTTTATAACTACATTTGCATTTGAAGTGAACACTTCGGTGCAGTTATAAAATATACAGTTCATGGAATACGGTAAACATGCTGGAGAGGTTTTGACTGAATTGTATATATAGTCTCAGAAACAGTACTGTTCCATTCCAATTGCTTACAAATAACAAATTATATTGTATGAAAGTTGGTTTTGTAAATGTGTATTCTGAAGCTGACCTGTGGAAAAGAAAAAAAAACTCAGATCGGACCTCACAGTTCAGCATCTGTATCGTCAGTTTAATTAACTTTGCTCTGATTTGTTACAACTTCCTAACAAGATCAAAACAGGACCAATGTATATGTGACCACAAAGAGCAGCAGTGAGCTCTACAGTGCTGTACCCCAAGGGTGCTCGGTTTAAACAAGCCTTTGATAGTGTTATAAGCTTGAGACATTTCACATTTGATGACATTGTAGGTGTCTGACACAGTGTAGGCCTGCAGTGTCTCTTGTCCAGATAGGATCATCTCACAGAAGTTTCCACATTCTGTTTTACAAGTTGGGTCAGATCATTGGAAATCTGTCTGTCACACCTGAAAACTCTATCTGTCAGCTTCTTTTGGAACTGCCTTCCTATTCCTATGTCTTCTATATAAAACAAAGCGGTGGTTCTGGCAGGGAACTCACTTTAACCTTAGATCAAATCACGTAAACATCATAAATTATAATAATGATTGAAAAACAGTTCTGTATAGAATATAGATATTTACTAAAAAAAATAGCTAATTCAGTAATGACCGTTAAGGGCTGATAAAATAAACAAACTGATACAATTGTCCTCTGAGAACAAGTCATTTCAAAACTTAGTAGTTCCCAGAGAAACTTGCAAGTTGTGAAGGATCAACAAAGAATTGATTTGGGAAGAAAACTGTAATTGAGATTACCTCAAGCCCACATACTGTTTCTTAAATCCATTCTTACCATTGAAGCAGTATTTACAGTTACATTTGATTTCATCTTTGACAAAATGACTGTGAACCTGTTTTTGCCATATCTCAGTGTTCCTGGTCTTGGCTAGATGCTCGGGCTGAGGCTTGGCTTCATTGCTGCTCTTTGAAGTTTACACTCCACACAGCCTTTGAAGTAAAATGTGTACAGTATATATATATATAATAGAAATGTGGTTGCAGAAGTGGAAATCTCTCTTTCCAATCGAAAACATGAAAACACCTTTATTTCATCTTAATACCTTAAAAGAAATCATTTTACCGTTTTAGATACTACTAAGCAAAATACTTTGCCGCGTAAGATTATAGAGAGATAATAAAGCTGGCTCCTCTAACGAAGTAACCATTGAGAGGTCATCTTTTTAGCCAGTGGCATTCATTTGTTTTTAGTTATTAAACATTTCAAATGGAAGGGAGACATTCAGCCAAAAGCACTCAGCCCTCTGCCTGAGTACATACACTTTAGTTCTGGAAGACAGAGTTGGAACACAGAGTTATGTTAAGAATCTGGCAAGTTTACAGATCTAAATTTCCTTGGCTTGGTGGTCATTGTCCTCTTTGATTGGGAGAATAAACTGGTCAAACCATTACACACTGCTGACCTGATCCAGGCAGCTGATCACAGAATCACAGAACTCAGGTCATTCAAGGTTAAATCATTGAGTTTGGAAGAGTTTGATGTCCTGTCTCGGATGCCTATGGATAAAGACTTTTTTTTTATGCCATCCACTTTTCTTTTGCTCTATTTACATTATAGAGACAGGACAGCTAATTACAGTCTATATGGTTTGACCAATTCAGAATTTGTGATACCTACCAGTTTCTATAATAAACAAAATAATGAATTGCCCTGGTATTTAAGATACCTGTATATGAAAAATCTGTATTCCCCACATCCTTCAACCACAAATGTATTTTACACTTTTACACAGTGTACGATTTTTTATATTAAAAATGATGAAACTTTCATAGAAGCTAAAATATTCACATGCCTTCCTGAAATAGTACTACTACAGCAACCACACATGTCACTTTTGTCAGAGTTTATGAGATTTTACTTTTGGTTGAGTACAGCGTACAGGGGACTAAAGAATTTAAAAGGCAAGGGAGAGTCTGCATGTTCTGGTTATTCTTCTTATTGTATATGTTTAAAACTTTTCTTGTGCATATCAAATTAACCTTAGATTTCTGATTAAATGTGTTTATCTAGTGTATATCATGGGCGATAATTTGAATCATAAATGATATACAGTACCACTTACCATGCTGTATTTCCCCCAGTATAAAAATGCATCCACAATTCATTCAATCAAATACAATAATAATATAAAAAATATAATATACAGTATAAAAATCTGTTTGTCAAGTTTACCCATACATCCGTGAAAATGAGAGATCAAAGTGACAGTTATTTTATGCTGTAGCCTTAGAGAACAAAATCATGCACTCAGCCATTACATCAAGCATAGCAACATATCAATAAAGCAGGCTGTAATAAAAACAATAATGAACAAATGAAAAAAAAATGTACTTCTTTACAGATTACTAAGTAAGAAAGTATGCATGCATGTTGTCAGTTGTTCTGGTAATTTGATCAAACCATTTTGGGCTAAGCAAGAAAAACAGTATCACCCATAATTCCTTCTCACCATTGGTACCCTAAGATGTACTGCAGGTTCAAGTGTCAACCCATTGGGCTAATTTACTCTACTGCAGCGCATCACTATATCTTGCTGTAGATGTGTAGGAAAAATGATTGACTAAAATCATCTTCAAAAAACATAAGTACTCATGCCTTATGTATGATATACCAACTACTACCTGATCCAGATCAATGTAGTTTCAAACTCACCACAGCCACCGCCAGCAGAACCGGAAAACTGCATTTAGTATCTTAAGTGTATAATATTAAAAAAGGTATAGGCTTAAAAAATGAAGGACCTAATTTAGAATGCCCCCCCCCCACCTTAACACATTTTGAATTTGTGCCTTTGGAAGGTAATTAATGGTTCCCAAGTTACAGACCGCATTAACCCCAGAAAATGTTTCACAAATTCTATGTGAAGTGTGGATGAAAGACACTGACTTGATATTGACAAATGTGTTGCCTTTTTAAGTTATTGGAGTGTGAACAGCAGCTGGGCTGAAATATAAAACTATCTTTTTTTTTTTTTTGGCTGTAATAAGTTTGAACATTGTGAAGGGAAAGTTAATGGCCATGGTTTCCCTGCTGAGTTAATAGTGAAAAGGAAATATTAATGGAGATTGAAAAGCATTCAGTCGGTGACCTTTTGTAACCTCATTGGCATTCAGTAGTTAAAAAGAACACATCTGCTCCCAATAGTAAAATGTTAAAAAAAGACTGACCCCCTGCTTGAATCTCTCAAAATTATCCGATTATTAGAATGATGAATAATGGGACATATGGAAAAGGGAGCAGTGTTCTGCGTTCTGTAATACAAACCAATACTGAATTCTAAATGTATTAGTCTGTTTTACAAAAAATGTGCAGGGTGACCAAAACCACAAAGCATGTTATGCACAGAAGTTGTGGTGGTCTAACTATCTGATAGCAATGAGTCTGTCATCCTTGGTACTCAAGGAAAACACCTTTTTTTAATTAACTTTAGGAGCATAACTCAACCTCAGCTCTGGTCCTAAAATGATTTGATTGGCATGCCATTGCATCCGCCTGATGTACTAACAGGTAGCGACAGAAACCGCTGTAATACAACTTAGCATGTACAGTTGAACCTGTCTCTTATTATTATTTATTTCTTAGCAGACGCCCTTATCCAGGGCGACTTACAATTGTTACAAGATATCACATTATACATTATTTCACATTATTTTTACATACAATTACCCATTTAAACAGTTGGGTTTTTACTGGAGCAATCTAGGTAAAGTACCTTGCTCAAGGGTACAACAGCAGTGTCCCTCACTGGGGATTGAACCCACGACCCTGTGGTTAGGAGTTCAGAGCCCTAACCACTACTCCACACTGCTGCCCAATATAATATAAGACTTTTTATTGTGAACTCATTGGAAGGGAAAGATGTTCTGTCACCCAAATTCTAAGCAACTTTATATGTGGTATTAACTTTATAAATCTTTTTTTTTTATTATTATTATTATTTTTTTTTTTTAAAGAAGGTATTGCCTGTTCAGATCTGCCTTCCTGAGCACTGTGATCAGCTACAGCCAGTCTGTGAGAATCCATGTTACCTTGCTGTTCCCAAACAAGTATTCTGTTAAAGGATCAATCCCTTTATAATTCCTCTGTTTATAATATAGTTTTATAGTGTACCGAGATAGGTGGAGCCAACAGAGTTGAAAGGTCACAACATCACATCATTTCTCAAGAACCAGGAACCTAAGACACATCTCAAAACAACCAGGACTGCAAGCATGATTGTTGAGTTTCAATATTAGCACCAGAATCTGAACCATTCAGAATTACTGCAAAAAGGATAAAAAATATCTTAACATATTGTGGCGACCTCGGTTAACGCAGGCAGGCGCATCATACAGGGCAAGGCAATCCACACACAGGCGAAGGGCGGGCACGAACCCGGGACTAAAGAATAGTGCCGATACCGCTGTACAATAGAGCCGGCTCCCTTGCAAGGAGCATATATCGGGCTTATGTCTTCATGTGATTACGTCACCTACCAGCCCTGCTGCTGCCTTCCCCCGTGCACGCTACAATATTAAAATGGAGCTATATGTCCTTTCATTAATTGGTGTAGACTACTGTCCAGTGCATTGAGATTAGACCATGGCCACTTCACTAGAGACCAAAGCTCTACTGGAATAAGCCAGGCCAAGAGGGAAGGACTTCTACAACCCACTCTGACACTTTGTCATCCTTGATGAAATGGAGTTAGCAGTTGTTTTTTTTTATTATTATATTTTCCCTGTGCAGTGATAAGATGGGAAGAAAAAAATGAAAATGAAACGTCAGCAGTTTTGCTGGAGCTTCTTGGTAACTGAAATAGGTTTTTTTCTCTCCTCCGTTTTTTTTTTTTCTCAAATGGTGATGGGAAATATACCAGAAGAAATAAAAACGGCTTCAGAAATGTAAATGTTTTCAGCTGCTGTTGGATCTGCAGGGCAGGTTGACGGATATATGTCACAGGGACTACACATGCTAGAGTAATACTAATTTTCTTTAATTATTATTATTATTATTTTATTCCCTTTGAAAGAAAGGGGGCACGAACTCCAGTCATGGCTTCCAGCGGCAGAGTGAAAGAAATCAGTGAACGATGGAAAATAAAAGAGTGCTGTTTTACAGAACCACTGGGACGCTTTCTGTCAGTTCACAGAAATCAGTCCTGTGATTAAAATCTCAAATTGAAGATTATTTGTACAGGTGTCATTTTTAATATAATGTGAAGTGCCTTGACATTACATCAGCTGCAGCACACAAACAGCTGCAGCTTTGCATGTGTGGTGCATATGGGCGAAAGTTTTATAATACTTTATTACATCATGTAGGACAGTGATAAATAATTGGCCTTATCATAACATGATTTGCAAGATAGCAAAATCATCAAACATGTTTGTACCCTGGCCAATTTTATGGACTCTTTGTATGCTTTTTTTAGCACTGGGAGCAATTCCATTTTTGAAATAGGACTGGCTGTGAGACATTAAGGATGAAACAAGAAGATATTCAGCTATGGCCAAAAGTTTTGCATCACCCTATAGAATTAACTAATGTTGCTAAACATTTTAACTAAAACATTTTGAAATCTAACATGAAATACAGCACTACTAATATGGCTAACGGTAGACTTTTGCAATATCATTTAGTAGTTTCTTTGATTGCATAATGTTAAATAAAATCTAAATTATGTTCATATATATATATATATATATATATATATATATATATATATATATATATATATATATATATATATATATATATATTTATATATATATATATACAGTATATATACAGTATATATTTTAGCTCAAAAAGCCAGCTGCCCAACGTTTCGATATGTTGTACATATCTTTCTCAAGGGAGCCTGTGTTTGAATCAAAACATTGGAGGTATTTATACGTTTTTGACGGCATGACAACTACTTGTTATTGTTTACATTCAAATCCATGATTTATTCTTACATGATGTAATGGTGTTCTATATATTGTGACATCATTTTTATATATATATTATTATTTTAAATGAAGTAATGCAAGACTTTTGGCCAGAGCTGTAACTACAAGTTATACTAGCAGAGGTACCAGGTAGGTATAAGGTTCTGTTAGGGTCAAAGGGCCTTAAGAATGAACATTGGTCTACATGCTCCAGAAACTTCCATGCTTCCAGCTAGGAACATCTACACAGAAACCTAATCCCAACTTTAAATCACAATTGAATCCCATAATTTGAACCTAAAGTCAATACCCTATTGCAAAATTGTTATTAACTCAGTCAAAAATATATTCTCTATATAGCAGATGCTATTCAAAGTGAGGGTGTTACCAGACCATTAATGTACTTAATGAATTGACAACCTGTTCACTATCACCTTGTTCAGAATCTTCTTTGAGGCCAGACAATGCTGTACTGCCCTCTTCTGGCAATTACAGAATTTTTAAAAAGACTCGAATCACTAAAGCACAACCTTCCAGAGAATACAATTTTATTTTGCATGGATGTAAAATCCTTGTACCAAGGTGTCTCTTGTAAAGAAACTTTAGAAGCTTGTCAAAAAGCACTAGATAATAGACTAGATAAATCAATACCAACAGCAGAAGTGCTGAACTTGATCAACATAGTTTTAAAAACAGTTATTTTACATTTGTTGATAAGAATTACAAACAAAACAATGGTACAGCAATATGATCTAAATTAGGAATGCATTTTGCCAGTACATACATGGGGAAATGGGAAGAACAATTACTTAGAAAATCAGAAAGAGAACCTTTAGAATACATTCGGTTTGTAGATTATATTTTGGGGGTTTGGACACATGGAGAAGAATCTCATTTCCAGTTTCATAAAATGGCAAATGAAATACACAGCAATATTAAGGTGGACCTTCGATGGACAAGAAAATAAATTGAATTTTTAGTAAGAAGGTTCAATTGAGACTGACCTCTTCTGTAAACCTATTGACATGCACCAGTATTTACACATGTCCTCTGCACATCTAATACACACTAAAAGGGCAATCCCAAAGGGTCTAGGAATAAGAATACGAAGAATATGCTCAAAAGAAAGTGACTATGTAAAACAAAGAAATGTATTAAAAACAAATCTTAAAAAAGTGGATAAACTAAAAAGTGATGATCTACTAGATTATAAAAATAGAGATAAAAAGGTCAAAAGAGTCCCATTAGTAATGACTAACTCTAAACTTTTGCCCAATATTTCTACGATAGTTTGGAAACACTTGCAGATTCTACGTAATTCAGAAAAATTGAAAAAAGAGTATTTCTTAAGGCTCCAGTTGTAGCATTAAAAAGAGAAGCTAATTTAGGTGATATTTTAGTTTACAGTAAACATAAAAGAATAATTGACAGAATAGGTTCTACAAATACTTGCACTAGTACATGTAAAGTGTGTAAATACATGGACAAAAGTAAAAATATAATTAAACATAAGAACAACACATACCGGTATCCACTAAAAACTAATACCTACTGTAAAAATAGCAATGTTGTTTATGGAATAGCCTGTGAAAAATGTGATGAAATAAAATATGTTGGAGAGACGGAACAACTTTATATAAAGAATTCAGAACCACCTTTCATTAATTAGAATTAAAAAAACGAATGAACCAATAGTACAGCACTTCACCAGTCAAGGACATGATGACATAAATGATGTAAAGTTTGTAGTATTAGAACAGCTAAAATTAGACAATGCGACATACAGAAGAACAAAACAAAGTAAATGGATAAATAAACACAATTATGCCAGCGGGACTCAACAGAAAAGAATGAACTAATTAACTCCATTAAATATGTAACATTTAAATAAATAAATAAACAAAATTCATTCAAAAGTTGTGCATGCTGATGTGCTGGAGAAGCCAAATCAAGGCTGATCCTCAGAGCCAGGATTGCATGATAATAAAAATATACGTTTATATAAAATAATGTTAATTAGAATTAATACAGATTGATGTCACAATATATAGAACACCATTACATCATGTAAGAATAAATCATGGATTTGAATATAAACAATAACAAGTAGTTGTCATGCCATCAAACACCTATAAATTATTATTTTATTTCTTATCAGACGCCCTTAACCAGGGCGACTTACAATTGTTACAAGATATCACATTATTTTCACATACAATTACCCATTATACAGTTGGGTTTTTACTGGAGCAATCTAGGTAAAGTACCTTGCTCAAGGGTACAGCAGCAGTATGCCCCACCTGGGATTGAAGTTTGTTTGTTTGTTTGTTAATAACTTCTCAATATTGTAACATGGATATTGAATACTGGCATGTGGTGGCTTTACTTGGGCAGCCAGAGTTCACCTCCTCCCTAGCCTCCACCTTTTTGGCTTCGTCTAACGGCAGAAGGCAGCTATCCTGCCCCCCTGCCCATAGCTTCCCACTTATCTGCAAGCTTATTGATGGGCAAGGGTATCTCGAAAGGTGAGGCCAAAGGCCAAAGAATGTTGTGTAAAATATGTATGTTGTAGTAGTGCAGTCTAGTCTGCTTTAATAAATATCTATCGCATGTGTTTCCAGACTGAACAACAGTGAACTTTGGTGGTAATTCGTAGTATCTCTGTAATTAGGTGGAAGGCAATTTTTACACTTACATGTTGAACTGAATGAAATCAGTTATCATTAATAATAATACAAATAATAATATAATCTTTGTTTTGTGTTGGTCAGTAATATCTTATAATGCAGTGTTTTTAAGTGTGATAAATTAGGGAAGGCCTGTACTATATGATTGTATTACTACAACAAGAGGTTTGATTGGGTGGTCTGCACAAAAGGGTTTTGGACTACTAAAACAATGAAGCAATTCAATCCTCTTCAATCCTTCATTAGTAGCAGCTACTAAGCTATTTTTAATTTGCTGTTGTTTGTTTGTAATTGGCAAACATAAGTACATTTAAAAAAAAAAAAAAATCAACGTGCCTTGGGTTAAGCAAATAAAAAAGCATGTAGTTTGAATGAGCTTAGATCTCTGATGATATCATTTTGTTTAAAAGTAAAAATTGAGTGAGCAGTTGGAGAAAATTGATGATATTTGCTGCTGTTGCCAAGCAAGATATAAACAACTGATGGCATTTTATGTGTAGGACCATGGGGTTTCCCTGCGAAAACAGATGCTTTTAAAAAAAAACTTTATTAGGAGCATTATTTTTCACTTTCATTTGAATTTTGCACCTGTTCGTTAATATGTATTTCTTTACCAGAAAGATCTCCTGGGGTTTTAGCACCTTCTGTTAATCTGGAATGTGCCAGATGCATTGCTCTTTTTGTTCCCACCCTGATGAGGTGATGGCTTTTGGCACTAGATACAACATCTGTAGAACTTACACCAGTGATGAGAGTGCATTAGATGCCAGAAGAGTAAGACAAATATGTGTAATTGCCATATTAGTTTATGAGTGGTTTTGTTCTAATGCTATTGTTATAAGCTGTGATCTGTATCTTTAAGTAAGCTATGAAATATTATGTGGTCTGCCTGCAATCAATTAATTATGAACAAGGGCTAATAATAGCCTGTTATTGTGGAAAATGTACTCTCTGTGGTAATATTTAATGAGCAGCGTTTCAATCCTGCACCTGTTTCTAAAAAAAGTAAACAATACATTTTCCATTCCTTTTTACTGGAGTGACTCATTGCTCTAGCAGTTCTTCACTCTTAATATCTTAATTAATTATTTAAGCATTTATTGGGCCAGCTGTGAAATGTAAAGAAAGAATGCAATTAGGTCCACTATTTTTTAAATCCCTGTATGATGTATTTGTCTAATTGTCTCTGGTGCCAAATGAGATGCAGCTCTCATAATCTATTTTCCTGGTAATTTGAGATTAAATTATTAGATAAAAACGAGATAAATCTGGTCAGAGGTGCCTTTTAGATGGTGGCTAGCAAATCATCAATATCTTTATAAACCATCAGCAAAAAACACCTGTGAATTCTTATATTATAGCTACTGCTTAAAATTGAGATAAAAATTCTCCCAACATGTTCTGAAGTGAGATAGGGAAGCATACAAGTCTTACTCTGTGCACTGAAGACTGCACCACACCACATCCTAAAAGGTATAGACAATGTTGACCCAGGGGACTTTTTTGACCTGAAAAAAGAAACAAGGACAAATGGAGATTAGATAAAGGGGCATTCAGAACAGAAGATAGGAGGCACTTTTTTACACAGAGAATTGTGAGGGTCTGGAACCAACTTCCCAGTAATGTTGTTGAAGCTGACACCCTGGGACTCTTCAAGAAGCTGCTTGATGAGATTCTGGGATCAATAAGCTACTAACAACCAAACAAGCAAGATGGGCTGAATGGCCTCCTCTTGTTTGTAAACTTTCTTATGTTCTTATGTTCTTAATATGTTTCCTCACCTCATTTTTGTCATTTCAGCAGATTCTTCTGCTGCAATAGTTAGAAAGCATGGCAATAATGATATGAGCGGAACCAACAACAGAGAAGACAGGTAACAATATATTAAACAGGTATGCAATTAAATATTAGGAAATGTAAACCCTGGCCCCTGATGACTACTAGATATAATTACAGTGGCATGATTGGCCCAGAACATGTATGGGATTCTGATTGTGCCTGGGCCAAACCTAAGTGGACTGACTTCAGTAATATAAAGATGCATCTGGATGCATTGAGTCTCTAAACCAAAAGACTGGTGTTTGATCCTGCAGTCACCACTACATTATCAAGTAAAAAATAAAAATAAAAATCTTCATGAAATGTTTTTCTCAGGTCATGCACCTTAATTTTGACTTTGTTCCTATCCATATACATAAAGCATAGCAGAAACCCAAAGCATCTCCTAGCATGCTAATGTTTAATGAATACCAACATGATTGCCTGTGCTTGATTATGTTATTTCATAAAACAGTAAGATTTCAAAAACTTGGACGATTTACAAATGGTCTCCTCCAGCAACAATTATATTGATACATGCTGTAATACATCCAAGTCTACAGTTTTATTTTAAAGTTATGCTTAAAAATCTCTGTGACATGTAAATAGCTTTCCATGGAAATATGAAAAGGCATTCCCATGACAACTGAATGCATCACAACATTATTAGCACACAAAACAACGCACCCCATTTAGTTTTTGCTTCATTGCTTTAAATTAGACCACGAAAAGCACTGTCATGTGCAGAAACCTTGTTTATGTTGGAAATGTGTGTACAGCAGTTATATTGGCAATGATTACAACACATCAGTCTCTCTTCATTTAATTCACACAAATAAAGTATGCTCTGATGGTTATAAGTACTGTACTTGGAAGTGTAGTAATAATATTAGTAAATTCAACCTGCCTTTTTAATGTGCATTGTAATTTTTATGTCAGGCACTGGTCAATTTAGGGAAAAAAAAAATGTTCTCATGATATGACAACAGTGCCCACAATAGTGTCCAAAGTAGCTAACTGGGTTTTTGTAAGTGATTACCTTAAAAGTGGTCATCTCTGGCAGGCTTGTATATAAAAACATACATATGGAATTTACTCACAAAACCACAACAGTTGTCGTGGATTGTTAGCTGAATTTGTATGGTTAAGCTGTTAAAAAAAATAAATATGGGCATTTGGCAGCAGCACAAATGGTGTTCCTAACTCAGATGTATGTGGCACAAAGAATGATAAGTTGGTGTTGCGAATTTGCTCCATTACAAGTTCTGACCTAAATAAGGTAAATACAGTAGACCATTGTTTGTTTTTTTCCTCAGGAGCTGCACAGGCCAGTGTCTGAAAAGACTCCTCCATTATTATAACCAGTAATTAGGACAGATGTAACAGGGTTAAGCTTTCTTTGCACTTCATTTTGGATTTATAATTTAAGATGTGTCATTTTTCTTTGATTATTTTATTTTGATAAGTTTTTTTAAAGCATGTGTGAATGTGTTTAAGGAAATCATGTTGTAATTGATTAATTAGTCCAATTATTTGTAGCTGAATACTTTATAAAGCTTTATTAAGAAGAACAAGGGGATATGAGCAGTTCGTGTGAGCATGGATGCCGGGCTGGGAAGTAAGAGCGGCGGTAGGGGTTTTTGAGAAACTGCTGCTTTGTGTGTGAAGTTTACAAACTGTAGCGTACACTGGTGGTGGTGTGTATCCACATATAGCACTTTTGGCTCATGTGTTGCCGCTGCTGCTACATTCTTATCCCGGCAGCGGCTCTGCCTGTAGTGAGAGGGGTAGCGGCAGATCTAGAATGGCTCATATGTGATTTATTTAGTCTGTAAAATGAAAATCCATTTCCTTTCTTTGATAGTTATGAGAATGGGATTATTTAGTCAATGGAATATGTACCTGATGCTTGGTATCTGAACTCCACTGGAGGTGAGATTGAGGACTCACTAAGTTTTGTTTTGTTTAGTTGGAGCACCATGTTATTTTGATTTGCATACATTTTGTTGACTGAGTCCTCAACCACATCTCCAATTCACCAGTGTAACTAACTGGATTGTTTCATTCTGCTTAGGTGCCCTTCAGTGCTTTACAACCTGTGATGCTGACATGTTTGATTGTGTAGCTGATAACTAATATGCTTTTTACAAAGCCCTGAAAAAGAGGATCCATTTGATATATTTTATTTTTGTAAATGCAAAAAGCATATTTTATCTTATAAATAAAAACACTGAACTGCATTTTGCTTGTCCTCTATTTTCCTTGTGGTTCATGCATTGCTCCTTCCCAATAAAATAACCTGTGCTGTTAAACTAGGGCAACATTGGCAAACATTAAATTTGAGTTGCTCTATCTTTATAGAGCTGGCGTAGTCGGATTACTGCATGACACTGTGATGTCATAGCCTGAACGTAGTTGCCCCTGCTGCAGCCGTGCGCACTCCTATGCTGGTTTGGCACCGTTATCCCTGCCCCTGTTACACTACAAATTTACTCCACATAGTGCTATGGCTGTCCAGGTTTGAATTAAAAAATGTCCATGGATTTGGAGGTCAGCCATGCTTGTCCATGGTTACAAAGGTCAACTATTCACTATGGTTACTGACCAGACACAGTAATTTTCAATGCAATAGCCAAGTAAGAGGAAAAATACAAATCCGATTTGATGCTGTGCTTGTTAGCAGATGTAGATCCTCTACCTTTGCAGTATTCTTTAGAGGAACACAGTGAAGTACCGATGAGACATTTTGGCATTAACCTTGCTCTACAGTATATACTCACTCAACCAAGTTTATCCTAACCTAATATCAATAGCATACACTTGCACAGAGTTTTCAATGCAAACACACCTCTCACTCAGGTTGATAAATAATGGCTTCAGGCTGTGGCCTCAGTCATTATTCTTCTCATGGGAGACGTTATTGCCTCGTAAACTCAATAAAACGTATGTTATCGCTTACATATAAGTCTGGGAGTAGTATATAAAGCCCTCACCCCATCCCAACTACAAGGTGCATTACATTAGCAGTGACAGTTAGCTATAAATGTATGCTCAAAAACACTGGAACTTCTTACTAACTATGTAAAACAGGACTATTTAGATTCAGTCTGCTGTGACATCATTACAATGTTACATATATCCTCAGAGCCTTGGAGCCTTAGGCATATTGTCCTAATTGTAAAGTTAGAGCAAATATAATGTAACATGCATACTCATTCAGCTGCTTTTACAGATTCACACTTGCCTGAGGTCTGTGAAGCCAGCTGACTAGGTTTTTATATTTAAGTTCTTTATAGCTTTTAATTACTGCTTTTTAATTACTGTGACTATTCAGTTGATGTGTATAGTATCATTAAAGGGGTTATAGGTAACAAAACAATACTGTATCTGGTACCATAAGGTTAAAGAAAGCTCTCACATTACAAGCCTTGCATTTTCTAGGTCATTCTGCTGTATCTGCAGGGTTCAAGCATGTCACTGGATGTCAAACATGTCAATCATTATAGGCGAGCAGCAAGGACTTTTCTTAAAATGACTTAATGCACACCAGATACATACTTTATGGTACCATTAATCCTAACTGACACAAAACTGCCTACAGTGCACACATTTCCATAAACAGGAGAATAAGAAGAAAAAACGTATCATACTTTAAATTTAGTCTGGTCTACCCCTTGATCACATAACTTAATTCAAGATAGTCACAATAAATACCTAATAGATGCAACTGATTGGTTAATGACAGGAAAAATAGACATTGAGAAATTGGGTCAATTTATCCCTCTCTTGCTAAAATGACTTAAAGTCATGTAAACACAGCTTTATTTGACCTAGTGTGGGATAACACATTGTTTTTAAAATGAAAACATGTTTGCTACAATGTGTTTTTGTATTTTCAAAACTATGTAAGTGAGGCCTATGAAAGTGCTCGACTATGGAAATATTTCATTACCTATATAACCTCTTTCACAAAAATAAAGATTATATAATGGAAAAAATCTACACTTCTTATAATCTGCAAATGCACACAGAACAAAAACAAAAAAGAGAGAAAAAAATACAAAAGTCTTTTACGCACCAGTCACTGAAAGAATGAATCCAAAGTTACATCATTTTTAAAAACACAACATAATTGTCAGAATTATAATTTCACAGGAGCATGCAGAAGATGCTGGCAAGCATCTTATCTTCAGAGATAGCTGAGATTGCAACTTAATCACTTCTGTTATTTTGCAGTGAGCCAGTCCGAGATTTGTCGTGAAAAATGTTCCTACTACCAAACCTGATTATCTTAGATGATAAGGATTTGAAAATTGCTAGCATTAGCAGTAGCATGGAATCATTTGCTGGTTAGTTTAGGGTAACAATAACAGTTGATAGCCTTCAGAAATGTCTGGAGCACTCCAGGCATGTTTACTTAACTAGTGTAATTCTGGCACTTACCCAAGAACTTGGCTTTCAATGTTTCTGTTTTTGGAATAAATAAACAGGGACTTGTTCACCCTTCTTTATCAGGCCCCGTGTTTCTGGAGAGCTACCAAAAGCTACAGTGTGAGTATATTGGTTTTGAATTTCATTGGGTAATACATAAACCGTACCACTTTGCATGGAATCAGTCAATCTGATTAAATAAGTGTCAACTGCTGATGTGAATCAAACTACGTAATTTCTTTAGTTTAGAATTGAAATTTCTGACTTCCTACTTTAAGTGAGATACGGTAATTGCATTGCTACACAGCATATCATGAGCACAGCACATTCATGGTAAAGTTATCCAACTTGAACATGCAGTATAGCCTGATGTTTCTCAGTGTACTTGATATTTTCCATTTCAACCTTTTACTTTAATTTGATGTGTCCTAAAGACAGGGCTCCTTTCTGCCTTTGTCAAATGGAACATTATACAATCTGGTTGTAATTATGCTGTACATCACCTGTCTTTTGCATGCAAATGAGGAAAACAGGGGTGAAATTTGGCTGGTACTCACCTGTACTCAGTACCGGTGTAGCATGAGAAACTGCACCCCATGAGATAGTGTGGGCCCTTCAGTGCCATCGGCTTTACCATGCATGCGCACGTTATGTGACGTAAAGGTGATTCACCTATGAGAAAGTGAAACCCGTTCAATTGTGCACCCCTACTTACAGTATATTAATATTCACATTTAGCTGTTTCTTTTTCAATAAAATATGTTTATTAATAAATAGATTGTTCCGCTCCTGCTTTTTTACTCTGTGTGAAATTGTCCGCATTAGTAATGCAGACAATTCATGTGATTTCCATGGCAGGCAACTAAAGTTCACATTTGAATGTATTTTTACGGCTTAACAAGGTTTTTATTTTTTTATTTTTATTTATTTATTTTTTTTTAATAAATTTAGTCGTCGCCAATTATTTTTACCCCGGTTTTCACCCCAATTTAGCATGCCCAATTATTATCTGTATCCCCGGCTCACCGCTCGCAACCCCCCCGCCGACTCAGGAAACGGAGGCTGAAACACGCGTCCTCCAAAACGTGCTCCTTCCAAGCCGTCATTTTTCGCACTGCAGATCCACAGCAATGCTACCAGACCTATAATGCCGGAGGACAACACAGATCTGGCGGCTCCGCTGCAGAGCCACAGGCGCCCTATCGGCCACAGGGGTCGCTGATGCGCGGTGAGCCGTGGATTCCCCTGCCGACCTAAGCCCTCCCTACCCGGGCAGCGCTCAGCCAATTGTGCGCCGCCCCCTAGGAACTCTCGGTCACGGTCAGCTGTGACATAGCCTGGATTCGAACCAGCGATCTCCAGGCTATAGGGCACATCCTGCGAGGAGCGCCTTTACTGGATGCGCCACTCGGGAGCCCCCCTTTTATTTTTTAAGATGCTGTTTAACGGTTGAGTAATCCTTCTGTGTTTGTTTACTTTTTTACAACGGACCTTGTAATGCAAACTGCACGTTTCTGACAAAATAAATTGATACATTTTTTTGTTACATGTAATGCTCGGCTTTGACATACCCTTTATATCCTATATTTTTACTGTGAATGCTACCAAAGACTGTAGATGATTTTCTCATTTTACTTTGACTAGTCAGGCCCTAATTACAAAGCTTTAACTCTGAAGAGACATAGGCGTTAAGACATAGGCTATACCAGATCTTAGAAACATCACATCTTTTCAATGATGGTGGGCAGCACAATACATAGATGGATAATACCTCTACTAAAGAAAGACACTGAAACCTTTATCGTTGAAATATTGAATCCTGTTTGAGTGACACGCTTCTGCCAATCACCAGTGAAGGTAATATCAGTCCATGCCATCTCTATGTTGCCTCTCACTGTTAAAAGTTTTGACTGCTGACAGTCAGGAATAAAAGGAATGTTTTTGCATTCTGGTTGGGTTATTGTTATCAAAATCTAAATGAACAGATGTGACCAGATGATTAGGGGTACCGTACTGTAATTTGATCCTGACATGGAAATGATTTTACTATCTCATGGCTATTAAAATTTGCTTGTTGATGCAAGAAATTATGCCTATTTAATTTATGATGAACAATCTGGTCTTTTTTTTTTTTTTTAAACCAAGTTTTGCACATGGTTTAATGCCGGAAGACGTAACGCATACACTTTACCAGCATACAAATTAAAAAGGCACCAACAGTTTGGAGAAAGGAAAGGAACAACTTGTAAAACAATGATATGTTCAGCCTGCACCAAGGGACTGTAAGGATACTTTATAAAATGACTTTCAAATAGGAGCTTGTTCTGCAGAGATTTGGCTGACCTTGAGATGTTTTTATACTCTGGTCCCTGAAAGGCATTATATGCATGTAATTTCCAATATGGGAACAATTTTACTTGTAATTAGGCAAATCTCTGTAGATTCTGCCACTGATTTCTTCATGCTTTCATTATTATTTTACTGCATACATCAACACGTTACACTAGGTTCAAATAAGGGACAATTAGGAAAGCCTTAATCCTGTTGCAGAGGGTAGGTAAACACTTTTGTAAGTATATTATATTTACCACACATGTTGAGTGACAACATATAAACTATACTGCAAGTTGTATGGGCTAACTCCTGACTTTCAAAGGTTATTAGCCATTTTCAACAGCATGATGTTTTATGGCTGTACATTCAGATATAGAAGACCAACCAAGTCAGGAACCAATGGATGATTTGCTGAGGTGATGTAAAGTTTCCAGGATGGCAGTCATTTATATGGGATTTCCTTAGGGACACTGTGCAATTAAAAAATAAATGTTATTGTAGTTAAGTTATAAGACATGTTTCATATAATTATAATATTTATTCATCATTTGTATTATGAAGCTACATACTGTCATATTAGGGTCATTGTATAACCAGGACAAGCTTGTGACGATGGTTGATGATGAGGGAAGGGAGGGGGCGTCAGGTGAAATTAGCCAAAACTCTAAACTTAAAGATGTAGCACTTCAGTACTTGAATGTCCTCTAATGCTTCTCTTTCTTTTATATATAGTCAACATGCACTGATTGTGCTATTTGGCTGTGTATGTAGTTCCAGAGCAAGACATCACAGTATAATATGAGTTAAATATTTTGTAAACAAACACCATTGCTGAAGAAATCATTCTGTGCACATTTCTTAACTGTCAGATTGGGTAAGGAAGGTAAATGCTGATTAAGTGTGTGAGATTTGTTTTTTGTTATTACAGAACATTTATGACCTGTTGTTACAGAACATTATAAGCTTAAATGCCCCTGTTGCAGAAATACATTGCAATACCAGCAGGGGTTGCATACCTGCCAAAATATAAAACTATAGAAGGAATAAATCATGACTATCAAATCAGAAGCACAATAAGGTGCTAACATTGCATACAATCCACAGAGCTTTAAAGTCTCTGTGGAACTTTCCCTTTGTCTGATATCAAACCCCGAAGACAAAATCAACATGAAGAAGAATGAAGGGCAATTATATGAACACAGAATAAACCCAGTGCTTCTTATCAATATAATATTTATTTCACTTTAAATTTGTAATCAGTGCCCTCCGTGGATATATGATCATCAAATTGCTGGGATTTATATTGAGAATATGAAAGGCCAGCATAGATACAAGTTGCCAAGTCTGTATACTCTAAACTCAAAATAGTCTTTTACACTTATTCCAGTCAGAAAATGAAGATATAAACATTACCAATTACACTCCGGCACAAAGTAAACCAAACATATCAACAGAAATTCTTCATTTCCAACAAAACCACAAAGCCACCAAAGAAGCTGGAAATCAGAAATCTGCTTTTCACTGCTGACACGGTTAATTAAGATTTTAAATGTTGTGTCCTATCAATAGCATGTGAACTGGTGAAAACTCATTGAAATAGTTTTTAAAAAGCTGCTTGAAACATCAATAGCTTATTTTTTATTTTATGGGAGCACGCATTCAACACACCAGCATTCATCAGAGATTATACATCTTGTTTTAGTACTACAAATGATAATTAGTGCCACCGATGTAATAATAAATTGATCCGAGCAAATATAGGCATTTAACCAGACCATTAACTTGAAAAATGAGTGGAGCATCGTATTTCTGAAACAGCAATTTCGTTTCCTAAAGGGCAGCAGTGTGGAGTAGTGGTCAGGGCTCTGGACTCTTGACCGGAGGGTCGTGGGTTCAATCCCATGGGTGACACTGCTGCTGTACCCTTGAGCAAGGTACTTTACCTAGATTGCTCCAGTAAAAACCCAACTGTATAAATGGGTAATTGTATGTAAAAAATAATGTGTAAAAAATAATGTAATTGTATGTAAAAATAATGTGATATCTTGTAACTATTGTAAGTCGCCCTGGATAAGGGTGTCTGCTAAGAAATAAATAATAATAATAAATAATAAATAACTGACGGAAGTTGTTTCTGTTCATGGGTCTGCCAACAGGTGGCAGCACATAACTCTATTAGAGTCACTGTACTTCTACTGTGGATTAGACAATCCATATTGATGTACTGTGTGTAAATACTAGAAATTCATTTTGGTAAAGTTTGTTAGGGAACTGGCTAATAAAAGTGCTAAATGGGCATTGTGAGACCCAGGGATGTAATAGCTTGCAGATCACCTGACGCAGGGATACAAGGGGTGTCTTGGGGAAAATGTGCTTTGGAGCACTGTTACATTCTAATGTGTTCTCTGGATCGAGTACCCTCCAATATCATGACTATGATTTAGGCTTTTATTCTAATAATGACAGCCACTGGTCAATCAGCCTGACCACAGTTTGGAGAATGAGCTTTATTTCCTGTCCTGCCTTGTCAGGTGCTACACCACCCACGGCTAGATTAAAGGAAGTAGGGACCTATACCAAGCCATATTTTGGGGGCCACCTACATGCTCACTCTTCCACAACAACCAGGGTACTTAAGGTATGAAGCTTATTAACCTATCTATGCCTTTATTGCCTTGTACCGTATGACAGAAATCACATGTGAGTGATGTTAATAATAATTTTAATTTACATTCAAACATCTGTGAGAACATAGAACACAAACTTATGCAATATGGATCACATATTGCATAAAAAAAGCTTCAGTCCCAGGAGCATTAGCAAGTGCATAATATAACATCCACTGGGGTTAATGGGTCAGTGGTTTTGTTAGTTAGCTTTTTTTTTTTTTTTCAAAATCAATGCCAAAGTTATTCAAGCACTTTATAGCTTGTGAAACAGTGTTGTAATTAACAGCCTGTAGGTAAAGTGTAACTGCAAGGACAGCTTTCAGTTCTACGTCAGATGCATGTTCACCATTTAGACCTTGCAAAACAAATAAAATGTGTACACATACTGATCATGGGCATTAGTCCTGTGATACTCTGCAACTTTAGATAAGTATTCACATCCAAAGAATCCCAAATCCTGTGGATAACAAAATGTTTCACTTGATTCTTGTAGGTCTCACCTATCCAAAAATATCTTTGGGTGATTTTTTGGAGCCCCCAATGTGAGTTATTTCGGCCTAAACTTGGTAGAAATACCAAAAATTTAAATTTCAGAGGGGGTTAATGACCAGTGGGGGGGACTTGAAACCAAAAGTGTTTGGTCCTGGCTGCCCACATGCAGTTTTTGTAAAATGTACCAAAAACTGCGACCACGCATTGGCAACTTTCAAACAAGTGCTTCCTGGGTCAAAACAACTTAAAAGCTGTCTCTCATCCTTTCAATATTTATATGTTGTATTAAAGAGGCCCATTTAATCTTTGTTGTAAAAACATAGTTTTAGTTACTGGCAGTCTAATAAAATAAAGTCTAGTCTGAAACTTTATAATCTCTTGTCTATTTGGATTAGAACAACATTGTTTTTGCCATTGACACGCCAGTTTACTCCAGCTGAATTTGTACACTTAATATCAAAATAATATTTTTTAGGGCACTAGGTCTACTCTTTAGCCTTTAGTAAAAGAACAATAGCCTACTGTACAGTTTTTGAACAACTCCATCTATCTGTTTCTCAAGACATCTGCTCTGTTTACTACATATCAGGTTTTAAATTCAAGTCCAAGAGAATGCTCACAGTAATTTACTATCCTAAACACAGACATCTTGATTTTGCAAGATGTATTTTTTGCCAATTCTCAGAACAGGTTATATGGCATTATGGCTCCTATTTGCCCCATAATGCCATTACACTAACACTAGTAGTCTCGTTATAAGGCGAAACGCAAATAGCACAGTCTCTATTAACTATGGCTCCCAACTACAGCGTTATAAAGGGGGAGCACTGTATTTTAAAAAGAACGTCACGTAATAAAGTTCTGTTACCCAGTTACACTCTTAATATGAAGCACATTGAAAATTGCACAGTCAAGTGACTGGGAGGATGCCTTGGCATTAGGCTATATAAGAGTAATTTGTTGTGTGTGATCGCTAGCTGATACAGTGAAATTGTCCATTAAATTAAATTAGCGGGGAAGGCAAGGGTGGGACAAAAATCTCGACGAACATCTTGCCATTCAAAGATCAAGTTATATATTCGAGAGGTAAGTGCACCTTACGCTGATGCCAGTATACTGTGTTATTAACTCATCAGTCACTGGGAGGAGATGCAATACAAAAGATGTGGGAAAAGAAGATAAAAGACTGTGACTAGTCCAGACACTGAGGAAAGCAATGTGAGCACTAATGAGACAATGGAAAATGCCCCAGGATTTGACCAGTTCACAGTTACTCTGCAGGTTACATTGATTTTGTTTTAAATATAGAGGAAAGATAGATACATGTTTTTCAGTTCCTTAGCTGCTACCTAGAAAGCGAGAAATGCAATTGTGTCATATTGTGGGACTGGGAATCTTACAGTTAAAAATATGCACAAGGAAGCCTCAGCTCACAATCAGAGCCATTCTGTTTGAGCCAGCCAAAGGTACATTCACACCCCACACTCTAATTCAGTATGTTAAGTCATTTGCATGTAAGAGATCAGAAAGCATCATAAGGGTTCAAACCTTCCTGTTTAGTGAGGAATAAAATAATTTAAACTGTATAAAAATAAGAAGCAGCTCAGAACAACTGTTCCTTTCTACAACATATTTGTTACATGCTAGTTTTATATCATTACAGTTGCTTTTGCACTTGTTTCAAATTGTATCCAAGTGTTTATTTGTGGAGGCTAATGACCACAGTCACAGATACACAAACCATGAATGGAAAATAATAATAAATGATTAACACACCCCACAGTGGCGCACTGCCACCTACAGCCCGACCACGCACCCCGCAGAATTCAATATACGAACCGCTCAGGTAAGGAAAAACCCACTACTCACATATTTAAATTTTTTGATGTAGGGGGAAACCTCAGGGATCCGTGGCTGAGGGTAGCCCTTCCTCCAGGCTCTAAGCGGTCGACTTCCGTTTCGGTTTCCCAGGGCTTGACTGACAGGCCGAAACAAAAGAAGCGATATGGGAGAATAACACACAGAGCCTTTATGCACTTGCTGATGATATGTTGGTTAGGGGCGGATTCTCCTTCCAGAAAAGCAACCAAGTTTACACATTTTTAAGTTTTATTATTTAAACAGAATATGTTCTGCTCTATAACACTGTACTATATGAGTTATTCAAGCAGTACTATTAATTGATGTTAACTTTCAGGGGTTCAATCAATTGATCTAAATGTTGGCAGATGTAAATATCACTGTTCTTTCAGGCAGACAGACTGAAATGCAATTAAAAGATTC
This sequence comes from Acipenser ruthenus, assembly GCF_902713425.1. Lineage (NCBI taxonomy): Eukaryota > Metazoa > Chordata > Actinopteri > Acipenseriformes > Acipenseridae > Acipenser > Acipenser ruthenus. The sequence goes on along the minus strand of NC_081194.1, from coordinate 67,735,068 downwards.
ACATTTAAAATTGTAATGATCTCAATGGTGTTATTTACTCTCCACCGTTGTTTAGATCAATTGAATAGACCCCATAATGTTAACAGGAGCCTGACAGTTTGATGCAAAGTTAGTGCATCGTCTCAGATTTTGTTATGGTTTCAACTGATTTTCAACCATTTTTGGAGGCAGTGGAAAAATGGTACATTGAGAGAAAATTGAGCATGATTTTTTTTTAGCTACATGGATCTTTTAATTAACACATTTTACATAATTTATATATAAAAGGAATACATGGAAAAATGTATCAAGCTAACATATGGAAATTTTTCTGAAAAATGACCAAGGTCCACCCGCCCTGCCAAAAAAAAGTACATTGTAAGCATGAAATGACAAATCTCTTATTTTGCAACATGTTGATTTTTCTCTCTCTATCATTATTTATGCAGTTGGATAAGTCTCTGCGTTCTGCCTTTTTTCCCACCAAGCTTTGTTTTGGGTGTAAATTTAGTTAAAGTGGACACTCCATGAATTGCAATTACATATTTAAAAATGAATATTTCTGCAATACTTTTAATGAAAATGGATTGTTATAACTCAAGTTGCAGGCAGCTGTAATGGAACATTAGGGGTGAGCTCATAAAGTACTCTTGTGTAGTACTGCTGTTAGCTGGTTCTAACTAACCTTCAGTGCCAGGAGCCATGTAGGCACCTCTTTAACACATACATCTTCCCCCAGGCAGGGCAGGAAAGCCCTAATATTATTATTAGTTGCTTGTGTAACAGGGTGGAGGCTGGATGCAAACCGGCGACCCCGCACAACGCAAGCGAGCATCTAACCCACAATGCAAATGAGCAATGTTGGCATTGTGGTTTTAGAGCTTTTAAACTCATCTCATCTCACTGACAGGGGACTGGACAGAGTCCATAACAGCAGTGTATCACACAACACTGCCCGTTACACTTGTGTGAGGGGAAACTATGAAACTATCTTGGTGTGAAAACGTTGCTTCAGGGGACATGGTAGATTTATACAGACAAAGTAATCATATCATACATACTTTTCCTCTTTTGGTTTTCAATAAACAGTTGAACCAGGAACAAGCAATATCGGAATATAATGTGTGGACTTGTCACAACAATGTATGAGAAATGTCACACAGTAGTGCCCCATAAGCAGCGTTGTAACTAGAGCTGACATTCTACCAAGGACAAGCTTAGGTTTCAAGCTATAGCTGGCAGTATTTACATGACTGCTTGGTATTTACTATTCCACCTCCAAATCTATGTTACACAGCAAACCAACAGAGACAATTAAGGAGTCTTTTGTACTTTACCAGAATTTTTATATGAGCATCAGCATTGATGATGCAAAAAAACAACCGAGGACACGACCTCGGTGTCCTCATAGCTCGTTACGGCCTTGCCCATAACATGATGCCAAGGTAAGAGATCAATTCTGACCAACAAGAAGGAGAGGAGGGGGGGAAGGAGACACCCTATTTACATTATAATTAGGGCTTCAGCTTATCTCTCTCTGTTCATTTTTGTGGAATGTCCAAAATAAATCACCTGCATTTTTGTGTAACACGTTATATTTGTTCTGATTCTGATTGGACTGTAATTCCTGTGGCGTGTGTTCCCTGGCGATCCTACAGTCATAACATGATCTGGTTCGGTGCACAGCAACATGTACTTAAGCGATGTAAAAGCACACGTAAGCATAGTAAATGACAAATAGATCTGTAAACACCCCAGTATCATAAAGCACAGCAGATTACATGGTATGGTAAGAGAATAGTAAACTGCCAAATTTACTATGAACATTTAAAATATGAAATACAAATCTGACATGCAAACAAGATGAGTGACCGCATATGTTGCAAATTATTTCTAACATTTTGTACATTATATCCTCTTTACGGCGGATACCTTTATACAAACTTGGTTCTTTTAGTGTGTGTGAAAGTTTATGTCAGAATATAGAAATAACAACCCCAGTTTAGGGGCACCACTCTTTCCATGGCGCTTGATAAATGTATGGTTGGTGCATACTGAATTGGATACTATACTTTATAATTATCACTATATATATATATATATATATATATAAATAGTGTGGGAAGAAACTACAGAATTAACCGTGATTTCTGAATTTTCAAACCGTGAAAGAATGAGGGAGGCTGTGTATATACTTTATGCAGAATGAAACATTTATTAGGGGAAAAAAGAACATCTGAAAACACTTCATAAAGCAGACCCTTAGCTTTGAGGACACCATGGTGCAAAACAAAAGTCACGTCAGTAATAAAATTAACCTCATTTTTAAATAAATAAATAAACAACCCCTTTCAATTTTCTAGTTGATTTTCTTTGATTTTGATGCAGACAATTTAATAAGCAAGTCATAATGATTGAAAGATTTTTTTTTTTTTTTTGCATTAGGAGGACAGGTTGCTCCTTTTTCTAATTACTTGGAAACCACAATAAAAGAAAAAAAACTTAACATATGCAACCCAGCTGTGTAAGTTAACTGTCAACTACTTCACCGTTCTGACATTACTGTCTTTATTGTGCAGTGGAGCTTTTACTAGGTTAATAGGTGTAACAATGCTCTAGCGTGAAGCATGTGTACGTTTCCACACAAGAAGGCATTGTTGTAAAATAATATCAAACTTCAGTTTTGAGTTTTAACCTAGGACTGTTGTAGTGCTGGTGTAAACAAATATTGGTTCCCCAAATATCTGTACCCCCAGGGGAACGAATATATGTTCCCACTAACGAACATTTGTTCCCCTCTACATGCATGTTTGTTATTTGTCCTATTTTTATGTAAATTAAGCATGTATAATGCTAGTAAATGTGAGCTATGTTTGCAGGGTGTTATCATGTATTATTGTAGGCAAGACTGTCTGTCAGAGGGGACTGGGTGTTACAAGTTTAGGGTTAGGGAAAGTGGTCTTAAAATTAAGGTTTTAGTTGAAAATGCAGGGATATAGACATATTCAAAGAAAGATTTATTTGTTACAAAAAAATAAGGGGGTACAAATATTCAGCAGGGGAATCAATATTCCTGAATATTAGTTCTAAGAGGGACAAATATTCATTCCCATGGGAACAAATATTTGGGGGAAACATTTTTTATTTCTTAGCAGACACCCTTATTCAGGGCGATTTACAATTGTTACAAGATATCACATTATTTTTGCATACAGTTAGTCATTTATACAGGGTATTGGGTTTTTACTGGAGCAATCTAGGTAAAGTACCTGGTTCAAGGGTACAGCAGCAGTGTCCCCCACCTGGGATTGAACCCACGACCCTCCGGTCAAGAGTCCAGAGCCCTAACCACTACTCCACACTGCTGACACTGGCGTTTTTATAGCAGTTTTTAAAAGTACCAAAAAACTAAAAATAAGAAACATGTACAAGTAGTTCATTCTAACATTGCAGTTTTATTAGCAGTTATCTCTTCACAGTTGTTGTTTTTTTTGTTGTTTAGTACTTTTAAAAACAGCTGTAGTAACGCCATCATTAAAATATAATTGTAATGTTAACTTCTTCTACACAAGGTGCTCTTCAGACACTCAGCCAAACAATTTGCAGGTACTGCAAACGTCCACCACTATCCCAGTTATTTAGTTTTCAATGGTATTCATCACTGTCCGTTTTGTATACATCTTCTTAAGCCTTTATCTGTGCTTTAGAACTCACTTTAAAGATGCATTACAAATTAGGTGAGCACCTAATAGTCAGTTGGTAGTCGCCTAGTCTCATGTCACTTAATAGTAAAGTAATTGTGAAGCATGCGGTTTCAGATGATCAGAAGTGCAGTTGTGGTTGCAATTCATTAAAATATAAATTACATTTGAGAACATCAATACATATTTTTAAACAATTCCAAGAAGTTTTAAAATATAGTGGACAAACAGCAAAATGTTATGTAACAGTATGTTCACAAATAGAGCACAAAACATTATCAAATATCAAACGATTTATTAATATAAAAATGTATCAACCTATTTATCGATTTTACTGTAATTTGACTATGTCAATTTAGTAGTCATTCTAACCTATTAGAAATACAGTACCTCTTCTTCCAGACCTAAACCACTGTCATTGTTTGATAGCTTCCCACAGCTCATTGGTGCTTACAATTTAACTTTTATCAAAACCATTAAAAATCAAGATTAGCAATTCTGTGGGGAAGAAGCTGTAATATAACATGTAATTCAATTGTTCTTTAAAGCCTAGTTACTAGCTGGCTTTAACATTTAGAATGCCAACCCAAACCATCTGCAAAGAAAAGCTTCAAACCACCAAGACTGTACTCCGCTTTTTCTTGTTATGCCATCTAAAACCTTGGTACTTGCATCATATTCCCAATAACAGAAAACTGCAACTGTTATTGGGCTGGCACCAGATTTTGTTTTTGTAACCTTTGGGTGTTTATGAATCAACTTAAGGCAATAAAATATGTGCTCCATTTACTCCAGCTTTAGCTATTTTCCCTGGATCACTGCCTTTAAGAAATACTAATAGCAGTTTTAATCACAAGCATAGTGTTGGCTTTACTAACTGCAGCATTTGCTTAGATCAAGCCAGCATATAGCATAAAAAAGGTAATTGTATAGGTATAAAAAAAATATTCATTTTCAGCAAAGAAACCACAAGTTCTATTGTTAAATCCATAAATACAGAATCTGAATAGTGAGACTAAATATAATCCTCATTAACTCGGACTGGCCACAGATAAAGTTCAGTTAGCTGATTGGGTAGTTTCTGCTAAATATAAATCTGTACAGTTCCCTTTATCGTGACCAGCTCTTGATCCTGTTTTATTTGTTTTACACTTGTCTTGGTCACAATAGAGGGATTCCACTGCAGAGGTATTATATATGTATCTGTTTCAGCTTCTGACATTAGATTTCAGAATGCTTTTGGATTTAGGAGGCAGGATGAATAATCAAAATAAAACAGCCACCACAAAGCATCCTGAACCCCTTAATCATCTAAACTAGAGGCAGACAAGTAAAACACATTTCGCTGAATGTTGAAAATGTTACAGAGGGAGCCCTTCTCATTGTCATACATAGAGAAACATTAAGCACCCTGTGGATGTTTATTGAACCAGTACAGTGTGGCATGAAGCCAATAGAAACACGACAATTCAGGACAATCCCTTCCTTCTGAAGAACAACAATCGTCTGTAGACAGTCGATTGTCTAGTTTGACAACAGTAAGATGTATTTAATCGGGTGCAACTTTACTAACCAGTGCATGCAAAATGTTTTGTGCTTGTAAATTACTGGATTTCCAAGTCCACATTAATCAAAATGATGTGTTTATATACTAACTGTTAAAAGAGAAGCTTCTGTACAATGGAACGGGAATTGTCAAAATAACAGAAAGGGCAATTATTTCTCAGTATTAGCTCCAAGAAAAATAGTGTCATAATCCAAATTCTGTTAGAAAATTAAGATTGTCATGGAAAACACTGGATGATTTAATAGTTTAAAACAGTCACCTTTCACCCTTTATTTCCTCAGAAACTTAGTTACAGTGGGCGTTATGTAAAACCTCTGATATATAACTATAGAACATATATTTTATCCACTTAGCTATGGGGAGCTTGACATCTACAACTTTATTAACATTTAAAAAACAACAACCTTAGGTGACCAGACGTGCAGAAGATACTGTGATTTGTCTGTATTTGTTGTCTGATAGCGCCACCTAAAGGAAGTCAGCGTACTTACAGTATCTGTAACAAGTTTTCTTTATAATGTGTAAGATAATGTGGAGCAAACAGAATGATCCTATCGCTAGTTACTGATATGTACTGTACTTTCTAAAATGTACTAAACTCACGATAAAATCTGTTTGCAATACATATTTGAATAATTATGATTACTGAAATGTACATTATACTCCATGGACAGATTGCTCAACTATACCGTTCACTTATAGTCTATTGTTGCTACCTGCTTCCATGTTTTAATGCTCCTTGTTGCACAGTCTTCTCCATACATGTACCCTTAGCATGCTTCACCTAGATTTACAGTACAACATTAGGTGAGATTTTTCAGCAATATTTTGGTGCATAATGAAATAATGTGCACTGCATGGGTGAAAAGAAACGCATTGCACAGCAGCTCGACACATTCCATGTTTGACCATGATATTCAATCTGCACATTTTTGAGGATAAAATTTACTTTTCGTAACAATAGTTTATCTCTTAGGTAAATAAATGCCATTGGTCATTATACACGTCAATGTAGGTTGATGGTGGACGCTTCTCGGATTGGCCCAGTAATAAATTGTTAGGCGTATCTCATTTACACATTCGTTTAAAAAAACTCATGGACACGTGTGTTTGCGTTTGTAGTTGGTGATTTGTTGTGTGTTTGTAGTAGTAAGCGCTGGCGTTCTGAATTCGGTTGGTAGGTGGTGTAAAAATGACGCGTGGGATATTTTGGGGGTAAGAATTGGTACATTTATTTTATAAACATTTGGGTTTTTTTTTAAGTAATTCTTTATTGTAATCATTCTCTACTCTCTGAAACAGAATAACATTGTTAATGTCGACGTTAGCCAGTGAAGTATGGTCGCAATTATCGCCTGATCCGGGTAAGATATTTTCCAAAAATAAATAAATAATGGAAACTGTACTTGGTTTGCTTGTTTCATGTTTTGTTGATTCGTGGCTTTTGTCTTTCCCCTACCAAGGACTCTTATACAGTGAATGCCACAACCAAGTGTTCTGGGTTGCATTAAATGCTACGTTCCTTGAGCACAAAACGGTTGACTTTGCTGTACACGGTAAATTTTATGTTAATAATCTCCTAGCGGGTTACTGTAACATACGTGACTGGGTACGCTTATGATTTGTAAGTGACTTTTTTTTTTGTCTTTATTTATTGTTTATAAAAATGGCGGACCGACTTATTTCAGACAATGTACATTTAGAAATGCATTGGATACTTGGACATACATTTAGTAAGACTGTACATGGTGCAGATAATCTTTAACATTAAGACAGGTTTGGCAAACTTTACTTGAGCTACAGCATATTATGAAAACAAAGTAAAAAAGTAATACGCCATAATGTGGTCCTGTGAATTCTGCACCTGCCCTTACACATCCCTAAACTGAAATGCATGTTTTGCTTTTGTATCTAACTGTTTGTTTGCTTCATTTGTTTCCCCTCCCTCTTAGACAAGTTTGGTAAAAGATTCATGGTTACTCCTAAGATGTCTATACAGTGTGGGTATACAATCAACTTTGACTACTTTGGCAATGTGATTTTTGAAGCATCTGTTCTTGCTTGCCAGGTTGATAATGAGGTACGTTCAAGTTTGTGTTCCTGTTCTTTGGCTATCTAGACTCGAGTGGCCACCACGGCTCCATAAAATGTGTTGTCACTAGAAACGCATTATCCTAATGCACTAAGAAATAACCTGGCTGGTTATAGTAGCCCCTAGTTGTGAGGTTTTGGCGGAAGCTTACTTCGAGTTAGGCTCCCCCTCGGCATGTAAAACCATTACCTATAGAATACACTTATAAACCTACCAGTGGCGTGCAGTTGGGGCATGCAAGTGATGCACTGAATGACCAATTTGAAAACTAATTGTTGCGATAACACTAATATATATTTTGCGTGTTCATTGCGCGAACCGCTTCATTCTTTGTGCTATGCTAGTCATGCTGCTTCAGCTCTGCATGACAAGTCTGGCACTTAACAGTAGGGGAGAACGGGGTAAGATGAGCCAATTTTTACATTTGCCATTACTATGGCAAGGGAAATATATTAATCTTTCTAACAATGATGGCTATGTATACTTCAGGTTGTTGTGCATCCTTAGAAATCAATACATTTTATCTAGCTAATGCAGTTTTATAATTGACTCGTCAAAAAAAGTTGGTCTTTTGGCACAACTTGCCCCAGGTTCGGGGTAAATTTGAGCATGTGGATGGGGTAGGTTGAGCCCCATGGGGGTAAAATGTGCCACTTCTCCACACTTCTGTAACGAATAAAATGTAATCGCGCCATTTTGTGAAACAATGTAACTTTTTTTTATTTCAACAAGGTAACAATGGTTACACAATTAGTATTGTGGTTACACAACTTTTAACTTTTTTTTTTTTATCCTTTCAATACTTTGACTAAGCCCTATCCAACATGCCACTTGTCCAGGTTGCAGGGGAAGACAAACTGTCTCCATTCTGGCTGTTCCACCAACCGAGATATGGGCAGTATTTATCGCGTCCTTTTTTGGGAAGGTGCCCTCATCCTTGGTGTGAAACAACATAACTTCTATTTACTTCAACATTATAACATGGTAACAGTAGGCTAACTCTTATTTCAACAGGGTAACAGTAATTACACAACTTTTATTATGGTTAGACAACTTTTTCACTGATTTTTATCCGGTTGAGTAGGCCCTACTCAACATGCCACTTGCCCAGGTTGCAGGGGAAGATGAACTGTTTCTCCTTTCTGGCTGTTCCACCAACTGCAAGAGGTCTTGGCAGTTTTTTAATCACACCCCTTCTTGGAAAGGATCCCTCATCCGTTGGTTAGAATTTGAAAGTTGGCTAACCAAGCCCAGGAGTCATCCGGCCTCTTCTCAGGAATTTTGCTTCAAGGTCATTTCCGTCAACTTTCTCCAATAAACCAATGTAGTGGTAGTTTCTGGATTTCTTGCAGTGGTTTGCTTGCTGCTCTGTTTTTTTACTTCCTTTCACACATTGTTTTTTGATTGGGTTGTGTAGCTTTCTTCTGTTCTCTCTGAGTTTTCTCCAGCTCAAGCTTCTCAGGTGTGTCTGTTAAGATTCTTGTCTTGACCTTCTTTCGTGTTTGTTTTGCTTTTGTTGCTGATGTTTTAGGCAATGGTAGTATATCTGCTCTTTCTAGATCCTCCAAGGGGGTTGAACCCATTTGTTTTGTGTTTAGAGACCCGTGGCATAATGAAATCTGCTCTGTAATGTTGCAAAAATACCATTTGAGTACATACATGGTTTAAACTAAATTATTTGAGCATGTAATCCTGACAACAGAATGTAAATATTGTAAGTGTGGGGTAAGTTGAGCCATTGGCTCAACTTGCCCCAGGCCTAGTGGCACGTTTTACCCCATAACCTCCATTTTGATAAAATTGCTTCGCACAGCAGCTCAGGCCCACTGCCATGCTTAGTTTGAGCTCCTATTGTAGCTTATATAGACACCAACTAATAAGTAATACAGTTCAGAACATATCTACTTCTGTACAGATACAAGAATCATGACACCTTAAACATAATAAAATCACCTGACATGGCAAAAATCAAATTTTTGGACCTAGCTCACTTACCACTTTATCCATGTGCTCTCCTCCATCACATATTCAGTGAAATGATTAACTCTTTCTAAATCTGTGATCACATGATTAATTTTGCGTTTGGTTGCCTGGATACATGGGGTGGCTCATCTTACCCACAGGCTCGACTTACCCCGTTCTCCCCTACCAGGCAATCAGAGTGACGTCGCAGCTACACGCGCTCAAGTGATGCTCGTCAAGTAGGTGTACTGTTGGCTCATACTGATTTTATTTTGTTTGTACCTTGCGAGCACCCACAATGCATTGCATACCAACCAAAGGCAGGCAGGCTAGCCTTTTCACTGGGCCCTAGTGCCACCCAAAGTTCAGCATTGTGGTACATTGCTGAGAAATAAAAAAATCAATGGTATATTTTTTCAAATTAATAAATTGATACCCAGGTAGTAAAACTGGACCTGTATCATATCGGGTAACTTTAGAAACGGACGGGTACCCAGTTTTCGGGTACCAGTGCCGACCTCTATATAATGTTACGTTCATATAGTCATGCTGCATGACCTACTGGGAAACCCACTGCATGCCACTGAGGCCTACAATGCTGAAGTCAATCTGATTTTAAACTGCCTTTTCACTATTGGGTGTTATGAATCTGATTTTAAACTGCCTTTTGAAAGGTTAGCATCACTATTGGGTGTTATGAATTATTTTTTTCTGATTTATAGAATGATGAGAGATTTTCCTTGACTGTGGAAATAATAATCACTGAAGTAACAACTGCATCCACAAGCTATATCCACAAGATGTCTTGCCAATATCACCCCTGGCAACAAAGAGAAATCTTCTGTTCAACAAACTACATGGAGGTAATAACAGTAGAGGTATAGTAACATGTCACACGTTGGATTATCACATTTTAAGGACCACTTACTAATTGTGATTGAAACTTGTTTCAGACAATAAATCTCTCTTGTATACACACACACGGACTGGAGAGGAGGGCTATAGTGGAAAATTATTTCCCTGAGAAGACTATCCCCGTTGGTAACAATAGTGTAATGTCTGAAGCCGCAGGCTGAGCACATTGCACTCTGGAGGTAACAAGAGTCTTCCCGAGGGGCATTTCGTTTTCCACTATGATCTGAGTCTGCAGTACATATTTTATATGAATCGGTCAAGAAAATGAGGCAAGGTTGGATAGTAAATTCTTTGTTTTGTTTAAATATAGCTGATACAGCATACGTAGTGTTCTGCATTTCTGGTTTATTCCTGTAATTTTTCGGTAATTCCAATTCTTCCCCACACACACACCCCCCCACACACACATTTTCTTGGTATTATTCCATGAAATTCAAAATAGTGTGTTTTTTAAAATGCTGGTTTATTTTGACTCTACATTGTAATATGCAGCCCTACACACTATCCTAGGATACAGCAGATGTTTAGATGTCAGAGGATCAAATAATGTTCAAACGTGATTCTCTGTCACATTACAAACACATTATCACCTGATTTGTTGGCCAGTCAGTGTCTGATTTATTGTGGCAATTGCTGGGCGTGGCAACTACTAGCTTGATCAAATACCTGAATTTGAAATACTTGCCGTGTACTTTGCTGGACAGCTGCTGTTTATTGCCGAGATATTATTGGTGACTTTGTGCGACAATACTGTCAATCACCAGCTAAAATACTGCTGAACGTCAACAATATTAATCATAAATATTTGACAGAAAATGGTGATGCTTTAGTTGGTAAACTTATGGAATGCATTGATGGGGAAATGTCCAGTGTGATTTGACGTGTCTCCTGATGGCTTGTTCTGTCAATTTTCTTTTTATGATTTAAGGCGAATAAACCTGGTTTTGTTTTGTGATGTCATGTTTATACCTTCTGCAGATACTATTTCTGTCAGCAAAGCGATTTGTCCAAACGTTCGCAAAGTACCAGCTAACCTGGGGGAAATAACAGAACATGCTTTTGAAGTTCATGCTGCATAGTTATGAGTCCTTTTTGGCGTGCAGCTCTCCGTCCTGGCTTGTTGACTTCTGCATAATGCAGTTTAGATCCCCGCTGTCATTTCTTTACATTGTCGAGTTGAATTTCAGAGTCAAACAGTGATGTTTTAATTGCCATTTTAGTGTTTGGATCAGCTTTCTTTTGTAGTATGTTTTGTAATTATCTTCTGTTGAGTCACAATTGCCGTTAAGCAGAGGTAGGATTGACAGTGATGTGAACCAATTGCATGTCAGAGGGAGACTATTGCCCAGTGGTGTAAGGATGTTAGGGTCCATGCAAGTGATTTGTTAAATATAAAAATGTAACCTCGATTTGCCAACACCAAAATGTGCAGAAGTGGCTTAAGTTGGTTTCATCTCGATTTGTCTGCTAGGTGTCTGTGGAACGAGGAGCCCCCGATATTGATGCACAAGCAGATCAGTCTCATGACTGGATTGATGCCTTTCCTGATGTAGGTTTCTGTATTTCAAATGTATTTGGCTTTCTAAAATAAACTCGCTATATTAAAGTACAGTTGCAATAGTTTAGATTTGCCGAACATGTGCTTTATGTGCTTCGTAATGTGTACTAATCCTGGATATTGCCTCTTCACCAGACGATTACTGCTGCATCGGATATCTGGCAAGTGGTCTTTCACTCCCCTGTCAAGAAGAACATGACCGTTGACGAAGCTTTCCAGCTTGGCTATGGGCTTAACACAACTGAATCTCGCTTGTTGCTTAGAGCACCCTTCCAAACTGCTGAATCTGAAACGTCTGTGGTAAATTTTTGTATTTACTGTTTGTTATGCATACTCGCTGATATAGTGGGGGGTTGTTAAGTCCTACAAGCAAATTGATTAGTTCTCACTGAAACTGTTTCTGCAACTTGTGGGATAGCCTATTTTATTTTTCTGGCTTATGACTGGCGCTTTTAACTTTTGATGCACTCTTAATCCTTTTACAGGTTGCGGGAATTCCAACAACTTCTATCAGATCAACTACCTTCTACAGGCAAAGTTGGATGCTCCTTATGGTAGATACTGCAGTAGCTTGTCCAACTGGTAGGGTTTTTGTCTTGGTCCCTCAGTGATGTAAATCTATTGCATGCCCCCTTAGCTTCAATGTACCTGAAACCAAAAGCTCAGCCTATGTTATGATTGCTTGTTGAGTATGCAAAATACTACACTGAACAAAAATAAACGCAACATGTAAAGTGTTGGTCCCATGTTTCATGAGCTGAAATAAAATATCCCAGAAATTTTCCATACACACAAGGCTTATTTCTCATTTTGTGCACAAATTTGTTTACATCCCTGTTAGTGAGCATTTCTTCTTTGCCAAGATAATCCATCCACCTGACAGGTGTGGCATATCAAGAAGCTGATTGAACAGCATGATCATTACACAGGTGCACCTTGTGCTGGGGACAATAAAAGGCCACAAAAAAATGTGCAGTTTTGTCACACAACACAATGCTACAGATGTCTCAAGTTTTGAGGGAGCGTGCAATTGGCATGCTGACTGGAGGAATGTCCACCAGAGCTGTTGCCAGAGAATTGAATGTTCCTTTCTCTACCATAAGCCACCTCCAATGTCATTTTAGAGAATTTGGCAGTACGTCAAACCGGCCTCACAACCGCAGACCATGTGTAACCACACCAGCCCAGGACCTCCACATCCGGCTTCTTCACCTGTGGGATCGTTTTGAGACCAGCCACTCGGACAGCTGATGAAACTGTGGGTTTGCACAACCGAAGAATTTCTGCACAAACTGTCAAACCGTCTCGGGGAAGCTCATCTGCGTGCTCGTCATCCTCACCAGGGTCTTGACCTGACTGCAGTTCAGCGTCGTAACCAACTTCAGTGGGCAAATGCTCACCTTCGATGGCCACTGGCACGCTGGAGAAGTGTGCTCTTCACGGATCAATCCCGGTTTCAACTGTACCGGGCAGATGGCAGACAGTGTGTATGGCATTGTGTGGGCGAGCGGTTTGCTGATGTCAACGTTGTGAACAGAGTAACCCATGGTGGCAGTGGGGTTATGGTATGGGCTACGGACAACGAACACAATTGCATTTTATCGATGGCAATTTGAATGCACACAGATACCGTGACGAGAGCCTGAGGCCCATTGTCGTGCCATTCATCCGCCGCCATCACCTCATGTTTCAGCATGATAATGCACGGCGCCATGTCGCAAGGATCTGTACACAATTCCTGGAAGCTGAATGTCCCAGTTCTTCCATGGCCTGCATACTCACCAGACATGTCGCCCATTGAGCATGTTTTGGATGCTCTGGATCGAAGTGTACAACTTTGTGTTCCAGTTCCCGCCCATATATCCAGCAACTTCGCATAGCCATTGAAGAGGAGTGGGTCAACATTCCACAGGCCACAATCAACAGCCTGATCAACTCTATGCGAAGGAGATGTGTCGCGCATGAGGCAAATGGTGGTCACACCAGATACTGACTGGTTTTCTGATCCACGCCCCTACCTTTTTTTTCTTTTTTTTTTTTTTTTTTTTTTTAAGGTATCTGTGACAAACAGATGCATATCTGTATTCCCAGTCATGTGAAATCCATAGATTACGGCCTATTGACTGATTTCCTTATGAACTGTAACTCAGTAAAATCTTTGAAATTGTTGCATGTTGTGTTTTTATATTTTTGTTCAGTGTACTTAAAAGGTCATGATGAACCAACATTTTTCCACTTTGCAGTATTTCTCATGAATTGAATTATTTACATGCCAAGGTGACAAACTTATGATGTAGTTGCATGGTGAAATGTATTTAATTTTAGCACAAATGTGCAAGTTTTCTTTCTCTTTTTCTCTCTGGAGCACAACCATTGCAGCTGTAGAACAGAGTGTAACTGCTATGTAGGAGTAAATACAACTGGGTCTTGCTAAAACTGTCAACCTAACTTTTTTATTTCTGTTTTCAGATGGCACAAGGGTTGCAGACCAATCCCTTATATGGAGTGTTCCGCTGCAGTATCCTGCTCTGGTCGCCTATCCAGATTCGTTTAAAACTATATCTGTTACTATGGGAGCTAATGGAGTGTTGCTGGATCCAGAGACGTTGTCAAGGAGTCCCTACAAATTGATCACTAATGAAACGCATATCACAATTGAAGTTCCTGTGGGAGCAGAAGGGGGCTACATACAGGTTGGTTTTTGTCATAAGGGAGGGTTTTTTGCCAAACCAAGGTGGTGTACAAATTTAAACATTTGTGGCTGACAGGCTTCACAGACCCTGATGAACATGTGTCTTGTTACTTTAGGCCAAGATTGGTGCTTCTCTGGGCCTGTGAAACCAGCTGTGATTACGTTAATAAACTCGGTGCATTTCAGGTTGTATTCGACGTTAAAGGGTTTAGAAGGTGTAACTTTAGAACTGTTTGAGTTAGTTGGTGCATTGGCGTAGTGGAGGGGAACTTTCAGCCCCCATTTGGACAAAGCTAAAACAAGGTGTCCGTTCATCCTTTTTAATTTGCTTTCCAGTGGGTCAGTCACTGTCAATTGACAAACTTCCTCTGTGTTGGTTTAAATGAGTTTGGATCCTATCGAGAGGTTCTGATGTACTGTGAAAAGCCATAGGTAGGGATGTGTCATTTAATGCATCACAAAAATGCCTTGTTCGCATTGGATTACATTCGTCAGACGCGGAGGTAGCTGCTTTGTGGCTAATTTTATTCTAGTCAGAGTTGGGCTTTTGTTGTAATTGGGTCTAAACTGTTGACTGTATCTAAAGCCTTGCATTAATAAATTCAGAAGTACAAGACTGCTCTGTACTAATCTATTTGAAATATTTGTACCTGTTAGAGTGAATTTCAAGACGGACAGTATGGCATGGTGTACACCATTGATCTTATGTTAGAACATGTATGGAAAGATGATGCCTGGGACTTATCTAAGCACACAGTAATCCATCCTGTCTCGCTGTTCTTTCCCTTGCCACCTAGTGTAAAAAACGGTAAGTGAAGTGGGGGTACTGTTGCTTTGGGAGTGGTTAGTTGTGTGGTTATTCCCTGAGGGATTTTTTGTTTCTTGTCTTTTTATTGTGACATTTTATTGAGTTTTAGAAACTGATGTGGAGATGGAGACCTTTGTGGTAACAATTGGAAACTTTTTTCCTGATGCATATTTGGAGTCTGTCCGCATTGGTACTGCAGAGTACCCAGTGGAGGATTTAATAAAATATGGAATGCTTGTGAAGACTACCTATCCCAACAGAACAATAAGTTATACACTGACTGTATCATTTCAAAACCCTGATGTCACTGAAGAGGTGAGGTTCCAGTTTTTTAAGTGGGGGGAGGGGAGGATTTTAAGACTCCCTTTTTATTTTTTTTAAATGTCCAATGGTAGGCAGCCACAAATTCACATGTACCTGCTTTGGGCTCCTGTCGTTAATGATGGGCCAGTTGTATCGCAACTGTCCCTTTTTGTATGCAGTCAAAAATATCATCCTGTTTTCTATAACAAAATGCAGTTAATTGTCTACATAAATGAACATTTTTTATAGGTACAAAAAATCAACATGCTAGCAGAAACAAAGGTATGTACTCACACAGCTCATACATCTGGTGTGTTGTGAGGTGTGAAGCACGGTACCATCTGTGCTGTCGTGTGTTAAAACGGCTTGCTTTATTCATTTATTTAATTGGGGGAGGGGGGGGGGGAGAGTTGCGTTTTGTTTGTTTTATTTTTGCTTCCGAAGATACAATTCTCTGCTCCAATTAGTTCATTTTCATGATGAAACCAGTATGCTCCAGTAGTCAAAAGCTGACCCATTCTCTCCATGTTAGTATTTGCCCACCCATTTGACCACGTACATACTGGATGTTGTCTTCAACTTCCGTGTTGGACCAGAAAACAACCCATACAGTAAAGCTGTTACAGTACAGTTTGATCTTATAGATGCAGGTAAGTGGTGGTTCATGTACATTTTATCAAAAGTACCTGCCTTCCCTCTTTCCATTAGTTGAGGATTGACGAGTAAGTTGCAAGTGCATGTGTTTGTAGGTAGGACTGCTTAATGGGTAGGATAAACTACCACCTCCAGTTGGAAATTATACCCCATATTCATATAATGTCTGACTTGGTTCAGGATTGTTCCCATCAGTCATGAATGGCCCATTAGGCAATGGGTTTCCAAGCAAAGTGCATGAACAACTTGTACAAAGGTGACGTGATCAACGTCACTAAATGTGCGACATTTGCTCAAGGTATGGCTTCAGTTAACTACTTTACAGGATGTAGCAACATAAACCAATTCAGAAACTTCATACCAACAAGCAGATTTCTTTTAACGTGATGGTCCATGCAGCAGGTGGCTGATGTATTGAGATTAGAAAACGAGCTAATGCTAATTGCTATTGATTTTGTTTAATTTTTTTTTTAGCTCTTTATTTTCTTCCCCCAGGACTACCATCTTCGGTTGGTTACTGTGAGGAAAACTACTTAAATCTTGTAATACCGAATGAGAAGATTGGTCAGTTATGGGTTCCTTATGTCAATAACCTGGCATTAAACGATGACCTTGCATCTCAGCTTGGTATTCAAGAGATAAATAATGAAACACACTTCTGGGTTAAAGTGCCTTTGTCCAGCGCTGGTGCTGTTTATGAGGTATTTGTCCAGTCTTGATCTATTGTGTGTCGTTCCCAGTATATAATGCAGGGCACCAAAATAAACTTATCTCTTGTCTAGGTGATCACTCTTCAAGGCATAACTGCTAAGTTCAGTATTACCGCAAAGTACCGCAAGACATTGGCAACCATGGGACATTTCTCTGTCTCATGCAACTTCCCCCTCCGGGATTTGATAGGTAGCATTTTTTTTTTTTTTTTTTTTCTTAAAGTACCTTGATGTTTTTAATGCAATGTTATGAATTAAGCATTTTTTATATTCCTCTTTATTTTTAAAGTTTGTATTCCAAATGGCAGCATCATTGTCACTGCTTCAGAGGATACCCTTCCAATAACAGACCTGGGAAAGACTACCCTGAAGGATGAGAATTGCACACCTGTTGAGTACAATGAGACATTTGCAATCTTCAACTTCCAGCTCGATAGCTGTGGTACAACAGGGAGGGTAGGTGACATATACTTGTATTGCATGCTTTGTGGATAAATTCTAATGTGTAAAAGACTATTCCCAAGTAGTTTCTCCCCTATTTCCATAACCGTGTACCTTTTTTCCTCAGTTTGAAGACAACTACGTAATCTATGAAAATGAAATTCACAACAAGAAGAAAATACTAAGATCTGATGTCGCAGTTATAACCAGTGACCCACTTTATCGGTATGTGTCTTCACCACTGTGGTGGCAATGGGATAGTTAACGGGGCGGGGCGGGGCGGGGCGGGGGCGGGGGGGGGGGGTTGTGGTAGCACTTGGTTGTGGTTAAGATCATGTGTGGTGAAAAAAAAAAAAAAATAACCACATGGTGTAAATTGGTAAGACTGGCTTGTCTGCCTTGAGATTTACACTTGATTAGAGCTGTTTTGTAGTAACCGAGCTGAAGTCTGGCCATCTGTCCTGCACACGGGAGACCTCTTCCCATGGTGGTGGGACAAACTGCACTGAACTAAATAGCTGGACTGTCCTGATTTAACAACTTTTGTTTAGGTTAACAGTGTTGTGCAAGTACCGCAGAAATTCAACCATTCAGCAGTACATTCCTGCATATGGCTCCATTGTGGCACCACGTCTACCTTCCAACGGTGGCCCAAGAGGTAACTACCTATTTTGAGAAGGGTGCCTTTTTTATGTAATGGAACCTCAACACTAAAATTAATTTTTTTTTTTTAAAAGCAAAACGATCCCGACAGATTTTGGATATTCGTGTCAGATTGTCCAGAGGTAAGTGGGTTGTGTGTTGGGGTTTTTTTTTTTTTTTTTTTTTTGTTTCCAGTAATATATAGGAATATTCTAAAACGCCCATTCATGAATGTAAATATTGCACTAGGCTATGAAAGCATGCTATATAAATACAATTGAAATAATTGTGGCAGTCATTGAATTGACTTTTTTTTTTTTTTTTTGCCCAATCTAGATATGAAATACACACACTTCTACACCGATGAAGAGTATCCATTTGAAAAGAACTTGAAAGATCCTTTGTTTTTTGAGGTGGCGCTCAAGCAGGAGAATACCAGTGTTGAATTGTCATTGGAGACATGTTGGTTGTCTAATTCAACTGGGTTTGATAGCAAACGTAAATGGAGCATTTATGAAAATGGGTAAGAGTGAACAATAATAATAATAATAATGCCAACAATAGCTAACAATGTCTGTGTTCTCCACCTAAAGTTCAAAAAGGAATGGAGAAAATACATATTAAACCAATCATGGAATACTCTGCCTGGGGAAACTTGATCTGTTCTCCATTTGAAGTATGGCTTGGCTGGCTAAAGGAAGAGATATTTTGGCCTTGTGCATGGCGGTTTGCATGAAAAAAGAATCTAGCTTATTGATTTATTCCCCTTGTCAGTTTTAATGTAGTGTGTGGTGGTTTTTTTTTTTTTTTTTTTTTTGTTCCAAACAGATGTGAAGTCCAGAGCACTGAGTATCTTACGATTGCTCATCCAGTGTCAACTGCTCAAGTGAAACGGTTTGAGGTCTTGCTATTCGCATCCGCAGACGGCACATTGAAAGGTCCTGTAAGTGTTCCTGTAGCTTGGAAGAGCATAGAAATGAACACGGCTTAACATCTGTTTTTAATTGACTCTGTTCTAATTTTGCAAACCAGAAGTCTGCAAAGTTAACTTGATGTAAACTCTTTCTTTCCACTAGCAAGCAATTCTGAAGATTAAGCACCTAAAAAGTTGTCCTTTTGCTGTACAATCTGGTTAAATGGTTCCATAAATATGATTTCCTTGAAGGCATCGCGGTTCCGTATGGTTACTGTATGAATGGTCACTGCAGTTTAGTTTAAACTAGTCTTGCAGACGATATGGGTTGCTGTTGTGTACTCAGTATGACTTTAATATTTTAGGTGTATCTTCACTGTATGGTTATGGTCTGTGATGCCCGTATATATAAAGGTTCAAGTGCCCTTTGCATGAAGCAGTGCGAGATGGGACACAAATTGGCAAGTGAGTATATTAATGATGGTGGTTTAACTTGTACAGTTTGTATTTTTTTTTTTTTTTTTAACTGATTATAAAATACTACATTTGATGCTAATGGTTCTATTGAACTTTTTTGCAGGTTATGAATCCAGACAGTATTTTAACCTACAGGGATATGTGTCAACTGGACCAGTATTGTTGACCCAACCAACTGCATCAGCTCCTGAAAGAAGTATAACAGAGCAAGGTAAAGACAAGCAGACTCTTGTCTTGGTATGGTAGGCCATATACGGACCCTGCCTCATGTTGCCCTTTTTGATTCTCTATCCCTGCTGTTGCTGACTAGGTAAAATAAACTGCTCCAGTTGGTAAACTTTTATTTTCTCCAACCCCAAAATGTTTTTGTGTGTATATAATATATATATAAAGTGTGTGTGGTATATTTTATTATTATTTATTTAGCAGACGCCTTTATCCAAGGCGACTTGCAGAGACTAGGGTGTATGAACTATGCATCGGCTGCAGAGTCACTTAAAACTACGTCTCTCCCGAAAGACGGAGCACAAGGAGGTTAAGTGACTTGCTCAGAGTCACACAATGAGTCAGTGGTTGAGGTGGGATTTGAATCGGGGACCTTCTGGTTACAAACCCTTTTCTTTAACCACTGGACCACACGGCCTATATAATATGTAATATAATATTTCTTGCATTCAGATTTATTGTATTGCCAATTTTTTTTCTCTCTCCAGGTAATGACTCCTGTAGCATCTGGATATGGTTGATAATGGGATCTGCTGTTGTACTCTTTGCAATTGCTGCTTTTAAGCAAAGTGTAAATCTGAATAAAACAAATTCACTTTATCGGTCTGTCTCAAATGCTTAAACTGATTGGTAAACCTTTCTAGATACAGATGGATTCTATTTGCATGAATCCAAAGGTTTCTTGCTATTGGTCCCTGCTCTGTCTAGGCCGATGCATGGCCATTGGCTCACCTTCCTCCTATCCACCTGTCACTTTACAGGAAAGACAATATACCTGCTTCGAAACTTAAGGTTGGACATGTCCCCCTGCTATTTTCAATCATTTTTTCAATGGCGACTTCTACATTTTTGGCCACACTGTATGGATAAACACCAGGTGTAAAACATCTATTTATCCAAAGTACTACAAAAGCAATAAATGGTGTTGAAAGTTGTTGACACGGTAAAAGGGAATTTGATAGACGCAGTTAATAAAACCAGCATTGAAGAAAATGTTTGTGCAATATACAGTACTTTAATCACATTAAATATTAATGGTTTGTTTTTGTCACTTGACTGTCTTAATAACCCCACTTTTTAACTTGTTTTCTTTCTGTTGTGGTCTGTGTTAAACTAATCTTGCATCTTCAAAGCTAGGATTCAGATCCAGTGCCTTTTCTGAAATCTCTACATCCCTCTTCCAAAAAATACCTGCAAAAGTGAAATGCTACGAACAAATTACGGTAACTCTTAAGTAACACTAAGACCTCTGTATGTAGGTTTTAGTTTTGAGGTGTGCTGCCACAGGTAACAACTGCACATCAGAAAATGGGCGATTTGCCTTTATATGGAGTCAATGTTTAAAATGTTATCTGGGATATAATTATCTAGTATAATGGAAATTAAACATCCAATGCTGATGCCTTAGATTTTCCCTATGAAGCAATACAATTGCCATTTACTTTAGGCAACTTCTATTTACAGTGTGTGGGATATTATATATACTTGTTTATTTTCAAAGCTTCTCCATCGTCTTATAAAAATATTTTAGTGTTCAGAGTTAAGTCTCAGTTAGACTGATGTTATTTCTTATTTTTCCCCAAATGCTTACTAACATGAAGATTATGCCATGTATACCTGTGGTTGTTGACACACCTCCACCCAACTTGCTAAAGTACATAAATAATTACTTGGCCTGTACTGTGTCAGACCTCTGTTGTAGTAAGGGATCTCAAAATACTTTTTTTTTTTTTTTTTTTTTGCTCGAATGGCTGAAGTATACTCTTCCATGACCTCACAGAAGTCTACTCTTGGGTTCTTCACTTGTCCTCTGTATGCAACAGCAAGATCATCTGTACTGCAGTTCTTAAAAAAATAAGGGAAGTCACTATGTTTGAACAGTTTTAAAGTGCGCCTAGCAGGGGGGAAAATTAAAAAAAAATCTAGGCTACTATCGGGAGTACAGACAGTAGATCTGGGTTTTACTAAATATTTAACAGATGTGTACTAACAGTAATGGCATCCTAGCTGTAGTAAAGAGAATATTTTTAATAAAGGCCAATGTATGTCCAATTAATTTAATGGAAGCAGCACAGTGGAAAAACATTTTAAACATTGCAAACACAGGTTTTATGTAATGTATAATAAAATACACTTGGGTGTTGAAACTGGAGTTTTTGGGCAGATACCTTTTTGGGGAAAGAACAAAAACAGTTAAAGATATAAACAATAACTGCAATAAGGAAATTCGATAACTTCAAGTTAATATCGTATTCCTCATTCTTAAAATAAAATACCTGTACATGCTATCCACACAGGCCGCGATAAACTGCGAGTATAAGCGTTCTGCTTAAAATATCATTCCAGTCTGAAACCAAAGCCCCTTTCACACTGGCATGCTCTACACGGGTCAGTTAGATGATTTCACACTGCTTTTGATAATGCTGGGTTTACCTGGGTGACAGATGCAAGTACACAATTTGTGTATCAATGCCTGGAAGCAGCTTGTTACGGACACTTCCATCCAAGCTTCTCTGGATTGAACAGTCGGCTCAACTGTTGATTAGAGCAAATGTTTCTTCATCCCTGCTGCAATCTAGCTCATGGTATTTCACTCAACAAAAATATGGCTAAACAGAAATGGTCCTTGCGGAAGTGAAACCTTCACGCAGACATGGCTGATTGTTATTTCATTGGCTAACCATCGTAGATTTTGTCTCGCTCAACACGGGTCAAAGCGTGTTGACCTACATCCTATAATTGTGACCTGGGTAGCCAGAACACAGGTCGGGACCCGGGTAGGATTGCCAGTGTGAAATGGGATTAAGAACATTGTACTATTTTCATGTTTGCGGAACTGATGGCTGGGATAAAAAGGCTTGTATTGGACCTTTCTTAGAATGGGTGGGACTATACCCTAGCTACTTTCCTTGGCCAGTTTACACATTTAAATTCCGGCAGATGGCAGTGTTGTAGAACACTTATTAATTGTATTTAAGGCGGCACATACTGTACTTTGCAAGCTAGTGACTACTTGAAGATTACAGTGTAAAGTTAGATGGAGGCTTCTTTTAAAATGTACAGTATTTTTCTTTTATCTTAAAGCTATATATCAATGTTCAAAGTGGCTTTAAACTATTATTTTAAAATCTCATGACATCAATCAGCAAACCATCCATTATAATAGGAAGAGCTATTGCAGTTTTCACACTGTTTTTTGACATTTTGTGTTCTTTGTCTGGTTTGTTTATTAAGTTGTTTACATAAATTTATACAAAAAAAGGTTAAAAAAAACTAGTATGAAATGTAAGGTGTTCAAACTTAAAACACATACTCTCCACTCCCTAAAAGACCAAATGCTGCCTTAATGTAAATCTCTCTCTCATATATATATATATATATATATATATATATATATATATATATATATTATATATAGTGTAGTTGTAGTCTAAAGCTTACATACCCTAATGGAAATGTATAATTTTCTCAAAAACAAAGAATTTTAGGAAAAATCTTTTGTAGCAAAAGGTTTGCTTTTGTTGATGAGGAAAAAAAGTTACAAGAAATAGATGTCTACAATTATTTATTTCAGCAATTGTTTTGCAAAACTCAAAAAATGCAAATTCAAAAGTATCCATACCCTTTGATGCTATGATAGTATTGTCTACAAGGTGCTAGAAATATCAATATGATAATGCAAAACCTAATTCTAGAAAGGTCTAGAAAATTCTTGATTATAGGTGAATGTTCTAGGAGAGTATAAAAGGGTTAGGCATAGGAGAATTGCTGTTATTACTAAGGCCCTGTGAAAATCGTTAATGTGATTTTTTTTTTTTGTATAAAATACAAATAATTATGAAATTATTTTTATTTCTTAAGAATAATATTGTAAATATCGCAGTATTGGGCTAATTTCACGATTTCCGCACAGCCCGTGAAATCGCGATTTTCACAGAGCGTAATTATTTACTAATAAGTCAATATGGGAAAAACTAAAGAGCTATTTCAAGACCTTAGGCAGAACATTATTTATTGTCAAAGCTGGAGAAGGATACAAGAAGATTTCCAAGCATTTGAGTATCCCAATTTCAACCATTGTTTCTATTATCAGAAGTACAAGACTCATGGTACTGTCATAACGCTCCCTCGTTAACGAAGAACAAAATCAAAGTTTTGGAATGGCCTAGTCAAAGTCCCGATCTAAATGTGATTGAGAATCTTTGGTATGAGTTGAAGAAGGCTGTGCAAAAGTAAAGTACACAGAATTTGAATGAACTGGAACAATTTTGCGTTGAAGAATGGTCAAAAATCACTAAAGAATCATGCCAAAAGCTCAATGACAAATAACCTAATTGTTCAAAAGAGGTTATTATTGCTAAAGGTGCCTCAACTAGCTATTAATTTCATTTTCCTTGTATTCCTTATGAATACTTTTGAATTAGATTTTTGCAAAACAAAATGCTGACATAAATAATTGTAGACATCTATTTCTTGTAACTTTTTTTTCTCTTCCACAAAAGCAAAACTTTAGCTACAAAAAAGATTTTTCCTGTAATTATTTGTTTTTGAGAAATTTCTAGAAATTATACATTTCTGTGAAAGCCTGTTAAACTTTTAAATCACACAATTAGATTGTGTTGTGAGTATAATCTCCAAAGTGCTTTCGATTAAAAACAAATTGTCACCTTTTAATCTGTAGACAGGTGAGTTTTGCATGGCCGATGCAGATTCACATTATAAACACATAAGCACAACAGTAGTGTGTAACGTCTTCATGTCTGCCTGGGGACTGTCAATTGAAATTAGCCTACTGGCTAAATTGAAAATGCAATGCATCTTGTGTCATATAAGTGACACTTGTTATAATTGTATGTGTCCCTGATAAATAAGTAAATATAATATATAAATAAAATCATTGCATTTTGCGTATGCAGTGGGCCCTGGAAATTCCCTCAAAATATTACATTCACCCCTTCTACCTACAGCTTCAACCCTGGGATTTATAATGTTCCAAACGGTGCCATCATTACCAGCCTCGAGTACCAGGTGGTGCTGGCACTATTATAATTTGTTTATTTAGCAGACACCTTTATCCAAGGCAACTTACAGAGACTAGGGTGTGTGAACTATGCATCAGCTGCAGAGTCACAACTACATCTCACCCGAAAGACAGAGCACAAGGAGGTTAAGTGACTTGCTCAGGATCACACAATGAGTCAGTGGCTGAGGTGGGATGTGAACCGGGGACCTCCTGGTTACAAGCCCATTTCTTTAACCACTGGACCACACAGCCTCCTATATTGCTGGAGAAGTGGCTTCCTCAGGTGAAGTATTGGCTGGATCAGGTGCAGGGGCTGATGCAGGTGAAGTGACTGGCATCCTTGCAGGGGCTGCCACAGGATTGCTTCTTCTCCCACGGGATCTCCTCCACCCTCTTCATGCACTCGGTCCTGGCACTTTGCTAGCATTCTCCTCACTGTCACTGCTGTTGGAAAATTCATCTTTGCAAACCCAGTCTGCTTCAGAGCCAGATTTGTCATTGTCCATCTCTGCTGCATCAGAATCGTTGTTTGGTAAACTTTGCAGTAATTCCAAATACTGCTTTGCTGTCATGCGTCTTCCGCAATCCATTTTCAATGTGTATTGGGGTAACAATGAATTTCTTAGAAAAACGGGTGACTTTTAAATAGTAATCAGAGTGCATCTAAAACCTAGATCAGAGGAGAAAAGTAGAGGCTCACACAGGTGACAGACTATCAGACAGACAGCTGGGTGCCAAGAGCTGTCAAGGCTGATTGATGGGCTATCAGGAGGCTCATTGAAACAATAGAAATGTGAGAAGATCGCTCACTTGAGGAATGCAGACTGATATAATCAAACTTCAATACATGGCGGCAAGTCCTGACTGATAAATACAAATAATACAGCAACATTTCATCGTTATAATATGTTTTATATGTATCGGCCAATTTGACTACTCCTGGTTGGAGTAGGTATGACAGTATTTTATCTCCCTAATTTTTGCATATATTTAGGAAAAGTCAGGAAAGCACAGCTCTGTATCTTAAACACAGGCACTGCAATTTAAATTTAAATTCCAAAAACGGTCAAAATGACCACCATGGTCATTCTAGTGTCAGTATCAGTGGCCGGTTCAGAAGACTAATGCTCTTGTAGGGAGGGGTAGAATGCGGGGTGTGTGAATTAGCCCTGCTCAGAGAATGAGACGGGGAGGGGAGAGCGGATAGTAAGGAGGGATTGTTTTCACTGTTTTTCCAGGATCGACGTCACGGAGGGAAGGAGGAAGCAGCCCCTGGGGGCGGACGTGGGATCTGGATGCAAAGTATTGGCAAGGAACCAGTTTGACTTTCGTGGACAAATTAAAATGCCTGTATTATGGTGAAGACCACTTTGGAGAATTATTGCCTTTTGTCCTGTGAGGAACGAAACACTTTGCGGCCATTGAAGGTCAGATGACACAGCAGTGTGGAGTAGTGGTTAGGGCTCTGGACTCTTGACCGGAGGGTTGTGGGTTCAATCCCCAGTGGAGGACACTGCTGCTGTACCCTCGAGCAAGGTACTTTACCTAGATTGCGCCAGTAAAAACCCAACGGTATAAATGGGTAATTGTATGTAAAAATTAAAGTGATATCTGTATAATGTGATATCTTGTAACAATTGTATGTCACCCTGGATAAGGGTGTCTGCTAAGAAATAAATAATAATGGTATTGAGGACATAATTAATCCAGCTCCTAAACAGTGTGGGACATTTTGGAATCCTCCGGTGGGACTGAACTATACTTTTTACTTACCTGAATACTTACTGTGTGGACATTAAATTATAGTATCCCTGGGGGAAACCATTGTTATTTTAGGGGGTATAAGTAAATTTAAAAAATGTATTTCAATTAGTATTTAAAAAATGTATTCCATTGTAAATGTTAATTTAGGATTGGTATTATTTATATAATCATTAAACAGGAACAAATCAATTTCAGAGCCAGTCCAAACCATTAATACATCATCAATGTATTCCTTCCAGAACAACACATTTTGTAGGAGAAGATTAGAGGCCTTCTCATTAATGAATAAGCTTTCCCAATGGCCCATGTACAAGTTAGCATAATTTGGGGCAAAGGATGAACCCATTGCTGTGCCCTTAATTTGCAAATAATATTTGTTTTTAAACAAGAAATAATTTGTTGTCTGGACAAATTTGGTTAATTTCAATAGGAAGTTAATGTGTATATTTTCTTCTTTTAAGAGAAAAAATGATAAAGCCTCTAGTATCCCGTCCCTCGAAACCCCCCCCCCCCCCCTCCCCCCCTTGGGGGGTATATTGGAATAGAAACTTTCAACGTCAAACGTAACATGTATAGCATTACTAGGAACTGAAAATTGTGCCAATAATTTAATTACGTCCCTGGTGTCAGATTAAAAAAGATGGTAACTGTTTTACAATGTTTTTGATAAAGTAATCAATAAACTGACTTAAGGGTTCAGAAATTGAATTATTTGGGCTCCCGAGTGGCGCATCCGGTAAAGACGCTCCGCGTGGACTGCAGGATGCACCCTATAGCCTGAAGGTCATCGGTTTGATTCTAGGCTATTCCACTGCCAACCATGGACGGGAGCTCCCAGGGGGCGGTGCACAATTGGCCGAGCGACGCCCAAGGGGGGCGGGCTTTGGTCGGCCAGGGTATCTTCGGTTCACCACACACCAGCAACCCCTGTAGACTGGCTGGACGCCTGTGGGCTTGCTTGTAAGCTGCCCAGAGCTGCGTTGTCCTCCAACGCTGTAGCTCTGGGTTGGCTGCATGGTGGGCCTGCAGAGTGAAAAGAAACGGTCGGATGACGACACATGCTTCGAAGGACAGCATGTGTTCGTCTTCGCCGCTCTCGAGTCAGTACAGGGGTGGTAGCAGTGAGCTGAGCCTAAAAATACAATTGGATATTTCAAATTGGGAGAAAATGGGGTAAAATCAATTGCTGAAAAAAAAGAAATTGAATTATTTCCTTATTATAGGTTTTACAGGAGGTTTTATGGACTTTAGGTAACATATAGAAAACTGGTGTAATTTAATGTTCAGTTCTCAGAAATCCAAACTGACCTTCTGTTGTCCAGCCACTCGTTTTAGCTCTTTCCAGTATGGCATCTGTCCTCCAAAGCGTGTGCTGTCAGCCGACCGCTTCTTTTCACTCTGCAGACCCACCATTCACTCTCAGAATTATGGAACCAGATGGTCTCAATGAATGTTTGGATTGGAGTTCTTATCTTTAATTGATACTGTGTAACTATTAATTATAACAAATTGTGATTGTCAATGAATACTTCGGTTGCTTCCACTGTTGATTGAATTATTCTGTAAGATAAATCAAAATGAGAAGCTAATGCGATAAATTGAAAATTAATTATGATCTGTTTTTATGCTTAGTGATTTATTCTTAATAGATGTATGTAATTGAGATATTTCATTTATACCATTTCGATTGACTAAGAATTATTTAATTAGATCTTAAACATTGGATGTCAATTTCTAACTTAAATATGATCATTATACTATTGGTGTATATATGGTAACTAATATAGTCTTAATCATGTGCGAATAGTGATGTTATGTTTAGAGTGAATTAATTGATATATAGGTAAGTGCAGTTAATTGAATGATTGAATCATATCTATAAGCTAGGGTGGTTCCCTTAAATAATTAACTACCTGACGAAGACACATTGTGTCAAAACGTGTTTTTGTTTGTTTGTTTGTTTGTTTTTTTGTTTTCTTTTTTGTTTTCTTTGTTTTGAAAATAATGTCTGTTCAATAAAATATATTTTAAATCGACAGAGTGTGCGACCAAGTGTGTCTCTGAGTTAGCAGATCGCAAATCAACAAGAAATATAAGTTTTGTTCAGCTGCACAAGATGAATGATTGTGACCAATATTTAACTTAGACAGTTCTTTAATTTTTTTATATATATCAGCGCATTTGAAATTTTCTTGTACCCTTCTCCTGCTCACTGCCTCTCTACCACTTTATCCCTGATTTGTTTCGAAAGCTCCTTGGTCTTCATGGTTGCTTTGTTGGATAACTATGTGAGTTGCAGCTTGAACGTCTTTATCTACCTGAGGGAATTTATCTACAAGTTAAACCACTTTGAGTACACACAGGCTGAAACCATTTCACTAATTTTGTGACCTTTAAAACAAATCATTTGCACCTGAGCTGATTTAGGGCTGCAGTAGTTGAATATTTATGCAACTGAGATTAATCTGTTTTTCCCTGTAAATCTTACTTATTTATATTCTATATGCATTTTTTAATTTTATCAATGTGGAGAAGTTTGTGTAGATTCTACATGTAAAGTCTAATTTGAAAGCGTCGTGGAGTACGCTCAGGTGCCAACAAAATGTGAAAACATTGTGGGGGGGGGGGGGGGGGAATACTTCTGCAAACCGCTGTATATGCTGTACATTTCACAATTCAAAGCTGCACAAATGGAATGGCATTGCTGTTTACCACTGACTGTCTGGTACTATTTAAATACAATGTTAGTGAACGTTTCACACAGAGTTAATAGAGAAGCTGAAGTTCAGAAGCACTGAACTTTGTGACCTTTGATCCACCTCCAACCTATTATAATAAATGTTTTGTTTCCAGAAATCCTTTATTTCCTGATGTTTCCATTCATCAAAGCTCTGGGAAATAGTTCAATGGGACACTTTTTTTATAAAGGTGTAGAATAGTATGAACTGGCAACAATAAACATGAATGTACTGTACTACTATTATGGCTTTCAATAGACTTTTGCGATTAAATTTTGTAGTTTCTTTGATTACATGATGTTAAATAAAATATCTAAATTACTGTATATTTTTATTTTTATTATGTCTCAATCCTAAAATTCTAGGTGACACAAAACTTTGCCCACGCTGTACAATTATGTAACATAATATCGACATGTAAAATACTGGAACATAAATAATAACCAGAGTAATTAATTAAAGTCATTGCTTTTTAGTCATAAAATTAAGAGTCTCTACTAACGGTTCATTTATTTTTTTTCAATTATTAATTTTATCTGCTGATCTGAAAATGGCGCTCATTTATTTTTGCCTCTTCAGACAGTCTTGCCTTCTCTTGTGGCTTACATGGCACCAAAGGGACGTCTCAGACAGAACCTGAGAGTCTCAAATTCCCCCTTCTGCTGTGAGAATTGACACAGGGAGTGCAAGTCCACGCAGGGGCATCAATCATTTCAGTAGTTCCAAAACAAGGCAATACATTTCCTTGACACCAGCACAGGGGGCAGTGAACAGCCTTCAAGCAACCCTGCTGTCAGTCTGGCTTCATTTGATTTTGCCCAAAAGAAGTTACATTTTATTAGGTTTCCTTTCTCAAATATAAAATCGCAGAGGTTTTTACATCATTCTTTTCTCTTGTGAGTTGACGTATTAGATCACATATGTAGTAAATTGTACCTGTATGTTTTCTTACTGGAGTGGTAATACAAAATTCTTACAAATTATATGAAAGACAATCCCAAATTTACACTGGAATGTCATGTCTGCCAAATGCAAAGTATACATTAAAATGTGAAAAATTTGAATGTATAATTTTTTCACAAGTAATCTATAAGATTGTGACAGAAACATATAAGCGGTTAAGAGTGTGCTTCTCCTTTGAGTAACATGACATGCAAATGAGCCAAAAATGGCTTTCTTAGGAAGTAAACTTCAAAAGACCGTAACCAAGCAGTTAGTTGTGATTTTTAAGAAAGTTTGTGTTTCACATGTTAAATCTTACCATGTTACATAATCTTCTCCAATATCATCTTGCGCATTTGAAACGGAATATTGTTAACTGTAATTTGCCTTTTAATTGCAAGTTAAAAGTAATTCACCCAAAATTGACAAAACCAAGTTCAATGAGAAGGTAACATAATGGTACTCTTCTGCTGACAACCAACAATTTAATTCATGGTTTTCAATCAAGCTCTTGTCTCCTTGCTCTGAACAGACATCTACTACAGAGCAGGTCCAGAGGAATGTATACAGTATTTAATTTAAAGATGTCATATATATATATATATATATATATATATATATATATATATATATATATATATATATATTATATATATATATATATATATATATATATATATATATATATATACACTTGCAAGTTATTTGAAATATCTTACCTCCAAGTTTCTAAAGACATTCTGTTCTTCTCCATCATTTGCAAAGTGAGCTGGATTATCATTGGCCCACTTTGTATCCCAAACATCTTTGCGCTCAAACTTCAGCAGCTCACCAACTGTTGAATGCACTGAGCCAATCTTGTACTCGCCTATCGCTGTCTTGACCTTTCTGCTCCCTCCTATCTACAGACTATCATTTCTCCCTACATCCCCTCTCGCCCCCTCTGCTCCTCCACCTCTGTTAGATTAGCTGTACCCCCCTCTGCTCCCCTGCCTCCAGAGACCGCTCCTTCTCCACCCTTGCCCCTCAGTGGTGGAACGACCTACCCACGGATATCAGGACTGCTCAGTCCCCTGACCACTTTCTGGCGCCTCCTCAAGACACACCTGTTCAGACAGCATCTGTAAACCTCAGCTCTTGACTATACTAGACTATATGGCACCCAGTTGTACCAGTTCTTGCATCAGTTTGTACTTGCACTGAACTGCTTCATACCATGCCTCAGCTACTGCTCCTAACTATATCTGTATCTGATTTTACTCTTATGGGTAACACATTTTTTGTATTTGCTGTTATTGGGAAATCATTCTTTACTGTAAGTTATAACTGCTCTAGTCAAATTTCCTCTTACTTATATCTTACTGTATTCTGTATTCTTTATTTTGCTGTTCCTTAAATTTGATCTTATTGTACTTTCATAACTGCCAGATTCACGGCCATCAGACAAGATGAATCAAAACACAGTTTTAGTATAGTGAAGGTGTAGGGTTGTATCGAGTTATCAGTTATCAGTTATTAAGCATATATAACAACTAACAGAGAAGACTGCAGAGCCCTGATGCATAAAGTGCTTTCATTTGAATTATTCACATTGCATTGAGAACTTTACACTGCTACACAATTCAGTAAAGACTGTTTAATACATACCACTATCAGAGTCTTGTCAGTGGCTGTGAAGCAGCAAGTAGAATCTCTCATAGCCTAGGATAAAATACATGCATATTTAATTAACATATTTGATTCACAATCAGGCAGCACAAGCTAAAAAATTGGTAAGGACAGAAAAAAGTGTACTTGTTATGCATTTGAAGTTTTGTTAATCTTCTAAACATAGACATGAGAATAATTTCTGCATCATCTCAAGTTAGATATACATATACAATACCCACCACCAAGTACTGGACAAATAAATGTAATTTTTAATGGGCAAGGGGACAGATATCTTTGGCAGAACAAATAGTTCTGAGCCAATTCAGTACCAGCATGTTCTTCATTTTTGACTGTCTGGATGTTGTCAAAACAGTGATCTAAGTGTTTCAGTATAACACTTCACACAGATGTGACAGATGGAAAATGGCATCTTTCATGTTTATTAGTTTTAAGAAGAGCTGATGGCTCACTAAATAACTTAGTAGAACGGAAACATGTTGTATTTAGTTTTGTTTTAGGATATAATAAGGTGCTGGGCTTATTGAGACAGGCTCAATAAGCCCAGGGATTGTATGGATTCAGTCTTACTTCAGTACCTCAACAACTATAACCAGCCCAATAAGAAGAATTGAGTCAGACTAGTAATAGCAATAGTAGGGCTATTTCCTTTTTAAAAGCAAATATTTTAATAACCTTTCTCTGCCTTCTTTTCTTGTCCTTGAAACCTGATTGATCTCCATTGCTGTTAGTTTCTTTGCCACCCGGTACTGCCAAGTATAGAAGGCTTCTTTGGAGGCCGCAATCACATGGGTCTTGGTCATTGTCACAAACAGTGGATCTGCAATAAAAACAAGTAGTTCAAATAAAGTCCACAAAAGCACACAACAAACTTAATGTTCTTGTGCAAACATAGAGGAGAAAAATGTTTTCTGTGCTGTTAAAATACTGCGTTTTCAAATTTTATTCACTGTTCCTTTCTATTATCAAACACTTTAACATGCAAATTATGACAGGAGGCAGTGGTTAAAGTCCAGGGCTTGTAACTAGAAGGTCATTAGTTCAAATCCCACCTCTGCCACTGACGCTGAGCAAGTCACCTTGTGCTCCATCCTGTGGATGAGATGTTAAATCAATGTCTTATTGTAAGTGACTCTGCATATAATGCACAGTTCACAGCCTACCTCTGTAAAGCACTTTGTGAGGGTGGTCCACTATGAAAGGTGCTATATAAGATATTATTATGATTTATAATTGTGGAACAATGACGTTTACTATGTATTTACAATTACTGTTTACGGTGAAGATAATATAATCCAAATGACAATGGAAAGTAAGTCACATCTCTAATCTGGCAAAGTTATGACCAGATTAAACTCTTTTGGGGAGTGATTTAGGAAGGTATACATTTATTATTCAAACTCATACAAATACGCTTCTACAAGAGCAAACAGGCTAGTCTTTGAAAAGTTCCATTAGAAGCCTTGAAATATATAGCAGAATTTCACTTCCAGCACTATGCAACGAGACACATTTCTCCTACAACGTAGACCCTGGCGTACCATACTGAAAAGGAATTTTGCAGGATGTCTATAAAACAGAGTGATGTTCCGTCTTGGCTGTGTTTGCTATAGGTTGATGAAAGGTCTGATTGTTACAATTTAAGCCAGGGAGACTGCAATGCTAATTTGGAGTCAGAGAATACAAACACTGCTAACCCTGACGGGGTATGATGGCAAAAGTATTAAATGTCTAGCTTTCCAAAGATAAATTATGATCTGCCTGCATTAGTGGGCATTACACAAGCTCACTTGTGCCTTGAAAAACTGGGAGAAAAAAAAACACAAAGCACTTCGTATTAAAACTGTATTAATTAATTAATGCAGTCCAGGGATATGCAGTAACCTCCCCAATGTATCAAACCAAGTAAATCATCATTAATCACTTGGGAAACCTATATTCATGTTTTATTTTGGCCCACTCCTCCATGCAGAACTGCTTCAACTCAGTGACATTTGTGGGTTTTCGAGCATGAACTGCTTGTTTCAGGTCCTGCCACAACATCTCAATGGGGTTTAGGTATGGACTTTGACTAGGCCATTCCAAAACTTTAAATTTCTTGTTCTTCAACCATTCTGATGTAGACTTGCTTGTGTGTTTCGGATCATTGTCTTGCGGCATGACCCAGCTGCGCTTCAGCTTCAGCTCACGGATGGATGGCCTGACATTTTCCTGTAGAATTCTATGATACAGAGCAGAATTCATGGTTCCTTCAATGATGGCAAGGCGTCCAGGTCCTGATGCAGCAAAATATCCCCAAACCATGACACTACCACCACCATGCTTGACCGTTGGTATGAGGTTCTTACTGTGGAATGCAGTGTTTGGTTTTCACCAGACATAACGGGGCTCATGTCGGCCAAAAAGTTCAACTTTTGACTCATCTGTCCATAGAACATTGTTCCAAAACTCTCGAGGATCATCCAGGTGCTTTTTGGCAAACTTGAGACAAGCATTCATGTTCTTTTTAGTGAGCAATGGTTTCCGCCTTGCTACTCTGCCATGAATCCCATTTTTGCCCAGTGTCTTTCTGATGGTGGAGTCATGAAAACTGACCTTAGCCGAGGCAGGAGAGGCCTGCAGATCCCTGGATGTTGTTCTAGGTCTCTTTGTGACTTCCTGGATAATTTTACGCCTTGCTCAGAGAGATTTTGGCAGGACGGCCACTCCTGGGAAGATTCACTACTGTCCCAAACTTTTTCCATTTGGACAATATGGCTCTGACTGTGGTTCGGTGGAGCCCCAGAGCCTTAGAAATGGCTTTGTAACCCTTTCCAGACTGATAGGCATCGATAACTTTTTTCCGGCGGTCTTCAGGAATTTCTTTTGTTCGTGGCATGATGTGCCTCTAGAACCTGTGTGCTGACAACTTCACTCTGATGGTAAGGGCCAAAGTTAGACAGATTTATATTGGGCAGGACTGGTCCAAATCAGGCCTGGTTGTTAACCAAAGTACTCAAACAGCTGACCCTAATTATCCCTTTAATTGGGTTGAGTTAACTAGGGGGGGGCAATAACTTTTTCACACCTGAAGATTGCATGTTTGATTACCTTGCACACCAAACAAATGAAAGAAGCACCAAACTTTGGTGTCATTTTTTCTCTCAGACTCTCACCTCTATATACTACTACAACCCACATAAAAATCTGACCAAATACAATGTGAAAAATCTGCAAAAATGCAGACAGGGGGCAAATACTTTTTCACTGCACTATATATATATATATATAAATCGCTCTTCCTGCAGTGATTTAGAGGACAGATCTCAAACCCCCGTGCACTAGAGCGGGCATTTTGAAAAGAGCTTTGAAACAGACTTTAAAGTTAGAATTGTAAAAAGTTGTCAGAAACATGTGGGGACGTGTAACGCTATATTTCTCGGAACCCTGCTACTTACTCTTAAATGGGTAGAAGTAAAAAGTCCTTGAAAGAGCAAAATGAGTTACAAAATAGTCCGATCTGTGTTCAATCAAGATCAAGTGCATTATTTAAGCGACAGTGCCTGTCGATGGTGGCCGTGTGATAGTTGACCGTGACGGGAGTTATGCGTCCCGAGCCGAAGGCGAGGGCGCTAATGAAAGTCATGTCAACTATCACATGGTAGAGTCATCATCGAGAGGGCACTTGCGCTATTTGAAAATGATTTTGACCATTGTTTTCTTTAAAAAATAAAAAAAATACCTTAAAACCCAGATTTACCTTGAAGTAAAGACGTTCTAAGAAAACAGTACCAAACATTTTTTTTTAAAATAAAGAACAAGGATTACATACATATAAAGAGAAAAACATTTAGTTTGTATTTTGTAAATCTTTTATTTTTTATTTTTTATTAACTTGTTAAGGTTTTAAACCCCTATTTATAATCAGGACATTGCCTGAGGAATGTCGCAGCAATTACTGAACAGTCTGTGTATGATGGAGTCTGAATAATTATTATTATTATTATTATTATTATTATTATTATTATTATTATTATTATTATTACTATTATTATTATTATTATTATTATTATTATTATTATTATTATTATTATTATTATTAGGCTGTGTGGTACAGTGGTTAAAGAAAAGGGCTTGTAACCAGGAGGTCCCCGGTTCAAATCCCATCTCAGCCACTGACTCATTGTGTGAGCCTGAGCAAGTCACGTAACCTCCTTGTGCTCCGTCTTTCGGGTGAGACGTAATTGTAAGTGACTCTGCAGCTGATGCATAGTTCACACACCCTAGTCCCTGTAAGTCGCCTTGGATAAAGGCGTCTACTAAATAAGCAAATAATAATTGTTATTATTATTATTCATTTCTTAGCAGACACCCTTACCCAGAGTGACTTACAGTTGTATACAAAAAATACATATCAAGAATTACAGTACAATTAAATGCAAGATACAAAATACAATGACTTCAGTCCTAATAAGAGCAAATACAAAACACAGTATAATTTGATATCGGGGCAGTTAGCAGACAGACGGGGGGCAGATAGCAGACAGACAGGTAGAGATACGGGAGGAAATGGTG
Organism: Acipenser ruthenus; assembly: GCF_902713425.1. Lineage (NCBI taxonomy): Eukaryota > Metazoa > Chordata > Actinopteri > Acipenseriformes > Acipenseridae > Acipenser > Acipenser ruthenus. Next base: position 67,698,740 of record NC_081194.1, on the reverse strand, counting down.
GGGTCAGAGGGGGGGAAGGAGAGGAAGAGCTGAGGATCATCAGCATAGAAGTAGTATGAGAAACCATAGGATGTGATGAGGGGGCCCAGGGAGCGGGTGTAGAAAGAGAACAGGAGAGGACCCAAGACTGATCCTTGGGGGACTCCTGTTGAGAGAGGGTGAGGTGTGGAGGTTGAACCGCGCCAGTTTACCTGGTAGGTGCGGTCAGAGAGGTAGGAGGAGAACCAGGCCAGAGCAGAGCCGGAGATTCCCAGGTCAGTAAGAGAGGATAGGAGAATAGTGTGATTGGCAGTGTCAAAGGCAGCAGAGAGATCAAGGAGAATTAGGACAGAGGAGAGAGAGGCAGCACGAGCAGAGCTTAGTGAGTTAGTGACAGACAGGAGAGCAGTTTCAGTGGAGTGAGCAGAGTGGAAACCAGATTGGAGAGGGTCGAGCAGAGAGTGGTTACACAGGAAAGCAGAGAGCTGGCAGTGTACTGCCTGCTTGAGGGTTTTTAGAGAGGAAGGGTAAGAGGGAGACAGGACAGTAGTTCTGGAGGGAGGTGGGGAGGGTTTTTGAGGAGGGGGCAGAGGGAAAGAGGCCAGAGAGGAGAGAGGTGTTGAAATGAAGGGGAGCAGGAGCAGCAGCTTGAAAGAGGTGAGTGAGGAGGGGGTTCAGGGCACACGTGGTGGGTTAGTGGCCCTGGAGGAGAGAGGAGAGATCAGAGTCTGAGAGGGAAGAGAAGGAAGAGAAGGAGGGTGAGTTAGTAGGGGAGACAGAGGGTGTTGGGGTTGGAGCGGGAGGGGGTGGGGGGAGGGAGAGGTGTTAAAGAGTGCGGATATCAGAGATTTTAGAGGAGAAGAGACAAAGTCATCAGAAGAGATGGAGGAGGAGGGGGGATTGAGGAGGGAGGAGGTAGAGAATCATTTCCGTGGTTGTTAGTGGAGGATTGGATAATAGATTGGAAATAGGAGCGTTTACATAGGAGAGAGTAGAGGAGAAGGAGGAGAGGAGGGAGCGGTAGAGGTCTAGGGCAGCAGGGAGTTTGGTTCTGTTCCATTTATTTTCAGCAGAGCGCATTTCTGTTCTTGCCGCGCAGAGCACTGAGGAGAGCCAGGGTTGGGGAGGGGAGGGGTGGTCAGGTCAAAAGTTGAGGGGATAGAGGGAGTCGAGGGAGGAGATGAGGGAGGAGAAGAGGGTGGAGGTAGCAGAGTCTATAGAGAGTTGGGAGGAGTCAATAGGAGGGAAGTGAGAGAGAGAGAGAGGTGGAGGCAAGGACAGAGGGCGGGAGAAAGCAGAGGTTATGGTGGGTGGTGACAGTGGGGGTAGGTGAAGTAGGGAGAGGGGAGAGACAGAGAAAAAGAGAATAAAATAGTGATCACAGAGGTCCAAAGGGGTGACAAAGAGGGTGGAGGGGCAGCAAGCCCTGGAGAAAGTGAGGTCCAGTTGATGGCCAGCTTTGTGGGTAGGAGGGGATGGGGAGAGGGAGAAGTTGAAGGAGTGAAGGAGAGGAAGGAATCCAGCAGAGTGGGTGGGGTTGGAGAGATGGATAGTGAAATCACCCAACAGGACTGTTGGGGTAGACAGAGAGGGGAGAGAGGAGAGGAGACAGTAGAGTTCATCAGGAGCGAGAGGTCCAGGGGGGCGGTACAGTACAATTAGCAGGAGTTGACAGGGAGAGGTTGAGTAAGGAGGGAGAGAGAAGAGAGACCAGTCCCACCTCCCTGTCCAGTGAGACGCGGAATATGGGACAGGATATAGCGAGAGGACAGGGCAGCAGGAGTTATAGTGTTATCAGGAGTGAGCTAAGTTTCTGTGAGAGCAAGGAAATCGAGAGAGAGAGAGTTGAGAGGCAAAGGCAGATATGAAATCAGCTTTGTTAGCAGAGGAGTGACAGTTCCAGAGGGCACCAGAGAGAGTGCGAGAGGGAAGAGAGTGGGGGGGGGGGGGCAATGGGATAAGGTTAGAGGGGTTAGGGGAGCAGCGGTGGAGGGAGGACAGAGGATGGGAGCGAGAGGACAGAATAACAGGGATGTGAGAGACAGTCATTGTAGGACAGATGAGACAGATAGGTACAGTGGTAGTGGGAGGGGGAGGGTACAGACCTGTCTCGTAGTTGGCGTCTTCCAGAGCTCTGCTAGGTTCGGATTTTCTCCAACAGCCTCCTCGCACCCTCACTTTGCAAGGGAACTGGTTAACAGCTGCTAAACTGCACTAAAGACAATACTTAAGCAATACAATAGTTGCAATGTACTTCAATGGAATAACACAACTACAAAAAGCTGTGTGGAAACCAAGCAAATTGCAAATCAACCTCTATTCATTTTAACCACATTCACAACAGTAGGGCACCTAATTAAAACACCACCTTAATAATGTTACTTAAATATAGCTAATGTTAAGAGTTGGAATGAGGCCTCTAGTAGTCAATGGGATAGATTTGGAAAAGGAAAAGGTCCTCGCTCTGACTGCCACAGCTCAGACTGCCCTTAGTCGTGTGGCCCTTAGATGGCTGGTGCTTAGAACGGCTGGTGTTCTAAGACACTGTCAATTTATACTGTCCTACAGGTCTAGAGCTGGTCTAGTTTCCATGCTATCTAAATTCACTTCAATCAACCACAGCTCTAAATACTAGAAAATGAATTCCTTCAACCAGCTAATGCAGTTACATCAGCAACAAGGTTTCAATTGTACTTACCAAAATCACTATTTTCTTCCTGTCTACTGCAACAGCTAAACACAATCCAAGCAGGTCAGTCGCTAGAGATAACTGATTTGCAAAACAACCAACGTTAGTTTTAACCTTACAGCCAGCTAACAGACACGCCCAAACAGCTAACTTGATAATCGCTGACCTGTCTACTTCCTGTATACTTCCTGTATACTGCAACAACTAAACACAATCCAAGCATCATATTGACCATTACAATGTTAGGAAGTTATTTTCACCAAGTCCTGAATGTGTGAATAAACCCTCTTGGCATTCTGTAAAGGATTTTTGGCATCATTTTGTTCCTTAATATGTCTAGATTCCATTTCTGTTGCTAAGCTGAATAATTGTCCATTTAGATGCAAAACAACCTATTTTGGATCTACCCTTACTGCGTTTCATACAGTAGAACGGCGTCATTGCAGAAAATCAAAACCACCTTCTCACATTAACTCGTCGCGTGCGGCTTAAATATAAATATACTACAGAAAGTTGTATTCAAATATTTGTATTATTTCTTGACGTTTACTTTTTTAAACATATTTTATCGTTTTAGAAAATAGTTATTTTACATTTGGAAATAGAAGTTACAAACAGGATGATGACACAGCAATAGGCTCAAAATTAGGTATGCATTTTGCAAGCACGTATATGGGCAAATGGGAGGAAATGTTATTGAGTAAACTAGACAAGAAACCATTAGAATTTATAAGATATGTGGATGACATATTTGGAATATAGACACATGGAAAAGAATCTCTTGTACAGTTTCATAAATTAGCAAATAATATCCACCCTAAAATTACAGTGGATTTAAGGTGGACAAAATCTGAAATTGAATTCTTAGACACCTTGGTTAAACTTGATCAAGGATCTATTAAAACAGATCTTTTCTCGAAACCTACTGATATGCATCAGTACCTACATATGTCATCTGCACATCCTATCTATACTAAGGGCCTCATTTATATGCAATGAATCCCTGGTCTTTGTTCTATGAAACACATCTCAGATTTATGTTATTGGGAATTTGCAATCTGAAAAGATGAGAACAAAATGAAATAATAATAAATTACTCCTAGCATGGAACGAGATTATACAATGGTTCTACTAAAAACCTTGGATATACTTTTACCTTGGGTTTAGATGTACTGTCACAGGTTATAGCTGCCTGAGAATGGAACCTGGTAGATACTCACATATGACTAAATAACAGTACATTTTATATTTACCCTCATAAAACTTTTGCATTCTGTTGGAATTTAATACATAATTTGTCCTGTTACTTTTTCAAGTGATAGGCTATACACAGTGTATATGGCCCATGTCACTGCATGCCATCTGAAATTGGTAGCTTGGATTAGAATTTGCGGAATCTCCATGTTTAGTAACCTCTGTCTTATATTACTTAAGTATATTCCACCAATAAAATGCTCTCACTGAGAAAAAAAAAAAAAGTGTTCTTAACAGTAGTTATATATTTGCAGGAATTATATTTAAGATGCAGGGACTTCAGGAGACAATACCAAGAGTTGTCCAAGGATCTGTAGTATTTTGTACTTAATCATATCCTGATGTAACTATCACTACTTAATCATATCCTGATGTAACTTTCACTATTATCTGCTGTATTATTGAATTGTGGTTTGTCACACTTGAGAATTATTGTATTTCTTGTTCTTATTGTATGACTTATATTGTAACACGTGAATGTATTTGTATTTGCTTGCGATTGTAAGTCGCCCTGGATAAGGGCGTCTGCTAAGAAATAAATAATAATAATAATAAAGTTGTTAAACCTCTGAGAGGAGAGGGCAGGAGGGGCAACCGAAGGTGGTCAAGTAGTAAACTGGGTTTGTGGTGGGAGAGCATAGAATAGATGTTGTCAATTTTGTTCCAAAAGAAAGAGGAAAAATCATGAAATCATAAAGAGAACATATATTATTTTTATTTATTTATTTATTTTCTATTTGAACACACTTCAAAAGTATCAGCTGAAATGTAGTAGGCCTACTGTCCAGAGAACATGTTTTTAGGATGTGTTAACATGCTTGTGTGTTCAGTCTAAATTTCAACCTGTTTATGTGGTATATATTTTTTTTAAAGTTGAATGATTATTAAAATGTAAAGTCAGCTTTCAGTCTGATAACTAGGAGTATAGGGAGTAAAGAGAGAGAGCGCTAATGTTGCTGATAATCTTGAAATTTCACTGAAACAAGAAGCAGAAAAAAAACTTCAAATAACTGTTTATTGTCACATACATTTTTTACAGGTATTCAAAATATTATTTAAATGTATACTGCACATATCTGTCAACACTCTCATTTTACATTTAAATAAAAACTACTCAAAGCTTACAAATAAAATGCTTATCTTAGTGATACAAAAAACATTACAAATTCATTACTGGTGCCAAATCTAAGAGCAATCCCCAGACAGTGGATGGCCCCCTCCCCTTTTTTTAAAAACATCATTCAGGTGAGCTTTGCACAGATGTATGTACAATATATATGTAGACAGAATGTTACATAGTGTCATATGAATCTGACATAGAATAGCAATAGCCTTTATTAAGCTTTATTCCAATATGTTTAAACACCATGTGACTTATTTATATTGTTTTTGATTTCATATATCTAGTGCAATCAGAGGTATGCATTTCAATTGCAATTGTTGCAATTGTAATGTTTACTGTTACTGTGAAAAATAAAATGGCATGGGTGTATCTGGATGGTTATAAAATGGGTGCATCGCTAGCGACAGTTTCATGGAATACAACCACAAAAGTATGAGGCGACTAAACTTTGTGTGCAGACAGGAGGAGCTAGTGAGCTCAATGAAACTGAACTTCCCGCTGACGCCTGGGAAACAACTTGGCTCTTTCCACTCTAGAAGCGCCGCAGTCTGTGTTCGTATTGTTGCACCCTTTTTGTCATTTCTTCTAGTGAAAGGCTGTTAAGGAAAAATGTTATTCAAAATAGAAAAAACACACTTAATCGCATATATACACACAGCATTTAAAGACTATGTGCAAAATAAGACTAGCCAATACTACATCAGAAAAAAATACAAAGGAGTGGTTACCACACTGGTCCAACTTTCACTAAACATTGGAAGACATATAAACATCCAGGATTTCAACCATCAAACCTAGGACATCTGTAAACCATTGTGCAGCAAAAGTGGGTTGAAGTTCCCTCTAATCCAGATGGACCAACTAAATACAACTAAAAGGCTTTTCATAGTCTGCTATTGTCTGCTTACAGCGTTTCTAGCTGGACTCGTATTTATGAATACATAAAGATATATTGAAAGGATATGTCTGCTGGTCAGGGACTGTATGGCAGACTGAACTGTCTTCTGGAACTGCATGAGAGACTCGCACTTGCATGGGTCAACAGTCACGAGTGCAGTTACTTCCTCTGAAAAGGCAGAAACAGTTACTTCCTCTGAAAAGGCAGAAAATGCAATGAATGCCCTGGCAAGCCAATATAAGAACATAAGAACATAAGAAAGTTTACAAACGAGAGGAGGCCATTCGGCCCATCTTGCTCGTTTGGTTGTTAGTAGCTTATTGATCCCAGAATCTCATCAAGCAGCTTCTTCAAGGATCTCAAGGTGTCAGCTTCAACAACATTACTGGGGTTCCAGAACCTCACAATTCTCTGTGTAAAATAGTGCCTCCTATTTTCTGTTCTGAATGCCCCTTTATCTAATCTCTATATGTGACCCCTGGTCCTTGTTTCTTTTTTCAGGTCGAAAAAGTCCCTTGGGTCGACATTGTCAATACCTTTTAGAATTTTGAATGCTTGAATCAGATCGCCGCTTAGTCTTCTTTGTTCAAGACTGAATAGATTGAATTCTTTTAGCCTGTCTGCATAAGACATGCCTTTTTAACCCTCTCCAGTAACCATACCCTGCAGCAGGGAGTCTGGTGACGTTAACCTCGCAGACTATCGACGTTAAATTGCTACCCCCTTAAGTTCCCTCATCCCCGAGGGGACCAACAAAGTCCTGGACATGTCGGGGCAGTCTGTGCTGTCACAATGGTCTTTGGGGTGTGGTCCATCTGGGCCCTTCTGATGTATCAATTTGCTTGCTGTTCACACTTATCTGTGAGCAAAGGGACCAAGTTTGTTTGGATGTGAACTAAAGTTTGTTTTTTTAGTTTTTTGTTCATTTGTGTTAACAATGCAGTTTTCAAGTGAAATCGGTTCACAGTCTGCGAGTGCAAACCAAGAGAAAATGTAATTTTGCTGAGCATGCTTCGTCCTTCCATTGCCATCGGGGAATGATGCAAAGAAGATCCCAGAGACTGTTCAGTTTTATAATTCCACGAAGTTTGGAGTTGATATAGAGACCAGACATATGACAGCTGTAAGTTCCATCCTTTGAGCTTTTGAACACTTTTTCAAATGTGCATGATTATATTAGAAAACAAAAATAAAGTTACGGAATAACAGTGTAGCAAACCAGCTATTGCAAGACTGGAGACGGAAATTACTGTTGAATCACCGAATAAAAGACGGGTAAACAGAAAACACTTGTATAAGTCTAGTGTCCCTCACATGTACTAAGCATGTTGTGTCACAAACATAATCCTGAAGGAAAAATAAAAAATAACGTCAAATGCTATTTTTGACAGAGACCAACAAAGTCCAGAAAATGACCTGGGAGTCTGCGCCAGCTTTGGGGCCTTGGTAGTACAGGTGGCCCTGGGCTCCCAGCAGCCGTGTCTGGCAGACTGTCAGCCCTAGTAAAACTGGAACCACCTGGTAGGGGAGAAACAGGGATGAAAGGGGGAGTAAGTGGGGAAAGGTGATTGTCAGGCAAGGGGGAGACAGGAACTGCTGGGTCAGGTTCTGTCAGGTCCTGTCCTCTGTAAGGGGCCAGCCGGTCTTGGTGGAGGGCCATACGTCATCCTCTCCACCCTGATCTTCTCCAGGACCTGGCATGGCCCAAGCCAGCGGCCCCTCTTCTGCAGGGGACTGTAGACCCACACAGGCTCCCCATCCTCAAAATGTCTCCCCTGTGCCTGGGTGTCATAGTTCATGACGTTTACTTTTGCATGTAGCCATCAGTTGGTCCCTGGCAAAAGCGTCCTGTAGCTTCCTAGTTAACTCAGGACCTGGGGGCTCAACTGAAGCAGCCGGTGGCCGGCCAAACATCAATTCAGCTGGAGTCCGGAGCTCACGTCCCAACATGAGCAAAGCAAAGGTACAGGAGGTTGAATCTTGTACTGCTGTCCGGCAAGCCAGCAGAACCAGAGGCAGATGAGTGTCCCAGTTGCGCTAGCAACTGGCAGTGCTGATCATGAGTTGGACTGCAAGAGTATGGCTAAACCACTCCACGAGACCATCACTCTGGGAGTGGAGTGGTGCGGGTCTTGTGGATGTTCAACTCTGTGAACACCTGGGACTTGAAATTGCGACCTTAGTCACTGTGAATCTCCTGGGGGGCGCCAAACCAACTGAAAAACTCAAGGGGTTGACCACAGTCTCAGCTTCTTGGTCAGGCAGGAGGTACGCCACGGGCCACTTTTTGAAGTAGTCCATGGCAACTAGCATGAACTGCTTTCCTCTGTCCCACTGCAGGAATGATCCCCGGATATCGACCCTAACCCTCTCCATGGGCCCACCAACAGGAATCTGTGGGTCTCTTGCAGGTCCCCAGTAGAACACCTGCTGCAGCCGACGCAGGGTCTTGGTGACCCCAAAGTGCCCGGTTCCTAGAGACTCCATGGTATACCCTTCAGGTGCAGGCATCGCCTTAACCCTTTGCGGTCCTATGTCGGACCTGGTCTGACATCGTAATTTTCCCTTTCTGGTCCAATGTTGGACCCTGTCCGACATCATCAAAAAGACGCAAAAAACAGGTCTCTAGTCGTTTTTTCTCCGGAAAAAGCCGAGAAAACCATTCAATGGCCGAGTAAGACCGATAGGAGCCGAGAGAAGCCGAGAAAAAAAAGGGGGCGTATCTCATGAATACTGATAGACCCGACACCACATAGATAACACGGACATAAACAATCACAGACATTTGCAGAGCTTTTTTTAGATGTTATAGTAATAAAATAACGACTTCGATCGCATTATTGAGGAGTTTGGTGATAAAACAAGAGATCAGGAGATGATTTATCGGTATGTACTACTATTACGAGGTATGTAAAAAATATAGCGAACAAGGGGTGGGGCGGAGCTGGAGATGCAGTACTGAGTGTCCTGTTGATATGCATTGCCTTTTAAACCTGTTTTACTGTGAAAAAAAATACTTTTAAACAGTGCGTCTAAAATAAACTGCGCGTGTGAAAATAAATTGGACCTGACGCGCTGAATAAATGGACCGCAAAGGGTTAATCGTAGCTTCAGGCCCACGGAGTCGCACAAATTGCTGAACCATCTCACCAGTGCTTTGCTTAGGGTCTGGTAGCTTCCCAGGCAGTCGGGGAGAGGCTCAGGCGGACAAGCTGTGCCTCGCCCCTCAGCGCAGCTGTCAGTCGGCTGGCCTTCTCACTGTCGGTCCAGCAATGCAGCTATGCCAATATTGTAAGCTGCATGGCAAAGACCTCCCAGCTGCCTGTCCCATCAAATCCCAGAATCTTCACATCGCTGTGTCGTATCATCATTCCAGTCTTCCTCACAGCCTCTTCATCTCTGCCTAGCTCTTCTACCCTCCTGCAATCTGCGCGCGGCCCATTTCGGGGCTTAACTAGCTGTCTCATCTGGTCTTGCGAAACACTGGCTCTCCTCCCCCTTGTACCGTCTTGAGCCCCGGCTCTTACACATCACTTGGTTGCCATTTCCAGCTCAGTGACAAGTTGTTCCAGTCTCTGCCGCAGACAGTCTACACTTAGCGACTGCGAAATGCCCCCTTCTGACTTCACTCTCACAGGTGTGCACTCCATAATCCCACTTCTGAGGACCAGTGTAATGTTTTGTGAGAATGAAGACAGACGGAGACAGAGATTACAGTTCTCGAATTCACAGTTTATTATTTACATGTATTAATTTAGTCACTGTCAGCCGTGACCCACGCCTCCAAAACAATAAACCTTGTTGGTTAATGATGCCCCCTCTTTAAAGTGTACTACTGGATTGAACAAACTATTTTGGCTCCTCTCTTTCTCTAATAAACCAAACCCTTCTACATTTTTTTACCATTGCCAGCTCGAGCTCTCTTCTTTGAATCTGGAGTATTCGTCTGCCCCTTGCTGTTCAACACTCTCCATGTCTAACAATTTTGCTGACCGCTTCTGCCCGGGACAACAAATTAAGGATGAAACTGTGACAATCCCAGTTTTCATGGGATGTCTTGTAACCCTAATGTAGTTCCCAAAGACATTTTTGTTTTCTTGCTCTGCTTATTTCTGACTCAGGTTACCTTATATAGTTTGTTCCCTTTGTGCAAAAGGACCGAGTCCTGCAGTTGTTCACATTGACGTAGCAAGCGAGCCACTCGGTGCGTTTCCCAAACGGACCGTGACCACCTCAAGGTTGACTCGGTATGGTTAGTTTCCCAAGTGAACATTGTTGTTCACACTTCACTCGAAATGTACTGAACCATACCAAGTGCAGACCAAACCCTCTAAACGGACCCAGTGTGAACACTAAGATTATCCTTTACAGAACCAAACAAACCAAAACATGTTGGAGCAATGGGTAATCAATAGTGTGGCAGTTTCCGTGGGACATGTTCAAACATGTCTTTGCAACCAGGATTCACAATCTAAATTCACACAAGGACAAATGCATTAGTATGAATGGGGCATTATGTAGAACACATCTATGCATATCTATATTGTTGTTAAGGCTGCTATCATTCTAAATAAAACTAATTTTCCTCACAAAAAAAAAAAAATATACTGAACCCAGGATTACACTCTACAGATTATTATATAAAGTGACAGGATAAACTTTTTTTACATCACTTGTGAATGTTTATTCAATCTCCCTCCACCCCCCTCCCCCACCCCCCCTTGTCATAGCAACCCTGTCAGCTGTGGAGTTGTCTTACTTAAGCACGTTTTCTTGTCTTCATTCAAGATATACCCATCTTGACACTTGCAGTAATAGGAATCTGTGGTGCTCACGCAAATATGTTCACATCCATGGGCTTCGAGGGAGCAGATATCCAGACCTGTAACAAGCATGTTTAGAGAATTGCTTTTGCAGATTTGTTAAATTAATCAACTATAAAAGTAGCATATTAGTGAAATTCTAAATACATCAGTTATACATCTTTACAGCTTCATGAGATATTTTACTCACCTATAACTGTGGTACCGAGACTCTTGGTTACTCAGTTCTATGTAAATGTTATTTTATTTGTGTTGACTAAATAGCAAGCTTTATTGGATTTAAGTGTTCCAATATTAAACTCTATTGACTTGCTTGCTAGTCAGTATATCACTTGTTTCCAAGTGAGCTTGCCCAAAAAGCACCCACATTTAGATTCAGCGATACAACACAAATGCATTTACTTTTTATTGCAATTACATCAGTTGCTTTTTGAATGAAGACATACAGTGTATTTGGCTCACCTACAATTTCACATTACACCATTCAATGCTGTGAAGCTCCTGGGGGACCACAAACCGGCTGAAAACCCCCTCTAACAAGGCATTAACCACAGTCTCAGCTTCTTGGTTGGGCAGGGGGTATGCCTCTAGCCACTTTGTGAAGTACTCCATGGCTACTAGCACGAATCGGTTTCCTCTGTCCCACCGCGGGAATGGCCCCAGGATATCAACCCGACCCTCTCCATCGGCCCGTCAACAGGAAACTGCTGGAGGGGGGTTTGTGACCGGTCTGTGGGTCCCTTGCAGGCCCCCAGTAGAGCATCTGCCACAGATGACGCAGGGTCTTGGTACCTGGAGCTTCATGGTACGCCCTCAGCACTGCTTCCTTCAGAGCTCGGGGGACCACCATCTGCCACCTTGCTTCGCTCAGTCCCTCCCACTGGGACCACAGGGCTCATGTGGCTGTGGAATGAGGCGCCACTTCCTCCCAGGGGGGTCTTTCTTGGTCCTCCAGCCACTGGAGGAGGGCTAGAGGTCTGGATCCTGGTCCTGTTTGTGCCGCCACCCTGCAGAATCAATGGTTGTCAGCTCCCTGCAGGTGACTACCCCGGCCCTGCTCACCTCTGCTGTGGGGCCCACTCCTCATCCTGGCCCATCAACTCCTCCACTCGAGCCTCCCTCCTGGGGAAGCGACTACAGCCGTCTGTACAGCGAAGCCAGCGGGACAGGATGTCAGCATTGGCATGGCGAGCCCCAGCCCGGTCATGGATGGTGAAGGTGAAGGGCTGAAATTGCTCAATCCAGCAGACGACCTGTCCCTCTGGTTCTATGATGGTCAGGAGCCACTGGAGGGCCACATAGTCCATCCTCATGGTGAAAAGGAACCCGCAGAGGTAGTGGCGGAAGTGACGGACCACTGCGACCACCGCCAGTAGCTCCTGTCCTGCTGAAATAGGTGACCACCTTCTCCCCTTCAGGCCTGGGCTGGGACAGTACAGATACGATCCCCTCATTGCTGTCGTCGGTGTCTAGGAGGAACGGCAGGCTGGGGTTGGGTGAAGAGAGCACTGGTGACTGAGTCATTGCCTCCCAGAGGGCGTCAAATGCAGCCTGTTGCTCCTCCGTCCAAGTGCTGGAGCTGTTGTAGCGGAGCAGCAATGCTGGCGAACCCCTGGATTTTGCATTGGTAACAGGAGGCGAGGCCCAGGATCCTCCCGCAGCTGTCTCTGGTCAGTGGGCGTGGGCCATTCCCAGACTGCAGTCACCTTATCGGGTTCCGTGCTGATCCCCTCTTCTCTGACTCGGTGGTCCAGAAAGGTGACTTCTCGCTGAATGAACCAGCACTTTTGGGGTGGAGCTTCAGCCCAGCAGCAGCCACGCTGTCCATCACTCTCCTGAGTGCATCCACAGTGCATGGCAAAGACCTCCCAGCTGCCTGTCCCATCAAACCCCAGAATCTTCACATCACTGGGCCGTGTCATCATTCCAGTCCTCTTCACAACCTCTTCACCTCCACCTAGCTTTTCTACCCTCCAGCAATCGGAGCGGGGCCCATCTCGGGGATTAACTAGCTGTTTAGATGTTGCACTGCAGTCAAGCTGCTCATAAAAATCTTCAAAATGAGGCTCACCGGGTTGTTTTGATGTTGGCATATGGGTGCCGCCATTATCGTTTACATTTCCAGACCTTTCCGCGCCTTGCACTGACGTCACAGCAGCGGTCGCCCCTCCCTGTTGTGCTGTTGTCACCTTCTCTGGTCTCATCTGGTCTTGCGAAGCACTGGCTCTCCTCCCCCTTGTACCGTCCTCGGCCCTGGCTCTTACACATCACTTGGTTGCCGTTTCCAGCTCAGCGACAAGTTGTTCCAGTCTCTGCTGTAGACAGTCTACACTTAGCAGTGGCAAAATTTCCCCTTCTGCCTTCACTCTCACAGGTGTGCGCTCCATAATCCCACTTTTGAACATTATATAGTCGTTGGCAGCTGTGACCCACGCCTCCAAAACAATAAACCTCACTGGTTAATGACATCCCCTCTTTTAAGCGTACTACTGGATTGAACAAACTATTTTGGCTCCTCTCTCTCTAATGAACCAAACCCTTCTACGGTTTTTACCAGCCCACGTCCGTCCAGCTCCGTACGGTTACGGGGGAACTGCCGCCCATGAAGGGGAGGGGAACCATGGCAAATCTGGTGGCGGGTAGCAGCTGTCCAGGACACCTGCACTCTTGGCCTGGACTTTCTGTGCTACACAGGTGGTCAGCTGGACCTCCATACCAGTTGCCAGCTCAAGCTCTTTTCTTTGAATCTGGAGTGTTCATCTGCCCCGTGCTGTTCAACACTCTCTCCACGTCCGAACAGCAAAATAAGACTGTGGGGTCATTATAATATGGTATACACATAGAATGATTTAAACAAATAACCCATGTAATTGTTTATTTTATTTTTGAATGACGCTAACACAACCTTACTCTGCTGGAAAACAAAACAAATTAAGGCTGAAACTGTGACAATTCACGGGATGTCTTGTAACCCTAATGTAGTTCCCAAAGACATTTTTTTGCTCTACTTGTTTCCGAGTCAGGTTACCTTGTATAGTTTGTTTCCTTTGTGCAAAAGGACCGAGTCCTGCAGTTGTTCACATTGACTTTTAGAAACGAGCCACTCGGTGCGTTTGCCAAACGGACCGTGACCACCTCAAGGTTGACTCGGTATGGTTAGTTTCCCAAGTGAACTTTGTTGTTTACACTTCACTCGAAATGTACTGAACCATACCAAATGCACACCAAACCCTCTAAACGGACCCAGTGTGAACACAAAGATTATCCTTTACAGAACCAAACAAACCAAAACATGTTGGACCAATGGTTAATCAATAGTGTGACAGTTTCTGTGGGACATGTTCAAACATGTCTTTACAACCAGGATTCATAATCTAAAGTCACACAAGGACAAATGCATTAGTGCGAATGGGGCATTATGTAGAACATATCTATGCATATCTATATTGTTGTTATGGCTGCTATCATTCTAAATAAAACTAAATCAACTAATTTTCGTCGCAAAAAATTAATAAATAATAATAATTATACTGCACCCAGGAGTACCACTCTACAGATTATTATATAAAGTGACAGGATAAACTTTTTTAAATCATCACTTGTGAATGTTCATTCATCCCCCCCCCTTTGTCATAGCAACCCTGTCATAGTAACCCCCCCGCCACACACTTTTTCATAGCAACCCTGTCAGCTATGGAGTTGTCTTACTTGAGCACGTCTTCTTGTCTTGATTCAAGATATACCCATCCTGACACTTGCAGTAATAGGAATCTGTGGTGCTCACGCAAATATGTTCACATCCGTGGGTTTCGAGGGAGCAGATATCCAGACCTGTAACAAGCATGTTTAGAGAATTGCTTTTGCAGATTTGTTAAATTAATCAACTGTAAAAGTAGCATATTAGTGAAATTCTAAATACATCAGTTATACATCTTTACAGGTTCATGAGATATTTTACTCACCAAAACTGTGGTACCGAGACTCTTGGTTACTCAGTTCTATGTAAATGTTATTTTATTTGTGTTGACTAAATAGCAAGCTTTATTGGATGTAAGTGTTCCAATATTAAACTCTATTGACTTGCTTGCTAGTCAGTATATCACTTGTTTCCAAGTGAGCTTGCCCAAAAAGCACCCACATTTAGATTCAGCGATACAACACAAATGCATTTACTTTTTATTGCAATTACATCAATTGCTTTTTGAATGAAGACATACAGTGTATTTGGCTCACCTACAATTTCACATTACACCATTCAATGCTGCACATTCATTTAAGCTTCCTTGTAGAACTGGCAAGCATACATGCAAGATAAATTAATGGATTTGTAGTTGCATTTAAAGCACACTATTCAGCAGAATACCAATTGCTAGACTCTTAATAAATGTCCAACTATTTATAGTTATGATTTTCCAAAATACAGAAATACATTTGTTTCCCTTGAATTATGATTTAAACTTATTTAAAGGCAATGCTATTGGCTAAGAACATGTTTTACTTTATATCTATATTTTACATCATGTTTTTCAATACATTCTGACATAACTCAATGTGATTAAACAGGAGTTTCAAAGGCTTCTGGGCTCCCAACATGCTTTGCAAAGAATGCATAATTCAGTACTTGTGTTGTTTCACTGTTCAACAGTAACTTTCCAACTATCAAGACAAACAATGAATACATATGGTAATACTAAAAATAACTACTACAATTATTTGACAAATGTTTCAACTATATGTTTCAAAGGTTTACATAGTTTCTTTTAGTATTACTCTACAGTAAATATTGTCTTTGAGAGCTTTATATTTTTTTTGTAATAATGGATCCAGCAAACAGTAAACTATAGATAAATTAGAAAGTTCTTCCCCATAGGATGTTACTAGAAAATGCTGCTAATATTAAAAGACATAGATTTTAGAGAATCTATGCACTGCATTTAACGTAAGATTTACAAAATCTGTTTAATAGCAAGGATA
Source organism: Acipenser ruthenus (assembly GCF_902713425.1). Classification (NCBI taxonomy): domain Eukaryota; kingdom Metazoa; phylum Chordata; class Actinopteri; order Acipenseriformes; family Acipenseridae; genus Acipenser; species Acipenser ruthenus. Next base: position 67,683,000 of record NC_081194.1, on the reverse strand, counting down.
TCCATAAATATAATATTTCCTGGTCAAGTCTACTTGATTTAGGGGTTAACTTGATGAATTTGCACCTAGCCATGATAAGGCACCCCTTAATTTTATTATAGAATTTTACAGCCCTGAGGAATTATCATACATAGGCTGTTGATAGAATCCAGCATAATTTCCCAGAACCGTAAAATTCTCCCAAAATCCAGCTCAGTCTCATCCTGGCAGAGTATAGGTTGATTAAATCGACCCTATAGTTTTATCATTATTATTATTATTATTTGTTTATTTAGCAGACGCCTTTATCCAAGGCGACTTACAGAGACTAGGGTGTGTGAACTATGCATCAGCTGCAGAGCCACTTACAATTACGTCTCACCCGAAAGACGGAGCACAAGGAGGTTAAGTGACTTGCTCAGGGTCACACAATGAGTCAGTGGCTGAGGTGGGATTTGAACCGGGAACCTCCAGGTTACAAGCCCTTTTTTTTAACCACTGGACCACACAGCCTCCCATCATTAAAAGATTATACTAGCATACTAATATCAATGAACTCTACTGGATACCTATGACTGGTATACTGTAGCTGATCACATGAAAAAGAACAGTCAACAGAGAGCAGCAGCACCACAGTATTTCAGTGTCATCTTTCTGCAAGCATCTTACCACATAGTGTCTCCCTAAACTGGGAGGTGAACTTCTCTATCAGGCCATAGGTCTCCACATAGAAGACGTGCTCATCCAGAGGTGTGCTGGCCATCAGCCTCAGGGACTGCATATCGGCCCGGTCCACACCAATGGCATAGATCTCTATTCCAGAGGCCCTCGCCTGGGCTGACACCGCCTGGACTTTGTCCTGCGGCCGCCCATCTGTCACAATGACGGCCACCTTGGAGATGTTCTGGGACGCCGGCCGTGCTCCAGCCTTCTCTGTGTAAGCCTCGTTCATGGCAGTCCAAATGGCCAAGCCGCTCATGGTGCCCGTGGAAAGGGGCTTGATCCGGGACACAGCCTGCTTCATGTCTACTTTGTTAAAGTAGGTCTTGAGGTGAAACTCAATGTTGACTGTGCTGGCATAGTTTATGACTGCCACTCTTGTGGCATCCTGGCCAATGTCCAAGGTATCGATCATGTCTGAAATGAAGATCTTGACTTTCTCAAACTCCCCTGGACGCACACTACGGGAGCTGTCGATTATTAAGACCAGGTCCAAGGGGCGGCTCTTGCACTGTATCCCTGATAATGGTGCAAAGTAAAGAAAATAATATTAGCAGATATGAGGCAGCTTTGAATGCTTATTTTGCAGCATTGGAAGCTGCTGCTTTCAACTTCCTATTTACAGTCTAGGTAGATTTTTTTAATGCGCAGAAAATCCAATTGTTCGACTTAACAAAGGTACTTTTTTTGAAAATAAGCCCTGTCTATCATTATTTGTAGTAAGCCCCAATTGTATTTTGTCTTTTTATTTCACACTATGTTACAATAGCTGTGCTGCTTCTTAACGAAGATGCATTGCAACAGAAAGTAAACTTTTGCTTAGGAAGGGTTCTAGCTGTATCTGTATTGATGGCATTGTTGTTGCTTTGGGTACTGAGCGACTGCTCTGGTCAGATGATGGGTCTGGGGTGCCAGACTGGTGGAGAAATCTTCTGTGGCTGCTGACAGTGATGACCATGAAACCTGTTATTATTGCCATGAACTTGGGCCATCAAGGGGGAGAAGCAGTATTGGTTAATAGGCTGACCTTGTGAATGTGAATAATTGTATGCCACTGATGAGGTCAACTTTAAAATGCAGTAATGTATTGTACAACTTTTTTTCACTTACTTTCAGCGATTTAGTATGTAATGCATAGCTAATGTAAACATTACAATTCATACCAGGTTCTAACTTTCTTCCCCTTTTAAGCTACTTATATTTGACTGAAAGGAAAACTATTGGTTGTACTTGCTATTTTTTTTAAACTCATCCCCCTCCTCTATAATCTGTAGCTCCACTGAGCTGTCTCATTATTCCTTTCCATTTTGCTTTTCATACCAAAATTGTATGTTGAGCAGAAGCAGAAGTGACCTGGATATTTATGTTTGATTTATTGCAGTTTTACAAAATAAAATGCAGCTTTAAACCAACTAAGTTACTGATAATGAAGGTCTTAAGGCAGATACGTGACAGTCTAGATAAAAGATCCACTGAAGATCAGCTGGTACTTTAAATGTATAAAGCAGGGAAGCATATGTAACAAAGTAGCACAATATTTTCACCATCAAATCGACAAAGGGAAGCAGTGGCAATAGTACAAATGGTAGAGGTAGCAAAACCAGTTTAAAAAGGTTTTATTCTTGTTGATTTTAACATTTCCCTTCCAATTGAAATAGGATTTCAAACGACCACATGCTATGCGTAGTGCTTTGTATATAGGGAGACCTGGGGTGGTTGTAGGGTACATTGGAATACAACTGCTTTTTGTTCTGTAAATTGTCAGCACTAAAAATTCAAGTTCAGCATATAACAATCATGAGTTACAAATAAGTTATTTTCTGCAAATTATCCTAAGCTCACCTAATTTTGTTGATGAAACAGTTATATATTTTTAAATAATCAAACACCTAAAAGGTTTATTGTACCACCAGCCCAGTTTAACTAGTTTAATTGATGATTTGTTCAATTTGTTTAATTGACATGTGCAATACATCCACTTAAAGCAATACTTTCCATAACCATGGTTAATAAGGAAGTGCTTCATCATTTGTTTGAAAGGGACGCTTTTGCCAGAAATTAAAAAAAATATATATTGTTTATAGAATAGTGCATTAGTTTTCTTTTAATTTATTTATGCATTATCAGTATTATTATTATTAATATTGTTATTTCTGTTATGTGCACAAAAAAGAAGAAACCTGGTTTAGCATCATTTGCTTTGGCTTATATACTTTTGTTTGGTATAATTTAAGGGGGAAAAGCAGCACTTGTTTCTAAAAAAAATTCAAATAACAAAACAGATTATTGTGATTAATGTTCACAGTAGCAGAAATATATTTATTCCATAACAGTATGCACACTTTGTAGTTATTATAAGTAAGTTTTAATAAAATGTGCATCCGGTATCCAATTCTTACATTAAGACACAGAGGTGAATATATTATTTTAGCACAATAAGAAAAACAGATTCATAAGTTACCTGGTAAACCACTTTGTAAATGTACACTATATGTACACTATAGTAGCATTTTCTAGAACCAGGCATTTAAAAAGAAAACCCAAATATATATTGAAATGCCATCCTATATTACAAATAAAAACTTATAAACATGGTATCTAGGTATCTATCTATCTATCTATCTATCTATCTATCTATCTATCTATCTATCTATCTATCTATCTATCTATCTATCTATCTATCTATCTATATATATACCTGTACAGAATTCTACCGAATACCATTATAGCTTAAATTATAAACCTATATAAACAAATTTAAAATGTAAAGTTGCATGAGTATTTAGTGTAGACACTTTGTGTAATAATGAAATAATTTTACCTGTTGCACTAATGGCACTCTGGGCTGCTTGGACAGGTCTGATGTATGGGATAGCTGGGGAAATCCTCTGTGGCTCATAGCCGTAAAACCTGAAATTAGTTCCATGAACTTGAACCACCAAGAGGGAGAGGCAGTAGAGGAAACTGACGAATAAAGACTTCATTGTTGAAATGCTATTTTTCACTCCTTGCTATGTCTTCTTAACAGAGGTGTAAAAGACTTCAGACTGAGCACCAGCATTATTAGCCCACCAGCTTGGGCAAATTTAAAGACCCGAATACGAGACACGTGTAAGATCCTTAACCAATCCCGAACCAGAAGGAATGGTAAATGATTCTGAAAAAATAATATATATATTTTTTATATTTATATTTGTACTTTTCTAAGGCCACTCCCCTTTAAACCTTTATATTGATGTCTATTATATATATTATGATTAGAAAGTAAGTTTACCACATCAGTGATATGGTGCGTTGATGTAGTAAACTTACTGTCTAATCACCCTGTGTGTGATTATACTGTATATATACAGTGCCTATAGAAAGTCTACACCCCCTTGAACTTTTTTCACGTTGTTGTGTCAGTGCCCCAGAGTTTCATGCATTTAAATGAGGATTTTTTTTCCACTTATCTACACACCATACTCCACACTGCAGTGGGGTGCCGTCAGGACCTTCAAGGTATTCTCTGCTGACCAGACAGTGCCAAGTAAACCGTCAGTCAAATGACAGTACGTTGCCTCACTCACTTGCGTACATTGTGCTTGCTTATGCTATGAAACATACTACTCTAATTATTATTTGTTCATTTGTCTGACGCCTTTATCCAAGATAACTTACAGGTTTACTAGAGGTTTTTTAACAGTCTAGGGGTTACCTGAAGGGGATGTGATCAGCCAGTAACAGATCTGCATTTCCCCCGCATAAGTCTAAAACAACGATCGGACACTAGAAAAAAAACAGTTGAGGGTATTCTCTGATTCAGTTGAAGGTCTTGAGTGAGTTTAACCAATAGGCGAGTCGAAGAATGTCCTTTTTTTTTTTAGACAGGTGACCAATCAGGAGTGAGCAGAGGCGGGCCATAAATCTCCCAGGGTATTCTCTGCCTCACTTGAAGGCCCTGCTTTAGCAACCAATGGGAAAATCAAAGCTCTGACAGCTGACCAATCATTAGTGAGCAACCCCAAAACATGAATATTCCTTCGTTAGAACTGCAGTTAGGAGGATAGCTGGATTTCGCATGATATTACTTATAAATATACATAGATAAATAAAAATACCTTTACAACATCTAATTATTTCAAATTTTATTTTACATTAAAATAAAAAAATATGTGTGAAAACGGAGATATACAGATATACACCACAGTTCCCCGAGGAGGGGGGGAGGGCGGTTTGTAAAGACTCTGCTACCGCAGTCCACGGCATGCCACTGCCACGCTGTTAAGGGGAAAAAGTTTTTATTGAGAAAAAAATTATATATTAAAAATACAAAACTGAAAGATCATAATTGGATAAGTCTCCACCCCCCTGAGTTAATACTTGGTAGAAGCACCTTTGACAGCAATTACAGCTGTGAGATTGTTGGGATAGGTCTCCACCAACTTTTCAAAAGTTCAATTTTAGTTTTGTCACACAAAACCTTTTGCCACATGGCTACAGAATCTCCTGAGTGTTTTTTTGTGTACTTCAAACAGGATTCAATGTGGGCTTTCTTGAGTAATGGCTTCCTTCTTGCCACCCTACCATACAGGCCAGATTTGGGGAGTGCTTGGGATATTGTTGTCACATGCACACTTTGCCCAGTCTTGGCCATAAAAGCCTGTAGCTCTTGCAAAGTTCCCATTGGCCTCTTGGCAGCCTCTCTGATCAATCTCCTTCTTGCTAGGTCATCCAGTTTGGAGGGACGGCCTGATCTAGGCAGGGTCTTGGTGGTGCCATACACCTTCCACTTCTTATCATCTTGACCATGCTTCAAGGGATATTCAAGGCCTTTGCTATTTTTTTGATACCCATCCCGATCTGTGCCTTTCAACAACTTTGTCCCGGAATTCTTTTGAAAGCACCTTGATGCCTATGGTTGAGTCTTTGCTTTGAAATGCACTACCCAGCAGAGGGAACCTACAGGAACTGCTGAATTTATCCTGAAATCATGTGAATCACTACAATTTAACACAGCTGGAGGCCACTTAACTTGCTATGTGATTTTTAAGGCAATTGGTTACACCTGAGCTAATTTAGGCATGGACACTTATCCAACCAAGCTATTTCAGTTTTTATTTTTAATTAATTTTCTACATATTTCTAGATTTTTTTTCACTTGGAAGTCGTGGGGTAGGGTGTGTAGATAAAAAAAAAAAACCACAACACTCTTTTAATGCATTTTAATACCAGGCTATAAGGCAACAAAAGGTGACAATTTTGAAAGGGGGTGTAGACTTTCTATAGGCACCTTATACATACATACATACATACATACATACACACACACACACACTGTATAAGCACAAGAAAAGGCAGTTTGGCTAAATCATTAAAAAACAACTAATGGCAATTTCATCAGTTATGCCCAGCTGCGACACTAAGACACCTTATTGATGTTACAAGTCCTTATTGAGTTTACAGTTTATTCTGTTTAGTTGCAGACACAAACTTCTTACTTGGCCTTAAAGAATTTAAACTTGAATGTTTTTTTTCTATGGTCATACAATGACTTAATTTGGCAGTATTGAGTATATGAATGTTCATTACATTTTCTGAAGCTACCCCCCCCACCTCTACAGTTACATTTGCAGACTAACTCAGTGTATTGAATTTCTTAATCATTATTTATTGTCAGCAAAACAGCCAAAGTAAACAAAATCGTGCTGGTTGACAAATACCTCCATAAGAAATATAGTAATTCAAACACATTTAAAATTCTGCGAAGCAGCATCTCAATTCTGTTGCCGATACCAGGCTGATGGATAAACAGTGCCACCTAGTGGGTATCTTTCATTGTAATGTAGGTAGTTACAAGGGAGTTGTGTGTTGGTTACCATAGTATTTGACATGAACTGGTAATTCATATAAGTTTGTTAATTTATTTAATAGCTGACACAAACTGTGTAGCAGGTAAACGGGTACCTGTTTAATTAACTTTTCTTTGGAAACCAATAAAAGCAAAAAATACTAAAACAATTTTCTAAACATTTATTGAAGCGAGTTTGTTTCACAGGAAAGAACACAAAGACAGAAGCATGCATCCACTGTCTTCCCAATCCTGGTTCATTTCTCCATGCGCTTGTTTTATAAATGACCCGCTTACTTTTAGTTCTCACATTATGCATCATTTTACTCAAATTCCATTCCCCAAAAAAGGCTTCAAAACATGAAACACAAAAGGCAAAAAAAAGAACAAACATGTCACACCCACAAACACACACAAAAAAGGCTGAATACTTATGATGAAAGTGCAAAAGATCCCTCACAGTACCACAATATGAAAATATGAAATACAAAATTAAAACCACAAAATGTGAAAAAAAAATTAAACTACTAAAATGTTAACACAATGATTGTCTTAATAATATTTTCATTATCTATTAATATAAACTTCACTAGGAGAGGATATTTTCTTAAATACTTCATGATCAGCATTCAGGCAACATTAATATTATACTATCATTTACTAAGACATCAAAAATAGATAGAAAGAGGAACAAGGATCTTAGAAATAACTGCGCATCCATTCTGTCTTTCCTGTTCACACCACTTTCACATTTATATATATATATATATATATATATATATATATATATATATATATATATATATATATATATATATATATAATTATTGTTATTATTATTATTATTATTATTAAGAAAACTCTTTCATCTCTATAAATGTTGGATTTAAAAGATTACAGGATATCCCTAGTCTCTAAAAAGGTATTGCAAGGTTAAAACAAGAAGCTTGTTCAGACGGAGTATAGGTCTACAATGAGGCAGGCTCTTCAAGCAGGCATGTAGGGAGGTGGGGGCTCCTTCTCTGGCATCTTAACAGCCATCTCATAGGTGGGCAGAGCATACTGTAAATCATAAAACAAAAACAGGACATGCATTGAACAATGTATTAAGATACCAATTGGACAGGATGTTTAATTTTAGAAATCAGAATGGTCATTTAAGCATTTCACACTTTAAGCGTGAAGGTATAGGATTTTTCAGGTCGACTCAACTAGTGTCAGGTCTGTGAAGTTGTTAGTTACTTTATCGACAGTTCTAGTAAGATCTTGTGGGTAGTGCGAGGATTTTAAAAAAAGTAAGGACGTTTAACCAGGACATGTCACGTGACCACATTTACATACACTGCAAACTAGTGGATTTTCTACGGTCATTCAGGGTAAATATCAACATTAGGTAATTATATTGTTGAACTGGGAACAAAACATAGGACTTCACTATCGGTATACCTGAGGGGGAGCTTCAAACGCAGGGTAGACAGCAATCTCTGGCAAGTTCCTGTTGTTGATGTACTTGTAGCAGTTCCAAACGCAGTTAATCAGGTAGGCCTGCAAGATAGGACATAACCAGGCTTTAATGACTAACCAAACTGGTTCCTCAATTAATATGTGGAGATGGGATCACAAACAATATGGAACAATAATAATTTCCCATTAATTAGATACAGGATTTAAAAAGCACATGCTGCTGTTTTGTAATAGACTTTAAAAATTACTAATCATTGTTGTAAAATGTGAATATTTCTTCTACAAAATCAGCATTAGGAGGAGAGGCCTTGGATTCAATGGGATCTTGTTTGATAAAATATTATGGGGAACAGCTTGCAAACAAACATGCTAGGCACATCTTAACCAGAACTTTTAAAGGCCCTTTACAAAAAAATGTAGCACAACGGTAGTATCTTGAAGCATACATTCCCTTTTAAACCACTACCTTTAGGATGATGAGAAAAGCAAACAACACCAAGACGAAAAGCAGCAGGCAGCTGGAGTCCAGGGAAAGCATGTTATCCTTGTAAGGGAAGTCAGGCTAGAATACAAACACAATACATTAATTAAAATGTGTCAGTTGCAATGGCCCGATTTTTTTTATTAGGGTAGAATTCAATTTTGCATCTTAATGTAGATTCCCAACTATATGCACTAAACATGTGCCCAATGTAGTATCAGGCAACAACTGCAAGTCAAATTACCACAATGGCAGCCGTATTAGGTCAGAGGTCATCAGAAAATAACACTCATTGGGTCAATTTTAATGACCTAAATAGCAATGGTATGAATACTGTTGCCCTAAAATGTATAAACTTGGTTTTAATAAGTAGGCCAATAAATTACACATCGGTAACACCTTCAAAATTAAAATAAATTAAGAGTTAAATGGCTCTTTACATGATCAAAGTAGACACCAAGATGTTTATATAACCCTGCATATATGAAGTCTGCAGCTTAAATGCTTACTGTTTCACGGAAATGATTTACAGGTTCACATACCAGCTGGTCTAGGTAGTCCTTGATCCTTGGAAGGTAGGTTAGGGAGCTAATTGCCACAAGACAACTGAGGGCAAAATCAAACAACTGGTAGCAGAAGAAAGGAATCAACCATCCGTCATGATGCTGAGGGGAGGGGAAAAAAAATAAAAAAATAAAAAATAAACCATCACAATAGCTGACTTGAGGGTATAACAAATTATTAAACCAATTGATCCCTGAAAGAGTATTGTTTGGTAACACTTAATTCCAATTGGTTTGTACAAATAATCAAGAACCCCTCTTCTAACTATATTCAACTCAACAAATAAAAATGATGCAATACAAAAGGGAGGAAAATGTAAAGTTGGGACAAACGACCCGGTCAGACTTTCTGCTGGTCACAGAAAAACAAGAGGACGAAAGAACTGATATTCCATTTCCAACACTATGAAGAGAGACCAGATCCCCATCATAAATCAAAGTAGATGATTAATTTACTGTGTGGCTATTTCCACAAACAATCTTAAAACAAAACAAACAAACAAAAAAAAAAAGCTAACACTGCATTTTAAAATGTAAACACAGGCCTGAAGTGATTGATGATGCTTGCAACTTGGCGTTCAAGTTTGTAATCCTGTTCTTTCACTGTTCTATGCAGTCCTGTTTATTTTCTTAACAAGCATTTTCTCATTTCCAATATATGCAATACTGCTACACTTGGTTGCTTGGAGATCTTCCACAGTGGTGTCTTTTGACAGATGTGAATTTAGGCTACAGTTCCACTTTTACAAAGCATGTAAAGTACAAATCCTATCAAACAACTGCTTCCTTCGAGATTGTGTTTATACAAACAGTAGGGCCATTCCATCAAGCGTTACTGGTATTTATACTTTGTTCAGACCTTTGATGAAAATAATGACATTTCCCCACACACTCCTTTATTACATGAAATGCTTTTTATTTGCAAAAAAAAAAAAAAAAAAAAGAGGGCTTTATCTATTGCCTTATTACTGCAGGTTCCACACAGTCCTAAATATAATACACAAATGATGCTATGGTTCAAGATTCAGACAAGTATTCAAATAATTGTTAATTTGCAAAACCTTAACCTGTTATCAATATATGCAACACTGTATAAAGTAGAAAAGCATCCCAGAAGTAAGAATATGTTGTTAAGGCCTTGACTAGTGGATTAACTACAAAACAAACCATAATGCAGTAATTATGGTTAAAACAAACATTTTAATTAAGCAACACTTAACACTTCAAAAAACCCTTCAAGAGGAAAAGTTGGTGTTGTACAAAAAAAAAAAAAAAAAATTAATTATATATTTTATTACATTCCACATAATAAAAAACCTGGATATAGAAAATGTATAAACGAATAAGGATATCACTCACAGTAACGGCTCCATACACCATCATGGCACTGATGGTGAACATCAGCAAAGAAATTGCAAACCCAACACAGGCATTTTCTACAACAAAATAAATACATTTGACAATTAGTTCAACACAAATAAAGGTAAAGAAAACTGTGGATTCGTTAATGTAACCACAGTGAGTCCAAACAATTCAACAGAAAAGCAAATGCCATTTTATTATGCAACAATCATTTCAACAATTAGTTCATTAGCATTACACATTCAAAACGTAACACTTAGAAAAGGGCTTACAATTTCAGTTTACCATTTCATATTGTTTGCTAAAAATAGATACATTAACAAAGTAAACTTTTTCATAATTAGAAATTGTGACATAGCTTCTTTAAGTTTACAGTATAACTTAGATCATAGTTCTGGGTTCTTAACACATCTTTGGTAGATAAAGCACGCTCGACAACAAAGGATGGGTTTAAACCGGATGATACCAGAATTTTTTTTTTTTTTTTTTTTTAAATTTCTTTTGCGGTGTCCCTTTTCCTGTGGCAACACGGCTTCTTTAACAATACCAAACTACCCCTCTGCACATACTGTAACAAAGGAAGCTGGGAAACTACACATTCTGAAACTGTAGGTTGTGAGGATTACAATGGTACTAGACTCAAACATGCCCAATTTTCATTTTCACAATTAAGGATTACTGCTTCACGTTATCAGGCTTATTCCAAGTTGAAAACTTCAAATTGGCAAGATAACTGTCATATTTTATGCTTCTTTCAAAAAGCGCTTTACAAAAACTAGAACATTTGATACTTGCTAGAGACCTGACTTACAAATGTAAAAGAAGAACGATATTTCTGGTTGAATCTGCTTCCAATGTAATAGGGAAAGTCCCATTTCTAGTTTGAATAGTTAGCCCACAAGTTAAAACACAAAAAAAAAAAAAAAAGAAAAAAATGGATGCAACCGACCGGTTTAGAAATAAGTTCCAACAATCAATAGAAATCTTTTTTTTTTTTTTTTTTTAGCAATTAAGATTACAATAACATTAAAAAATGATTTACTAGTTGGTTTATTGAATTAAAAAAAAAAAAAGGATCAACATAGGCCATCAGGGGCTTTAAGGCATGTGGTGCTTCTAGTTTCAGTGTATGCCAGATGCATACAGTATATAAAAAGAAGGTGAAGTTAGAAATAGATGTAAATGTTGTCTAAATGTAAGGCTGTATTTGATAAAGGGTGAAATACAAAACACTTTAGGACCAAGAAGTGATTTTGTGAGTTTATTTGATGGTTTATTTAATTTAATGAGAGAAAAATAACCGTTGGGACCAAGATAACATAATTGGATAGAAACAGTGTACTGTGTGCTCTTTGTATTAAACTAATCTACTGTACAACAACAAAACAGAAGATCACTCATGTTTGATGGGGATTCACTGCTAATCATTTCATCTCTTCTCTGCTGTTCTGGGTAACCTGGGGAGCTTATTTACTGCCTTGTATAGGGCAAAAGAGCTTATTTATTTGTCCCAAAGTCAGTATGAACTTTTCTATTGGCCTCTCTCCAAAGTCTATGCCATTTCCCCTGAATACCCCCACTGACCAAATTTCACACCCAAGGGAACTCGCAGTATTCTCCCAAATCAGTGTGGATCACAAGGATATAACCTTAATAGATCATTTCTAATACATGTATTGGATTTGTGCGCTGTAAAAGCAGTTGTTATTTGTCTAGCTAACATATAGTAGCTAAGGCTGACCCAGATTACAAATAGAAAATATGGTACAGTAAATGTTACAACAGAGTAATTACAGCAATGTTAAAAGCAGATTGCTCACGCGAGAAATCTGGAAACACCAATATACCATACAATTGAGATGGTCCTAATTGAAGGGGGTTTCGAAATTGTCACCAAGTTTAAAAGAACCGACAAAAGAATGCCTTTAAAAGGGAGTCATCAGGATACCATTTAGTGGTAGACTGGATCGTCTAAGGAACCAAGCGATACATAACACAGGTCTTGAAGATTTCAAGTTTTATTTTTGATCATAGGACATCCCTTTAAACTATTTTGAGCTTCCTAGTTAAATCTTTGTGCTTTTGTTATTTACACTTGTTTAACAGAGTTATCCTGACAGATTTTCTTTTCAGCATAAAAATACCCAATATGGAGTGTACACTGATAGCAGGTCCATCATTTAAAATCTCCTTGATTTGTAGCAAAGAAAGAAAAAATGAAACCCAGTTTGTAATGAATAGTTTTCTCTTTACTAGAATGCAGAGACAGCATAACTACTAATTAAATTCAAAGCGGGGTAAATATTTGGAAATTAAACTGAAAGGTTCAAGCCATAAATAAAGATAACATTAAAAATAAATAGTATTTAAAAAGGAAAATATTTCAAGCGATTGCATTTCTCTTTTGGTGTTTTTTATTTTAAGGGAATATTTTATTTAAGTAAAAGTTAAATTGCGTGCATTGGGTTGGTTTTTGGATGCGGTTTAAAACACCAAAACCATAATGCAGCACCCTGCTCTAGCAAAGTAAACCCATTCTCAGCCTCAGAACCTTGAGGACTGGGTAGAGCAATCACAAGTTGCCTCTGATCTTTTGGCCCAACCTATTACAGAATATAAAAATAAAATCTACTTGCATGTCTAGCTAATAATCTCCACAATAATTACCTTAAATTAAATATACTGGAAAAAAAGATTATACGAAAGGGCTCTTTAAAATAAAACTTGAAACAAAATATTATACTATAGCGATAGATCAGTGCTTGTATTGCTTGTTAAAAACGGGATGCGTTCTTGCAGAGCTCTACACATTACTCTGATCTCGACAGAGCACAGGTAGTCCAGGGGATCCTTTTTGATGAACCAAGAAATTATGGCAGAGGAAAAAACTGCAGTTTACTGCAAAGTTTGTTATGCTTGGTAAAGAAAACAGGCATGTTTGGATGTAAAGGAGATATAATGACTTTAAATGTTCAAAACGGTAAGCAAGAAACTAAACATTACATCTGAGAAAAGGTGAAACGTGTACAAAACCAAGGTATGTAAAACAAAACAATTTCATACCCATCAACATTTACTTTAAAATGCAATGATTTGCCTGATGTGTGCAATCTTATCTGTGTATAGTTGTATGCTTCTCACTTAATAGTTTTTTTTTTTTTTTAAAAAGGAGAAAAGATTGCTTCCATTTTATGTTTATTTTTTTGTCTTTTTTTTTTCCTACTGCTGCCAGTCAGATAAGTACAAAGGCATGTTAAACATACCGAAACGTTGGTGCAACAGAAAGACTGACACTAGGGCGGATTTTATTCTCTGTCGATCTGGCGCTTCATTGGTGCACTCTGTTTTTCTGCTCTAGCAGGCGTGGTATGGTATCAATTCCACGGTGTAATGAAGTTAATGATAATGGTTAATCTATTCACATTGACTTTACCCTTTTCACATTTAAAAAAATAAAACATGTACTACACAAATAATAATGAATACATTTCCCTGTGCTGCTGGGCAATGTCCCGCCTTCCTGACTTGTATCTATCATTGATTAGTTCTGAATACTTTAAACCCACCCCAACTACTGAGTGACAGCACATTCCTACATTTCTATTGGAGACTCTGCTTGCGAGATTTAAAAACGAAGTTACAATCAGGATGGAGGCTTGTTAGCAGGATTTAAACCTGTATTACAGTTAAGACATGGAAGATTTAAAACAGAATTGTGGCGAAATGTACAAAAGTGCCTACACACAAAAACCTCAAGAATGTGCCCATGACCATAGGGATTTCATTGTGGAAGACAGCAAAGGAAAGAAGGTACAACTTAAGTGTGCAAGTACTGTCAAGTTACTATACATATTTTAACACACACACACACAAAAATGCTCAAGCATTTTGCAAAGTAACCGAAAGCAGTAGATTTCATACAGTATATTCAAAACGAAAGCCCCGAAAAAAAAAACTATTTACATAAAACTCTAAAAATAGTTAAAAAAAAGCACCAAAAAAATACAATTAATAAAACCCGAAAAACAGAAGCCCTAATTATATTCTAAAGTGCCTTGCAAAGCCTTGTGGACAACTGTGGCAACAGCAGATGTTTTAAGACAAGATTCTTTTATTTTTGAAAATAAGCTCATCCTAACTAAATAGGCTGACATAGGATAAGTTACTTCTGCAATAAAAATAATGTGCCTAGCAAGGTTGTACCCCATTAAACATGTTCTTGCCTTTCACTACTGCTGGCCATTGGCGGCCAAACACTGCTGTAATATATATTCATTCACACACGTTTTAAATGTCACCTACCTGCCATCCTATCTGCCATCCTATCAGAGGCAAAGTAATGTTCAATGACTTCATACTGCAGGTCAACAGTAGGTACATTATCAGGATGAGTCACTGCCACTGTCAGCATAATGCCCATCAACAGGTTTACCACCTGTAAAGAAACAGTAACTTGTATTACTATGATAAAAACACACTGTAAACATGTTAAATCAGGGATTGTCTGCAACACAAGATATGTTAACACAAGATAGTATGATTGTGAATTTGTAGTTCTATTTTAATGTCCAACTGACAGAATAAAGACTGACAAACACAAGGTTAGCCAGTAGAGGGCGTACTTATTTATTAACACAAAATAAATATTTGGAAACTTGAAAATAAAAGGCTAACCCTCATTCAGGACATACTCCCAAGGGGAATAGAATCGTATACCATGAAAGATCATTCTAAGTGATTCTAAGCAAGTTCTGTTTATACTACAAGTATATATTTAAAATAAAAATGGCAATAAATTGTGTACAGTTTTTATATTGAATCAATTAATGCAGGGATTATTTTACTTGGCAGATCTTTACTTTCATTGTCAACAGACTATGCTTCAACGCGGCTTAATTTCAAACCCTGTTTATGCCTTTTTGCAACTGTCTTTAGATAGAACCATGAGCTCAGTCTGTCAATTTACATCCTCTCTGTTGCTTCCTACCGTTGCCGGTATTAATGAAAGGGCTACAGATGGTTTGGATCAGTCAGACGCAGGCAGATAGGTAACTGGCATTGCTTGACTAAAACTTGTTCAAGGAAATCGGAGTCCAAATCAAAACAATAGAAATTTGAACTTGACATTTTTTTTGTTTTAAAACACGTATAGGTGGCAGTATTGTTTGAACTACTGACACGCAGCTCCATCCTGAATTTCAGCAGCACACCACTGGATTGGAATGCAAACAAAGACACATTGAAAACTAGTCCTGGTAACCCTGTTATCCATGCGTTATCCCACTCACGTGAGATAAATATATCCCACGCTAGACATACCACTCTTGTGGTATAAACACACATTACGGTGCAAAATGAATATACAAATGTGAAGTAGTACACTACAGTACATGTAGCACTTAGGTTTGTTCCTTGCATGGCTCAAGGTGACAGGGACTTTTAACTAGGGATGCACAGCTTGTGTTTTTTGGGTCTGATTCCGATTACCAATATTCCATATCAATAAAACCATCAATTAAATTTGTAAAGTGACAATTTATGCTTTAAATCTGAACACATCACAAACTCAACATTTTGATAGATTATACATTATGACAGAAGTGAATTTTGCAAAACACTGGTAAATCAATGCATAACACACATGCACTAATAGCTGGTATGATAGCGGTGTTTGGGGTTGCATTAGACTAAAACCTGCATTTTATTAATCTGTATGTAAGCGTTCCATTTTTGTAAATGGTATGCCATTATTCATGCAAGATGCCTTTATCCAAGGCGACTTACAGAGTAGGGTGTGTGAACTATGCATCAGCTGCAGAGTCATTTACAACAATGTCTCACCCGAAAGACTGAGCACAAGGAAGTGACTTGCTCAGGTTCACACAGCGAGTCAGTGATTTGAACCACGGACCTCCTGGTTACAAGCCCTTTTATTGACCACACAGCCTCCTGCATTTAACTGCAGTTCAAGCTTTTACATTTTTAACTGCAGTTAAATGTAAAAGCTTGTTTAACATTAAAAAAAAAAACATGAAATACAGCATTTACCATGAAAAACAAATGTACTATTAGAAATAAAAGGACAAGCATTCAAAAACTATTTTTATTTTGAAATATCTCGGGCACAATGTGCATCAAACATATTCATGTCCGACACATACTGCAGCCTAACAGAAAACACAAACAAAACATGTTAACTGTCCTGAATGAGTAGCCTATTTCCCCCCCCCCAGGATCCTTATGTAGATTTTTGTTAAAACTGCAATTAAAAATGTAAAAGCTTGTAGGCTATTACTATATTGCATGTATACAGGCCTATTTATTATTTACAAAGATCCAAGAAACAGAGATGATGAACTATATGAAAAGAACTGGAAAAGCTCCAAGCATACAAACTGTGAATATCCATAAACAGAACATCTATTATTATACAGTGTTAACATGGCTAAAGGTTTGCAACAACTTTCTACCGCAAGCCGCCACACCCCAACAGTTTGCTCTGACCAATGTGAGTTTGCTTGATTGATGGGGAGACCTACAGTCACAGGATGGCAATTTACAGAGCGTGAATTGGAGATTAAAACTTTGACCTCATGTGGAACTTTAAAGTACAACAAAGATTTGAGACTGAGCTTCCAAGGGCAGATGATGATAATAATGATAATAATAATGATAATAATAATAATAATAATAATAATAATAAAATGAAACTGACTGCAGATTATGGTATTTTATTAATAAATCAGCATTCATTCCAATTCGATGATCAGTGCATCCCTAGTTTCAACTGTGGGTTTGCGCTGCATATCGTCTACTTGAAAAGGAAAACGAAACTCATACAGTAAATATTTTTATTCACATCACTTGATTTGAATTTCAGGAAAGCCAAATACATATACAACATGCTGAACTATTACCATTCATCCCACAACAAAATAAACCTCCTGCTTAGATGTACAGTCGCCTGTGGAATGCACATCTTCATCCCAGTACTGCGCTCAGGCAGATTGAAACTGCAATTTGAGTGGCAAGACACAAGAGGTATGTTGCTACAGTTCATTAGTTCCCAGCATCTCTGAAGATCTTTAGCTACTACCCCTGCATAGATGCCAGCACACACAAATACAGGACATGTCAGCTTTGATCATACAAGATACTGTTAAAATATATTTACCGATATGAAGCACTTGTCCTACAGACCACTACGCTGGAAGAACCAATTTTTGACTTTCCCAGGCAAACAGACAAGCCTAACATTCAACCCTGTTAAATGGATACATGCTAATCAATGAAGGCTCCACCATCTAGCGTTTGTCTGCAATGGGAGCCGTACATCCCAAGTCCAAAGGCAAGGACATTAATGAAAGTCAAGTTCAACCTGCAGGCGGTAGAGCCTTCATCAAGAGGGTACTAGGATTTTAGAATTTTTATGCGGCTGTAAAACAGATTGTCTGGAGTGTAACTTAATTATTGAAGAAAACTAATTAAATTAAGCATTGCTAGGATTCAGAAATAATAGATACTACATCTGGAGAATTGTTCAAGTACAAGCATTTTATAGATTGTGTGACAGAGCACAGGCTCTGCACATGGCGGTGGTGATGGCATTCTGTGATTGTGTAAATGTAGGAGTGATTGGTTGATTGTTTGATTGTGTAAGTGACTGGGAGAAATGTGTGGAATGTGGCCAGGGCAACTTACAATTGTTACAAGATATCACATTATTTTTACATACAATTACCCATTTATACAGTTGGGTTTTTACTGGAGCAAGCTAGGTAAAGTACCTTGCTCAAGGGTACAGCAGCAGTGTCCCCCACCTGGGATTGAACACACGACCCTCCGGTCAAGAGTCCAGAGCACTACCCACTACTCCACACTGCTGGCCATTAGTTATAACCATATGCACTGCTTCCTTATAGGTTGTCCAGATTAACAAATTTGATGACCACTGCATTTGGATAACAGAACTAAATAATCAAACTCAGAAAACTATTTTTCATGCAAATCATGTAGTACTCTCTTAGTTCACTGCAAAAGACCCAGTAAAAAAAATAAAAACAAAATATAAGCCAATATATATGCCATTTATTATACAGCATTTAGGTCCTGCAAAGTCTCTGGGGCACATGAATCATACAGTGACTGTCAGTGTCAGTGTATGAGGGAGAGAATTGCTTGCAATGCCATCGGTATACTGGTTCTTACTGCAGTAGCATCAGCTAGTGCTGCCCAATCAAAACAACACCTACAGTTTTAACTTACTTAAGGATTTTGAAACTCTTGCCTATGTATTGCCCTGGCCTTCTAGGGAGAAACTGGCTTTTCATAACTCAGAGTGCAGTTGTGAGTTTGGAGGGATGATAAAACCTTTGTTTCTGCTTAGAAAGCTGTTTTGAGCCTATATACAAACCAATTAAAACTGGTTCTAAAACCATTGACTTTTGTTAAGCGACATACTATAACTAGGGGTGCTAGATTCCGTTTAATTTAATAAACATTTAAACTTTCAAAAATGTAGTTCAACACGTTTAAATGTTAATAAAAACATTTTGAAAAGACGCTGTTTAAGGGGGGGTAGTATGCGTCCCCCTCGATGTGCGGCCTCGACAGCAGGAGAAAAACAGAAGTCGTCCATCTTGGGGGAAGCGCGTAGCTGCAAGGGCTCTGAGCATTTTAAAATACAGTCAACCCTCTTCATACCACCTGGTAAGGGCCATGGGCAAAAATGGGCAATAAGCGAGGGTGGCGTTATAGACAACCTTTTTAGACTGCGTCAAGCCTTTTTCAGGTTAAACAAATTGACCCGTTCCATCAAGGGAAGCCATTTGTTTTCATCCATTACAATGTCTCCAATTGTCCTTCGTTGAACAGTATGCCTCACTTAGGCGAGAAAACATTTGTGATGTCTTGCTTTCTTATTTTCAGATGCATACATGCAGATTTTTCTCTTTTGCCTTGGTGTTAAATGTAGGGGCGCCATTTTGTACTTCTGTTTTGCTTTGGGAGCGGTTGTGTTGATGACATTGGTATGAACGTTCAGTTAACAACGAATTAGGAAAGCGAGTCAAAGGTTAACTGCATAACTTTGTTGTTTTAATTGACCATGATTATTTCGCTGGTGCTACAACGAGGGAAACTACAATGCTTATATTTACGTTTGCTTTGTTTGGGAAGTTGGCGGATGGTGGACAGCAGGGTGGCGATATAATGGGTACAAATAGCACTGATTTTATATTGGTGACATTTGTTCAGAGAGAATAGCTGGCGGTATGTGAGGGTGGCGTTATAAAAGGGGGGGTGGTATAACACGGGACAACTGTAAATAGCTTTCTATAAAATTACCGCATATACTGTATGTCTATAAATATGTCTTTTAATCAGCTTTTCTACTATCCTTAAATGCAACCGATACCTGAATCCATTCATGTAACTCAATCACAACCGAGAAACATGTTAATAGTAAAACTGATTTAATTTATGTTTTTTCTTCTTCTGTGAAACCACTAAATGGGCTTTTAAATCGGAAGTCTTACTTTTTCATGTAAATGCCGAAGCGACACATCTTTATTAATTTAAATAGTTACTTGTCATAACGATTGTAATAGTGTGTCCAGCAAAATGCCTTATTTTTCATTATATCTTTAATAAAGATTAGTCGCTTATTAACATGTTTCAATCTCATTTATGTTGTGCTTGTATACGAAAAATGAAAGCTTGGCCATTTTTAAAAGCCCATGAAGTTGTTTGACAGAAAAAAAAAACTAACTAAATTAAATCAAATTACTAAATTATGTCCTATATATAAATAAATGTATAAAAACAGTGAAGCAATATGAAAAATAATAGCATCTGTATAAGAGACAAGAACTAGTTATGTTCACACCAAGCTGACTTTATTCCAAGTACAGTATCACCAATTCAAAGAATCAATATTCTGTTTAAAATAAATAATTTACTAATAGCAATAGTTTGTAGTTATCTGACTGGCAGCAGTAGGAAAAAAAATAACACAATGGAAGCAAACTTGTGTTAAAAAATAATAATAATAATCTTTTGTGATCCAGGTATTGGCCACCACTGATCTACACTGATGCCAGCTCAGAACACCATCAACTGAGAAACTGAACCTTACATTTGTGTATTTAAACACATAAGAGAAATCTACTAGCTGTCCCAGAAACTCAAATATCTGGCTTGCTTTTTATTTAGACAACACAATTGCTACTGTACAATGTGACCTTCTCTGAACTCTGACTGCTACAGTACATCTTTGGAAAGTGTCAAGTGTTGTTCAGCACAGATTCCTATAAGAAAGACTGAATCTACAATCATGCAAGTTGACATTCACAGATTGCCAAAGCTTTTGTATATCCTAGTGCAGTCATATCAACTTTTCTTACCTCTTCTACCTCAGGAATCACTTTTTTTGTTTTTTTTGTTTTGTTTTTTTACTATCTTGGTGAAACCTTCAAAATCTTGGTTTACAGTCACAGCGTTTACATTTGGGACGTGTTAGATATTGGAATATTTTAAATCTATTTGGAAAGCAGGAACCCGTTAAAAGACAACTGGAAACTACTGGACACAAGATATTCCAGTAATCACATGCTACAATTGTTTAAAAAATAAACAAACTGGATTGAAATTCTTGTTGTGTAAACCTTAATAGAGAACGCTTAGGTGGGTGAAGTGCTAACACGAAGGTGAACTGGAGACAGTAAATAAGCAAAAAACAAAGTACTGTGGATTTCGCTTATTTACTGTCTATCGTTTTGCACTGTGGATATACAGTACTTATGTTCCACCACAGACACTATTTTCAGTGTCCTTAACGAGGTTACGTTTTAATACATTTTGACGCACGTTTTTACGGCGATACATATTTTAGGAGATAGTCAGACGTTAGTTTAATTATAAGCAAATTATTTAAAAAGCATACCAGGCATCGTCTAAACTAAAAAAAAAAAAACGCTGCTTTAAATCCTTGGGTATTAAATTCTGAAAAAGTGAAATAAATCGATTTATATTATACACCTGAACAATAAGCATGTGAAAAATGGACCACAATGCTAGTGCTAGTCTGATGAAATTCCTTTACAATGAACGAAACAATGCATAGCCAGCATTAGGCATTACCAATGGCGCGAACACAAAGCATATTATATATATATATATATATATATATATATATATATATATATATATATATATACACACACACACACACACACACACACACACAATTGAAACTGAAACTCCTAATCCTTCTTAACTGCTGTAATGTTATTATTCTTCATTGTATTTGCTCATGCGCGTAACAGAAAAAAAAAAAAAAAAAAACATAGCGAGATCTCGTCAGACATTAGATCAGAATACAGACAGACGAAAACAGCGAAATCACTCACCATGTACCAGGTCCCTAGGATAATGGTACCAGTCCTGACATGACAACAACCACAGCACCGTGTACTGTATAACCTGTCCCGACTCGACTTGAAAGTCATGTCGTCCTCTGTTTCGGGGAAATACATTAGAAAAAGAATAGTTTGAAAGAAAATACCGATCCTCCTCCGTCCGTCAACCTCCTAGCGTTTTGGCAACAACGCCCACGCAAACAACGTATAGAACGTATTTCTAACAAATTAAGCCAATGGCTGTGAGCCGTTAGAGAGGCGAGTGCTGCTACATGATGATTGGCAGACAGCGAGACGAGTGACAGATTGAGAGACGGGACGGAATCTGGTCTATTCTGTAGTTCTCCCTTCTGATTGGAGTGTCAGGGACGAGTGGGTGTATGTATGCAACCGAAAAGGACGAATTGACAAC
The DNA here is from genome assembly GCF_902713425.1 of Acipenser ruthenus. Lineage (NCBI taxonomy): Eukaryota > Metazoa > Chordata > Actinopteri > Acipenseriformes > Acipenseridae > Acipenser > Acipenser ruthenus. The sequence goes on along the minus strand of NC_081194.1, from coordinate 67,660,772 downwards.
ACGAGCAGCAAATTGAATTTCTACAGTGCAAGGGAAGTTCCAAATAATTTGCTGGAGCAGTGGATGGTTTAGCTGTGTGAAATATTTTCAATAACAATTGATTCCCCGCGTAAGCGAAACGAGGAGTTGTAGGTAGAAATGACTGAGCACAAATTTGCAGTATGACCTAAAACTTCAGAAGGTTTTCAAATTTTTTTTACTGCAGTGAAAACAGAAGTTGTGTCTGTAATTATATACTGTACTGTATATGATACCATAGGTTGGTTTATGAAAGAGAAGTTTCCAGAATTTATTTTGCAACCTTTCCTGACAATCAGGACACCAATCTGAGAACCACTGACCTAAGGCATACCCTCCAACATTTGAGAGATGAAAATAGGTAAACTTGTGTGGCATTAAGACTAGAGACCAAGTGGATAGTGTGGTAGTGAGCAGCCTGCTTCTACGGAGGTCTGGCGACATGCCCCTCAGAGAATCTTTGAAATGTTAACTTTAAAATATGCAATTTCCTGCAACCTAGATGGCACATTTTTACATTTAGATACACAAATCTGTATGTTTCATTATGTCTCACAAAATCACACTAACAAATTCCATCATGCTGGAGAGCCTTCCCTGTCTTCTTAACCCTCAGTTGCCCTGTCCTGGCCCACACTTGATTTGTTTTTAAAGCAGGTGGTATAAACTGACTTACTCCAAAAGTATCCTTTTTTTTAATTTTATGAACCTATATCTCTTACCCAAGTGCACAAATACTATAGCAGGAATATACATGTATGAGCCTGCATGATATAATATATAAGCATTTGTATATTCTTATCAAAATACATACTGAATAGAGAAAAGAAATGGCAGATACCATTAGTATTTTGTTCGGTGGGGTGGATACGTAGTATGAGAAGCGAATTCTGGTGGACTACAGCAGTACTGAAAATTGGTTGCCAATTTGTACTATAGCTCCTTAATCTGTTGAGTTGGCATGTGAGGTGAATTTCACTTAGTATGTCCAGGGAGAACACCACTTTTAATGTTGGGTCATTGCATTCCTACAGCTGCCATTACATTTTCCAATAAGCACTCCGCGATGTGGCAAAATGAATAAAACCTATAGTTTTTATAAGTAGGAGTGGCACCAGGGCGGCACTGGACCAGCACAAAATAAATATTGAATCCAGTTTTTTGTGATTTGACGCTTGTCAACTAGGGCATTGAGCAATCAGAGAACAGCTTCAATGCACGTGGTCCAGCAGGGTGAAGCAGTATCCACAATGACAGAGGAAACAATAATACTTGTCTTCAAAAAAATACCCAGAGCTTTATGACAAAGGGCATCACAATTATAAAGATACAGATTTGAAATATACTTCAAAGGAACTGGATAAGTCTGGTGTGTACGATTTACACTCATAATTTCATGTTGACGAATATGTACCAATCTTGATCATAGTGTTGTCAATAGCAATTTTGAACAGTTGTATAGATCTGGCAGTTTTCAAACCTGTCCCATTGCCTCTGTGTCACGTCTGGTGTGTATGGTCACGTCGCTGCAAAAGTGTCTCGTCGCCAATTAAAAAATTGGATCACGTCTGGTGCGTGGAGACCTTAAGTCAGAATTCTGAGATAAATACTTTTTTTTTTATGGTGGACTTCCATATAGTAGTAGCATGATCGCATAGCAACTGTTTTTGTTCACTTAAATTTGAGCGGTAGTGAATTTGACCTCCCAAACAATTTAACAAACAAAGTTACTCTCAGTATAGAAATTACAAAAGAGCAGTGATACATTAACCATGAAGGATTCACCTAATTTATATTTCACACATCACACTGAAAAGCAATCTTTGGAAACTAAAAGAGAAATAATTTCAACAGAAATAAAAAGCTGCAGTATGTATTTGAACTGATTTAATAATAGGGACTTTACTGAATATCAAAAATGTTAAGTAAAAAAAAATAAAAATACAAAGATTTTTACATTATTACACAATTTTTTCCATGAAAGAACAGACATACTGTTTCCCATCGTTGCCATGCATATCTTAAATAATAATAAACAGAAGGAAGTGCATTTTAATGCTATAAAATCAATGGTGGACTATACTGCAATAATAAAAAAGTTGCATTGGTGTTTTTCCTGAGGAACTAATTATTAATTTACAGCCCTATAAACACATCTTAATACAGAAAATAAGGGATGAGGTGTAGATAAAAATCAACTAAACAAACAAGTTACTCATTGAAACAGGACAATAAGCTGCCATGAAAATGGACATGAAAATGAATATTCTGAAATGTATTTCTTCGCTTTTAACATATTTCTCACTATGATAAAATGGGACAAATGTATCTGGTTACCTACAGTAACTTCACTTTTCATTGTGTGACTGAGCAAGTCACTTAACCTCCTTGTGCTCCGTCTTTTGGGTGAGACATAATTATAAGTGACTCTGCAGCTGATGCATAGTTCACATACCCTAGTCTCTGTAAGTCGCCTTGGATAAAGCCGTCTGTTAAATAAACAAATAATAATAACATAAAAACTAATGTTTTACTGTCATGACAAACATGGTGACTCCTACAATACAGGAGGACACTACTGTTACCTTTGAACCAATTTATTAGAAAACAAAATCCCAGTTGAATCTCTGGGGTTAATAAGCTCTGAGCAGTTGTATCTGCACACCTAGAAGCGCCAGTCTGATCTTCTTTACTTCCTTAAACTCTCTCACTTTCAAGTGTCTCTCTGGCATTCTGGATGTTGGATTGGGCTTAGTGCAGCACTTCCTAAAGCAGAGCCATTGCAGATAACTTAGCAACCACACAATGCGATTTTGATCCCTTGCGCTTTGCCGGAATACTATATCAGGTTTCTTTCTGTTTTCTTTTTCTTCTTTCTTTCCTTCTTGGTGTCTTGACCTACGGAAACACAATAAAGAATCTTCTCATTAATTAATCTGATTAATGAGAAATACATTTTTTGCTTCAATTTGCTTTTTTTTATTAAAACAGTATTGTGTTTGGAGAATGGTTTATGCGGTCAAATTATCTTGTTGCCCGATGAAAAATCTCATCTCATCTGGTGTGTAGCGGCTTTTACACATGAAAAAAAATAATGAGTTTGCTTTCCACACCAACAAGTGATGGACGAAAGTCTATTAAACAAAAATGGATATTAATAAAACAAACTAAAATCAGAATTATCAGTAAAACAAAAACGGAAATAGAAATTGATAATAACAAGCATAGCCAAACATGTTTATAAAATGGAATAGAAAGAGAAACTGTAATAAAAAAAAATCACAACAGAAATAACACTGATGTGATGTGACATGTTCTCCACTAGACCTATGTAAGTTTGTGGTCCTATCTACTATTAAGGAGGCTGTGTGGTCCAGTGGTTAAAGAAAAGGGCTTGTAACCAGGAGGTCCCCGGTTCAAATCCCATCTCAGCCTCTGACTCATTGTGTGACCCTGAGCAAGTCACGTAACTTCCTTGTGCTCCGTCTTTCGGGTGAGACGTAATTGTAAGTGACTCTGCAGCTGATGCATAGTTCACACACCCTAGTCTCTGTAAGTCGCCTTGGATAAAGGCGTCTGCTAAATAAACAAATAATAATAATAATTTTGCATGGACGTGACAATTAGTCATTATATAAAAAACAAAAATACACAATGCCTTGTATGCTTTTTGTCTGCTTGTTTATAGTTAACTATTGCTCACCATGAGGCCTGTTCTTAAAAAAAGCTCAAGAAAAATGTAGCTAATGACCAGCCACTGAAAGAGTAAATCATGCCTGCTCATAAAAATAAACTCAAGAATATGTAAAGTGTTTGCTCTAAGCATCTGCACTAGCTAGGGGATATGTATCTTAAGAAAAAGACACATTTAACAGGCAGGCTTGTTGAGCCTCATTTTTCAACAATGTAATGTAATACTACTACTACTAATTACTACTACTACTACTACTACTAATAATAATAATAATAATAATAATAATAATAATAATAATAATAATAATAATACACACAGTGTAATGGTCTCTTTCTATCATTCAAAAACTAAAAAGCCACATGCAAAGGATGGGAGTTGTAGAACAAACACTACAATTGTTATAGTTTAGTATACAGTATTGCACAATTAGATCGACATAGTAAAAATTACCTAGAATAAAATGGAACGATACCAAGGAGGAATATAATTTTGGAATATTTTAAAACAATAAATATATTTATAATTTAGAAATTATGTTATCCAAACAAATGAAATATTCAGAATAACCGTCATAAACAGTTATAAAGCTCATATCTATACACATTTGGATATCATGGAAATTGTAGGTCCATGTACTACAATAAAACCTGTCTAATCTGGCATCGTTTGGGACCAATGCAGGATTATACAATGTGAATAATACTGTACCCATAAAATAGGTGGTATTTAAACACTTTGAAAAACTCTATTACCATACATACAGTCAGAGTACTGTTAAGGTCTACCCAGTAATTCAAGGATAGTATTAATTTAATTTTACTTCCATTATGTAAACAAGGATTTTACCCTATATGTACTATAGTGTACCCACAAACATGTGCATAAATTATACAGAATACGGTTTAGAGGGGCTGTATTAGAGAGGGGTGTTACTGTACAAGTGTGGTACAGTACTCACTGTCAGCAATAGTGTGGTACAGTACTCACTGTCAGCAATAGTGTGGTACAGTACTCACTGTCAGCAGACACCGGTCCAACTAAACTCTTGTACTCCATGTGTGTGTTTCCTGGAGAACCTCCTGCTGCCCACTGAGACGGGTTCACTGAAACATCTCCCTTCAGGTTCTCTTCCCGTGCTCTTCCAGACCCCTGTACCTGCTTTACTCGAATACAAATGTAATAAGAAATCTCAGTCAATACAAACCTTATTCTATCTGTAGGAAGATAAAATAACCACCACAAGTGAAACACTTGTACAGCACAGTACAGTATTAAATGTGTAGTTCCACTACTGAAATGCATACAAGAAGTACTTTGAACATTGTGTTCCTGACTATTTGACAGAAAAACGACACATAACCCTGCCTGGTAATTAAAAACGCTGGTTGCTCCCTGCACGATTGCTTACTCTGTTTCCATTATCCAAGAAAAGTGTACTGCTTATAGAACCAATCCCTGTTTTAATTTCATAGAGCACTGTTCTGTTGGGCCTGCACGTTACTGTATTACTGTTCCTGGCGCAGAGCATTCCTAATATTTTGGCAACACTGTGGCACTGTATATGTATGCTCTTTCAAAGCTGCAGACCGACTGTATATACATGCCTCGTAAAAAAGAGATACAATAAAATGAATAATTATATAAAAACAATTAACAAACATGGAGGTTTCATTGAATAACTCAAAAGTGCACAAAATGGTGTTTGTAAGTAAATTTTGTAAAAGGCCTTGATAAGTCAAGTCAATTAAGTTTCATCTTGTTGTCTAGAGCTTGACACCTAAATTAGGTCTTAGTCAAATTTAAACATAAAATTATTATTTAATCGCTTTACTACAAAATATTGATCAACAGTTTATTGAACACAATGCTTAATGTGGCTACTGGCATGTAACTGGCATTACTTGATTAATTTACATCAGTGTAAATACATATAGATTGATTTCAAGATTTGAGTTTTTTTTTGTTTTTGTTTTTTACTTAGTTTTGTAAAAATGTTACATAACCTAAAACAATCTACTGGCCTTATGCAACAACCCATTTTGTTTACCATTTTTAGTGTCCCAATTGTATTGCAACATCACACATGTATTGAAACATCATGCACATCATTTCATAATGTGAAATCTAATTTGAACTGAAACATTGTGGGGTAGACGTAAAATTCTTATTGCATTGCGGCCAGGCAATTATTTTGCACTGCGCCATATGTAAGCTTAAGAGCAACGCAGATTACTCAACACGCACAAATAATGATCCGCAATCATGATAATGAGGGTCTCAATGAGCGCATCTGTCTATTTAGCGGCCACACATGCAGAGTTAGGACTACAGAGAACAGTAGTGTGACATTTGTGGAGCACGAAAATACAAACCAAAACAAATGTCAGAAAAAGGGCAGCAAAGTCCTCTTGGAGCACAAAAAAGGAAAGTTTTCTGAGAAGGAGCTGAGAGTCCTTACGGCTCAGGTCACTCAGCAGGAAACAGAGTTGTTTGGAAAAGCCTCAGCCTATCAGTTATGCTAGTATTCTTAGGAAATTATATGTATTGACCTGCTGTTTTCAGCATGACATCCAGAAATTTGCCTAGCACTCTGGAAAAGGTGGATTGGGTTATCCCTCCAGACATTCCACCTAAGAGGTGTAAAGTTTTTGGAGGGTCAGCAATTTCCTAAGTGCAAGGCAAAATCCTTACATCACATTATAATAATTACACCTCCTAAGCATCCAGATTCCACCCAATTTCATACTCTTTTCTTCATTTGAATGCATTTCAATATAATTGTAATGGATTAATGATGGCGAAGTGCAAATTTGATAGTGGGTACAAAACGGCAAGTGAACACTATTCTTTACATAAGCCGCATTTTTAGCGACCGGTAGAATCAGACTTTATGGAGGCGAAACACGATTTACAGCAGCATTATGGGGCTTTTGCACCCGCAAATCACTTTGCGTGTATCCTTACATCTACCCCTGTATGTCTACCACCACCTGCCTTATTTAAGATACATTATTCTAGATACAATCTAAAACAAAAAAACAAAACAAAAAAAAATCATATGAAAATACAGATGCTACAGAGGCTTTAAAAGCCAGATAAATGAAAAGCCATCTATAAATAGTAAATAATGTTAAACAGTTATAAATTGCAATATTCACTGAGCCATGACCATGATTGCCCCTTATTATGCAATGTTTACAATTAGCCAGTGTTAATTACTTAATTATACTTTCAATCAGATGATTGGAGTCACCATATGGATACCATGAGTTATAGGACTAAACACTCAATTCTGGCGTGAATTTCTGAATTTCTATCAGTAGTGGGTAGGTTTTATTGTTGTTGTTGTGCTTAAGATTTTTTTTCTTGTTTTTGTTCACAGGCAGGGGAATGTGTTTATTCCCATGGATTTTTGTAATGCAGTTGACTGATATTTCTTCTGCTTCAGCTCTCGCATGTAAAATATAGTTGCATGAGCTTAAAGGGTACATAAGGACATAATTTCCCATCATCCTCCTGCTCACTGGTAAATCCATCTCAGTTACATATGTGAGCAGGAGGATGATGGGAAATGTAGTTCTGAGAGGTCCATTCGGGTACATGTGAAGCCATCTTGAGGCTGGGAATGCAAATTATATATATATATATATATATATATATATATATATATATATATATATATATATATATATATAAATGAAAACAATTCACACACCTTACATAAACAGTTGTAGCAACATATGGGAGCATGTAACACAATAAAATAAAAAGGTCCTTTTGTACCCTTTAAGATGATCATGTGCATTTCCTTAACTTTTACAATAATAAAATACACTTAGACTATACAGCAAGTGTGGGAATTAGATTCCAAAAACAACAAAGACTCCTACCTGCTTCTCGTTAGCTGTCTGCGGTTGTGCCAGTGAGATGGACTCTCCTGTCCAGTTACCCCACTCCTCAGCAGGAGGGCTCCAATCTGAGTTTTGGTCGATGACAAAAGGATCCACTAGATTAATCGAGAAAAGACTTTAATGGCTTGCAGAAGTAAATTTTTTGTTGTTAGTGTTAACAAATATTGTTTGTGTAATTGTAAATATCCATAAAAATAAATTTCTTGAGGAAGTATCCACTTCAATGCAGCCAAGATTCCCAGTACTCAATTCATTCTTATTCTGCTGCCACTGTTCACACGCATTCATATTTCTTGCTAGTTTTTTTTAAATTTTTATTTATTGTTTTTTAGAAATAATGAGGGCACTTGCTTCAAATTTGGCCCTATATCACAAAAAATACCTACAACTTGTGCTTTAGACACCAATTTGTTTAGGTTCAGAAGCAATGCCTCCTAGCAACAAGACCTCACATTGTTGACATTATCACATGTCCTTATGATCTGGGTCTGTCCCCTTAAAAGACCTGTTGACCTTCAAACTTGATTAACAAACAATTAAACAAACACAACAATACCACTCAAATCATGATTTATATCCCAACATCTCATGACTAAGATCTTGGAATGTTTGGTGGCCAGCCCTAATGCTTTCTAAAGTGAAATCAGTTTCAACTTTTCCCTGTGCACCATAGAAAGTAGACAGCTCTAGTCAGGGTTTCCCCTGGGTTCTAGATTTTTGTAGTCACTAGTGACTAATACTTTCAAAAAACATTAGTCACTCCAGATATTCAGTAGTCACTACTGGCGCACAGCTCAAGTTTTCAAGGGTGTTATGAGTCCTGTTTTTATTTTATACCTTAAATCACTATTGACCAAAACAATTATTTAATTAAACCATTTTAATAATGCTCTACAGTTTAAATACATTGGTAATTTACAGCTGTAAAGTTTTAGAACATTAAAACGCAAGAACCAGCTTTATTTGCCCTGAAAAGCTACATACAGACACAGAATGCATTATGAATTACTTATACTATGTATGTCTTTTTACAATAAAAAGAAAAAAAAACACTTAGAATATTATATACAACCCATGGAACCCATGGCTTTGTTTGTTCTTTTTTGTCTGGTGTTCCGAATCCAAGTCTTCATCTTCTACAACTTGTTGTTCTGTTTGTTCTATTTCACTCTTGCTGAAAAAACGAGTGGATTTTCTTCTGCGACATTTTACAGTATTGGCTAACAGTTTTGTTTTTTAATTCGCGCGCACAAGTTTACCGCAATCATGTATTTATATTGATGATAAAGTTATAGAAAAGGCAAAGAAAAGTTCACTATCCACGCATCTCTACAGCTGACCTCAATACGAAAACATATTACTGGCATTTTTAAATTATTGGTGACTAAAACGTACAGTACTGATGCTAATTAAAAAGAATAATAAAACGCTTACCTAGTATCAGTGTCATAGATGTCCCTGCATGTTACCACACAAATCACTGATAATGGCAGGGAAATTGGAGAGAGCTTCAGTCGCAAGACATTTTTGGCGTTTTTAATCTTTGATGGTATTTCGTCTTGATCGCCCTTTGCTAGTAATGTACTAGTATTGAGCAAACAATCCACATTTTTTCACTGAATTGAAAGCTAAAAACTTACTACTCTCACACCAGACGAAACGGCATGTCAAACTAGACCGCATGACAATACTGCGGTTTCTGACTGGCCATACATTCTGTATTTTGAAATAGTACTTAAGTTACAATAAACATTAATCGGGTCATTGAAACAAATAAATATCGACTTGCAGGCATGAACGCACACAGGAAATAAAATGAGTTAAAGACTAGACTTTTAGTTTTTTAAAATGTCTTTTTTTGTATCCCAGACAGACTGCAGTAACCGCCCAACTGTTTATATTACATTTGAACAACAGGGCTTATTTAAAATGTACATATTTAATATGTAAATTAGCCGTGTGTGCTTTGAACCCTCTGTCACAGTACATCAGTCTGGTGTTAGCGATTAAACGTTGATTACATGACAAAAGTTTGCAATAGATTGGCAAGTGGTACTAAATAAAATAAGTTGTCTTCCATTTCAGAATTTTTCTCGAGTACCCCCAGGGGTACGTGTACCCCAGTTTGAAAACTGCTAGAAGAAACCATATTACCAACAGATACAGTTTAATAGTAGTCGTATTTAAATGCTGTTGTCCTGACTGGTAAATTCTTCCAGCTTCCCCTTTTATTTTGACAATTTCCATATCAAAAATGGCATTTTATCTTTGACATTTTTCATTCTTAGCCACCAAGTAAATATTTTGGACAGTTTTCAAAACAATTGTTGCTTTATTTTTACAACACACGTTGGTGTTGTTGATAATATGATACGCGTATATCTGCTTCAGGTTAAACGATGGCCCGTGTTACACAGAACACTACAAATAAAATGGCAAATATACACTATGTATTTTGTTGGTTTTGTGGATTTGCTATGATTTTAACTTATTTTAATACTGCACATAATGATATGGTTTTGAAAATGCTACTTACCAAAACCATGCTGCACGTGAACTGTACAATAATTTCCTTTATTCCGATTCTACTGGTGTTTTCTCAATGCAAGATGTATTGTAGGCATATGTACAGTGCCGTATAAAACCACATACACTGTATATATATATATATATATATATATATATATATATATATATATATATATATATAATTTTATCATGCTCGTTATAGGCCTACTGGCGAAATGGTCAAGAGACAGTTGGTGCTTAACACATACGGAATAATTTTGGCCCTGAATTCTAGCATTTTTGGTCATAGAAAAGACATTTTATAACGTTACCGTAGGCTATTTTTTTTTTCTTAGTTAATGATGCGTTTTCGTTTCACAAATCTTCTGCACACAGTATTTTTAAGCACAACTATAATAACCTATATTTCAACAGTCACTGCCGAAGCTGATTACTTATTCTTCCAGAAGTAATGGTCGGGTGTAACAGGGATACGAGGTTATATTTGCGCAACATGAAACTGAGGCGCTGAATGGCTGACTGCATTTACATCATCTACCACGGGATGAGAACGTTGCAGAGTCAATGAATCGTGAGGCCGAGGCGGATCTGATCAGCCTATTTAAGGGCCGATAAAAAACTGCGCCGGCTGCCTATTGGCAGCCGACGCACCGGCTGCCCAAAGGCAGCCGGTGAAAAGATTCAGTTTGGCACCCCCTAATCAAAAAGGGGGTGCCAACAAAAAAACGGCCGTTAACTAAGCCAGTTTTTAAATTAAATATTCAAAACAAAGGGGGGGGGGGGTGCAGAGCACGCCACCCAGAGCCCACTGGTCGACAAAAGTCGTCATGTCGCCAGTGGACTCCGCGTCGGCGTGCTCCAACGCCACCCGGGAACGGAGGAGGGCCCTGAACATGGCCCCACAGTCAAAGAGACCCTCCCCGGTGATCTTACGCTTCCTGGTCTTGTAGATGGTAAGTTTGCCAAGAGCCAGGAGCAGATTCACCAGGAGGTCTCTCTTCCTGGTGGAGCCACGAACAGGGTGCCCGAAAATAAAAAGGGTGGGGGAAAAATGCAGCCAGAACTGCAGCAGGAGGTTTTTCAAAAACAAAAAGAAAGGCTGCAGCCTGGCGCAAAGTAAATAAATATGAAACACCGACTCGGATTCGCCGCAGAAAGGGCATGCGGGGTCCGAGTCGGTGAAGTGACGCAGGACCTCTCCTGACGCGAGCGCTCCGTGTAGCACCCTCCAGCCCAGGTCCCCAGCGCCTCTGGGGACCAGCGGGGAGTACAAGGCCTCCCACTGGGGCCTCTCGCCCTCCGGGGGTTGGAGGGGCTCCCGCCAAGCGGTGTCTCGGCGGGAGACGAGGGCGAGGAAGTGGAGGGTGTGGAGCGCCATCGCGTACAGGGTCCCCCTCGACACGGAACGAAGGGGGGTCGAGGAGAACTGCGAGATCCTGCTCAGGTGATTCTCGAGGGGAGGCTGAGGGGGAGCCCGATCCTTTGGTTTGATCAGCAGGACCGGAGAGCCGGGGGTAGGGAGGGACGATGGCTCCCCGGTCCTGAGGACCCCCTCGAGATACCCGACAGAGTCTGGGTGCAAAGCTGCCTTGACAGCAGCAGTGACTCTATGGTTTAGCGATCCCTTCTTTTGAAGAAAGAGACGTTGTGTGTGACTTCAACAAAATTGATTTTTTTTATAGTACAAACAGAAACGATCGTCACTAGTGACGATTCCACATTTTTTTTGTCGTCACTTTCAAAAAACATTCGCAAATTACGAGAGTGACGAGCGACAGCGAAACCCCTGGCTCTAGTGCATGAAGTTAATTGTGACACCGGCTCACATTCAGTTCTTATTTCAATTCTGTTACACACAGGAACAGGTTTTCTCTGAAGTGTGAAGAATGTCACTTTGGATTCTTGAAGTCTGAAAGGACTCTGAAATTAAGTTAACCATTGTTTAATGCCTTTTTTCCATATGACAAATCACACAGACACACAGATTCCCAGACTCTTTCAACATTAACTAAATCTAATTACAATGAATTCTCACAAGGTCAATAAATTCTAATATGTTTATGTCAGCTTCACATAAAGTACTTTGCAGCATACATAGCATAATGCAAGTTTCTTCATGAGAGTCCAATGGCACAGCATGAGTTTCAACATTTTATGTAGCTGTGTGTCACATTGGCAGTGAGTGACTCTTTAATTTATACCTGGCTTCTCCTCAGCCTCCTTTAAAAACCGGATTCACGAAACAGGCCCCAGCGGGATCCTGTGAGGCCCAGACAGAAGGCTTCAGTTCACAGTTAAATAAAACTGTCTGGGAAAAGCATTATTAGTCACTCCATTCACTTTCTCTGCCAGGTTAATGTGCATTTGGCCTAATATGAGAATCTCAAAGTAAATCTGTGGTCAGGCCAGGTCCATGCCAAGTCATGTCTCTCTAGCTGTGCTGAACAATAGGGCTTCAGTTTATTTTCTGCTCTTGATTTATTTATATGCAAGGCAAGTTCTGACAAAGGGCTGTAACAACTGAAATGAATGGATAAAAAATAAGCATCAGAAAAATAATATTTGTGAGTCAGACCACTAGTGTCTATTAAAGAACAAGTAACAGTTAATGCTGAAGGCAACAAGATTAAAAGTCTACAGTTTTGTTTTTTTTTTAAAACTGAACCTAAAGGAGTACGAACCCTGTGTTCTTTAACATTCATGTTCTTAACTCTAAATAGCTTTATTACCAATATTTACCAGACCCCCTTTTTTCAGATATGACACTATAGATAAACCGCAGCATCCTGTAATATTTGCTTAGGCCACACGGTCTGATAGCAGTTCAGCCATTGGAGTGAGTTTTGAACAGATACCGGGAGGCAGCAGCAACTTTCCATGTAAATTCTGTGAATCTGCTTATGGCCACATCAATCATTTGTTAGTAATGTATTCTGGATTAGAACAGCTGTACATATGCATTTTAAATCGCGTATCAGAAATATTTGCCAATATTACAGTCTTTTCCTGTGTACAGCTGTCATCCTGTGTATAGAACACCTCACCTAATTCCAATGTTAAAAATCAAATCAAACCTTACCTTTTTTTTTTATCTCAAACTGCACGAGACGACATCTCATACAATAATCTATCTGTTGGTTGGATTGAGAAATGGAGTTCAAATCTGGATACTTTAAAGTAGAAACTTTTTCCTTCATGTTTTATTGTTTCCTAACTGTACTTGCTTTCACTATATGATAAACAATAAAAAGCAGGGTTTTTTTGTTTTGATTTGTTTTGTTTTTTAACCAGAGCCTCCTTCCCCCATTGCCACAGATCCTGCATGGGGAGATGGCTTGACGTACCTGCCTGCCTGTCCTGTTTCCAATACTTGCATACATTCTGTAGTTTTGTTTTCCCACTGGGATTACTCTATACACAATATCCAGCTCTTCTTGCTAGATTACCAGGAACAATTATTGCACCGACAGATTGTCACCTTTAGTATAGGCTGGAGTTAAGGCAGCTGTCAGAAAATGAGACCGGAGGGAGGATTATGGTAAAACTGTTCCTGTATGGCAAAAACATTAGGGAGGCTCACTAAGCAGAGATAATCTGATGTCTCACTGAGGCATTCGCTTTAATTGCGACAGCTGAATAATTGATACTAGAGAATATAATGCAGTTTATCACAACTTAAAACGTGGTTTAGGCACTTAAGGGCCTTGTTAAAGCAAGTGTAAAATCAATTTTTGTGAAAGGAATAATCATTTTATTGGCATTAAACCTAGTTACAAATTAACAATATAACTGTTCCTTCTTGAAACTCAGTTGTTTCATACTAGTTATAGTGTTACAATGTGTTTACTACTCATCTCAGATAATTTCTTCTAAATAGATTGCAAAGCGGTATCGAACACCTAAAACCACACACCTTTATTGTAACATGCCTGCATGTACAAGTTTGTTCTGTATTTCCAACAGCCCACCACCACTGCCACCTACTGTCTGTTTCTAGAACTGCATATTCATAAAAATACAGGGAAACGTACAGTAAAATTCCATTGGTTACCAAGGCACAAAAATGGTCCTGGTAACCCAGGGCTGTGAATCTTCAGTTAGGTTACTTAATTGACTATTAAAACTTTTTGCTTACCTAATCCAAGCCAAGCTTCATCCACTAAAGTTGGGTAGCTTACCACTCCGCAGGCAGTGGGACGGACTAGTTTGTTGTGATGAGATACTGTCTGGACTATATAAAGAAACTTTTTTTTTTTTTTTTTTACCACACTTCACTTTTTGCCATACTTATTGATTTTACCACACTTTGTGTCCTATTTACAAATCTTTAACACATAAGTTATTTAAAAAAAAGTTTCACATGCTTGTTATTTTTCTAGACCAACAAAAGTCAGACACCTTTCATGAATACCAAGCCACATTTATGTAATTAAAACAAACTTTTTAAATATTTAAATAACTAATTAATTTAGTGTAAGTAAATTGCTCAAGGCAGGTGTGCTTAAAATGATATATAGTTAAAAACTAGAATTACTGGTATCATACAGTATTATAAAGTATAATGCTAAGTGGACACAGGTGGCATGTTATTAACTTTCAGCGCATGGAACTCTAGTAGCATCTATGGGAAGCATATGGAGAAATACATTTTCAGCCCCCAAGAGTTAAGAACAGACAAAGAATACATCACAGCCAGCATCTTACCTAATTCACAGGACAAGTCAGACAGAGTCCCAAAAGTCACAGGCTCCATGTTTGCATCTTTCACATTCCATGTTCCTAAATGCAAAACACAACTTCGCTGGAAATGTACTACAACAAGACTACGTCTCAGGTAATAAATACCCTGTTCTGTACCAATCAACCAAAAGTTCTGGGTGCAAACATTCATGCTGTTTATATAACAAGCACAATGTATGTAAAAAGTTTAAACCTAACCCTAAACAACTGATTTCTGAAAATTGCTTTGTGGTTAGTTTCCATGAACTGTACTGACCTACATGGGAAAAGATATCCTCTTCTGGCTTTCCTGGTGGCGCCCATTCCACTGGTCTCTGGCTTGTCTGCAAGGCGTCCTGGGGCTTCAACTCTCTCCATACGCAGTCTTGCATTTTGCCATCAGCCTCCCCCCAACCCCCAGTGTCAGGGTCCGCACTCTGAGGTGAGGCCTGCCATTCAGTTTCTTTATCAGCATCATCACCCCAAGCTAGGGCCTCAGGGGATACAGCTTTTGCAGTATCTTAGAGAAAGGATGACAGGGTCTCATAACTCAATAAAGACATAAATAAATTAAGATCTTAAAGAAATGAAACATCATTCATAGAGAATTACCCTTCTGTTTCATGCGCTCCTTCTTCAGCTGTCTCTTCTCTCGACTGCTGATTTTTGTAACCCACACACCTGGAATACAAAGCAGAAGCATTTTTGATATTCATTATTAACTTTTATATTATTAACTATTATAAGTTTTAACCCCCAAGATGCTATGGTTTACCAGCTGTTGTGCTACTTTGCTTTTTATCCATTCCTGTTTCAGTACCACTTTTATGGACGAGGATGGCAAAGCATGCATTGTGTGTTTCTAACAAAAAATGTACTCTCTCTCTCAAAGTAATATGTGCAGACCAACAATATAAAACAAAATCCAATAACTGACAGAACTCAAACAGAAATTATGATTATAATCCACTATATATTATTATTTTTATTATGTATAAAACAAATTTAATAGTTCCAATGTCTTATCTGGGAAACAGTCCTAAAAAAATGATATACTTTAAGGGCATATTCTACACTGGGACCAGTAAACTCGTATGTTGAATGAAGTCATTTTGAGTTGATATTTTATTTTTTCAATGTTGAAAAAGTACCCTTTGGGAACATATACACACAGGTATTTTTTCTGCTAAAGAGAGATCACAGAAAGCCAGGGCAGACTGTAGTAAACAGACACCAATAAATTATATTTTAGTGCACTGTTGAACATGATTGTGGTCAAAGCAGCTTTTGAAAACAGAAGCAAACATTCTGTACAGAAATCCCTGCAGTCCACAGCATTTCACACACCCGCCTCTTCTTCGTCATTCTTCTCTTTGTCAGACGCAAGTCCCTTTGAAAGCTTCTTTACCACAAGTTCCGTCTTTCTCTTCTTTTTCTTGGGCTATACAAAATAAGATGAACCAGATTGTAATACGCAGTGGTACAATACTTGATACAGAGCCTTGATAATCAGATAATCACGGTTTTAATTTTTTTGTCCCTCATTTGGGGTTTAGTTTTGATTTTCAGATACCAATTCAAGCTATAATGAAAAGGGGTCAATTGACAGCCTCAACCCCTTGCTAGAGAAATTCAAGAAAAAAAAATATATAACAGTGTTTACAAACCCCAAACTGTCTCAGACACTGTATTAGGCTTCGGCAGTGTGGGGGCAGCTTTGTAAAATTGCAGCCACCAAGGGGTTAATATTTATTGTACAATACCCATGATGAAACTTGACCAAGGAAATCATAGTACGCAGTTGTGAACTGAATCAATATTCTAAAGTGATATTGCAGCAGTAAAAAGTGAACACCACCAATTAATTGTCCTCTGAGTAAATCAATAATTTCACAGAGCAGATAATCAAATATACAGGCTACTTCATTAGCAATTCTATGACAACAAAAAACTGCATAGTGAAGTAAAACTAATTCAATAGAGGGTTCCATTTTTTGGTTTGGGTTTTGACTGTACGCTTTCAGCTATCTGACTAATACCCGAGCAGTAAACATTCACATTTCGCACTTTAACCACAGATCAGACCAAGTATTGCTGCATGTATCCTTCCTGCAATAGAAAAAAGTACATGCTACTTTAAAAATGATGTCTACACCCCACCCTCCTCTACCAAAAGCTGTCCAGCGTTTTATATTAATTCTAAATTGTGCTGCAATTTGCTAAATGTTGTCTGTGGGGACTAAGCTGAGGCAACCAAAACTGAACAGGAATACCTGGGGAGGAATACTGAGGCTGAATATAACTAAATGCTCCTGGGTGTACAGTTTTGAGTTTCATGCCTTTTTTCATCATTTTGTATTCATTTTCAGTTTGACATTTTTTGAAAACATTTTTTTTACAAAACAGGAACAATTTGGTTTCTTGGAGTAAGTTGTCAGGGAACTTTGTCTCTGGCACACAGATAACCTGGCTTCCTTCCAGACAGTGCTAAACAGTGGGGTATTGTCAGCTTGATAGCACTCAGGATGAAGTCATCCTGAAAGCAAATCCTTAGGCTGTAATCTAACAAGAGCAGCTTCAGTTTATATAACTAGGGAGCTGACAGATGTGCTATGAGAAGCGGTTTAATCTCTCAGTTCTCACACTTCATTCAGCGATTGAGGTTTTCATTCAACAAGAATGCTGTGACAGGCCAGCCCACTCTATAGTCAGCAGCACCCACCATTGTACTGTATAATCTGAAATAATAAGATTCTGTTTGCAGTACTCTTAGTATGCAAATAATCTTGGTGATACATTATAAATAGAGGCCCTTCAGTACTGTAGCGCCAATAAATTGTGACTTTTTAAGCTACATTTTTTAGACCAAGCTGTTTTATATTTGAATAAATATTACAGTATTAAAAGTAATCTTCATAAAACCACTACAAAAATTCAGGTTTTCCAAAGACGTACACGAAAACATTGTGTATTTTTATGCAGGCCGTGAATATGGAGACAGAGCTTTGAGGCTTAAGCATTCCTTGGGCGCTGCAGATTCCAACAATCTGACTTGTATTTAATTTAGTCATCTACCAAAGCGTTTACAAAAAAAACTAAATTTATTGGTAAAGCGAGATGATGAATGGGACTCCTTTTATTAAAATGATCTTCATGACAAACAATTAGGCCAATTACACTGTCACCAATGGTGTTGGACACCCTGGAAAGCCCATCCATTTGGAAGTAACCAGAAATGTTGTATACTCTAGAAGAGCAATCTAGATTCTTGCCACAACACCACAGCCTTTCTCAAACCAGTTTTGCCAAAACCCCATCCCCCACCGTTACAAGCCCTACACAGTTTCATAATATTTCATCAACTGCATACACATTGTTTCTGCTTGGTGGACAGCCATGGGAATTCTGTCATAGTACCCTGAGCTTTCTTGAAAATGTTTTTTTATTTTTTTGCAAAAATGTATTTGGGATGCCTTCTTCATTCTCCTCTGCATCCAGCATAAACGCTCCATTTGCGTCTTACTGTTTTAACAGTATCTTGTACTTAAATTTAAACATATACTGTAATACACCACTCAGGGTTTTTATGTAACACCCTGGTTAAATAAATCAACATAGAAATAATAATAATAATAATAATAATAATAATAATAATAATAATAATATACACCCAACTGTGTATAATAAGGCTTTAATTCTATTAAGGGTTTCTGGTGACATATAAATCACAAGAGCACTACCACCTACTCTTATTATACATTGGACGCACGCCACCATCGTGAATAATAAGACTGTAAAATACTGAAGTTTATAGGAAAGGTATAGTTTGCCATGTATAATAATAATAATAATAATAATAATAATAATAATAATAATAATAATAATAATAAGCACCTTCATTTGCTTGTCAACAGTGGCGCTCTGTATGCTGTCCTCCATTGATGTTCTGGTTTCTGGAGCAATGGGGGGCTGTCCATTCACTGATTCCTGGAAAGTGAGGTACACTCTTATCCATTTAAACAGTCACTTGTCTGTACTCAAAACTTTAGAAGACCAAGTACAGATGTTTCTGCTACAGCTGGAGCCATGTTCAGTGTAGTGACCTCATAATGCAAAGTAACTACAATTATACAGCTTGACTTGATTCCTAACATTCCAACTCTTTTAAAACTACCATGTAGAGGACAAGCACACTAGATTATGTAAAACCCACCCTTGACATATCACTGGGAAATCAAAGCGCTCTGATTCTATCCTGTACACTGCTGTCAAAACTATTCAAGCCACTCATGTTCATGAATGTGGCCTCAGTTCTGTCGGAAACACATGTTCACTCCACTACAGGATCCTGGTCACCAATGACAATGCGATCTGTGTTACAAACAAAAGCCTTAGCAAATGTCACTGAAGTTCAAAACTATGACTTTTTACTGCTATTTTTTTTTTTTTTTTACAAACACGTAATTACTTATTATTTAATGTATTATGTTCTCATATACATTAGTACAACAGTATGTATAATAAAAAATACTAATACTAAAATACTACTACTAAAATACTACTACTAAGACTACTAAGACTACGACTACGACTACTACTACTAATAATAAGTAAATAGTATGTAAAATTAAGGACACAGCTGTCACACTTTACCATCCCCTTTTCTTTTCTTTTTTTCTTTGTCAGTTCATCCCGGTGTCTCCTCTTTCCGTTAATTTCAGCAAAGTATTTGTTCTGTACCACTTCTTCAATTGAAAGGTCTGTGCTGTAATCAACGGGAAAGCAGGACGCGGTACCACGCTGGCCTCTTTTCTTGAGCAAAACAACAACAAAGAAAACCACACCCCCCAGCAGAACAGAGACCAGGGCGAAAAAATGAGGAAGCTTTTGGACAAAATCAGAAAAATCCGAACTCTGGGAAAACTGCTCCACGGCATCAAACACAAAGCGAAGAACTGAATTTAACATTATTACGTTTACCGTCTACAGAAGGTTAGTATGGTGCGTTATTGTATTTATTTCAAAAAATACAATGCAAGAAGGTATTCTCTGTACGGTTCTTCTTGTTTAGCACGACTGGTTTGTCTTGTGCATCTCTTTATCAATATGCTAAGAACAGAATTTAATAGAGGTAGAAACGAACGTTTTATAGTTAGTAGAGCCTTTCACGAAGTTTCTTCCTTCCTGGAAAAGTGTAACATTGTAAACTTCATGGCTTCTCCAGACAAGATTTTTTTTTTACGCAAAACAGATGCGAGTACTAACTGATTGGAAAGTCAATAAACAAAGCTAAATTGCGTAAATTATTTTAATGAATTTGCGGAGCTTGAGGGGTTGACGGTGGCCATCAAAGCTCATAGCAAACCGTTAGCAGGTGGGTTTGCGTTCAGTGTATTCTAATCCGTGATTGGTTTATCGACATAATTTGTAACACACAAAAGAATACATCAGAACAACCTTCAGCATTCAAAAAGGACTGACCAAAATACCATGTAATTTAACTGCAAATTATTTACACAGACATTGTTATTGACTTTCGGCTGAAAAGTTTACACAGCATTCTAATCATATATAAGTGATGCAGCAGTACACTGTAAAACCAAATGTTAAGAACTGAATACAAAACTTAAAAAAAAAAAAAAAACAGTGACTTAATATTAAGACCTAGAGACTACAACGTGTTAAAGAAAATATTTTTATTACAACAGACTGGAAAATACTATCATTGCATTAGATAGGAATTGCTATAACTATTTATTTATTTATTTATTTCTTCTTATTATGATGATGATGATGATGATGATGATGTAGATTACTATAAATGAACACCAGGTGGCACAAGAGTTAAGCAAAAGGGATGAAACAATCGTAAAATATAATAACCAAAGACACTAAATAAAATGTCGACAGGACAGGAGTCCCACTTTTGTATCTAAAGTATTGAGGGCTACAAAAGTCTGAATCTTGACTCAAAATCACAGTATGGCTGGAGCAGGAATTAAACCAGACATTTCACAGTGAAACAGCCAACCCGAATGACAGATAAGCAAAGGGGGTTATAGACATCAGAGGTAACACTGAACCGCTGGCTTGAGGAATGTTAAAGGCATTGTGCTTGTGGTGCCTTTGAAAAACTCAAACTTTGCATTCTTTTAAAAAATGTTTGATTTCTGCTGAAACACTGTGGCACATTCGGTTGATTCAGTCTTTCATCTTTTGTTCTGGGTGGGAATCTGGCCCGGGTCAAAGTTGCCAAAATCATTTGAGTAAGATAGGCAACAGTGGTCCTGTGAGCACAGAGTGAGTCTCTATTTCTTACAGAAATATACTTTGTTCTGTGACTGTACAATATCCTCAATTTAGGGTGCAGAAAAAAAAGAAAATAAATATGCACTAAAGTGCACTACAGATTCTCTATAGTAAGCCGTTGTTGCTTGCTGTTTTTAATGTGCCAATGCATTCCGTTAGCTTAGAATCTATTTGCCTTAAGCTAGCAGATCATTCTGGTTCATGCCAGCATTAGACGCTGTGGTCTTGTACCTGCAGTAACTAATTAAATGAACTCCATAAACCCAGTACATTTTCTAATTTAATACATTTTTATATAACAATTGAGGCAAACTGTCACTTTAAATATGAATTACTGGTTTCAGCACAAACTTCCCTGTATTGATACTGTGTAATAGGGGCACATACTGTTTGCACATATGAGTGAAGTTAAATAAATAAATGCAAAAACTACTTTCACTTTCCTGTTCCAATCACATGCTGCACATTTCCCAGCTAAATCTAACAAACATTATTGAATTAATAAATGCTGTTGAATCATAACAGGGCTTGAATTTTATTTTTGTGTGCTGGTGGGTGATTTCCCCCCTATGTTTTTACTGCATCATCATTCACACTGGTGTTGCTTTAAAATAAGCTGCTTTCAGGAGACCTAACAGCTGTTCATCACTGTGAGACAGAGCACTCTCCATTGCTTTTGCCATTGCCTGATGTGAAGTGTATGCATGCAGCAGAAGAAAAAGGTGCTCCTCTTTTTAACCAGCACTCCATTTCTTTTTTTAACTCTTTACACTCAGCCCTATTTCCGCCTGTTTTTCACTGTTTTCATTTATGCAAGTTTAACTACTGGATAGTTTTTGCTGCATGCATGTAACATATCAAATGAAAGGCTACAAACTTTCCTTTCATAGTATGTAAGTTGCAACAGGATCAGGCATACTATATGTGGTAGAGATGAAAATATATGTACAAAAAATAATCATGTTTGGTCACTGCTATATACAGCTCTGGAAAAAATTAAGAGACCACTGCAAAATCGAAAATCACCTACCTGGTTCATAGCTTGTTTAAAAGTACAGACTAGGGGCTTTCCAAAGATATATTCCATGTGTGTATGTGGTGCAGTGCCTACAAAGGTACGACCAAATGTTCCTGTCAGGACAACTCAGGAAGTGAGCACCTCCCGTCAGTTTTTTTTAAAGTAACAAAAACGCTTATCATGACCCTGTCATGGCCAGCCCAATCTCCAGACCTGAACCTCATTGAAAACCTCTGGAATGTGATCAAGAGGAAGATGGATGGTCACAAGCCATCAAACAAAGCCGAGCTGCTTGAATTTTTGCGCCAGATCATCACCGATCCTCCACCACATTTTACAGTGGGTGCAAGACACTGTGGCTTGTAGGCCTCTCCAGGTCTCCGTCTAACCATTAGACGACCAGGTGTTGGGCAAAGCTGAAAATTGGACTCATCTGGGGGTGCTTCAGCAAGGCTGGAATCGGGCAGATTTGTCTTTGTGAAGGGCGCATGAATCAAGCCAAGTACAAGGTTGTCCTGGAAGAAAACTTGCTTCCTTCTGCTCTGACAATGTTCCCCAACTCTGAGGATTGGTTTTTCCAGCAGGACAGTGCTCCATGCCACACAGCCAGGTCAATCAAGGTGTGGATGGAGGACCACCAGATCAAGACCCTATCATGGCCAGCCCAATCTCCAGACCTGAACCCCATTGAAAACCTCTGGAATGTGATCAAGAGGAAGATGGATGGTCACAAGCCATCAAACAAAGCCGAGCTGCTTGAATTTTTGCGCCAGGAGTGGCATAAAGTCACCCAACATCAATGTGAAAGACTGGTGGAGAGCATGCCAAGACGCATGAAAGCTGTGCTTGAAAATCAGGGTTATTCCACCAAATATTGATTTCTGAACTCCTAAGTTAAAACATTAGTATTGTGTTGTTTAAAAATGAATATGAACTTATTTTCTTTGTATTATTCGAGGTCTGACAACACTGCATCTTTTTTGTTATTTTGACCAGTTGTCATTTTCTGCAAATAAATGCTCTAAATGACAATATTTTTATTTGGAATTTGGGAGAAATGTTGTCAGTAGTTTATAGAATAAAACAAAAAAGTTCATTTTACCCAAACACATACCTATAAATAGTAAAACCAGAGAAACTGATAATTTTGCAGTGGTCTCTTAATTTTTTCCAGAGCTGTATATTGTAATCACAGATGGCTAAAAAAAAAAAAGAAAAAACACTGCACCATTGAACCTCAATATGAAATGAACATGGGTGAGGGGGGGGGGAAGCTGAGCTTCTAAGCTTTCCAACGATACCACCCCTTTCAGTCTAGATGCTACAATGATGGAGCAATAGACTCAAAACGAAACCTAAGCTGTGAACTCTGTCACATAATGAGAAGGCTTGACTTCAGGCGATCGTAGTTCCGGCTAGGAGTACCGCATATGCTGTCTGTACAACGGTACCACCAACAGTTCCTATCAGGACACTGCACTCTGATTGGTTATCATATTATTGTTAATAAAACAATGAATAATCCTCTCCCAACACCGAAACCCGAAAGGTCAGTATCCTATACTGCAGCCATTATACATCTAAGTAGTTCATGTTTGGCAGTGAATAAGCGTTTTTGTTACTTTATAAAAAAAGTGACAGGAGGTGCTCACTTCCTGAGTTGTCCTGACAGGAACATTTGGTCGTACCTTTGTAGGCACTGCACCACATACACACATGGAATATATCTTTGGAAAGCCCCTAGTCTGTACTTTTAAACAAGCTATGAACCAGGTAGGTGGCTTTTACGGTGCCTCAGTAATATGTGCGTAACCTTCGGTGCGCTGGCGCCCCAAAATTAATGGGGCTGAGTTTACAGAGTTAAAGCGAAAGTCACCGGTGCAAAACACCTAGATAGACTTAATATCATCTTTTTTTTCAAAACTGTTTACTTACTGCAGTGTACTGAGATTCTATAATCCTTAAAGATAACGGCCAAGAATCATGTACAAGAGAATAAAGTCTTGCAGCACTTAAAATATCCAGCACTACTTTTATTTATTTATTTACTTTAACCAGAACTACTCAGAATGCGGCTCATAGTGCTTTCGTCACTGACACCCACTTCCTTAGAGATTGTTGTAGCGTTTCAGGCATTCTGAATTGGGTGAAAAATACAGTAGCTTGGTATCTTAAAATGTCTCGGCGGGATTTTCCTGCACTGAAAGTTGCAGATATGTGGGAGTAACTTGGAAAATGCGCGATTTCCACGCTGAAATTCAAGCCCTGCATAAAATGATATGTAAAACTGTAGTATTCCAGATTAGGTTGTGAAGACCTTACTTTGTCCCATTGAATGAACCATGCAGCAAAGGGTATCACACAGTAGTTAAAATGACTATTACTTTTGTGTATTTCAGGCAGAAACAGTACAAAAGTAGACGGCAGATGTTTTATTATTATTTTTTTTTAAATCCCTGCCATTGTAGTATCTTCGCAATAAACAAAGTGGCAAAAGGCTTTTACCATGGTTTACCACAGCTTATGTTTAATAAGGGTTAATGGTCAGGGGACTGCTTTTTCTGCTGTTTTTCTAGTACTTTTCCTGTACCTGGCCAGTGCTATTTGTTCTTAACTGGGCACTCAGTGTTGTAATAACTGCCATGTTATATTACTCAGGTTTGTAGAACTCAATTATGAAAGCAAAAAAGCAGACACACAGAGCTAGACATGGGCATATGCACACTGGACAGTGGGAAGCTTTGGGAAAGTATAATCTGTATGAGCACATACATACAGTACCTAGTGCACACTTAACATAGCAATATTAATTCGCCTTTAATAGTAAATGTTGCAATTTATTACAGCATTTCTCAAATCTCTAAATATGTACCCAGAAGGCTTTAGGCTTCTACTCTTTCCAATTGAAAATTTATGTCTCACTGAAGGAACATGTTTGAAATTAACTAGACATTGGGCTGTTAATCACCAGACCTGCACAACATGAACTGTTTCATGAACTCTAAAGCTAAGGGAACACAAAGTCACTTTGTGGCTTGGAACTTGGTTTCAGGAGGCTAGATTTCAGGTCGCTGCATTGGCACACCTGAGCAGACTTGGGGTTTGATACAGCAAAGTTGCCTCAAACTAGGTCACCTGTAACCAGGTTTTAAGCCACTGTTCCTGAAAAAGTAGCTTTGTGTTCCCTCAGCTTATGAATGCACGTTTATAATAGCAGTCATGATTTTTTTATCCAAATTCCTGTTCACTGCTTGGCCAACTGAATATATATATACTTCAGTTACAACTTGTGAAGCCTGAGGATTATATTGCGTCTTGTGGATGCATAAATTGGACTATCATTATGGCTATAATGCTGCAAACTAAAAACAACACTTATGGATCAGGCAGCAATTCAGAATAATTCACCTTATTGTATTTTGGCCACATAGTCATAGTTTTTAGATGATCATTTCTTATTTCAACAATGCAAGGGTGGTGTTAATGTCAGTATGGGCAGCAGTGTGGAGTAGTGGTTAGGGCTCTGGACTCTTGACCGGAGCGTTGTGGGTTCAATCCCCAGTGGGGGACACTGCTGTTGTACCCTTGAGCAAGGTACTTTACCTAGATTGCTCCAGTAAAAACCCAACTGTATAAATGGGTAATTGTATGTAAAAATAATGTGATATCTGTATAATGTGAAATAATGTATAATGTGATATCTTGTAACAATTGTAAGTCGCCCTGGATAAGGGCGTCTGCTAAGAAATAAATAATAATAATAATAATAATAATAATAATAAGAAGAAGAAGAAGAAGAAGAAGAAGTATGTCTGTCAACTTGTGTCTGCCCCAGGCAGAAGTTGTGCAAAGAGCTTGTAAAAAAACAATTATAGATTTGCAGTTACAGTTACAGGCATGTACTGTAGATTTATCACAGGCTACAGATTAACACATAATGACTTACATCAGCAGGTTTCATCTTAATTTCTGCTGATCAGACAATCCTGGAGTAGCCATGACAGCTAGCCATGGGAAAACACAAACCTGGTTCCAGGAGATGTAGTTTGAGGCAACTTTGCTGTATCAAACCACTTTTGATTTTTAATGATATCACTAGGACAATATATGACAAGTGATCTGTAGTCTTAACTGTAATACTTTAAAGGTTTAACTTGTAATGGGATATGGAGCAGAACCCTGAGGGGTAATTGAGTTACCTGTTTTTGCAGTGTAATATCTTGTATGGTTATTTATGGTGACAATGGTTTTCTGGGAAAAGCTCTCCACCATGGCTGCAGTCCCTAAGGAAGGAATTTTTGAAAAATGGCAACACGGCACAGAAACATTAAACATGAAGCTGAATAATTGATGTATGGTTTCCCAGGGCATTGAATGTAAACTAGTGCTTCCTCTGGTGTCTGAGTAATGATGCTATACAATGTTAGAACAATATGAACATTAAAAGAAAAAAAACATTCTAACATTTCTCATTAGGAGAACTGGTTACATGCTTAGACTCCCAGAGGAGACTAATGTGGACTGAGGCATAACAGGTGGGGTCATGTACCTTCGAACCAACTAGGGGCCATTTGCAATTCTGAGCATTCTTCTATAACATGTCAGGGGTTATATTTACTCCTGCATTTACATACACTACTGCATTTCCCCTTGTAAAGAACCTGCAATGGAATCCCATTGTACTGCTATTGAAGATCATTGGATAAGGGAGTGCCACTGAATTTATCCCCAAGCTTTACTGCCAGATGAAACAACATGTAGGTTACTTTCCAGAAAGAAGGCTTTACAATCTGGATTATTTCTGGATTTAGATGATTTCTTCTTGTTAATATTTCACTAGTATCCCACTGATGCAAACAAGCTAAGGTAATCACCTGAGACCCAAAAGTAAATATGTGCAAACCTGAAAGCTCAGTAATAAGTTGAAATGGGCTGTTGCAAATATGACTTATTAAGACTGTTAAAGAAAAGTAAGATCTTAAAGAGTAAGTAGCAGGGTCCCAAAAAATATAGCATTACATGTCCCCACATGTAGCTACAGCTGTTTAAATAATGTGCCTGCAATTTCTCTTTTCATTGTTAACATCCTGACAACTTCTTACACTTATAACTTTAAAGTCTGTGTCAAAGCTTTTTTCAAAATGGCCACTCTAGTGCACTGGGGTTTGAGATCTGTCCTCTAAATCAGGGTTTGCCAGTCCTGGTCCTGGGGACCTCTGTGTCTGCTGGTTTTCATTCCAACTGAGTTCTCAATTACTTAAATGATCCCTTAATTGAACTAATAATTAGCTTTTAGACCTTTTTACTTGTTCTCAGCTCCTAGAAAGTTGCAGGTTTTCAAGTTACTTATAAAATCTTATAGTTAACTCGAAATCTACAACTATAAAGAAGCTGAAAGCAATGAAAATGGTCTAATTATATTGTGCCATAAAATGTTATGAATATTTTACTGATGCAACTGTTAATAAATTGTGCCATAAATATTGACTCTGTGTACAAGTTTCTGATCCAGTAAGGTATTGGTTAGGTTTATAGCTTATAGTGCCTAGACATGTTTTGACCAACGAGTGTGTGCTTTGAATAATAAGGCCCCACTTTGTACTATTAAAATTTTACCCAGCCAACATCAAGCAAAGATGAAAAAGTTTTACAAAACACAGCTTCCCTTATAAACAACTACCACAGTACATTTGCATGGTGTTTTTATTATACAATGGTTTGCAATGTTTTTTTTTTTTTTTTTTTTTTTTTTTAAATATGCATTACCATACATCTCTGGGTTTACAATGCTCATCCTGTGCATTACCATGCTTTCACTGATTTTTTTATTTTTATTATATTTTGCTATGCTTTTATGGTGGGAAACATTTATAAGAGTTAGACTGAATGAGTTACAATATATCACGGACAATACAAGCTGCCAGTGTAAAATATTGCGACATTTCAATGTTTTTTTTTTTTTTTAGTAGCTAAAGTTTTTCCCCACAAAAATAGCAAAAATTGCAATAATCTTCTTGTACTTTATTATGTCAAGGAGTTATTATTTTATTATTGGCAATTGGTCATTTTAACTTCTGTGACATCTGTTTACAGCACATTTATGAGAGAGTAACACAGTTACAGAACATGCTTACTTATTTGTATATAAATATTTATATAAAAACATGGTTTATCTGATTATACTTATTTTATCTATAGGAGTCTATGATAAAAATTGATATCAGAATTTGAAAAATGGCTTGCAGTACCACTTCCATGTTTCATTAAAGCCGGTCTCTGCCCAACTTCACACAGCTGTTATCAGTAACCGCTTTCCGTCTCAGGCAGTAACGATCAAGCCAGAGGATTAGGTGACAGACAAGAGCAGGTGTGGAATTATTTAGCCAGGATATTCAGTATCTCATTGCAAGTTTTGGATGGTACCCAGTGTAACTACTTAAGTGCTATATTGGGTTACTAGACCTGGCATACAAGTATACCAGTGCAATAGGGATTTATTAGAATCGGACAATTAACATTTACATATATTATCAAGACTTGATTCTAGATCAAGTGTTACAATGTTTTTTCTTTCTGTTCTTAGTAGTATCTTTTATTTGTTTATCTTTGATGTGTTTTGTATTGATTTCTTGAAGTAAAATTCTAGTCAATGCAGTGAACAGCGGTCAGCTATTTTGAAACTGTAAAATAAACCCTAAACATGCAGGATATATGGGGAAAACTCAGCTAGTGCAAAAAGGCTCAGATTTAAATGTAACTGAAACTATAAAGTTACTCTTGGTTACAAAATACTTACTTTCTTGCATCTTTTATACATAATTTAGTCCTGAAGAGGTTACATGAATATGATTGTGGCAGGGCTGATGCCCTCACCTGTAAATAATGTATTTTGTTTGATTATAAAAAGTGTATACTTTTATAAAGAAATTGAAATTCATTCGCAGCAGGTTACCAGGTGTTTATTGACTAATTGATTATCAATGAACCCTGGCCACGTCAATTTACCAAAAGAAAAAAAAAAAAAATTACAAATTCATCTATCGGCACTAAATGTGGCATGTTTCATGGTGCAGACTTCAGCTTCATGCACACCATGCTGCGGCTTTAGAATATCTGTATCTGCATTCTGGTTCTATGTAAAATGCTTGCCCTATAGATGTTAAGGAATGGAATAATGCACTTGGTCAATCCACAATAAGATACTGTACCTTAAAATGAAGTACTCCACCTCATAATGTACTGCTAATTATCATCAATGGCTAAAGATCTGGAACACCTGTTAATCTTGACTAATTAAGTCAATAATTTGTGCAATTAAATAACTGAGAGCTCGGTTGAAACAAAAACCAGAAGACCCAGTAGCTCTCCAGGACCAGGGTTGGAGACCCCTGCTGTGGTTGTTCTTGGTACTGGGACCAAGAACGTGTGTTGCCTCTATAATAAAATAAAATACCAAAATTCATTTAAACAGGTATGGGGACTGAAGTGGTTATAGTTACATAGTTGAACCTCAGTTGTTCTGAATAAAAATGTTTTTTTTAATATAATTCATAAAACTGTAATCCAGTTGCCTTTTGTGCAAAATGTGGCCCTCCTCAACCGTTTTTTTTTTGTATGATGAATCACACAGTGGTTTGTTTAGTTTATGTCAACCACATCTCAATTACAGTAGCTCCACCTCAAAACGCAATTTTAACTAAATACTCGCCTTCCATGGTCTTTAATTAAAACATTAAGTGCATGTCTACTATATATTTTATAAAGCAACACTTATTTGTGTTAATCTCTTAATTTGTGTGTTTAATATTGGGCGTCTTTACTTTATATTAAATCCTGTCATAACCACCTTCATTATTATAACATGTAAAATGGCAAGTCCTCACAGTCCATGAAACAAAGCTCTCATTAAGGTGGGGTGGATGCCTTACTCATACTGGATAAGCCCTGTTTTCATTGATACGAATGTCTGTTTTACAAGTTTCATCATTCTTGTGAACGAGAGTACAGTACTTGTAAAAGTCTTATGTTTTCCCATGAGAACGTACACACTAAAAGAAAACTAAGAAATGTCAACGAATGTGTAGAAAATCTATTTTAGGTATTATTATTATTATTATTTATTTCTTAGCAGACGCCCTTATCCAGGGCGACTTACAATCGCAAGCAAATACAAATACATTCAAGTGTTACAATATAAGTCATACAATAAGAACAAGAAATACAATAATGGTATGTTTTAGGTAAGAAACATAACAAATTTAGAAATGCTTCAGTTACAGACTGAAGTGTTTGGTAAAAATCGACTTGAGTTTGTAGAGGATAGCACTTGCAAGGTTTTTGAAGGTGAGGTTTTAGACTTATGAAGGCAAAGCCTGCACCATCCCCAAACTATATGTATAGGATGTGGCCACTATTGTGAAATGAAGTAGGCACTCCATGAGGCAATTATAATCTAAGGAGCTAAACCATGTGCTTTGTCATGATAGACTGTAAAGCTTTTAATGCCAAGAGAGTTTAATAAGGGAATGGTGGTGGTTGTCTGACTACTGTACGTCAGAGCAACAGTGTCCCAAAATGAAATGGCAAACCTCCCAGAAGAAAATGTATAGTCCTTCTACTTGTGGTCAGAAGAGATTGGTGGCTGATTAAAGGGAGCTGATTGCAATGAACTGTGGCAACTGTAAGGAGTCAATCAAATTACCCAAACAGTAAACGCAGATTTTACAGCAAGTATTGTTGAGGATGTGCAGTGAATTTGAGAAGCATCAGAGGGGGAAATGGTCAATTGATATATGGTTGTAGCTTACAGAAAAATGTAATACATCTCTGTACACTTCTATTTGATATACAAATTTGCAGTTTGGAAAAAAAAGAGCTATGAAGACACTGTTGAGGTAAAATGATCTAGAAAGTGAAATAGTGTTAAAATAAAAAAAAAATACATACAAAATAAAAGCAAGTCCTTCATATAGTATTTAAAAACTTTTTTAGAGAATGGAAGCGCATGACAGGTATGATTTATGGAATTACTTTAACCACCGCTGGGTATTTTGCCTGCATATGATCAAACATGATCAAGAGTCCTAGGTATTTTGTTAAACTTCTTGTAACTTTAAACCACAATGATTGTAATTGTTCTACACCTGATCTCTCTCTCTCTCTCTCTCCCTCTCTCTCTCTCTCTCTCTCTCTCTCTCTCTCTCTGTCTCTGTCTCTCTCTCTCTGGATACTGATCCCACTTCGTAAAGAATAAGTCTTTTGTTCTTGCCTAAATCAATAAAAGAGAGAGATAGAGCTTGGCATGCTTGAATGGATTATATGGCTCTTATATGATACATATAAAATACACCAATAAAGAGTAATATGCTTTAGGTTCAACCTGAGGGTCAATTGGCATCTTAAGAAAAAAAACATGCATAGTGGGACAGTGGTTGGAAGCTCAAGCAAGCCGTAATGAGTCATAAGAACATAAGAAAGTTTACAAACGAGAGGAGGCCATTCGGCCCATCTTGCTCGTTTGGTTGTTAGTGGCTTATTGATCCCAGAATCCATTCAAGCAGCTTCTTGAAGGATCCCAGGGTGTCAGCTTCAACAATATTACTGGGGAGTTGGTACCAGACCCTCACAATTCTCTGTGTAAAAAAGTACCTCCTATTTTCTGTTCTGAATGCCCCTTTATCTAATCTCCATTTGTGACCCCTGGTCCTTGTTTCTTTTTTCAAGTCGAAAAAGTCCCCTTTTTTAAAAGTACCTTTTAGGATTCTGAATGCTTGAATCAGATCACCGCGTAGCCTTCTTTGTTCAAGACTGAATAGATTCAATTATTTTAGCCTGTCTGCATACGACATGCCTTTTAAACCCGGGATAATTCTGGTCGCAATATCTAGCAGCAATATCCTTTTTGTAACGAGGTGACCAGAACTGAACACAATATTCTAGATGGGGTCTTACTAATGCATTTAACAAAGTTTTAACATTACTTCCCTTGATTTAAATTCAGCACTTCTCACAATATATCCGAGCATCTTGTTAGCCTTTTTTATAGTTTCCCCACATTGTCTAGATGAAGACATTTCTGAGTCAACATAAACTCCTAGGTTTTTTTCATAGATTCCCTCTTCAATTTCATTATCTCCCATATGATATTTATAATGCACATTTTTATTGCCTGCCTGCAGTACCTTACACTTTTCTCAATTAAATGTCATTTACCATGTGTCTGCCCAGTTCTTAATGCTGTCTAGATCATTTTGAATGACCTTTGCTGCTGCAACAGTGTTTAACACTCCTCCTATTTTTGTGTCGTCTGCAATTTAATTTACTGTACCAGAATCTAAATCATTAATGTAGATTAGGAATAGCAGAGGACCTAATACTGATCCCTGTGGTACACCACTGGTTACCTCGCTCCATTTTGAGGTTTCTCCTCTAATTAGTACTTTTTGTTTTCTATATGTTAACCACTCCCTAATCAATGTGCATGCATTTCCTTGAATCCCTACTGCATTCAGTTTGAGAATTAATCTTTTTTGCAGGACTTTGTCAAAAACTTTCTGGAAATCTAAATAAACCATGTCATATGCTTTGCAATTATCCATTGTCGATGTTGCCTCCTCAAAACAATCAAGCAGGTTAGTTAGACACGATCACCCTTTCCTAAAACCATGCTGACTGTGTCCCAGGATACGGTTACCATATAGGTAATTTTCCATTTTGGATCTTATTATAGTTTCCATATAATAGAAGTCAGGCTTATTGGTCTGTAGTTACCTGGTTCGGCTTTGTCTCCCTTTTTGTGGATCGGTATTATGTTTGCAATTCTCCAGTCTGTCGGTACAACCCCTGTGTCAAGAGACTGTTGTTCTGTGTTCATGATACATGGAAAGATACAACAGAACGTTGCTTGGTGATTTTTAGCCAAACAATGTCCAACTGCAAAAAGCTTTTTTTCTATTTAAACTTTAAAATAAATGCAAACAAGTAAGACAAAAAAAAAATGATACACTTGAAAACGCTAAAGGACCAATTTTTCTGTTCTGCGGGTGTCATTTGGAGCACTTTGTGTAATCACAAGGTCTTGTATTTTAGATATTTCTACAGCAACAGCTGCACCCTCCTAAAATTGTCTGTCAAACATTTTTTTATTTATTTTTTGCTTTTTTCTGATAGATTGTTAATAGATTTTAGTAGGGTAAAATTACTTGTATTAAATTGAATAGCAGATTTGAACAAGGCTTGGTCTTACTGTTGTTCTCTTACAGATTGTTTTTCATAATATCTGTGGTTTTCACAGTCCTATAAAAATGAGTTGTTTGAATTTGAACTAGAAGATGACTGCACTACCTGTATCAGCTGTTAAACAGCAATACACAATGTGAAAGCCAATGTCCACCATCGTAAACTGAAAAATGGCAGAAACATTTTTTGGAGAGCTTTCAAACACATTACTAAATTTGGAAAACCAGGTGACAAGTATTTTTTTTGTAGTCAACAAATACCTGTTTGGCTTCCTCAAGGTTGTTTCTGTTTTTAAACACCTTTCGTGACATTTATATAAATCACCACAAGTACATAAATAAATACACATACAACAAATGTGCCTTATCATCACTGCACCTACACTAAACTATCACCATAAAAGACCAACCTGCTTTTAACCTTCCTACAAAAAACACAGTCCACTATACCATTAATAATAAAGATATGTACAAACAAAACATGGCCAGCATATTGAGATACCTGGGGCATTATGAAAATTGTCAAAGAATATCTAGCCTATAAACCTTTTTTTATGGCATCAAATTATCTGTGAAAAACAGGAACTTGTATGTTAAGAAATGTGTGCATGAAACCAACAAGGAGGAATTAGGTGAAATCCTTTATTGCATTTTGTTTGTTTCTGCCGAGTACTGTATCAGGTTTCTTCTATGTGATACACAAAGACTCTTTGGTCAGTATATTCATTTCCATTCCCTGGTTTTCCATTAGGAGGAGCTCTGTTACCACCACCTGCAGCAGAAGGACAGCTGCTTGGCATGAAATTCCCTTGCACAACATTACTCCAGGTGATTCCTCTGGTATATTACTAAGCATACTTTCAACACTACTCCTGCCACAGCTTGAATTGAAACCTGACCTTATCCACAGCATCAAGAGCATGCAAAATATAATGACAAGGATAATTTGTTACTAAACAGTATAATTAATTTAAAAGTTCATAATAGGACAACATAATATCATACATAGTGGTGCTTCAGCTGACAAAAGATGTTGCAGACTCAACATGAAAAACAGGTTTGATTGATTGAAAAACTACAAAAACATATGGCGTAATATGCATGTGTCTGGATTTGTTAACAACAAATGTGCCTTTTACCACCTACTGTATTACGAGTAATCTGTTATGTGCAGTATATTGTGAAGCCTGATTTAGCAGCTCACCAAATATACTGTGACTGCTTCAGGGAGCCCTGATTTATGTGATAAAAATCATATATGGTCTGAAACACATTTTGCATGCCACTATTTATAGTATTTATGTTTAGAATATATAGGAGCAAAGGTGATAGCCTTTTCAGAGCAAAAACAAGTTTGAGAAAATAGAACAAATTAGGATTAACAAAAAAGTTTGCCTGTTTTGCCCCAGCAATTTCATAATAATTAATCTGAATAAAAATTGGGCTTTTACAAGCTTTATTTGGCCATGCAATGGGTTTTGTGTTTTTTTCAGATTAGTTCTTCTCCTGCTTTTAATGTCAATGACCCTGGAGATAATATATATCATTGTTTTATTGCATTTAAACAATAAAATAAATGTATCTCATTTTCAATGCCGTCTCGACAGAGAAATTGCATCCTTCTCTGACAAGACCCAGAAAGAAATTCAAATCGTGACAAAACTGGGTGTCTTTTTTAGGGTTTTAGAGTTTTTAAACCAGCTGGGTTTCTTCAGACCGTATGCACTGAAAGGTAAACTTTGCAAAAATAATCAAACAGTTACCAATAAATAAATCATATATGCATTTGCATCATTGTGGGTCCAACCAGGACATCATTAATTAGCCATGTGCTGTGGGAGCTTGTTTAGGATACTAGGGTTAATATATATATATAAATTTTTTAAACTAAAAACAAACAAAAAAATCCTCTAAACTACAGTGGTATTATCGGCATAGCTGTCTGACATGTGTTTTTATTGTTGCTTGCTGTAACTTATTAGCGAACTCTGTACTCAAAGCTAAAGCTACGTCACAGTATAGCCTGATCAACTGCCCATCCCTTCCCCTTTCATCTCTACAGTACTGCAGAACACGAGGGGTATGAATCAGGGCCTGCACTGTGAAACACTAAAGCAAACACCACCAGCCACACACCTGAGAGAACAGAGCGGACAGGCTTAATAAATTTTGTCTGTATTCAATATTTGAATAGCTGGACCAATACTGGGTAGAACACAGTTCCCTTTTAGGCTATAGGCTACGTTGAACAAGTTAACAACTACAAAACAACAAATACAGTAGCAGGTTCTTTATGCGTTGTTTCAATGGGCAAACTGCCTATCATGCCCAGTCTGCATGTATGGTGTTTTAATTTACACTAAATAATGATAGGCACAAAAAAAAAAAAAAAAAAATAATAATAATAATAATAATAATAATAATAATAATAATAATAATAATAATAATAATAATAAATCAATATGCGTATGCCTATGTACTGTCCACGTTAATGATACTTAGTTGCCCAGCTAGAAATATATTTCTTTCTCCCGCTTTAATATCAGTCGTACAGAATATAGATTATTTTTTGCATTCTGCGAATATTTTGTTACATTATAGAAGCTGTGAACGGGAAATAAGGAATCTGAGCTACAAATCTACCACCACTTGAATAAACCCCAATGTCTCTTGATAATATTCACTTTGATTCGATTAAAATGTTGGACTAGCTCAGTGCTGTAGGCCTAAAGCCTGAAAGGCTGGTCGTGGTCATCGTTCCAGTCATCTCTTATGACAGAATTGATCACCACGACGATGGACAGTTATCCGGACAGTGTCAGTGAATTGAGACGAGTCAGTCGAGTGACTAGTACAGCAAGCAGTGGGTAGGCCTCATGACAGCACTCAATAATCTGTGAAGCACACCCTTTATATTTATATATTTATGAGGTAGTAAGGGCATACCGTATATCCCCAGTGACAAAAAAAATAAAAAGTTTCATCAATCGACTTGACTTAATATTCTCAAGTGCATAGTTAGATATACAGCACAGAGATGGTTACAGCCTCAGCAAATGTTCATCTAAGAGTTTAGCGTGCAGTATTTGTGCTGTTGACCATGAGAGCACAATCAAATCGAAACTGTGCTTGTGAAGTTGTGCTGACTCATCTCTCTGGACATGACCCTGGTTTCCTCCAGCACTGGAAGTCCAAAGTGTAGACCTTTCTATTCATGGCTAAAGGCTACTGGCATACTAATAAATATGTACATGACCTGACAGTGAGTAAAGGAAATGCCATTAGCTTTTCAAAGGCAACACAAGCAGTCACTACAGAATGAAAACATGTTCTCATGAGATGGCACTAGGTACCTAACTTTGTTTTTATTGGAAATGAAATGGGCATTATTGTTTTAGTCCAGACTACTTGGAGTATTTGAATGGGTTTTCAAGAATAAACACCAGTGTTTAAAAAGGCCTCAGGAAAGACTTTCCCTTCCCTACTCGAGTTCAGCTCATAACTAAGCTCACGTTTAAGGCAGTTTGCTATCCTTATGTTAAAGGAAAAAAAACTGTTTCCTGTTTGGCAAACACAATAGTCTTTTTTGAAAATATAAACTGTACTACAGCTATGGCCAAAAGTTTTGCCTGTAGAATTAACTAATTTTGCTTCACAAAGTTGAATAAAACCTGTAGTATAATGTTACGTTAACATATTGAATTACATACAACTTTGCAGGTTTCCATTTACTTAACAAAAAATGTCAAGATCTAACATGAAACACTGTACTACTATTATGGGTCCGGTAGACTTTTGTGATATAATTTTGAAGTTTCTTTGATTACATGATGTTAAATAAAAGATCTGTAGCTGCCCTTATTTTTTAAATCTGTATTATATTTTGCATACTGTATATCTTCTCCCCATTTAATAATAAGTTAATCAATCTGGTTTGTGTATAAAAAAAGTATATTAAAATAGAAAAATAATTGATTAGTGTTTTTATATTTAATGTAAACTTTAATTGTCTAGGTGCAGTCTCTAAAGTAGTGCCACGTGGTTGATCCCTGTGCTGCAGGGGATAAATGCAATTAAACTGCTGGTAACATTGACTGAAAGTGATAATAGTTTATTGCAATGTGATAGCCCATAAAAAACGCCCTTGTACTACACTTAATGACTTAAACATTCATCAAGTCCTTTCCAGACTGTAAAATGACCCATACCAGGTTACCCAGGCCCTCCCTTTGGCATAGAGTATATAGTATGGCTTGTTTATGCAAGACTATACAATAGCAATTGTTTAAGATTGTAAAAAAAACGTTTTAAGATGGCTTCCTTTTGTGGTAATCTAAAAATGTAATGGCGTCAGATTTTTCTTGTTCATAAAAAGTAAAACAAACAAAAAAAAACTGTTTGGCAGGAAATTATTTTAGGAGAGGGGTAGCTATTCATCTAAAATCACAATCTCAGCTTTGAAATGGTTAAGGACAATTGCGTTCAAACTAGGCTATGAATTCAGGCTGCCCACATTAAAATGTACAGGACATTAACCCGTGAATTGTGAGCTCTACTTATCTCATTTAGTCTAAATGTTAAATGTTAAAAGCAAAACAAGAAACTAAAACTACAAGTCTTTGCAAGTTGCTTTCAACTTTAAGTGTCTTATGTGGTGACCCATACCATACATAATGCAACTCAATCTGTCTACAGATTATTAAAATAGACACAGCAAGTTGTTAAAATAATGAAATAATAATAGTACTTTTCTTTTCCCTGCCCCACTAATTTAAATGTATGTTCCTCTACAACCCCGCACCAAAAAGCATATGGAAAAGGTTGACCTCAATTAGAGCAATATTTACAATCTTAAACAATTAGGATTAATCCATTCCAGAATCAGACGTGAAGATTTAAACAGAAAACAATACGAACACCTTTGTTTTCTATTTTACTAATGTAAAACACACGTTTGAGAATTAGACTTATTGACTTGTTAATTTTGTGAAAACCCACCATTCACTAGTTTATGTTCCTGTATCTAGCTTAAGAATAAAACTGTTGGCGCTTCTGAACACCAGAAAGGAAATGAGCTACATCCCTGTTACATGCTTAGCACTGATTTACTTTCACCTACAGCAACAGCTGTTAGAAATATCCTTCAATATACAAAAACACCCTTTATTAACTGAACCAGAAAATGTGTATTCAGGGTGTGGTTTTCACAAAGGACTGGCTCTTAAGTCACAGACACAGGTTGACTTAACCCATAGAAAATCCTGGCAAAATGTATATAAAAAGCTGAGACATCAGTCTGAAACCTGTGATGTACCCACACAGTTGTGAAACATTCCAGTCTATGTGTTTCAGAGGAATTTCAAGCAAACTCTATAACTAATACCTCAAACACAACCTACTGGAGGAGTAAAACATATTGTATTACCATGCACTAATATCGAGGAAAACAAAAAAGCTGTGAAGGACAAATAAATATCAGCCTCCATGCACACTGACAAGACCATCCTTGGATTTCCTCCTTGAGATTCCTGCTATCTTGTTCATATAATAATAAACTTCATATTATGAAGAGAACACAGTGGATCAGGAGATTCATAAGAACATAAGAACATAAGAAAGTTTACAAACGAGAGGAGGCCATTCAGCCCATCTTGCTCGTTTGGTTGTTCGTAGCTTATTGATCCAAGAATCTCATCAAGCAGCTTCTTGAAGGATCCCAGGGTGCCAGCTTCAACAACATTACTGGGGAGTTGGTTCCATACCCTCACAATTCTCTGTGTTAAATAGTGCCACCTATTTTCTGTTCTGAATGCCCCTTTATCTAATCTCCATTTGTGACCCCTGGTCCTTGTTTCTTTTTTCAGGTCAAAGTAGTCCCCTGGGTTGACATTGTCTATACCTTTTAGGATTTTGAATGTTTGAATCAGATCGCTGTGTAGTCTTCTTTGTTCAAGACTGAATAGATTCAATTCTTTTAGCCTGTCTGCATACGACATGCCTTTTAAACCCGGGATAATTCTGGTTGCTCTCCTTTGCACTCTTTCTAGAGCAGCAATATCCTTTTTGTAACGAGGTGACCAGAACTAAACACAATATTCTAGGTGAGGTCTTACTAATGCATTGTAGAGTTTTAACATTACTTCCCTTGATTTAAATTCAACACTTCTCACAATATATCCGAGCATCTTGTTAACCTTTTTTATAGTTTCCCCACATTGTCTAGATGAAGACATTTCTGAGTCAACATAAACTCCTAGGTCTTTTTCATAGTTCCCTTCTTCAATTTCATTATCTCCCATATGATATTTATAATGCACATTTTTATTGCCCACATGCAATACTTTACACTTTTCTCTATTAAATTTCATTTGCCATGTGTCTGCCCAATTCTGAATGCTGTCTAGATCATTTTGAATGACCTTTGCTGCTTCAACAGTGTTTGACACTCCTCCTATTTTTGTGTTGTCTGCAAATTTCACGAGTTTGCTTACTATACCAGAATCTAAATTATTAATGTAGATTAGGAATAGCAGAGGACCTAATACTGGTCTCTGTGGTACACCACTGGTTACATCGCTCCATTTTAAGGTTTCTCCTCTAATCAGTACTTTCTGTTTTCTACCTGTTAACCACTCCCTAATCCATGTGCATGCATTTCCTTGAATCCCTACTGCGTTCAGTTTGAGAATTAATCCTTTATGCAGGACTTTGTCAAAAGCTTTCTGGAAGTCTAAATAGACCATGTCGTATGCTTTGCAGTTATCCATTTTCAATGTTGCATCCTCAAAAAAGTCAAGTAGGTTAGTTAGACACGATCTCCCTTTCCTAAAACCATGCTGGCTGTCTCCCAGGATATTGTTACCATATAGGTAATTTTCCATTTTGGATCTTATTATAGTTTCCATAAATTTACATATAATAGAAGTCAGGCTTATTGGTCTGTGGTTACCTGGTTCGGTTTTGTGTCCCTTTTTGTGGATCGGTGTTACGTTTGCTATTTTCCAGTCTGTCGGTACAACCCCTGTGTCAAGGGACTGTTGCATGATCTTGGTTAGCATTTTGTAAATAACTTCTTTCATTTCTTTGAGTACTATTGGGAGGATCTCATCTGGCCCAGGGGATTTGTTTATTTTAAGAGCTCCTAGTCCCTTTAACACTTCTGCCTCTGTTATGCTAAAGTTATTTAAAATTGGATAGGAACAGGTTGACATGTGGGGCATGTTGTCCGCGTCCTCCTTTGTAAAAACCTTTTAATATATTTGCTATTTTTTTTCTTCATCTATGATTTTGCCATTTGTGTCTCTTAGACATTTAACCTCCTCTTTGAATGTTCTCTTGCTGTTATAATATTGGAAAAATATTTTGGAATTGGTTTTAGCCCCCTTAGCAATATTAATTTCTATCTCACTAATGCACGCCTAGAATACATTGTAGTTCTAGGAACTCATGACAAGTACTGCATGACATAGGAAAGCTTACAATAAGAACAACCAGCTGGTTGACCATTAAGGTGGCATGCGAGTGATTTCAAACCACAATGGGTGGCTGACAAAGGGTAGTTACAGTAGCTGCTCTGATTAATGGACAGAAAGCAATGGTGCGTGACAGTGACAATGCTGTCAAGGCAACAAAATCCACCTGCAGACCTGTGTGAAATCACACATATTCCATGCATTAAAATGTCTTCTAATAAATACAAAAGATCAGTTATCTTCCACTTCCACTCTGAGTTTAATTAAATAAGTCAGCGACAGGCTGATATACTACAGTATGCTCTCAGTGGGAGTATTTTTGAGGTCCCTGTAGATCAACTTGGACAGTGTTCTAACCTGTATATCACAGGATATGCAGATTTAGTATCTAAAGTCCATAACGAAATGAATTCCACTTGTGATTGACACTTGTGTGAAAAAATAAGACTTCTGACCCTTAACCCCCTGAACTTTTTAAAACTCAAAATGTTATGGTATAGTATATACGAAGAAAAAGGAGAGAGAATGAAACCGGTGAAGCAACTATTGAGTAAAGATGAACACGCTGTTGAATCAGATATGTCTTGGACAGTTAGTGAAGCTTTAGGGAAGTTCTTTGTGATATTAATCTCTTGGAAATCACAATATATAACATGCTTTGTTTATTGTGTTCTTGATCTAACAGCAGCCTAAATTTGGCTTTAATTAAAGTCATTCAAACAAGATGGTGACTCACTAGGTAAATCTTACAGCTACAATTGACAGCTGAAATTGAAAGATGTTTCTTCAGTGGGAGGTCATAATCACTTCTCACCACACAAAAGATTTAACTGTTTTATATGATATGAACTAATGCACGCCTAGAATTCATTGTAGTTCTAGAACTCATGACACTAAAACAAATAATTGCAGGCAGACAATCTAAAATTAGATGGGCATGTTTGACCATACCCCCCCCCCCCCCCCCCCCCCACACACACAATAGGTCAGGCATGTGGTCTTTAGATTACCCTGTTTAAAAATTGAAAAACATACAAAGCAGTAAAGTACAGGTCTTGTATGCTATTTATTTTTGCTATTTTATAAACATTTTTATCTTATAACAGACAGATGAACTAAATAATTATAAGGTAGCCTTTTTACTATTCTGTATGTCAAGTGATAATAACAGGCTTGGGTAATGCAACTGTAGGTAACCCTCACCCTAAAGGCAATAAAGAATGGGCTATTGATTCGGGAATGATCTAAGTCATTTTATATTTCTACAACCTGCAGTGACTGGAATAATAACAGGGTTGGGTTGGTAGAAGAGCACTTATGCTTACGTGCACAAGCTATATCATTATATGAAGTCAAAAGTGAATTAAGGGAGGTCATGGTGTCTGACACTCTTGGCATTCCCATTAGGATCTTGCTCCAAGTTTACGCCTCACAGCCAATGCGATATGCAACAGTTTACATGCTTATGTAACTTAAAATATGAACTTCTTAAAGTCGTTTTCCTGCACAG
Organism: Acipenser ruthenus; assembly: GCF_902713425.1. Classification (NCBI taxonomy): domain Eukaryota; kingdom Metazoa; phylum Chordata; class Actinopteri; order Acipenseriformes; family Acipenseridae; genus Acipenser; species Acipenser ruthenus. Next base: position 67,618,355 of record NC_081194.1, on the reverse strand, counting down.
ACCACACAGCAAGACCCCTTCACCTGATGTATGAATCACACCAACTCAAACCCAAGTAAACCAAGCCAATGGATCTTCTAAAACACATTTCACAGAAGAACAAAAAGATTGGCAACCCACAAATAAGTCAACTGAACTGCTCTTAGCAACCCGTGTTCTACATAGCTGAGAATACCACAAACATTAAGGGATAGCAGGGATTTGAAAACAGCCCAAACTTTGTTTGATGAAGAATTAGTCATGAAAGTCAACACGCCTGTACCTGAGTACATGGAGGCAAAGCCACATTACACACAACTGCAAAGAACAGAGACAAACATTAAAACTAACTTACCCACTGAAGAAAAATGCCTCGGTTTCAGGCAAGAACCTGTTTACTTAAATCACCTGTGTCTTACCATCTAAAGTGGTTACTACATCCCCCTATGCTCACATAGATAAATGTAGCATTCTATTGCAGTCTCTGTGGCTGAGTAACAATGATTTTTTTTTTATTGTTTCAAAACTGTTACACATAAAACAGGACATCCATGGAAGCACCACATGAAATTACTGTATCAAAAAGCAATATAATGCAAAACAATACTATAAAATACAATATTCAATTTGGACATTGATCAAAGGCCACACTGAATGGTAACAGTTTGCATAACATTGAATGAAACAGATTGGTGGATCCTGGGTTCTATACTATACATATGAATACTGTCAAGTTACTGAACTGTGGAGGAGAGGTCAAACCTGGCTACTGTAGTTTCTTCCTGGCCTTGTCAGGCTTCTGACTAGTTTATACGCTAGTGAACTATCCCCAGACAATTTCCTTCCATAACCAATGGGAGCACGAAGGCTAATGGAAAATACCTTACCTGAAAGGGTATGAACTGTAAGTGATTGTTGCTGGTATGCAGCTATGTTGACATCTTCTGTACAGTACTGTATGTTCAAAATATTTGCCATGTCTATGCTAGTACCTTCAGATTTGTTTGGCTGTAGCTTGCTCTTGTGTCGCTATATTTGTAAATATTTTAGTAGGGAATGAGTGCTTCATAACTAACAAAGATATGAAAAATAGTCCTAGAACATGAAAAATTGATTTATTGATTTTAAAAATGCTTTACATGAATACCTGAAGTGCAGTGGAGAGATTAAACCTAATGTGCTGTGCATTCCTGGAACACACAGTTCACAGTGCTACACTGACATAGTGATATTTATATATTCATGTGTGACAGCCTGACACTCCAGTTGCAAAATGGTTACGTTAGTTATGATAAAAAAAGGACTTTGGTCCTGCAGCCATTTTTATGTGTGATGGGCATTCAACAATAGTTGAAAAGTTAGAACAAGCACAGTTCTGATACCACTTCAAAGATAATAGGTTGATGGCAGAAATGAGAACAGATACCCAACCATTACACAAGGAGACAGACTCAGTTGCTTCTCTTATTTGTACTTTGTTCATAAACCAATATGAACTGACTACTGTACATTACAGTAGATGTTTTGTAGAGTTGTGTTTTGTTCATCATGTTAAAGACAATATTATTATTATTTATTTCTTAACAGACGCCCTCATCCAGGGCGACTTAACATTATACATTATTTCACATTATACAGATATCACATTATTTGACATACAATTACCCATTTATACAGTTGGGTTTTTACTGGAGCAATCTAGGTAAAGTAACTTGCTCAAGGGTACAACAGCAGTGTCCTCCACTGGGGATTGAACCCACAACCCTCTGGTCAAGAGTCCAGAGCCCTAACCACTACTCCACACTGCTGCCCTATATCCTGTGTATACTGTAAAACTCTACGTAAGCATTTAAGAATGCCTTTTATTTTACTATATTCCTGTGCAGAGACATCTCAAGGACTGCTTCTCTGGAGTATGTTGATGCAATTTAAAAGCAGAGTATTTTTAAGTCATTGACATGTAGTTTAGCTCTTTAGTAATTTATGTTGTTTTGTCTTTCAACCTGCGCTGTATGCCGCTCAACTAAAAAGAGTGATGTACTGAAGAGGAGCAGCTCAAAGGATGACTTGCAGTACCCTATGACATATTCTTTACTGGTTGTTGTTTTTGCCTGGCGGCAAATCAACACTAGCTTTGTAATACATGTATATGACATCTTGTGGCGTACCGTTTTTAAAGCACATGCAATGGGAGGGGCAATGAGGTAAGATCTTCAGATCCTCGGCTTAATGAACTTATCATGACATCTAGTTTATATGGTTCTGCTAATTATTTTAATTACCTACATTTTAAGTTACTTTGATTTTTAATTAAACACAACAAGATATGTCATTCCTTGGAAGGGCACCACACTGCTTAGATTACCATATCATACCAATTTCATTTCTATAGCGTCCTTCATGTTCAAACATCCCAGCACGCTTTACAAAAAAATAAACAGCAAGCCAAAACAAAAGAGCTCCAAACTGCTTGCTAATGAAAGGCCAAATCAAAAAGATCTGTTTTAATACTGACAGACTCAGCATTCTATATCAAATGTGGAAGTGAGTTCCAAAGAGAAGGAGCTTGAAAACTAAAAGCCCTGGAACCACAGGTTTTAAAAGGAGTTCTTGGAATAACCAAGACTACGCGCCGGTTTATAGGGAATAAGTAACTCCCTCAGATAGGCAGGGCAGGAAACATGAATAGCCTTGTAAGTGAGAAGCAGCACTTTGACATCAATACGCTGATTCACAGGAAGTCAATGTAGTGACATCAAAACTGGGGTAATATGGCAAATACACTTAGTGTGTGTAAGTATTTTACCTGCAGCATTTTGCACAGATCTCAGACCAACTGGTGATTCCGGGATGTGAATCCTGAGTCATTTTGACAGCTACCCTACATGCATGAAGAGAAATTACGGAGTACAGGCTGAGATAGGTTTCTACTTTGAGCACACCTTGTATAGCATAAAGATTAACTGAGCAATATTGCTGTTTTGTCATGGCTCATTTTTGGTGTTAATGTAATTGCTCACTCTGTTTCCTTTCATTTCCCACATATGAGTTTAAGGATTGACATATGACTAATGTTCTACTAATGCTCTGTTATCCCAGTTGTGGCTCATACTGTTTCATGCTAGTTCAGACCTGCCAAAAGTCTTCTTGTGTTTTTTTTTTTTTTTTTTTGTATGTTGCTGAGCCTATCCCTGTAATGTTTGCTTAAGTGCTGCTGAATGAACTTTGTTGGGATCAGGTTTTGAAGTCTACACAATGGCTTGCTATTCATGTTCCTTCTAATTTTCTATTCAGAACATTTTCAGGGAATAAAGAGCAATCAATGTCTGTTAAGTGAAGGATTTTATTTCAATTTCACATACTGTTTTTTTCTGTAAAAAAATGTATGGTATGCATTATTATTTTAGGATTCTGCTAATTGGTTACCTGAACAAATCCAGATTCAAACTGTCAGGTAATCAATTTAGGTGCTGAAGTCCTTATAGTGGATATTGAAGTGTAAAATAAATAAAACAGCATAAAGGAGTCAAACAGTTTTCATGGCCCATAGTGGTACCACAGAATAGTCAAATCACGATTAAAAAAAGTAAAGGCGAATATCCGTACACACTGCTTCTTTCAATCAAATTTCAGCTGATGGTTGGACTTGAAAGACTGAAATAGAGTTCAAGGGTTTCAGTATTTAGATTGATTGACAAACAGTGAGATAAATAAAATCAAGTTTAATCCTGACCGTCATACTGTCAGAGAGATAGGGCAGCACAAGCCAGTCAGAGCAATATTCTGAGAAAGGTGCCTCCCCTCAGAACTGGCCTTTCAGTTCCATAGATTATAGACAGTAGTCTGAAAGATTTCCCCACTTCTCAGCACAATCAAGCAACACCATAGAAGCTCACTCTTTTTTTTTTATCAGTTTTTAAAAATCAGCTTTATTCTGATGTAAGATCCTGCCCTATGTAAACCTCTGAAACCCTTCATCACCTTTTGCCACAAGTAGGACCTTGGAATCTCCTGCCCTTTACTCTTGAACAAACTGCTTAAAATTTTTTTATTAAAGGCAAAAACTTTTGTGCTTTACTCAGACTCAGATTTTGCAATACACTGTATACTGTGTATAGTATCAGATTCCATTGACTCAACAATATAAACATAGATGGAGCTATTTTAAACTTTGCACACAGTAATACACACACTGGAGAAGCTCCTAAGAATGACGACTGAAGAAAAGAGGGTTCATGGATTGAACTGACGGCTACAGCAGGTATGTTTGATAAAGATTGTAGCAGAGTAAGCAAGAAGTTGGCAGCATGAAAGTAAAGGTATTCTCCCTGTTTCGATATTCACCAAATGTATTTTTCTTATTTACATTTTTATATACGTCGTATTTCAGCAATCCATACTGCATGATGAAAGTTTATTTATATTTGGTTTGAAATCAAAGTCCATCACTAATTTCAATAAAAATGACAGGGGTGGGGTTTTTGTTATTAGTCACTTACATATGTGTAATGTCTTGACAACAAAAGATGGTCTGGGCAAGTTGCTGCAACCCTTCGAAACCTGTTCTTAAGAACACCTGCGTCACAGGGGGTTGGCAATTACACTCTTGTCAGGAAACCAAATGAGCGTCTTGAATAATATTTAGCTGTTTTAAAAAACAGGTGAGATGCAAATTGATTTTTGTAAAATAATTGCTCTTGGCAAACAATGTACAATGTTCTAATTGATAGCTGGATTGCAGGATAGCACTGTGGCCCAAGATGTTACCAGCAGAAAAGGAGTGGAAGCTGCAGTAAAGTGCTAATCCGCACATTTATTACTTAACACAATGAAAACAGGACCAAATAAACACAGCACAAAGGCCAAAATAAAGAGTTTAAAACAAAAACACTCCCACACTACTCCACTCCTCCGCTCCACTCACTCCCGATAACTGCTCGCATCCAGTTTAAGACTCTTGTACTCGCCTACCGATGCCTTGACCAGACTGCACCCAGCTACATTCAGACCCTCATCTCTCCCTACACCCCTACCCAACCTCTCCGCTCTGCCTGCACTAGAAGACTGGCTGTACCTCCTCTACGTTTCCCTGCCTCCAGAGCCTGCTCCTTCTCCACCCTCGCCCCGCAGTGGTGGAACGACCTTCCTACAGATGTCAGAACTGCCCAGTCCCTGACCACCTTCCGGCGCCTCCTCAAGACACACCTCTTCAGACAACACCTGTAAAACTCAACTCTTCCCTTCTGGACAATATAGCACTCTGCATTTATCTGCTCCCTATTTTATTGTATTTAGTCCTGCACTTAACCCAATCTGTAGTATTTTGTATTTCACCTGCACTCGTAACCCTGATGTAACTATCAACACTGTTATCTGTGTTTTGTATTTGCTCGTATTAAGACTGAAGTCATTGTATTTTGTATCTTGCTCTTAATTGTACTGTAATTCATGATATTTATTTTTTGTATACAACTGTAAGTCGCCCTGGGTAAGGGTGTCTACTAATAAATAAATAATAATAATAAAGCATACAATACAAACACTTACTAACGCCAGGCTACGCTACGCCTTCCTTGGCTTTCCTCCTCCATACACCAACTCCCCAACAAAGGATTTTTTCTTCCTTTATATACATTTGGCCATTCCCCAATGAGCACTCAATTATCTAATTAGGGAATGGCCACATTCCACCTGTGGGTCCTAGCAGGGATGGAATTAACCCCATTTCTGCCAAACTTACATTAAAATACACCTATTTACACCAGCAGGGCTTCCGTCCTGCCACACAGAACCATTGTTCTGGGATTGGATTATTTAGAGAAAGCACTGAAAGCGGAACCATGTGCTCTCTGTGGTTTTTTTTTATTTGATGAGTTTTGTTTATTTGTAAAATAAATAATAAAAATTTGCAGAGAAAGCGTTGAACCGTCATGCCCCCTCTCCTGTGTCTGCTGTTCCTGCAGTTAGTTGCCTTGACCACAACACTAAAATTCACAGGGTCATTTACAGAATCACCACAGAAAAATATCCCTTCCAATTACTTATTGGCATGGTCTTCAAAATATATATCTTGTATGGTTATACAAGATCAGCCTCCAATCAATATTGATAAATCTGTTTGTACATTTACTAAAAATTAGATAACCTCAAACTGGAATTAAGAGTTTGCGAAGTCGTCTCTAAAAAATTAAGTAATTGGTCATGGTAAAAAGAGTCTTTGGCACACATCTCTTTGGTTATCGATAGCTGTTTTTGATGATGAAAACAACATGAGTCGGCAAAACCTTCACATGTATACTGAACTATTTTACAGAAATACAACAATGTAATCATTCTTTCTTTAGGAAGAACATTTCAGAGAGAAAAATATGAACTAAATGCATAATATTTGCATTTAATTATTTTTATTAGTCATTTTGTTAACTAAGTGGCTGTTGGGGTGTGTATATGTCAGCTTTCACTAATTGTAATTGCTAGGATCCCTCCTTTCTTTGGAACATTCATGCAGCAATACCTCCCTGGACAGATTTTCAGTCTTATTCCACAATAATGCCTACAAGGTACAATGATGAAAAGATACAAGAGTCCTCAATTCTCCTAAACAGTGTAGAGTTATAGGCTTGAATTCTGATTTCATCTGAATTTAAGTTAATACAAACGTGTCATGCCACTGTTCTCAAATTTGGTAGAACAGTATTGTATTGCCAGTTATGAAAAAAGTTTAGTTTCCATATTTTGGGTGAGTTTGTGCCAGGTTTCCCTAAAATGCATTGTAAACTTAGTCAACATATGACTAACAGGAAAAACAGAAGTGTAAATGTTTGAGATTTATTTAGTAGTTAGTTGACAAAATAGCACCTGAACTGCTTGCAGCTACTTGTAAATTGATACAATGAATCAGAACAAAGTTTCTGTGTAAGGGTGTGGAGTTGTAACACTAACAATGCAAAATCATAATATGTTCCCAGTCATGATAGAAAGGAGGTCATTAACCTTGGGTACAGACTGCCCATAAACACACATATAAACAACACACTTGTGTTGACGGTTCTATACCTACCAATATATTGAGGGAACGCTCATGGCTCGTCACATGAATACAAAATTTGAATGCATTCATTTTAATGAATTACCATATATATTAAAGCAGTCGGCTCAGCTGTAAAGTTCCAAATAAAGACGTGGGGTTCAACAGGAAGAGGTAACCCAATGAGCAGGTGGAGGTAGAGGAGCAAAGCTTGGACTTGCCAGACAATCGCCTTGTAAAAAAGAGCCTGCTGCTGTTAAGCAGAGAAATTGCCTTGTGTATACTACCTCCTTACATAGTCCATAAGTGTCAGTCTCATGCTGACTCTTGGAGTGTCTTACAACCTATTGTATATACATTTAAATGTTTTTCTCATTGCAGGCCTTCACTAACTGACTGCAAGACAGTAAATTCAATTAAACAAGGAGCCATAACTAGAAAGAATGAGAAACAAAAATGCATTTGTTTACCCTATTTCAGCCAGACAACATTTAGTTTAATCTCATCCAAGGGATCTGTTCCCAGACTGCAGGAATGTTCATGTCCTTGAAGTCATGGTTTCTCAGCCTTGAGAAAGGTCTCTGTTGTTTATGGCACTGTATGTAGCTCAGCATGTACAGTACAACACCAACCTCCTCGCAAGGACAGGGAGCAAGAGTTGATTCTGTATTTATTAATTAGAGAGATATTATTGGTATTCTTTTATTGAATATTTGTCTAATAAAGGCCATCCTCCCACCAACTTACTTTGCAACTGTCTCTTATCCAGGGCATTAATGTCCTTCATTACCTGACCTGAGGGTAATTCCTGCCAAACCAAAAGGCAATATCTTGGGCTGAACTTATCATGGTACCCTACATTGACACATGACATCTGTCAAATCTGTGCCTCAAGCTTTTACATTTCTTTACATGGTCTAACCTCCTGTAGGAAATAACTGTTCCTTTGGACATTGCAAGAGATGTTGTGACTGACAGTTAGTCTATGGCAAGCCAAATTATCATTTAGAGATATCTCAAATTGCATTTTAAGATATCTTGAAATATTTAAAGATATCTTTAAAACATTTCCAGATATCTTAAATTGAATTCCAGATATCTTTAATTGTGCAGTTTTTAAGATATCTAAAATTAATTTAAAGATATCTGTAAATCAATTTGAGATATCTAAAAATAGCTTCCTGTTCATTTAGAGATATCTCTAAGAGATATCTCTAAATGAACAGGAAGTAATTTGAAGATATCTTAAAATGTTTTACAGATATCTCTAAATGAACAGGAAGTTATTTTGAGATAGCTCTAAATGATTTAGAGATATCTCTAAATGAACAGGAAGTTATTTGATGATATCTTCAAATGTTTTAGAGATATCTTTAAATGATTTAGAGATATCTGAAAAGTATTTCAAGATATCTAAAAAACATTTAGAGATATCTTAAAATGATTTAAAGATATCTAAAAATGCATTTTAGATATATCATTTAAAGCTCAATTTAAAGATATCTGTAAATCATTTTGAGATATCTCTAAATGTATTTTAGATATCTTAAAATGATTTAGAGATATCTTTAAATATTTAGAGATATCTATAAATGAATTTGAGATATCTCTAAATGATAATTTGGCTTGCCATAGAGGTCAGGTGTAGAACAATTACAATCCTTGTGGTTTAAAGTTACAAGAACTTTAAGAAAATACCTAGGACTCTTGATCATGTTTGACTTTTAAACAGTCCTTTATTAACAAATCACTTTTACCAAGTCACAAATTTAAAAATAAAACAGTCCTTTTACTGGCTCTGAGGATCAATAATCACTGAATTAACATATTTTTAAAAAGCAGAATTAAATCATTATCATCATTTAGTTCACACAAAGCATTATCCACACACCATAAAACTTCAAATGTGTCTATATTATTCATTATTTTATAAAAACTGTGTTCCAATTTTATCTTTGTGGCCAATAGTTTATTACAAATACTGAGCAGATTGATGTTTTCGTTACCAGCCACTTTCCCCTTTCTGCTCTTTAAAATTGATAATTTAGCCTGCCCCAGAATAAAATTTGCCACCTAAATCTCCTGTTCTTTTTATATTGAACTCCCATAATAAAAACTGCTTTACTAAAAATCAAAGAGAGTCTTTGGAATAAAAAACTCAGATGTCTATAAAAAGGTTGCAGTCTGGTGCAGGTCATAAAAGCGTGAAACATAGTTTCCCTGTCAGCACAAAAAGGTCAACAATCTGTAGTTTCTGGATTAATTATGGAAATGAATGAACTGATGGCAATAATGGTATGTATAATTATCCACTGTAAGTCCCCAGATCTCTTTGGAATCAGGGGTTTATATAGAGCTCTTCAGGCCGGCCGCACCTCCTCTCCCATCCCCAAGCGTTCCCTCCAGGGTGTGTCTGGCATCCACTTCAAGGCCTGGGCATGCGTCACCCTAACACACGGAGTGTACAGACTTTTTTCTCTGCCACAGAAAAGGAGAAGCTGTCTAGCTTGGCAGGGTCTAACAGTGCTCGGGGACACTATTATTGAAGGGAACGACTCTTCTATCTTGTTAGCACTCGTCTCTACTCCATCAAGCCTCTGTTCAGCCAGGCTGGCAGTGCTGATCGGAGCTGCTCAATAAATACCCCAGCCACCCTCACTGAGCGCAGCCCCAGCCTTGCTGCCATCTCCTCTGGACTGCTCTAGTCCACCATCCCTGGGCCCTACCAGACTCTCAGTTTTGTTACTCCTGACCTCACTAGCCTGGAAATAAAGCTGGTGAGTCCAGCACCTCCAGTTTCAGGCTGGATTGCTAATCAGTGGTTCCTCCAGGCACCAGTACATGCTGTCTGTCTCCAGAGCCTGCTCTACTTTAAACAGCCTCCAAGCCTTTAGCATGCTACTATAGAACTGTGGGAGTTGGGATATATCTAGACTTACAACGTCTATTAAAAACATATGCCTATCATATCCCAGCCTCTCCATACTCTGCAGAAAGGTGAGGGCCCATGGCCTCCAACTCAGTGGTTCTGGAGAAAAAATAAGTTTCTGCAGGGCCTGTAGCATAAACACTGCCACTCTGCTGGCTAGATTGATCACGCCCTGCCCCCACTCCTCCTGGGGCAGATATAGTACCCCCTGCCAGAGCCAGTGCACCCTGTCCAAAAAGAATCACAGTAATTTACTTTGGATTTCTTTTAACAGCAGTTCTGGAGACTGCACATAGGCCACATGGTGCCACAGCATGGAAGCCACTAAATTATTATTAATCAATGCTCTCCCTCGATAGGCGGGCTAAGGGAGCAGCCAGCATTTCCTTTGCAGCATATTTTTTACCTTCTCAACCACCCCCCACCCCCCTCCCAGTTTTGCAAAGACTGCTTTGTCTGTTCCAATGAAGACACCAAGGACCTTCACTGCCCTGCACCTCCACGGCAGGCCACCCGGCATCACAGGGGGCACCTGTCCCTGCCAGCAGCCCAGCAGCATAGCGCTGCTCTTGTCCCAGCAGAAGATGCCCTCTGTAAGGCCTCCTGGCAGCGGCAGAGCGCCTGCACGTCATACTGCCCGGTGACAAAGATGGGGATGTCATCAACATATGCTGTCACTCTCACTGATTCCATAGGGCATTGGGGAACCACCACTCCAGTTAGTACTGTTCGCAGTCTGTGAACTAGGGGCTCAATGGATAATTAATACAGCAACCTCGATAGGAGGCACCCCTGACGCACCCCCCTGCGCACTGGAATTGGACAGCTCAGTGTCCCATTGATCTTCAAAACACAAAAAATGTTAATGTTGTTATAATAGAGCGCAATTTGGGATATAAAAACAGAATTGAAACCAAAAGCTAGGGTTCTGTGGAGAGAGCCATGATCTACCTGGTCAAATGCCTTCTCCTGATCCAGAGATACAATCCCAGCATCAAACCCAAACAGCTCCCCCTCTCTGACACTCTCCTCCAGCACCTGCTGAAGATCCTCTCCCAGCTTCTCCCAGAATGCCTAACTCTACAGGCAGCCCGTCAATGTTGGGAGCCTTCCCAGTGTGCAGCCCCTAAAAGGCAGTAGACAGTGGGAGTTGGGCCTTCCTGTGCCCTCAGTGATCTGTGGTAGTCCCTGAAATAGCAACTGTTCCTCCCTGTCCTGGTACACAGCCTCAGCAATGTAGCGCTGAGAATAAAAATCAAGAGCACAGCGTCGGATCGCTGCTGGCTGCCGCAGTTCTTCCCCAGTGTCTGTCCTTAAACCAATAATTTGCTTCTGCTCTGCTGCCCTCTTCTCTAGACCAAAGAGGTATTGTAATGGGACATCGATCTCACTGATATGCTGAAAACGTGAGCGCACTAGCGCCCCCTGCACACTCAGGTCTAGCAATTCCTGCAACATCTTCCTTTTAAAAGGGAGCTGTTCAATTAATTGTGCATTATGTCAGGATCTCTTTAACTAAATCCATAATATCTGCCTCCAGATGTTTCTTCACCTCACTGCGGCTCAGAGCAACACCTCTAGTGTACTGCTGACAGAATTCTTTGATCTGGATCTTACCAGCATCCCATTATTGCTGCCACAAGGGAAATTATCCCCCCAAAAATTTAAACATTCCATAAAATGTGCATCCTGTAAAAGTCTTCCATTAAAATGACAATATGGACTATGTGTTGTTAAACAAGGTAAACCCACAGTAACTAAAACAATACTGTGGTCTGACAATCCATTTAGTATAATATCACAATTTTTATAAAATAAAATCATCCCTATACAGTGCCGTGAAAAAGTATTGGCCCCGTCTGATTTTCTGCATTTTGCACCTTTTTCACATTGTATTTGGTCAGATTTTTTTGTGGGTTGTAGTACTATATAGAGGGAGTCTGAGAGAAAGAATGACACCAAAGTTTGGTGCTTCTTTCATTTGTTTGGTGTGCAAGGTAATCAAACATGCAATCTTCAGGTGTGAAAAAGTTATTGCCCCCCCCTAGTTAACTCAACCCAATTAAAGGGATAATTAGGGTCAGCTGTTTGAGTACTTTGGTTAACAACCAGGCCTGATTTGGGCCAGCCCTGCCCAATATAAATCTGACTAACTTTGGCCCTTACCATCAGAGTGAAGTTGTCAGCACCCAGGTTCTAGAGGCACATCATGCCACGAACAAAAGAAATTCCTGAAGACCTCCGGAAAAAAGTTGTTGATGCCTATCAGTCTAGAAAGGGTTACAAAGCCATTTCTAATGCTCTGGGGCTCCACCGAACCACAGTCAGAGCCATATTGTCCAAATGGAGAAAGTTTGGGACAGTAGTGAATCTTCCCAGGAGTGGCCGTCCTGCCAAAATCTCTCCAAGTGCAAGGCGTAAAATTGTCCAGGGAGTCACAAAGAACCCTAGAACAACATCCAGGGAACTGCAAGCCTCTCTCGCCTCGGCTAAGGTCAGTGTTCATGACTCCACCATCAGAAAGACACTGGGCAAAAATGGGATTCATGGCAGAGTAGCAAGGTGGAAACCATTGCTCACTAAAAAGTACATGAATGCTCATCTCAAGTTTGCCAAAAAGCACCTGGATGATCCTCAAGAGTTTTGGAACAATGTTCTATGGACAGATGAGTCAAAAGTGGAACTTTTTGGCCGAAATGGGCCCCGTTATGTCTGGCGAAAACCAAACACTGCATTCCACAGTAAAAACCTTATACCAACGGTCAAGCATGGTGGTGGTAGTGTCATAGTTTGAGGATGCCTTGCCATAATTGAATGAACCATGAATTCTACTCTGCATCAGAGAATTCTACAGGAGAATGTCAGGCCATCCATCCGTGAGCTGAAGCTGTAGCGCAGCTGGTTCATGCAGCAAGACAATGATCCGAAACACACAAGCAAGTTTACATCAGAATGGTTGAAGAACAAGAAATTTTAAAGTTTTGGAATGGCCTAGTCAAAGTCCAGACCTAAACCCCATTGAGATGTTGTGGCAGGACTCAAACGAGCAGTTCATGCTCGAAAGCCCACAAATGTCACTGAGTTGAAGCAGTTCTGCATGGAGGAGTGGACCAAAATTCCTCCACAGCACTGTGAGAGACTAATCAATAACTACAGGAAGCGTTTGGTTGCAGTTATTGCTGCTAAAGGTGGCGTAACCAGTTATTGAGTCTAAGGGGGCAATTACTTTTTCACACAGGGTCATTGGGTGTTGCATAATTTTCTTTAATAAATGAAATATGTATCCATTTTTTGTGCTATTTGTTCACTCTGGGTTCCTTTTCTCTAATATTAGGTTTTGGTTGAAGATCTGATAACATTCAGTGTCCAAAATATGCAAAAATGCAGAAAATCAGACAGGGGACAAATACTTTTCATGGCACTGTACATATAAAAACCTATTTACAGCAGCAGATAGCTCCCTAGCAGACTAGGGATGTGGCTCTGTATGAGTACTATCTACAGAGTCATCAATGGTGCAATTAAACTTTTTTGCATTACTGGCCTCACTTCAGTTCTTGTCTCTTGTCCCTGCTGTTCTTCAGTCACTTCTTCACTTTCCACAATCGCTCCCCGGCTCTCCTGCTGCCTCTATCTCAGCCTCCCTACCTGCACCCGTAGTGCCGGCCCCCTCCTGCTCCTCTCTTCCGCTAGTTGCACTCTCCTTGTGTGCCCCACTTTGCCACAAACAAAGCATTTCATGTCCTCAGATGTTACAAATACATTATAAACACTGTCGTCAATATTAAATTTCATGCCAGTGTTTATTACTATATTAGGATCATTTAAGATCAGAGACCTGCTACATGTTTGGTCTCCGGCGCTTTGAACTCCAGCATAAGCCACTTGATCAGAAATATTAGCTTCCCATAGTGGAGTAATTCTCGCTCCAGAAGCACATTTTTCATTCTTCTGACAGGTGAAGTGAGCGGCAGAACGGAGATAAAAGTGTCTTTAATAACAACCACCTCCTCTACCACTCTATTCACCAGTGTCACGAAATCCGCGTGTTCAGATTTCTTTACGTACTCTTTTTATTTGCTCAGCACACACTCTTATCTCAGGGGAGACGTTAGGAGGAAAGAGATGTTATTACTCCTAGTGGGGTATAGTTCGTGCTCTGGACCCGCAGTATATCCAGATGACTAATATAGTACCCAAGAAACTGACAGACTCATGTATCTAAAGTGTTTTTACGAATCAGAGTATGATCAGTACTCATTCGGTTTATTAACAGTTAAATATTGGATTGAGTAGCTACAGGCTACTTCATATCCCCAGCTGACAGATGTTCTGGGCAGTCCAGTGTCTTAACAGATATTAACGTTAACACTTTAATACATCTTTATGTATTCGTGCAGCCTGCAGGCCTGGCCACGACCACGACACTAAATACACCCAGTAGCCTCTTTCAGCACATTCAACAAATGTTCTCCTATCTTCTAAACATAGCGTGAGTCCCTTATAGCAATACATGCATTACATGTGAGATAAAATAATAATTGATTATTGCTTACCCTTTAATATAGATCGTAAAAGGATATGACTGTCTTCACCAGGCAAATTAAACTGAGTTAAATCAGTTCAATTGTGTTTTTGGTTTGCAGAAGATGGACCACCTTGCCCTGTCTGGGATGAGTGTGGTACTCCATTGAAATTACTCTGGAGTTAAATAGGTTTTTTTGTCTCATTGGAATACATGGGACGCCTCAATTAAATCCAATCATTAATCAGGTGGGACAGTTCTTATCCATTTTACAAATAATAGTTTTCAAAAGATCCGGACTAGCTTTTCAGAATTAATAGGTGTGATGTACTCAATAAATTCAATATCTCATTTCTTGTCTAACTCCAAACCTATGATCTCATTTCTTTGCTTTCCTCCGAGCTCCTCCTTTATCTGAAAAGTTAAGTGAACCAAGGTTCCCAGGATCTTGGTTTATAATATAATATAAAAACACTACTGCATGCAAAACACTAATTTTATATGTGTTATATATGAGAGATGTTCTTAATATGTGACATCATCTTCTAAGTGATTATATTATGCTAAATTAAAGGTATGTGTTTCTTTTAACTTCCTATTGTTTCATCATTTTGTTAATGAGTCAGTTTTGATTCCATATACCATTGTCTAACAGAGTATTTGACAAAAGTTTGTCTCATACAATATTCAAGTCATTTAGTTTCACTAAGTTTAAGTGGTAATAGTTTTCATTACAATTATTTATCCCTTAAGAGATGCACTGACCAGGCTCTGACCTGTACCTGACTCTGGGAATATGTTACTGCTAGCAGTTTCCACAGTCTCTTGTTTTTTCCAAGGTCAGAGTCTGTGCAAAGCACTTTATTAAATATATGACCTGTCCATTAAGCCATGATTTGTGCATATTATTTCAAGACATTTACTTATCAGTACTAAACCACTAACTCCATAAACCTTAACACTACAAGTCTATGAGATTTGCAATTTTGCTGAAGTGGAATGTAAGATGACCCCCTCCTTTCTCTACAGCCCATATGAGGCCCTTTTTTACTGCAGCAGTTTCAAATAACCACATTATAAGGAATCCATCTACCATCATTAGACAATAGTATAGTGGATTAATAACAAGGTACATTATAGTATATTATTACAAACTTAACACAAAAACATAACACAACACCTTTTAACTTCTATAATTCAATGGATATCATAATGTCTAGAGGTCTTGTTGTTTAATAGAAGGAGAAATAAACTTGTACCATTTTCCCATTTAATTAAATCGAATACTGCTCCAGGTTTTAATCTTCTTATCACTACAGCAAAGTCATGAACAAGCAATAATACTTGTCAGTTTTAAATAATATGTTTTCTCATTATAGCAAATACTTAAAACATATTATTAATCTTATGAAATAACTGTTATGAACTATAAACAGTGTCAATTGGCACTGAACCTGTTTCATTATAAGATAATCTTTCAATTAATTTACCTCTGTTTATCAGTTGCTATAATATTACTTTGGTGAATCCCTCTTAAGATTTAAATCCAAATATAGGCCAGTATAACTGCATTCAACTAGGCTTGACCCTTCTTTGTTCATACAAAATCCAGCCGAGACAGTTTTTTTTCTCAAGACCTCTGGCTTGTTAGTTAATCTTTTGGTCATAAAGAGTCTCTTCTTATCTTGTGTTTTTAGGACATAAATTTGTAGATTAACGTTCACTTTTAGCCGGAATGGTGCTTTTTATCAAGCGTCATGCTTTCTGAAGATAAGATATACTAGTGGTAAATCGTTCATTATATATATTTTCTTAGGGATTCTCAGACTACTAAGTATTTAATTGAATACATGTGTTATTCCAAACAAGAGTGGACTGACCTATTTCATGAAGCAAGAGAGCCACCTACTAGTGGTACAAGGATACTCTCTCTCCATCCTTCCTACAAAAACTCTAATACTTCATTGTTATGTTAAAGTACATTCCATATTTAAAATTGCCTAGTACATATTCAGCATATCCCCACGTTTCCAGCAGGATTCTTCTGTGCCGGGTTCAACTCTGGTTGGTTCCGCGAAAACGACAACAGGCCCCTTTATCCAAAGTTTAGCATCACAGGTGTGGATTTCCATGGCCTGACTTCATTCCTATAAGATACTTGGACACGTTTAGCTGTAAATATTATTTCTATATATTTCCTTTTGTTTGCACAGTCACTTTGCGAGGTACGCCTTCCATCCAGAACACTGAAGGAGGCCAAAACTCACTGATTCATATTTTCTGGTATCCAATTACTGTTCTGCCTCACATCATCAGTTGGCAGACACAATACAACTGAATCTGATTCAATTGATGAACCATTTACTGTAGCTTACTGAGATCCTCCATGCAATGGAGTCTAATGTTTTACTATATGGAATAACTAGTTCAGCGTCACCTGCGACACCAGCGTCTGAGAAAAATACCTCCAGCTTGATTCATGCGAGACGCAGACTTTACGTTATTGCACCCGTCTACTTTGCCAACGGAAAGTACACACTCCTCCACAAAACACGTACTCCTCTGTCACTATCTTTCTACCTTTATCCCGTGCCTGCGGGACAGAGATTCAAACGAAAATGGGAACATATCAGATGGGACACAAGAATTAGCCTGACATTTGAATTTCAGTGGAATAAGGAAATGATAAAAAGGTTTGGCATGTTGATTTTCTTTATTTGGAGTTCCAAAGAACTGATAAAAATCCAGTTGCTTTCAATTCCATGTAGGGGTGTCATAGTTATCGTGTTATGCACTAAAGATTTGGTACAAAGCAAACCTTAATGTTGATTTCTTTAACCATTTTAACAACACAGTAAATAAAAGTTGCCTGGAGTGCCACAGTAAACATGTTACTTTGTTCAATTAAAATTTTAATTGAGCATAAGTCCCAAGCACAGCCATGACAATCAGCTAATTTCAGAGTGGTGTCTACAATTGGCTAGTTTGTGGCAATTTATTACACAACCCATTATAAAAGCATCAGAGAACCCTTCACAATTAATAGCCCTGTTACCTATGTATATACCAACCTCCTCCCCATCCAAATGTTAGGAAAAGGATTAGATGGGATACATACTGTATCTTGAGCACAATTTTTTATAGTTATATAAATTACATTATATATTGTGGGACAAAGACCATGTGGCCAGTATTGTTTTGTGTACTACAAAACTTTGCTTATTAAAACTGCACTAGAAAATCTCCTAGACCCAGAACTGACTTAGGAGGCATAAAGCTAAACTGAGAAATGACCACCCCCCTCCCCCAAAACAAGGAGGCGGGTGAATGACAAGTCTCTGGCTCAAATAGATTGCACATCCTACAGGCTGATATTTGTGCCTCTGGTCTACAAAAATAATTCCTCAAAAGAAAATGCAGCAACATTTTCCATGGTGACAATGTTCAGATTTATTGCATGTTCATCATGAAACTCACAGGTAATAAATAAAAACATTTATTTTTATCTTATTGAAACAGAATGCAAAGTACTCTAGCAAGTAATGTAAATTGAAGGCATTTTCTACCATAGTTAACCATTTTTTTTGTATAGATAAACCAGCTAAACAATACTTCCCATTGATTTATAATCAGAAGTCAGAGATGGGCACATAAATCAGAAAGAGCAGTTTCTTGATTTATTTTACATGCAGTTTTAGTGTAATTTTAGCACATTGGCAGTGCATATTAAAAGGCAGCTTGCATGAGAGGGAAAAGTTTTTTTTTGGTTTATAACAATAAAGAAAATGAAAACATAACACATGTAAAAAAATAAAAACAAAATGTTATGAACAGAATAAGTACGATGGCTACAAATGCAGCAGTGGATTATGGGGTAGTTAGTGTTGGTATTTAAACTGTTGCACAAAGTATTTACATCAGTAATTACACTTTACATTTCAGTGGTACATCCACTTCCCCAAATTTAAACCACAAAACAAAACAAAAAAAAAAAAAAAAAAAAAAAGAAAATTTACAAGCTAGCAAAAAACTCCATGCTAGCGAACTGCTGTTGCCAGCATTGTGTCTCTGTACCAATGGCATGAGTTTTTTTTCTCTTTTAAAAAAGTTAAACAAGATTGTTCTTAATTTAAGAGATGCAATTACCACATTTACAACAGGCTACCAGTCTCTAGAACAGGATCAACAGTGTGGTCAGTCTGTTTTTCAGTTTTTCTGCCTGGTTTTGGGGGTGCTACCATATTTTTGTAATTACATCCGTCATCAATATTTTTAAACCTCACAACTTAAATATATATATTTTTTTTTTAAATCTCTAAATATATCACTATTTATGGTACAATTAAATTCACCTTAAGCATGGAAGTTTCTTCCACTACATCCATATTTCAGGAAGGGAGTGGCAGAAAAAGATACCTGTTCAATCTAGTTAATTAACTGGAAAAAAAAACATCTTTTCAGTTTCATTCAGTTAGAAGGTTTGTTATGCTACACCCATATGAGGTAGTGGTGACATAATACATCTTCCAGCTGAATAAAACCGAAAAGCTGGTTTTGGTTCTTCAAATTGGTACTTGAGGAGCCAAAAGGATAATCTGGTCATGTCCACTACACGAGTACCAGGCATTCTAATTCAGTTAAATATTTCCAGCTGTGTATATAACTGATAAAGCTGCGCAGTTAAGGGGTAGATTCAATACAAAAATACACTACTATAAAAAAGTGTTACTTCCCTGTTTTAGAGTCCTCTTCGATCAAACATTAGCAAAAGCGTCTTATCTCTAAAAGGCTTGCTGGAATGTGCAGGAAATTATTGCTACACCATCTAGTTACATGAGAATCTTGACAAATGTTTCAGTTTATTAAAAATGTTCATTCTGGTAGCAGTAATAGTAGCAACTTTTATTTTTCTAAACAGATGTTAACTATTTTAAGAGATTTAACTATGACCCATAGAAAATCAGACAAATATTTTCCAGGCATGAAATATAGGATCCTGAATTGCTTTACAAAACAATCACTAAGAGAGAACATACTTTCGATATCATTACATTATCCTAAGCCTTATCTTACACTTATTAAAATTCAGCTGGTGCTACCAAGTTTTATATATATATATATATATATCTATATCCTTATAAAATCTCCTTATGAAATTAAAGAACACAGAAATATATTGAAGTCACCAGTGTGTGGCCTGCGATTCCTCATTTTGCAACTCAGCCTTTGCAGCTTTTAAGCAGTTCTGAACTGTACCTTGAGCAGTTATAGGGTTCAAAACTATGTATATTCAATAGGTCCAGAAGTAACTACTTACAAAAGAGCAAAAAGTAAAACTCATCTTGAAATGGCTTTTGTTTTTTCTTAATTTGGTGGGGACGTTGTTCACACAACCAATTATACGTCTATGCTACCCACTAGTTAAAATAAGCATATACAGCTCATTTCAAGCCTGCCCTAAAATGGCAGAACAGCCCTAAGATTACGCAGGCTCTAGGATTAGGCTTGATGTCCATATCGGTAGAAGTCTTTAAGGTGGGGACTATAATATATAAAACCACAAGGAGATGTCGGAACCAGAACTCAGTAAAAACAAAAAACAAAAAAAAGATGCAATTGTCCCGCTAGGAATTTACGCCAGGAACTCCTCTTGTTTCTGTGGCTTCTGGTAACCTCCATTGGAGTTCTTCTGGTCATCCAGAGAATAACTTCCCTCATCCTTTTTCTTCATTTTATAAACCATCAGAACCACCAGCAACACAGCAAATGCAAGTCCGACTATTCCACCAGCAATGACACCTGTAGGAGAAAGACAAAGGGCAGGGGTTAGGTTTGCAGTAACAATATGTAAATGAATTACTTCCCTTTTTTCCTCCCTCTTTCTTTCCCATCAAACAAAAGGGCTGATTTCCATTACATGAGAGTAGATGTTAACACTTCATGCTGATTTGAACTCGGCTCTCGCCAAGATAAGCAACGACTAAGACGTAGCTTTACAGTAAACTAATGTGATCCATCTGCATCTCCATCTATTTGCGTTTTTTTCCATCTAATGATGTAGATATCCTTCTGCCTGAAGTGTAATGCTGGCTCCATTATTATATATTTAATAATATTTAAATATCTATATCATTATCTAGGTGTACTTTGGAAGGCCAAAATAAAACAAAGAAAGTAATTATTGTGATTCAACACAAGAAACAGATTTAGTACAACATTTGGTTTCTCCACTAGTGAGTGAGGTGTACCCACGTTTCTGTGCACATGCAACATAGATTTTGTTCAATTAATATGCTTACTTTACTTTTAAACGTTATTGTACAACAGGTTAATCCACATGAAATACAGCAGATTACACATATTCATCAAGTGATAACTAATTACACAAGTGAAGCTTGCCTAAAGTTATTGCATACTGAACCATGCAGTATATATTTTTTTCATTAAAATGTGTAAAAAGAAACAATTATCTAGACTATATTCTTACCTCCTAGAACGTCTTTCCTTTCCATAAATCCTTGGCTCATAGCATTGTCCCCTTCTTTTGATGCTTCTTGGATTTCATTCGACTGGAAGATCGGTGGTACTTCACCTTGGACTTTGTTGTTGGTCTGGGAGCCTGTGGCGTCTTCTAGGTACAGATCATCCTTCAACAAAGTAACAATAAATAAGTAATCTTGTTTGACATTTTTTGAGGCTCTTAGATTTCAGGTTTGCATGCATAGTGTAACTGTACACAACCAAATATGACACGAGCGAGACATAGGTGTGTCGGAGAGGGGCTTTGGGATTATGCAAAAAAGACTAATAGGCAGACTATGGAAACATGGTTCAAGGCATCTCAAAATTAGATGACAAATTGTAGCAACGAAGGACAAACAGTATGATTGTTGTATTGTGCAATGGGCAGTCGCGAGTTATGCTCTCATGTGAAGTGTGCATGTTTTTTGGTCTGCATTCAGCCTCCAACTTGTTGCAATTGCACAGCACATAACATCTGATGTTCTCACTTAAATGGGCCACACCCTTTTCTTTAAATCAAGTAATGTTCTTACCAGATTAGTCTCTGCTGTGGAGTCTTCTGTGTCCACAGGCAAGTGACCTGGGTGCAATTTCCTGCTTTTGTTAGGACCTGTAATGTCGTCAATGATGTTGGAAGCTACAGTACCATCAGGCTTAGCATCAGAATCTACAATACCAGCACTGGTGGTTGAAGCTGGCGTTGTACTGACTGTGGTGGTGGAGCCTGTAATACCTTCAGGTTTAGCATCCAAATCTACAACGTTGACACTAGCGGAGGTGGATGAAGATGAAGACTCTGTTATACTGGCAGGTGTGGTGGAGTCTGCAGTGCTCTCAGGCTTAGCATCAGAATCTACAATGCTGGCAGAGGTGGACAAAGGCACAGAAGAGTGAGTTGGGTTGACAGCTGTGGATGAAAGTTCCTTGTCACTGACAACACCAGGCAAAGCAACTGCAGTAGTGGTTGTGTCGGGCGATGCCTCTGCAGTACTGACAGGCCTAGAGGTGGTTCTATCAGCCACAGGAATGTGTACGGCACCTTCTGTGGTTTCTTGGTTCTCTGAGGTAGTTTTCTCAGCCATTTCAGGAGAGGTGGTTGTTGTTACAGGGCTTGTTATCTCTTCCTCTTCAGTTGTGGAAGCTTGCTCTCTTGAGGATGAGGGAGACATGGTGACATCCAGTGAAGCCATAGCTGTTGTAGGTGAGCTATCCCCTTGGAATGGAAATAAAAGAGAGAAACATAAGTACAAACAAACACACAATCTATAATTTTGATTAGATATAAAATAATTTTACTGCTTGGGCTAAAACAGCAATTTTTTTTTTTTAAGATAGAACAAAATTGATACTATTAATATAATAACACCTTTTATTTCTATGCATCTTCTTTAATTACATTGCAGATATGCAGAAACTTCAAAAAGACACGTTTTCTTTTAAAAAAAAGACAGCCAATAAGGTACTTGTGTGTCAAAGACCAGCCCACCCCCTCAAAATAACAACATATTACAGTCTTAACATAAAAGACCTTACCATCCCCAGAACCAGAAAAGTCTTGATCATCTCCTCCTGATCCATCTAGATCTTCAGGAATGGAATTCTATTGAGACAAAGATTAAGTGTATGAGACACATTGCAGCCATTTACAATGAATGCCAAAGAGCACAGGTATGGCTTCAAACTCTAAAGAAAGCAGGCATTACACTACTCCTTAACAAATAACACTTTTTATGATCCTGCAATATCATCCCAGTTCCTAGTACAAGAAAGGTTTTAGATTACGGTACTTTCTGGCATTTCAGAAGGCAGACAAAAGTACATTTCAAGTCACCGTTTTATTTCTGAATACTTGCTATTCAGACTAAATCTAATAATTTGTGTTCATATGCATGAGCAAACCAAATTTATTGTATGTTGTTCTAATAGTATTGGTAAAGCGTGTTCAGTACTGTTCTTTACAGGGCAACAGAATGTCTACTGCTGTGTTCTTGCTGAAAATATAAAAAAAACTTCTAGTAGCTGTTGTTTGAGTTACAAATGAAGAGACCAGTTATATTCATATTTTTAGGTTAGTACCAACTTGCAAATCTAAAATGTCAAATTATCCTGCAGTTTGGCTTTCTTTTGTATTCCGATTATTCCTTTTGCTTAAAATTATAGAAAAAGGAGAGAAAGCTGTTAAATGGGTTCTCCAATGCATACTGTATGTGGTCTACCACAAGTTAGTAGTGGGTTACTAATAGTTGCCTTGTGGTAGCCCACTGGTGGAAAATGAATTATTTGGAACATGAACTAGACAGACACTTGAGTATTATTTGACAATAAATTTAGTGAGCTATAAAACTACCAAAGTAGACCAAAAGTGAATTCCAATAAAAATAAATAAAACACATTTACAAATGACAAATGCAGAGGTGCAAGGTCAGAGCATCCAAATCAGTGCGATTTCATTTTTTTGTGGCAAATACATTTTCTTTATATTTGATAATTGATCATCATTTACCAGTATAAGTGGATTACAACAGCATTTAACTATGCTTGACTTTGGGAATACTTGATTAGCACTTAGAAGTAACCAAACTCAAATGTGGTCTTCCGACCCATCTATTAACAATGTTCAGCTACTGGCAGTGAACCAGTTAACCTAGAAGTTGCTTGAGGCAACAGATCAGTTATTTCATGCTGCTTCGCAATCACGTTCACAGACTCCACATGGCCCAGCTGCACTTCTTATTTAAGGTGTGGTTGAGAACAGGGACTATGGATAAAGCAAACAAATGTGTCAGAAATCAATTTGTCATACAGTGAAAGCACATGCAGGCTCATTCTGTATGTCGCAATCTCTACCTAAGCAAACAGCAATGCAGCTGCGCGCTCAACTTCTAGGTCCTTTAAAATGAGGTGTTTATTCTGCAAAGTTTTTCCATGGATCTGCAAGGCTAAGCTACCCTTGTTGTTTAAAGCTATGATGGTTAAAGATATGCATATTTGCTTTCTAAACTAATCTCTGTGGGATCTCTCAATTAGGGGAGCTTGAGTAACCAGTTGGTCTACGTAATGTGTTTATAATTAATGGCCCTGTCCTTTTCCAGTAGTGTATCAAACAGAATCAATTCGGGCTCAAGTCCACAGAACTTACATACCAACAGTTGGGGAGCAAAACCAAACATGTATACGTGTAAAAACGTCCCAGAAATTGTACTGCCACTAAGTGAATTGATTCCAGGCATTATTAACCCTTTGCGGTCCTATGTCGGACCAGGTCCGACATTACAATTTTTCCTTTCCGGTCCAATGTCTCTGTCCAACATCATCAAAAATACGTAAAGCATAGATCTCTAGTCGTTTTTTCTCCGGAAAAAGCCAAGAAAACCATTCAATGGCCGAGTGAGACCGATAGGAGCCGAGAGAAGCCGAAAAAAAAAGGGCCGGATCTGAGCAATACACATAGCCCCGGCACCACAGAGATAACACGGACATGAACAAACAAGATAGCTGCTTCTGCATCCAGCGCTCAAAGAATATCACAGACATTTGCAAAGCTTTTTAAGATGTTATAGTAATACAATAATGACTTATAAAAACGAGTGATCAGGAGATGATTTATCAGTATGCACGACTATGAAGAGGTATGTGAAAAATACAGCGAACAAGGGGTGGGGCGGGGCTGGAGATGCAGTACTGAGTGTCCTGTTGATATGCAGTGCCTTTTAAAACCTGTTTTACTGTGAAAAAAAAACACTTTTAAAACAGCACGTCTAAAATAAACAGTGCGTGTGAAAATAAAGATGGACCCGACGCGCCTGAGACGCGCTCAATAAATGGACCGCAAAAGGGCTAAAGGCAAATCTGTTTTACCAAATTTGAGTCCATGTTAAATCAAGTTCTACATGTTAAATCTAGAGCCAAAAACAACTGCATGTAAAGTGTTATTCGCTTTCTGCATGGGATGTCAGGATTTACCAAACAGTGCTCATTTTGTGTTTTTTTTGTTTGGCTGAATGTAAAAATGTAATTGTGACAGCCTTAATATACCCCGCCCCAGATTCCGATACACTCAGTAAGCTATAGAAGGTCATCATCAGGTTTCATCACAATTGGAATGGAGATATCCAGATACTCTAATTGTACACCCTCCTCCACTACATAATACAATCTTTTGTAAATATAGGTCTTCTTGTTCCTTTAAAAACACTAGTAAAATGTGGTCCCTAAACACACAGATGATTAATACAGTAACTGAGGCTTAAATAGGTGTCCAGTGCAGTGAAACATGCAGTACTGGCCTGTCTAAATCACCGTTTTGAACACATCATCGCCTATGAAGTTTACGCCAAAATGGGAATCACAGACAGTATTTCTGAGTATCGAGTGCCTTGTTTATTAAATGGAGTGAATCGTTATGGAGGGACTGTAATGCAGGTCATTTCAGAAGCTAGGCAAGATAGTTAGGAAAACAAAAAAAAACATGCAGTGTTCCCTTTATATACAGTTTATAAGGCAAAAGCAACACGTATGGGCTTCCACAAAAGGTCCAGATGGAATTTTACAATTTAAAACAAACAAATGCATAAATAGAGAGAACAATCTTCAGGCAGTTAAGGGTTTAGCTTGCATACAAAGGTATAATACAAGCATCGTAAAAGATCTGCTTAATAACCGACTTGTTGGCACAGCTAAACCAGTGATTAACTAATTTGCTTTAGATAAGTGACTGAATTATGTTCATTCTGTACTTCACACTTCATTCGTGGTGGGTGTGGTTTCCTATCAATATGCCCCAACAAGACCCCTTCAGTAGTGACACCAAGTTGCTGTGAGAAAACCCACATTCATCAGGAATGTAATCCTTTTAATATCAAATAGCATGCGCCATCACTTTCACTAACCTTCTATAATACCATGCAACCAATGGTAACCAAGCTTTCCTCTTCCAACAAGTGATCAATCCACCTAACTGAAAATGATACAGCAGCTGGATAGGACACTGGCCACATCACTCCTTACTGTTCTTCTGACAAAGACCATATTAGTACAGACATTAAATAATACAAGTTACCTTAACTAATGTATCTGTGTTCATGATTAGATTCACTTATATGGTTACACTACTCAAAAATCCAGGATTCATAGTAGCATATGCTAACTTCTACAATGGTTTTCAGAACATTAGTATTGTATTCAATGTTAGACAGTACACACTGTGTAAGGTTGTAAGAAATATTGTTATCTACAGTACAAGGTTTCTGATGACCTTTTGCAGGAAACAAAATAAAACAAACAATGCTATCTCCAACATGAATCACGCCATTGCAAATCCTTTTTTCAGGATAAAGTTATTAATTAAGCCTGAAATCAATTGTATATTGTGTAAAGAGTTTTACATTTCAAACTCCAACAAAACTCCAACTACTTTCATTTTTGAAATTATACTGTAAATTATTTGTGCTGTTAAGGGAATCTGTGAAATGATAAACATATTATTCAATCTAAATGTGTGCTTCATTTGTTTTATATTAAAGCCATGTTCAGGCCCGATGACTCTTTCACAGCAACATGTGACAATTCGACAGTAACTGACAGAAAACCAAGAGCAAAACTCAACACACAGGATTTTTCTGAAAAAAGGGAACACGGTCACTGATTTTACTGGATAAGGGCATCTGCTAAGAAATAAGTAATTTACACTTGACAGAACATATTTGATTGATTTCAAATCCATTTGAATGAATCTATGAAACGTACTTAGAAAGTGTTACTATTTAACAAACTGATACAGCTATTAATGATACATTGTTAAAGTAATAATAGGGTTAATAGAGAGCTTACAAGCGTTTGAAGTAATTTCAGCACACAACTAATTACATGAGGAGCGTAATTAAATTACTTTGTTATAACAGGGAGTAGTTTGAAATGATAGAGAAAAGCTTCCATGTTTGCAATTACTGGTGAGGAGTTTCAGTATATGTTCAAATGCATTTGTCAAAATAATCTATCAAATGCATTTGTATTTAAATGAAACTGAGGTGCACGCATTTGTAAGATTTAAGAATATTTGCATTTGAATGCAGATGTACTCAACCCTGCTCCACATCCAACATTACCAGGACCCATTACTGTAGGCACTGTACCGCACTGCTAGAATGCTACCGATTTCCTCTTTGGGTCGTCTTGTTTATAGTTTTGTTGCTCTTTCTCTCGCATTTGCTGTTGCAACATACATACAGAATTTGAGATTTTATACAAAGTCTTAGAACACAAAACACAAGCTGTAGAAAACAGGTTGTTTCAAGGTCCTCTCGTATTATATTGTTTCAAGGTCAAAATATTATTTTCTTAGCAAATGTCATCTACTCTTAGAATGGCAGGATATCAAAATGCAAAAACACCTTCAAATCATCACCTTTCTAGCACACTGGCAATGCAAGGATGTACACCCAACACGATTTAGTTTCATATTTTAACAACATGAATGCAGGCCAATGACGCTTTCATAAAACAATGGCTTTAAATAATACATTAAGATAATATTAAGAAAACAGGTACAGTATGACTTTTTGGTATGAACACATAGTAAGATATTCAAACCCAGATAGGTTCATTCCATATTTCATCTGTGCTAGGCTAGAGTTCTTTTTGCTATGGCAATTTCAAAGAGACAAGCCTTATAGCCTACCCTGTTCAGCAGTGTCTGATATCTAGGCACATAACTATTCCGTCGGCTGTATCACTGATGGTAACGTCCATACTTCGTTATTGCATTGGGTTTTAAGTTTCATGATGTTTCACAAAAAACAGACACCAGGGCCATTCAATCTGAAGGTCAACAGGACTTACATCTGAAAAGCATGTGTGGGGAAGACATGAATTCACCTTCACTATTGGCCTTGTGAGATTGCTTGTAGGTGGGTGTCCATGTTATTTAGTAACATGTTATCTGTCTGTAGTCATAACAGTGTAAGCAAGGATATAGGAACATCTTACCAACCAATCAATGAGGGGGTAAATAATGCCTCCTACCTAATCCTTTAAATCTGTCTGGACGATTTAGACATAAGCAGCTGAATTCTACATTACAATAAAACTGAAGAATATAGTTGTCGTCAGATCCTGTTATTGTTTAAGTTACAGATTAATTCTGAACATGTGAGAGAAAAAAAAGAAAAAAAAAAAAAATCATGAGTCATCTGCAGCACAGAGATACAAGATTATGACTTTTTGCTTCCAAAGATTCATCAACGTCAATTGTCATGTCAAGACCTGAAAATAACTAGTCATGTAGTTCTGACTAACCTCAACGCTTAGCAATGACACAACGAAGCCCCACCTCAGCCGAGGGGGTTAGTTACTGAATGATCATGGAATCGTTTATACAATTCCAGTGGCGGGTTATTAATATGGAGTTAATCTCAAGTTCTGTATTAGTACTGCATTAAAAAGAATAAAGTTGCACATTGAAAGACTTTAAGTAGACCTTGAAAATGGATGATTTAATATACAAAAAAAAGCAAAAAAAAAACACACCACCACACATACTGTAACTGCACGGAACAAGTAAACTTACAAAAAGACTACAGGCATCTAATGCTACAAGTGCACACATGTCCTCCATTTTACTGAAGTTTGTTAATCATAAGAAATAAATTCTGCTGTAGTGTTCTAAGCACAGGGTAACTGATCTGTACACAAAAAAATATATATATTCTTTTTTTTAAACAAAAAACAGGAAGATTAACTTATTTGACTGAATAATTATACCAATATGTACATATCCACCTGTGTGTTCATGGACCACTATTTAGATTATTGGACACTATGTACAGGTTCAAGTTCAATCCCAGCTCAGCCACTGACTCACTGTGTTGTGACCCTGAGCAGGAGCGCCCCCAGAAATCTTTCACATGGTACGCACAACTGAACCACATCAACATCAACATCCCTTCTCATGCCCATAATGACTCTGCATCACCATGCTGTAAAGTGTTTCAGCCAATTAGTCTGCATTTTTTCTTTCCTAGGTTTCACAGCACTATACTAATCACATTAGAAAACTGCAATCAAATTGCATCACCATTTCCCTTTCTAAAAACGAATAAAAAACACTGCCAAAAGAGCCAGGACTATAGTGACAGCCAAATAGTCCACAACAATAAAAGCTAGAAATAAACCTATTTGAAATACAGACTTAAAACTAGGGGAAAAACTAGCTCACAAATCTTATATGCTGGTTGCATTTCTAATCATTTTACTTCCACAATCACTACAACTAATCATTACTCATCCCCTAAGCACCTTGTTTTATGTTACACGTGACAAAACAAGCAGGCCTAGGGCGGCAAAATTCAGAGGGTGGCAAAATGGAGAGTTTTTTTCAAAGTCAGGATGACGTTAAAGATAACGTACGGTATGTAGTAATGTGGGTGAAAACGTATCAAAGATACAGCTTAGATGCTTCTGTTTTAAAAGGATCCTGCAAAATGGTTGAAAGTGGACTGTAAATTTAGACAACTGTTTGTGCAAAAAGAGCCGGAACAAGTGAAAACGTTTAAATGTTCCTAAAGATGGTAGCAACAGAAGATGCACTGCTACACATTACATGAGTGTATTGGCAAATGGAGAAGCAAGAGGCTTTGGCTGGTTTACTCAATGAGCAAAAATGCAGCATTTTGCTTTTGCTGCAAAATCTTCCTGTAATGCAAAATTTGCTCTTGCATCAGATGGTATGCAAGATTGGAAAAATGTGTATAAATTTTAAAACAAGCATGAAAAAAAGTCACCCGATCACCTGGAATCATTCCTAAAATGGAAAGAACTGGAGACAAGACTAAATACCAACACACCTATTGATGATGAAAAACAATGGATTACTAAAGCAGAAGCGCAGCACTGGCTAAATGTTTTGGAAAGGCTAATTGTCTTAATAAGAGTATTGGACACTCAAAACATAGCACTGTGTAGGAGTTCAGATCAACTGCTCAAATGGGGATGTTTAATGGTGTGATGAAAGAACATCTCAGAAGAATTACATCACGAGATCCATGACCATTACTTTGGTACAAATATGCAAAATTAGATCATCCAGTTATTGGCAACAAAGATTAAAAGAAATTGTACTGTCAATGCTCAAAATGCTACTCTGATTTTGGATTGCACACTTGACAAGTAAAAAATAAATAAATAAATAAATAAATAAATAAATAAATAAATCGAACAAATGATAGTTAGATTTGTGTCAGTGATCGAAACTTGAGGTAATGTGGCTGGACGTGTAAACATCCAAGAGCATTTTTTGGAATTTCTGGAATTAAATTCAAGTGGGGCCGGAATTAGTTACTTCTGCAGAAACTTGGAGTGCTGGGACTTGACATTGCAGATATGAGCAGGACAGGGCTATGACAACGGGGCCAACATGAAAGGTAAACAGCAAAGGTACACAGTACAAAAAAAGGATACGGAACTTGAATCCACAAGCTTTTTTTCTTCAGTACAATCCCATTCACTTAACTTTGTGCTAAATGATGCAGCCAGTTGTTGTGCTGTTGAGTTTTTCAGCCTGATTCAAAACATTTCTCAGCTTCCACACCTCATTGGGATGTTTTAAAAGAACACAAACGTCTTACAGTGAAACCACTCAGTGAAACGAGAATTGAAAGTTGAGTTGAAGCAGTGAAGGCGATCTGGTATCAGCTTGGGGAAGTGTACAATGCCCTGCTCTCAATTGCAGAGGATAGTACCCTCACTAGAAGCAGCTAACTTCAATCTAGCTCAAGAAATTGAGCAGCTGGAGACAACGAAAATGTATCTCCAGAATTATCAAACAGATAAGGGCTTTGGAGAGGCACTGACAAATGCTAAGGAGTTGGCAGAGGAACTTCATATTGAGCTACAAAGCTACAAATTCCATCTCGTCAGAAAAAGAAACACTTCCACTACGAGGCAGAAGATCAGCCTATCAACAACCCAAACAGAGATTCAAAGTTAACCTTTTTAACCAGGTACTGGACTGTACAAATCGGTCAAAGAATATTTTTCACAGCTTCAGGAACACAGCGGCATATTTAAAATTCTGTACAACATCCCCGAACTCGCTGAACTGAGAACAAACTATTTACTCCACCAGTGCTACGTTATTGCAATGTCTCTTACACACAGAGATTCAAATGACATTGACGAGCTAAAAGCTTGTCTATAAGAATGGACTTGGGATCCAAACCTAAGGATGTATTGGAATATATTTGCAAAAACAATATGCAGATTGCAGGAGCAGTGCTCTTGTAGGTACATGTGATAGGGGAGAGATCTGTGCTGACTCTGCTGGCGTGTTCACAGTGCTGCAGGAGGGGGGCGGCAGTCATCCAACAACTGCCTGTCAGTCATGGCCGTGACACGGGGAGGTGGGAGAGTGGGTGTGTGGACTTTCCCTCTCTCTGAATGGCTGGGAGGTGGGTCTTGGGGAGATTGTTGGCCCTATAAGATAATGCTCTGCTGTTTCCTCAGCTCTGCCTTTTTAGACGCGCTGGATGTGCGGAAAGTGCTGGTCGGGAGCGAGGATCAGCGGAGAGAAAGGAGCCTCCTGATTAGAGAGAAATAGGGAGAGCGGGGAACCTTTGGGCAGAACCCCAAGTATTGAATAGGCAAGCATAGCGAGCCGGGAGAGTAGGACGGAGATCCGGGTCGTGCGGGTAGCGGCGACCGGGATATCGTTGCCAAGGGCAGCACCTTTTTCTTTGTAGGTTTATTACTGTGTTATTTTCTCTTTTTCTTTTGCCTTTTGTTTTCATTGTTTTTGTTTGAAGCACCTGCGAGTGCTACTGCCCGATAACTGGTTTACCAGACTTCTGGTATTCTCCGTGGTTCTGTTTACCATCGCTGGTAAGCAGACCACGGACACACAGCGCCATCTGCGGGCTAAAGAAAACAAATACCTCCTCAAAACGAAAATAAAACTGGGCACCTGTGTGGTGACTCCAAATACACCTGTCTGTCTCTGAGTCAGTGAATTACCCACCACCCTTCCACAGTACATTTTTATAATTTCTAGTTACCGCTGTTCATAATACACTCATGATAAAGCTAGACTGTCTGAATCACATAGATAATTATCCTGGGACTAGTTCAGAATCACATGAATGGGAGAATTTTCTGCCACTGAAAAGGTACAATGTTTAATTCCTGCTTACCATCAACAGCTTGTTTTTCTACACAGATCTCTTCCACGGCTCTGTATTAGAATTCCAACGCTCAGTTTTTGTTTATAGTACAAACTTGGCAAGGTGGCGAGGACCATTATAGTACCCGCAGCAGGTGCTATAATGGCCAGTATTTGCCTGGGAATACGAGTCACATAATTGGCCTTGCGATACATTCCTTTACAAATCTGCACACGAATCGATCTTTTATTCCCTCTGCCCACATCTACCCCCAGATATTTTGAAAGTTGTTTGCAGACAGTATTCTGGCTATTGTTTGTGTTTAAAGGAATGATCTGCAGAAACAAGAGAGTACATTGAATCTCCTCCTCTGGCACCCAAGGAATGTGCTCTCATCAAGACTGGAATTATTCTATATTGATCCTGATGACAGAAGACAAGCCCTCTGTCATCACAGGTGAAGTTAGCTTGCTGGACCTCAAGCCATGCTCTGGGCAGTCTGGAAGGCAATTAAGCAACTTCCTGCAAAATTCTAACAACAGCCTCATAGGAACCGACAAGGAAATGGGAATCAGACAAAGAATGAGCTGCCTTCAGAGTAAATTTCATATACATGAGTATTTTTATCTCCTAATGGCATACAACACATTTCATTGTTAAGTCTTGGAGCACAAAAGTTAATAAAAAAAATATATATATATACACAGTACTGTGCAAAAGTTTTAGGCAGGTGTGAAAAAATGCTGTAAAGTAAGAATGCTTTCAAAAATAGACATGTTAATAGTTTATATTTATCAATTAACAAAATGCAAAGTGAATGAACAGAAGAAAAATCTAAATCAAATCAATATTTGGTGTGACCACCCTTTGCCTTCAAAACAGCATCAATTCTTCTAGGTATACTTGCACACAGTTTTTGAAGGAACTTGGCAGGTAGGTTGGCCCAAACATCTTGGAGAACTAACCACAGTTCTTCTGTGGATTTAGGCAGCCTCAGTTGCTTCTCTCTCTTCATGTAATTCCAGACAGACTCGATGTTGAGATCAGGGCTCTGTGGGGGCCATTCCATCACTTCCAGGACTCCTTGTTCTTCTTTACGCTGAAGATAGTTCTTAATGACTTTCGCTGTATGTTTGGGGTCGTTGTCATGCTGCAGAATAAATTTGGGGCCAATCAGATGCCTCCCTGATGGTATTGCATGATGGAGAAGTATCTGCCTGTACTTCTCAGCATTGAGGAGACCATTAATTCTGACCAAATCCCCAACTCCATTTGCAGAAATGCAGCCCCAAACTTGCAAGGAACCTCCACCATGCTTCACTGTTGCCTGCAGACACTCATTCGTGTACCGCTCTCCAGCCCTTCGGCGAACAAACTGCCTTCTGCTACAGCCAAATTTTGACTCATCAGTCCAGAGCACCTGCTGCCATTTTTCTGCACCCCAGTTCCTGTGTTTTCGTGCATAGTTGAGTCGCTTGGCCTTGTTTCCACGTCGGAGGTATGGCTTTTTGGCCGCAAGTCTTCCATGAAGGCCACTTCTGACCAGACTTCTCCGGACAGTAGATGGGTGTACCAGGGTCCCACTGTTTTCTGCCAATTCTGAGCTGACGGCACTGCTGGACATCTTCCGATTGCGAAGGGAAGTAAGCATGATGTGTCTTTCATCTGCTGCAGTAAGTTTCCTTGGCCGACCACTGCGTCTACGGTCCTCAATGTTGCCCGTTTCTTTGTGCTTCTTCAAAAGAGCTTGGACAGCACATCTGGAAACCCCTGTCTGCCTTGAAATTTCTGCCTGGGAGAGACCTTGCTGATGCAGTATAACTACCTTGTGTCTTGTTGCTGTGCTCAGTCTTGCCATGGTGTATGACTTTTGGTAAACTGTCTTCAGCAACCTCACCTTGTTAGCTGAGTTTGGCTGTTCCTCACCCAGTTTTATTCCTCCTACACAGCTGTTTCTGTTTCAGTTAATGATTATGTTTCAACCTACATTTTGAATTGATGATCATTAGCACCTGTTTGGTATAATTGTTTAATCATACACCTGACTATATGCCTACAAAATCCCTGACTTTGTGCAAGTGTACCTAGAAGAATTGACGTTGTTTTGAAGGCAAAGGGTGGTCACACCAAATATGGATTTGATTTAGATTCTTCTTCTGTTCACTCACTTTGCATTTAGTTAATAGATTATAAATATAATCTATTAACATGTCTATTTTTGAAAGCATACTTTACAGCATTTTTTCACACCTGCCTAAAACTTTTGCACAGTACTGTATATTATATATAAAATCAAGCAATAGCTATATGAATTTGTAAATAGTTTTTAAAGAAACGGGTTAGCAACAATCCAATCCTAATCTGCTCTAAATTTAAGCAATACATATTTTACTGGAGAAAAAAAAAAACAAAAAACAATAATCTATAACCGTGCCTGGCTTTATCTCTGTTCTACTTTTCAGTAAGCCAAGCTTATTTTATTAGGTCATTCCCTTTCTGTCCTCGGGCCAGCACCTGTTGAGACCTGATACAACCTACATCGAATTCGATTTTTGTTGGCATTTATTGCAAGGTGTGCGTGCGCACAAGTCATCTGGTGTTATGTCTAACAAATCTTAATTTGTGACATTTCTTAGCAACCTAAGCAAACACAATCAGGGAGAACCAGCTTACTTACATCATTAAGGTTTCTGTAAAATGTGGACAAACACCTGACAGTTGCTTGTTAAATACAGTATCATTTTTGCATCTGGGTCAGAAATGTCAGTTCAAAATCTGCCGTCAATAACCTGGATAATAATCCTCCTATACAAACAGCCAAACAAAATTAGGAACCCTGTTCCTGGGGACAACCATAAATAAATAAATTAATAAATATTATATATATATATATATATATATATATATATATATATATATATATATATATATATATATATATATATATATATATACACATACAGAGAGAGAGAGAGAGAGATAGATAGATAGATATATAGAGAGATTATATATATATATATATATATATATATATATATATAATCGTGGGACAGTTATTTTTTTTCCCTAGTGACATTACATCGGGACGCTATCCCCACTTGTTTGACTCAGAGATCCTGTGCAATAAGGGTGTTAAGAACTTGCCACTGCTAAGTTATCATGAAGCACCATTTAATTACATAGCTTTTTTTTTTTTTTTTTAAATGAATGTCTATGCCATTTCCATTTTTTCTTTCAAAAACACTTAAAAATGTACTTGAAGGGACCATTTGCATACAACAGAATTTGTCTACAAAATCAGTAATGTTTAAAATATAATTTTCAGAATATACATTGCCACAACTGTATGTTACAAAACTATATTTGGATTTCCGTTTTCATTCTTCTCAATACACTGAAGTTCTTAAATCACAGTCTGTTCTCCCAATATCTAGCACCCTTCCTTACCAAAACCATTTCAAATTACTGGTTATATTACCTCTCTCAAAATATAAAATCTCTAAAGATATTAACAAAATAGTGAATTCAGATGAATTTGTGGAATCGGAAGTCCCCACAAGTTGTTTGTTACATGGTGTGTTTAGAAATATTTCACTAAAATATTTCAGATATACATTGTTTAAATTTGACTCAACAGCTGTGATACTGTCCTGGCTTTCTGAAGCTAACTGAGAAAACTTCAAGCTTCAATTTCAGCTGGGGTTCATGATGACACAAACAACACAACTACAGTGCAGTAATCAATAGGTCCTAATTTGAAACAAGTGCACGTCAAATATTGTAATGGTATAAAATTAGCAAGAAAGAACCTAGTACAGGACTGAGAAGTCAAATGACTTCTCTAAAGTAGACATTTCCTGCATAGTCACTGACCAAGTACATCAAAGGAAGCACACTCAAGACTGTGATTAATACACACAGACCTTCTGATTCCTCAGAGTGGAGTGCGAGACAGATTACTAATGCAATTCTAATCCAAGTAAACAGAACAGTAATTAATGGGGTCCACTAAGTATGTTGTAGTTACTGTGATCATGAGATGTATTGTGTAAACTGCCATCATTTCCTATGTAGGTTTATGCTCTAGGGGTTTATCGCAACTACACACTGTCCATGTTCCTGTCTGGGTCACAAAAGCATGATGATTTAATATTAGTCATTCGAACAAATCAACTATCAGAGAGAAACCATCCTTTTTCTATGCAGGAACAACAGTCTGGTCCACTATGGTCTATGTTCAGTATTTTCATTAGCATTAAAAATGGTAATTTTTGTAATTGTAGGTTGCTAGTTACAGGTCCTTTGGGCGAAATCATCTCAGGTGTGTTTTTTTTAAAACTCATAGTAAAACCAAGAATGGATCAAACTGCTATGCAATCTATCACTGTTCTGTTTTTTCTCACATTTATTGACCCATGTATTAGCGTTAACACATACAATAAATACAGTAAAATGAGGTCCTGCAAAAAAAAAAAAGACTGGTTTATAACTTTTTGGGCGGTTTAGATTATTAAAATAGGTCACTCTAGACTAGAAGTGCCGACGTTGCCCAACCCTGGAATTATGAAGATGCAGCCAACAGTTGAAAGGTCACAGTCTCGCATTGCTTTTTAGAAGGAGGAACTCAAAGTGAGGTGTACATTACCATTCTATATTCCTGTAGCTGCTACGCAAACTTCCCCCTTACTACAAAGATAGAATTGCCTTGTTGTCTCAAACTGACAGTTTGTCTGAGAATTCTGAGAATTTAATTATCAAAGTTGAAAAATATAATGTTTTTTTATGATGCCAATAAATAAGACAATAAAAAGAAAGACGCATTAGTCGCATTATTTTGAATAATTTACATGTTAAACTAGATCACATATAAACATTCACTTAAATATCATTTTTTTAGTGTGTGGTGTACCCGACTTTGTTTTATTTTATTTCGCCTCCACAAAAGCAGACTACTTTCTTATCATGACTAGCTACAATTGTGTGTGTGTGTGTTTTTTTTTGTTTTTTTTTTATGTACTCGTGCTGTATTCGTGTCGTTTGCTTCTCCCCCGGTGTGCATAGCCCTTAAGTCTAGGTCAGTGGCGTAGCTGTCATCCATGTGCAAAAATCTTGATCCGTCACCAGCACACACACCTCCACACCTCACCCCCAAAACAAAACATAGTGGTCTAGGTTAAAGTTTTTCATCAATCCCAAGATTTTTCAGCAGGGGTCTCACTGGTATGAACACTTTGAGGTTGACATGTCTGAAAATACCAATTCAGCATATTCACCAGAAGTTTCACTAATAAGATAGATAATCATGCAGCAATGGTCAGAATATTTCACATGCAATTGATCTCTGATTTCAAGCAAGTGTTGCAGCAAAAAAATACATACCTTTTATTAAGCATTTTAATAGGCACTGCTTTTTGAAGCCATATTCTCATCTGTGTGTGTAATTTATATATTATATATATATAATATATATATATATATATATATATATATATATATATATATATATATATATATATATATATATATAAAAATAAAACTTTTAATCCTAACTTGTTGTATCTTATTTTATACTGTATTTTAGTAGTATAATTTGCACTCACTGTAAACTATACTGTATTTTTCATATTGTTTTGCATTGTGACCTGTAACACCTATAAGTCACCTTGGATAAAGGCGTCTGCCAAAAAAATAAATAAATATTGATTACATGCTTGGAAACGTAATAAAACATTAACTACGTGGCTTATCTACAAAATTGAATATAGCTTTATACTGCAGAGAATGTGCGAATAACAGCGTGTCTGAACAGGTTAGTTGTTATATTATACACCAAGATGCTATTATTTTAAAGATTTAACCAGACACCACAATGAAACAGGTATCCTGGCCAGTGTACTGAAGCTGTTTAAAATGAAGCCTTTGTGTAAACACACACACACACAGGGTAGGCACAGTAAACAGCCTGATCAGCCAAAACAAAAGACTTATACCACTTTATACACACAAAATACTAAACTAGACTAGACTATTTTAAACTGGGAAAAATTGGTGTCTGGAATGTCAACTATTAAACAACTTTCTAACTCCAGAAATCTGGAGAGGACAGTTGGTCAGATAGTTGTTTCTGTGGTTGATGCATTCTTACACACTTTGAAATGGGTTACAGCAGGGACGAAAAAAAGGCTCCCATTCCAAAGCAGTTTGATTTCCTTATTTTGCTATGGGCTTAAAAACACACACCTGAGCTTTTTACCTACACACTGTGGCTAATCAAGCTTGTATTAAAAATCTGCCTTGGATGATCTCCTCTGAAATAAGAGTCTTATTTCCAACCCTGAACTCAATATTATTGGGGAGGGAAGTTTGAGGCTAATCCTTCAGATTTCACATCATGTATCTCAAACACTGTTTGTTTGTCTTAGAGCTCTCCCATCTACCAAATACCTCTCACAGCCACACCGTGTGCCTTGTTTGAGACCCTAGAATTAATAGACTTAAGGTTAGAAGACTCTATAGCAAACATACTACTGCTACAGTGCAAAAAATACTGAGTGCTATTAGTAAGCCTTTTCCTTGTAATATAACAATGACTACAGTTCTCTCAAGACAGGTTTTAGTTTCACTGAAATCGTGCATGACAGATTACAAACTCAAGACCCTGTCGTTCTTTTAAATCTACCTCTGTCCCTCTTTCCTCCTAGTTTTTCACTATACTGCAAGTTCAACCACCTCATACCCCGTTGCTTGCTCACTGTCAGTATCCTCACACACTAACACGCTCTCTCTCTCTCTCTCTCTCTCTCTCTCTTTCTATATATATATATATATATATATATATATATATATATAGATATATAGATAGATAGTTCATTTAACACACAACTGCGATTCATAAATGAGGGCAGTCGTCATGAAAAGTGCTATGGAAATCAAGGAACTTATTTACTTATTTTTGTTAGTTTCCCAGTCTACTTGTGGCACAACTGGGCAGTTTCGCTGTTACCTATATTTAGCTATTTATTTATATAGAAAGCATTCCGATACTTTCTGCCAAACTCACATCACGATCAACACAGCTGCAGTCATGATAACGTTGTTATTTTCTTCTGTACTGTATATCGTCATGTAAATATAGGCTACCACCTGCGCTATCTTAAAGTAAAGAGCGGTAATGTCTATCAGGCGGCAGTGATGAAAGCAATATTTATTTGCTATAGCGACTGACATCATAATCATAATACACAATAAATACACAAAGCATGTATGTTTGTAAAAGGTGTTGTTTTGACATGCTCAAACTTTTGTCATTTTAAAACTCTCACGACTGTTTCCAATGCCTTAACGATTTAATTGTCTTGGTAAATTAAAAATGTTTAGATTTTTTTTCTTTTTTTTTTTTTTAGTGCTGTACTGTGCAGGTTTTATTTACGTTTACTCCATCTTTACTAAAAGGTTACTTTTATTTCTTAAACCTGCTGCGTATATATTCCACCACAGCGAGTATTTCAGTATTCAATCACACTACTAAATCCACTTTAACCCCTCTGTGATAAAGAACAAAAGTAAACGTGATTTTGCCCATTGTTGAAAACACGTGAGCTTCAAATCTGGTCTTTATTTTAAACTATTTTCTGGTTTACACGCAACCAAAAATATAGGCGCGCTATATATATATATATATATATATATATATATATATATCACAGTTCGGCAAAGACATAAAACAAGTCAAAACTCACCGAAAGAGCAAGAGAAATCCACAAGGCAATACAGTAAAATAGTATTGTGGTACGTGACATCCTCATTTTGCTTTCTTTGTTTAAGTTTTATTTTCTCGACGTGGAAATTTAATTTGTGTTCTTTTCTGAAACAGTAGCAACCAGACAGATACGTTTCCCCTTCTTACCAACCTAGTTAACAAGCTTCATGTGGAGACAGGGGCTATCTTGCCGTCACTAAAAATTACCTCAGTGGACTCCGCCTCTTTAAGGGTGCCCACACCCGATTGCCTAAAGTAAGTTTAAGATAAATATCCACCTAAGACTAAATATGGGTACATCCGCTTTAACTGGGAACTACTGAGAAACAGATTCGGAACTACTTAACATAACAGTAATATACCAAATATACTTAAATAAAACATTTTTGTTTTGTTTTTTAAACTTTTTTTTTTTTTCAGAGTAATCATACAATTTTAGCAAGCCATACATTAACTTAAAATACCAGTACGGGTGGGGTACAGATGTGTTTTTAGCCGCTACTAAGGATACTTGACATTCTATACATTTCTATTATCGGTGTGACTTACATTTTTGCTGCTTCATCAAAATTTGCTACCGGTGTAGTGATATTTTCAGGTACGCGCTAAAAATGTTTTTTTTTTTTCATCACAGAATCTTTTAAAAGGCAAGAAGTGAATGTCAGACCAGCAGCATCCTCGACAACAGGTTTAACTATTTACACCACTGTAATGGTCAGAGAATATTGGTCTGCTTTCTCTGGTCTTTTCAATGTGAAAAAATTCATATGTAAAGCAGTTTCACGTTGATTTCAGAAAGAATCATTTGCAATTTTATTCTGCAGAACATTTTTGATCTCTTAATGTCATCTGTATTATTGTGCAATGGGGGGTTCTGCTGTAATCTTCAAACCAGTCTTTGATCCTAGTAGGTGGATACTAAATCTTTAAACTCATTTAAAAATGTCCTTAGTAAAGGCACTATTGCTTGGAGTGTGGAAAGAGTTATGTGATTAAAGATCCATATCCTGGTGTTGGATGACAGTCCGTACACAGAGCTGCACTTACCTTTGTGCACCTGCCAGCCAGAGAGGAAAAGCAGCTGGGGTTGGTTTGCCTCTGAAGCCACATCAACTTGTACTGGTTAGACCAGCTGAGGGTACAGTGAAGCTGAACTCTCCTGGCAGCATCTATTGCTTTGGTAATAAGAGACTATTGGCTATCAAGCTGAGGTTGTTCATATTTGTTCACCTGAGTTGGTACATCATGGGTCGCAGCGGTGAGGTGACATCAAATTAGGCCTTAGGAAAATGTGCCTAAAAATTGAGCAGCCAAAACTAATAAACAAAATGCTAATCTCTAATAACTTAGATTAGTAATTATATCAGTAATGTAAATTCTCATTAAAATATGATATATGTGTACTGTAGGACTTTGGGCAATACCAAGTCCTACAAAGTTTTTACTTTAAATTCCTAAAACAGACTTTTCTGAAAAGAAAAAAAAAAAAAACTAATAGGTCCTACCAAACTTTTTGGCTGATGCACAACAACACTGGCAAAAGACATACCGGTAAGCCAACATATTTACTGCTGAAATAATAACTGAATACATAAATGTAACTTATGCCCCTATGGATATTGATGCACTACTTTGTTTTATTATATTATTATTATGATTTATGTGTATATAACGACGAGAAGCCAGTATTGGTATTTTATTATTCTACGGCAGGACATGCAAGGTGTCGTCCGTCATGTTAGTGTGTGGTATTGTTTTATTTTAGAATTACATCACGGGAATGCATGACTGATCAGCTGCTGACTATTTAATTAGCTGACAGTCACGGATCATTATTAAACCCGTGCAAAATGTGACCGAGGGATAATAATATAATTGTTAGCCAGTTAGTCTCCTGGTCACGACTATAAAGATCTGCAGTTTAGCTGCACATGAGGAGGGTGTTCGAGAGTGAAGAACGAGTGTGCAGTTAGCAGTTAGCAGGTAAAAAGATTCTAAAAAGAAATAGCAATTGCTACGCATGCTAGCTTATAAACCAGCACCATGCTTGTTATTATTTATTGTTCTTTTGTTTGGCCAACGCCCCGTTTGTTTTTGTGTTTTGTTCATCTTTTTACTTTTTGTTATTTAATAAAGTACTGAACGCTGTAGCGTTTCAGTTGAGCCCACCTTTACTTTTTTGTGGTCTCTGTTTCTGGTCGGACGTCACCCCTACATCCAGCCTGATCACAAACTTGTTTTATTAGGTTGAATGTGCAATCTCTACAGTTTACAGACAACTCTAAGGATTTTTAAACTCTTGCCTATGTATTGCCCTGGCCTTGTAGGGAGTGACTGGCTTTTCATAACTCAGAGTGCAGCTGTGAGCTTGAAGGGATGATAAAACCTTTGTTTCTGCTTAATAAGGTGTTTTGAGCCTATATACAAACCAATTAAAACTGGTTCTAAAACCATTTACTTTTGTTAAAAGTGACATGCCATAATGTTAGGCAAGTGTCACGGAATGCATAATAACACACTATACAGTTGGAACCCTGTGGCGAAGTGCCCCGCCCCTGTGTGCATTTGTGTGTTCTATGTTGTATGTATGCGTGCGTATGTTAATGTTGGTGTATAGATTGGTACACGGGATATAAACAGGTCTGTGTTTCACGTGTGTTTAAATTGTATATTTGTATTTAGGCACGGGATTGCACATCACGCACGTGCATTTAAAATATAATATGCGAGCACGGGGTTGCACAGAATTAATTCACGTGCTGGGATTCAAGTGAATAATTCATTAGTAATTGAATCCCAGCACAACAGTATATATAGATGCACATTTTCATTCAGTCGGGGTTGGGTGTTCGGAAGAGGAGAACGGGTGAGAGAGAGAGGAATAAGTAGTAGTGAAAGATCGTAAAGATAAGTGTTTGTTCTCACCGTGTTTGTTTGTCTCCGTGCACCGTTTGTTTAGTGTTAGTCCGTTTTGTCTGTCTCTTTATTTTGGCTATAGTGCCGTGTCCTGTTTTGTATTCCATTGTTCAAACCTTTTATTTGTTAATAAACGCTGAGTGCAGCCATTGCACTCAGCTCATCATCACCACCGTCTGTGTTTGAATTCCTTTCTGGTCTGACGCAACCCACTCTGGCCGTCTTTGTGACAAACCCGTAAGCTCTTTCTGATAAACTCTCATTTTGTGTGGGGCAGTGTACACATTGTTCCAGTTAATTGGCACAAGCTCTTAATGTTTCATCAGCCGTTTCTTTTCATTATGCAACCCATTACTTATGCTTCCCATTTAAATGGAGAAGGAAGTGAGAAATCATTGGAACTGTCTGTAAACATGTGTGATTTTCCTGTGTTTAATGTAAGTTCTGTATCAACGCAGGGTTAATGAACTCTTAAAATTAAGCTGTACATAGCTGGTGCACATAAGTAGTTTGCAATCACCAGTCTTGTCGTTCAATCTTGTGATGCAAGGGTATAGCGCTTTGCTGCCTGTGAGAATTGAGCAAAACTCATATTGTTCTTAAATGTAACTTCTTGTTATCTGGGTTTTTGCTGACATTGGTAAAGTGAAGAAGAAACTCAAATGTTACCTTTTAATGTGCTTTGTCTCGCACCATGCATCGTGCTAGGAAAATAAGACCAAATTTGGTCAAGGAAATTACACAAGCTAGCTGTATATCTGTGCTGTTCGACATCATTTCTTCGCTCAGCTCAGAAACATCTACACTGATGCAGGTTCAGAAAAAATTCAACATAACTGATGCCATGAAAGCTCAGCTAGGCTGAGAAGTAAATAACTTTTTCGAACTGAAAAAAGAAACAAGGACCAGCGGTCACATGTGGAGATTAGATAAAGGGGCATTCAGAACAGAAAATAGGAGGCACTTTTTACACAGAAAATCGTGGGAGTCTGGAACCAACTCCCCAGTAATGTTGTTGAAGCTGACACTCTGGGATCCTACAAGAAGCTGCTTGATGAGATTCTGGGATCAATAAGCTACTAACAAAGAAATGAGCAAGATGGGCCGAATGGCC
Source organism: Acipenser ruthenus (assembly GCF_902713425.1). NCBI lineage: Eukaryota > Metazoa > Chordata > Actinopteri > Acipenseriformes > Acipenseridae > Acipenser > Acipenser ruthenus. The sequence goes on along the minus strand of NC_081194.1, from coordinate 67,574,434 downwards.
TCCTCTCGTTTGTAAACTTTCTTATGTATCCAGTTAGCCTATAAATTGACCATGTCGAAAACAAATGGAAATCTGGACTGATAAGAAAGCAGTGTCTTATTAACACCTTTTCTATGGAAGTAACTAGTACCAATTCTACCTTAAAATGCGTTTCATACAGAAATAGTTGAAATGATAAAACAGAAAGTCTGGGGGTGCTCATAAATTAGTCACATACATATTTGCTGCTCTGGCAATGTTACCAGATCAGAGGTTTTCCCTCCAGATCTAGCCTTAAATGGCTATGCAGTTTGCAAAAAATAACTATATATATATATATATATATATATATATATATATATATATACATAACATGTACAATAAAAAAATGCTTACTTGTTCCATTACTTGAATGACAAATGTGTACTGTAATGATATATTTTAAGATGCAACATCTATGAGTAAGAACATTTCGAGTTTTTGTACAACCTAAATGGTGAAACGTCAAACAGCTTGCGCTCTTAGCAACAACAGTGTTGTCGCTCCTGTTCTATCAGATTAGTCAACCCAGCACTGGTATTGTTCAGACTTGAAGAGTATGTTAATTAAACATGGCTAGGCAAAGGTGGGCATGCAGCTACCAACACCAGCAAAAAGGCACGAAACTCTGATCCACAAGCAGATGAGAGCATGAAGCATATGTGAAAGCTACTTTAAATCAAGGTCAGTCTAAAAACAAAAATGCTATGCCTCTTCCTTCATGAAAAGATCCGGTTAGTTTTTATTTACAAATTAACCCGATTTAAGAGCTCTTGCATGAACCATAGTAATTATTAACTAGTTCTGTTTCATTAGATAATTTTTTCCATAGAATAAGTTAGAACTGGGGTAAATCCAGTTATACCTTGGTATCACAACATTCTTTATTCGTCCTACTTTTCAATTTTGTGAAACATCACTTCTCTTGTTTGTTTAGGTCTGCTCTACATCCGGTGACTCACTGATACTACACAGTCATACTGTCCAGACTCTGTATGATGAGACATCACAGCATTCCACATAGTGACCTCCTTTATCTCACATGGACTCCGACAATATTTTGTTAAGAGGTGGGCAGATTTCACTCTTCCAATTCATTCCATTGCAGGACATTGTTCTAACCGAGTTCTTCCTTATTTAATTGACTGATGAAGATCAATTCAATATTTAAGGACCAGGCTGAAAGGTTTTGCAATAGAATGGACTGGAAGAGCTACAGTTTGAAAAAAAAACAAAAACTTATACAACTATAAAATGCAATATTTTATTGTGTGATTTTTAATGTTAAATAACATAAAGGGTTGACTTGATCAACCCAGATCCCACTGAGATAATCCTCAACTGGATTTTTAGAGCATTTTACAGCACACGGAATCCCGCTGGATTGCATCCATCCCTAATTTTTTTTTTTTGGGGGGGGGGGGGGGGGTAATCGTGGAATAACAATCAATCAAGGGTGATTCCCCAGTGCTGTGACATGCTCTAAACATCTAGCTGTTGCAGGGAATAGGTTGATCAAATCAACCCCTTAGGTTTTACCTCAGAAATGATGATCAAATAAGTGACATTGTAATAAAATATGAATTTCCTGGATACTATTTTAAGCCTACGTGGTTAACCTGAGACCTTTATTTATTTAAAGGATTGTTATAACCCGTATTCTTCTTTCAGGGAATGTAGATAAAAATCACAATTACAGTATTGTAGATCCCTGTGACCTAATCTATGTATGTGCTGTAAGAATGATGGTTACAGTTAGACCACTGGATTACATCTAAATCAACACTAGAAGTTATTTGGTACCAGATAGTTTGTAGAAAAACAAACAGGAGAACCCCAGCCCAATAGAATATGCCCTATGATAATGTTGTTTAACAGGAGGTAAGAAAACAGATTTTAAAACTGTATTATACTTTTAAGATCATTATTTTTCTGGAGCTAAAGCACAGGAAACCCATTGTGTTAAGCAATTGGCCGATATATACCTCTGAATAAAAAGATTCTTAATTGCAAAGGAACATTTTATCTAATATTATGGGTTATTAATATAGATTACACTATGTAACACAATTTTTGTTCCTGGGTAGTAAGTGTTATTTCCTAATTGCTTATGCCTCAAAAGTATAGAAAATGGCTATTATTCCCCACAAACTTTGCTTTTGTGACCAGGACAGTGATATTTTGAAATGTACCTATTTCCAATGAGAAAACGGGCGAATTTGTGTCTTTTCGTTCACAGTCAGAAAAAAACAACATATGAATCCAAATTAACATGTATTTATACTAAAGTAATACAAAAATTACTACAAAAGATTTAGAAGTGAGTAGTTTTTCGAGATTTACGATTATACTGTAAATCACTTACACGATCTGATCTGATTCAAGCATTCAGAATTATTATTATTATGTATTTCTTAGCAGACACCCTTATCCAGGGCGACTTACAATTGTTACAAGATATCACATTATTTTTACATACAATTACCCATTATACAGTTGGGTTTTTACTGGAGCAATCTAGGTAAAGTACCTTGCTCAAGGGTACAGCAGCAGTGTCCCCTACCAGGGATTGAACCCACGACCCTCCGGTCAAGAGTCCAGAGCCCTAACCATTACTCCACACTGCTGCCCAGAATCCTAAAAGGTATAGACAGTGTCGACACAGGGGACTTTTTTGACCTGAAAAAAGAAACAAGGACCAGGGGTCACAAATGGAGATTAGATAAAGGGGCATTCAGAACAGAAAATAGGAGGCACTATTTTACACAGAGAATTGTGAGGGTCTGGAACCAACTCCCCAGTAATGTTGCTGAAGCTGACACCCTGGGATCATTCAAGAAGCTGCTTGATGAGATTCTGGGATCAATAAGCTACTAACAACCAAACGAGCAAGATGGGCTGAATGGCCTCATCTCGTTTGTAAACTTTCTTATGTTTTGTGTGATTAATAATAAAATCACATTCAGTGTGTTGATATTGTGCTTATTCAGACCTTGCAAGAAAATGAGGTTAATCATGTTGACAAGATGGAGAAAGTTTAGCTGCGTGACTTGTAAGCACAACATAACCATAACCATAACCAGTCGATTTGATAGGCTGTTTGGCTGTGTTCTGATTTTATACTGATTTCCATTACATGAGAGTAGGTGTTAAAACTTCATGCTGATATTGGACTCAGCTCCAGGACTAAACTAAAAAATATTTTAAACTAAAAGGACTGCCCAATCATAACTGGATATGTGCTTGGCTGTTTTTCTTTTTTTTTAAGTGTGTTTAGGCAGGCAGCGTAGCAAACTGCTTACATTGGTTGGGGCGGGGGTTCTACAGTGTCACAGGAGGGGGCTGATATATATTTTTTCTCCCACATCGTTGAATAATGAATTTTGGGGTGGGTTCCCCTAAAACCACCCCCTAGCTACGCCACTGCTCTTGCTGCCTGAAGAGGTTAGATTACTGTAATCTAACAATAACGGCTCATACAGTTAACATTGTATTGTTGGAATTATTTTCTTCATCCATGATATTTGTATATCTGCGTGCAAACGACTTTGTTTCGTGAATAGCTATCTAGGCGACATACAAGAAGGGCCTGGTTTGCAGATTGGACACTGGAGGATAGCACAGAGATAGAGATAGAGCAAGATGGAAAGTGGAAATCAAAGAGAGAAGATGCCGTTTCTTAGGCAGAAAAGGGACTAGATTTGCAGCAGTATTCAGCAATAAAATAGAATCTAGGAATCTGATATTATTGAATCGTTACTGTGTAATGTAATAAATATAGTTGTTGTGTAGAAATGAAATTACAAAGACAAAAATACCGCTACTGAGCCGTCTCACAGACGTGTAAAAAATCATTTAAAATACCCATTCACACAGCATGAAATTGCGCAATCTATGCTTGTGTAATACTGTCATAACCCTTTCACACAGCCAAAGGGATAATCTCAAACCTGTCAATCAACCTATCGTTTTCATGGCAACAGAAACAAAACAAACAAATAAATAAGCAGAATAGCGTGGGTAAGCTACTTAAAAAAAATGGTTTATTTCTTTTTAAATATATATATAATCACATTTCTTATCTTTTAATCAATGGCGCTTGAGAACTGTAGTGTACTGTAAACTTCCCTGTGCTCGCTTTGACCTCTCTATTATATGTACAGACCAGGTAAGTTTTATGAACCGTGGCCTCAGGGCCCTGACAACACGATACTACCGGACCACTGTTCAAAGGATCCCAATGAAACCCGAACCCAACTGTGATAGAAATACAATGAGTTTTGGTTGTAAATCTCCCTCCTGACCTGTGAGGGTGCTAAGCAGCAAAAGGGAAAAGCTTTGGATGGGCTGGCCTGACAGTTCTTTTCCTGGGACGGGAAGTCGGTCAGTCTGGAAGAAGGCGAGACTCTGTTGCAGGAATGTATTGACCCGGAAGGTAAACGATGTAGCAGATGCAGACAGTAAAGACAGCTGGAATCGTTTACCAAGGGGTCATGCGTAATGACATAAAGAGGCCGGAGAATCATAAATCTTTTCCTTCGCTTGGTTTCAGAGCAGATACGAAACTGGAAGGACCGAGAGAGTTCCCCTGTGAATTATTGTGAGCAGTATTCGTGAGTGTTTTGTTTGTTTTTGTCGCTGTTAGTAATTGTTTTTTCTTTTGTAAATTCACTAGACGGCTAACATGTCTCCGGAGCTGTCGCATTGGGCCAGCACTACCCGGAACAACACTGCACTACAGTCACTGTTTACATTGTTATCACCCACCACCAACACTACTCCACGCACCCGGACTGGTGTATTGGATTGTGTTGTGGGGCAGATAACGTGTACTATTATTTGGTTTGCAAAACCAGTTATTATTGTTTCCTGCCGTGCTCTATACATTGGTGTGTATTGCCGGGGAATTATTGTTTGGTCACCAGACCTGGATACAATTAAAAACTGTTCCAAACTGGATTATAACTCTCTGTGTTTAATTACTGCACTGCATCACCCCTGCACCTGCACGTACCACTTATCACTTTGTCACACCAACCCATAATATACACAACCACACACATTAAGTTCCACAATCATATATTTTATTAACACACAGTTTACAATGATAACACGATGCATAAGCAATAATGAGGATGGTTCAGTAACCCATATCAAACCTCCCCCACAAGAAAGTGTCAACACAAAACAGTCTACACAGTGCTCATACTATAATAAATATTGCAATGAGTTCCAGAGCGTATTCCACCTTATCTACCCAGCCCCATAATCAATACAATAATCAACCCAACAGTGAACCCAAAAAATATGTGATTGCCCTGAGACCCTTAACTCTAATCACTGGTCTCACAATATATTTATTTAACCTGGACCAGTAATACCGATACTATACTTTCAGTCCTATATCACCACTTGTATTCACTAATAAATCAGTCTCTGCAATATATAAAGCCAACAGCCTATTTCTTGCTGTTTGAACTTGACCTTGCTCTCTAGTACTGTAATTTACGCAGTATTATCATGGCCAGCGCTAAACGATCGTCAATTTAACAATGACAAAACTGTACCTTATTGGATAAATCTTAAAGGGAAGAAAGCAGTCAGAATTATGTTGTCAAAGAACTCAAGTTTAAAAAGCAGCAGTCGCTGAGGCAGTCGTCTAAGGCCCTGTCCACATTAGAGCAAAAAAATTCGACAATCGAGTTGAAAACCGATTTACCGGCACCCTAGCCCAAGTGTTAGAGTGTCCAGATTGCCATAATAAAACCGGGTTAGTTTAACCCAGCTGTTGTTGAAAAAAAAAACACTTCGCTGGATGACTGTATCCCAGAAACCACTGTAATGTATATACGTTGTTCTTTCTTTTTTCCCCCCTCGTAAATGTTGTTTATTTTCATTGAACACGGAAGCAGAACGGAGGAGCTACGAGAATCCCCTGCAGCCCTCCATGCCAGCCCAGAGGACCTCAGACCTTCCCTGGACCCCCAGCCGCCAGGGACGGGGACCCTCCTCTTCCAAGCCCCCATCAGTAGCAAAGACGACCACGCCAGTCCCTACCTCGCCTGCCCCAACCCCAGCTCCTATGGAGGACCCCACTGATGCCACGGTTACCGCAGTCTGGCACCAGAATTGTGAGGGGCTTTGCCCGGAACAACAGGCCTACCGCCATAGCTTCGCTACCAACCCTGAAGACCTTGGCCGGACACACATGTTCCAGCATTCCATCGACATGGGGGAGGCCCGGCCCATCAAGCTGCGGCCCCGCAGTCAATCACTGGCCTGCCAGGAGGCTACAGAGGTGGCGCTGAAGGAGATGCAGGAGGCCGGAATATTGAGCCCTCAGGCAGGCCCTGGACGTCCCCAGAGGTCATGGTTCCAAAGAAAGATAGCAAGTGGTGTTTCTGTGTCGACTACAAGCGCCTGAATAATGTCATGGAGAAGGACTCCTACCCCCTCCCCTGCATTGATGAGTCCCTGGATCTGGTGTCTGGGTTCTCCTCCCTTGACTTAAGGAGTGGCTACTGGCAGGTGGCCCTGTCCCCAGCTGCCCGAGCCAAGAATGCCTTCTCCACTGGCGGAGGGCTCTGGCAATTCACCGTGACTTTGCAATGACCCCCGCAATGTTCGAGCGGCTCACAGAGTGCCTGGTGTACTTGGACGACCTGCTGGTCCACGGGATGACCTTCTAGGTGGCCCTGGCCTCATTGCGAGAAGTGCTCCGATGAGTAACACAGGCAGGACAGGTCGCCCGCTGGATATAACAACTACAAACATTTAACTATTCCATACAACATTGGGCAGGGGAGAAACAGGCTAATGCGGACGCCCTGTCCCGCCGACCCGGTGCCCAGGAGGGCTGTGCACACTGTGACTGGAGGGAACAGAAGGCGGCCAAGCTATCCTCAGAAAGTACAGAGCAGTGCTGTGTGCTGGTGCCAGTGGTGAGGACAGAGTGGAGGAGGCTGACTCAGAGCTCTGTCCTGTGCTGCAGTGGCTGGAGAACCAGTGGAGACCACCCTGGGAAGAGGTAGCGAGACACTGTACTGCAGCAGTGTGGAGTAGTGGTTAGGGCTCTGGACTCTTGACCGGAGGGTTGTGGGTTCAATCCCCAGTGGGGGACACTGCTGTTGTACCCTTGAGCAAGGTACTTTACCTAGATTGCTCCAGTAAAAAACCCAACTGTATAAATGGGTAATTGTATGTAAAAATATCTTGTAACAATTGTAAGTCACCCTGGATAAGGGCGTCTGCTAAGAAATAAATAATAATAATAATAATAATAATAATAATAATAATAATAATAATACTGCCACACGGCAGCTGTGGTCGCAGTGGACGGGGCTGGGTTTGAAGGATGGTGTCCTCCAACGGCAATGGAAGGAGCCAGCAACAGAGGAGGTGAGATGGCAGGTGGTCGTCCTCCAAGCGTTGCGTCTGGAGATGCTCAAGGCCCACCATGAGACCCCAGGAACCAGCCACTTCGGGGTCACGAAGACGCTCCGGCGGCTCCAACGGTCATTCTACTGGGGGCCAAAGGACCCCCGGGCCGGTCGCATGCCCCCCTCCAGCAGTACCAGGTCGGCAGACCCATGGAGAGGGTCGCTGTGGATGTCTTTCCCCGCTCAGAGTAGGGGAACCGGTTCGTCGTGGTGGCCCTCGACTACTTCACCAAGTAGCCGGAGGCGTACACTCTCCCAGACAAGAGGCAGAGACGGTAACCGAAGCACTGCTGGAGGGGTTTTTCAGCTGGTTTGGGATCCCCCATGAGTTCCACTCAGACTAGGGCCGCAACTTCGAATCCTGGGTCTTTGCGGAGATGTTCCGGCACCTGGGGATCCGGAAGACTCGAACACCTCCCTCCACCCGCAGAGTGATGGATTGGTTGAGCATTTCAACCGCATGCTGACTGTGCAGCTGGCTGTGACCGCCACCAGCCACCAAAAAGACTGGGACACCCACTTGCCTCTTGTGTTGATGGCCTGCCGTTCAGCTGTGCAGGACTCCACTGCCTGCACTCCAGCTCTGCTCGTGCTGGGTCGTGAGCTCCGCACGCCAGCGGAGATGATCTTCGGCCGCCCCTCAGACACCCCCAGTGGACCCCACGGTCCTGAGTACGCCAAGAGGCTGCCGGCTTGAGGTAGCCCACTGCTTCGCCCAGGACCAATTGCAGGCCGCTGGTGTCAAGCAGAAGCGGAACTACGACCTCAGGGCTCGGGGTTGTCATTTCATAACCGGGGAGCTTGTTTGGGTCTTCAGCCCCAAGAGAAAGCGAGGCCGTTGCCCTAAGCTGGACAGCCACTGGCTCGGGCCCTGCCAGGTCCTGGAGTGATTGGGGAGGTAGTGTACCGTGTGCAGCTGCCACCTAGAGGGCGCAAGGTGGTCCTGCACTGGGACTAGCTGGATCCCTACCTGGGATGGGACCCAGCACAGACAGCCCCCAACAGTCCTCACCTTCTACCCGTTCCCATCCACTGTGGCTGACAGGGGACCGACACCTGTGAGGAGACCATGACCGAAATGACATTATCGGCTTCCGGGCCCTTCCCTCGGGGACGAGAGAGTAAAGGGGGTGACAGTGAGAAGAGACTGCAGCGGAAGCGAGAAACATAATAAAAAGGTTTATTATTTTGGTGGTGTGAGTTCCGGCCCCTAACAGGAATTCTGTTTATTATCAATAAACCTTAATCAAGGATTCCACACTGTCTCCCCGAGTCCTGCTTCATAAACCAGACAAAACGTTACAATATGATATTAGGTCAAACATTGCCAAAGTGAAAATAAAGAAAAACCCTAGAGCTTCCCAGTAGCTTGGGAGTTGGAAGTTATTCATGATATTTCCATACTGTCCCAGTTTAAGTACATCAATTCACAGGGTTTCTTTGCTAAAAGACCTGTTTCTGATATAGAAAAAGATTATTTTTGTATTTGTAATTTTATTTGAACATATTTAGGTTGGGGGTTCCCAGACTGCAACAACAAAATGTTGTATAACCGATAAAGAAATGTCTTCACCCTGTCTGACTGCAGTCTCAATATGCTCTTCCTGTGGTTTTCCCTGAATAACGCGTTTTTTGTTTTGTTTTACAGTAAGGTCTATGGGCAATGCCTTAAATTGATACAGCCTGTTGGTGGTAAAATGTAATGCCCAGAGACACTTGGATGGAAGCGTCCGTAACAAGCTGCTTCCGGGGCACTGATACGCACATTGTGTACTTGCGTCTGTCACCCAGGTCAACCCTGCTTTATCAAAAAAAGTGTGAAATCACGTATCCGACCCACATGACACGGATCCTGACCTGGATAGAGCGTGGGTTCCAGTGTGAAAGGGGCTTAAGGTTGTGGCCGCCATATACCCTGTTGAACTTCCTGCACACTATTCAACAGAAGTTCTATTATCATTTTCAGTCACATGGTTACACTTTTGCAAAACATGAACCTAAAATATCCATTACATACAGATTACATTTAATTCTCACAATTTTCTTTACCGCTTTTGTCCTAGGTGTGGTACTTTTGAGCACATTTCAGAAAACATGCCTGCACTTGCCCTTCGATCAAGAATGTCCATTAATTATGTTCGTTCAGGCATATTCCTGTGCATCCCATGCACGCACCACATGATTGTAATATGTTTATTTTATTGTCAAAACTATGATTTTAGAAAAGTCTTGTTATTCCTTTCCTCTGTAACTACAATAACCCTAGATTCTTGAGTATCTATGTCCATTTAATATGTTGTGACAGTTGGGATGTAACCCAGTTTGCTTCTAAACCCAAGGTATATCTTCAGCCAAACAGACTGAGAGGGACCCCTTACCAAATGGAATTGCAGCAGCATTTCAAATCAATTATTTAATATGAATGGGCACAAGGCAAGCTGCACTAGTCTGTGCCATTGGGAGAACAGTGATTCAATTTTCTTATTTGGATAAAATGATGGTATAACATTGGCGTGAACTAAAAAAACACAGTATACACCAGTATTATAAATTATAACCCAAATATGTTTGTCAAACGTTTCTGAAAAGGGAAAATGCTTGGTTTTGTTTCACACACTTAAACTTTAATGTGTATAAGTAATCCATTGTTAAAGGAGCAGGAAAAAAGTAGACTCATTTCAGTTCTGTCAAATAATTAAGTTTTTTAAATTAAGCTGACGGTGAGCATTTTGTAAGGCAGAGTTCAGTACTCCACTTTCTATATGCTCTAATTGTCGTTTTAAATATAACAGTGCCCTCTGTTGGTGTTAGAAAACATCCACTGAATTGCAGATAAATGCAACAGTACTATAACAAGTATAGTTCATTTTATTTCCAGAAGCAAAACACTTCCTTTTTAAGGCATCTAAATAGTAATGATTCTGAAAGTAAGAGTGATGTTGTGCCAAATAGTACATCTGATGAAAAAAGACTACACTTCTAAAATGTTTTTTTAAAACAATGGCAGTCCTCAAGTCAAACTGTAGACATTAAGCCGTCAATACAATGTCTGGCATTCTGTTAACAGCATCACATTCTGACCAAGACCCATACATTTCTTTTTGTTTTAAGGACATTGAGCTTTTATATCTGTGTTTGCAGCAGATGAAAGTGTAACTTTATGAAGATGTTGCTGTTAATTGTCAACGTGTGCACTGCAGGCTATGGGCCAGATTTACAAAGTTTTTGCCCGAGATGCACAATTTACCCAACCTTGATGTAGGTACTATTATAGCTCTTAAATGAACACTTAGTTGAAGGTATATAGTTTTGAAACATTAGCATAGGAGCAAAGTTTGCACCTTTCACAAAACCTTAAAAAAAAAAAAAAAAAAGGGCATCAATAGACCAAATAACCTCGAACACACTCTATATTTTATCATTTAAATTACTTTTAATATAGTTCTTTGGTTATCTGGTTAAGACACCTAACTGATCTATTTTTTTCACCCACCACTTCCATATTGCAAGGCGTGCATGTGCTTTTCTAATGTACACTTTAGTGTACATGAAGTACAGTTCATAGATCACTGTATAGACAATAAATAGCATTAAAGTAAGATTCACATTTGTATATACCAACACTTTATGACAGCATTAATTTTACAGATATCCTTAATACAGCTACCATGTCATCTATCAATGACAGATACCCTTGAAAAGTATTGTTATAAAGTTGTATCTATTTGGACCTGTACAAGTTTATCGATTCAGTGAGTACCCTCACTATTAAGTAGACTGTGGAGAAAGTGTCGGTAATCTTCATGGAGAGTATGTTTGTTTGGGAAGAAACTGATTGATTCCTTGATCTGGGATTAACGGTCAAAGTAATGAGGGTTTAGTATTTACTGAGAATTTGTTTGTTTGAAACAAAATTGTTTGTTTCATAACTTTCCTCCCTGAAACACTGCATGTAGTAAACTATGTTAGGTACCCACAGATGTGTGCAATTTTTGTCTTGTGATTAATATTGTGTGTACTTTTAAAGCAAAAGCCATAATAGGCATTGATCCTACAGAAAACACAAAGACCACGTTTATTTCATACAATGTTATTCACATATTTCTTTTTTTTCCTTTTGTTTATACAGCATATACAAATAATTGAATGACAATACTCCATCAGAACTGCCAAAGAGTCTGGTGGCAGACTTGATCAAACAGAAAAGACAAATAAACTGGTTCATAAACCATCTGTCTCTCAAAGGAAACATCAGCAGAAAGCTTAGTGGTTTTGTCACAATTTAACACAATTATTATCTCCCCCAACCCCCCCCCACCCCCCCCCCCCAAAAAAAAAAAAAAATTCCTGATCAGTACCACCATGACTCCTGTGCTGAAAACCAGAGTGCATTACTCACATAATGACCCCCCTTTAAGAGCAAATAGTTGCCATGGAAACTAGGGCTGTGCTGCTTCAGAAAACAAGAAACAATGCCGAGTACAAAATAGCCAAGAAATTGCAAAATACTGTATTTACTGCATATTGTGTTCTAGGAAGGGGAATACTAACAAAAAATAAAGTCAGAACTATGAAAACAATATCCCGTGTGCTACGGGAAGCTGCATGATCAGCCACACCTGCAGTATATCCAGGACGAAAGGGTTAAAGCTGAATGAGGTTCTAAAATTACATTTAAGGCAAAAGGATTAATAACTACATTTTTACTATTTTCAAAAAACTTTTTTTTTTTTTTTACATTCATAAACTAAATGAATATTATTTTTTTCTGCACAGCACTAATAAAACAACTTTTTACCTTGTCAAGGACATCATATCCAAGGGCTTACAGACCAAAAGACTGATCACATTCAAAAGTTTGCAAGTTTGTCATCTATACAAAAAAAAAAAGCTAACTACCAAAAGTCAGCGAAATACAAAACACTCTTACATCTCTCTCAGAAACTGAATATACAAAGAATGTTTTTAAAATATATCCAGGAGGCATAGATTACAAAGGATTGTTTAATTATACATATCTGGTCACAATTCTGCCTGCAAAAAACAACAAAACAATGCTGTCTGTAAATGTACATAAGGCCGCCTATAAATGTACATCAATGTGTTAGTGTTACAACCTCATATGTTCATATGAATATAACTGACTATCATACATACTTTCACTTGCAAGTTAGCAGACATTTCCAAAATACAGTTCTATTCTGTACAAAGATAAAATCCTGTCGCACAAGATGGAGAGTATTGGTTTCCGTGGTAATTAAATGCCTGTCTAGTCCTTTCAAATTCTAAGCGCAATGTACTGAAAGAAGTATACACTTTGTCAAAATGACCATATTGACAGTACATTTCAACAGCTACAGGTATAAACAAAAACTACTGTTTCTAACAATAGATAAAAAGAATGTCGTTTTGTATTTTTAAAGTCATATAAAGATAGAATTAAAAAAAGAAATCAATCTTGATCCAAAGAAATAAATGTACATTATACAACACTATATGCCAGGGCAAGGTGTAGGGTTGTGAATACACAAAAAAGCAAAGTTTTGGGGTTTTTTTGTTTTGTTTTTTTCCCAAAAGAGTAAAAGACATTACATTTACAGCATCAAGGTTTACAAATATACAACTGTACAACCAAAGTGTCACTACTGAGTTAGCAAGGCTTGTGATTAACATTGAAAAAAGATTTATTATTATAAAATTCAAACTGTAAACTAACATCCATATAGCTAACTAGACTTATACACTACGTATTTATATGAAGCAAAAAACAATATCTATTGGAGTATTCATGCATGCCTTATAATGAGTTATCAAGTTTACCCTTTGAAGGCCCCGTTAAATTATCAACTCTGCCCAACACTACAGTTCATGTTTTAAAGCCAAAAAATAAACCATCAACACCGTCACAAACTTTCTTACAAATCAATAAAGGAAGAAAGAGAAATCGTCAGCTATTTTTCACTACTAAACATACTGGAAAGTTGCTTTAAAAATAAAAATAACCTCCATACTTTTCAGACTTACTTTATGCATGGAAGTACCATCATGATCCATCCCCCCCCCCCCCCCTCCCTCCTCCTCCTCCACCACCCACCTCCACCTTGTGCAACGGTTAAATATATACAATGCTTCTATACATCACTGGATTTGTTTGAGGAAGAAATGCAGGGCAGTGGTCATCTCAAAACATTGAAGATTGAAATTTCATATTAAGCGATGGAAGTTACATTTTTAAAAACTTGCACTAAGTTTCATTAGTTTTGCTTTTTTTTTGTAAAAAGTTACAAAATGTGAACTACCAAAATACAACTTAACCTTTTCTTCTGTATACACAATTTCCATTTTCATTTTACCCACCGGTAATCTCTAAAGGTATTTGCAATAGAGATGCATATAAATTAAGTCCTTTTTTGTTGTGCTGTAATGCCGGCAGAGTTATCAAGTCACGTGCTGGTGTACTATACGAATACTACATTTATTTTTTCTTAAAAACTACCCACATTTTTACAGTTAATTTACAAGGTAAAAATTTACAAAATATGTGACAACTAGTTTGATACAATTACATCATATACACGCATTCTGTGCTTTACCCAGCATAGCAATCTGATAAATCGCTGGAAGTGTAGCTATATATACTGGAACATGACAAGCTTACAATAGGAAGTCAAAGCATTCTTAGGTTAAGTTGGCTTTTTGGTAATTCAACTTAATTTGTTGAAAGCATCAAACATCTGAAGGGGCTGTATCAATTTCTTGTGCATATCCTACATCAGTCCATTAGTTGGTCCTCCAATTGGCCCTAAGTCAGTGCTGTTTTTCATGTAATACTTCTCCAGTTTGGCCAAGATGTGTTTTCCATAGGTGTACTTGCGCAATGTTGCAATGTGAGGACGTATCTGAAAATAAGGGTCATGGTTAGTTTTTTCCCCATAATCAAATATTTTACCACAAATCAAAATAGCATGAGTATTACATCGGTACAAAAAGTGCTCTTGAATGAGAAAATCAGAACACGGTATATCAAATATAAAGCAAAATGAAAATTACATCTGTAACAGTGCCCTGCTAACCTACAATGTAAACTGTAAAAACTGCTGTAAATATTTCTTCAGCTACAACATAAATCAGTCCCAAGAAATTAAAAAAAAACTAAAAACATTTACAGCATAGCAAGAAATCAAGCATGAAAATACTTTCAATATTAATTATGAAAGAAAGGGTTTAACTGTTTATTCCCAAAAGATATTTAAAAACATGAATTGTTCATTGGTTTATTTGGGATGTCTGCAGCATTTAAAACCCTGCTTTGTAATTACTATTTTTAATGAATGACCAAGACCCTTTATTTATGGTGTTTATAATAACAAAAAAAAAACAACTAAAATTTGGGTGGAAATCGCATTTCAGAGTTTTACAAATACATATTGGGCGTAAAACCAGACAGAAAAGCAGCTAAAATGCTTCTAATCTGTGTTTATGCGAACTGATAGTTACCTTGATCTAGGTATACAGTATGTTAGACAGCAGCAACTCAGTATTTTCAGATACTTGAGTGGGTCAAATTCAGAATGAAAAAAAAAAAATGCAACCTACAGCTTAACAAGATTTTTTTTGGGTAAAATCAAAAAATGAAAAGGACCTTGTTAAGGTATTTTCCAGCACTTTATGAAATCTATGCCAGTGCCTAAAATTTGTGATAATATATTACATCCCTCAAAGTAAAACAATTGTAGGTGGTTCCCATAACAAAATTGTTTTAAAATGGTTTATTTTTAAATTAATTTGTAATGTTTCTCATCACATACACATGGAAATATAAAAAAAAAAAAAAAATGTGTTGTATTCAGAAAACACAATAAAATTGAAAACGTGCAGACTCAAATTGTATTTTAGACAACATACTGGTTGCCAAGAACATTGTAACATCTAAAAACTCTGATTTAGTTACAATGTTCTTGCTCCCAGCCAGTGGTTAATGAATGTTCAACCTGCAAATTAATAGTATATTGTATTATTCATTGTAAAAGAAAATAAAAAATAAAGAATAAATAAAAAGTACATACATAATTAATCCCTACCTTGTGCATGATTATCTTGCGCTGGGCCGGCTCTGCCATGTCAATCATTTTCTGCACTACGTAGTTGGCGTATTGGTCCTTCATCATGGTGTACAAGGCACTGTGGGGGCCATCGTTCTGACAGCAAACCTCGTCGATCAGCAGAGCCCTCTCTGAGCGGGACGAGTGGGTCACACACTTCTCCACCACATTGCTGACCAAAGAATTCCCAACCGTTAGGAGCAGTGAAAAAACAAAACTTCTAAATGAATTGCTTTTATTTATTTTATTTTTTTATTTTTGTACTCAGTTATTGGAATGCCAGTTTGGCATCTTTAGGATTTTCCAATCAGCAGGTAGGCAACAACCAACATTTCATTTTTTGCTATGTTAATTCACTGAATAAAAAAACAAAAAGATGGTGTTGCTATGATTTTTATATTCTAGATTCATAATTTCACTGACACCCCCCCTTACAAGGTAAAATTTACTGTAAGGCGATCAATATATCTGGCTAAATGTATTACAGTAGTTATGAACTGTACCTACATCATTTACATAAATAACATATATTTATTCAATAACACCTTACTAAGTATGCATAATGGAACAGAATACATACATTTAGGATGCAAGAAATAATTTTTTTTGTTTACCTGGCAAATTTGTGTTGGCTCAAGGCCAAAACTTTCCCTCTGATCTCAGCAACTATTTTACTTTTATCTTCAGGGCGCCCATGCTCAAGAACATGTTGAATGACATAATTGCCATATTGATCCTGTTGAGTACAAGAGCTTTATGAAAATCAACAAGTAGCAAAAAGAACATGCTATACCTCAATTGAAACTCTTATTTCACACAAAAAATGCATGCACACAAGATACATTAAAAAAACACAATCCTAAGACTAGGCATAAGAAATGGATAATTAACCCTTTGCGGTCCATTTATTAATCGCGCGTCAGGCACGCCAGGTCTAATTAATTTTCACACGCGCAGTTAATTTTAGACGCGCTGTTTAAAAGTTTTTTTTTTCACAGTCAAACGGGTTTAAATGGCCCTGCATATCAACAAAGCACTCACTAGGCATCTCCAGCCCCGCCCCACCCTTTCGTTTGCTATAGCGTTCACCTATGCAAGAAATAAATAATAATAATAATAATAATAATAATAATAATAATAGTCGTGCATACCGATCGATAATCTTCGGATCACTCGTTTTATCACCAAACTCCCCAATAATGCGATCCAAGTCATTATTTTATTACTATAACATCTCAAAAAAGCTCTGCAAATGTCCGTGTTTTCTGTGCGCTGATTCAGTCAGCCAACTTGTTTACTTCAGACCGCCCCCGTTATCTGATACCTGATACCATGTATGACTAATCATGAGATACGCCTTTTTTTTTTTCCCCCCCCGACTTGTCTCGGCTCCTGTCGCTCCCACTCGGCAATTGAATGGTTTTCTCGGCTTTTTCCGGAGAAAAAACGACTAGACACCCGTTTATTGCGTTGCTATAATGATGTCGGACCCAGTCCGACAAAGGACCTGTGAGGAATAATTGCAATGTCGGACCCAGTCCGACAATGGACCGCAAAGGGTTAAATTACTGTCCATTTAATTGATATTAACAGCAACAGAGCTAAATACCGCTATCATTTCAACCACTACCAGGGCAGCTGGCTCTTTGAGCTAAAATTTTATATATAAAGCAAATCCTGCAACACTTAAAATATACTTTACACAATCCAGTTTTAAAAACAAGGGTGTTTTAATACTGTATGTGATGCTCTTTACAGAAAACAGCAGATTAATAGTTCTACCTCTCAGCCAAGGATTAGATTCATTTAGAGAAAAGTTGGAGAACTAATCCTCCATATGTTTAGAGAATATACTTGTTCTGACCTCGTAAAGGGCATCACTTGACATTGTATAAAAAGGTTTGGATGTCGTCTCCAATGAATCTCTTTGATATTTCTAGATAAGATATAAGGTGTTTTTTTTAAAACAAATGTATTTGCCTCTTCATTAAAACACATGAACGTTCCGGCATTATATTTAGGCTTGCTACTATTTGATTTTTATTTTTTTTGCCAAATCGACGATTAATATCGACGTTTATTTTTGAAAGAATTTACCGTTTTTTTTTCGATCTTTATTTTTCAATTCAAGCCATTGAGAAACATCTAATTTAGAGAAACCCCTTATCATATTCAACATGCAACAAAACCATGGTTACCAACAATCTAATTGAAATAACGTTTGGTCACAGCGAAGCTACACCTAGTAAAGCTAAAGTTCCTACACCTTAACCCGCTAATTTCAAAGTAGGCGCTTTGAATGACAGGCGCTGTAGCTGGCAAATGAAAGTGCATAGTCGGTCTGATGATTTAAAGTCATTTAAACGAATGAGAGCATTCTAGCGCTGCTTCAGCCAAAGAAATCTGTCAGTACAGGATGAAATGACTGACGGTGAAACTACACTAGCCCACTAAGGAATCACTGATTTTACTGACAGCGACCCCTAGCCATTTAAAGTGGAACGGAGACGGGACAGACAGCAAGCATAAAAACTACACAGACGAGATGATTTCTTAAATTATTATTTTTGTAAGAAAAAAATAGCAAGTGGTTTTACCGACGTTTATCCTATATAAATTTATTTCAGTCAAACTCATATTTTTGGGGAATTCGACGTTTAACAAACTTTACCGATTACAAATCAAAGTAGCAAGCCTAATTATATTCCATAATAAATCAACATTATAGGGACAATACCAATATTTTTTTACAATTTTACAATACGTTTCCATAAGAGTTAAGCTAGGAAAGGAAAATCTTCAACATAAAGCTCCCTCCTAATGCTGAAGGAACAAATTCAGCAACTGTGTCGACATAGGAGGAATCTTTAGTTTGTACACAGGATACATGATGCTGTGCTAAATTATGCCCTACGGGACTTGAGAAAACATATTGTAAAAAGTTTCTGGTTTTATTTTAGTTGATTTATGACAGTGGTAACGGGTAGCCAATCTGGGAGACCTAAGTGGTAAGTGACCTGACACTTGCATTAGAGGGTTAGTCAGTGAGTGGTTTGGGCTCACCTGCACAAGCTGCTCAGTGTGATGATGGAGCTCCTCCAGGATGGGCATGGTCTGCTCTGGGGTACAGTGTTCCAGGATGCGCTGAATCACTCGGCAGCCATAAGGGTGAGTCGAAAGCACAAACACCTTAAAAGGACAGAGCAAGCAAAACACTTTAAACATATTGCCCTGTAATGTAGCACATAATAACAACCTTAGAAGAGAATGAGAAGAGAATGAGAAGAGAATGGAAAGTTTCATGCAAACTGAATTGTAACCTGATCATTTTAACTACTAGTTCTTACTTTTACATACAATTTCTGAGAGAAGAAACATTTTTACAGTTATTATGTACATCAACATTTGGTTTATACTGCCTATTATAAAGAGCCAACTTCCCAAAGTTTCGATACGTTTAACATACCTTTGTGAAGGGAAAGTGTATTTGAAAACAAACATTGGAGGTATTTATAGGCTTTTGATGCCATGGTAACCACACATTTATTTATCTTTAAATCTTATGTAATTGTGATGTCATTCACTATAGATCAGGGGTGTTGAGGTCTGAAGAGAAGTGTTAAATTGTGTCCAGTTAATCAAATAATTAGACCAATTAAGTAATTGAGAGCTCGGGTGGAACGAAAGCCAGAAGACACTGCGGCCCTCCAGGAACTGAGTTTGACACCCCTGCTATAGCTAATGATGTAATGATCTACTGTTCCATTCGATTTAACCCTTTCCGGTCCATTGTCGGACTGGGTCCGACATTGCAATTATTCCTCACAGGTCCTTTGTCGGACTAGGTCCGACATCATTATAGCAACGCAAAAAACGGGTGTCTAGTCGTTTTTTCTCCGGAAAAAGCCGAGAAAACCATTCAATTGCCGAGTGGGAGCGACAAGAGCCGAGACAAGTCGAAAAAAAAAAAAAAAAGGCGTATCTCATGAATAGTCATACATGGTATCTGGTATCAGATAATGGGGGCGGTCGTAAGTAAACAAGTTGGCTGACTGAATCAGCGCACAGAAAACACGGACATTTGCAGAGCTTTTTTGAGATGTTATAGTAATAAAATAATGACTTGGATCGCATTATTGAGGAGTTTGGTGATAAAACGAGTGATCCGAAGATGATCGATCGGTATGTACGACTATTATTATTTATTTCTTACATAGGTGAACGCTATAGCAAACGAAAGGGTGGGGCGGGGCTGGAGATGCCTAGTGAGTGCTTTGTTGATATGCAGGGCCATTTAAACCCGTTTGACTGTGTAAAAAAATACTTTTAAACAGCGCGTCTAAAATTAACTGCGCGTGTGAAAATTAATTAGACCTGACGTGCCTGACGCGCGATTAATAAATGGACCGCAAAGGGTTAAACCTTCAGGAATCATGTTATCTATTCTATTTATCCATTTATTTTCTTTTATTCTTCTATACTATACATTATCTAATTTTATTTTTTCTAAAACCACAAACTTGCAGGGGTGCCCAATCCTGGTCCTGGAGGGCCGGTGTCCCTCCTGGTTTTTGTACCAACTGTACCCTAAATTACTTCATTGGACCAATTAAGTGCTTATTAGAAGCTTAATTGGTCCAATTAACTAATTTAGGGAAGAGTATTTTTTTTATTCTCTCAGAATTATGAAATATACATAAATGCTTCCAAACTGTTTTTGAAATGTTGGGTAATAATTTAGACTATGTAATTATTAATGGTACTCTAGTCCTCTCTTCCCTTTTCTTATAAATCAAGTAGTTCAGTCATATTGAGTTTGTCAACTTTTCTCAATTCTCTCTCAATAATTTGTTCTTTATATTCTCTTTTCTTAAGATTTATTTTTAATTCCTTTTTTCTGTTTTTTGTAGTCATTTTCATCAGGAGAGTTTTTTATCCTTATACCTAGTCCTTTAAGAATTGCTCTTTAGTATAGATAGGATATGAAGATGACATATGTAGGTACTCACGCATATCAGTAGATTTCAAGTAAAGATCTGTTTTAATAGATCCTTGATCAAGTTTAACCAAGGTGTCTAAGAATTCAAATTTCAGATTTTGTCCACCTTAAATCCACCGAAATGTTAGGGTGGACATAATTTGCTAAATTTAATAAAACTGTACAAGAGATTTTTCTCCATGTGTCCATATTCCAAATATGTCATCTACATATCTTATGTATTCTAATGATTTCTTGTCTAATTTACTCAATAACAGTTCCTCCCAACAAACCGCTCGATATATCAAACAAAAGGGTTGGATCCCAACAGGTTTGTTATAGTGAGGGTGTACTGTGTGTGTGTGTGTATTATATATACACACACACATATATATATACTGGGACAAATATTCGAATCAATATTTTTTGGCATGTATTCCGATACAAAAATCAGATGTTTGTATTTGCTACAAATGACAAATACCTTGCACTTATTTAACGTTTCACCAGAATTTGCGAGACAGTTTCAAATAATGGCAAATGAAAGAGAGCTCTGTGTGATATGTGAGATTAATATTAAAAAAAAACAAAAAAAAACAAAACAAAACAGAATCAACACGGCAGCTCTTGAGCCTCTATTTGAAAGCTTCATACAGCAAAAAGTAGACAAACCAGATTATGCGCATGCACGCTAGTGATCTCTATGGAAAGCCATCTGGGACAAAAATGTGTTTTGTAGTAATTTTTATATAGACTGTATATATTATATATTTAGTTGCGACTTATGTAGAATGTAATAAACGTGAACCAAAACTGCAAGTTTTTTTCCCCTTCACTTTACAACGCCATTTCCACATTTTTTTATTTGAAGTGTTTAACCCTTTGCGGTCCATTTATTTCAGCGTGTCTCAGGCGCGTCAGGTCCTTGTTCGCTGTATTTTTCACATACCTCTTCATAGTCGTGCTTACCGATAAATCATCTTCTGATCACTCGTTTTATCACCAAACTCCTCAATAATGCGATCCAAGTCATTATTTTATTACTATAACATCTCAGAAAGCGCTGCAAATGTCTGTGATATTCTTTGAGCGCTGGATGCAGAAGCAGCTATCTTGTTTGTTTATGTCCGTGTTATCTCTGTGGTGCCGGGGCTATTTGTATTGCTCAGATCCGCCCCTTTTTTTTTCGGCTTCTCTCAGCTCCTAGCGGTCTCACTTGGCCACTGAATGGTTTTCTCGACTTTTTCCGGAGAAAAAATTACTGGAGACCTGTGTTTTACGTCTTTTTGATGATGTCCAACATTGGACCGGAAAGGGTAAATTGTAATGTTGGACCAGGTCCGACATAGGGCCGCAAAGGGTTAAAGTTACATTTCAGTTTTCGTTTGCTTGTTCAGCAACAAAAAGGCACAAGTAAACCTCATGTTATTACTTTATGAAAACGTGTCGATGGCCACTGCTTACTGTGAAGAAACGACAATGGCAAGGAATGAAAAAATAAATAAAAAATAAAATGCAATGTCAACTTTATGTACTATTTATTTTGGGAATAAACAAACATTCAACTTGAACTGCTATCTGACATCCTTTGGTTTGTAGTTAATTCACTGGAGTAAAGTAAGTCCTACACAAAACTTTACTCCTGGGATATTTTTCTATTTTAACGTGTTACATATTGTAAGGTCTTGCTGTAAAATAAAGGCACACACACAGGGGCCACAGCCATGTCCCCTGCTGCTATCTCTGCCTGAGCGAATATCTGAACATGAAAATCCTGCGTTAGAATATTGATGGCTATATATATTGATGGCTATATATATTGATGTATATATATATATATATTATATATATATATATATATATATATATATATATATATATATATATATTGCTATCAATACATGTGAATTACAATGCACTCTTAGTACTCTGCCTCCCCACATGAAACCCATTAAATAAATCACTTCTGTACCTGGCCCTTAAAAGCATCAATGATGAACTGTAGCGCCTGAGGCTGCACACATTCAATACACTTCTGTACCACGTGGTTTCCATTCTGGTCTTTTACACACTTTAGAACATGTCCATCCAGCTCCCTGACCATATCACTCTGGAGGGGAACAAGAAAGCCACAAGGAATTAATGACAAGTAGACAGATACTACAATTTGAGTAGGATTCAAAATGTGACCATCGTAAAAACAAAAGATTTTATATTGAAGTATTAATTTGGCTCCTTTACAACCAGCAGTAGCTGTGATTAATTCCTTACTACCTCACTGCACTAAACAAAGATTATCATTGTTTTGCAATATATAACTAGTTATTTTCCTTTGAGAAAGGGGTGTTTAAAGTAAAAAAAATTAAAAAAAATCTGGGCAGAAAGATACACATCTGTATGGACATACTGTACGTGCAATACAATCTCAGTGTAAATCACAAGTGTATTATACAAATGCAGGGGTGTGCAATTCGTATCGCCCGATGCAAGTTTTGCCATTATACTTTGTCCATTGGACAAGTAGTTTTTATTTATCTACTTGTCCTATGTTCGTTCTGTTGCTAGAAAGACACTACGGGTATATAAAGAGCCACGCAAGCTTCTGAAAACTGAAATGCGGAATTCTAGCACCAAAGCACACACATTTTAAAACGTTTACGTTCCACCCCTATCACTTCAGATTGGCGAGCTGTGGAAGAAGCTTATCTTCCTTTAGTTACAAAGAAACCAAGAAATGGCTGCCAAGAGAGCCTCTGGCAACACAGACTGCTCTTTTAAAATGAAGGTGTTATTTACACTTTTTGTAAATTAGCAAGTAAGTGGTACTGCTTTCTTAATACATGAACCTGACATGTAAATGCTGCACTCTAGTAAAGTAAAAAATAAAACACACAATAGTGGCTAAGGTATTAGTGGATTGCAAAAAATCATGTTGTGGAATTTATAACACTTCATGGTCAATGTACTTGACCTATTATAAATAAATAAATAATTAAAAAAAAACTTAAGTGTTAAGCAGCATTTCAAAACATTTCCTCAAGTATGTTACACCTTTTGTTGAGGTAAGGTGGGGTCACAGGGAACCTTTTGTGTATCTTGAAGAATTTAGTGAGCCAGTCAAGCTACAAGGCTAGATCCGCACGTTAATCACTAATTGATTGATTGATTGTGTTCACTTAAATAAAACCAAAACCCTACAAGTTATATTCTACTTTTTTGTGTGTGTTTTGCGTGACGGGGAGGGAGCAAGTAGATTAAGAAGGACAAGTAGATTTATCTAGCATTTTGTACCTCGGACAACGCCTTATTTTTATTTTTATTTTTTTTAAACTGCATACCCCTGTACAAATGTCATAAATCAGCCCAACAAAAATCTTTGGTAATAAAGGGCTTTAGATGCCCATGATGGTGCCGACTGATGATACTCTAAATTACCAGTTATTGCTATATGAATGGCATGATCAGTAAAATTAAATATAAAAAGTTGCTCTAACTTACAATTACCTGATGGTCTGACGAAATGGATTCCAGAGCTTTCTGAATGACGCGGCAGCCATACATCTGTAGGGCCAATGGGAGGACGTGGCCTCTGATTCTAGTAGCCAGGGCTAGTTTTTGATCCATGCTTCCAAACTACAGCAGATAAAATAAATCACAAGATTAGTAGGTCAATATAGTAACATACCTATCCTTGGAATGGCTACAGATTTATCATTTGAGCTACATGTATTATGAAAAATGTTCCATGTAATACATTTACTATTAAGGAGGGAATTGTTTCTTATGGAGGGAGATCACTGTCAAAATATTTGTATGCGTAAAAATAATCAGAAAATTACAAGTACACATCAAAAATATGAGTACGACCCAAGAAAAGCTACGGGTACAAATCACAAATGTGTAGGTGATATTTTCAGAGCAGGAATATGGCACAAAGTCGCCTAACAGATGGACAGTCTCAGCAAAGATCTTCTATATACAGACACAAAATGGTCAACTACCCCTTTTTAACATACAACTTTTCTCTATAATGTAAAGTCTGCTTCATTTCCGGACAAAATCGGACAGTACTTCAGCGAAGAGCCCTTGTCAGGTCAAGTGAAAACATCGATTGTAGAAATAGTAACACGTATGTGTTAAGGAGGGGTGTCTAAACAATTCTAGGTGAATCTTACTAAAAAATGCAATTGTTTTCAAAGAGAAAGCTTTGAATAGGAAACGAGGCAGACTTTACATTATAGAGATAGGAGAAAAGTCACCACCGGAACTCTTTGGATTCCCATGATGCACCGCATCGGCGGGGATGGAAAAAAGGGGGAGATGGCTATCTTGTGTATATAGATCTTTGCTGAGACTGTCCATTTGAAAATTCCATTGCAAGTACAAATTATTTTTAGGCATACGAATATTTGAGTGATCTCCCTCCACAGTTTCTGCAATCTGTCGATAGTGGAAAATATAGGACTACATGTCTTAAATGTCTTAAGAAAATGGATCAAACAAGGTGAATGTGTTTGATCAGTGTAAGCACTTTGCTTATGTCTTCAGTGGCTGGAGGAAACCAAATCTAGACTAACATCCATGACAGTTATAAAAATAAATAAATCAATTATATATATATATACACACACACACAATATTATAATTATATATATATATATATAATATATATATATAAAAATTACCTCAAAGAACTTCTGTATTACATAGTTTCCAAATACATCAGTCATCAACTGGTATGCGGCTTGAAGGATTTCACTAAAGACCATCTGACGTTCTGCAGGGGTGGCTCGCTCTAACTTCTGCTGGATAAACCTCACACAACCAAACAGGAAAGGAGACAGTTAGAAACTCCTTTTTATAAACTTACCAGAATGAAACAGGAGCAACCGACTACAAGAAAGAACCACCAACTTGTAGCTTTCCTTGTGATTAAAAAAAAGCTGTTTTTGATGGTAACACCATCTAATGTAACGCTACTAGTTTATAAAGTGGAATGCTTTCACCAGTTGTAATATACAAAACAAAGGGTTTGGTGTAATACAATACAAAAATAAACAAACAACCAGCAGAGGGCAAACAGGGGTAAGTTCCGTTCAATTAATGACATATACGGAAATTCTCAGGCTTTCTCGTTCGTATAAGAACAGATTGCCTATAAAATCCAATTTTACCTTGAACCATGCTGGTCTTGAGAAAACTCCACTATATGACCGATTAGATCTCTCAGCTGAAGGTTCGGGAAGCGATTGTTTCTGAAATCTTCCAAGAGCCTGCTACGACCAGAAGGCATGATGTCAGATCTGCTGTAGCGAAGCCGTGATGGAGGGAAGAGCTGGCTGCTGGAGCTGAACAGACTAGATGTACTGGTGGCACTGCGGTACTTCGCTTCTGCCCCAGGCGCTGCCGAGATGTATCGGCCACTGCCGTTTGTCAGTCC
Source organism: Acipenser ruthenus (assembly GCF_902713425.1). NCBI lineage: Eukaryota > Metazoa > Chordata > Actinopteri > Acipenseriformes > Acipenseridae > Acipenser > Acipenser ruthenus. The sequence goes on along the minus strand of NC_081194.1, from coordinate 67,548,457 downwards.
CCCTACAGAATATCAAGAAAGGAGTTGGTTTTATTAATGTACAGTATTTAATATGCACAAGTAGAGCCAAAGAGATGATACACAATGTACAGGTCAAGTAGGAATTATAAAGTCATAGCAGCAGTAACTTTGATTATATTTATATGTATGATCTAATAACCAGCTATGCTGCTCCTTAAAGCAGGGTTAGAAATTAACAATTGTGGTACTAGTCCTAAGGAAACTTGCTAGTCCTTGTGTGAAGTGACTGAGTCGAAATCAACAACAGCTGTTGGGGTCCCTAAAATATTTGGCTTATTTATTTTTAGTAAAAAAAAGAACTTCTACATTTTTTTTTTTTATTGTATTAAAACAGATACAATTAACACTAATGCTCATTCCCAGATAGATTGATTGGGTTTCTGCATCTGCTTTCCCCACATTCTGAATCCCAATAAAGTCACTGTTGACACATAATTAGTAATGGAACTATCTGTAAAACCATCAGAATACGGTCTTTGCAAGGACGCGAGCTGTTCTGAAAAGCACTTTTAGTTTTAAAATCAGAGGTGTTTATGGTGTGTAGAAATTGTTACACTTTGATGTGCCTCATTTTGGCAGTCTTTGCCTTCATCAGTTTCACACAGTTACAATGATGACTTGATTTTTCATGTGTTTTAAAATCAAACTTAAAAAGGTAGACTACCTGATCACAAATGTGCCATGCTGGCATTTGTCATACTGGACACAAACCTTGCAGTACATCTTATTTTCTGAAAGTGTAGACTTACTGCAGCCATTCAAGTGTGCTTCCTCTTTTCTGTCATATTCCTTGTGATTGCGAATCATCGCCTTTTTTCTTTTTTGGTGGGGTGGGGGGAGTGGTCGCAACCCAGTATAAATCTCCACATTTTTGTAAAAGATGTAATACGCTATTAATTTATTCATCACGTGGTTTAAATGTAAACTTGTAGTATTATAAACCAAGTCTACTTTTTAGACATCAAAACAGTATAAAAAACACCCAAACACAAAATAGCTCAAATGAATAGCCATTTCCTCACATTAGGTTTCTTTGAAACAGGCCATGTGAAATTGTTATAATATTTTACATTAAATCTTGTAATACGAATATGTTAGTAATAAGACATAGTTAAGCAATCATCCCTTAAATTGATATCGTTTTAAATTAGGGCTGGGACAATGCATTGAATCGTTGGAATAACCATCGATGGATACAATAACCATCAATAGTTGGGGGGAGAAAAAAAAAAACACAACGCATAACAGTTCATTAACGTTTTTTTATTAGGACCCGAAAAATTTAAATCTATACTCTTCCTTGCCTTTCCTTTTGTTCCTTTAAATAATAATAATTAAAAAAAAAAAAAAAAAACTAATCCGGTTGCTGTCAAGACATCTTAAGGTAAGACAATAATATTTAATGTTTTATTAACTTTTTGTGGGGAACCTCGTCGACAGTGTGACTAGACATAAATAATTAGAAATGTGTAGCTTTAAGTTCAACTGGAGAAACGTTTACTTTTCGGGATTAGATTTGATTAAAATATATGTACTTATTTACACGTTTCTTTTGTGTTATAAAAAAAAACGATGCATCGGGTCTTTATGAAAACGATGCCTCGATAGTAAAAAACCACTATCGTCCCAGCCCCATTTTAAATACTTTAATATTTTACACAGATTAAAGATTGGCATACCAAATAAGCTGTTGTGATCAAACAATTGGGCTTTCAAAAAATACATAATTGAAAAATTAAAACGTAATGTGAGGATATGGCCATTTTTATACTGTTTTGTCTAAAAAGTACAACACAAGCCTGTGAACGTGAGAATATATCTGTATACTTTTTGAAAGCACTCGCCAACAGGACTACTAAGACACAGACATCAACTAGTCCTCATCAGTGTTAATTACCCTCAGGCAAACTGGCGAGCATTAGTTTCTAACTCTGTTCAAGGGTTCAATGAATTCACAATTGGGCAATGTAATACGTAGCTCTGTGGAGCTTCAAGGTATTGCGAGAACACTTGTTACAGCAATCTGTGTATGGTAGCCAGAGTTTGAACCAAACAAATACGCAAATAGACATGGATTAACCCATTAAAGTACCAAATAATTTATTCCAAAAAACAAAATCTGAACACAAGCTTTTATTTATGTACCCTAAAAACTGTTGTATAAGGATATAGGGCTGGATAAGGGCGTCTGCTAATAAATAAATAATAATAATAATAATATCGATTCATTTTTTTTTCATTTTTGCAGGGCCCATTGAAAGGGGGAGCGACGTATGCACCGGTGTGTAATATTAAACTACTGTACCAGTGCCACAATGGGATTACTACAGCCACGGTTACTATGGCTCACACAAACTTAACTGTCAACAACCCGATTATTTTTTCAGGATCTACGGCACTCAGGTCACATTGCTAGACAGAAACACAAAACCACTGTTCTAATTAAAAGTTTGAATTTGTTACTCTCGACCCAGACACGTTTACGTGGAGGAAAAAAAAAAACAGTGGTTAAAGTTACCAATATGGAAACGTCATAGCTATACTTCTTCACTGTCAACACAATAGCTGTCAATCTCTGAATTTCCTTATTCACATTTGTCAACACATTCAGACTGAACCCGCCCCTGGGATCCGTAGCAAATAGCTATAGGTTAGAAAGCCGAGTCAACTTATCAAGTCTTCCGTTCGTTGCAACTGCAATGCTATAATAATGCACTCGTCTATCTTTGAGACTGGATAAAGTAGGACAATCAGACATAAAACAAAAATGCTATACAATAGGTTTGAAATTGTGCGTTGCTGAATTTAATGAAATGCATGGCAAATCGCAATGCTGAAAACAGTTTGAGACTGGAGACAAAGCAAAGAAACTGAAATATGGCGAAAGAAAATGAGCTGATTGGAGGAAGAACGTGTTTATGGCCCGATGTAGAAAACATTGTTTGAATGGAATACTTTGAATGACTTCAGTACATACTGTAACTTGTTCTACATTTCAGTGCATCACAGTGGTAGATTTGTAAAGTATGTGTATGGTTATGGTTCTGATTAACAAAACAAAATGAATGTATGTGTACAGCTGGAAATGTAATGCAATTGTACTGCACCGTATGCAACACTAAGATGTTTTGTTTACTGGTTATTAGATGGTGCACGGTTTAGTTTATTTATTTAAGCTTTTTTTAATTGACACAAGCAATACTGTTTAATACTTCTTAAATATGAATACAACAAATATGTAAAAGCCAATGCAGCTGGAACTATTGTCCAAGTATGGTTTTGGAAAGAAATGTTCAGTAAAGCAAAGATGATATGTTCTTGAACTTGTTAAGCTGAAATAAAATAGGTTAAAGGGTACATAAGGACCTTTTTATTTTATTGTGTTATATGTTCCCATGTGTTGCTACAACTGTTTACGTAAGGTGTGTGTATTGTATTAATTATTTTTTTTTAACATTTTGACCACTTTTTTTTTTTTTTAATTACATTCCCTGTCTCAAGATGGCTTCCCATGTACCCGCATGGACCTCTCAGAACTACATTTCCCATCATCCTCCTGCTCACAGTTAAATCCATCTCAGTTACATGTGAGCAGGAGGATGATGGGAAATGTAGTTCTGAGAGGTCCATGAACACATGGGAACATGTAACACAATAAAAAGGTCCTTATGTGCCCTTTAATACAGATGCGATGTATAACTAGATGTTACACTCTTAATCATTACTTTTTAAATCCATTCAGTACCACTTGTCAGTGGTTTACACTGTTACTACTGGAATTCAATACTGTATTAGTAGGCTATCTATATTTTGATATATTTTTACATTACATTTGACAAATGTACTTGAAACAATTTTGAAATTTTGAAAAACTAGCAGTTTAAAAATGAAAAATACGTTAACTTTATTAATGTAATAAAATGTTGTAAACAAGGGTTATTTCGAAACTAAACCTGTGTATCTATTTATTGGTGTTAAGCATGTAGGAAAAATCAATTGTAAAAAGCATTTGAAACAAAAAAGTTCCTAAAACTGAAGTCTCAAAAAGGGGGGAGCGACTTTTACACCAGTGCGACCTAGACAACGATTTTTACAGTACTTTGATTCATTACATTTAGACAACTTTTGCAGTTTACAAAGTAAGAGTAAGTTATCATATTATAGTTAAAGACAATTAAAAATAACAGGTAGATGCCAGTTAAATATGCTCCGTAAAACTACAAAAGTAGCCCGGTCATCAAATAAGACAATGGCATTTTGTGTTACAACAAAAAAAACGAAGGATGCTTAGTGGATGGAATGCAACTGGATGTCATTGGATACATTACCTGAGCTGGAGTTGCTGAAAACTATGGGTTGAAAGTAAACAGAGACTGATTAACGATATCTATAAGTAGAGCTAATGGACTTGTGTTAAACTGTAGCAAAACTGCCCTGTGGATAACCTATTAACCTAGAAATAACTGATATTTGCCATGGTCAGTTGTTAAACAAAACAAGGCTTTGTAGTTAACAAGAACAGTGTTCACAAAAAAAAATAAATAAATAATTGCAGTGTGAAAATCTAGTTACTTCACTTTTTTATTGGTCTTAAGTGTCCTATAACAAATGATTACGATCTCATTAAGACCACAATCACTGTTAAAAACTACAAGCATTATTCTGGAGACATTGGATACAACTGAGCAAAGTTGAAGAGGATAGCAACAGTTAAATTCAATGTAATGTTTTAAAAGTACAAAATAAGCAATACGAATGGCACACATTGCAATAAGGCTACAAAAAACCAAATGGCAGTGCATATATATATATATATATATATAAAAAATATAAATATATATATATATATATATATATATATATATTTATATTTATATTTATATATATATATATATATATACACACACACACATACACACACACACACATATATATATATATATATATATATATATATATATATATATATATATATATATACACACACACACACACACAGTACTGTGCAAAAGTTTTAGGCAGGTGCGAAAAAATGCTGTAAAGTAAGAATGCTTTCAAAAATAGACATGTTAACAGTTTATATTTATCAATTAACAAAATGCAAAGTGAGTGAACAGAAGAAAAATCTACAACAAATCAATATTTGGTGTGACCACCCTTTGCCTTCAAAACAGCATCAATTCTTCTAGGTACACTTGCAGAAAGTCAGGGATTTTGTAGGCATATAGTCAGGTGTATGATTAAACAATTATACCAAACAGGTACTAATGATCAGCAATTCAATATGTAGGTTGAAACACAATCATTAACTGAAACAGAAACAGCTGTGTAGGAGGAATAAAACTGGGTGAGGAACAGACAAACTCAGCTAACAAGGTGAGGTTGCTGAAGACAGTTTACTGTCAAAAGTCATACACCATGGCAAGACTGAGCACAGCAACAAGACACATGGAAGACTTGCGGCCAAAAAGCCATACCTCCGACGTGGAAACAAGGCCAAGCGACTCAACTATGCATGAAAACACAGTAACTGGGGTGCAGAAAAATGGCAGCAGGTGCTCTGGACTGATGAGTCAAAATTTGAAATATTTGGCTGTAGCAGAAGGCAGTTTGTTCGCCGAAGGGCTGGAGAGCGGTACACGAATGAGTGTCTGCAGGCAACAGTGAAGCATGGTGGAGGTTCCTTGCAAGTTTGGGACTGCATTTCTGCAAATGGAGTTGGGGATTTGGTCAGAATTTATGGTCTCCTCAATGCTGAGAAGTACAGGCAGATACTTATCCATCATGCAATACCATCAGGGAGGCATCTGATTGGCCCTAAATTTATTCTGCAGCATGACAACGACCCCAAACGTACAGCGAAAGTCATTAAGAACTATCTTCAGCGTAAAGAAGAACAAGGAGTCCTGGAAGTGATGGTATGGCCCCCACAGAGCCCTGATCTCAACATCATTGAGTCTGTCTGGGATTACATGGAGAGAGAAGCAACTGAGGCTGCCTAAATCCACAGAAGAACTGTGGTTAGTTCTCCAAGATGTTTGGGCCAACCTACCTGCCGAGTTCCTTCAAAAACTGTGTGCAATTGTACCTAGAAGAATTGATGCTGTTTTGAAGGCAAAGGGTGGTCACACCAAATACTGATTTGATGTAGATTTTTCTTCTGTTCACTCACTTTGCATTTTGTTAATTGATAAATAAACTATTAACATGTCTATTTTTGAAAGCATTCTTACTTTACAGCATTTTTTCACACCTGCCTAAAACTTTTGCACAGTACTGTATATATATATATATATATATATATATATATATATATATATATATATATATATATATATATATATATATATATACACACACACACATATCACACAAACAGTAGAGTCAATTATCCAAACTAAATGGGATCAATACTAATTCTCATAATCGATTTGTATGGATAATCTAACAGGTATTAACATTTACTGTACCTTTAATAATGTATAGAATAAAGTTAACACATACGAGTACTTACGGTAGTACATTAGTACCTACTGATGATATATTGCTAGTAACCTATTCTATCACATTAAGCATACAAAATTACAAAGCATTAAATAAATGCAATTCAGTAATATTTTAACACCTACAGTTAAGGTAATAAAATACATACCATATACCAAACTTTGAAAATCAAAGAATACAATTTAGTACAACTTTGACACATTACAGAACTTTCGGAATCATTAAACTTCAAAAATTCAGTAAAATGTTTCTATACTTTGACATTTGCTGTTAAAGCATTGTAATAACATGGAATTGAAATGAATAAAATAGATGTTCTAACTGCTCAATAACAGCCCTTACTGACAAAATAGAAGAAAAATCAAGTGTGAGGGGACTGTTTTTGCTTAACGGCAACCATTTAAAGCAGACAATGCTCCATCTAAGGTTTTGGTGGTCTGTAACTTTCATTTGCCTCAGTCTGCTGGTCCTTTCTTTGGTACCTAAATCTCCGTTTTAGCAGCAGAAGCTGTGTGCGTAATACAGCACACATAATTCATCAAGTGATTACAGGTGCGTTGGGTTGATTAGACAGTGCAGTTCATCAAATATCAGATAATTGACTCTACTCTGTGTGTGTGTGTGTGTATATATACACATTATATATATATATATATATATATATATATATATATATATACACATATATACACACACACACACACAGTGCCTTGCAAAAGTATTCAGACCCCTGACCAATTCTCTCATATTACTGAATTACAAATGGTACAATGAAATTTCGTTCTGTTTGATATTTTATTTTAAAACACTGAAACTCAAAATCAATTATTGTAAGGTGACATTGGTTTTATGTTGGGAAATATTTTTAAGAAAAATAAAAAAACTGAAATATCTTGCAGTGTGGAGTAGTGGCTAGGGCTATGGACTCTTGACCGGAGGGTCGTGGGTTCAATCCCAGATGGGGGACACTGCTGCTGTACCCTTGAGCAAGGTACTTTACCTAGATTGCACCAGTAAAAACCCAACTGTATAAATGGGTAATTGTATGTAAAAATAATGTGATATCTTGTAACAATTGTAAGTCGCCCTGGATAAGGGCATCTGCTAAGAAATAAATAATAATAATAAGTATTCAACCCCTGTGCTGTGGAAGCTCCCAGTTTACACCGATGAAAGAAATTGCCCTAACGAGGACACAATTACCTTACCATTGGCCTCCACCTGTGAACCATTAAAGTTGCTGTCACATTTTCTGGATAAAAACCCCACTGTTGAAGGACCATTGGTCAAGCTGTGAATCTGAAGGAAAATGAAGACCAAAGAGCATTCTACAGAAGTTAGAGATAAAGTAATACAAATGCATAGATTAGGGAAAGGATACAAAATAATATCCAAGTGTTTGGATATCCCAGTGAGCACAGTTGGATCAATAATCAGGAAGTGGAAGCTGCATCACACCACCCAGGCACTGCCAAGAAAAGGCCGTCCCTCAAAACTCAGCGCTCAAACAAGAAGGAGACTTGTGAGAGAAGCCACAGAGAGGCCAACAATCACTTTGAAGGAGCTACAGAGTTCAGTGGCTGGGAGTGGAGTAATGGTGCACCAGTCAACCATATCAAGAGCTCTGCATAACACTGGCCTGTATGGGAGGGTGGCAAGAAAGAAGCCGTTACTCAAAAAGTACCATCTGAAAGCACATCTGGAGTTTGCCAGAAAGCATGAGAGTGACCCAGCTGCGATGTGGGAAAAGGGTTTGTGGCCAGATGAGACCAAGATAGAGCTTTTTGGCCAAAACTCAAAGCGCTATGTGTGGCACAAACCTAACACTGCCCATGCCTCAAGACACACCATCCCTACAGTGAAGTATGGTGGTGGCAGCATCATGCTGTGGGGATGCTTCTCATCAGCAGGGACTGGGCATCTTGTTAAAATTGAAGGAAGAATGGATGGAGCAAAATACAGGAAATACTGCAAGAGAACCTGCTTCAGTCCGCTAAAAAACTGAAGCTTGGGAGGAAATTCACCTTTCAGCAGGACAATGATCCCAAGCACAAGGCCAAAGCAACATTGGAGTGGCTCAAGAACAAAAAGGTGAATGTCCTACAGTGGCCCAGTCAAAGTCCTGATCTCAATCCCATTGAGAATCTGTGGCACTATTTGAAAATTGCGGTCCACAAGCGTCGTCCAACCAACCTACAACAACCTGGAGCAAATCTGCCAAGAAGAATGGGCCAAAATCACTCCGACACTGTGTGCAAAGCTGGTACATACTAACCCCAAAAGACTTAAAGCTGTTATTGCAGCGAAAAGTGGCTCTACCAAATATTAATGTGTGGGTGTTGAATACTTATGCAAGCAAGATATTTCAGTTTTTTATTTCTTAAAAATATTTCCCAACATAAAACCAAATGTCACCTTACAATAATTGATTTTGAGTTTCAGTGTTTTAAAATAAAATATCAAACAGAATTAAATTTCAATGTACCATTTGTAATTCAGTAATATGAGAGAACTGGTCAGGGGTCTGAATACTTTTGCAAGGCACTGTATATATATAACACACAGATGACTAATTCTATTTGACATTTGGTCTGGTAAAAGCATTTGGCCAAACATCAATAACAAAAATCTTACCTAGATGCAAGCTAGATGAAGACCCGTGAGATGAGAGAGATGGTGGTGGTGTCAAGGAGTGTGCTGGAGTCTGAGTGGGCAAAGGCATGCCGATCGGACTTGGAGAGGACGAGAATCCCAAGCTGTTGTAAAACGGCTGCCCTATCGGAGCTAGACTGCTGTTGGATCTCTTGTACAATTCAGAACTGGTAGACAAGGAATCTCTCCTGGAGGCAATGTTATTGGCAGAACTGCCGACTTTCAAAAAAATAAAAAGAATGTTACAATTAGCAAAGACACTTTAATAACTAGAAGCAAGGGGTTTTGAGAAGATAAACAATGTGTAAAAAATAATTACCACTGATACGTTCAGTGAGTAAAACAAAGTGGCGGTCAATGAAACGGTTAATGTTTATTGGACAACCCCTTGAAGAATCATAGAAAATAGATGTATACCAAATACTAAGAGCTTTGTAAAATTTCTGCCAAAAAAGGGTATTTTTTTCTTCTTTGATCAAAAGTTCCCTGGAGAACCATGGAATAAAGCAGTGTACCAATGAAGACAATATCTCAGTGTTAAGTGTTGATCACCCAGAACCTAAAAAGTAACATCACATGACTGCAGTCATGTTAGGTCGCAGGAGACTGATGCGATATAAGCAGTTAAAATAGTTGTAGATAGTACAGACATTACATTTAAGATAATTCAAGAAAACATGTTAAATACAAGCAGTTGGTGAACATTAACTACTAATTAATATGACAAAGACCAAAATACACCATTTCTTGTAGTGTACAAAACAATCTTAATAAAAAACTAAATCATATTTCTGTTGAAGAACATTTTAGCAACACAGCAGATGATGGTCAAGACAAAGGTGTTGGATTCACATTTGATAAAAGGTTAGAAAAAATAAAGAGAATGCACTGTTTAGCATGAATATGCTCCTTCTGCAACACGATATAAAAGTGAACTCAATGTATAAAAAATTATAAAAGACTTTGTTAAAAACTACCAGAAATGTTGTATGTTGGTCTTCCATATGAATTAGTGGCTAATGTTCACTAAACGCTTTTATTTAACACATTTTCTTGAATGAACTTATATCAAGTGTAGGGTACCGATAATTTTGTCTGAGACTCTATGCTCCACTTGCAGGGACGCTTATTAAAATCAACATTGTAGGGGATTTAGGAATTTTAGCACACCTGATGATCCAAAGCCACCCAACGCTGAGCCAATAGCTGCTCCAAGGGAATTGCTACTTCCAAAGCCAAGCGAGGTGTTTCCAGGCTGGCCGGGGCCATGGGAGAAGAGGGAGCTGCTCTGGGAGATGTTGGATAGAGAGTTGTTGCCATAGAATGAGTTGGACTGCATGTTACTGTTGGGCTGTTGCTGTTGCTGTTGCTGTTGCTGCTGTTGTTGTTGGTGGTGGTGGTGTTGTTGTTGTTGTTGTTGTTGTTGGTGCTGCTGCTGCTGCTGCTGCTGCTGCTGCTGCTGCTGAGAGTTGATGGGGCGGAAAAGACCATTGGCAGCTCCTCCAAGATTGTTTGTGGTTCCAGATGCTGAGGCTGCAGCGGCTGCAAGAGGAGAAATATAAATTACAAAAATAGGATTAAAACCTATCCAGGATCTTAAAACAATTACCCATGCATAGTTTCATCATACTGAGGCAAGCGTTTCTGTACATTTCTTAAAAGGTTTAAACTTTATTATTGAACACATTTAAGCTTTAACACATTGGGAAAGTTTGTAACCATCATAAGAAGCCCTCCATTGGGTACTTTTTTTTTTTATAAATCACAATTACAAGAGTATAGCAAAAATACTTAGAAAAACCTTGACAGGTTTTATCACAAATAGATCAACTTGTGTTTTTCAAGAAAAAAAGTCTGTTTTTCATCACAAAATTGAATACAGTGCTCCAAACAATGAAGGGATATTGAGATGTATATTTTAAGCGTTAACAAAATAATGTGTTGAAACAATGCCCAACATCCCCTCTTGTGACATTTAAATGGAAAGTGTGAGGTGTCAAGTGCAGGAAACATCAAAACATTACAGTTTATACTGGGAAAGGGATCCTAATCGTCCATCCTCAACATACTGTTGTGGTGTGTGATCCAAGGACACTAACATAGGCCATAATGCAAATAAATGTGTCAATGAGTGCCTGTGTACAATACACATGCTTAATAAAACACATCTCACAATATCCCTTAATTGTGAGGTAGTGTGGTTTTACTTTAACCTGGACATATATTAAACGTTTCAAAACTACATTGTCCAACTTGTCTATGACTGACCCGCTTGAGCAGCTGCTGGGCTGATTAATACAGGTGTGGAAGCCATCAGTCTAACAGGTCCACTTAATCCAGGCCGTGCTCCAGGGCCAACCACCAAGGCACCCGTCTGATCGTAATAGGCAGCTGGAGCTAACACCTGATAGCCTATGAAAAAAATATTAAAAGTTAAGTGCCAGCACAATGTATTGTATTCTTTATTAAGGAATAGTCTTTCAAACTTAAATGATTCAATTCAAATTTGATGTCTAGAAGTTCCCTTTAAAAAAAAAAAAAAGTGCTTCTTTAAAAAGAAGTTACAAATGTCAGCTTTTAATATACAGCATTAAGTTACTGAGTAGACATGGCCTAAATGGTGCAGAAAGATCATTTATTTAATGTGTGCTAGAGTTCTATTTTATTCATTTATTGCAATCTCATGTTACATGCTTTTGTACTGAATACTTCTAAATTGAAAAAAGTCCATGTTCTGTTATTTTAAAAAGGCAATATTTTTGTTTGTCATTCAAGATAGGGATGCATTTACAAACATTGACAAATAATTGTTGTTTACATCAGAGTTTTATTGAAACAAGCTGTAAAAAAAATAGTTATTTAAAAAATTTCGCTAATGAGCAAGAAGTGACACCACAGAAATAAATGTTTTGCAATGAACAACTGCTGGTATAATAACTGACAAGCAGTAACACTTTGAACAACAAATAAAGGGTTTTTATGGGGAAGTAAATGATACTGTACAGGGATGATAAGACTTCTATTGCATAGAAGTTTCACCAATTCCAGGTTTTACTATGAGCTTGATTATCCCCAGTGTGTGGGTAACAAGTCCAGGTGTGTCTTATTAAACTCACAGTAAGACCAGGAATTGATTAAACTACTATGGAATGGGAGTCTTATTTCCATCGCTGCAGTAGCAGACACCCATTTGAGTGTGTGCAACCACAGAAACATCTATTTGACCAACCGTCCTTTCCAGATCTAGTGAAATTAGTTGTAGTATTTTACTAATACAAACACTGTGCCTAAATGCGTAAGTTTGCTTTCCCCAAATCCTAAATACAGCATTCTCTCAATCACAGAGATTGTACTCTTCTGTTACCACAGATAGGCTGTGTCATGTCTACTAGGCAGGCCTTCCCTGACAATGAAAGAAAATGCAGATAACCACACAATACTTACAAATGCATTGCCTATGGTGGCTGTCTATATTGATGCTACTTTTGTTCACAAAATATTATTAAATGTATTAAAGACGTCTGAATTAGACCGCTCAACTTTATTTAAGCTTTGAAAAAGGTCAAATACATCAACGTAAAGCATAAAAAACTCTGAATTGCACAAATCATCCAATTGGTTTGGCCAAGTCTTATCAATTCACTGTGAAACTAGGGGCATACTTAAATATGTTCTCTTGAAGTGGAGTAACAAGAGGTCTTGATACGAGAAAATAAGTTCTTATTGTTATTCATTTGACAAATAGCAAATATATCAAATGTATTCATCTAAGAAAGTTCCCATTAAATGCAGAATGTTTATGTTGTGCAGTATTAGGTGTGTTACTTGGTTTGGTAGGCATGATGGTGGGTAATGTTTGGTAGTGGGTTCTGTTCATAAAGCTTATTTCCTGGGCAAAATCAGGTTTTAAAATGGCTTCCATTATTTTCGGGCAACAGGCACCCGACCAAGCCCATAAATCGAGTAATGATTTTCAGTACGTTCTTGGCCTATGAAGTTCTACTTATAATATGTAGATATTGCTGTAGTTCTTACAAGTTAAAGTACATATCTGGAAAAATATAACTGAATATTAAGGAAAAAATAAAAACTAAATAAAATCAGTCCATGTGAGATTTGGTGTGATATGCATGGCATCTTAGAAATTTGGTTGCAAATGGTTCCTAAATTAGTAAATGTTTTAGTTAAATACCTTGTTGTTTTCTTAGATTCCAACCTGCTATTTGATAGCCATATACATTTTGTTGCAACATCTGTGGCATCAAGGCTTGGTCTGTGCCAAAGGAATAGAAAGTCAAAGTGCCTTCATTATACAGGTGGGGAACAAGTGGGTTTTACCCTAGGATTTCCCCTAGTGGATTTTAATATTGTTCATACTAGACCTTGCAGGTGAATCTTTATGCGTGCTTGAATTAACCCTTTGCTATGAATGCATTGCATAGATTGATCTGTTTAAGGACTTCCTGCTCTCCTACCATAAGAACATGAATGCCGATTATGCACAGTGAAGACAGAAGTGGATCTCTCACTTTTGCAAAGACTAAAAGACTAAATATGCCAAGACACTCACTTTGTATACCCCACCTCCCCCCCTCCCATGTACTGGTCTACAAATGCTGCCATTACAGTTTATATTAGTGCAAGATATGTTTTTGCAATCCATGAATGCCAACCTTTTTAAAAGAGCTTATATAGTAAATGGTATTTAGATAGTACATCTTTTCATATTGCTGCAATAAAAATAAACAAAAATAAATAACAGTACCAAAAACAGTTTTCTGAATAGCTACGCTTTCATCATACCTGACAACCCCAACATTTATGAAAAAGCTAATCTGTATCAACTCTCCTAAATGCTCTGGACAACAAACCTGGTATCCCTGTGGCCAGTCCTTGGCTGAAGGCTAGTGCTGGGTTTGCTGCTGCTGCCAGTGATTCTGCCTGCTGGTTCTGCTGACCCTGGTTTGGAGTCAGAGGTCGCTGATTGTTTCCTGCACGCATCATCTTAAAAAAAAACAACAGGGAACACGAATCCACAAGGCAAACAATAAAACAATACAGCACATGTCATTCAAGTATTACAGTCATGGTGGTAGCCTAACGAGATTCCCAATAATATATTTCACTTTGGTCCCGGTAGACAGCAGACAATAGAGACATTTAAATAATATATTACATCAATTTAAACTGCATTTTAGTGAATAGAGCTATATTGTTTATATACTCCCATGCCCACTGCTTCTCTTCCCTAACCCTTCTGTGGTGGAGCCAGCTACCGGAGAACTTCAAGACTGCTCCATCTCTCACTGCCTGTCGTCTCAAGACCCACCTGTTTAAACTGCTACAATGCACTGAACTTGTCCGACCTAAGCACCATGTTACTGGATGCTCAGCTGATGCACTATTCTTGCATTATTGTACTACTATTATGTCACTGTAAATACACATTGTTTTAATCTTAAATTGTTACTTATTATTTCATTATATTCTAGTAGTATTTGCACTTACTGTAAACTACACTATTTAAACCTTGTATTGCCCTGCAACACCTGTAATGTCGCCTTGGATAAAGGCGTCTGCCAAGCAAACTAATAACAGTACTACAGGTTTGTGTGTTTAAAATAAACATTTTCAACTAGTTTTATTTTACCTGTTGTCCCTGCCCCTGGTTAGCGGTCTGCTGGTTAGCAGAGTTATTAGCAGCTGCTGCGGCTGCTGCTTGCTGTTGGAACAAATTGGCAGGATACACCCCCCACGGAACACCATAATACTGAGGGGGGACAACAGTAGGACCTGAAATGAAGAAGCAGTATATAGAATAACGCTTGGCTTTCATACCTTTTCTTAATTCCCAGGTTCCATGTATGCAGCAGTGTTATTCTTTGTCAGCATTTTATCCCCCCCCCCCCCCCCCCCCACTAGCAACCATTGGGATACAAGGATTTGTTTTAGCATCAGCATCTTACAAACTATTCATATGCAAGTGGTTGTCATATAAATATTTAAGAAGTCATTTTTTGTACACATAGAAAACACACAGAAAGTGGAATGATTATTCTTGAATTATATAACAAAAAAAACAAAATAAAATAAAAAACACCGTCAAGATGCATGAAAATCACAACAAGGAGAGATTAGTAATGTAGACGAAGCAGCTTTGTAGTTCCCGGGTTGGTTATCTTTGGCAGCTGCAATGCATAACGTAGAGCATACCTGCAAGAGTGGCGGCTGCTGCAAGTCCTGCTGCGGTGTAGGGGTCAGTGCCCGGAGGAGCCGCACTGATTATATATGGGTTTGGCATAAAGGCAGCTGGAGCAAGGCCTGCTGAAAATACACCAGCTGTCAACAAAAAGCAAAGGTTTTACAATATTTACAAATCACTGCAGACAATACCGGAATTAATTTGCACTAGTTATCGTTAACTAAGCAACATTCTGGTGCCATACGTTAGCGACCACAGGTTGCTTCATTCTGGCATACAATAAGGATTAATGTATTCTCAGGACATGTTTCTAACCAATTGACAACTGGGTACATTTGTTTTATTAATTTCAAGTTAAAAAAAAAAAAACAGTGCAGTAGTTTTAACTGTGCAGTTAATGTTTTGGATTACAACATTATCTGATCACTTTCAATAGGGCTGTGGCAGGGTGGAAGCCCTGCTGGTGTAAATATTGTGGGTGGTGTGTTGTTTGCTTATTTGGCAGGAATAGGATTAATTCCATCCCTGACAACTCCTTATGCATAACGAGGCTGGAGCTTAATTGAGGATCAATTACGCCTAGCCACATGCTATAAAAGCAGGGATAAAATCTTTGTTTGGGGATAAGAGTTTGAGAGAATGGTTATACAGTGCCGAGAAAAAGTTTGTGAACACCAATGATAATTATGGAAATTCCATAGTTTTACCATGATAGCCTTCTTAAATCAAAACCAGTCTTTTCTTAAATATCCAATAGGGTTTATATTAAACAATTCCATGTCTTTTGAAACAAAATTATGTATCAATTAGACAAACAATGAGTAATTAAGGTTTTATCAGCTCAATTAAGGGGAGAATTAGAATCAGGTGTTTAAATAATTAGGTAGATCTTCAGGGGTGAGTTTGGGAGGCCCCACCCTATATAAAGATCAGAAACTGAGTTTGGTCTTCACCATACAGGTGTGTGGAAACATGTCATGCCACAATCAAAAGAAATCTGTGAGAACCTCAGAAAAACAATTATTGATCTCATCAGTCTAGAAAGGGTTACAAAACCATTTCTAAGGATTTGGAGCTCCACCAATCCACTGTCACAGATAGTCTACAAATGGAGAAAGTTCAAGACCACAGTCACTCTACCCAGGAGCGGTCGTCCTACCAAAATCTCTCCAAGAACAAAACGGAAAACCATCAAGGAAGTCACAAAGAATCCCAGAGTAACATCCAAGGATCTAAAGGCCACTCTCGCCTTGGCTAATGCGAGTGTTCATGACTCAACTATCAGAAAAAGACTGAACAAGAATGGTGTTCATGGAAGGATAGCCAGGAGGAAACCACTGCTCTCTAAAAAGAACATTGCTGCCTGTCTGAGGTTCGCCAAAGAGCACATAGATGATCCACAAGACTTATGGAACAATGTTCTCTAGACAGACAAGTCAAAGGTAGAACTTTTTGGCCTCAATGAGAAACGTTATGTTTGGCGAAAACCAAACACTGCATTCGAACAGAAGAACCTCATCCCAGCCGTCAAGCATGGTGGTGGGAGCGTGATGGTTTGGGGCTGCTTTGGTGCCTCAGGACCTGGACAACTTGCCATCATTGACACAACCATGAATTCTGCATTTTATCAGAAGATTCTAGAGGAGAATGTCACGCCATCCGTCCGTGAGCTGAAGCTGAACCGAAAGTGGGTCATGCAGCAAGACAATGATCCTAAACATACAAGCAGATCTACAAAAGAATGGCTGCAGAAGAAGAAATTCTGTGTTTTAGAATGGCCTAGTCAAAGTCCGGACCTAAACCCCATCGAAATGAGCAAGCTGTCCATGCAAGGAAGCCCTCAAATGTCACAGAGTTGAATCAGTTCTGCAAGGAGAAATGGGCCAAAATTCCTCAAAACCGATGTGAGAGACTGACCAACAGTTACAGGAAACGCTTAGCTGAAGTCATTGCTGCTCAAGGGGGTGCCACCAATTACTGAATCTAAAGGTTCACATACTTTTTCACACATGGATATTGAATGTTGAATCATTTGTGGATAAATAAATGTTGAAAAAGTATCATGTTTTGTGTCATTTGTTTAATCAGGTTATCTTTATCTATTATTAGAACTTTGATTAAGATCTAAGAACATTTTAGGTTTGAAATATGTGATATGTTAAAATCCTAAGGGGTTCACAAACTTTCTCGGCACTGTACGTGTTTCAGTGAAGGCAGCTGCTAAGCCTCAAACAAGGTGTTTATTTACAGCGTTTTGATGAAAAGTGTTTGTTTAAACCTTTTATTTTGGCCCTTGTTTCTTTGATTACTATGTTTTATGCAAAATAAACGTGCGCAACAGCGCCTTTAAACTGCAACTTCTGACTCTGGGTTTGCTTTCTTGCCGCTAACCATCCATGACCGCTACGCTACCCTGCTACAGGGGCGTTTTCACAATAACCTTAATGTAAACAGAACTGGTAATTCCAGGTCAACATTTAAACTAGGGGATAAAGCTGTACTTTATTCCATGTTCTCGATGTTGTCACTAGAATAAAGTGATCCTTAAATCTGGTATTATTTATTTAATGAAAGGTATGTCTCCAACTTGTATATGGAGTTGAATATTATGAAGATGTGCTCTCCATTGCGAATGTGTTACTGTAAAACCTCACTTTTAGACAAGTACATTTTTACAAGGTAATGATCCGACATGAAAAATCTGCCTCTGCTTCACTTTCACACTAACATCTCACCTAGATGTTGCTGCTGAGCTGCTGCCAGTGCATACTGCTGCTGTTGTGCTGCAGTCAACTGCTGAACGGTCAGTGCATTGGGCCGTTGGAAAAGCTTGAAAAAAATTAAACCCATATCAACCATAAACATATGAAACTTTTGCTCAACACATTTTCATGGGTTTTCTGCAGAGTTGTGCAATTCAGATAAGCTGCTGGGTAATTTAATGCAAAGTTCTTACGGCTGCAGTGCTCCACAATCACATTAAGTTGTACATAATTTAGTGTCTTAACAATCGTCATCCATAGTTTAGCATTGATACATTTTATACACCACGTATGGTTATATCATTACAAGCAGTCAATACAGACTGCTGCCAATACAACTTTGAAACTATTTCAAGAACAAACCTGTTGCTGAGAATTGTAGTCAAAAAGCCCTACAGGAGCTCCAGAGGAGTCAATTTGCACTTGGCTGCCTGTGTAATCAAACTGTAAAGACTCAAGTCCGACTTGTTCCATGGAGTCCATGTTTTGTGTCTCTGGGTTCTGGAACTCCTCCAATGGTGGCTTATTGGATGCTGGGTTGGGATGGTGGCCAATCACTTCAGAACTGTTCTGGTTGGGACCCAGGCGCTCTGCTACTTCCGTTGGAGATGCCTGGCGGCTACCAGGAGTCCGGCTGGAAGAAAAATATATCTTACTTGCACATCCACAAAGCAGTGTCAGGTTTCTGCATCTTTGTTACCGGTGGTGGCTAGAAGGTAAAGGTTAGTCAAAATGTGTGGAACAGAGAAGCTTGAATTTCGCTACATGGCTGGTTGCCATCTCTATTAAAATATTTTCCTAAGAAAATACAAAGTTGAATGCAAAAAGCAAAAAGTCCTCCTTGATACTGATCATGTTTGTGGTTCCTCAGTTCTATATAAAAGGCCATTATGACTTGATCTATTGTTTGAGAATCATAACAGTTGCACATCTTTTGCTCGTCACCTGCTACTAAACTTACAAAGCAACCTATCTATCTATTAATCAGTGTGTGTGTGTATATATATATAAAAAAGTGTTTTCCTTGTGATTACCAAAAGCAGGCTCTCCTCACTGGTTTCTTAATTGAAAAACAGATTTTCAACAGGGTAGTCACACCCCCTACTTACTTAAATTCAGTATCCATTCCATTTGGCAGTCCCCGTCCATTTGCTTTAGGAACATCTTCATCTCCTTGTTTCATCTCTCTGCTTTTGTCCTCATAAGGTGATGAATTGCCTTTTTGATCACCCTTCTCATTGCCATCTGTCTCAGCATCTCCAGCTCCCTGACAATTATGTGGGATACAAACCCCACTCAGTCAGCCAGTGTCAATGCAGTCAATTATACAAAAAAACAATATATTGAAAGTTATCACATTACAACTTTGTTTTATTATTTTTCTTAAAGCCATGAAAAATGTGCTTTAAAATGAATTGGTCCAAACATTTAAAGCAAACTTTCAGTGGCCTTTATAGCTAATTAACAAGGTGTCTTCCAAAAGGATGTAAATATGTGGTAAAAATATTATGTTGCATAAGGCAACCCACACGTTAAGGTGGAAAAAGCACTTTGATCTAAATGTTAAAAACATACTATACATATTATACATAAGGCCCTGTGAAAATCACAGAAATTTTCTTTAAAACTCACAGCAGTGTCACAGGTAAAGTATCGTATTTCACGGAATGTGCATGGAAATGTGTTATAAATTGTGTACAGATTTTTTTTTTTTTTTTTTTTTTTTTTTAAAAGGCAAATATACAGATAAATGCACTGAAATCAACCGCAAAGTTATTCAAGCACTTTACAATAGCTTGTGAAACAGTGCTGTAATTAACAGCCTGTAGGTAAAGTGAATCTCCAAGGACAGCTTTCACTTCTAGTACGTCAGATGCATGTTCATCATTTAGGTCTTGAAAAACAAATAAAATGTGTAACCCCTTACTGATCTTGGGCATCAGTTGACTCGTCAGTGACCACTGACAAGCAACCAGACTGTTTTACCAATTCCATAATCTCCTGCTTGTGATACTCAGCAACTTTAGGTAAGCATTCATGTCTCAGCTGGGCTGATGAAGGAATCACTCAAGCATTTGCTACAGTAAGTCTGAAGAATTTACCTAACTTTTGGTTGTCCAATTTTTCAAAAGGGATATTTGTGCAAACAAACACCTCTGTCAAGATCAAAATTTAATGTGTTTTGTGCTTCACAGTTTTAAGTGGACTTTTGGAACATGGAAGTCACCATTTTTTGTTTCTTTGCATGTACAGCAGTCGCCTTTGTAGAGACATCTATTTTCTTGTTTACAGTGTGCAGTATTTTAATTTCAAGCATAGATTGGATATAGTGACATGACAATCACTGCATAGCACTATGTGTGTGGTGAATAGTACACGCAGGCACACAGCAGAGCTATACAGTTTTGCTAATGTGATTTTTTTTTGTATGAAATCCAAATAATTATGAAATAATTTATTTCTTAAATATTGTAAAAATCGCAGTACTGGGCTAATTTCACGATTTCCACGCAGCCCCTGAAATCGTGATTTACACAGGGCCTTGATTATACAGCAAGTTTCTTATATAAGGCCCCATTTACATATCAGAATGACCAGTACAGCAAATAAATTAAATTAACTACAAGCTACTCAAATTGCCCTAAATTCTGATAGGAACAATATTTAGTGAGTAATGATAAATATTGTGAAAAGCACCAATAAAAAGAAATACAACTTAAAAGGAACACACATATTTATCTGTCAATTCTTTCAACCCGGTAAGTGTATGGAGGCGCTCTTTATTCAGGTCACTTTTCTCCAATAACGCTTTGAGGCATCCTCTGAACAGTGACATTCATCCCGATGACGCCTACAGGCATCTGCATGCTAGTGCCGTTATTAACCCTTTGCGGTCCTATGTCGGACCTGGTCCGACATTATTATTTTCCCTTTCCGGTCCAATGTCGGACCCTGTCTGACATCATCAAAAAGACAGGTCTCTAGTCATTTTTTCTCCGGAAAAAGCAGAGAAAACCATTCAATGGCCGAGTGAGACCGATAGGAGCCGAGAGAAGCCGAAAAAAATGCACTACTATGAAGAGGTATGTGAAAAATACAGCGAACAAGGGGTGGGGCGGGGCTGGAGATGCAGTACTGAGTGTCCTGTTGATATGCAGTGCCTTTTAAACCTGTTTTACTGTGAAAAAAATACTTTTAAACAGCGCGCCTAAAATAAACTGCACTTGTGAAAATAAATTGGACCTGATGCGCCTGAGACGCGCTGAATAAATGGACCGCAAAGGGTTAAAAAAAAATAATAATAATAAAATAATGGTATACAATGTTTTACTAACAGTCTGACCAATAGGCGAGAGTTTAACATGAGTCAGGACTATGCAGTTGGAATGTTTCTTTAGATATGTTGCGGTAAAAAGGATGTGTTCTGCATTGCATTACACATTAGAATTTTTAACTGGAACACCCATTGAAATGGTATTGGCAGCAACGTTACCATTCTAAATCCACGTTGCCGGGCTGAATGAGTTAAGTCAAAATTACAAATTTTGCAGTACCAGTACAAAAGCTGTCGGTTGGTGACTTACAAACGGCCCTTTCCTGTAGCGGGGATCCAGTTTGTCCCCTGGTGAGGAGCTAAGGACGTATTCCACCATGCTGATTCCGAGGCCTCCACTTTCGGACCGAGGAGAAAGGACAGAGTTCACTTCACTGTTGACATGGAATCCCTGGCCAGGCCGCCTCTGCACCATGATGGGCTGTGATACGGAATGATCTGTTTCCAAGAGACACAAACATCTGCATAAAGGTGGTCTTTACCAAATTTCTCCAAAACAGATTATAAATACAGAGGTTTTGGCAGATAACATCCTCTGCTACAGGCGTCCTTATATTTTCTAATTTACCTAATCTGTTAAATGCTCCCCACCTTTTATTTGTATTATTGGGCCATTCCATGAAAAATGTAATGTTGGTTACACTGCATATGTCGTCAATACCACAAACTTCTGTATAGTAGGATAGACCCATCACAGCAAATATCAATGAATTAATTATCAGTAATTGCCCAAATGTTACAAGCAAACTTGATTCATTCACATTTAAAAAAATCATATGGGGTAGAAAGTAAACAAGCAAGCAAAAAACACACACTTACGTGATGCTCCCCATGCATTCTCTCGCCATTCATCTCCCAAGAACATCCCTTTTTGTCCCTCTTTAGCAGACTCGTCAGATTCCCAGAACTTTTTAGCAGGCAAGAGCTAGAGAGAATTTGAGCATTAAAAAAATAAATAAATAAATGATACACACATACACAATATACGTTTACATCAGTTAATTTGTGCAATGCTAAAAACAAGATATTACTGTTCTACACTACTTCATACCCTCATCATTTTTGAGAATACAGTATTCTCATTATCATCGCTACCTTTTGTTCTCAATAAAATGAGTGGATTAATCAGGTCTTGCAGTATATTGTAATCTGATTTGTGTGCGCTGCTGAGCAAGAAACCAATTTGTTTTCAGTGCTTCTCTTTAGTAAGTATCCATTTTCAATGTTTTAACAAGTCTTTTCTATCAAAAAGGTGATAGATTGTATCTACTATCTCCCTGTGAATGAGTAAGTATTATTTACGTTAACAGTTTTACCCCCTAGTACTTTTTTCCCTAGATCTTATCCTAGATCTTTTTTTCCTAGATCTTATCCTATATCTTTTTTTCCTAGATCTTAAGAGCCAGTGAACATTAAAGCCAGAACCATGAAGTTCTGTAATATTGCAAATATTTCATTACAAACTCTGTTGCTTTGTAGTGAAATTGATACTGCGCATTCTTTTGATATCCATTTGGGAACCTATAGAATATATCTTTTTTGGCATATATTCTACCCAGTACAGGGGTTGCAGGAGGAGAACTACTGATCTTTACTAATCTGAAATAAAACTAAAGTAAATGCTGAAAGCAATAATGTTGTAACATACCTCTCCCATTCCTCTAGATTCCAGTGCAAGAGCTTGAAAGTCATGATTCATTTCATCCACAGGTCGAACCTGTACAAAACACAAACCGGTAATTAGAACGGATGCATTACAATGACTGAGTAGAACCGTCTGTGATTCTGGCTGCTAGCTCAAACCAATCCAAGAGAGACTTCTTATAGAGGAATTTACATTTCTATTGTGATTTTATCTGTAGTCTCAAGGATACTTGAATGAAATCTCACATGCTGTGATTGGCTGCCAGCAACAAAATATTAACAGCACAACCATCTGACTGGAACCTTGATACCACTATTATTATTAATATTATTATTTGTTTATTTAGCAGACACCTTTATCCAAGGCGACTTACAGAGACTAGGGTGTGTGAACTATGCATCAGCTGCAGAGTCACTTACAACTACGTCTCACCCGAAAGACCGAGCACAAGGAGGTTAAGCGACTTGCTCAGGGTCACACAATGAGTCATTGGCTGATGTGGGATTTGAACCGGGGACCTCCTGGTTACAAGCCCTTTTCTTTAAATCACTGGACCACACAGCCTCCTTATTCCCTATAGGCTGAAAAAAATCAACTTTGAAATGCAATTATCTTATTGTAATAAGGCTACCCCCACTCCACCCTCTCCAATGCAAGGGGACTGTGTGGACCAGTGGTTAAAGAAATGGGCATGTAACCAGGAGGTTCCTGGTTCCAATTCCACCTCAGCCACTGACTCATTGTGTGACCCTGAGCAAGTTACTTAACCTCCTTGTGCTCCGTCTTTCGGGTGAGACGTAGTTGTAAGTGACTCTGCAGCTGATGCATAGTTCACACACCCGAGTCTGTGTGTCACCTTGGATAAAGGTGTCTGCTAAATAAACAAATAATAATAATAATAATAATAATAATAATAATAATAATAATAATATTCTTTACACAGTGATTGGAAACTTGGGGCGAGGCTGCTAGAGTACATACTAATGCATTGTATTCTCAATGTAGACACTAAAACTAAATCTATACTGTTTGCATATCCCTTGTTTTTTGCATGAAGCCCACATTTAAAAAAAGTATAGTTTATTAATACAGGGGTCACTGTATAAATAATCGTATCTGTCAAGAAAAATATCATAGTTCACTGTGCAAATCGATGAATCAGCACACCCCTACTAGTATTTAATTTAATTTATTTAATCACCAAAATTCTACAACCTAGCATATTCGGTCTCTACACCCTGGAGCTTGAGTAACAATCCCTCCCTGTTTTCCCTCCCTAACCAACAGGAGCTCCAGAGCCAATGCAAGCCTCTCCAGGACCATCTCACCAAGATTAATCATGGAAATCATTTCCCAAAAATCAGACCTCCGCTGCATTTTCATTTTTGGCAAGCCAGTGGATCTTTGACACCCACCATCTTTTGAAATGATAGTATATCAGTGTATCCGATTCAAATCCGTGACACTTTCCAGCGTAACCATTCAAATAAATTTAACAAAAACACTTTCCTTCCTCATCTCCAAATACAATTCTAACCCACAGCACACATGTTTACTGAAGCTAGTTTAGTTTTAGCAGAGTAAACTGTACACAGTATACTGCTCTCTACAGTGAGCCTACTAAAAACAAGCAGACCAGTAACCTAATATAATGTGTATACAGTCTCAGTCAATTTTTTATTTTTATTTTCCAGTATAAGACAATTAAGCTAATACATTATTAAATCATAGATCAGTCATTCAGCAAGTTACTTGATGGTGAATAAGTTTCCCTTCCAGTATTTAACAATTCTATCATTCAATACACAAGGACACAACAGTTTACCAAACCGGTTTGCGACGGTCCAATAAAGTCTAGTCCCTGACCAATTGTATCAACAAAAAAAGCAAAAAACAAAAAAAATGACGGAGTGGGTACTGGTATTTCCTGGAAACACCGGAGTAGATCAAATTTTATTAGGAGGCTCTTT
Source organism: Acipenser ruthenus (assembly GCF_902713425.1). Taxonomy (NCBI): domain Eukaryota; kingdom Metazoa; phylum Chordata; class Actinopteri; order Acipenseriformes; family Acipenseridae; genus Acipenser; species Acipenser ruthenus. Next base: position 67,523,367 of record NC_081194.1, on the reverse strand, counting down.
CTTGTCGAACTGCATGTTCAATAAAATACATTCAGTATGTCAGGTGCTCAACAGGCATAAATCACACCATGATGTTACGAACTAGGCCAATATCTTTAACTCATCTCCTTACAGAAATTTGTAAATTCACTTAGCCTGGGGCACACCACATTAAAGGGTCATGTACATCCAAAGAGAATGAACAAGCTGAAAGAAAATGCTAGCTGTAATTACAGCAACAGAATTGATAGTATTCTTCAAGTGGAATGATCCACAAAAAAAATTAACTTTAAAAATCTGTAACCTATTTCAGTATCCAAATGTTAATATTTGATCAGCAATTTTTTCCTTTCATATAAATTAGATAAACAAAACGGTATTAAATTGAGAATAAAACCCATTCTGCTTTTTCAAGATTATATAAACAGTCCGATTGGCTCCAACACTGCACACACGCTAGGCCAGTGGTGCGCAAACTATTTATATGCTGTCCCCCTTACTTAAACATTTTGGTTAAATCTAGGAAAAAAACACTTAAAATATTAGTGGTTTTTTTTTTTTTTTTTTTTTTTTTTTTTTTACACTTGGCACCCCCTACATGAAAGCCGCCATTTCGGCTCTGTCCACAGCAGTTTCACGACACTCACCACTTCAAACATCATTTCTCTGGTTCTACAGAAATAACTTTTGGGCTATTGTGATACCGTGATAAAGCAGTCCACTTGTAACAATGTACTGTAGGTCAGTCAACAAATAAAGGTGTTGATTATTGTTTTTTTCAGGTACTTTTCACTTTTTTGTATATACAAAATTAATCCACATAATAGAACTCACAAAACAACTCGACTCACACAGCACACAGGCAGCGCCACAACAGAGACAGACAGTCCATCAGCGTAATGCCCACAAAACCACCTATTTTCTCGTCATCCAATGATCCAAATAAACATACAAACACGTTTTATACTTCTAGGTAGTGTAGTTTTCAAAGCAATCCATTATTTTTTATAGAACAGCAGTAAAAGAACTTGCATGTTTTTTTTTTTTGTTTTTTTTAATATAAATGTGCAGTTACAAAGCAGAATTCCATTCCTAAAATGCCAATTCCGCGATCGTGGAAAATCAGTAGCGCTATAAAATGTTCTATCCTTTAAAAAAAAAAAAAAAAAAATTACATTTACATTTTTACATAACTACCTCTTTAGTCATAGTCGTGCCCCCCTTACTGACTTTCCACACCCCACACTTTGCACACCACTGCGCTAGGCCACCTACAAGCTGAAACAACTCGATCATGAATTACACAGTAAAAACTAAGGATGCAACTCTTTCAGCTGTTTTTCAATAAAACCGGAATTCAAGTTTATAACCGGAAAACCAGACTGAACGGCACATACCATTATTACACATACCATTATTTTGTTTGTTTGTTTATAAACTTTGACAAATAAGCTGAACACAGTGTTTTTGCATCACTCATACTAACATATTATACAATTAGACAAAGTAGAAAGAATAAAATAATGCATTTATTATTTTCCTGGTATCCTCCATTGTTGCTGCAGTCAGCTGTAATTGGCAAAGCATGTGCAAATCACGTCTGACTAAAACTGAAGCTCATGGCTTTCTAAATTGAAACTATTTAATGAACATGTTGGCTTCAAAGCAGCTGAGGTTTTTAAATAGTTTCTGATTTGAATTTAAAATATAATCTAGATTTATGTCAGCAAAAAACTAAAACTGGAACTCAGCCCCTCCCCTGCTAGCCCCCCAAAAAACAGACACAAAATTCTAGTTTTAGTATGCTGGTATATTATAGGCTGTTACATACATGACCCTTACACTTGTATTCAATCGATAGGGTGAATGCAGCCATAAAGTAAATCAGACAAATGAAACTAATTGCAATGCATACACATTAAATGAAGCAATCTTAAAAAATAAACTGACCTGCTCACAGAAGCATCTAATTTAAAGCAGCTTCCAGATATTTTGCACTAAGACTACAAGCAGTAGGCTACTGCCCCTTTGAATCCAGGTGCTTGTTTTTCTAATTATGGAACCGGGTAGTGAGCACAGTCCTCAAATTACTATCAAGTTGGTCCATGCCCGCAGTATCCCTTTCGTTTTGCAGCTTCGCCCAGTTTCTGCTTATTCCAGTTTCACAATGGTTCGGGACCCCAACTAACATTTTATTCTCTTCCGGTACTTTGACTGTTTTAGTTTCTTTAGCATCATTCTAAAAAATGTTATTAGAGCAATTGGTCTACACAAAGTAATTTAACAGTAACAACAGAAATCCTTTCATCAACAAACCATTTAAGGAAACTAAACAGAAAACAGCCCTAGACACCTGAACACCCAGACTATGTATGAGGCCGCAGTTAAGCCTACTGAGCAACATCAGAATCAATCAGGTCTTGTCATAACTTTTGAATTGTTACTATTGGGTCATTCCATGCCATCTCAACCAGAAAAGAGGGGAATTTTGCTAGAATAAAATCACCTGGGGATTTTCGGGCCGCTGAGTTCAGAACTGCTAATCATATATAGTTTATTTTTTTATTTTTAATTTCCCCTTCGAGCTGTGACCTGGCAAAGGTTAACCTAAAGAGAAAAAATGACCCTGACCAGAAAAAAAAAATTCACTCTGGGCTCAACTTAGACGCTAACATCATGTGTAGCACCTCATTTGACTCGTAATGAATAAGGCTTGAGAGAAAAAAATACCAGAAGCGCCTAGTTGCCAGACGAGGGGTAAGTGACGAGTTTTATTAGAGATTCAGCCCAACCCTTTACCCTGTAGGGGATGCAGGTCCTAAAATGTTAGTATTGCTGTAAGAACCTTAGGGACCATTTCAAATGTTGTGAAACACTTTTGGTTTCAAGTCCCCCCACTGGTCATTAACCCTCTCCGAAATTTGAATTTTTGGTATTTCTACCAAGTTTACCTACGTGTAAAGCAATAACAGCAAGGCTGTGTGCTGCAGCTGTTCATACAAAACTTTCAAAGGTTTAATAACCAGCGACTCGTGGACCCCATTCCCCAATCTTCCCATAGGTGGATGGCGCTTTTTTCACTCAAAATTGTTCTTTATGATTTTGTACAGAACAGCTGTTTATGTTTAGTACAAATTTTGTTTGTATATTGGAAGTACTGCACTAAAGTAAAAGACTTCCTAGACACACTTCAAACAGGTAGGCCAGGCATTTCTTTTTAACAATTTAATGTAAAGCCTGAGTGAATACGTGAATTTGAATATGTTATGTTATTTATTAATACTTGACCATATACAAGGAACTGAACGGCAAACATTATATTAATTACTTAATATACTTGATTGTGTGTTAGATTGGCATTTAAAAATAGGACTTGTTGCAATGTTTGTGTTTATGTACACTAGTACTCTACTCGGTACTCGGAAATTGTAATGCTCAAGTACTCAAGCAATATATTTCTCGAAAATCCAGCCCCTACTATCAAAGACCGCAAACTTTTTAATTTCTAAGGCAGACCTTTTAATCAGTCACAGTACTTTATCCCTGGTAACTCCCTTTTCCAGAAGTGAAAGTATTTAATTTCTATAACATTTGTTGAATATGTATATAGTTCTGACAACTTTAAATTACAACCATTGTTTGAAGAGGACATTTAAATATAAAAATGTCAATATATACTTTGGTGAGTACGTGCTTTTTTTTTTTTTTTTTTTTTTTTTTTTTACTTTGTATTTAAGTCTTTGCAACAGGGTTCATACACTTTTTATCCACATAGGCGGGCAGCTGCAGAGCATTATATCTTTTTGATCCAGAGCAGAAATTGCACTTGGTTTTCTAAAAGTATTTGTCAGAATCTGGAGGTGCATATCTAGCAAGACACAATGCAGGTGTGCAAAAGAGAAGTAAGACACAATCTAAGAAATGCCCAATATTTGAGAACTATGTTGCATTATTTACAAAGAGAATATAAAAAGTTGTAGACTGCAAGTATACTTGTGCCAAAATAGGATAGTATAATGGTACCAAAGGTATACTAAAACCAGACAATTTTGGCACAAGTATACTTGCAGTATACTACTTTTTTGTAAGGCATGATATTGGATTCTGATCCAAACTTCTTTATACCCTCTGTTAAATGTTGAACACTGTGGGAGGAGACATAACAAAAATGACATAACAAATGTGCACGCATTATATATATTAAAATGTTCAAGTGTCGTATATTAAACATACAAGTCAAATACTAAATACAGTACACCCTCACTATAACAACCCTGTTTGGGTGCAAAGCCTTTTGTTCGCTATAGTATTTTATTCTTTGATTTTCTTTATTATTCAGTATATTTTGGCTGTCGTAGTGTTGATTTTGCCCTTCGTTTCACTGGAGCAGACAGGGTCATGTGACATATACCAGTGTGCTGACTGGATAGGATTGCTTGAGTTGTCAGGACGTTGTCAGGGGTGATACACGGGGCAATCCTCGCGCAATTTGGTCGCAAGCAATATAGTTGCTACTACTAGCAAATTTGCCTAGGACAGTTGTCGCTAGAGCTGCTGACCCTCTTTCGAAATCAATTATTAATAATTAAAAATAAATAAATAAAAAAACGCAGAATTATTTTCATTCTCCTGTGATACTAGTAAAATTCCAGACTTTTTCAAGACTTTCATAACGGAGACATGTTTTTTCAAGCATTTTCAAGCCCTGGAAATCAATTTGGCATTTTTCCATACTTTTTCCAGACTTCCAGACTAGCGTACGAACCCTGTTGCAATGTTAAAACATTATTTGCTTATTTAGGGTTTCTTTGCTCAGAAAATACTAAGCAGGTCTGTCAGTATACATCAGAATGAGTATGGGTGTATGCAGATATAGTTTAAACATTCATAAACAAATTACCAAAATGCACATCCCTAAAAAACACTATAATTGGTAACTCGGTTATAATAACTTTTTTTTTTTTTTTTTTTTTTTAAGTCAACTCTTTCAGCTGTTTTTTTTTTCTTTTTACATCCAGCTGGTTTTCAATAAAACCGGAATTAAAACCAGAAAACTGGTTACTGGCTCATATTTAACAAATATAAACATTTCACAGGGTGCCTTTGAACTACATTAAATCCAATGTTTATGCCTTGTGGGGTTTTATTAATCAATTAGAACTCCTGTGACCAAAATACTGGGAAGGCATTTCCTCCATTTGTGATTAATTACCATAAAACAAGTGTGAGGGAGAAATCAGTTGCAAGATAGATAAGTGCATGAAAAAGACCTTGGCAACTCATGTCCAACACAGACATGTCTGAAGTTTATAAAAATTCTCCATGTGGGCTAGACTGAGACAAATAACAGTACTACCAAATATCATTTTACGGGGTTGAGCAACTCCCCTTGCACCACCTGAGCTGGAATCACCCAAAAATGTTTTGTGTGATCAAGTGAAGACAACACAACAGTACCGTGAAGGAGACCTCCACATCATTTATTCTGCTTACCTGGTCTATGTGGATGCTGTCTCCCGTGGGCCAGCGGTGCTTGCTGGAATAGCTTCCAAGCTGCTCCCCTGCTTGCCGCTGAAAAAAGTAGCCAACTGCAGCATCGTCCTGTGAGCGTCCACTGAGAGGTGGCTGAGCACCAGGTGCACCTGTTACTGCAGTTTGGAGGACGTGTGGATTGGAGCCACCACCAAGTGCTTGTGGAGGGGGACCCACCAGACCTGGTCCTCCCCCGGCACCAACAGGAGTCCCCACTATAGGGACCCCAAGTCCGACTACACCGGAATCCTGAGCACCATTTGCGTGCATCATTGCTCCGCGGGTCTCCTGCCAAGCCACTTCATTCATGCCTAGGGCAACACATGGAATGCTCATTCCACGTAAAAACCTGCAGAACGAGAGGAGACAACAAATTGAAATACAGTTCATTTTTTCCAAACATGGGGCCCTTCATTTAACCCTGCATTCATGCATTTGATAAAGTAGTTTCCCCACTGAAAACTACTGTTACTAAACATCCATGCTCTTGTATCCATACTACTTGCAAAAGTATGAGTTTAAATAAAAATATGTAAAAAAAGCTTTAAACACTGTGTAGTTTAACTGGTAAGTTTAAGTAAATATATTCCTGGGATAAAAATAATATACCAATATATCAATGCTGTAATAGTGCTTAGATTAGAACCCATACAGCGTTGAATGTCTGCATTTTGTGATACATATCATATCACAAAATTGGTGGACTATATCATTACATCCCTACAGAGCGGGGTGTCTGCATCGGGAAGATTAAGGACGATGGTTACTCACGTCTTCAAGGAGTGGCAAACCTCTAACTGCTGAGCAACTAGTATGCAGTTAAAGCGGCTATTAAGTGACTTTGGTAAACAAAATGTGCAGCAACTTGACAGGTGTCCAACACTACAGATATGAATAATTCCACCAATGATAATAATATGCAACCCTTATACAGCAGTACAGTACTAACAGGATTTGGCGGGCCGAATATTCACAGTCAACCAAGTACTCTAGGTTGTTCTAGATCACCAACACCCCCCATTAACTTCTAATGTGCAATTGAATGTATTACAATTTAAACAGTTTACTAGATTAAAAAAAAAAAAACATCCACAATCCACAATTCTGGATAGGCGGTACTTCTATTCAAAACACCAAAGTATATACACCCCCAGCTGGGGCAAATGAAAGCTATTACCTTTTGCAGCTATTTACACAAAGATCTGTCCAGATAAACCTCTCTATCACCCAGTATCATTCAAGAGGGTAAAGCAAGTCTTAATCCCATGACCTTTTAATATTTTTTTCAATTATTTGCACCACTGCAAAACAATGTTTAAAAACAGGTGATAAGGCTAGTCGTGCAAAACATCTTTTTTTTTTTTAACATTTTACATTTACTTAGATGGTGAATCTGGAATTCCCATTTAAACATTGCAATACACTGGAATATATACAACAGTAGTATGACAAATACAAGACATCATTTTAATTACTATAAACAACTACTGAGAAATAAATATAAATTAATCAGGCCTACAGTTGCCACGACGTAATGCATGAGATGATAAGTCATAGAAGAAGAAATTCCCTTTTACCAATCCGACTGGTATTTTAACACGTACGTACCCCAACACAACACTGACCAGGACCGTTTGCAAACAAATCTGAAATCCCCGATTCTGGAAATGCCACAAATTAGCGTCCTTGAGTAAAAATGACACTTAAATTATTAAGGAAGTGCTATTTCGCCACACTACTCATTAACACTGCTTGGTTGAGTTAGTAAACAAGTGAAGTTGTTACAAATCAGCCATAATCAATATAACCGCCTACGGCCTAGCTACCTCGCACGAATAGTTTTATTTGTATAACTACACCTCAAAAGAAAAATAGAAGAAAACACAGCAAACGCTATTTCCACAAAACGGAAAATTACGACAATCACTGGTGGGGGAAAAAAATGTCTACCGCATAAACTACAGAACTAGTACTGTCGGTAGCCCAGAATGTTATTTCCAAAAAAAATAAAAAATACCCAATGTATATTAGTATCGTCACTTCAGGTACTTATTTGCCTATACAGATCATCTCACCTTTACTAAAACACAACAATCCACAAAAGCAAAATAGCAAACGCTCCTAAACGTAAGTAACAGGCATGCAGCGTAAAACATGTATTTGTCACAAGTTCCAAATAACAAAGAAAAGGACTGAAAACAATATTTACACATCAGGCCTCTTACCTTCAGTTCAATACCGTATTTAAGAACAAAATAAAATGTAATAAAAAGCACCAATAAAAAAATTAGAAAAAAAATGTATATTACTATTGCTTGCTTTATTTTTCTTAAAAATCTATAAAATAAAAACACAGCTTTAGCTTTCAATATAATCCGCTGAGAAGCGCTGACAAAAACACAAACTCATTAAAAGCATCGGAGCCAGCCATTGCTGCTGGGTAACTACACTAACAACATGGCCCCCCTCCTGGTTCTAAACAGAGGGCCTTACCCGCCAAACAAAAGGAAATAAAAAATAAAATAATAAAATGTTCTTAACTCTCGGTCCCTGGCAATAACCGCGGGTTTGAATCCCTGAAGGTGTGTATTTTATCAAAGCCGGGGCATGGATGGGATACTCACAGGCCGTGCTGTCGGATGGCGATGGATTACTATTATATATACTGTATATATAATTTTTGTAGTTGTTTTGTTTTGTGGAGGTCGGTGTTTTAATGGTTTTGGTTTGTACGTGGTATGTAGAGTAGAAATATCTCCCTACCCCCCTCCCCTCTCGAACTGAACAAGAGCGAGAGAAGTCCCAAGAACATGGCGATAGCTGGAGGAGGAGGAGCCAACAGCAACTCAGCATCTCCTCCCCCAACCTGCGTGTTATCACGGTCAGACTGCGACTTTCCCCTTCATACAATACAGATACTTATTTTCTTGATACTCTCAACGTTGTAATTTATTACCGGCACTTTCTCGTGGTCGTGGTGCACAAACACGAAAGCACGTGTAAGGCTGGTGTTTTCATTTATTTTGTGTTTGAGCGAATATATATCCCGTTATCGTTTTGGAGCAGACATTTTGGATACATTGTTGAAACCATTCAGGCGACGACGTAGTGTCGCATGTATTTTACATCAGAGTAATGTGATATTTTAGCAGAGGGGGGCATTGTTCATTATTTAATGTCTTCAGAAATGGGAGTCTTTAAGGGACTAGGTTGCTAAGACAGGTCATAGAAGGTTATATTGTCAGGGTTTAGGGATTGTCAGCTCTGTGCCTGTGTTTAAAGCAGTCTACAATTAATTACTGTAGTATCACCACAGCCCTGGTTGTAAAAGGGAAAAGTTTAAATACCATGTCACCACACACACTTTTTATAGTAATTAATTGGAAATTAATTTATGTTGTACTGTGTTTCACGAGCAATTCTGCATCTCCTCCAACCTGCGTGCTGCAGCTTGCACACACAGACTGATGTTCTTCCTCTCACAATATATACATATATAGATTTTGTCCTTATTACTCAACTCTGACAGTTATCACCGGTACACCCAGTTTAATGTGACTTAATTATAAACATTTTTTTAAATATCTCTTTCTTTGGCACAGCTTTTTGGTGTGCAAGGTGAGTCTTTGGAGCACAGTCTGAACCCCACTGCCAACAAAGTGGTCGTTCTTGTGAGCAGTGCAATAGTTGTAAACTCCCCAGACTTGTCATTAATGTTCTGATGCTTAATAACATCCATAACTCTGGTACAGATAAAATAGGCAATTGCCTTGACAGCATGGAAAGAGTTACTTGTTGATCGTCAGTTCTCCTGAATGGTGATTGGGTAAAAAAGTGTGTGGGTGGGTGGGGGGAGGTTGGGGGGCACTGTGAAAAATATATTAAAAAAATAGGACATTTGTAAAAATGATATAGCTGCGTAATCTTGGGATATATTGAGGCTGCTGGCTGGCTGCTGGCTGTCACACTTACATTTTAATGTGTATCTAGATAACCGCTTGTCCAATTGTGGTGAAACTTGCTAAGGGCTCTCTTAAAGTATGTTAATAACACACTAACAGTGGTTCTTCTTGCTGCTCTGGGCAAGCTGCCTCCTAATGCCTGTACAGCAGGCAAAAGAAACCCCACACTGCGTCTTCCCGAGCCAATCTGTGCTGGCTCCGCCTCCCAATGGTCCTGCTAGATACGGACAACAATGTCCGCCATGGTGTTCTGGGCCACCATCAGTCCAGTGTACTGGTATTGTATTGACTTCTGCTGGACCTCTGGGGGCAGGCAGACAAAATCCAGGAGGATCTCCTGCTGGTGGTCTCCAGGTGTTTTCTCCCCTCTGTCTCCAGCCACCAGAGGGTCCTGAGGTCGAAGATCCAGCTCTCCGTGATCTCCATGCTGTTGGTCTCTCTGGAAGACTCGTCTCCTTTTCAGCGGATCCCTGAACTGCCACCAAGTTTAACAGGAAGTGTGATGGGGTTTGGGTAGTTCGCTGACAGACAGGAAGGAGACATGGATGTTGTAGTTGACACACCAGATTTATACACAGTAAACAAAATCCTGTGATGCTGCCAGCAACAGTAGCACACAGGGAAATTAAAATAAACAAAAATGTAAAAAACAAAACACAAAAAAACATAGCTAAGAAACAAAATTTGCCATAAACACAGCTGTGTACTACTCCTTCTACCACAGAAGGTCCTGCTTACATACCCTCTCATACGCTCATTAAAAATCCCAAAATGAATCCCTGTCCTTTTCTAGACAAAATAATGAAACACACTCCGACCCTGGTTAGACACGAGGTAGACCAGAGTTAGAACTAGAACTTATTTTTTCTCGCGTCTACACAGAAGCCATGCTCAACAGCGCCCCCACACTTCAGAACTAGAACTTCTTGGCTGCTCACCACACAGAAATGTATGTTATTCTTACTGTTCGTAAGGACTCCTTTGGGCTAGTACCGTGAGGTGTATTCGGGAGCTCTTTTTTATAGGGAGATGCCCTGCCAGGATGGGACTGGCTACCTGGTGTGTTTGGCTGCGGGAAAACAAAATACAAATCAAACTATATACACATGTGCAGGGCCTCAGCTCTGCCACAACATAACAGATATATTTATATATATTTAATATATTTTTAGATCTTTTTTCGTAACAAAAAAGTCATAAGAAACAAAAATTCTATGGACTAATGCAATGCATGTTTTAGGCTAAAATGAAAACAGACACGATACAGTAATAATACTTGTACTGTCTGGAAAGTAATCATCGGACAATGCTTGTTTAATATACGTCTGTAATGCATTTAAATGTGTCTTGTTCATTGATATGTATTATGAGGCAAACGTGTCCTGTTGCTAATTTACATTTATTTAAATCTGTATAACAGTTACACTGCAGGCATACAGTGACTATGAATAGATGCTCTTCAAAGATTTACATACATTTGGTATTTAAAATTTGCCATCAATTTAAATTGCTTTTACTTGCCTGATCCAGGTACTTCATGCTGTGAAACTGGGAGATCAAGAATGTGACAGGAGATATCTGTGACTCTCCACATTTGGAGCATTCAGTAATTTCCCAAACAATAAACTGTCTGTAACTGTAAGTAACTGTCTCATAACTGCAGTGGTACCCCAAATAATATTAACTTCCTGAGGGCAAGGAAAAGGCACACTGGAGCAACTGACCACCGTTGGGAATTAATGTTACTGAAATACTTGTTATCATAAACTTCATGCTGCGCAGAATCGATTTCAGGTACTCATTTCTAAATTATTTCGCAAGAATACATCTTTTAAGAGCTGCATTTGTATACTGCCCTGCATATAGAGTAGTGGTGCTACTTTAAAGAAACCAGGTTGGGGAGAACTGACTGTAATATGTAGCTTCTGAAAATGCTGAGTAGATTGCGCACACAGCTGATGCACTGTGATGTTCCACAGGCATCCCTGCCACTCTGCCTAGACTCAAATTAAATATAACCGCTTAAATATACAAGATACTGTTGTTTTATTTTTCTCTACTAATTTTGATAATGTTAAATAAATGATTATATATATATATATATATATATATATATATATATATATATATATATATATATATATATATATATACAGTATTTATTTTTATTACTATTTATAGTAATTTTTCTTTTCTCCCTAAAACAAAAAACAAACAAACAACCTCCCCCCCCCAAAAAAAAAAATTTAAATAAAGTTCAAATCAAATATTGGAAAGTGCCTTTTTTGTCTGTATGTTTTTAAGTTAGTAGCTGAAAGATGACACTTCTAAAGACTTATGTCAACTGAAATGAATAATTAATGTGTAAATATAATTTAGATAATGGTAATGTAACATTCATAATGAGCTCCACATTATGGCTATCTGCTTTAAGGTCTTCAAACATTAGAGAACATGTTGGCAGTGGAAATTAATGAACAAGGTCAATGCTTTGTCTTTTACATTTACATGGTACATGCAGTTAAGTGGTTCTTTCACTGAGCTGCTCTGAGTGGCCTATTTACTTAATACACCCTATCTGATTATAGTGTAAATATATTTTTTATGTTTTCTTCCAGGTGAACTTGCCTAGAGCTGTCATGATCGCCATCGCCCTGGTCACCATGTGGTACTTGCTGGTAAACAATAGATACCTGGCAGTCATGACCCCCACAGAACTGAAGTCATCAGGTGCTGTGGCTGTGACGTGGGGGTAGAACAATTCAATGTAGTGCATGTCATTTGTCTAAAGAGGCAATAGAACAAGTGGGGTATATAATCCTGCCGTCTAGGGTAATTACTGTGAATTACTTCTATTTCCTCTTGTTTGAATAGGGGGTGTTAAGAGCAATACTTTAACATTTTCAACCCAGTGTTACTGGGCAAAAGTTTATGTAATAAACCTTGGTTTTAAAATTCATCTTGTGATTCATTAAAACATTGTCACGTGACAGGCTATAGTCTTGACTATAGTTGTACACAACGGTCTGTAGGCATAGCAATGGTACATTGTGTTGATATAGGGCTAGTTTCACAGACCCAAATTAGCACTAATCTTGGACTACCTTACCTAAGGTAACATTAGGTAGTCCAAGATTAGTGCTAATTGTGGTCTGTGAAACCTTAGGATAGTGTCCTCCATATAATCCTCAATATAATCCCCTGTCAGATACTATATCTTCCTTGGGAACAATAGTTTTCCACTATATTCCTCAACACCAGTCCATGTTTCTATACTATTGGGATTTTTTATTCTTATGTTGGACACATTACAGTACATACCTGTACATAGCTGTGTTGAATAAACATATACTGTATATATTTCTGTATCTCAGGCAACTGTGTGGTTGTGATATACCAGTATTAACATACCTAGTTTTATCATATACAGTATTATCGTTCCCTCAACAGGAACAAAGTCCTTGGTAGTTGGTCATGGTTGATGTCAGGCTGCTGCCCTCTCCTCCTTTGTGTCCCTCAATGGTACTTTCTTCAGTGGTGGTTGTGTGTGCTACGTGGCAGCTCAGGAAGGTCACATGGTAAGAATAGAAACAGGTGCCAGGGGTTATCGTTAACACAATTTATGAATACTCTTTTGTTCTACCCTACAGGTAATTTTGGGCTTCCAGGTGACCACCCGGACCTTTGAGGGGGGCTGTGAAATGACTACAGTCGCGCACGTGATGGCTACAGTGCATAGCATCAGGTCTTTTACCAAGTAAACATTGCATTTTGAAACTCTTCTCAGATTAAGAATACTACAGTATTCTACAGTCTTTTTTACTTTGTATTCACATATTTCTAGTCTACTCAGTACAATTCCAGATTTAGATATTTATCTCACTGTTAGATTTTTTTGTAATTTTTTTTATTTCAATGCACGGGTCTCACCTGACCAAAGTAATTTTAAAGTTTAAACTTCCCATCTAGGTTAAATCCAAAATGGTTTGGAGCTATAGTATAAGAACATAAGAACATAAGAAAGGTTACCAATGAGAGGAAGCCATTCGGTCCATCTTGCTCGTTTGGTTGTTAGTAGCTTATTGCTTCCAGAATCTCATCAAGCAGCTTCTTGAAGGATCCCAGGGTGTCAGCTTCAACGACATTACTGGGGAGTTGGTTCCAGACTTCCACAATTCTCTATAATTGCTATAGCATCTGTTAAATAAATGTAATTAATTATGATTCCAATAGTTCCAAAGTTCCTGTTTAATTCACCTAATACACTTTTACAGAAAAAGTCTGGGTGATCTGATATCTTTTCTGTGCCAAGTACTACTGTTTTGTAAGTGCTTGCTATACCTTCCGGAAGCTTTGATTGTCTGTTAATGAGGTGCAAACGCTGGAGTTAAGATGCAGAGCTGCTGAGCTAATGGAGGGCTGCCTGCCCTGTTTGGGCCGAGCTAATGGAGGGCTGCCTGGCCTGCCTATTTCTCCTTGAGCAACATTAATGTGATGTTCCTCTGCAGTGCCTACTTTATTAGACCTACTGCAAGTCCATATTTCAGTAATAAGACATAGGTTGTCAGTAATTCTGTTAATCTGTGATGTGAGTGTGTGTGTATTATTGCAATTATATCACATCCTTAGAGTTATAGCACCCCCCAGTCTTAGAGGCAGGCTGCTGGTCTGATAACAGCAATATACAGCACCCCACAGAGCAAGCCTGAAGCATTTATCTTACAGCAGGTTCTCTACCAAAATAACGAGCTTGCTCTATCTCAGAAGCAATTATCTCTATTCAGCCAGATATTCTGTCCATGGCTCATGTTTGACGCCTCACTCCATCCCCTGCTTTGATATTAGCCACAGCAATATCATTACTGATCTTAATACCAGGGAACTTCAAGTCCATCATCAACTTTTTCAGGTACCTATTTAAGAAATTGCAGGGTTACAAAAAGCAATATACTGATTTTGTTGCTGTTTTCTCTGTTTTGTTAGTAAAATTAGTGAGACTTGGATATGTTCCTCAAAGACAGTGGGAGTGGTGAGCAGATAAATTGCACCAGGGATGTCTCGTTTAGATTCTGTGAACTCTCATTGGTCTGTAACCCACCATTTAAACAGAAATAAATTATTTATACATCTTTGTTGTAGATTATATGGATATGAATAAAACAAAATCCATGTTCAATATCCATCCCCTACACCTTCCATATTGCCTGTACACAATAATGCTCTCCCACAAAAACTCTACCCTGCCCCTTTTCAATCCTGCAGTGAGTATAAAAAGTCTGCCATATAAATATCAATAGTATCATTTAGTATGGTTAAGGTCACATTTGATACAATATTGAAAATGTAGTCACTAACAATTTGTGTGGCAATTCAATGGCTTTCTATGGCTTGGAATCCCTTTCTGGCAATCGTTCTCTGTCCCTCTGCAATCATTCAATCAGGTCTCAGTGGAAATATGGACTAATGCATAGGATTCATAAGAGGAAGAAATACATTGCAGGTTGCCAGCATCTACCTTACTCATCACCTCCTATACAAAAGTTTTTACCTTGTCAAGCACAGAATATACCTTCAAAGCAAGTATATCTACACTAGATATGAGGCTGTTTTGAAACCGGCAGCCACAAGCAAACTCTTAACCACAGCTCTATTGCACAGGTAGTTACTGAGCTTGTAACCTCCTCTCGTCTGTTGGCGTTAGAATCTGTAACAGTATTGCGTCACATACAGAAGTAATCAGACAGAGACTTCTGTGGTTTTTATTTTCAGCTGCTGGCTAGGACAAGCATAGAATGCAGGTGTAATGTGAGTGTTACTCAGGGGGATATGAGACACCATTATGTCTTTTGTACCACTTATGCTGTCATTCCTCTGATTGTGCAGTTAGCATGTATCTTCTCAGATGTTTCAATCAGCTTCAATCCATTATAGCTTTAATTTTATGTTATGAGAAATACTTCACCCAAATGCTGATAGCAAGTAAAGAACACATTTGTTGGTCTGAAAATTACAGCAGTAGACTTGTCCTTAGTGACTAGTGTGTCATTATTAAGAATGATTTCCAACATATATTTTGTGTATTAAAATACTGACTGTGATTACAGTGTTAAATGGTCTGTGAGAAACAGGATGTGGCTAAGACAGCTTGTATGAAGAGAGATTAATACATCTGAATTAGCACGTACGGGTACTTTGTTATGTGCATCGTTATAAAATAACATAATTTGCCTTTTTTTTACAGAGATGTTGAACCATGTGCTGTGTTATTTGCTCAGCTCTGCTTTGCTGTTTGTTAGTTGCGTAGAAGAAAATATCTAACAGTGTTAAAATGATCAAGAGTGCCCGACCAGTCAGAGAATCTTTATTTGCAACTGCAACTAGGAAGCCAACAATCACTTTGCTGAGCCTCTTTATGGCAAATGTTCCAGAAGAAACAACTGCAGAAGATTGTGACACAATCTAAACATTGAATGCAAAAACAGCATTCATTTTATATACCATAAAGTGGGGGCCACATTCTCTCTTTTATGCATTATTTTATTTTATTATTTAGCAGACACCTTTATCCAAGGCAGCTTACAGAGACTAGGGGTGTGTGAACTATGCATCAGCTGCAGAGTCACTTACAATCAACGTCTCACCCAAAGGGCAGAGCACAAGGAGGTTAAGTGACTTGTTGAAGGTCACACAGTGAGTCAGTGAGTGAGCTGGGTTTTGAACTGGGGACTTCCTGGTTATAAGGCCCTTTCTTTAACCACCGGACCACACAGCCTCCTGTTCAAGTAATATGGGCTTGATATTTTGGTTAAAGATTCAGTACCACCACAGAGAGTAGTTATTTTAGGACTAGCTATGCCCCTCCTCCCACTCCAAAAATACATTTTGAGGAAAATTAGCTCAATCCCCAAATGGCTAAAATATTATATATTTCCTACAAAGTACCATTTATAAACTCTTGATTTTCATTGGAGCAATGTATACTGAAACAGTGCTCCCTCTATTTTTCACCATTTGATAATTTCAAAAAATAAAGAAAACAATATTTTTTGTTTAATAAATGCACTATAATTCCAAAATGTTGTAATTCGTTTTTAGGCCATGTTGAAAGCAAATTATAAAAATCCTATATCTTCCTGTAAGGGCCATTCACTAATTCACTATTTTCAATACTTTTTTTCAAAGAGGTAGCACTGTAATGATAAAGTAGAGCGCTGACATCCCTGCAATTTAATTTCATGATATTTTGCTTTGTTGTTTTTGTTGTTTAATGCACCATGTTTGCACACCAAAATAGATAAGTTGATTTGTGCATGTATTAAATGCAAATGTCTTTGAGTCCTTAATAATGTGTTTGTTTCCAGTTTCAGCTTCACTGCATGGTTCTTTTATGCTATTACACTATCTGGCTTGCTGTATTTGAAGCTTAAGAAACGGCATCTTCCTCGACCTTATGAGGTGAGATACAGTATGATAGCATTCTTTCAATGTTGAATTCCATGTCACTCATCTTAACAATACATATAAAAAATAAATGACCGAAACCAACACCATTTCAAATTTATGGTGGAGGTTTATTTGATCTATTGCAGAAAAACAACTAAACCACTGCTGGTTAGATATTAATTTTACCACACGGGGGCACCATACACAACAGTATCCAATACTGCATTATAATAAAAACAGCAGCAGTTCATAGTGTCCATATGACTTTACATTTACACTAACTAATTGAAAAATATTGTAAAACACCATTAACTTTAAAAAAGCTGTTAAAATAGCAAACTTGTATTTTATAGCTCTGATTAATATAGAAGAACCTCCGCTGAGCAGGTGCCTCACGGTAACACTGAATAAATAATACAGCTCTTCTGTTTGATGGTGTGGGCTGCATTGTTTTATTGCATTATAACAGGATTTGGAGTACCAGTGAAAGTCAGAGAGATTCACTTGGACACACACACACACACACATATATATATATATATATATATATATATATATATATATATATATATATATATATACAGTCTATATATAAACTTGATTTCCCCATTGAAGTTGCAGTCTGTTATACAATAATTATTATTATTATTAATTTCTTAGCAGACGCCCTTATCCAGGGCGACTTACAATTGTTATAAGGTATCACATTATTTATTTTTTATTTACATACAATTATCCATTTATGCAGTTGGGTTTTTACTGGAGCAATCTAGGTAAAGTACCTTGCTCAAGGGTACAGCAGCAGTGTCGCCTACCAAGGATTGAACCCACGACCCTCCGGTCAAGAGTCCAGAGCCCTAACCACTACTCCACACTGCTGCCTGAATTGTCAAGAACCCACTACCCAGTCTCTAACCACTACTCCACACTGCTGCTTGAATTGTCAAGAACCCACTACCCAGTCTCTCTCAAAATCCAGTTTAGATGCAATAAACTAAACAAGGTAAAATTGAGACACATCCTGATAGACAAGGGAACTGTTTTCTCAGATTAGCAGCGAGCTGTACTATCTTTTCTGATTTATTGTTTGTTATTGCACCAGCAATGTTTGTGCACATTCCAAAAAAACGTGCTATTAGAATACAGGTGGAATGCATAGTGCCCATGTTCCCTTTTAAAGCACATTCCATACAGGTGCGCTGACCATGTTTTACCTGGACCTTTAACAAGATAACCTCGCCACCTTAACAGAAACCATTTAGGAAACTATGACAGCTATACATACCAATGAAACGTGTTGCTAAGTTACTGTATTAACAGTAAACAAATTCATAGAGAAGGCTTATTTTACATTTTTTGTACAAAACCAGAACCAGCATAAACACTTTTTAGGTAATTGCCTGCATTTTTTTGATTTGATATCCTTATTTTACATTATTTTACATTTATATTGAAACCAGTTAGTATGCCCCAGAAACGGAAAATAAAGTTCACGAATCACTCTGTTTATTTACTCAGTCCCGACTGTTTGCACATTGCAATATTCCAACATAAGGACTATCTTAATGACTTTTACAGAGAACAAACTTAGTGTCTGTATCAGTCAAAACATATATATTTACGAACTTGAATATAAACAAATGAAAACTGAGTATAACATCTCAGAATGCTTGTTAAACTTGGTACACTGTGAGACCCTGTTCCTAACATGTGGAAGTCAGGAAAAGAAGAGAGCCTGTCCCATCAAAACATTGTGTTTTCTACTTTGTTTCCAGGGGTCCCCCATGCAACTCTAACTGAAGGCTCTCCCTTTTCTTTGAATACAGCAGTAGTGGTGTATTTGTTTATTAATTTACTAATGGTATGGGACTCAGGCCAGTTTCTTTGATGAAGCACATTATTTATTTATTTCTCTTAAAGATTTAAATCACCTTGCTACATACAGAAACTCTGACAAAAACACAGTATATGCGAATTTAGGGCCAATACATTTTAAAATTAAAAATATACCCAAAGAGTACAAAGTGCACAAGTGTATTCATGTATATGTGCTACAAGGCAATTCTCTAATTCTCCTGCTGTACATTATTGTTAAAATTGCTTATGTGTGTGTGTGTGTGTGTGTGCTTTGAGTTCAGAAACTGCTCTTCAGTAGCACTGGGAAAATCAGCCAAAACTTACTTTTTTTTCTTCTTTTAGTGAACACCTACTCTGTATTGCCAGCAGTACAAAAGGAAACAGTAGGTGTTCATCAGATGATGCTTACAAAAAACACTTTGTAAAACATCAGAAATATGTTAAAAAATAAAAAAGAGAAAATGTAATTTGATGTCACTTGCTCTAATGCAATTTGTATTTTTACCATAAGGTGTCACTGTTATCCATGTTAGAGATTAAAAAAAAATTACTATATAGGCATAGGTCGAGTTCATCAGGTACCTGCTTTAAGCAATTTTGTATGCAGTCGCCTGCGTTATTATTATTATTATTATTATTATTATTATTATTACTTCTCTGATAGATTAATGTTATTGATAAAATCTTTCTTTACTTGAAAATTTGATAAAATTAGCAGTTTATACTGAAAAATGTATGATAAGCCCAGACACAATAGCACTTTAAAAGAACATAAAGGCATCGGGAATTTTCGAAAACACGAACAACACCGGCTACAAATTGTATCGGTTGACCAACTTTTTTGACACAAAATAATAAAATTAAATGCTATGAGCATGTACTACTATTTTAAAAATCTAACAGTTTAAATGATGTGTTCTAACTCATTAGATACAAATGTTTGATGAATCCCTATTTTACTGCAATTCCCAGAATTCCACTCAAAGCTGCTACCCAAGGTTTGACTCATCATCCCAGGATGTGTGTGCATCCTCGTGGTGAGCAATACAGCGCCGCCCTTCTTGTCTGTAGCAAGCATGCAGAGCCAATCAGCTTGCAAAATAGTGATCTCACCCAGCTCTTTCCGATTGGATAACTATATTAAGAAAGTGATCCGGATCTTTAAAAAGAGGGCGAACATTCATTTTCCTTCAGAAATAGTGGCTTAAACGGAGAGCGAAGGGACAAAGCAAGACAAGGAGTTGTATAACTATTTAATTGTACAGTTGCTTTGTCTACTCTACTTTTTTTTGCTTTGTTTAGAGACTACACAATATTAGGTTTAAACTACTAAATCGTGTTTTATTACACGGACTGTAGGTCATATTCCTGTGTTTATTTCTGCACAAATATTCCGCAGCAAAATATAATGGCTGCTATCAGGAAGAAGCTGGTGGTGGTCGGAGATGGTGCTTGTGGTAAAACGTGCCTGCTTATCGTCTTCAGCAAAGACGAGTTCCCCGAGGTGTATGTGCCAACAGTGTTTGAGAACTATGTCGCCGACATTGAGGTGGACGTCAAACAAGTTGAGCTGGCTCTTTGGGATACCGCTGGGCAGGAAGACTACGACCGCCTGCGCCCTCTCTCCTACCCGGACACCGATGTCATCCTGATGTGCTTCTCCGTGGACAGTCCCGATTCGCTGGAGAACATCCCGGAGAAGTGGGTCCCCGAAGTGAAGCACTTCTGCCCAAACGTGCCCATCATTTTAGTCGCCAACAAGAAGGACTTGAGGAACGACGAAAACGTCCGCAACGAACTGGCCAGGATGAAGCAAGAGCCGGTGAAAACTGAGGACGGCCGGGCCATGGCAGTGCGAATCGGAGCATACGATTACTTGGAGTGCTCGGCCAAAACCAAAGATGGAGTGCGGGAGGTTTTTGAGACTGCAACGAGAGCTGCACTCCAGAAGAGATCCAGGCCGTCGGGTGGTTGTGGGAACTGCTGCAGACTGTTATGATTTACTGATCATGAACCGAGACGCTTACTCTAAGCAAAGACCACGAGAAGAGACCCTCTCCGGCAATCGGTGCCAAGATACAAACTACCAAAAATTGTGACTTGTGTGTTTTATTTCTTGTGTGGAGAAAAGATGTGAGAGGCGACTGTGCCCTCTCTCTAGAAATATCACATGAAATAAATAAGACTATTTGCAGATTGGCCGGGTGGATTTGGGATAACGAGCTATCGTCAAAACGTAAAGCAAGGGGGTACATCCTAGGGCTGAAATGTTAATTCGGGAATATGAAAAGTTGTGTTGCTGTTTTTTAGAGACGAACTAATATGGTCCGGCGAAGCAGATGGGATTGATAGGCCACCTTGCTCAAAATGGACATGTTAGTTCCTGACTGGCGTGTGTGGCGGAGGGGGTGGATATTACCACTGAAGTGATGAGACCAGCTGGATGGACTGCTTTTATAAAGGCGTTTTAAACCAGGGGCATGCAGCGATCCAAGATTAAAACATGTTTAAATTTGTGTTGAAGGGAGGGGGCACTGCGGGGCTTTATGCAGTCATCATGTAAACATCATTTTGCTTTCACAAAGACTTTGCCATCACAGATAAGGTGCCTGCTTTTCAGTCAAGAATGACTGATGCTGTATTTTAGTGGGTGTATTGAAAACCAAGTGTCGGGCGTTCTTTTGAAACCGTCTTTTTTCTGATTTGATTGCACAATTGGGTTTTATGCCAAACATTGCATTTTTTTGTTTTGTTTTACCTTCAGTATATCGGCTTCATTTTGTTAAGTTGGGTATTGTGAATGGGGAAAGCCACTAATATTTGCCTTGAACCTTTTGTGGCGTCACTGAACTGGGTGGAATTTGTAACAGTAATTTTATTATGACGGCTTTAGGCAAATGTGTTTTATTTAAAAACAAAAAAAAAAAGTTATGTTTTCGGTGGCAACATTTGTGAGGGGAGGATGTAATTTGGGTTTCTGCCTGTTTTATTGTATAAAATGTAATATTTTTATACGTCTTAGCTTGTGGTACAGAGGATATTGTCTTGTTTAAAACTGACAGAATTATGAAGTTATAAGACGTATAATATGATGTTTACAAGAACCGTATATAAGCTGTGTGAAAAGAACAGTTTTTTTTTACAAAAGTAATAAACACAAACAAATAACACTTGCTTGTTTTTGGCTTTTAAAAAAAATATATTATTAAACAAATGGGTTTGGTTTCCTACACCTATTTCCTGTTAGGCCTATAATTGATAAGAGAAATGCTGTGTGTCTGTAGAATTGATTAATCTTACCATCTTGATTAACATACTTTCTTAAGATCCATTGAAGTTATAGGTGTAAGCATGGGCGTTGCTGGTTACAATTTTTTTATTTTTATTTAAATGGCAGTACACAAATGAGTCCTTGTGGTGTTAATTCAGTACATACTCGTCTTGTTCAATAGAAGCTAAAGGGGTACTGAAAGTCCTTTGTGTGGCAGGGTGGGGTCAATCCTGCACAGCCTTCTCTGGGTCCTAGTGTCACCTAGGTTCAGGCACATTGAGAAGATGAATGGGCCTTGGTGCAACAGACATTATTATTATTTTTTTTAATTATCTAATGGCATTCTGTGGCAGCCACACATTATAGGGATTACTGCACACCAACAGTACCATAACAAAAATAAATTGATACTTACATATACCCTTTCCTCAATTATATTCTTAAATACAAACAAAGAAAAAATACAAGGTCCAGGCATCTAAAGATGTCTAGAGGAATCTTTATATTCTACCAGGTTCGAAGTACACTTTTCTTGAATGTGCCACTGTCACTCATTTTATATTTATTGTGGGACTGGAGCTAATCTTAAAGTGCTAGTTCATTTTATTTATTTTTTAGCCAGCGCCCTTAGCCAGGGCGACTTACAATTGTTACAAGATATCACATTATTTTTACATACAATTACCCATTTATACAGTTGGGTTTTTACTGGAGCAATCTAGGTAAAGTACCTTGCTCAAGGGTACAGCAGCAGTGTCCTCCACCTGGGATTGAACCCACGACTCTCCGGTCAAGAGTCCAGAGCCCTAACCACTACTCCACACTGCATTTTACACTGTTTATTGACAGGTGTTTTGACTAAACAAACCAGCAACTAATTGATACCCTTTCCTAGATATGAATTCAAAGCCAGTATTACAGACTAACCAGTCAGACATAACTTGATGTAATAACTTGTGCTAAAGAGTTTATGGCAGTAAACATGCCCTTTAACCTTGAACTCACATGTACACTTATTTGGATATTGCATGTAAACTGTACGTGCACTATGTTTTTGTCTATATTAAACCATTTAAAGTACATGTTACTTAAATTTAAACCTATCATGTTGTTAATAATGGTGTACACTACTGTGTGACAGGTTTCATGATTTATTTGTGTGTTTTCATGATTTATTTGTCAGTAGCAAAAGCAAAAAAGACTATATTCAGTATTCATTTGCTGCTGCTTTACACTTCGGAAATAAAGTATGTATCACAAAACCATCTCAATTTAACACTTAATGTTTGTAATAAGGTCAGAAATTCTTATTTCAGGCATGAGATAATATAACTACATGAGAGAGTCTGAAAATTCACAGCCGTTTACTGAAATAAGTATTCTGAACAGCTATTATGTATTCTACATTTTTATTTGCTGTATAACAGGACTATCATATGTGTGGTTCTTTTCCAGCTAATGATACAATCAGAGGAGAGTTGCCTATCACATCAAGCGCGCCTGTCGCCACTGGTGTGAAAGGTAGTGTCGCAGTGAAAGTACCATTTTATCGCAGGACAAATCACATCGCGTCTGGTGTGTAGAGACCTTAATGTAGCTGCACTGGAGCGTGACACCCTGAGACTTTTTTTTTTTTTGCTTTTCATTTAGTCACAGTGGACTGCTTTGTGGAAAATACAAATTAGCTCTGGAACGGTTCCAGTCAGAAGGGGTTTAGCTGGAAAAAAAATGTTTCCCATGAACTTCTCTCTAAATGTCTGTTACAGTTGGGAAATGCATTTGCAAGCATCCTCCATGGAATATTACTGTTTTATTATTTGAGCGCTAGTAATTGGAAACCAATGCTGAGACTGTGCTAGCTGGCATTTTTTAAAGTTGTTGTTCTGGTGGAGCTACCCAAATGTTCACTCGTCAAGTTTAAAAAAAAAAAAAAAAACTTGAAAGCCACAGGAAATTCTGCTAGATAATTAAAATCTAACATTTCAGTGGCACTTTTACAGATAAAGCATATCATTCTCCACTCCGTTTCTAAGCTCCACATATACCTGACACTTTGAAACTCCCCTATCTGTCACAAACTGGCTACAGACGTTAAGTTGTTTCCAGAGGTGTTCATTAACAGAGTTGTGCATTTTAATATTTGTTTGAATACAAGGTGGGAGTTAAATTTGGACTTTCTAACAAAAGACCCCTCTGAAAAATGAACTACATACATACATAGTTGTTCTTTAGAATGTCTGCAGACAGGAAATGATGCTGCCCTGTTTTCACCCTGCACAGTCCAAATGATGCACCTTCTACTAAGTAATTATTTACAGCTCAGGTGTCAGTCAATCAGTGTGATTCTTAAACAGGAGCTACTGCCTCCTAGTGCTTAATCCTACTATAGATCAAACTGCTGATTTGTGTACTGAACTAATGTAAGCATTACTCTGTTATACAAATCCCTGTGGCAATACCATGGGAAAATATAGCAGTGTACTAAAATATAGGTAAAACATGGTAAAGCTCTTCTGAGCATGGAAGCAAAAGGCAGTACCCTGCCCCCTACAGTAGCTTTCCCTTGGAGTTGCAACTGCTTGATTATATACACTGAAGACAGGCCTATTGCTTTATAGTGCTTGGCAATCGATATTAGCTTAATTACAGAACAAAAAAAGCAGTATCCTGAACACGTTAAGCTCTGGAGGCAAACTGCAGGAAGCCTACAGCATAATGCAGGAGCAATAGGCATGTCAGTTTTACAATCTATATGCTAAAAAGCATGATTCAATGAATGGCTTTGTGTAGAGGCCTTGGGATTGGGCGAGTGTAGGTTTGATTCCTGCTTGGTCGGAGCTCACCCAGCTGAATGTTAAAGTCAAAGAAAGACAGCATGAAATGTTGCTGTGCCACTGCACTAATGATTAGCTTGGGAACAAAGAAGGAGGAAACACTCTTAATTTCTATTGCTCTTTATCAGTTGGAGGTTGAATAATGTCAGGGGATATATAGTGCTATATACAGATGTGCTCAAATTTGTTGGTACCCTTACAGCTCATTGAAATAATGCTCCTGAAAAGTGATGAAATTAAAAGCTATTTTATCATGTATATTTGCATGCCTTTGGTATATCATAGAATAAAGCAAAGAAGCTGTGAAAAGAGATGAATTATTGCTTATTCTACAAAAATATTCTAAAATGGCCTGGACACATTTGTTGGTACCCCTTAGAAAAGATAATAAATAATTGGATTATAGTGATATTTCAAACTAATTAGTTTCTTTAATTAGTATCACACATGTCTCCAATCTTGTAATCAGTCATTCAGCCTATTTAAATGGAGAAAAGTAGTCACTGTGCTGTTTGGTATCATTGTGTGCACCACACTGAACATGGGCCAGAGAAAGCAAAGGAGAGAGTTGTCTGAGGAGATCAGAAAGAAAATAATAGACAAGCATGGTAAAGGTAAAGGCTACAAGACCATCTCCAAGCAGCTTGATGTTCCTGTGACAACAGTTGCAAATATTATTAAGAAGTTTAAGGTCCATGGAACTGTAGCCAACCTCCCTGGGCGCGGCCGCAAGAGGAAAATCGACCCCAGATTGAACAGAAGGATAGTGCAAATGGTAGAAAAAGAACCAAGGATAACTGCGAAAGAGATACAAGCTGAACTCCAAGGTGAAGGTACGTCAGTTTCTGATCGCACCATCCGTCGCTTTTTGAGCGAAAGTGGGCTCCATGGAAGAAGACCCAGGAGGACTCCACTTTTGAAAGAAAAACATAAAAAAGCCAGACTGGAATTTGCTAAAATGCATATTGACAAGCCACAATCCTTCTGGGAGAATGTCCTTTGGACAGATGAGTCAAAACTGGAGCTTTTTGGCAAGTCACATCAGCTCTATGTTCACAGACGAAAAAATGAAGCTTTCAAAGAAAATAACACCATACCTACAGTGAAACATGGAGGAGGCTCGGTTATATTTTGGGGCTGCTTTGCTGCGCCTGGCGCAGGGTGCCTTGAATCTGTGCAGGGCACAATGAAATCTCAAGACTATCAAGGCATTCTGGAGCGAAACGTACTGCCCAGTGTCAGAAAGCTCTGTCTCAGTCACAGCTCATGGGTCCTCCAACAGGATAATGACCCAAAACACAGCTAAAAGCACCCAAGAATGGATAAGAACAAAACATTGGACTATTCTGAAGTGGCCTTCTATGAGTCCTGATCTGAATCCTATCGAACATCTACGGAAAGAGCTGAAACGTGCAGTCTGGAGAAGGCACCCATCAAACCTGAGACAGCTGGAGCAGTTTGCTCAGGAAGAGTGGGCCAAACTACCTGTTAACAGGTGCAGAAGTCTCATTGAGAGCTACAGAAAACGTTTGATTGCAGTGATTGCCTCTAAAGGTTGTGCAACAAAATATTAGGTTAGCGGTCCCATCATTTTTGTCCATGCCATTTTCATTTGTTTTATTATTTACAATATTATGTTGAATAAAAAATCAAAAGCAAAGTCTGATTTCTATTAAATATGGAATAAACAATGGTGGATGCCAATTACTTTTGTCAGTTTCAAGTTATTTCAGAGAAAATTGTGCATTCTTCGTTTTTTGTGGAGGGGTACCAACAAATTTGAGCACGTCTGTATATATATATATATATATATATATATATATATATATATATATATATATACTGTATATATATTGTAGGAAAGTAACATAGATTATATGATTGAGCAGTACTTAGCAGAAAGAAGATATGACTGCTAATGAAAAGCACCTGGTAAATGAAACTGGTATGAAGATATTTTCTGCTTTAGTTTTTTGGGGTTTACGTGCTCTATGTTTAAGGTGTAGAGATAGTGGGCTGGTTTTACTAATTCAGCGGTTTCTAACTTGTGGTGTCCATTCTTTACATTTGTTTTTATCCAGGTCCTGTTGTGGCAACTCAAGGGGGTTTCCCTGTTTTACTGTTTATTGTTCATGTGGAGCTGTACTGTGCCTGGCAATCTTATCCCCTGTTATCAAGCTTACAAATAAGGCACAGATAGGCCAAAAAAATGAATATGTATGCATTTTTTCCAACAAAGTTGCTCGGCAACAAAAGAAAATAGCATACTATAGCCTTGAAGCTACTTTTTCTCCTGAAACAATAGTAGTACCGGTAATTCAGGAGGGGATGACATTTTAAATTTTGCCTTTTTCAGGTAGTCAGATATCCCATGGCTAAAAAATATATTGTTACTATCCTGCTAATACCTTATATTTCAAATGTAACTGGTATGTTCACTTTTAATTATATCAGCCTACTGGATATGTTAGTTGATGCATATCACAGGCCACTTGCTGTTTCACTTGCTGTAATTAAGCATTGTTTAGCATCTAGTACTGCTGTTGTTGGCATGCAGTCCTATGGTTCAGACCATAACACTTCACAGTGGTTGCATGAACGTTACCAATTTCTTACTGTAACTTTGTTTTGTAAATGTTGTCATTGCAAAGCCTAATTGGTTGAAAAAGCTCAAAATCACTTCTGGTCTTATTTCAAGGTTAGAGTCAGCAGATTAAGAACATAGTCTTTTCAAATAACAAAGACAGAATAACTAAAACAGAGGTCAGAGAACCATTGGCAAACTCAGATCACAACATAGTCTCATTTGAAGTGCTTCTTAAAAACCCAAAAGTGATGACTAAAGCTAAGGTTTACAATTTTAAAAAGGCAAACTATGAAGGAATGAAACAGAGACTAACAGAAGTAGATTGGAGTAAAATAGAGTAAACATCCACAGAAAAAGGATGGCTATTTTTAAAAAATGTAGTACTAGAGGAGCTAAAGGTTTTCCAATATTATAACAGCAAAAGAACATTCAAGGAGGAAGTAAAATGTCTAAGAGATACAAATAGCAACATCATAGATGATGAGAAAAAGCAAATATATTAAATGATTATTTTTCACAAGTTTTTACAAAGGAAGACACATATGAGAGGTGAAAGTAACAAAAAATAAATAATATAATGCAAACTCATCTATTAACAAAAAAATAATCTATTAACAACAAATCAGCATAACTTAAATTTAAATTCAATTTACTCAAGGACAAAAAATAGCATTCCTTAAATTGAAATTCAATTTACCCTAGGTGCGGAAGTTATTTATTTGAGCTGTGTACAAAAATAAGCTTCCCTGGGGGCTCCCGAGTGGCGCATCCAGTGCAGGATGATCTCTATAGCCTGGACGTCGTCGGTTCGAGTCCAGGCTATTCCACAGCCGACCGTGGATGGGAGCTCCCAGGGGGTGGCGCTCAATTGGCCGAGCGTCGCCCGGGGGGAGGGAGGGTTTAGGTCGGCCAGGGTGTCCTCGGCTCACCGCGCAGCAGCGACCCCTGTAGTCTGGCCGGGCGCCTGCGGGCTTGCCTGTAAACTGCCCAGAGCTGCGTTGTCCTCCGATGCTGTAGCTCTGAGGCGGCTGCACGGTGAGTTCGCAGTGTGTAAAGAAGCGGGCGGCTGACGGCACACACTTCGGAGGACAACGTGTGTTCATCTTTGCCCCTCCCAAGTCAGCGCAGGGGTGGTAGCGGTGAGCTGAGCCCAAAAAATAATTGGGCATTTCAAATTGGGAAGAAAATAATAAAAACTAATTGGCAACGACTAAATTATTAAAAAAAAAAATAATAATAAGCTTCCCTTAAATTGAAATTCGATTTAGGCTAGGGTGCGCAACATCTTTATTTGAGCTGTGTACTTTTGCTTCACAGTTTATTTAAATATGTTTTATTTGAACTGTTCAAGCACAAAGTGTGAAACATTCCCCTCAGCCTCGCCCACTTCCATCGAGGAAATCGGGGCTTGCTCTTGCTGTCTGCCGACACGTTCACCGAATAACAGCTAACTTTAATTGGAACCCAAAACTGACACTCAACAGAGGAGTTCTGGATGGGGGCTCCAAGCTTTACAGAAGGACTGGGATGAAGTTAGTTACTTATTCCCGATTCGAGGGCTGAAGTTATTTCCGATTCGAGGGCTGAAGTTAGTTACTTATTCCCGATTCGAGACTGAAGTTAGTTACTTATTCGCACAGTTACATATTGAATATTAGCTCACATTCTAATGGGGCAATCACTTAGATAGTCTGAATGTGCCACCTCAAGTAGGGTATAACTTTAAAGCTTGAGCATTTCTCTTCAAAATAAAGTAGATTGTAGAGTGGCACAAGTAGGCATATACACACACCCCCTTCATTTCCTGCATATGAGCGCACATTGTGAGGGCTTTGCCACCTCAAGCTGGGTGTGATGTTGAAGGTTAAGCAATTGTCTTGCGAATAGAATAAGGTGCATAGTGGCATGTACAGTACTATTAAGTGCTATTTACTATACCCCCAACATAAACAAATCCCTTGGGCCAGATGAGATCCTCCCAATAGAAGTTATTTACAAACCACTAACCAAGATCATGCAACAGTCTCTTGAGACTAACTAACCTGCTTGATTTTTTTGAGGATGCAACATCGACAATGGATAATTGCAAAGCATATGACTTGGTATATTTAGATTTCCAGAAAGCTTTTGACAACATCCTGCATAAAAGATTAATCCTCAAACTGAGTGCAGTAGGGATTCAAGGAAATGGATGCACATGGATTAGGGAGTGGTTAACAAGTAGAAAACAGAAAGTACTAATTAGAGGAGAAACCTCAAAATGGAGCGAGGTAACCAGGTAACGAGGTAACCCACAGGGATCAGTATTAGGTCCTCTGCTCTTCTTAATCTACATTAATGACTTAGATTCTGGCATAGTAAGCAAACTTGTTAAATATGCAGATGACACAAAAATAGGAGAAGTAACAAACACCATTGCAGCAGCAAAGGTCATTCAAAATTATCTAGACAGCATTCAGAACTGGGCAGACACATGGCAAATTACATTTAATATAGAAAGATGTAAGGTACTGCACGCAGGCAATAAAAATGTGCATTATGAAAACCATATAGGGGATACTGAAATTGAAGAAGGAATCTATGAAAAAGATCTAGGAGTTTATGTTGACCCAGAAATGTCTTCATCTAGACAATGTGGGGAAGCTATAAAAAAAGGCTAACAAGATGTTCGGATATATAGAAAAAAGTCTTGAATTTAAATCAAGGGAAGTAATGTTAAAATTTTACAATGCATTAGTAAGACCTCATCTAGAATACTGTGTTCTGGTCACCTCGCTACAAAAAGGATGTTGCTGCTGTAGAAAGAGTGCAAAGAAGAGCGACCAGAATGATCAGATGCAGACAGGCTAAAATAATTGAATCTATTCAGTCTTGAACAAAGAAGACTACGTGGTGATCTGATTCAAGCTTTCAAAATTCTAAAAGGTATTGACAATGTCGACCCAGGGGACTTTTTCGACCTGAAAAAAGAAACAAGGACCAGGGGTCACAAATGGAGATTAGATAAAGGGGCATTTACAACAGAAAATAGGAGGCACTTTTTTACACAGAGAATTGTGGGAGTCTACAGCCAACTCCCCAGTAATGTTGTTGAAGCTGACACCCTGGGATCCTTCAAGGAGCTGCTTGATGAGATTCTGGGATCAATAAGCTACTAACAACCAAACGAGCAAGATGGGCCGAATGGCCTCCTCTCGTTTGTAACTTTTCTTATGTTCTTATATATTATTTTATTCTTGGTCTTGGACTGTTGGTTATCTTAATGAAGATTTTGAACATTTTGGATGTGAAACCTAATTATCAGAACAGTTTAAGTCCCTTGACAAATGCTGTACAGTTTTCAATTCATTTTATTGGGTTACTAAAAACAATGACCCCAAAATATACTGTATAATCCAGTTCTCAAAAACAGTAAATGTTAAGTGGACATTTTTCTATGCATAAAATATGTTGTACTAAATCATAAAATACAATAAAAAAACAAAAAAAATGAACAAGTAAGTACAACCATTCCATGAACATAACAATTCTGCGCACAAAAGGGTAAAATGTAATCACAGTTCATACTGTGTAATTAAAGACTAAACTCCATATTCACTGAAGTAATAGGTTAAGTGCATGACACTGCTGGGAATATGTGCAGTTTATTTTACATAACTCCAGTGATTGACTCAGTGTGTATACTTTCCAACTCAAAAAACATCATCCCGGGACCATGAACTTATTTAACATGAAAACAATTACAATACTCACTCACACAATGTAAGGACTTCTTTTGAAGGCATACAGTATATTACTGATTAATGAAGATTAATGAAGACCAGCTAAGCAGGAGGCTTTCTTTTCTTATCAGAATTTCACCATAAAGGTTCAGCTTTTTGCTTTGTAATAAGGGTTTTGGAGAACATTCAATCTCATTTGTCATTAGCTGTGACACATGCAATACGGGTAGGCAAGAATGGTACAAATCAACAAGGAACCTGTCTGATCTAGCCTCATTTTAGTAATGTTACTATCAGATTTCCTGTTTTTGGTGTGGTTTCACTGTAGGAAGGCTTGCTGTCTGCAATCCTTATTATTCTCTGTATCTCGACTATGCTGGCAGGAGAGTCTTCTCTGTCACACCCCCGGTGGCTGGCTGTGTTAGATAGATGGACAGTACACTGAGGAACAGTGCCACATTCTTCAATGCTGATTTACTGTAAGACAATTCTGCAGTTACTAAATGCAAAATGCTTTTGTGATGCAGCGGTTGCCTCTTTTTTCTTCTTTTTTTAGATGGACTCACTGAATTAGCCTTACCTACCTCATACCAAACAAAAGATGACAGATAAAAGACCTTACATCTATAAAGTTAAACTGTTCTGCCATGAAAGGATCTGCTTCCCCCTGGGCATTAAACCATCCTCAATTAACTGAGGTTTGCTTGCTGTCTTATCTTTTGGGGACAGAATCCTGTAAATAAGAGAGATAATGAGAGTCAGAAAAAGGGTGTTCATTCCTGTTGGCAATTACCATGGAAACAGATGTAGGACAAAAATTATAAAATTATATAATAATGCTAATATTAATATATGCCGATCTCCTGTCACTCCATTTAAGTAGGCCGGTAGTTCTTCATTATTGACAGCACTGTTACATAGAGACACAAAATCATACCTTCCAGTGTATATATATATATATATATATATATATATATATATATATATATGTGTGTGTGTGTGTGTGTGTGTATATAATAGATTACTTTCCATTATGTGTAATCGTTTGCATTTTCTTTCCTTCCTCTGTGTCTGTTAGTTAAATGTCTTGACTGCCTTTTCATTCAATTTCTACCTCACTGTCATATAGTATTTTCTTCAAATAACAAACTTCAATAATAATAATAATAATAATAATAATAATAATAATAATAATAATAATAATAATAATAAACTTTATTTTATATAGCGCCTTTAAAAGCAACATCTCAAAGCGCTTTACAAACAAACAAAACAGAAAATAAAAACAGTCATAAAAATGCCTTTCTATAAAAGTAGGTCTTTAAGCCAGATTTAAAGCGTGGCAGAATCCCTGTTCTCTTTAGGAATGGTGTTCCAAAGTTTTGGGGCATAACAACAAAAAGCCCTGTCGGCCATAGAACATAGGTGAGCAGAGGGAACACATAACAATCCAAGATCAGTTGAGTGAAGGGGTGTAGACTGATAAGAGATCAGATACATACTGTGGAGCCAAACCATGTAAAGCCTTAAAAGTAAGAAGTAAAATTTTAAAATCAACATGAAACCTGACAGGCAACCAGTACAGGGACTCTAGAACAGGAGTGATATGATCCTTTGCACGTGACCTTGTCAGGATACGAGCTGCTGAGTTCTGAACATGTTGTAATTCGGACAGTGTGCGCGTGGAGACAACTGCAAGCAGAACGTTACAATAATCAATCCTCGAAAAAACAAATACATGAACCAGCTTTTCAGCTACAGAAGCAGAAAGCATAGGTCGCACCCTAACGATGTATTTTTGTTTACGACTGTAAGTCGCCTTGGATAAGGGCGTCTGCTAAGAAATAAATAATATTATATAATAATAATAACAATGTTTCTAAGGTGGAAAAATTATGCTTTAAAAGTATTCTGCACATAAGGTTCAAAAGTTAATCCTGGATAAAAAATAACTCCGAAATTTCTCATTTTAGATCTAAACTCAAGCATAGTACCATCAACTGACAAGTTTACAGCATTAGTTTTACGTAACTGGTGAGCAGTGCCTAGCAACATAACCTCTGCCTTGTCACAGTTAAGATGCAGAAAGTTTTGTGACATCCAATTCTTAATATCAGAAATGCAATCAGCAAGCACAGAGGCAGCAACGTCAACATCAGTTTTAGTATGCGCATACATTTGGACATAAAATCACTGATACCCCAAATCTTCTGGGATAAAATGACTTAAGTAACTTGTAATAACCTGTATATAAAGTATAAATAAATATATGCAAAAGCGGAATATAAAGCAATGGCCCTATAAATGTCTAGATATTGGTAATGTTGTCCAAAAGCCTTCTTGTTTCAGGTCATTTAGATACACAAGTGCAGGAGTGGAGTGGAGTTGTGGTGCACAGCTTCCACCAAATCCCTTACTCACATGACTGTGCCACAAAACAACTGCTCACCAGTGCAAGCATTCCCACCTCTGCAGTCACATTCTCACCATTATCTCACTGCAATGCCAGCTGACTTGACCCTTGATCTCATTCTATGCTTACTGTGCTTCATTCCCACAGCGAGCAGCTCTGCTGGAGGCCACATAAAGGTCCTCCTCAGCTTGAGCCAAATGAAAGGCAGCATAAAGACTCAGCACTGAGGGAATTACCAGGGATTACAGTCCAGTTTAGAAGCCAA
This sequence comes from Acipenser ruthenus, assembly GCF_902713425.1. Lineage (NCBI taxonomy): Eukaryota > Metazoa > Chordata > Actinopteri > Acipenseriformes > Acipenseridae > Acipenser > Acipenser ruthenus. The sequence continues at coordinate 67,489,502 of NC_081194.1, read as the reverse complement.
GGACCGATATGAATTTACACTAGAACTACCGTAGTTAAACTCATTCCTAGAACTACCATGAGTGGTCAATTTGACCGCTGTATTAAAAAATATTAAAATAAAAGGACAATCTATTCGATATAAGTCGTAGTTTTATTCAGGCACATCATATAAAACATCCGCACAACCGAAACATTGTAGCTAAATGAACATTTAAACAGAAATGGGTTTATATACAGATATAGTATATGTAGCACAACTGCAAAAAATAATAACAAATTAAAAAAAAAAAAACATTTGAAAAGAAATACTGTAAGTATATATACAGGTATATTATTTATATATGAAACTATACAAACAAAACAATGTAAATGAGTAACAAAAAATTGAAAATAAATGGGTTTATATACAGACATAACATAGCAAATACACAACCAAAACTATGTAAATCAAAAATAAACATTTTGACGTGAATGGGTTTTATATACAATTGCAACAGCAGAATATGTTATCAAAGATCACATGCGTTTCTCTGCATATCCAGTGCACTTTCCACACACTGCCTTTGCGCATTGGGCAAAGCTATCAAGAGTCTTGTTACCATTGCATTTGGCAACCTGGCACTGTCGTCGCTTACAGCTGGCACCGGGGTCGCTACTTTGAGCTACGGGTACCTGTTTTACACTCTTCTTATGTTCAAAATGTTTCTGGCAGTTCTTCAGCTAGCTACATTAGCTGAAACCTTTACCTCACTGGTCATCAGTAAGTATAATCTAAACTGTTCTTTGTAAAAATGGCACAAGACCCAGAAAACTACTGATGGGCTTTTGTGTGTTTGGAAGCAACTGATGCCCAATAGAGCATTCAAACCTAAAAGGGGATAATCAATATGTGCAATGAACCATACACTAAATTTAAGACAGAATTTGAATTGTATCCCACATAAAAATATAGTACCCTGCAGCAGTGGCTAACAATATACAGTACATAAATACCATTAAATACCATACAGGAGGCTGTGTGGTCCAGTGGTTAAAGAAAAGGGCTTGTAACCAGGAGGTCCCTGGTTCAAATCCCACCTCAGCCACTGACTCATTGTGTGATCCTAAGCAAGTCACTTAACTTCCTTGTGCTCTGTCTTTCGGGTGAGATGCACTTGTAAGTGACTCTGCAGCTGCTGCATAGTTCACACACCCTAGTCTCTGTAAGTCGCCTTGGATAAAGGCGTCTAAAATAAAAGGTAGCAAATGATGCCAACACTGAGATGTATAGATTGAGACCATACTATTGTAAACTTGCCACTGAAATCAGACTAGTGTTTTTTTTTACACCATTCAAACCCAGAGTTACATTTTCTTTCTCATATTTATGTGAAATCTGGAACATTGCAATGGCAGTCTGAAAATTGCAGCCAGTGTATGACTCAGCTTTGACAAACGGGCTATTGATAAATCATTACAGCTGTCTCAGCCACATGTGTGGTTACAGGCACCCCCAGCTGCAGGGAGGAAGGAACTCCTAGTTCTGTTTATGTCATTCAGGAGGCAAAGCTCCTTCCAAACATCTAGAAACTGATCTCAATGCCTAGTGAAGAAAAACCTGAAGAAAGTATGGTGCAACAAATAGATGGAAAAAAAACCCCACATCTCAAGACTGATGTGTCCAGTGATCTAAAATGTGAGAAACAGCTGAGGATTTTCATTAAACTGAAGGAGGTTAGTCTAAATCTGTATAATAATAATGTAAAGATATTCCGATAAGCCAGGCACTATTTAAAAAGTTTTGCTTCTACAATAAAACAAGTAACGACTAACAGCTCTAGGCCTTATAAACAATATGGTTATAAAATAAGCATAATGCGCTATTTGTAACATTAAAAGCAAACCAAAAGAACAGCTACAGCAGCTTAACAGGATGTAGAAAAAAAAGATTTATTTAATTTCATGCCTCTTCATCATCACTATGGAAATGGAAAACAAAACAAGTGGAATGTAAACACATTATCAGCCAACTCCTGCAGTATTTAATCAGCGTGAGGAATGTTAATCTATTTAAGTATGACTGCTGCATCCTTGGGTTGTTTTATACAGCTACAAAAATTCAAAACAGATATTTTCAGGAGTATGATACCCATAATTATGTTATTAAACAAAAAATATGTATTAACTTATTTACTCTGTTTACCAAAATGTTTTCCAGGTGTGGCTTTGCACAATAATCCACAATAATGTATGTTACCAAATTGCGTGCCTTCAGAAATCCCAAGATTATATGACAAGTGGAATCTATCTGCCATTCAGTTTTATTTGAGTTCCAAATACCATGAAAACAAGGCATGGTCGTTTGGATAAATAAATGCCACAAAGACTTCCTTAGATTCACAGCACATCACAGCACAGCTTGCCACATTGATTCAGTTAAAATCAGCAGATGCGGCACTTAGATTAAATTAAATCCAGGACCTTAAAGAAGGAAATTGGAAAGCCCTTGTCACATAAGAGCTATAATTGGAGAAGATATGGAGTGTTATTGGTGACAACTGTCTCCGTCATTATTATAAAACCTGAGACGGAGTCGAGGAAGACTGTTATCTCCTCATAAATTTGATGCATCCTGTAGTTATCACTTCATTACATGTATCCATTGGCCTACAAACCAATACAAAATGAAATATATTTTTGCCATTCGAAATGAAAATGCTGGGGGTCACCAAGTGGCTCACCTGGTAAAGACATGACAATGTGGTGTGCATGGTGAGTCATACCGTCACAGAAGAGCAGATTCACGTCCTGGCAATGTCAAGTTGCTGGGGATTCCTTAGGGAATCTTACATTGGCTCTGATATTCCTGTGGGTTAGGGAGGAAAAATTGCCAGGAACTGTTTCTCTTCACCACGATACAGTACAGCAGACTGTACAGGTCAACTGGCCGGCAAGCTCAGTGGACCTCTACACAGCTGGTCTTTGTCCTCCAAGAGCTGGTTCCTGGATGTTAAGATGCCATTGGCTTGGTCGTGGGATTGGAGGACACCCTACTGACCTTACGTTGTCCTGAGCTGTTGTGGGGAATTGGTGCACTAAGGGAATATTAGATTAAATTGGATAAAATTTGGTAAAAACAATAAATAAAAATAAATAAAAAAGAATGCATAGAGAAGAGAAAAATAGAAATGATCTTGAATAAATGTCCAATTAATGCAAAATAACACATTTATAATACAACATTTGAATCAAAACCAAATTTGTTGACAATATTAATAAAAATAATGCACTATTAATTAAAAAAAAAAAAAATTATATTCAAATTTGTTGTGGGACAGCCATCTCGTAAACCTGGAGAATGTTTAGGAACTCCAGAGAACCCCAGGAATCCTTGCTTTCCTTGCTAGAAAGACCAGCCTGAAGAACTGCAGACTCCCTTTTGATCCCAATCACTCATGTCTGTGTTTAATTGACAGTTAACTGTGCGGTAGACAGTGACGATTGCCTAGTACTGTCTCATATTTGTGTCTCTCGAAGACTGCCCTGTCACTTTGTCACTGAACGGAATGTCATTAACCCCTCCTCTGGTTCACACCACCAGGATTCATCACCTACTATGGGTTTTTTTTCTAGAGTCTGCCTCCACGCAGACTGGCTTCACACAACACCCCCTATGGAAAAGGGTATTGGACATTTAGTAGAATTAATCCTCCCAAACTTCCCCAGGTATTATTTATTACTGTACAACTGCTGAATCAGTTGTGTGCTATGGTGTAAAACCGAGGATAAATACTCTCATATAAACCTCTGAGCTTTTGTTCAAGATGGAACACACATTTCCTAAATCTGTATAAAAAACTTTACTCTAACCCTATCTGTTTCTCATCCAAAACCAATCAAAACTATGTAACACTTAAGCATGAGATGCATAGAAGTACTAAAAATGTCTTTAGCAATGTCTTAATTTGTGAACTTTCATCCACTACTTAATAGTCCAAAATTATTGCTAATCGTGATTTGTGAAATGAAGTAAAGAACTTTACTTATAATGCTGAGATATATATGGAGTTTATTACTCATTCATTAGTCTGTTAAAGCATAGCAAGGTCCAGTAAAGCATTTCAACAAAGGCTAAAAATGAACCTCAGATCCATAGAGCAGAGTCTCCAAGCTTTTCCAATGTTTAAATAAATAGACTTGGTGGAAAACTTGTATATAGACCCGCAGCTATTTATATTATTAAAATAGACCCTGGTGTGTTATTTGTGACTCGTCATCTTGACATGTTCCATGCACTTCATCTTCTATGTGTCCATTCCTGTTAAAAGAGTAGCCTAAGGTATTAGATGTACCATCAGATAAAATACCAAGAAGGAGCACTTAGCTCCAGTACTGATCCCGTAGTTATGATGTGCTAACAATCAGATAACATAGATGTTTAATTAATAGATCATTCATAGCCTGTTCACTTCAAAAACAAATCAGGGTTTTGTGCAAAATAAACACATTTAGTATAACAGAGACAAGCAACTGTTACTCCTATTGAACACAACATTAAGAATCTATATTTTGGTTAAAACCCAGAGAAGCATGTTAAAGATGAGAAAGAGAATCACTTAGCTGTACAAGCAGATGCAAGCCTACCCGTGACCAAACAGTTTCCTACCAATGTCCTTTAATCCATGTTTGTGTTTATTTGATAGATTATGATTTGCAGATTTCCCCAGAAGTAAAACATGAATGGGTGGTTTGAGTTTACTACTACAAGTATATTTATCTATATTCTACTGCATGCACATGCACAAGCCTTTGCAAAAAAGGCTTATTGTATTATATTAACATCCCTGTCTGTTATAATTCATTATAATACCAAACAAACTGCAGTCGAGAAAAGTTTCATGAGCACTAGTCATATTACACTTTCATTGAAAATTGTGATGACCAACATCGGCAGATAAAATTTGGCATAATCAAATAAAGGGAAATATTTTATAATGTGCCATATTTTTATACCAGCTTGTCTTTTTTTAACTGTCGTTCGATTCTTTAGTATTCCACTTACTACTCTCCATGCTTGCGTTGATTCATGGAACAAGGCTGTTGTGGTATCGATTAGTCATGAATAAATTCCTCTCTGAAGAACAGTCTATTGCTGGCTGGTTTAAAGTGGAGACTTGCTGTGCAATATTTATTGTACATGTGTGACAAGTTTACTTGAGCTATCTTTAATCCTGACAGTAGTTTTAATGGACAATCATTATTAAAAAGACCTTCCTTGAAAATGTTCATGCATTGCACATTTTGTATTACAGCAGTAAACTTTTATATATGTAATGACTATTTTTTTGCAGAATAACACATCTATTAAGACTGCATTGCATCATTAGCCACTTGTTTACAAATGTTGTTATTTTGTTCAGCACAGCAATACGGGCAGCAGTGTGGAGTAGTGGTTAGGGCTCTGGACTCTTGACTGGAGGGTCATGGGTTCAATCCCAGATGGGGGAAACTGCGGCTGTACTCTTGAGCAAGGTTCTTTACCTAGATTGCTCCAGTAAAAACCCAACTGTATAAATGGTTACTTGTATGTAAAAAATAATGTGTTATCTTGTAACAATTGTAAGCCACCCTGGATAAGGGTGTCTGCTAAGAAATAAATAATAACATGAATAGCCCTCACTTATTTGCTCCAAAATCCAACATTTTATTAAAAAGGTAATTTATTAAGTTTGCCTTGATTGACATCATAGAAACAAACAGACAAAACAAGATAAACAAATGACTGGTACTATATTAATGATATACAGTACTGTATAATGATAATCTTATCTCTTGCACTTTGCCTGGTAAAGGTACAACTGTCAGAATATTTCACTATGTAGTTCTCTTTTCACAGAACTTCCTCTTTATATACTGAACCTGAAACGTATTGTAAATCTGTTATAAATCATGAAACATAGTTCAGCAAACCGTACTTACAAATCATTTTATCAACACTGTTCTTACCTGCATCCAGTCGAGTCATATTTTCCAAACATGACATAATCTAAATCAAACTGGAAAAATAAAAGGACATGGAGGTGAATTTGTATCTTGGTTTCGACTGGAATATTTTAATAGAAGGATATTGGAAAATGAATATATTTTATTGCATCATGGTGATTTATTATATACAGAAGGATATAGATGGCAGCCAGTGCATTATTATGTTGTCATTAACTAAGATACCTAATGGAGCATTTTAATTTTGTTATTTTTTACAGTAGCCTGATCAGACCCCTAGACGGAATCACTTGTTAAACTTCCTGTTAGGATGCGTTTTCATAAAGTTTCTGAAGTGATAACGCTTCAGTATGTCCAGGATAAATAGTGTCATTACTTGCATGTTATTGTCATGTGATCCCCGTCATAAAAAGTACTTTGTGTTAGGTGGTTTTATTTTTTTGGTAATTAGCATTCTAAGTTACTGCATTACATGTATGTCAGCCAATCACAGCAATTATAGCAACTCCACATTTCAGTACAGTATGAATGTTTTATTATTCATTTGAAATGTTTGTGATTATTTCTAGCACTGGATTTAGCAGTACTGGAGAATATAGTATGTGAGCTTCCCCACAATGCCACGCTCTTGCCTCAAGGCTGTCATGGAGGGACCACTCTCTTAGGAGTGAAAAAACAATTCTGTCTCCATGACCATCCAATCTTTGTCCGCTTAAGTTTAGACTGCTAGAAATAATGTTTGATAAGATAAAGAGGAACTTACCTACTCGTGATCATAAACATGCAATGCTTTCATGCGACCAGGTGTTCTTTCCCCATACCTATCCCCATGTCTGGTCAAATGGTCAGAAACATGCAATGCTTTCATGCGACCAGGTGTTCTTTCCCCATACCTATCCTTGTGTCTGGTCACATGATCATAAACATACAATGCATTCATGCGACCAGGTGTTCTTTCCCCATACCTATCCCCATGCACTGTAGGGGAAGGGCAGAGAGGGCCTGTAAAAGTGTAACACAACATCCAAATTGTTATTGCATACTTTGGATATAAATACATTTAACAAAGAGCGGACATGGCTGTGCTTGGCTAATTGTACAAATGTCTGCACTTGTGCCAACAAAGGAAATCTCTGCTCTTTATCAGAGAGGAAGTCTGGATCTGCAAAACAGGAAGGATACAGAAACTAAATTCAATAAAAATGTGTGTGTGTGTATATATATATATATATATATATATATATATATATATATATATATATATATATATATATATATATATACAGATTACCGGCTGGGTTGATATTTATGGAAATTGAATGTTTTGAATAGAACCAGTGACATTGTTTTCTTTGGACACAAGGCAGGGCAAATACAGACACCATAATATGTCTATATTTATATATATATTTTATGTAGGAACATTGTGTCTGGGTCATCTGTATATACCAGAATAAAGAAATGATAAGTTACCATGGTTGCAATAACTGTTAGCCATTGGGTATGGACTGATGCTAAAACATTTGAGTCATTAGATGGTGTGAAAGGTGTACAGGGGAAGAACATTGATGAGCTGGACTGTCTCTTCCTGTCTTCTTATCTTTTAATCCATATATTTGCAAAGTTTTCCAAATGAAGAGCACTTTAAATGCAAACTAGGCTTTACACATAAATAGCTTGCAGGTTGGTTGCTTGAAACCTTACTGTCATTTGTACTTCTGCTTGGTTCCCTTGCGGTTCCCTCACTAAATGCATGATCTGAGGCTCAGTGCTGCATAAGGTTTCCACAGTTACTGCCTTTACATTAACCAATCACAGTGGCAACTCCATTAGGTTTCAATAAGAATGTTTTGAAGCAAATAACAATTGCAAATTAAATCTCTCTGGGTATTTTGTTAGTGTGAAATGGGCCCACTTAAATGTGCATAGGGATAGTGCAAGGGTAAAACTATTGTTCTTTGTTGTTATGATGCAAAACAGAGGTGTAACTACTCTGTCTGGTGCTCCCCAAGCAAGTTTTTTTGATATTACAAAAAAACAGGTGATTCAAGAATCATTCTTTTTGATAAATATGTGTGGCAATTACAGCTATGGAAAAAGTTTTGCAGCACCCTACAGAATTAACCAGTTTTGCTTCATAAGGTCGAATGAAACATGCTTAATAAATGTTATGTTAACATATTGAATTACATAACATACTGCTTTGTAGGTTTCCATATACTTAACGAAAAACTATTTAAAAAAATTGAAAAATGTGACACATGAGATACTGTACTACTATTATGGTTTATGATAGACTTTTGTGATATCATTTTGCAGTTTCATTGATTAAATGGTGTTAAAATATCTAAATTATGTTCATATAGTTTCTTTTTTTAAAATTATGTCTCAATCTTAAAATTCTAGTTGATGCAAAACTTTTGGCCATAGCTGTAGATATGTGTCATTAAGTTTTAAATAAGTGCCTCGTCCGGGTACAGATGTGCTGCTTTGACCACGTAAATACCACCATATGACTGAAAAAAAGTACGCGCTAGCTCATAAAATGAGTTCGGAAAGTATTTCCATTGCATTTGTGTACATCATTTATCGTACCCCTATCGAATGTATTTTTTTTTTGTTCGTTCACATAAATTAATTGAATTTTGCCTGTTTCCATCACAGTTGTCAAAAAAAAAAGTTTGATGGAAACATAGCTACTGATAGATACAAGTCAGGCACTGGGAAAGGTACTTTTTTTGGTAGTAGTAGCTTTTTTAGAAAGGGAAATGGGAAAGGGGTGAAGTCAACTTGAATTGAGTAATCATTTACAGTGTTTTTACAGTGTTTATTGGCTATACACCATTTTCATTATTTATTTATTTTTATCAGGTGTGTTTTATTGGTTTTTATTGGTTAAAACCGAAAATCAGAAGCCCTAATTATACCTTTCACAATACCAAAATGTTAAAAGCGGAAATAGTGAGGGGGGACAATATAACAATTCAAATAAAAGACCAAGAAAGAAAGAAAGAAAGAAAGAAAGAAAGAAAGAAAGAAAGAAAGAAAGAAAGAAAGATGACATGACTGAAATTGTCATATACCCTGGTGTGTTTAAAAATGCCATTCTGAACTTAGAACAAAAGGAAAAACATCCCTGTGCCTCAGGAAGGATCCACAGCAGTGCACTGGAGATGATTGCTGTCTCCCACATGAGTTAGTCTGGCAGTCAGCACTGTGTTACAGGGACCATTTCACTTCAAAAGTGCTAACGAGAACTAGGTCAGTCAAATAATTCATGATGTCAAGATAATTCATGGTGGCACCTCCTGCTCAAACCCATCGCTGGTGAATGCTGCACCCTGAAGTGACACTCAACGTCAGACAGCCAGAGAAGCAGCTTCATGAATCATTTGCAGATGGTCCATCAAGAGGGCTGTTTTGCCCTCTTTCTCTCCTGACCCTGAGGAACACATTCATATGTATGTGAGAAGTGTTTTTTGTTTGGGGGGGGGGGGGGGGGGAGTAACTTGGATGGATAAGATTGTCCTGCTTCTCCAGGGTCAATGGGGCAAAAAGAAAGGTTTCCTGCTGTGAGAGTCTTTTCCCCGCAAATAGCCTGGTAATTGTTTTATGGAGGGAGGGAGATGTGTGTGTGTGTGATTGTGTGTGTGTGTGTCTGTGTGGGGACAATAAGAATCTCTTTAATCCAAGAGGATTGGTCAGGCTGCAATAAAAGCTCACCCAGGGCTTTGAACAATGGAATCCTTCTGCATGGTTGGACTCCGTTGGCTGTTCAATGAAAAGCACCATTTCCACGCCTACAATAGCTGATTGTGGTGCTGTCAGCTGGACAAAGATACCAAACTAACAGGGCTATCACATCAGGAACACTTTGTCTTTTCACTTTTTACTGCTGATGGTGGTTCATTTGTTAAAAATAAATCAATAAATGACTATTAATGGCAACCAATAGCCCAGGGGGTGTGATCTTTGCTATAACAAGCTGAATAAAGGGCTCACTGCATTTATTGATATGGATGTGTCTGACTGGTTATCCTGTAACAGCTTTGGAAAGAAAGCCACTGGGCCATATTATCGAGGGGGTTTACTTAGTACTGGGAGTTGTCAATAATACACAAGCCTATGCTTACGATCAGAAGTATAAATAATTTGGTGGTTTAAAACAGTTGTCCACAATATAAAACAACCCCACAATTTTCGCACAATGAATAAGCATCAGTAATTTCTGCTTGGAGGAAGCGCATCATTCAATTGAGTCCAGATGGTTTGGCTGCTGGCTCCCCAAGGCTACACTGTATTTGCCTGATTCAGCAGGGGACACTATGAGCTGTGCCATACTTCTACTGCACCTGCAAACAAATTCTATTTTTTTTTTGCTTTTTGAGGATTATATATTTTTTCTCTTTATTTCACCCGTTTCGTCGCTTTCTGGGACTGCAAGTTTGACCCACACATTAACCCAAACTTCGGCTGAAACATCGATAGAAAATTGACCTTATACTTTTGCAGTAATTGACATGTCATGTATGGCAGTGTATGTCATGTTGCTGTTGGGCATTTATTGGCAAATCAAGATAAAGCTTGGCAATCACAGCGTTTCATATGTAGAACAATTGCTTATGTACATTTACCTGTTACGAGGCAACTGTAGGTGGGACATTCATTAAACAATAGACACAGGGAGTGTCTGCTTTAGCTTGGTTGATTATCAGAATTTCTCCTTTTTAAATACAGATTGTATCTATGTTTCTCAACTTAATACAGGCAAGTGTGAATTCCCTAGACTGTACAACAATAACATTATTTGTTAGCTAGAATAAGCAGAATGCAGAATGATGAAAGCGATGATTACAATAACATTAACACATATATAGGAGGAGAATCTGGACTGAAATCTAAAACTTGCTGCAAAGTGGCACACCGAATAGGCCTTTCTGATAAGAACACTCCCCATTGTAAATTCAGCATCCACTGAAGCAATGGCACTTGGTACTGAAAAGCAATGAGAAGGTAAGCTCAGCTGGAGCAAGAGAGCCCTGCTCGGGAATGATTTGTTCTAAGTGAAGCGCTCTTCATTTTACAGTTTTTGTCTGTCAACATGTAATGACTGATTAGTAGACCTGTATACCCAAACATGCATTATTGCACTGCAAACAAAGGGTTTCCTTGCAAACCGCAGCAGAATTCAATTTTTTGGGAAATTTGGGTAGAAATGGTTACTTTTTATGATTAATATAAACAGGCATGGATTATAATAGAATGTGCAATTCCACTATGCATTTTAACATGAAATTCAATTGTCAAGTTATTTATCTAAAAAAAAAAAAAATCACCTTTTTATGGTCAGTAACAGTAGAAATGGTTAAAACCAATTGCAATGGCTTATAACCTGTAGAAAATTGCATTTTGTCATTGGGAGTTTTCATGTGAATTTTATTTTTTTATTACAAGCTGCTATGTTTCAGCTTTAATACATCTGCAATATAAGCCTAATGATTCTTCTGTTCTGAGAAATTGCAGTTATTCCTTTCTAGAGTTTTGAAAAAAGTAAATGAGAACAAGACCTGGACCCTTCTGCACAAAATACAGTTTAACCTGGTAATTTTCCATTCTGTTTTTCCATTCTTTTCGACCGACCCTTATGTTTCCAGTGCAGATTGCTTATGTAAAAAACAAAGTCCAAAGTAATAGTTGTATGGGAGTTTCCTTTAGCTCTGATCTAAAGAACATGGTAAACTGCCCTAATTTGAATCTCATGAATTACCTGCTTGTAGTCCCATATACTCCACATGCTATATCATATGGAATAACATGCAGTTGTTTACAAAGCCCTGCTGCTGCTAGCATTTAATGCTTTTATCTGGGTTATTTTAGGGTGGGGTTAAGGGGGCCCAGGAAAAAAATGTAAACCCACAGTAAATTTCTGAGATGTGTAAGTAAAACATGACACTGATTGCTAATCTTAGTTGCAAACTGATTACTGTCTGGTATTGATATAGATGATATATTGCTGCATATCTTCTTTCAGAGTTAGCTTTGAAACGTAATAAAAGTTGCTAATATTTAGTTAAAACACAAATACGTTAAGAAGTAAAATGTAAGTCGACGTTATACCAGCTAAACTTAAGAAAATAGATAGATAACAAATTCACAGCATTGAGAACCACTGCAGTAGAGACAGAGATGTGAAATAGATAAGGAAAAGGATTTTAGAATGTTTAGGAATATATTCTCAACAATGCTCTTTTTTCAACTTCAGACCCAGCAGGCTGAAAATCTCAAATGAAAATGCAAACTACATTTCTGACTGCCCTGCTGTGCCTTCTGGTTGACAGTCTAGTGAGCTTTTTAAAGCTGTCAAATCTACTGCAATCAATGGCTTTCCCCTTGGCTGTCTTATTACTAAATGCAAAAATTAATTTACTGGAAAAAGGTAGGTAGTTGTTTTCAAATATGTATGCTTTTTTGTGCATTTTATATTTATCAGCCTCCTGTTTACAAAGCTTCTGAGACAAGACATCTTCATAGGAGCATAGTTCCATCTCCCACACTTGATATATTCCAGACCCGAGCTCATAATGAAATACAAGCAATCTGGCAGTAGACCTGTCAGAACTAATGGGAAATAACTCCGCAGTTTTTTTTCACATTTACTCTCTCAACATTAATCTTAAGAACTCAGAGAATTTTCAGTTTTCTTCTCCCCTGGCAAAGCACTGCAGATAACAAGGGGATTTTTACAGTTTTTTTTTCCAATTTAAAATCTGCATATTACTAAAAGACCACTTGGAACCCTCTAATCTTATGCAAACCAATTGCTGTCTGCACTACCTGCTGTGAATAACTTATTAAGATCATCTTTGACAGTCGATCTGTTTTGGAACCTTTTTAGTGTGTGCCTACATTTGTGTGTGTATTTGTGTGAATGCTAGTATTGCATTTTTTAATGGTAAAGTTTAAACTTGCAAACAGACATGCGGGGGGGGGGGGGGGGTGGGGGTGGTGGGGAGACATTGGAGGGACCCAAAAACAATGGCTAAACAACAATAACAGTGAAGTAATCACCAAATTAGCAATTTGTATTTGTATTCCTGAACTAGATATAGGATACCAAGTACTATGCATATTACAATAATCCTGTACTTCAGAATACTGTAATCGGCCAAGTGTTTAACCTGTAGTATTTTGTATTTAATCATATCCCGATGTAACTATCACTATTTAATCATATCCTGATGTAACTATCACTATTACCTGCTGTATTATTGAGTTGTGGTTTGTCACACTTGTACTTTGCTTGAACAAAAGTTATTGTATGTCTTGCTCTTATTGTATTACTTGTATTGTAACACTTGAAATGTATTTGCTTACGATTGTAAGTCGCCCTGGATAAGGGCGTCTGCTAAGAAATAAATAATAATAATAATAATAATACAATAGCAGTGTATTAAAAAAATGAAAATGTTATACTGTATATATTTACAAGTATACTGTATATACTTAGTATAAGTAGTTTTGACCAGTACTGTTTTTTAAACATGTTTGTGAACATTTAAAGAAAGATATACATAGTTTACATCAGCCAGGTTTTCTTGAAAAGTGGCCATATCCCACAACGGCAATTGCTATGAGGTAATTTGAAATGAAAAACAACTTACAAAAATAAGTTTAAAGAGAACCGTGGCGATCTCCTGAAAAATCGCCACACTTATGACGTCACACAGACAATTGAAATGAATAGGAGAACGATCGTTGCCATTGTATAATGTGGCTTATGACATTAGGCCTACCCTCCCATACAGTCCTTACACAAACACAGTGAGAACACTGTAATGTAATGTGTGGCGGCTTACTGTCAGTTAATGTTGGGGTAGCCATAAAGACTTTCTAGTAGTTCCCAAATGAAATTACTTTGCATTAACGTTCACCCTAATATAGCATAGCTTTGTTGGTCTACATGATGCTTAATCTGTAAATTCCTGGAACACGCAGCTGAATTGTTCTTGGTTCCTGTGGGGAGATGAACTGCATCTGACCTCTGACTGCCCTGCTGTGTCTTAACTGGTTGAAAAAGTTGTCAAATCTAGTTATTAAACCCGTAAAAAAGCTGCTTATTTTTCATGCTTTTATAAGTTTTTTTTTTGTTTTTTTTTTAGCTAAGTAGCTGCCTCTCAAGCTGTAGAATCTGGACAGAAAAATAAACCAATCAGAGGATTTGTGGCATAGTTATGGAGTAATTATTAACTTGGTAATATCCATTGTTTCATGTAAAAAGTATAACAGATAATACAGATTGTACAGCTTTATTTTATGCTTTAATCTTTTCCAAAGTAAAACAGCTGAGCTGGTATAAAAAGGATATAAAAACACATATTAAAAACAGATAAACAAGCACTTGGTTCGTTTTTAGATCCACAATGTTATGCACAAACTGTTTTTTCCTCCCAATTAAATTACTGTATGTTAATCATGAAATATGTACATTTTAGTGAAGGGCTACTGGTACATATATCCGTGCAGGAGTGTTATATACAATGTTTTTTTTATTATTATTATTACTTGAAAAGCTTTTTGTGTATTAGAAAAGTTTTTTTTTTTTTTTTTTGCTTTTAAATGTAATACTTTTAGGAAATTAACTGAATCTATGACGGGTGGCCTTGCAAATACAAGCTGACATGGCATATTGCTTAAGAGATCTCCCTTAGCTCATCCAGCACAGGCGCTGCCACACCAGTGCAGAGTCACAACCAGGAGCTCGCTGGTTTGAATCCTGGATGTGCTGAGTTGCTGATCTTGGTTGGGGGCAACTGGCTTTTGATCTTCAGTCCTTGTGATCTATAAATGGGGTGCAGAGGTGAGGCAATAATTTAAACTAATCTGGGGTAAAATGAATAAAGAATTGTAAAAAAATAACAAAAAACGTTAACATCTTTGCTTGTTCATTAAAAGGCATAATATGCAATCAAAAATTAATATGTGGTTAAAAAAAAAATATTATTAAAATGACACAATGGCTACATTTCTAATTGCCTGTAGGCCTATCCAATGGTTCATAACAATCTTAAAACATGGACAATTTGCTTTTGTTACACATTTCATTCTATGAATTTATATAATACATATTTAAATTCTAGGGATTTGGGAGATATTTGGAAAGAATTGTGAATAGTAGTATCTAAAGAGTTAATAGTTGTGAAAAGTAGTATCTAAACAACATGAAACATAATATATACATGTATCCGCTTTACAGCACAGAAGGGAACGTGTGTTTTTCCAGAAACCACATTCTGGAAAGGATCGGTCTCAACCAGAGTGTAAAGTGCTATACAGTTCATGAAAATTCTTACTATGTTTGCGTTAACATTAACAGCAAATCCAATATTTCTCTTTGCTGTAGGTTTGCAAGGCTTGCCAGCGTGCACTGAAATGATGGCTGTGGAGTAATTACTCTTGACAGTGCTGTAAATTAGCCAGAGATCCTGTAGAACGACTGTGAGTAAATACAGTACTCACTGAAAGCCAGCAGAAACCAGTAGGATTGTTTTGTGATACTCATCCACTTAACCCCTGCACTTAACGTACTGTTACTTGTACTATTCCTTTAAGGTCTGGAAAAACATACCGTACAATGTGCAAGGAATTAATCTGATTTGATTCAAGATTGAAATAGATGTCAATCTGTCAGTTCAAGTATTGCTTCCTTTTCCCTCATGTGAACAGAGATTTGGAATATAAACACTGCAAGGCTAATCAGTAACAAGAGGCTCTGATGGCACAAGATCAATTAAAATAATATCAAACAGAATCTCATCACCGATCCGAATAAATATAACTACTCATATTTTTATCCACCAAATTATATAAAGTAAAATCCTGATTATTCAGTTAGTCTGTCAGTTCAGTTTGGAAGTAAAAAAGATAGCGATCACAGAGTTAAGGATGTGATAACTGTCATTTGAAGGCAGCGAAGCACACCATTGCAATTCAATGCATGTGCATTAAACAAATGATATCACAGAAGAAAAACTAATGATAAAAAAACTGTACTACAATGAGATGGCCACCAGGAAGGCACTTTTTTCAGAACTAAAGTTACATACAGGTTAAATACATAGCTCAAAAACAAATCTGAGGATATTATTTTAATCCATCTCATTCCAGACTGGTCTCGCATTGGAAAGCCCTGCCCCACACTGAGAATGACTTGCATTCATGAAGTGATACAGCTGAATGCCTTGCACAATCAACAGTCACTTTACAAGTTAATTCTTAGGTGCCTCAATTAATTGCATTTTAAAGGAGAATATAACTTTTATTTTTAAATTCCGTAGCAGCAAAGTAGTTAATCTGGACAGACTTGATGTAATGAGACCTGTATGATGGGAGTTTCAAAATGTACAGCCTTACCTCCATTGTCACAAAGTCTTTTGTAAAATAGGCATAATATTTTATCAAGATAAACATTAAAATAGAGTTTATTAAATGAGCCCTGGAGCCCACATTGGTACACATTGGGAATCTGTCGGAACAAGATGATAAACCGTTTATTTAACCAATAAATCATATTCCTCAACATGGAAATGTTCTGTTTCCTGAGGGAAACCAGTCTTTGAAGCTGAACAGGCCTAACACCTTGACATCAGGTTATCTTGTAGATTATTATTCTGTTTGGTTTTTAATATAGATTGAGCAAGTGCCTTCTTGGGGATGTAGTAATGCTAACATCCTTCAGTAAGGTGCATCTCGCAGACACCTGTTGTATGTTTACATCCTGATAAGGAGCTGACAAAGAATGTTACAACTACATTTTGCCCTTCTTAACCTTCATATTATGTTGGTTAGATTTCAATGGCTTTTTAAAATATGAATTAGGTGCATTGACTTATAGAAAAAATTATATATGCTGCCAGTTACAATTACCATTAATCTGTGTTCATTGTCTGTGTGTAGTATCTCAGAAGCAGTGTATCCTGTGCTCCTTTGTGCCACCACTGCTGGCGATCCCTACAGCTATGATGGTGGTTTCCCATCTCTACAGAAAAATGGCACTTACACACTGACATCTTGTTAGCTTTTACAGGGCAAAAGTCCAAGGAAATAGGAAAAGATGTGCCAAGAAAAACGAGGCTAAACTGGATTAGTCAAGATCTAATTTGAAGTAGTCTTCCTTCTGGGATTTTTCATTACAATAGAGGAATTTTCAAGCTTCTTCTCAGCAGAATATAAACAATCTTGATGTCAGAAGCCCACTTGACTGGAGGAGCAGAGGCAGGCAGTGGGGATTGCTCTGTGGCTGATTTACAGCGTTCAGAGTTTAAACCTCTGCAATGTTAATATTTTATAATGAACATTTGCTAAGGTTATGGATTGTGATGCACCATAGTGGAGTGGAATAAATCACATACTGAACTAAGCAACAATACAATAAACGCAAGCCATTAGCCTATAAACCTGAAAAAACAAACAGTCCTTTCAGAGGTCCTCAGTGAATTATATTATAGCACTAAAGATTTTCTCTGTACCAGTTAGAAGCCTAGGCTGAGATTTGGGGGACGGATTATGAGTGCTTGCACCCTCCTTCTATCACTGCCCCCTTGTGGCAAATTGGCTTGCAGTGTGCAGGTGTAGAGGTGATGTAATGCGTAACAGCAGACAACAAAGTTCACGGCCCAAACAGATCTTTATTTTGTTTGTGATCTGGGTCGTGCGACCGTAAATAATAATCCCAGGCAATACACAGCAATGTGTATGTCACTGTTTTAAACAACGGGTTACAGTCCCGAAATAATAAACACAATATAAACACACACAAATACGCACACACAATCACAAGTCCAGAGTGAGTGCTAATGTGCAAGTGGTGAAATACAATTTATTAATGTACAGTTGTGAAGTGTTGTCCGGGTTGGTACTGGACTTAAGCGACAGCTCCCAGTATGTGTAAGCCGTCTAATAACAACAAACGAGTATAATTAGACACAACAAAACAAACAAACACTAAACACTCATAGTACGTTTTTGGTTCTCCTTTAGCGGTTCGCTCGCAACCTCTGGTGTGATAACTTGGTGTGCCATGGCTCTGCCCCCTTTCTAGATGGCTGACTTCCACCTTTCTCTGGAATGAATTGTCAGACCATCCAGTCCGGGGCACACTGTTCCCTTTACACAGTGCCCTCACAGGTCGGGAGGGAGATTTATAACAAAGAATCATTCTTTCTCTATCACACCCCTATGTTTTTTTAAACCTCAGGTAAATTCACCTGACTGTTGCAACCCTATCCTCCACCTCCATCCTCCTGTTTGGCTAATTTATTTCATGAAATCCATTTGTGTCATGATGTGTTTGCAAAAAATCTTAGAAAAAATGTTAAAGAAACATCAGTGGTAATCAGTTTGAGTAAATTATTATTGATTGTACACTGTGTTCTAAATACACTGCTGTTAACACACTGTTAACTGCATTATTGTATTTTACTTAGGTGTTCTACTATTTTTATCCTTTCAGAATGATGATGATAATGCTTCCAAGTTATGAAAAGGGAATCACTATATGAGTTTACAATTTTCTGATATTAAGCATAGCTTTATGTTTGTATATGCCAATGTAAATTATGTGTATTTATTTTTAGTATTTGTATCCGTGTTTGTCTTACTGTTATGGTACAGCTGAAGACCAGGATAGCTAAACTGGAAAAAGAAAACCAGCAGCTCTGGAAGAAAAACAAGACGTTGCAGGAAATGCTTGAGAATCAGTGAAGCGGCCTACTGAACGAAGTAAGAAAAGGTTCGCTAAAGATTTTAAAAATACAATTTTGTTTTTTAGTTGACATTTCTTCAAAGACAGAATATTAGTGAAGAAGTTTGTGCTTTTAGTCTGAAATGTACTGTGAATATTTTAATCTGTATATAAATTATCATTACTTTCAGATATACCAGATTTACTAGAAGTAATTAAGGAACTGAAGTCAAGCTCTGCTCCTGGTGTGCCAGCTTGTTCAACTCCCCAAGTGAGCAACGTCAGACTACAAGCTCACCCATAACCACCATTCATGATAATGAACAACAGACAGTAAATATGGTATGGTTGTTTAAGCATTACTCTATATATCATGCCACTTAATGTGCACATGGGAAGTCCAGAATCTGATGTCTTTTGGTCCCCAGCAGCACATGGAAATTAAGTACTGCTTATATAAATGACAATTGATAAGACTCTGGTGACTGAAAACTAATTTACTGTGATTTGTAATGGAGTTTCTGACCAGAATACTTTGTTCTGTCTTGAACGCTAATACATAAACTAACTGGCCAATACAGGCCTTCAGATAAAATGTCACTTTCAAGCTGATCTTTCAGTTTTTCTAGGGAACACTCTGGCCTGGCACTACAATAACTGAAGCCCAGAAACGCTCCATGTTGCCAGATGTTCACTATATCACCAGTGAGTATTTTATGTAATGTATCTGTCACGCGGTGGCATTGGTCTCCTTGTAAAGCCCCAGTTGAGCACTGTTATTATTTTTTGCACATTATAAATAAGTATGTGTGTGTTTACTTTTTGCACTTTTGTATATTTTCTTTATTCCTTTATTGAGCACGTTTTATAAAAGTATTATAGTTTTAGAACTCACCTTATATTTTGACACAGAGCACTTATTAGGATTGTTTGTGTATGGAGCACGGGCTGTGAGAGGGGAGGCCATAGGAAATGGAGGAGCGCGGAGTAAAGGCTGTACATTGGTGGGGAGGTCTGAGGGGAGGAGTTATCCTCTTTTATAAGCAGGTATGCAACAACAGCAAAAGAGAAGACAGGAGGGAAGACAAGAGAGCAGACAAGAGAAGGAGAGAAGCAACCGCGAGATAGAAGAAGTACGGATTGGAAGCAGAGAGCAGGAGGAAGCAGTGTGGGAAATCCTTTTTCTGGACTTGGACTTGGCTGGAGACGCAAGAGACACTGGAACTAGATAAAGAGAAAATCTGCGGTTTATAAAGGGAAGTGTCCATCGTGTGCATGCACAGCCATTTTATTCCCAGTTGTATTTTTGCACTTTCTTTTTATGCTAGTTTAGCCTGTTTTATCCTGACTGTTTTATTAGTATTTTAACAGTTTTTTAGTGTCTAGAGAGAGAGAACGCTTTTATTGGGATTTTAGCACAGGTTTTAAACAAGGCATTTTAATTGAGTCTGTTTTAGACGGCCATTTTAGTGTCAATTTGGCAAACAGGGAAGAAGAGGTGGCAAGGGATTTATCGTTTCTAAAGCTTTTTACCAGCGTTGTTGTTTCTCTGCCCCTCCCTGATAGGTGCAGTGGAGGAGCCTCAGGGACTGCTGGACCCCACCACTGCACTGACACTATGCACCCAGGAGGATTGGCATAGTCGGACTACATATATATTTTCACTGCCTTGCCATTAACTTGTATCATGACATACCCCACCTGTTAAACTTGTCTGTTTTTCTCTTTCTATTCAGCTAAAGTTGCTTGTGACTACAGTGGTTATGAAAACAACCTACAGATTGTTGGCAACTCAGAAAAATTTGATTTCAGGCAGGAGTCCAATGTAAAGGCCTGTATAACCCAACTTCTTAATACTGAAGGAAAACGGGTGAAGGACACCACCATGGCTTAACAATCAGCTTTCATTCTGAATTTGATGATTTGTTTAAAGCTGTTATTTGCATAGCTGAATTTAAAAAAATGTACAATTTTGGTTCCCCAGAGTTCTCTGAAGCCACAGTCTTTTAATTTACAAGCCAGTTTTCCAGCGTTGTACCGTAGTGTAAGTCATATTTCATGTTAAAGTTATTTAATGTTCATATTTCATGTTCTGTTTCAATGTGCTGTATTGAAATACATTTTTTTTTTTTTTTGACTGACACATTTATGATGCGTTTTTGTCTACAGACCTAGGATTCTGTAGATAGTACCTATGGAATTCTGTAGGGTTCTGTAGAACTATAGGATTCCATAGATATTCCTATAGGAGTGTACTGTAAAACAAGAACATTTCGTTCGCAAGAAATGTTTGCTAATTTTGTGTTTTATTAAATATCCGCAAAATGAATGTGCCGTGAAATATATTATTCATACACGTGCCGTACATTAAAAGAAAAAGAAGCGCCAACATTTATTGCAGCAAAAATTGACTTTGAAGGCCATTAGTGAAATTAAGTTGCCACAAAAAAATCCTGTTTTACAGTATAGATATTCCTATAGGTTTCTGTGGATATTCCTATGGGATTTTATAGATATTCCTATAGGAATCTATAGATATTGCTATAGGATCCTATGGATATTCCTATAGGATTCCGTAGATATTCCTATAGGTGTTTATAGATATTCCTATAGGATTCCGTAGATATACCTGTAGGATTCTATAGAACAAATGTCCCAATTCTCTATAGAAACCTATAGGTTATCTGTAGGTTTACTTATAGTCATTTCCATAGAATAGCCTATATTATTATTATTATTATTATTATTATTATTATTATTATTATTATTATTATTATTATTATTTATTTCTTAGCAGACGCCCTTATCCAGGGCGATTTACAGTCGTAAACAAAAATACATTTCAAGAATCACGGTACAAATATTAATACAATTAAGAGCAAGATAAAATACAATGACTTCGGTTCTAGCAAGTACAAGTATATGACAAAATACGATTCAATAACGGAGCAGATAACAGTGTCAGTGATAGTTACATCAGGATATAATTAAATACAAAATACTACAGATTAAATAACACTTGTGACAGATTACAGTACAGGATTAAATGCAGTAAAATAGGGAGCAGATAAGAGCAAGTAAATAGGTCTTCTATAGAATTGTAATAGACTTGCCTATAGGTATTCTATAGGTAACCTATAGGTTATTTTCATAAGGGTTACAGGTAGCTGTCAATTAAAAAAATTATACTGCTAGAACTGTCTTTTGTTCAGTACAGAAAATGCAATATGGAATAGCACTGGCTACAGCAATCTAAGGAGATCTAACAAAGTCAGCACAAAATATGAGTGTTCCCAAAGTCACTTGCAAACCACTGTTACACTCAAAACTTTTGTACAACCCCGGATTTATGTTCAAATGGACAAATGGACACTGATACTTTCTATGACAGCATGTTAAGCAATAACTTGTCAACAATAGCCACAGTATTCTCGGGTACCTGTAACTAGAATTCAGAACGACTTAATCTCTTCGGTGTCTCAGGTTTTGCTAGATGCAATAAAAAGGAGAAGTACAGGAAGCCGAGTACGTAGCTGTAATGGGAAACGCAGCTCAGCTGTCTTGTGTATTCTAAGTGGCTAAGTATGTGACTGACAGTGGCCTGAATGAACAGTTGTTCTGTGAAAATATGTTACATTTACTAAAATAAAAAAAATAAAAAAATTAAAAGGCTTTTAAAAAGACTAAATTCCCATCTGGCTTTTTTTTTTTTTATATATATATAGAAGTATTACTATGCAGGACAGCCGCTATAATATCGTTACCTTTATTAAAAATGTGGACGGGTTAATCTACCAATTTAATCAGCTACTGCCCATAGCATTAATTAATTAATATATATATATATATATATATATATATATATATATATATATATATATATATATATATATATATATATATATATATATATATTATTATTATTATTATTATTATTATTATTATTATTATTATTTATTTCTTAGCAGACGCCCTTATCCAGGGCGACTTACAATCGCAAGCAAATACAAATACATTCAAGTGTTACAATACAAGTAATACAATAAGAGCAAGAAATACAATAATTTTTGTTCAAGTGTGACAAACCACAATTCAGTAATACAGCAGATAATAGTGATAGTTACATCAGGATATGATTAAATAGTGATAGTTACATCAGGATATGATTAAGTACAAAATACTACAGGTTAAACACTTGGCAGATTACAATATTCTGAAGTACAGGATTAAATGCAGTAAAATAGGGGGCAGATAAGAGCGAAATAAAGCACATTTAAATGAAGGGTGATAGTGTCCCAGGATACAACAGAGGAGTTCTACAGGTGCTGTTTGAAGAGGTGAGTCTTAAGGAGGCGCCGGAATGTGGTCAGGGACTGGGCAGTCCTGACATCTGTAGGAAGGTCATTCCACCACTGCGGAGCAAGGGTGGAGAAGGAGCGGGCTCGGGAGGCAGGGGAGCGTAGCGGAGGTAGAGCCAGTTTTCTAGTGCAGGCGGAGCGGAGAGGTCGAGTGGGGGTGTAGGGAGAGATGAGGGTCTGGAGGTAGCTGGGTGCAGTCTGGTCAAGGCATCTGTAGGCTAGTACAAGAGTCTTGAACTGGATGCGAGCGGTGATCGGGAGCCAGTGGAGTGAGCGGAGTAGTGGAGTAGCGTGGGCGAAGCGAGGCAGAGAGAACACCAGGCGGGCAGCAGAGTTCTGGATGAGCTGGAGCGGACGGGTGGCGGACGCAGGGAGGGCAGCCAGGAGAGAGTTGCTGTAGTCTAGGCGGGAGAGTACCAGGGCCTGGACCAGAAGCTGGGTAGCATAGTTGGTGAGGAAGGGTCGGATAAATGAATGCTTCCCTGTTTGGGGAGAGAAGGTGGAGGAGAGAAAGTGGACGAAAGATACCCATTCATACTGTATAAAGCTAAGAAGAAAAGCGCCTGTTAAAACTAGAAATACATACTGTATTTAGGCCTGTCTTTTTAAATACAGTTGAATATTATTGTTAAATTATTGTTTTGCAAATTTTGTAAGCTTTTTTTTTTTTTTTTTTTTTTACATTTGGAAAAGTTATTTACTGTCATGATTGCCCAGTTAAGAGCCTTGTCATCACTGCATGGCATGTAGTATCTTCGATTCAGATTTCAACTTCCATGACCTACAGCTAGAGATTTTCCAGGAGATCTCCCTCCAGAACAGAATGGATTAGGGGCTCACAGAGAGCAAAGAGCATCCTGGGGAATTTATTTACATTCCCTGCTGGGAGGAAGCAAACTACTAAATTTACAAGACCCCCTGCGAGGCAAATTTAGGAGATTATTTCCAAACTGTGCCCCTACTGGGTTGAAACAACATCGATTGGTTTGTTCAAAATGTTCAGAAAAAGATGGAGGGAAAACTTGAAAGTCATGTTTGCCACACAAAAGCAATGCACCTGGACACCCTGTTATATTAAGCCTCAACCAAAACACAAAATAATGATTTATTCATTTCAAATTGAGTCATTTCAGATAACGATGGTCTTTTTTTTTAATGCACATACTTCCAAAACAACATTTTTCACTACTGTCATGAAAATCAATGATAAAAGATTACATTTCATTACTAAATCAAATGTAGTCTTATACAGACAGTAACATTAGTAATGATCTATCATAAGAGGTATGATACTTATTTATTTATTGCATTTATATAGCACCTTTTATACAAAAGTATCGCAAAGCACAGTACATAGGAGAAAAAAAGAACAAACCAATACATTTGTATAGCATGTCACACATACAACTGCCATAATCAGACCATTTAAAAACATATTTAAATAACAGTATGCACATAATACAAAAGCAGCAATTTTAAAGTTACATTAAAACCCACTTGGATAAGAAAGCCGTTTTATAAAAGTGCGTTTTCAGTATTGACTTGAAAACTGTAATGGTTCCAGCTTCCCTGACAGATGAAGGCACAGCACTCCATAAATTAGGATTTAGAAAAAAGAAAAAAGCCCTACCTCCTGTGTTGCTTTTGTTGACCCTAACTCTAACTGAACTCGAATACCTCTTGCATGGCTAAGCTAAGATGTGAGACCAAAGAGAGTGTGGTCTCACTATGGAAAATATATTATACATTGCAGGCATCCGAGGGGGTGATGAAAAAAATTGTTACATTTGTGTAATATACCACACATTGCAAAATATCGATGTGTTCATTTTGAAATAAAGATGACCTTTGAGAAACATTTTGTTCACAAAAACACCACGGAAGACACACCGATACAGCATCTTGTGTAAACACTTGAATAAACAGGTCAAACTGTTTGATTTATTGTAAACACAACTGCTTCTGCTGCACAGAGCTCACTGGAATGTGTGAGTCCGGATCCCCCAGTGCATCGTCCTTTCTACTAGCAGTTTCTAATCAAAACTCTTGCTCTCTGTGCCTGTAAGCTCTCACCAGTCAGATGAAGCTCTGTTTATTAGATATAGCCAGTGAAATGCAACATAAGAAACACACACTCCCCCAACCCTTATAAAAGTTTACCACAGTATGTTTTGCCATGCTTTCCCTTTAGTTATACTGTGCATTTACCATAGTTTACCCTGGTTTGCCATGTTTGGTAATATGCTTTACCATACTTTTCTGGGCTTTACAATACTTACGTATGCTTTGCTATGCTTTCACTAGGCTTTATTACACTTTGTTATGCTTCTACTAGGGGAAACTTTTTATAAGGGAATTGAACTGACCTAAAAATATAAGAAACTAAGGGATTGATTTGATTAATTTGTATCTGCCAAAAATAAACCACCGCTTTTTTTTTTTTTTTTCCTTTAAAGCACCAGGGAATCTACCTGGATCATCACTAACCACTTACTTTTAGGGGTATAGCGGGATACCACTGACAAGTTGCTGATTGTGATTCTCAATAGCTGTAAGTGGCTAAAGAAATTCAGCTGTGGCTTATCCCAGAAGAGTATAGGTTGAATTGAAAAACTGGCTGGGGGCAATATGCGGAATTTTCTCCTTTAAAAAATGAGGAGCTAATTAAAGAAATGAACATTTTGAAAAGATGGCCCTGAAGTGAACTGAAGAGAAATGAAGGATTCTGCCACAGGTTCTTTAGTGCCCACAAAGCAGACAGGGCCTCAGTCAAAAGTCTCATCCAATGGACTGCACCTCCAACAGCACATGCCCACTAAGGCTTGGATTCATTAAAAAATACAACACATGCTATTTCCCAGTTTACTGGCAACAATCAAACAAAACTTGTTTTAAATTAAGATCTTACAAAAGATCCTCCGATGCTCTTGCCGAAAACAAATTGAGAGCCTCACATTTGAGCTCTGCTGAGAAAACCAGAATTTATGATGTTTTGAGTCGTCTTTGCAGTGCAGCTATCAGAGAATTCTCAAGTCATAAAAAAAAATCTGTGCTTAGGTGAGAAATCTCACAGCAACAGCCAGGCCTTCCTGCTAGAGCGAGATGGTATTTGTGACTGATTTCTTATCTCCAAGCAATTGAAAAATGCATCACATCAATAATGGGGGATTCTCATGGTGTCTGGTCAGATTAGATGGTGCACCGTTATCTCCTCACATTATCTGTGGTAGCAGTTAGTTCCCTGCCTACTGTACATTTACAGTAGCACACAAATGTATTATGTACCCACATGTATAACAGAGCTTTGTGTGCTTGGTTGATCAAGTTTGTGACTGTGTTAATGCATAATTCACACCGTAATTCAGGTTTTATTTAGTTTAAAAAGAGCCCCCGAGAAGCTCAATGGGAATTTACCAGTTCAATGGGAAAGATTGTTGTCTTAATCACCTGGAGTTGCCTCATCTCAACATGTACAGTATTTGCATTTCTAATTTTAAATGCCATTTTCTACATTGTTTGATTGTAAGGTTATTTAGAGATTTGGTTCACATAAATGAGTTCCTGCCTTACAAAAATATGTTTCTTATGTGGTCTCAAATTCATTGCTCTTGATATAAATAATATAAAAGTTGTCTTCCTTGTGTATTTTTTCCAGCTTTTTCACCTCCTTTCAATGTCTGGAAACAAAAGTACAGCTTCACTGGCTTCTCCACAGTAGGGGTCCCTGTGGCAAGGTGAGCAACCCAGATGATTTTTCTAGCATGATGTGAACCAGCAACTTCCTGATCACATGACAATACTCTTCATGCAGCAGTGCCACTCAGGACCCCAGCTGTGCTGTTTCTTAACATGGGTTAACAGACAAATGACCTGCTGTTTTATCTGAAGCAAACCACAGATGTTTAGTGGTTATAGAATACCCTTCTTCAGTAGGTCAAATGAAGGAGTAATGCTACTTTTATTAGAAAAGGGAAGGCTTAAAAGGAAGCAGCTCATTAATTCATCTCTAAACCTAATTTACATAAGTAGCACTTTGAGGCAGCATAATTAAAATGTCACATCAGGCAGATTGTCACAAGAAGCCATTTAAACTGTACATGTGTTAGAATAATTATACAGACTTGCTTCCAGTTTAGATGATTAACATGGGAAGAAACCTTCACCAGGCCACTATTGCATCCCAGTGTTCAAAATGATTCTACACACTAACAGGGTGAATGGAAGGGATTTGCAACAGTAATGCTTAATTTCCATCTGAAACACAATCCAGGAACATTTTCACATTAAGCCATTGGCACAGCCAATCATGATTATTTGGGTGGACCCCAAAGCAACTATGAATAGGGGCATGGGGTATAGGGTATGGGACAGCATTCACTGTCACTGCAGTCTTACCAACTGTTGCTAAATAAATGCTGTATGAAATTTGTGATTTATGTTAGTACTGTATGTGTTTTATAGAAATGGACTTACAGACACCAATGAATTAATTCTCTTCAGAGTGGTGTTAGCCAATATACAACTAAAAGTTGCTTCAATAAATAACCAAAATCTAATTTTCGCCCTAGCTTTCATTTATGTTACTATCTAATCCCGGTTGGGTTGACTCCCTGGTCACAAGCCTAATTCCTTTCATTTTGCATAAATCTGTTCCTCTGTTTATACACTAAGGGAACTAAATGTACTGTACTAAATGTACTGAACTAAATGCACTGTACTAAATGCACTGTACTAAATGTACTGTACTAAATGCACTGTACTAAATGTACTGTACTAAATGCACTGTACTAAATGCACTGTACTAAATGTACTGTACTAAATGTACTGTACTAAATGCACTGTACTAAATGCACTGTACTAAATGTACTGTACTAAATGTACTGTACTAAATGCACTGTACTAAATGTACTGTACTAAATGCACTGTACTAGAGTCAGTACCAGTAGCAACATTTTGCTTGCCAGCAACTATAAATTACAGTCTTTATTAAACTACTGTATAACAAAAATTGAACAGCAAAGTAACGGAATCAGATTAGATGCTATGTGAATGTATGACTTGAATAGCTTAATTGATCTCCTGTATTTATAATAACTTAACATATGGGTCCAATATGCATGTAAGAAGAGTAATTTGGGAGTTCCTCTTGCCAATGTGTGTAATGCTTGCACTGGTTCTCTTCTACACAAAGCAGTGGCAATGTGAATACCTGCAGCATGTACCTGCAGCATGCCCCAAGACTACCCGCAAGCACTGGGGGGAAGGCTCATAATATTGGGTTTGTTATATGGAGACCATCAGACCCATTTGTTTGAGACCTACAGTCTAGCTGTGGGAGTCCAGCAAGGGGAGGCCTGCACTGAGACGCTGCTCCAATAGATCCTAACCTAACGGGGCTCTAGAAGAAGCTCTCTACTAGTCAGGTCTGTACCCTCCACCCTACTGCTCCCACTGTGCCTTTTGTCCTGCTATGACTGTCTCTCACATCCCTGTTCTGTCCTCCCGTCCTCGTCCTCTGCCCTCCCTCCGCTACTGCTCCTCTAACCCCTCTAACCTCATTTCTCTGCCTCTCCCCCCCTCCCGCACACTCTCTGGTGCACTCTGGAACTGTCACTCTTCTGCTAACAAAGCTGATTTCATCTCTGCCTTTGCCTCCCACCTCTCGCTCGATTTCCTTGCTCTCACTGAAACCTGGCTGTCCCCTGATAACACTGTTACTCCTGCTGCCCTGTCCTCTCTCTACGTCCTGTCCCATACCCCGCGTCTCACTGGACGGGGAGGTGGGACGGGTCTTCTCCTCTCTCCCTCCTTACTCTTTTCTGTCCCCTCCGATCTCATCTCACTCTCTGTCAGTACCTTTGAATTTCATGCAGTCCAACTAACCTCTCCCTGTCAACTCCTGCTCATTGTTCTGTATCGCCCCCCTGGGCCTCTCACTCATTTTCTGGATGAACTCGACTATCTACTCTCCTCCCTCCCCTCCCTGTCTACCCCGACTGTCCTGTTGGGTGACTTCAACATCCATCTCTCCAACCCCAGCCACTCTGCTGGATTCCTCCCTCTCCTGCACTCCTTCGACTTCTGTCTCTCTCCGTCCCCTCCTACCCACAAAGCTGGCCGTCAACTGGACCTCACCTTCTCCAGGGCCTGCTGCCCCTCCACCCTCTCTGTCACCCCCCTGGACCTCTCTGATCACTATTTCATCTCTTTTTCTCTGTCTCTCCCCCCTCTCCCTGCTCCTCCCACCCCCACTGTCACCTCTCGCCGTAACCTCCGCTCTCTCTCCCCCTCTGTCCTTGCCTCCACTGCTCTCTCTCACCTCCCTCCTATCGACTCCTTTTCACAACTCTCCGTAGACTCTGCTACCTCCACCCTCTTCTCCTCACTCACCTCCTCCCTCGACTCCCTCTGTCCCCTCACCTCCCGTCCTGCTCGCCCCTCCCCTCCCCATCCCTGGCTCTCCTCTGCGCTCCGCTCGGCAAGAATCGCACTGCGATCTGCTGAAAAGAAATGGAAGAGAACCAAACTCCCTGCTGCCCTAGACCTTTACCGCACTCTCCTCTCCTCCTTCTCCTCTACTCTCTCCTCTGCTAAATGTGCTTATTTCCAATCTGTAATCCAAGCCTCCACTAACAACCCACGTAAACTATTCTCTACCTTCTCCTCCCTCCTTAACCCTCCCCCCCCTCCTCCTCCCTCCTCTATCTCCCCTGATGACTTTGCCTCCTTCTTCTCTTCTAAAATTTCAGATATCCGCAAACTCTTTAACACCTCTCCCTCCCCCGCACCCCCTCCCGCTCCAACTCCTACACCCACTGCAACCCCTACTAACTCACCCTCCTTCTCCACCTTCTTGCCCCTCTCAGACTCTGACCTCTCCTCCCTGCTCCAGGGTCACAAACCCACCACGTGTGCCTTGGACCCCCTACCCACTCACCTCTTTCAAGCTGCTGCTCCTGCTCTACTCCCCTTCATCTCCTCCCTCCTCAACACCTCTCTACTTTCTGGTATCTTCCCCTCTGCCTTCAAAAAAGCCTCGATCACTCCCCTCCTCAAAAAACCTACCCTCGACCCCACCTCCCTCCAGAGCTACCGTCCTGTCTCCCTCCTACCCTTCCTCTCCAAAACCCTCGAGCGGACTGTACACCGCCAGCTCTCTGCTTTCCTGTCCAACCACTCTCTGCTTGACCCTCTCCAATCTGGCTTCCGCTCTGCTCACTCTACTGAAACCGCCCTCCTGTCTGTCACCAACTCACTTAAATGTGCCCGAGCTGCCTCTCTCTCCTCTGTCCTAATTCTCCTCGACCTCTCTGCTGCCTTTGACACTGTTGATCACTCTATTCTACTATCATCTCTTGCTGACCTGGGGATCTCTGGCACTGCTCTGGCCTGGTTCTCCTCCTACCTCTCCAACCGCACTTACCAGGTAACCTGGCGTGGAGCAACCTCCACACCTCACCCTCTCTTAACTGGAGTCACCCAAGGGTCAGTCTTGGGTCCTCTCCTGTTCTCTCTCTACACCCGCTCCCTGGGCCCCCTCATCGCATCCTATGGTTTCTCATACCATTTCTATGCTGATGATGCTCAGATTTTCCTTTCCTTCCCCACCTCTGACTCCACCATCTCCTCCCGTATCTCTACCTGTCTGTCTGCTATTTCCTCCTGGATGCACTCGCATCACCTCAAACTCAACCTCTCTAAATCTGACCTCCTTTTCTTTCCCTCCTCCTCCCCCTCCTCTGATCTCTCCATCTCTGTTCCTCTGGAATCTACCACACTCTCTCCCTCTTCCTCAGCTAAGAACCTTGGAGTCACCCTGGACCCCTGCCTCTCTTATTCCCAGCACATCTCCACTCTGGCACGCACTTGCCGATTCTTCCTGAGCAACATCCGAAGAATCCGACCCTTCCTCACCAACTATGCTACCCAGCTCCTGGTCCAGGCCCTGGTACTCTCCCGCCTAGACTACTGCAACTCCCTCCTGGCTGGCCTCCCTGCGTCCGCCACCCGTCCGCTCCAGCTCATCCAGAACTCTGCTGCCCGCCTAGTGTTCTCTCTGCCTCGCTTCGCCCACGCTACTCCACTACTCCGCTCGCTCCACTGGCTCCCGATCACCGCTCGCATCCAGTTCAAGACTCTTGTACTAGCCTACAGATGCCTTGACCAGTCTGCACCCAGCTACCTCCAGACCCTCATCTCTCCCTACACCCCCACTCGACCTCTCCGCTCCGCCTGCACTAGAAGACTAGCTCTACCACCGCTACGCTCCCCTGCCTCCAAAGCCCGCTCCTTCTCCACCCTTGCTCCGCAGTGGTGGAATGACCTTCCTACAGATGTCAGGACTGCCCAGTCCCTGACCACATTCCGGCGCCTCCTTAAGACTCACCTCTTCAAAGAGCACCTGTAGAACTCCTCTGTTTGTATCCTGGGACACTATCACCCTTCATGTAAATGTGCTTTATTTTGCTCTTATCAGCCCCTATTTTACTGCATTTAATCCTGTACTTCAGAATACTGTAATCTGCCAAGTTTTTAACCTGTAGTACTTTGTATTTAATCACATCCTGATGTAACTATCACTATTTAATCATATCCTGATGTAACTATCACTATTACCTGCTGTATTATTGAATTGTGGTTTGTCAAACTTGTACTTTACTTGTTTTATTGTATTTCTTGCTCTTATTGTATTACTTGTATTGTAACGCTTGAAATGTTTTTGCTTACGATTGTAAGTCGCCCTGGATAAGGGCGTCTGCTAAGAAATAAATAATAATAATAATAATAATGATGCATCCGAGTCATGCTTACCCCTTATGTTTTCTGATGCTTGTTTCCAGTGCTGAAATCCTACTTGCTTTTGACAGAGATTCTTCAATTAAAATTGCCTGCTAAGCAAAAAATGTATAGCATAAAAATTGACTATTGGGATAACATGCATGCAGGCAAAATCTTTTTCGTTCAGCCCTTTATACTCACAGACTTGCCAGCGCTGAACAAACAAATTGCTGAAATGGATTTTAATGAATGGCCAACCAGTGTTGTATAAAAATTCAATGCTACATAAAAGAAAAATATGGTTCTGCAGATAGTACTTTGTAAATTATTTAAAGGGAGATAATTGTCTGATTGCACTTCACTAACCTAAAATGAATCTGTGAAATATGAATGCAGTGTATGCATTCCCTGTGTTAAGTCATATTAAATTGTACCTTTTATTGTATCCAATTATAGGCAGTGTCATTCACTCTCTCTCTCTCACTCTCTCTCTCTCTCTCTCTCTTCTCTCTCTCTCTCTCTCTCTCTATATATATATATATCTTGTTACTTTCTGCCACCTTTCAAAAAAATAATTGTCTCAGCCTTGAAAGATTCTGTCATTGCCCTGTTCCTGCTTATAAACAATAGATTTATTTTAATATTGCGTCTATCAGCCAGTCTGTCCTTTTAATACTATTGTTGTTTTGTATGTTAGTCATGTCCACCTATCTGCCCATCCATCTACAGTATATGTATCTGTCTCAGTATTGGGTCAGTTTAATCCAAGCACAAGAATGATGAAGGTCAGAATCACAGCACACAATCACAATCTCAATTGTTAATGCAACAGTACAACTTTGGAA
This sequence comes from Acipenser ruthenus, assembly GCF_902713425.1. Classification (NCBI taxonomy): domain Eukaryota; kingdom Metazoa; phylum Chordata; class Actinopteri; order Acipenseriformes; family Acipenseridae; genus Acipenser; species Acipenser ruthenus. Next base: position 67,456,819 of record NC_081194.1, on the reverse strand, counting down.
AATCCAAATAAGCAATTGTTTTCAGTAGATGAGGTCACACACTATTTTAAAGCAGAAATGTTTGAGTCAGAATGTGTTTATATCATCAATCTAGATTTTTTTTTTTAAATCTGTCGGTGTTCAAAGCACAATTTGTTATCTCCTAGAAAAAAAAGTGTTTCTTTTATTTTAAACAAGAGACAGAGGTTGTTGTTTTTGACAGTGGAGGGTAGGGCTTGTCTGTTACCCTTGAAAGTACATCACAACATGTCTGACACTGATCAGAACCGTGAATCTCAACCTTTCAGAGGGTCCTGGACATCTACATGTCGCACTGCTGCAGCACAGAGGAACACATGTCAAGCTGCAGCACAGAGGAACACATGTCAAGCTGCAGCACAGAGGAACACATGTCAAGCTGCAGCACAGAGGAACACATGTCAAGCTGCAGCACAGAGGAACACATGTCAAGCTGCAGCACAGAGGAACACATGTCAAGCTGCAGCACAGAGGAACACATGTCAAGCTGCAGCACAGAGGAACACATGTCAAGCTGCAGTACAGAGGAACACATGTCAAGCTGCAGCACAGAGGAACACATGTCAAGCTGCAGCACAGAGGAACACATGTCAAGCTGCAGCACAGAGGAACACATGTCAAGCTGCAGCACAGAGGAACACATGTCAAGCTGCAGTACAATGAACTGCCTTTGAAAGCTTGTCGGGTAACATTCGTTGACAAGTCTATAAAAAGTTTATTTCAGATAGATAGCCAAAATACTGTCTCTCAGAGTATTGGCATCAAACCAAATCCTTCACCTAGCAACTACGCTATTTGGTAACACCTGGGCAAAACAGAAGGAATTTGATCTTGCATGAAAATCTGAAATGAAAGGCCTTCACATGAACAATTCTGAAAATCCATTTTTGACAGGTTGAATAGTATTTCTTTTAATAAACAATAAGGGCTGTCAGCATTGATTTATACTTGCTTACTTTTTTTTTTTTTTTTACAGGTAAAGCTGCTACCAACTGAAATAAAATCACTTTGCGCTCCATCACAGCACTCAAAAAAAAAAGAATGAGCTCCAGGAATAGTGTTATAGAAGTAAAGTTTTGTATTTGGGTTGACAAGCAGTCCATATGATTCAACAACACATTCTTTTACTGTCACTCTCTATGTGGTCATCGAAACTCTTGACATATTTCCTAATGCAGTGTCATGTTATGCACAGCTGTGTGGAGTAAAGCTGCCCTATCAATGGAGACAGTCACTTACCAGACCTGTCACCTAACAGGCAGCAGAGCTGATGACACAAAACCTGGTCCCCATGCCAGGGGGACTGTTGTGGCACATGCTCTGTAAACAACAGTCAACCACCACACATAATTTGGATGCTGAGGCCCCTGTCTCATCTGTGCTTAATACACTGGACTTAGCACACACTGCAGTGGGCTGACATTTACCCAATGGAGACGTTTCCGTTTAACAAAAGAGTGTGTTCTAATGCTAAACAGTAAAATCTAAATATATCTTCAAGCTATTTCAACTCTTTTTTTTTGTCTCTCCCCGCTACTCCCCCTACCCCCACTGTCACCTCCCACCATAACCTCCACTCCCTCTGCCCCTCTGTCCTTGCCTCCACTGCTCTCTCTCACCTCCCCCTATCTACTCCATCTCCCAACTCTCTGTAGACTCTGCTACCTCTACCCAATTCTCCTCCCTCAACTCCCTCTGTCCCCTCACCTCCCGACCTCCCCCCCCCCCTCCCCAACCCTGCTCTCTTGTGTGCTACGCTCGGCAAGAACCAAATTGCGCTCTGCTGAAAAGCAATGGAAGAGAACCAAACTCCCTGCTGCCCTAGACCTCTACCTCTCCCTCCTCTCCTCCTTCTCTTCTACTCTCACCTCTCCTATTTCCAATCTATTATCCAATCCTCTACTAACAACCTCCGGAAACTATTCTCTACCTTCTCCTCCCGTCTCAACCGTCCCCCTCCCCCTGCTGCCTTTGACACTGTCGATCACTCTATTCTCCTATCCTGTCTTGCTGACCTGGGAATCTCCAGCACTGCTCTGGCCTGGTTCACCTCCTGCCTCTTCGACCACACATACTAGGTAAACTGGCACAGTTCAACCTCCACACCTCACCCTCTCTCAACAGGAGTCCCCCAAGGATCAGTCTTGGGTCCTCTCCTGTTCTCTCTCTACACCCGCTCCCTGGGCCCCCTCATCGCATCCTATGGTTTCTCATACCATTTATATGCTGATGATGCTCAGATCTTCCTCTCCTCCCCCCCCTCTGACCCCACAATCTCCTCCTGTATCTCTACCTGTCTGTCTGCTATCTCCTCCTGGATGCACTCGCATCACCTCAAACTCAACCTCTCTAAATCTGACCTCCTTTTCTTCCCCTCCACATCTTCCCCCTCCTCTGATCTATCTATCTCCATTCCTCTGGAATCTACCATGCTCTCTCCCTCCTCCTCAGTCAAGAACCTCGGCGTAACCCTGGACCCCTGCCTCTCCTACTCTCAGCACATCTCCACTCTAGAACGTACCTGCCGATTCTTCCTGAGCAACATACAAAGAATCTGACCCTTCCTCACCAACTACTCTATGCAAATCCTCGTTGAGGCCCTGGTACTCTCCCGCCCATACTACTGCAACTCCCTCCTGGCCGGCCTCCCTGCGTCCGCCACCCATCCGCTCTGCCCCTCTTCTCACACGCTACTCCACTGCTCCGCCCACTCCACTGGCTCCCGATCACCACTCGCATCCAGTTCAAGACTCTTATACTCGCCTACCGATGCCTTGACCAGACTGCACCCAGATACCTCCAGACCCTCATCTCTCCCTACACCCGACCTCTCCGCTCCGCCTGCACTAGAAGACTGGCTGTACCTCCTCTATGCTCCCCTGCCTCCAGAGCCCATTCCTTCTCCACCCTCGCCCCGCAGTGGTGGAACGACCTTCCTATGGATGTCAGGACTGCCCAGTCCCTGACCACCTTCCGGCGCCTCCTGAAGACACACCTCTTCAGACAACACATGTAAAACTCAACTCTTCCCTTCTGGACAATATAGCACTCTGCCTTTTAATGCACTTTAACTTGCACTTACCTGCTCCCTATTTTACTGTATTTAATCCTGCACTTAATCCAATCTGTAGTGTTTTGTATTTCACTTGCACTCGTATCTAACCCTGATGTAACTATCAACACTGTTATCTGCTCTTAAATTGCCGCAATGTCAAATAGTACTGTGCTTTGTATTTGCTCTTATTAGGACTGAAGTCATTGTATTTTGTATCTTGCTCTTAATTGTACTGTAATTCTTGATATGTATTTTATTCTGTATACAATTGTAAGTCATCCTGGGTAAGGGCATTTTCTAAGAAATAAATAATAATCATTCGAACATACATGGAGGACATGACAACCATGACTACAACAGTAGCCTGCCGGAATCGGTTATTGGGCAAATTAACCAATAACATTGAATGGGCATGAATGCAATTCAAGGAGCATCTCTATAATACCAACAGTGTCTGAGAAGTCAGTGAAAAGTCTTAGGAGATGGTATGACAGGGATCTAAAGGACACAGTTTGTGTGGGAGAAGTTAGACAACAAGCAGTGGAAGGGTTGAAGAGCAAAGACAGCAGCGCTTTACTAGGCAAACTAAAACTCTGGTGCTTTCAGTTTGGTCTACTGCCAAGGCTGCTCTGGACACTGACTGTGTACAAGGTTTCTTGGACAACAGTAGAGAAGCTGGAAGCTTTAATCAGTTCATACATCAGGAAATGGTTGGGAGTTCCACGCTGCCTCAGCAAAGTGGGACTTTATGGTAAAGGAATACTGCAGCTACCAGTCTCCGCTCTAACCATGGCGTTTATGTGCGCCAAGGTCTGACTGGAAATGACATTAGTAGAGTCACGTGACAAATGCGTAAGGGAGGCAGCACCTGTGTTGAAAACTGGAAGAAAGTGGGCGGCAAAGAAAGCCGTGGAAGATGCAAAGGCTGCCCTTCGAATCGGTGATATCATGGGGCAAGTTCAGCATGGAAGAGGGGGTCTTGGTCTCAGTTCAGCTCCTCCTACATGGCACAAGGCAGCCCCAGCTCAAAAGAGGAAAAGCAGGAGGATGAGGTATGTAAAGGCCATTTTCCAGGCCAAGCAGGGAGAATGGATGAGATGGGAGAGTGTGGAACAATGCAAGATCAGCTGGCAAGACCTATGGACAATGGAACAGAGCAGGATCAGTTTCCTCATCAGGTCAACATATGATGTTCTCCCATCACCACAGTACCTAAACCTCTGGGTAGGAGTTCCCTCATGTCCTTTGTGTTCATCACCTGCAACATTAAGGCATATTTTGACAGGATGTAAGGTGGGTCTTAGCCAAGGACAGTTTACTTGGTGCCATGACCAGGTGCTCCGATGTTTGGCCTTAGCATTGGAAGACAAGCGTAACATGACCAATAAAGTTGCCACCAGTTCCATCAAAACATTACACACAAAAGACAACATTCCTCCACCCAGGATAGCAAGAAAAGGTGTTAAAACCAAGCCTCGCCCAGGACAACTGGAAGCTGCCAGATACTGGAAAATGCTGGCAGATGTTGGTCAATGGCTTATTTTTCCACCTGAAATCGCCATCACTAACCTTTGACCAGATATTGTTTTGTGATCTGGATCAGCACGCCTTGTTCACCTGGTAGAGTTAACAGTGCCATGGGAGGATGCTGTAGATGAGGCGTATGAGAGGAAAAAACTGCGGTATGCTCAACTAGCTGCTGAAGCGGAACAGCACACTCTATAACCCAGTTTCTCAGAGACATCACATTCAGTGGTCAAGAGTTGCGTCGCACAGCAAAAAACTTATCTGAAGCAGCACAGAAGAGCAGCAACTAGCTGTGGTTAAGACGGAAAGATTTTGGTTGGGGATCTCAAGCACAATAGAAAGAAAGAAAAGCTGATATACAGGTAAGTAAGCTGGGTTGAGTTGTGTGGGGAACGGAGGAAGGTGATGCTGGGACGCCAGAATCACCGTCGAGCCTTCTTGAGGTGTCGTGGGCTAGTCATCAAAACACCGAGGACGGAAGGTGGCCACTTGAAGACCTCAGAGATGTACCCTACTTAGCTCAATCCAGACGATTGTCATGCTGATGCGCTGGGGAGACCGCACTGTGGACTGAAGCACTGAATAATTAAATGATTTCTTTATTTCTTTATTTATACTTAAACAGGCACTTAAAAAAAACCAAGTATTTTTGCTAGTTTGTCCCAGTAAAATAAATGCAAGTTTAAATAGGTCATACATTCATAGGTTTATAACACCTCTGCGTTTTTTTTTTTTTGTTTTTTTTTTTTAATCAACACACAGTAGGTTCATTTTAATGATCTAAACAGTGGTGTATCTTACTATTCTAAAATGAGTTTTCACAAACCTCATCCCAGTCCTCAGATCTATGTTTTTTATTTCTGTTTTATTGTCTTAGTAATGTCAATGAGTGAGTCAATAAGTCACCCTTTGGGTAAATCCCAGCTGGAATAATAGAGAAATCAAGTGTTGTAGTATTTCGATAAAGCCATTTTTAGATCATTAATTAACCTGTATCACTAATATCTGTATGTTATCAGTGTCATTTTGTGCATGACTTGTTTTTCTAGAAATACATTTTTGTGCACCAGCTTTGTTTCTTCAACATCTATGAACAAAGTGTGATCCATATTTAAATGAGCTGTTTGATGTCTGCTGAGGCAATTGATAACTTCACATCAAGGCCTTATAGAAGCTCTTTGATAATATTGTGTGCTACTATGTGTGCGAGTAATAAAGGAATTTACATCCAAAATAACCTAATTAGTTCCTTTATTCCAAGACAACATTAAAAGGAAGCCCCCTTCCTTTGGAAAGGGAGAAGTCAAAGGCATCTGTCACATTACCACAAGGCTCTTGTTTCATGTCTTATTGGGTGGAGGGCTTTAATGTCTTTTCAGAAATAGTGGCCCTTTTGTTAGGGGAACAGACAGAGACCCAACAGATAAGACATTTCAAAGCAAACGTCAGGGAGCACACTCTTGAAATGGTTGTTCAGTTAACAGCTGCATGCTGGTCTTAAACAGCATGGGCTGGTCGTCTCCCATCTTTGTTGTTTAAGAGTGACAATACCCCCCTTTTGTGGATTTGGCTTTGGATCTTTAAGATAATTACAGGGTTTCTTTTTAGATTGTAAATTACAGCTCTTAAAACAATCGATAACATTTGCACTAGGTTGCTGTTATCGGTGTGTTCAGTTTCAAAGTAGGATAGAGTGGTGCAGTTTCTTAAAAAATATTCACCAGGTTTTACTAATTTATGCCACATGGCAATTTATTGTTTTTACTAAATAAGTAATCCATAGTGAAGGATTTGTGTCAATTAGGCCTGGAAAAAAAAAACAATATTGATGACAAATATTCCCACAACATGAAGTGAAGTGCCACCTGTGTTACCATATGACTGTACATTTTGAGAAAAAAGTATAATTTGGAACAGGATTGTGAGATTCTGGTCATGGTTCAAATATTGTATCAAACCTCACAGCTATGCACCTTTGTCCTTCCAAATGTGACAGCCATATAAATATCAGTCTATATTAGAAAAAAAATTCTAGAAAAAAATTCATATACAGTCATATTTTACCCTATACAATTTTGACTTCAAGGTTAAAAGAGTGTGACGCATATCTGATTAGTTCATTTTGGCCCATTCCAATCTTTGTCCGTTTTTCAATGAACACAAAAAAGATACAATGTCAAAAATACATAGCTGAAAGGACTGTGTTTTAAAATAAGTAGGCTTCCATTTAGATGTACTGTGGTTGGTTTTGTTGGTACAGTACTATATTTTACTATTTTTTTTTAATCTTGCAAATGCAGATTAAAAAAACAAACAAAACATCACAGTATCTAAAACTGTTTAATGATGAACTGTTTTACATTTATTTATTTATTTATTTATTTATTTATTTAGTTACATTTTTACAGCGCCTTTAGCCAAGGCGCTTTACAAGTTTAAACAAAGCTATACAATCAGGAAAATGGATGAAAAGAATGTAAGTTTATTGGGCTAGGATGGGGAGACATTACATTAGCTGGTCTCATTCACTTTGTTGTTGCTGCACTGTGTAACTGCACAAAGACAGACTGTTTTGCGCAATAGAAATGAACACGGGCTGTGACGAATAATCAAATAAATTGAAACATTGAAGAGATGGGCTTTGTAACAGAAAATTGGTTCTAAATAACTTAAAATAGCTGAAATACTCTGTACTTCACTTCACTGTGTAAATTCAGCAACTAAGAATGAAGTTATTTCAGTAAAATAAATCCAGTCTAGTGTGTAAAACAGGGAAATGTTATTAAGGGAAATGTTATTAAGTCATGAAAAGTATGTCATAAACTCATGCTTGTGACTTTTGAATTCAATAGGTATTTCATTTGAAATCAGTAGGAAATCACGCGTTAGTTCATTGGAATTATAGACACTAATATTTTGAAGTGTTACCGATTTTTCTTTAACTGAGACTTTACTACTGTTCAAAATTACTTTCAAACACAAATCAATAAATCTATGCTCTTATAAGCATTTTTATTTGCAAGTTTATTGAGAATGGAGTGGTAAATAATTAAGAGGTTTGAGGTTTGAGGTTTATTCCAACCCTTTTTACGAGATTTTTGCTCATTGTGTTTTTCATGACATTTATTGATTTCACAGTTGTATTGGTAACTGCATTGGTTGCAATGAGATAAATACTGCAATGTCCTTCAAAACTATTTTCTCTCTAAGTTTTTAATTGGGTACTAAAGGAAAAATAGAAAAGTTTTCTTAGCTAATGCCACAAGTGCTCTCAAAAAGATTTCATTGTCATTGTATGCAGGACATAACAAGAAAGTCTCCTTTAATATTGGTTCACTTCTAGCAAGCAGATCCAGTAAATGGAGTTAATATTAAATATAACCGCCCCTTTTACATAAAGATAGCTAAATGAGACAAACCATACATCATGTTCGCTGCATTATTTTTTTCTTTATTGCTTGAAACTAAAAACCAAAACATAGAAAATAAAGAAAAGCAATTAAGCACCTAATTCCACGTGTGCATGCATGTCCTGGTGTAATGACTACGTCCTGGAGAACATACAGTCCGTGTCCCGAGAAAAACAATTATTACATCTGAAAGGGAAGTGTGCTAAAAAAAAAAAAAAAAACAGGAAAACAAGCCTTTCTGATAAGGATTTCATAACTGGAACATTATGTTGCTGGTGAGGTATGAGCTGGAGAAGGCCTAAACCACACTGGTTTAGTTATGCTGCTTAATCGTCTTGTCCCTAAAGGAGTGAATTTATCTGCACGTTTTGTCTCGCTGGAATTAACGAAATTCTGTCTTCACAGATAGGGCTAGTCTGGGAGATATTACCCCCCTTCATCACATTCTCCCGAAAATCATCACAGTCACAGCTCACACTTTTGAATTCAGCACTTAACACAGTTCAAAGAGTATGTGACCATTACAAGACTGCTGTCCTGGTGATAAAATATATTTGATATGCTGCACTACCAGACCTTAGACCTTGCAGAGCTCTTTAAAATAAAATAATCTTCTTGCTTTAATATTTTGGAAGTTGCTGTGGCAGGCATAAAATCTAATTCATTTGCCCTCAATAATTTTGTTAGGTACTGTTTCCTCACTTGCACCATTTTTTTTTTCCTCGATTCATTTTCAGCTGAGGGTTCACAATTACATTTTAAAAGTCTGGCTGTAACTTGCAGGTCATCATGCAAGAAAGACAATTCATGGAAACTGAAAAACAATACATGGCCCGCAATGCTTGTGTACATAGTCCGAGGACTGATAGTTACAGAAGTGTTGTTCTCGGCAAGGTTTAATTTTTTGTATAAAGCATATCATCCAGCCCCAGCTCAGACACTGTTAAATGGATGTGATTTTGCCTTTGTTCTTGCAGCTCTTTGAAAGTACTTTGATGGATTTAATCCATCTAGTCAGGGACAGACATTTATAAATAGCACTAAAATGAGCCCTGCTTTATCCTGCGTGCCCAGATAATATTTGAGAAAAATCAGATTCCTGCAGCATGAAAAAGTCAGCAACATGATTTGTAGTAGTCATCGTATCTGGAGTAATGTTTAAGCCTTTTCGTATATGTGCTGATTTTTGTGTTTCTACCTAGTTTAACAATTTCTATGGTACATCCTGGTTTTAAAAAAAATAAAAAATAACTGTTAATAATGAGGGTCTGATCTGAATTATCAGCAGCTGCAGTGTCTGGTATTGTACTTGTAATGAATTACAGCTCAGCCCATTGAATTGAATAGAAAAGCACGGGCTGGACGTGATCTGCAAACCATACAGTTCAAAGATGAACACCTTACCACTCAGAAAGCTCTGTAGTACAGAGGGAAGTACTTTTGCTGATTTCAGTATCATTAACTCATCAGCTGCTAGGAGGGGGATCCATTACATTTTCCCCCCACTCATTTCCTTAGGGTGCCACTGTAATGGCTGGACGCTAACAGCAAACAATACGGTTCAAAGATAAACGTCTTACTGTTCAACTAAAGTGCAAGCTCTGTTGTCAAGAGGTAAGTATGGGTCTTATGCTGATGCCAGTATTATTAACATTTCAGCCTCTATTACACACTTATTATGACAATCTAATTTTGTACCATAGACTTTATAGTAAGTGCTCTCTCTCTCTCTCTCTCTCTCTCTCTCTCTCTCTCTCTCTCTCTCTCTCTCTCTCTCTCTCTCTGTCTCTTTAACACCATTCAAAAACAGCAATCAGTTTTGAACGTGGTCTAATATTGAAGCGTGTGACTCTTAACAAACTGCAGTATGTATTTAATCTATTTGAAGAGCTTATAGCACTTGAAGGAATCATGGGTGTGATACTGTTAACAAAAGGGCTATCACAAATATGTGATTACCCTTTACTTTAAAGAACACACAAACCATACCATTTTTTTAAATTCATAAATACGTCGTTTTTTTTGCATACTTTATTTTATTATTAATATGTGGTTTGATTGAAATCACCATGGCATAGTTATCTGCTCAACGTTGATCTTGCTGGTCAGCAATAGAAATGCAGTCCAATCTTGGTATGCTTCTATAGGAGACACACACCCAGAGTGAGCAAATAAGTTATGTTGCTAGAAAATGGAAATTTTGTCAGTGCCGTTTTTTAGTGATATAGCCAGTGGTGTGCCATCTATGTATGCAATGCATGCATTGCATACCCCATAGCTCACACACAAAAAAATCTAAACAATTCTAATTAGTATATTATTATTATTATTATTATATAACATATATACTACTACTACGACTACTACGACTACTACTACTAATAATATATATATGTTTGCATGTAAGAAGAATCATATCGGCCGTGTCCGGCATGTCAATCAATGCATGCAATGCTCCAAGTTGCATCTTGTTGCCCGAGCAACGCAGCGCTGTACTGCAGAGCTCCACTCTGGCTGCTCATTGAAACACGTAGCTAAGGCATGCAGTTGAAGAAATGAATCGTCCTTCTTTGACCAAACAGAAAAAACAAATAAATACAGTATGAAGGGTTTAGAGAACTCTTCATTCAGTGTGTTTTTTTTTTTTTTTTACATGATACCATTTATTCAACATTTCAGATTATTGCCATTTGACTCATAAAGCAGCTTTATAGGTTATAAAAAAAATTCTGACGCTACTACAAATAAAAAACAAATACCCATTGCAATAAATACACAAAGAAATAATGAAGCCCTTCTTTACACTTACTTTTGCTATCTTCGTGATTGGTCATTGGATAGTGATTGCTTTAGGCTAGACTGTTCTGTACCTTACCAATGAGATGCAATTTATTGTACACTAGCTTTATAAGCAACATCTATCATGGGTACTTACGAAGGAAAAACAAAAATCACTTTTGTACTGGTTCATCAATTTAATAAGAACAAAAATATATATATTAGCTTCACTCGTAGACTACAAAGGCCTGGTGACACGAGCGACATTTGTCGAACGGCAACAAGGGGGCTACAGATGTTGCCGGCGTGTTGCCTGTGTGTCACCAGGGTGTTGCCCAGGGTGGTCACACAAGGTGACATGTCTCCCACTTAGGGTGATGTTCTATTTTTCAGGCAACACAGGGGCAAAATTTTCAATACCGGCCAATCAAATTTGATAGTAGTATCACATGATGATAGACTATAACGTCAAACAGACAGCATATGATAAATTCTGATTCCCGCATTTCATCCAATTAATTATTGTCTATAGATCTGTAATACAGTGTGTATGTGGATCAGCGAATGTTTCATGATTACAATAACATATTTAAACTACGAATAAACGTATCTTATAATAATAATATGCCACGTGTAGCCTATTTTTTAAAATGTTTTATTTGAAATTAATTTTGAAATTAATTACGCCTGTCATTCCTACATTAACCCCAATTATAACATCTTTCATTTTAACAGTACTAAGTGAAATTTGTTTTAAAAAAGCTGAGGTCTTGCTCTCAAAAGCCTAGAATTAAAAGTTCAGTATTGAAAATATTGTTTATGAATTCTGATATATTTATTATGTTTGGATTATTAAATATGTAGACCTAGTAACTAAATAATTCTACTAATATACATCTTTTTATTTAAGAAGGAACTACAGGTTTTTTAATCTAATTAATTGGTACATTTTTATATCGTAGCTTCGTAGCATGTTTATGTTTTGTGACAAAAACGTGGATTATGATTGGGTTGCATTAGGTTGTTGCCTCAAATGTGTTCCTCTTGTTGTCATCGACAAAAGTTGCCTGTGTGACCAGGTCTTAAGGATCAGATTTGCTGAAGCTACGGTTCTGTAGGAAAACTTGTATATTATATATGTATGTGTGTATATATCCTTCGGATGAGATGTGTGACTCTAAATATGCTAAATAACTAATTAATAATAATAATAATAATAATAATAATAATAATAATAATAATAATAATAATAATAATAATAATAATAATAACATACTTTTTATTACATTACAGGCTGCATGTAGTGTTTTAACACATCTTAAAACATTCATGGATTAAGAAAGCTGTACGATATCAGTCGTCATGCAAGGCCACATTTTAAGTCAGACAGAAATATTTAAATATAACCTTACATAACATAACCTTAATTAGTTTATTTGCATTTGGAACGAGATTTTCTCTGGCTAAAAGAAAACTATAGGAAAACAGACACAACCTGAAAGTACTACCAAAATAGAGTGAGAAAAATGTGAGACTTATTTCTCTTTCTATGGAAATTACCTCATTGTTTATAAAAAAAAAAAAAGTTGTTTTATTTCTTTGTACATTCAAATGGAGGATTCAAATATCAGAACAGTTCATTAAATTATGTTACAACAATATATGTGTGTGTGTAAGGCTGTGGACCTGTGGCACATAGAAAAGTGAGCGTTTGGGTTTAAACAGAACCTGCTACTAACCACGAGTTATTTTATTGATTGTCAATAACTTTACAAAGAAACTCAATCACTGAGATAAAACTTCTAAATACTGAAGTTCTTACACTGATGAAGGTGTTAGCCAAACATTTGTCTACCTGACCTACATTCTTATAAGCTTTACATTATAGTTTTTATTATTTTTATCTCTGAAGCATTTAGGAAAAAATCTGGTTCAATAATCTATAGAAAGTCAGCACCAAGAGGTGGCTATACTGGTGGCCTCCTTCCATATATTTAATTTTAAAACATTCTTTCTTGTATAGTATTGGATGTAGTCACAACAACCAGTAAGAATTTCAGGAATTTTAATACACAGAAGAAAAGAAAAAATGTCAGAGACTAGAGCCCAGTTGGTCAATCAGAAAGTCAAGCCCATGTTCAGTGATGTTTGTGTTATGGTCAGTTAACTGGGAACATTGCAGATTTCGCACAGCCACTTAACCTCTGACCTGCCCCTTTTTTGACCAAGGTAGTTGTGGATTTCTGTAGAATGTTTCCCTGCCAGACAGCTGTGGCTCTTAACTGACAACTATCAGACTTAACTGTGTGATTAATACAAACCCAGTCTCTTTGGTGTGTTTCGTGTCACTGGCATTGAGGTTGTGGTGCCAGTCTGACTAGTTTAACCTGTGTAAATACAGTAAAGTTATTTGTAAAAGGTCTGTCTATATGTGAAAGCCCAAGCCAATAGTCCAAGCCAACTGTATTTATTTATGATTAACTGTCCTTGTATGAATATTTTCTGATAAAAGATTTAATTCCCTTTTAGAGAGTATTAAAACTAGTTTTCCCTTAGAAATGAGGGGGCGTTTAAAACAAAAAAAATCATTGGGTTTGGTTGTAAAACCTAAAACATTTAAAACTAGATGCAACATGGGGCGTTCCTGGGGGTGGCAACATTCTGTCTGCACATTGATCTGACTCAATTCTGACCAGCTCATTAGACACATGAGTAACTTAAAAAAAAACTAAAAAAAAAACAGCTGCAAATTTAGAGAAAAATTAGAGAAAAAAATTGCCTACTTTTAATTGAGCATGTTTTTCATTAACATCTTCAAAATAAACTTGCCTGAGCAATTGTGCTTTTGGGCCTCACTACAAACCCTTGTGACAGTAGTTTGCAATGTTAATTTTATGAACAACAAAAATATCTAAGTATCGGTTGCTTCCCAGCCTTGGAGGCTGATTGGTTCAGTCTCACCTCCGTGAGGGTGGCTCTCTGCGAGCCAAGGGGAAAATAATGTACTCCCAAAGCAATTTCTAAATCACAAAGCACTTCTCTCCTACTATCTATTCCTGAGGTTCTCCTCCACGCAGCCCTTGCTCCTGTCCTGTGATTTTGCACATAATATAGCTGGCTGTCACTGCATGGTCCTGCTTACTAATTCGTCTGGCTGATATGTGAAACCCCTCAGTGTCTAGTGGGATATTATAGTTGTTAAATTCCAGCTCCAGAGTTAGACCTTTATTACACTATATGCTAATGTTTACTTGAGTATTACTTGAATGAATGCAATTAGTGTGCAACAAGAGTATACTTAACCACCCTGACTGTATCAGATGTAGCATATACTGCTGGAAAAAAGACTGACCCCTGAAACCAGAAGCTGGGAGAAGGTCAGGAGCAAAAGAGCATGTGCTCTGTTTATTGGGTTGAACCACTGTAAATACATAAACAGTGATGGTTTAGCTAATACCTAGATCCTGATTTTTCCCAGAGCAAAAACAACATTTCATACTGTATTATTACATTATTATGTGTTTATGGATGCCTTGTTCAGTAAATAGCAGATGTATCCTCCTGCATGTAGTAATAGTATATGTCTCTCACTTTGTTTCCACTGTTAGGAGTCCATTAAAATCGAACTGAAATGCTTCCATTGACCTCCAAGTTGTATTGTCCTGTATTGAACAGAAGCTGTAACTTGAAAACATGTGTCTTAATTTCTGCCCTTTGGTGCAATAACAATTAAATGTAAATAAAAAAAAAACAGACCAGCCCCAAAGCCATGATATTTCACAACACAGCATTTCACAACATGGCAGTGAAATTACTTCTGGATGTGGATATTGCTTAAGACCAGAGATAACTGGAAGGATCAGGAAGAATCTGGCTGAAAACTCCAATTTCTCAGAATAAATAAACCTTTGTAGGATTGCGGCAGAGATGGCTGTAGTGGTGACATCAGGCCAGCAGCAGAAAGAAAAACACACTGGCAGGTACTGCAGGGCAAAAGATGCGGTGTGCACCATTTATTTAAATAACAAACACAAATAAAATATTTAACCCTATAATAAATAAAATGAGACACGGGCGGAGGGGGAGACCCCGTTCTAAAAATAAATAAACAATAATGTACAGGGCTCCTCGCCCTGTTACAAGGAAGTAAACAGTAGTTTGTCAGTATCAATGAGGTATGCTTCATTTTAATGTCTTTCAGTTTCACATACCCTGATTAGCAGTATTCTTGGACTACCTTACCTGAAGTAAGATTAGGTAGTCCAAGATCAGTGGTAATCAGGGCATATGAAACCAGCCTTTTATGGATAAAGAAAAACAACAAACAAACAGACATATCTGATCATGTTTGCTTATACATTGTATTACTATAGAGTATAAGCTCCAGTGAAAGAATATAGAGGCGTTATTAGAGGATAATACTTTTCGAACACAGTGGAATTGTTCTGGGAGCAAGGAAATGTGAAATGAAATATCCAAACAAATGTGTTGAAAGATGAATCTGCAAAAATACTTAGGAGGCAGCAACATTACTTAATTATATCAGATGGTGTTCTCTAACCCCTTAATAAAAGAACAAATACACATAATGCAGCCATATTCATAAAGCAAAGTGTGGCAGCAAATTAAATATAGTTAAACCATTACTGCTATTAATGTTTAATTAATACAGTCATACAGCCCTCAGGCTAAGAATGAAAGCTGTTAACCTGACTCTAATGGTTCAAATATCCCTGCTTTCATTTGATTGGCAGACTTTTACCCACATGAGGATTTTGTTCCCCCCAACCCTGGCGGACAATGCTTGATTTGTTTAGCAGCCTTCTTCCTTTTATGGATATGGGCCAGGGCTTCCACATTGCAGACTGACTTCCTGTTGTGGAATTTTGTTTTCTTTTTCAAACTGTAATGTCAGCACTCTTGACACGCCGTCAAATGAGCTTAAAGGGTTAGAGTTATTTATCAAGCCAAGTCAGCAGGCATTTCAAGCTCAGAGCTGTTGGGTGATGTTTAGATTTGATAGCAGAAAGATCATCTTCCTCAGTGAATTATCTTTCTCTGACTCTCAGTTATGTTTACAGATAGACCCTTTGGTTTAGGGGGACACATGTTTGGTATTTGACTTGCCTCAAAGCATGTAAAAGTGAGAACTGGTAGTTGCACTCCAGTTACTGACACAGCCAAGCTTAGCTGTCTGCGGATTCACTGTCACCTTGCACAGTTTACTCTGATAGCCTTTAAAAAACAAATTGCACTACTTTCGGGACAGCTACTGATAAACTTCAGTGCTGAAACTGTATTATAAAATCATTGGTCAGTACATTTTTCATTAAAAGATGCTCTTTAGCCTGATGCTGCAAATCAGTTTGCAATATAATCTTAAAACTGTTTGTGGAAGGATGGCTGAGTGGTGATGTACTATGACTGAATCCTGGTTATAAATCTCCCTTCCGACCTGTGAAGGCGCTGTGTAAGGGGAACAGAGTGCCCCAGATTTGATGGTCTGACAATTCATTCCAAGGGAAAGATGGAAGTCAGCCATCTAGAAAGGGGGCGGAGCTACGGTACACCAAGTCATTGCCCCAGAAGCGATGTGGCAACCACGGATTGAAGGAGAAATGGTTGCACTCACTAACCAAGGGGGCATGACTGACAGCAAACTGCTAAAGGAGAACTATAAACTTACCGTGAGTGTTTTGTTTGTTTGTCGTGTCTAATTATACTTGTTTGTTCTTGTTAGACGGCTAACACGATCTGGAGCTGTCTCTTAAAGCCAGTACCAAACCCGGACAACATTTCACAACTGTACACGAATAAACTGTATTTCACCACTTGCACTTTAGCACTCACTCTGGACGTGTGATTGTGTGTTTCTGTGTGTTATGCTGTGTTTATTCTTTTTGGGACTGTCACCTGCTGTTTTGAAACAGTGCAATGCACATTGCTGTGTATTGCCTGGGATTACTCTTTGCGGTTGCCAGACCGGGAATATACAAATAAATGTTTTCTGTTTGGATCGTGAACTTTGTTATCTATCTTTTGTTTCATAATCACATCACCTCTACACCTGCGCACTGCAAATCACTTTGCCACACGTACCCAGACCAGGAAGTTGGGTTGACACGCTACGCTAATCCGCGTATTTATTAAACTAAAAGGCTAAAACAAAACACTTTCACAAAAACAGCTCACCAAGCAAAATAAGAGGTTTAACAAAAAGAAATCTTGAACAGAAAAACCCTCCACCAAACAAGCACTGTCCTGGTGCTTCAGCACGTGTAGCAGTTGTTTACTTTCTGATTACTCTGTTAACTCTCTGAACACCCACACCCAAACACACAAACAGGCACACTTATATACACGTGGCCATCTCTGAATTAGCAACAAAATCAATCACATTCTGCATGAGTTTAGTGGGATGGGGCTTTAACCCTTTAAATCATACCATTGGAGGTAGTATTTTATTTTTTTTCCAAAGGAGACTATAACATTTCTTGTTAACATAGCCCTGTAAAAAACATTACACTGTGATTGTAGTGCTTCTGTAATGCAATTATAGAATATTTGGAAAGGATAACAATCCTTAAAATCATCTATTAATCTGCAATCTCTATCCTGCTAAACTTAGATCACAAAAACAGTATGGTGGGGCAAAACAGTGTTAAACAGTGTGGCAGGGCAGAAACGCCCTGTGTGTAGGTAGGGGGCAGGCAAAGCCCTGTGTGGAGACCTGTGAAGAGACCTGTGTGGAGACCTGTGTGGAGACCTGTGTGGAGACCTGTGTGGAGACCTGTGAAGAGACCTGTGTGGAGACCTGTGTGGAGACCTATGAGACCTGTGTGGAGACCTGTGAGGAGACCTGTGTGGAGACCTGTGAGACCTGTGTGGAGACCTGTGAGACCTGTGTGGAGAGCTGTGAGGAGACCTGTGTGGAGACCTGTGAGACCTGTGTGGAGACCTGTGTGACCTGTGTGGAGACCTGTGTGGAGACCTGTGTGGAGACCTGTGAGGAGACCTGTGTGGAGACCTGTGAGACCTGTGTGGAGACCTGTGAGGAGACCTGTGTAGAGACCTGTGTGGAGACCTGTGTGGAGACCTATGAGACCTGTGTGGAGACCTGTGAAGAGACCTGTGTGGAGACCTGTGTGGAGACCTGTGAGAAGACCTGTGTGGAGACCTGTGAGACCTGTGTGGAGACCTGTGAGGAGACCTGTGTGGAGACCTGTGTGGAGACCTGTGTGGAGACCTGTGAAGAGACCTGTGTGGAGACCTGTGTGGAGACCTGTGAGGAGACCTGTGTGGAGACCTGTGAGACCTGTGTGGAGACCTGTGAGGAGACCTGTGTTGAGACCTGTGTGGAGACCTATGTGGAGACCTGTGAGACCTGTGTGGAGACCTGTGTGGAGACCTGTGTGGAGACCTGTGTGGAGACCTATGAGACCTGTGTGGAGACCTGTGTGGAGACCTGTGTGGAGACCTGTGAGGAGACCTGTGTGGAGACCTGTGAGACCTGTGTGGAGACCTGTGTGGAGACCTGTGTGGAGACCTGTGTGGAGACCTGTGAAGAGACCTGTGTGGAGACCTGTGTGGAAACCTGTGAGGAGACCTGTGTGGAGACCTGTGAGACCTGTGTGGAGACCTGTGAGGAGACCTGTGTGGAGACCTGTGTGGAGACCTGTGAGGAGACCTGTGTGGAGACCTGTGTGGAGACCTGTGAGGAGACCTGTGAGACCTGTGTGGAGACCTGTGAGGAGACCTGTGTGGAGACCTGTGTGGAGACCTATGTGGAGACCTGTGAGACCTGTGTGGAGACCTGTGAGGAGACCTGTGAGGAGACCTGTGTGGAGACCTATGAGACCTGTGTGGAGACCTATGAGACCTGTGTGGAGACCTGTGAGGAGACCTGTGTGGAGACCTATGAGACCTGTGTGGAGACCTGTGTGGAGACCTGTGTGGAGACCTATGAGGAGACCTGTGTGGAGACCTGTGAGGAGACCTGTGAGGAGACCTGTGTGGAGACCTGTGAGGAGACCTGTGAGGAGACCTGTGTGGAGACCTGTGAGGAGACCTGTGTGGAGACCTGTGTGGAGACCTGTGAGAAGACCTGTGTGGAGACCTGTGAGACCTGTGTGGAGACCTGTGAGGAGACCTGTGTGGAGACCTGTGTGGAGACCTGTGTGGAGACCTGTGAAGAGACCTGTGTGGAGACCTGTGTGGAGACCTGTGAGGAGACCTGTGTGGAGACCTGTGAGACCTGTGTGGAGACCTGTGAGGAGACCTGTGTTGAGACCTGTGTGGAGACCTATGTGGAGACCTGTGAGACCTGTGTGGAGACCTGTGTGGAGACCTGTGTGGAGACCTGTGTGGAGACCTATGAGACCTGTGTGGAGACCTGTGTGGAGACCTGTGTGGAGACCTGTGAGGAGACCTGTGTGGAGACCTGTGAGACCTGTGTGGAGACCTGTGTGGAGACCTGTGTGGAGACCTGTGTGGAGACCTGTGAAGAGACCTGTGTGGAGACCTGTGTGGAAACCTGTGAGGAGACCTGTGTGGAGACCTGTGAGACCTGTGTGGAGACCTGTGAGGAGACCTGTGTGGAGACCTGTGTGGAGACCTGTGAGGAGACCTGTGTGGAGACCTGTGTGGAGACCTGTGAGGAGACCTGTGAGACCTGTGTGGAGACCTGTGAGGAGACCTGTGTGGAGACCTGTGTGGAGACCTATGTGGAGACCTGTGAGACCTGTGTGGAGACCTGTGAGGAGACCTGTGAGGAGACCTGTGTGGAGACCTATGAGACCTGTGTGGAGACCTATGAGACCTGTGTGGAGACCTGTGAGGAGACCTGTGTGGAGACCTATGAGACCTGTGTGGAGACCTGTGTGGAGACCTGTGTGGAGACCTATGAGGAGACCTGTGTGGAGACCTGTGAGGAGACCTGTGAGGAGACCTGTGTGGAGACCTGTGAGGAGACCTGTGAGGAGACCTGTGTGGAGACCTGTGAGGAGACCTCTGAGGAGACCTGTGTGGAGACCTGTGTGGAGACCTCTGAGGAGACCTGTGTGGAGACCTGTGTGGAGACCTGTGTGGAGACCTGTGAAGAGACCTGTGAGGAGACCTGTGTGGAGACCTGTGAGGAGACCTCTGAGGAGACCTGTGTGGAGACCTGTGTGGAGACCTGTGTGGATACCTTTTTTATCTTCATAAAACATTTCAGATCCCCAATTAATTTTAAACCAACTCAAAGTCATGCAATGCGTCCCCAACCTTATATCTAAACCCTCTATCCCATTTTTCATTTTGTTTCTTGCATGTCTACCATTCCAATGTGGAACACTGTGTCAGACGAGCACAACAGCAGGGAGAATGGCACCATAATATTTTATTGTTTTTATGTCTGAATGGTTAAATCACATTGAAGCTTAATTTTATTGACAATTCTTTGTAGTACATGCATAGCTTTAACAAGCATTTGAAATGCAATAGCACCAAAAATAAATGTATACAATTCTACTATAATGGGTTTTAGGCAAGTGTTGAAATTCGCAAAGACACAAAAGGGCCTGATCCCAAATGAGCTGGATAGAGATGCCAAATTACTGTAGCTGATCTTAAGGGTTATTATCCTATACAAATTAACATTGATGTGTTAATTTGGTAACTTAGATGTACATGTATATGGTTTGTATAATGTTGATTGTGATTTATAAGTGGCTCCCATACATTTGCAGATGTGGTTTGTGTGTTTTCCATTATGTGTCTCATACAAGTGCTTCAAGTGGTTTTTTTTGTATTTATTTATTTATTTTTTTGTATTTTCTTTTTTTTTTAGAAATAAAGGCCTCTGCACCATAAAGCTGTTCGGCATACAAAAACATATACTCAAACACTCCGTGAGCCATAAATTAATTCATTTAAAAAATTGTTTTCTTAGCTGTTCAGAGGCTAGGGACTTTCAAAGCCTTTGTACTGTAGCCAGATTAGCTACTTTAATAGTTAGAACAATTTGTCGGTAATTTGTACAAACGTTACTTAAATGCTTTCTTTTCCTGAATTATAAGAGCTTATCTTTTCCGGTATTATGATAAAATTAAAATTATATTTATATTTACATTATACTTAGTGCTGGAAAACATCAGTGTGTCTGGCCACAAATTGGCGCAGTCACTTGCTGGTGATAACTGATTGTGATTAAAAACTGTGGGATATTTCTATTAAACCTCATTCCTGGAGTTCTGACCTTGAACACTATTTATTACATTATATGTTACATTTTATGTACATATGTCCAAGTCTTATTAATACAAACTCAGATAACACAAATGTACTCTTAATTCTTCTAACAAGGTCCTGTCTGGGCATAGTAGCATTTTATTATAAAGCAACTTTAAAACCTTATAATGCAGATTCACATCTAAAATTGAGTTTGAACAGATGAATTACAATGTATGTGGATTAGAGGAAGTACTGTAGTTTTTAGCTAGGGAACAGTACATGTGGTGTATTGGGGAACACAATGTTATCATTTTTACATTGTTACCTATAGATCCCAGGGTTCATCTCACTGCAACATAGACAACTGCTATTCAAGTCTTGCAGACTTTTTCAAACTTTTCCCCCTTTATTTTTTAGTAGTGCTATTATAAAGCAATCTTTTATTATATTATAATAAAGTGTTTTTTGTGAAACCTAATTTAAAGACGTAAGAATATGCTCCTTGATATGAATGGCAACATTTACAATGAAAACAAATCCCTTGACCGTGTCCTTTTTCATTTTGACAATGATTTACAAGAAATTTCCAAGTGCTGTGCCAGTGGGTGTCATTTTATGGTAATTAAGGAGGGGACTGTGCTAATATTTCATAAGAATGTAAGAAAATAATTAAATGTGCATTGCATTAAAAAGGGTGTTTACAACGACTTTGTAAGATTTTAGAATGGTATTACAGAAACATTTCAGTTATACTGACCTAATCGAGGCCATCCAGGTTTACAGCAGCTATAACTGGAGCGTTCTACTATTCATCTCTTTTTATATATATCTCTGTGACAGGGAGACCCTGTCGCTTGTTCTGGAGTGCATGTGTGCCTTAGGGAAGCAGCTGGGACGCACAACAGGAGACACGTTGCTAAGCAACTAATTGAGCAGGTAGGCTCACCCGGTGCTGAGTTGATCGGGAGGTCCTGATTGGCTGGGGGGGCGTGCCCAGGAAGGCTGTGCAGAGTGCAAAAAGCGTTGGTGCCACAACTCGAGGCTACTGCACGGCCATAGCCATACAGGCGGGCGCTGAGTGAAAGATTGCTCTGTTTTGTTTTATGTTGAGTTGCAGGCTCACATCAACACGGGAGCTGAAGCTATGGAGCCAGCACTAACCCGGGAGGATCTACCCATGCACACGACCACAACTCAGGAGAGCGTCCCTTCAACTGCAAGATGGTGCTCGTGAAGGCATTGCCCAGCCGAGGCCGCATAAAGAGGCAGGAGTCGCTGTGAGACCGGGAGCCCAGGAATAGGTTAGTTTAGAGGATTTTGTGAGAGGGTTTGTGTAAGTAGTAGGTTCCTGAAGTGGCACGTTCCTTTTAGTGGGACTAGTGCTCGCCATTTGTGGGGCAAATTTTTATTTGTTAGCTTTGTTTTCTTTATTAAATGTTACACTAGGGCTACTATTGCTGGTACCCTAGTGTCAGCACAGGGATTCGATGCTAAGCCAAGGGTTTATTGCTTGAGCTAAACGGAGAGCTGAGCTCTTGCAACCTCAACTCGTTGCAGCCTTTCTTTAACAGAAGTACTCATTGTGACCCAGTGACCTACAGTCGAAACATTTTATTTAAAAATGAATTAGCCCAGTCTCCATTTTGTTGCGATCAGAGAGATATGAAATTTTTATATTGAACATATGTGCAGGAATGTTAAGTGAAAAGGCACACAGCCTTAGGCTACCATCAGAGTGAATAAGAAATTTACATCATTATTATGAAACTAGCTGGTAACAACTGCAACGTGTAGAAACAAGACATGAACAGGGTAATTCATTGTGTTAACTATATTTTAACACTATTATTTTGACAATATCAGGATAATGTAATACAATATGTTACCTCTGAATTTCCGTCAGCTGCAAAGCCTATTCAATTTGGTGAAATCATTGTCAGCCTGTAGTAGGGTGTGGGAAGACACAAGACAGACACAAAGTTCAAATATGAAACGCCGGCACAGGTGCCCAGATTTATTAGTTTGCGCTCAGTTGGCAGGTGTTTTGTTACAGTTCGGGACACTCTACCAACAATGGTATTGTGCCCCGTCTTCATACAACACACAGGTGTGTAATCCAAAAGAACAATAAGTAAAAAGGCGAAAGGAAAACAAAATACTTTAAGGAAAAAACTACAAAATAAAGTGTGCAGGTTTTTCCGCGGCTCGTTGCTTCCTCTAGCGGTGGGAGCCCCGTGGAACAGGCACTGCTCTGCACCCTCTCGTATACTGTGGGACGGCTCAGTCCCACTAAACTCGCTAACTAAAATAATATCCCAATAAATAAACCTGTGTGCCTTGCTTGCACCCCGAGTCTGTAAGCCTCGCGCTGAAGTGCCACTCCGTCTCTCTGAGTCGCTGCTCTAGAGCCTCTGATTGTTCAGGATTCTGCCGTGAAGTCACGCTCCACTATGTTTCCTGCATGAGCCAGAGAGGATACAAAACAGCGCATTTTTATTAATTCATTCACCCCATGTAGTCCCACCCCCCAGCCAATGACAGAACGTCAGCCGATTTCCTCACAGCTGAGTCCCGTCATAACACATTGCCTGACAGCGTGGGAATGCATGGAGAATACAACTCCCCTACAGGCTCCCGCATGCACCTGACGGTCAGTCCAAATCCCTCCCCTCTCACACAGCCATATATCCCTTCCACTGCCTTTCAATGTCAAATGTGTCCATAAGGGCTGTGTACAGGGCATGGTATTCAATCCAGCAACCTTTTTCTCTTTCAGTGAAAATTATAATTGACTGCATAAAGATTTGTTATGAATGGAAAACATGTCGGATGAGTGCAATATTCCAGTCTGTTAAATTATCAATCACATTTTTATTTGAAGGGTTACTAAGAAAGCAGAAACTGTACATAAAGAAATTGTTGTAAAAAGTATTTGGTTTTAAATGCCTCTTTTATAGCCTTCGTAGATATGGAGAGAAAGATGAAACACTGGAAAGAAATGTAAACAATTACAAATGTGGTCTTAAGATGAAAGCAAAAGAAGCCTCAACAACTACAAAAAAAATATTATAGTTAAGCTTTACAAACCAGACGAGCTTACTTAGAAAACTATCTTCAGAACATTTGAATTAAACCCTCTGTCAGGGTATAGACCATAAATAGGCCAAAAAACAAAACAAATAAAAACTTTTTAAAATATGTTCCAGAACTTTCCACCAAATCACACAATTTTCACATCAAATGCATTTATGTTTTCATCAGAGTTAAATAGATAAAAAAAAATAATAATAATGAACTGAATGTGTGCTTTGCACATATTAGATATCTGGCTATGTGCAATCCTCACATATGTATATACAGTAATATGGAAGCTCACAGCTATTCGGAGCACAGAATAGTTATTGCTGGCTCAATAAAAAGATGTCAGAGAACAGAGATGTCATGGTTGGATAAGCTCAAAGGGTAAGACTTTTGCTGAAGGATGTATGTCTGTCAACGCATGGTGACATGACAAAGACATGCACATTCTCTGTCATTTCACCTGGAAAGTTAAATTGTCATCACACCTTCAGGGCCACTTTTTCTGTCAGTAACCAACCAGCCCCTAATGACTGACATACTTTGCAGTCAGCAAGATGCTTGACCCTGAAGACACAGCTGAGGTGAAATCACCCAGGAAGCGTAATAGATTTCCTGGTAGGTAATGTAAGAAAACAGAGAGCTTTCTTTCATTTAGTGTTCTACCACATGTCATGTTTTAAGATTAAAATATTTGTTGGCAATATATGTTTTGTTTCTAAACTGTACATCTGAGACTTGCAATGAATAGTAAATGGAAGTGCAAGACAGAAACAATATATGATTAAAGTATTTTGTTAGCTGCAACCGCTATATTAATTCTGAAGCAATAATAATAATAATAATAATAATAATAATAATAATCATGATGCTGTAATGTCCAATATATTGCTACAGTAGCTTATAAAGATGGGGATCACATGACATACTGTATTATGGTAAGTTTTAGTCAATTTGCACATGTTTATTTAGTAAATGTACCATTCTTTTCCTTATAAAAAACTTTCTTGTATTCTTTGCAACAGTAAAAAAGTGGGGTTTTGTCGATATTGGCCTGTTGATAGATAGGCCCTGCATTGCTAATTAAACATGACAATGATAATGCACACCCCACCTGCCCCCTCAAAATCAGTTCACGTACCCTGTAACAAGATAACATATTTTCCCCTTTATGGCTGTACGTTGATGGCGCCCAAGAACTCTATACTTTGAAGAACAGATAAACTTAACATAAACTTAATGCGTTCCACAAGTCATTCTTTTGGGGAGCCACAGCACTTATGAAACAACACTGGGCTGCAGTAGCAGCACTAGCTCCTGTCCAAGGAATTTTTTACTTTGTTATTTATCGTTACACAGGTTTTGCATACTCTTAGTTTCAAAAAATGCAGTTTTATCACTGTGATGACAAATTTAACAGTCTCTGTCTAAAAACCTGTTACCATAACCTGTTACCATAACCATAAACAGCTGTTTACAGAGTGCATTTAAATTCTTTGAGTCTGTTACCTAGACCGCGGTGAGTGGGTGGAATTAATAGCTCCCGGCTTTGGGTTTATTGCTGTCTGGGCAGTCATGATGAGTTCTGAGATAAGAGGAGTTGTCCCCTTGACTCCAACACTGAGAATTATGACGACTTGAAAGGCAGCTTAGAGCTTTTATGTTAGTGAGATACCAATTGACAGCTTGTCTGACAGCTGAGTTTCCAGAGGAGAAAACGTAATTTTAACTCATCTTATCTTGTATATTATTCTTACAGGGGAGTACAACTGCTTTGGATCTTACTGGTTTAGGTTGCAAGATGTTTTGTTGTTCCTTTACCTCATGGCCGGCCAAATACAGTACTTTGAATTTCATACTTCCTTATAAGTATTTTTTAGGTATTCTTTCTACATATATTTTAAAATTGTGTTGTGACCCCAGATTCAGGAGAATAAATGACTCCTAATGGAAAAGAGGCAGTAACAAAACATCCAGGAGATATTCTAACATACAGAAATACTCTGGAGCAATAGTCTGGGAACACAAGCTACCTCTGGTTAGAGCTTCAATTAAATGGTTGAAGTATTCTTAATAAAAGGCCTCATGAAAATATGTAAGACATTGTTTACTTTTTCAGATTTTTTTTTTTAAAGAGTGACATTAAATAACATCCCACTATCCAGATATAATTAAGAAAATGTTAAAAGGTATTTCATGCCATGGAGATTAATGGACATTTTGTTTATTGGGAAGGTATGTTTGGGAGTTACTGTATCTAAAGGAAAATTTGAACAACAAAACATCAGTTAGCCTTCTGGCAGATAAGCTCTCTTGATTAGTGCTTTTCTTCTCTGCAGCTATTTTTCAAGGTGGATTTAAACGGAATGCATTTTCTGAGCATAAGGATATTCAGATGTGGTCCTTCCTCACCAAATATAACATACAATACAGGGTTCTGCATTTTTCAACCAACCTACAATCTATGGAAGAGAGAGTTTTAGGGCTTAGACTACAAAGTGCTGCCTTTGGTATTTAGAGACCCTGCTCAGTGTGTATGTTGGGTGAGCATCAAACACAGACAACTCATACACATTTGGGCATGTTGCTTTATAATTATTGATATGCACGCACCGTTTTGTTTTGCACAGATAAATTGCTGCCAGGCATTCAAAACAGCAAGACTGCTGTTTGAGCGCTGTGCAGATAGATATCTGAATTGGGGTAACTAGGCTTAGATAAGCTATATCCCTAGTACTGTAGCATATTATCTGACTCCTCAAGACACTTATCTAATTTTATAACTAAGCTTTTTTTTAATAATATGGCATACGTTTTGTATAATTACTGTACAGTTAAGCAGTAACTATAGGGCTGTGATAAAGAGAGAAAGAATCAATGTTGTAAATCTCCCTCCTGATCGGAAAGGACGCTGTGTAAGGTTGGTGGTACGCTTCCCCATAGACGGGCCGACTTGGCGGTGGGCGGAAACAGGAAGTCGGCCATCTTGGTGGGGGCACGTAGCTGTCAGTACACAAAATGACTCAAATGCGTTGATTGCTGATTGCAGGGAGGAGTTGGGTAGTACAAACCGTCCCCCTTTGTACTACCCAACTACTCCCTGCAATCAGCAATGCAGGTACGTCCCATTGCGCTGAATGTTGATGACGAAGCCAGAGTCTGCATTTGTTTGTTTTTGTTTCTGTTGTTGCACAGGAGTAGGACGGAGAACGGAGCTGCAGCCACGGAGCCAGTACTAACCCCAACTCACCATTCTTTACTGCACAGCACCGAACAGCACAGCCAAGTACCACCCGGGAAAAAGGACACTCCTCACAAGAGCACAGTTTCGTGCATGGAGGACTGTGGTACTGGAGTGTTATTGTTTGTTATTATTTGGGACTGCAAGCCGCTGTGTTGTGCTTCTCCTATACCATTGCTGGTATAGGGGCGACCTGCTTTACTTTTGCATTTATTTACTTTTGTTTTGTGTATTAAATTATTAAACACGGACTGTTTTTGGAGAGAGACCATTGTCTGGGCATTGGATTATTGCACCCCTTGGCACATCCTGTTCACAAGGGCACGTCATGTTTATGAAGAGATTATAGTCTTCAAAAAAAGTTAAAATCAAAGTTCAGGTTCTTATTCTAGCAAAGGCAGATGTTTGGGAAAGCAAAACAATATTTCAAAATCATTTACCATAGTCAAATTTTATACACATATGTAACAGGGGAGATCTGTGCTGTCTATCCGTGGTTCTGCAGGAAGAGGGCAGCAGTCTCACAAGATCAGCCTGTCAGTCATGGCGATGACGCGGAGAGGTGGGGAAGAGGGTGTGTTGGCGTTCCCTCTCTCTGAGTGGCTGAGAGGCGGGCCTTGGGGGATTTCTCAGCTCATAAGAACTGAGCTTGGTTGTGCATTCGGGTGGCCGTATTTGGAAAACACACAGAGATGCTGGCTGAGAAGGCCAGTGGTTGGAGCGAGCAACCAAAACAGGCAAGCACGGCTGAGGAAAAAAGCTAGCAATAAATAAACCATTTTATTAAAATCTCTCGTTACGTACCCAAGGGGACGTGTGTAGTGATAGGGGAACCTTGGCCAACCCAGTGTATAGTGCATAACAGCGTAGGACAGAGATCCCAAGCTGACCGGCTTAGCGGCAGTGGGGGCACTTTTATTTTGTAGTTTTATTACTGTGTTTTACTTTCCCTTTTCATTTTGCCTTTTGTTTTCATTATTATTTTGAGCACCTGTGAGTGCGCCAGCTTTTAACTGTTTTACCAGTATTGGTATTCCTGTGGTCCTGTGTACCGTTGTTAGTACTCAGGCCACGGACAACAGCGGGCAATAAGACAAATGTCTAAAATAATAAAACTGGGCACCAGTGTGGTGTATGCAAATAAAACTTCTGTCTCCTGTGTGTGTCAGTGAATTACCCACCACCCTTCCACAACATACTACTGAAATAAGAATTCATAACTCATAAGGTAAAGCTTTGTGAATAGGGACCAATGTTTCAGATTTGCAGATATGCAGGTGGCAGAATATATGAGGTGTAACGTAGAAAAAAACTCCATCAAACTTGTCTATACAGGCCCTGTATAAGGACAACAGTGTGGGGGACGAGTTAGGTTGCAGCATAACAGATGTTCAAGACAAATGCACAGGCCTACTGTAAGGGCTTGTAGCAAGTCCCCATTCAAGATTGAAAAGGCATATTGAGGAGGAAAAATACTAGTCTGATAGCATCCAAGGAAAGTAAAAGAGTATAGATGGTTTTAGAGAGACAAAGAATGACAAAGGGATGGGACCTTACTTAAATATCTTGGCTTCCCTGAATAGAAAATAGCTTTTAGTTAAAAATCCGTCCCACTGATATGATCAATTTACTGCCAATGCAGAATGACTGTGTGGGATGATTGTTATTCGTTTTATCCCACCTCCATGGAATTATACAGCTTTATAATAATACTCTCCCTACCTTTATTCTTGTTATTCTAATGTTATCATGAAGGTGATTTGGAATGGTGCTCGATTATTGAACATTTCAGACCTTGCCTTAAACTAGGAAAAATGACATCAGTGGATTCACCTACTGTAAAATGGACCCCCAACTAAATCCTGGTAAAGCTAGGCATTAAAGTATATGCCTTGATCCAATTTTTTAGGCTTGGTCCATCTAAGATGGTTTACAGTGTGGCTTTATGATTTATTTGTGCTGGGTGGTAGGCCTAAAGTACAAAGCTGGGGTTTACTAAGGTCATAGCGTGAGCTGGTTCTGTTTTTAACACAATTCACTGTAGTCCTTAGCCTCAACCACTGGGTTATATTTCATTTTTATAGTTAAATGAAAAATACTGCTTTTGAACTGTCACAGATTTATTGCCTTTGGGATTTTGTATGCATGTAATTCTATACATCCCATTTTAATAAGTTAATAAAAAGACACCAACATCTGGTATTGCTGTGTGAACTTTGACAACCAAAGCTTTGGGGTTGCCTTTGTACATCTGGACCTCATAAAAAAAGATAAGTAGCTGAATTATCTAATTTATGTAAAAGTTTGGGTGCTGTCTTGTGAAAAAAAAAAAAAAAAAATCTGTGTCCTGAATACTACACACTTAGGGAGCAGTTCAGTGCAGTTATATATATTTTGTAACAATTATAAGTAGCCCTGGATAAGGGCGTCTGCTAAGAAATAAATAAATAAATAAATAAATAAATAAATAAATAATAATAATAATAATAATATATTATGGTGTTAACTGCTTTATTAGCAGGGATCTGGCAGCTCATACAGGATTCAGCGAGAAACGTGGAGAACACAAAGCACAGTTAATTAATCGATGTGCACCCATAAATACAGCTAATTAAATTATATGTATTGATTTATGTATCATTTTTGTCTGCAGGTGTGTATAGGTTCAGATAAGGTTAATGGTCCATAAGGCACAATAGGGTGTGAGAGTCTTCATCTCAGGATCACCGATTTCAGTCAAGCCAGGGTAAAAAGTGTCTTCCAACTGGTGACTCCACCCTATCCAAATTCCTACAGTTTAATGTGTCTACATCATAATAAAATAACACAGCAGAACTATAGACATTATATGACTGCCCTTTGGCTCAGGCTTACTGTAAAAAAACAAATCCATAATTTCTTCTGGGCTCTAAAGATGCAAAGCCATGGCTGTGGTTTCAATTTGCAATTTAATTTTCATTGAAAACAAAGGATTTCCCTTTATTTGTCTTTCAAAGTCCTTTCCAAAATAAAAGAAGAAAAACCTCTCTTCAGAGGAAACCTCTGGCATAAGTATATAGAAAAGTGAGACTCAGGAAGTACCTAATGATGGGGTGAAAACTGAAAAACAAACTATAAATCACAGGAAATGTATTGTATATTATTTGTGTAGGTAGAACAGTGCTGTACCTGTGCTTTATTACAAATTATATACTTTTGACAAAAGAAAATGAGGACCAGTGATAATAGTGTTTGCTCTAATAGGAGGAAAGAAAGGAATTTTAAACCTTTTAAAAATAATTCATGAAGATACATGACACTGAAATGCAGATTCCTCAATTCCTCTGTACTGTCCCAATGGAGTGTAGTTTACATACAGTTTAAAGAAGGTGCGTTTGTACAAATTTAGCTCTTAACAACCCACTCAGTCCTGCATAAGCTCAGAGCACTGTCCTTACATTCTCCAGAGTTCATATGATTGTAGCAGGTGGGACTATGAAAGCCTAGGAAAGCTAAATTAGTTTGTCAGGTGTATAAAGAGGCACAGACCCAGTTTGATGGTAGGAAGCTGGCAGGTCGCAGAGGGATTGTAGGTTTTCCCAGCGTGGTTAAAGGAGATCTCCAGTGTTGTATCCTGGTGAGCTGATTACATCGCACCTTTACACCCTCGTACTAACTGGTACCTGTGTGTTCTATTCATTTATTTTCTTTGTATTTGGTAATTACAGGGTGAGCCGTGTCGAATCTAACTTGGGTTGACAAAAAAAAGATGCAACTCGTCTGAGGATTCAGCCGCTGATCAATGTGTTTTTTTCTTTCCCTTTTCTTTCTTTAGTTTTCTGTCTTTGCTAGATTAATCTATTTTGTAGTGGCTGGTTTTAGACTTAGCTTTCTTTTGTTTTTAGAGCATCTGTAATTACTGTGATTGGATTCTTTTAAACATCGATCCATGGGGTGGGATTTATTTAGATTATTTTGGTTCCTGTTGCTTTAAATTAGTTCTCCTTATTTTGCAAGTGTTTTGTGTCCCTGTGGATTGTTTTTCTATTTTTTCACCTCATATTTTCTTGGTTTGGTTTTGGTTAATTGTATGTGTAGTTAGTCAATTATTATTTCCTTTTTTTCTCGTAGACCTGGTCACTGCCTGAGAGGGGGGTCACCGTGCTCTTGCCTGGCTCTCCATCGTCCTGTAGCTCAGAAGTATTTGCCCAGTTATATCAAATGTTTTTATTTTAAAACTATTTTGATCAGCCATTAGTTAGTTGTGATTGATGAATGTTATGCTCCTAGTTATTGACTTATATCTTGTAAAGCTTTTAATAGCCCCATTCGTAATCACATCTGAATGAGTGTTTGGAAACTCACATTTGTTGCTGGCCTTCATTCATTTGAGGGGAACCTTCAGAAGGATACTAATTGGACAAGGCGCACTATTTTTAGTTCCCTTTACTCTAGAATAAACAAAAACAGCATTGCTTAGTCAAGTCTGCCCATAGTGGGGGCGCTACATAAGGGTTTTATACCAGCTGTAAAAATAATTTAATTCAACCACTCGACCCTCAGCTCTAAATTACTGAGCCCGTTACTGGAGGGTTTGTAACAAACTGCTGAAGACTGACAACCATGGTATTAACCCCTAGTTTTTAGTGACCCTTGTAACAGATTAATTAACTCTTATCTAACAATGTAAAACTATTTTCCATTTCCCACCGAAATATGACAGCTGCATTAATTAGGCCGATTCTTTAAGGTTCTGCCTGCAGCTGGTGGTGAGGTACAAAGATTAGTAGAAGCAGCTGCAAACCACATAGACAGCCGTGGTTCATTTTTATTTTATTTATTTTATTTTTTTCATCAGTAGCTGTAGAATGTCTGAGATTAAAATGATCTAGGTGTAATGCAGGAGCAGAATGCAGCAAGTCTGTCTGCAATCTCGCTGTTTGAAAGAAATTAGACACTAGAAGGAATTAAACATGGGAACTTTGTCTCTGTAGCAGAATACATTCTGTCTCATTCATACAGCTGCTTAGTAAGGCAAACTTGGTATTAAAGCTGTAGACCTGCTATATATATATATATATATATATATTAATTTTTTTCCCGAAAATGTGGTGATATTTTGGGTCAACTTTGGTAGGATTCTACAAGCTCAATGCAAATCAGGCATAGGCAGATTTACAGGGAAATGTTATTAACAATATTGGAGAAACAGAACCTACATATAAAAAGCAATTATAATGGTATTTGAAGCTACTTAGTCTTTAAGAATTGTTGAATATAATTGTTTAAAACTGGTTAAAGCCATCTATAAAATGGCAATTTAAAAACAATTAACTGTTCTTCATTGGGTTAATTACACCTCAAGCTGTTTTTTCTCAGGTGAATCAAGAGCTAATAATAAAGTGGAAAAGCCTCAAATACAAGGTTTCAGAGCTGAGATTCTAACCTCAATAGGATTTAAGTGAGAATGACCAAAGTTTTGCATTAAACCCACTCTCATTAATTGGGAATGGAGTGTTCTGTGAAGGCTGCTGTAATGGGATTTACTACTGTTGGGGCAGCCTTACATCAGAGCTATTTTAAAACATGGAGTCTTGTAATGAGTGTCTTGTTTTGTTTTCCTAAAAGGATTCAGGCTAAAGTTTGGGCAGGTCAATTTGATGCATTGTTAAATGTTTATAGTGAATCACTGCTCCCCATGCAATTAAAGAAAAAAAAAATCTGCTTGTAGCCAATGGAGATGTTTTAAAATAAGTATTTTATCCCAAAGACTTTGTGCTTGCCTTCCACACCCATGACGTTACATCTGGTTTACCAAAGCAACATTTGTAAATTCTGACTAAGAACATGCAAGTAAGACTTGATCCAGTTGGTTTGAGTTATTGACTTTCCTTAGTCTTGTGCAATATGGAATTATGGAAGTTTTACGCCTTTTAAATTCCAATGCTCTTTTTTCTTTAACAAACCACTATCAAAACATTTTTTTTTTTTTTTCCTTTGCATTGCACAAATTGCTCACTTTCTTTTAATGCTGTAGGGTGTGTTGCTGGCCCTGCAGAAATAGTCCAGAAATTAAAAATGTCATAAGACTGTTTGTGTGTGCCTAATTGTCCAAATGTTCTGTTAGTTTTACAGCATTTACTTTTGCTTTGTATGGAATTAAACTATGTGCGCCATATTCATTTCGATATATTGTAGTCGGCCCCCCGACTTTTAAAAGAAACATATGCACATATGCACAGTGGAAAAAAGGCACTATACAGATGTCAGGACTGCCCAGTCCCTGACCACATTCCGGCGCCTCCTTAAGACTCGCCTCTTAAAACAGCACCTGTAGAACTCCTCTGTTTGTATCCTGGGACACTATCACCCTTCATGTAAATGTGCTTTATTTTGCTCTTATCTGCCCCCTATTTTACTGCATTTAATCCTGTACTTCAGAATACTGTAATCTGCCAAGTGTTTAACCTGTAGTACTTTGTATTTAATCATATCCTGATGTAACTATCACTATTATCTGCTGTATTATTGAATTGTGGTTTGTCACACTTGTACTTTGCTTGAACAAAAGTTATTGTATTTCTTGCTCTTATTGTATTACTTGTATTGTAACACTTGAAATGTATTTGCTTACGATTGTAAGTCGCCCTGGATAAGGGCGTCTGCTAAGAAATAAAAAAAAAATAATAATAATAATAATACAGGGTCGGCCTTAAGCTTATGTATCCTATGCGACTGCATAGGGACCTGCGCCTCAAAAACCCTGCACATTGCTTCCCTTGGTCTTGAATTTGGATGCTCGCTCGCACTGCACCACTGTCAAAGTTTTGTATGTACATTAGGCTACTGTCCCAAATGTACAAACATGGGTAAACATTTCTTATTAGGCACTGTTGTTTTGTGGTTCAGTAGCAGAGCAGAGAGCCTGTTAACAAACAATCCAGACTTTGGAGACTGCACATCTGTACTCATTGCTTGTATTTCTGAAATATACTTGTGTGTGGATTATAAGTAGGTGTGGCAAAGTGCCCCGCCCCTGTGTGCATTTGTGTGTTCTATGTTGTATGTATGCGTGCGTATGTTAAATGTTGGTGTATAGATTGGTACACGGGATATAAACAGGTCTGTGTTTCACGTGTGTTTAAATTGTATATTTGTATTTAGGCACGGGATTGCACATCACGCACGTGCATTTAAAATATAATATGCGAGCACGGGGTTGCACAGAATTAATTCACGTGCTGGGATTCAAGTGAAGAATTAATTAGTAATTGAATCCCAGCACAACAGTATATATAGATGCACATTTTCATTCAGTCGGGGGTTGGTGTTCGGTGAGTGGAGAACGGGTGTGGAGAGGTAAAAGTAATAACAAGAAGAAGAAGAATAATAATATTAGTTGTATCTGCTCACCGTGTTTTGTTCGTCTGTCCGTTTACTGTATAGTCCGTTTTGTTTGTCTTTTTATTTTGGCGTGTAGTGCCGTGTCCCGTGTTTTTGTCTGTTAAACCCTTTTATTTTCTGTTCTGTTTATTAAATGCTGAGCGCGATCACGCGCCCAGCTTATACCAAACCCCAAGTCTCTCTGTATTCCTTCCTGCTTCTGGTCTGACGCCACCCACTCCGGCCGTCTTTGTAACACGTGGTGTCCTGCGTGGGATCGACAGCGCCTCCAGGACTCAGGCCAGAGCAGGAACCGCAGTTTGGATTTAAAAAAAAAAAAAAAAAAAAAAAAATGGCAGAAGACGCCATCAAAATGCGGGACTGGATGCTGGAAAATGCTGGGCTGGAGGCCCAGTCTATCCCAGTAGTCGTCCAGTTCCTGGAGTTTATGGACAGAGAGCGATGGGAGGCATATGCGAGGGAGCAGACCGCAAGCACCTGGGAGGAAGGTGTGGGGTTGGTCCTCAGCTACCTGGAGGCAGTTATAAGTGGAACAGCAGCCCAGGTAGCAGGTCCACCAGCAGAGGAAGAATGCCTGCTGTCCCCGTCTCCACCAGCAGAGGAAGAATGCCTGCTGGTTTTGCCTCCACAGCCCAAGCGGGAGGAGCCCGAACGTCCTACGCCTGAGTGGGAGGAGCCCGAACGTCCTACGCCTGAGTGGGAGGAGCCCGAACGTCCTACGCCTGAGTGGGAGGAGCCCGAACGTCCTACGCCTGAGTGGGAGGAGCCCGAACGTCCTACGCCTGAGTGGGGGGAGCCCGAACGTCCACAGCCCAAAAGGGAGGAGTCGGTGCGTCCACAGCCCAACAGGGAGGAGTCGGTGCGTCCACAGCCCAACAGGGAGGAGTCGGGGCGTCCACAGCCCAAAAGGGAGGAGTCGGTGCGTCCACAGCCCGAAGAGAGGGAAGTCGGGGCTTCCACAGCCCTAGGACCCAAGCTGCCAGCAGAGGGTGAATGCCTGCTGGTTCCACCTCCACCGCAGTGGGAGGACTGCTTGCCCCTCCCACCTCCACCAGCAGAGGGTGAATACCTGCTGGTTCCACCTTCACCGCAGTGGGAGGACTGCTGGCCCCTCCCACCTCCACCAGCAGAGGGTGAATACCTGCTGGTTCCACCACCGCCAGGAGCAGAGGAGCTGGAGCTGCCTCTGCCTCCACCACCGCCAGGAGCAGAGGAGCTGGAGCTGCCTCTGCCTCCACCACCACCAGGAGCAGAGGAGCTGGAGCTGCCTCTGCCTCCACCACCGCCAGGAGCAGAGGAGCTGGAGCTGCCTCTGCCTCCGCCAGGAGCAGAGGAGCTGAAGCTACCTCTGCCTCCACCACTGCCAGGAGCAGAGGAGCTGGAGCTGCCTCTGCTTCCGCCACCGCCCGGAGCAGAGGAGCAGGAGCTGCCTCTTCTGCCCGTACCTCCACAGGGAGTACGGTGGCCGGAGCCCCAGAAAGGGGAGCTGCCGGCCACGAAGAAGGGGGACGAGGTCTGGAGACCACTTTCCCCAGCAGCAGTTTCGCTGCAGGAGTTCTTGTGGCCGGAGCTCCACAGGAGGGAGCTGCCGGCTACGAAGAAGGGGGAGGTCGGGGGACCACCTGCCCCCGCAGCTTTTTCGCTGCAGGACGGGACCAACAGGCTGTCAGCCGTGCCACTACCGGCAGGGGTGCTGACAGCATGGCCAGCCATGGGCCCACTGAAGCCTCCCTTCCCAGCCCGAGACTTTGTCCTGGACTGCTGGATTTTTAAGGGGGGAGGTGGCCGTTGAGGCCATGTGTGCTGCGCACAAGGGGGGGTATATGTGGCAAAGTGCCCCGCCCCTGTGTGCATTTGTGTGTTCTATGTTGTATGTATGCGTGCGTATGTTAAATGTTGGTGTATAGATTGGTACACGGGATATAAACAGGTCTGTGTTTCACGTGTGTTTAAATTGTATATTTGTATTTAGGCACGGGATTGCACATCACGCACGTGCATTTAAAATATAATATGCGAGCACGGGGTTGCACAGAATTAATTCACGTGCTGGGATTCAAGTGAAGAATTAATTAGTAATTGAATCCCAGCACAACAGTATATATAGATGCACATTTTCATTCAGTCGGGGGTTGGTGTTCGGTGAGTGGAGAACGGGTGTGGAGAGGTAAAAGTAATAACAAGAAGAAGAAGAATAATAATATTAGTTGTATCTGCTCACCGTGTTTTGTTCGTCTGTCCGTTTACTGTATAGTCCGTTTTGTTTGTCTTTTTATTTTGGCGTGTAGTGCCGTGTCCCGTGTTTTTGTCTGTTAAACCCTTTTATTTTCTGTGCTGTTTTATTAAATGCTGAGCGAAACCATTCGCTCAGCTCCACCAAACTCCAAGTCTCTGTCGTTTGTGTTCCTGTTTCTGGTCTGACGCCACCCACTCCGGCCGTCTTTGTGACAGTAGGGCTGCATTTTTTTTTCGTGGTAAAAAATGGCTTATTTCACAGCATTTGACGGTCTAAAAATAGGTATTTCAAGATATTTCACGATTTAAACATAATGTTTATTGATGCAGAAGTACAACATGTGCCTAAATATTTAAATGCTTACCTGAAAAACAGTAAATTGTAGAATATGTCCACTTTGTAAATAAAGTATTAGAAACAAATGTTGTTATAAAAGTTCTTATTTAAAACAGGTCTAGGAAAAAAGTTTCCTTTTCAATGTGTTTTGCCTGCGCAGTGCCTAATGTAATTATATTTGATGTTATCTTCGATTGGTATATGTTAGAAAATGTACATTATTTCTTTATAATTGATATTTAAGTTTCGGTTTAGTTTTCTTGATTATTTGATCCTGGTGCGGGAAAGTTGTTCAGAGCAGAATCGTGAACAGGAACTTAACAGCAAATGTAATCAGCACTATTTAATTGTTATTATTATTTTTACTATTTAATCAGCACTATTTAATTTTTGGGAGAGGGATTCGTCACCCAGTTCAGTGGCACACAGACAGGCAGGCTTTCAGTGTGCAGAGCCTTTACTTTTGCTGTGAGATAAGCTTTTTTGCAGTGTGAGAAATATACAGAGAACTTGGATAATTAAAGAATGGAAAAATGAATGCTTTAGAAGGCGATAATATTATGGATGAGGCAACAAAAATCTTAATTTCACCGCCTCCAAAAAAATATATCAATCAATCAATCACATCCAGATAATCATACAGATAAGATGGAGTTAAAAAAAAACCTGAAATAGCAATTTAGACAACCTATAAAACACGGCAATTTATTAAATTATTACTGTAAGAGTCACTCTCCACAGCAAAGCAAAAACACTGACAGCTTTAATTTGTTTTGAAGTAAATGAAACTATGTTTGTGGGATATGACTCACAACCCAACATTCACATAACAAACTCATTATTATTATTATTAGTGGTCATAGTAGTCGTAATAGTGCTGTTGTTGTTGTTATTATTGTTGTTGCAAACTTTAAATAACCAGTAGACTATAAATATATAACCTGCTTCAATATTTGACATAGTTGTTATATTGCATTCATTTATCCGTAGAAATACTGCATTCAATTTTTTTTTTAAACTAAATTGGTAGTTTTGCCCAACCTTGGCCCCCCACTTTAAGAAAGGCTCTGATTACAGGAGTTTATAGGTATTGCCTATGGTGCTGGTATTCAAATAGGAACTAAAACAGTTGCAATTACTCAGTTCACTTCAAGTGAATTTAGTGATGCAAAAACAGTAGGAAAATCATGATCATGAACAGTGTTGGGCACGTTTCTGAAGAAAGGTGAGGAGGTGAGTGGTGCATGGATAAAAAAGGAAACTGTCCAGACAAGGTTTTGTAGTGCAAAGCGCCGGTTCTTTATTTCACACTGTTTTTAAATAATATTCCCAAAATCACAAATAATAACACTCCAACCCTATACCAACAATGGTATAGGGTAAGGGGGAATGGGTTCCTGCTCTCAATAACAAAAGTCCCACACTCCGGTAACCACGATCCTCCGTGCTTTCTGGTGAGTGTCTCTGCTGTGCAGTGAAGGTAGTGCTCAAGGTGGGGTCCTGACTCTGTGGCTGCAGCTCCTGGCTCCTAATCCTCCTCTGCAAGACAAACAACACTTAGCAAAAACATTATTTAGAGCTGTTTACTGTATGTATATATTTCTCTTCTCAGTCTCTGATGAGATATTAAAGGTAGGGGTGTGCAGAATACTCATTACTCATACTCGCAATTTATCGGCAGGTATCCAATAAACCCATTCATAATTGACGACTAATCAAATGCAATTAACTTCCACATTAACTGAAAAAAATCGATTTATGGCCTCGCTACACCACTACAAAATCGTATATAAATGGACATACAAGTTGGTAATTGTTTCATCTTTAGCATTTAGCAAGACACCTGCTGCCTCAAACCATTTTGAAAATGCAGGAAGTATCTTCGTAACCTTCACCCCCTATGTCTGTGGGAGTGCAGGCTGGTTTATTTCAGATTCCTCAAGGGGTTGGAGTACACCAGTGAATAGTTTCCAGGGGTCAGTGGAATGCCTTCAAATGACAGAATACTTGACTCATTTTCTTCTCACCCTGTTTGCAAAATCCAGATCAGTTTTGCCTCTAAGCATATCCTGTGGCTGAGGCCAAGATTTCAGTGGTTGGGTGCAGCAAATAAATCATAAACTGCTTCCACATCCTGTATACCCCATGACTAATCAGCACTATGTTTTTATTTTTTTCTCAGTCAAGAGAGGAGCTGCTGAAAAAGCCTGCTGTCCAAATATGCTGGTAATCAATGCTCAAGAAGTATGGTTAAGCATTTCCAATTTAATGTTCAAGTTGCTTTGTTGAGTGCATCAGAACAAAATAAAGAATCTTCCAGTTTTGTTAGTGTGTTTACTCATTTTACTCAAAATATTCTGACATGCTGCGGCCACTTTTTTTGCCACAGAAAAACTGAATGAACTCATCCAGGAAGCTTCTTTTTTTTGCATCTAATTGTTAAATGTGTCGTCCCCCTGTGAAAGAGAGCGAATGAATCCTAGTCAACAATCTCCCTCCCGATCTGTGAGGGCGCTGTTTAAAGAACAGAGTGCCTCGTACTAGTTGGTCTGGCAGTTCATTCCAGGGTCAGTCGGAAGCCAGCCAGCCAGGAGGGTGGCGGAGTCACAATGCCAGACCTCACCGCCCTAAAGCAGTAAAAAGCAGATGTGTCAAAAATGGACTGTCATTTGTCTTTGTTAAGCACAGCTAAGCACTAGTCGGGAGCTGTCGCTACAAGCCAGCGCTAAACCCGGACTACACTACAGCACTGTTTCACAAACTGTTTGTCTTTCACCACGACTGCACAAGAGCACTTACTATCAGGAGAAGTGACCGTGTCTGTGTTGTGTATTAATTATTAGTGTCTTATTGTTTCGGGACTGAAACCCTTGTTTTGCACGGAGTGATACACATTGCTGTGTAGCGCCCATGCTTATTATTTAAGCGTTGTTGACATGTAACCCAGCCAAATAAAGGTGTGTGTTATTCCTGAGTACTGCACCAACTACACCTATGCACGGCAAGCCACTTTGCCACACCGCCATACAGTTTTAAAAATGGTTTTGTATTATAAAAATAAAAAATAAACTTTTTAAAAAAGCTCTCTACATATATCATGTACAATCAGAGTGGTTCAAATCAGGTTGCCCCGGTCGCCAAATGTGACCTTCAATTTTAATATGGCCAGTAGATTTTACCAAAACATTGCTACATTGGCGACTACGCATTTACAGTATATGCAACAGAACTTCGGTTCTGTAATAAAAGCTTTCTGCAAAATTGTCAGAATCTGCACCCACTACATGAAACAAAGCATGCAAAAGCAATGTCTGTGCAAAATATACATGTTTCCTCATATTGTCCCCATTTGAAAATGTTGGCCACCATAAAAGTTCACTTGGCCACCAGGTTTTGAAAGCTAGTGGCCAAATGGCCACCAGCATACAAAGTTATTTGTCCCACCCTGTGTACAATTCTTATTAGAATAACAAACCAATGTAAATGTCTGTTATGTGTTAAAAGCTACAATAGAGCTGAATTTGTAAACGTCCATTGCTGCAAGCAGAGATAGAAGAATGCCATATAATCCCTCACATAATGGCAAGAAGGTTTGAAGTTGGAGGAAGCTTATGTTAAAGAACTATATTCATGATGGTGGAATGTCCATACATGTATTTAATGCTGATTCTAGATTCCTGTTTTATAGACTCCCGGAGCTCCTGTCTTTAACTAGCACCGTGATTGCAGTGTCTGTTAACTATAATAAGTAGAAAAGGAAGACGCTAACATTCTAAGATAAAATTGAAAAAAAAGTAATGCATGTACAACAAACTAATCATTGTTCCAATCATACTAATTAGCCCACTCAGTCAAAGTCAAGATGTCATCCCTATACTCTGTAGAGGAAATGAGTGGTTATCTTTGGTCAGGGTGAATGACATGGATACTTAAAGCAGAGGCGAGGGGATGGGAGCTAGCAGCTTTGAATGAAAATATCACTGAGTAGATGCAATGGAGCCTGCTCTTTATAGACATTTCAGTTTGCAAGCCCAGTTGTTTTTGTTAACCTATTATAAGTGTTGTGATCCTGTTACTGAACTTAACAGAATCCACTGCTACAGTATGTGCTTTTGTAAAGTATTTTATTAATGAATTTCCAATTCTAACTGTGCTGCCAATGTTTACTGCTCTGGAGTCTCGCCCTTTGTTCAGTAATTCATCTGGAACTCTATTGTGCGTTATAAATAAAAGTAAGGCATTTTATTGAGAAAAGCAGGTCTTTGACTTAAATGTTTTGCTCAGTAGTATTGTACATGCTAAAGGTCATGTGTCTGTAAACCCGCCGCAGGTTAATAATGAAAAAATAAATAACGGCCTGTGGCAGGGTGAGATATATTAGGGTTAATGTTTTGTTTAGGTGGTGAATTAGCAGGGAAATTCCCTTTCCTTGCAGGACAATGGTCTTTCTGGTCCCTTCCATTCCAGTATTGCGAGACTTTGACTGGAAGGGAGGAAACCAGCAACATGTAAAAGAATAAATGTACCTTTTCGTTTTTCAATTGGGATTTCAATGCAGGTTTGTGTATTTGTGTAAGATTCAGTATTTAAGTTACCGACAGGTCCTAATACAAATGTATGCATTAAGGAAGTGGAGTCTACATTTGATAAATTTGAGGATCAGGTTTGAAATTATTATCAAACTCATTGTTTTCACTCATACATGAATTAAGCTTCTTGGGTAGGGTAACAGCAAGCATTACATGTGATAATATTCAGTATCACAACATGATTAAAAAAAAAAGGCAAAATAAAAACTGGGTAGTAAAATAGTTTTATAAACCTAATACAGGTAACTAAATCGTTTTACTTGTATTTTGAAAGAGGAGTCAAAAGTAGTAGCCATTTTTTTTTTTAAATCCTTTTTTTCAGGTAATGCCATCAGTGTCATCTATCCCTGAAAATAAATGATTAGTAATAATACCACTCCACAAAGCTGATGAAAACTATGCAATGAGAAAATGCTTTATAGTAACTTGTATTAAGTATGACCT
Organism: Acipenser ruthenus; assembly: GCF_902713425.1. Lineage (NCBI taxonomy): Eukaryota > Metazoa > Chordata > Actinopteri > Acipenseriformes > Acipenseridae > Acipenser > Acipenser ruthenus. The sequence goes on along the minus strand of NC_081194.1, from coordinate 67,414,512 downwards.
TCAGGCAGTTTTACCTACCATCAAGCAGACAACAATGAGTAATCTTGGAAGTAATCTTGGGAGACTGTAAAACTAATCTTTCAGATTTATGACACATCAAGTTGATTACGAGGCTGTAAGATAAATCACAGTATGAGTTTACTCAGTCCAGTTTGGAGATGTTGTTTACATTATTAATAAATACTGTATCAAATCAAATGTTGGTCATACTGTATGAAAGTCTACTTGCACTGCTAAATCTGCCATTGTACTTGATCAGTAATAACATCTTCAAAGTGGGACCCAAGGTCAAGACCATTCTTGTGTGTTTGCTGACCCTGTGGTTTTGAATATGTTGCAAAAAAATAAAAAAATAAATTAAAATCCTGTGTTGTAATCTGACAAGTGACTAATGTTCACCATCAGGGTTTTCATTAATAAACCTTTGAACTTAAGGGTGTGGATTGTTAACAATTACCTATATATTGATCTTTGATACATATTTGTTCTAGATGATTGCAAATATTTATATAAGTGTTAATTTACATCAAATTCCACTGCTAAAAACTAATGGCATCATAAATCTTACCAGCTGCTGTCTCCTGGCTTTATAAATTAATAACTGATTCAAACTTAACAAGACAGAGCCTGCATTTAAACTGAAGAGATGAATAATATTGCAGCCAGTTTTTGAGTAGCACTAATGTATGCATCAATGTCCCAACAGAGCATTACTGTCAAGTCTTCCATGACTGAAGAAGTGGTAAGGCTGGACTGGTTTGTTGGGGGGGGGGGGGGGGGGGGTTTGACTGAAAACAGTATTGCAGCACTTTCTATTTCATGTTTTGGATTCTATTTTTTTTTTTTCAAAAAGTCAATTTAATTGTCCTTTCATAGCTTTCCAACACGTTATTATTTATTATTTAAAAAAAAAAAAAAAAGATTTTAACGCAAGATGAGCTAGGCAACTATTGAAAAACCTTTCCCTTGGGAACATTTTCACACACACTTAGGTCACAGTAATATGGTGTTTATAAGACATGTCATTGATGTAGTAGTGAAATAGCAGTCTTAGGACATATAAAAAGATAATGCAAAAGTAGTGGATAGAAAGATAATGTAACAATACATATTACACAAGAGGCAACAGAAGCAAGAAGTGAAAATGCTACAAAAAAAACAAACATTCTCCTTGTGAAGCTGTCAATGCATGCTACCTTTCGACTAGACCTGCCCTGCAAGTAAAGTGACTAATAAACTGTTTGATAACCAACAACCATCAAATTATTAATTTAACAAGTATTGTTGAGTGTGTCCCAGGGATAACATCATTCACTAGTAACATTGGCTCACCCACCGCTATTAACCTTTTGTTTTCATAGTCTGTTGGAATGGTGGATTTATAAGATAAAACAACAAAAAACAAAACAGTTTATTAATCAGTAAGGGATTATTATATAACTTTTTGATATAAAGCCAAGATTCACCCCCCCCAAAAAAACTAAAGACATAACAAACCATAAAACACTAGTTCTTTCAATTAGCATGTATGCCAGGTGTCATTGGTTGCATAGTAGTGTGTCCCAAGTGATTAACCTAGTAAAGGTTGTTCTATGTGGAGTGCTGGGTAACTGCAATCCGTATCTTAGTGATTCAAATCCTGATCACGCAGTTGCCAGTCTTGGCTCAGGACCCATAAGCAACAAAGCATTAGCCTTGTTGGTCAGGGAAGTAAAGTGACACAGCCAGAACAATGCTGACAACATGATTGGTGTCCCATATGGAAGTAAGGAGTAGCTCTAAAAAACAAAACGACTGCAGCTTTGATTAATAGAGCCTATTAACACTCTGCTCCACAGCTGCAAAAACAATTGGAGCCGCAGGCCTACTGGTGCTCATAGGAGTTTGATTAATTGTTTTACTTTTGTACATTGTAACAAGCTCCCTTAATGTCTGCTTGCTAACAATGAGTGAATCACCTCTTACTATAAAGCAGACTCAGCCCTGATCTAAGATTTGCATAGTCTGCAAGTTTCTGAATCTACAAGGACAATTATGTCTTGCTGTCTCACATGGTCCAGTAATTGATTAAAATGGCCCATACCCAACTGCATGCATTCCCCATAATATTTACACTACGTTTGGGGGGGGGGAAAAAAAGCATTTATAGTGCTGGGAAAAGGAGAACTGAAGATACAAATTTAATATAAACTGTTGTGCTATTCATGGTGATATTAAAGAGGACTAGCAAGGTTAGAAATGATTAACATGTGCTGGATGTCCTGACTACACTATGAACCAATGAAACCAATCAAATATGACCTTTAGCTGTACCCTGAACCTTATGTACTAGTTACCGTTTTGTTTTTGAATTTGGACTTGCTTTTGCATGTTAAAGCTACGCAGTCATAGCCCGCCCCCGAGGAAACAAAGGCACTGCACTCACAGACATCATCGTCATTTTTCTTTCAAGTATGCTGCAATCAGGGCAGCAGTGTGGAGTAGTGGTTAGAGGCTCTGGACTCTTGACCGGGGGGTCGTGGGTTCAATCCCAGGTGGGGGACACTGCTGCTGTACCCTTGAGCAAGGTACTTTACCTAGATTGCTCCAGTAAAAACCCAACTGTATAAATGGGTAATCGTATGTAAAAATAATGTGATATCTTGTAACAATTGTAAGTCGCCCTGGATAAGGGTGTCTGCTAAGAAATAAATAATAATAATCATGAGCGCAGCAACCATGAAGGTTAATGGTTAGACTTCTATTTCAGGGAAACTGGGTTATGGTGATAATAATAATCTTTATTTTATAAAGCTCCTAAATGCACACATCTCAAAGCGCTGTGCAAACACAAAAAACACACAGAAACCATATATACATACAGCATATTAAGAGTATACGTAATATAAAAAGAAATTACACAAATCAAAAACCAAATCATGATAAAAATGCCTGATTGTAAAAGTGTGTAACTGTTTTTAAATAGCATCCCTGATAGATTGAGGAAGGTCGTTCCAAAGTTTGGGTGCATAGCAGCAAAAAGCCCTATTGCCCATGGAGCCAAGCTTAGTTTTGGGTATTGCCAATAAACCTAAGGATGAGGAACATAGATTACATACAGGTGTGTAACGTGTAAGCAATTCAGCAATGTAACATGGAGCTAAACCGTTCAGAGCCTTATAAGTTAACAGTATTTTAAAATCAATCCTGCTCTCAACCAGCAACCAGTGCAGAGAAGCAAGAACCGATGTAATATGGGCACCCAGTTTAGCGCCAGTTAAAATGTGAGCAGCAGAGTTCTGAATATATTGTAGCCTGCTAATAGCAGTCTTGGAGACACCTGCAAACAACGCGTTGCAATAATCGAGCCGGGAAGAAACAAAGGCATGAACTAGCCTTTCTGCATCAGGCACAGACAGCATAGGGCGCAGACGAGCTATGTGATGAAGGTGAATAAAGGATACCTTGGTGACATTGCGGATATGTGACTCAAAAGTAAGGCTAGGGTCAAAGACCACAGCAAGATTCCTAACTACAGAGCTAGATTTAACTTCAAACCCATCGATCACTATGCTAAGAGAGTCAAAAGTTGTCGAGGAGAGCCAAGTAGCATTACTTCCCTTTCAAGTATGAAATGTAACCATTACCGTATGGGTAAGTGTACCAAAGCCATCGCAAGGGCAGTATTGCAGAATGACTGGAATGCTACAAGGCTAAGCCGAGAGGCTGCCTTGTGCGTCACCATACGGAACCCCAGTAACAAGTAGCTAGGGTGACAAAATTGAGGGAGAAACTCACCTCTATGCTTGTGTTGTAAGGGTCAACTGGGAACAGTAGTTCTAAAACCAGGGTTTTGAGGATCCACAACATTAAGTCTGTAAAACCCAGTAAAGGTATGGGGAGTAGCCCATACTGCTGCATTGCCAATGTATTTGACAGATGCACCCTGTAATAAAGCCCACAAAGTTGCCATGCCCCTGGTGGAATGGGCAGTGAGCTTTTCTGGATGGGGCAAGTTGGCCAGATCATAGGCAGTCCTGACCATATCTGCTATCCACTTGGACAGCTGGTGCTTAGACAGGGCTAGCAGACAAAAAATAGTTTTGACTGCCTCCAACTTTTTGTCCTGTCAACGTAGTACACCAAGGACCGCACTGGGCAGAGCGTATTGAGCTGTCGCTCCCTGTCAGGCTGGAAAGGAGGTGGATGGAAAGCCTCCAATTCCACAGACTGGTTGACATGGAATGCCGAGATCGTCTTGGGAAGAAAGGCAGGATTGGTACGGAGTGTAACCTTTGTCCTGGCCTCTAAAAATTAGGCAGGCTTTCGCTATGGAGAATGCCTGCATCTCACTCACCCACTTTGAGTAGGTGATAGCAGGCAAGAAAGCCGCATTGAACGTTAAACATTTCAGCTCAGCTGAACGCATGGGCTCAAATAAAGGCTTCATGAGTGCATAAACACCACGTTTAGCCTCCAGCGAGGAACAATATCCTTCATAAGCATCCAAAGCTGAAATAGCTGCCAGATAAACCTTTAACGTGGAGGGGGATTTCCCCTCGTCAAAAATGGCAGTATAACTGCCATGAGACAGGTCGTGGGGTCGAACCCGCAAGGCAGACACCACATCTGAAAAACACCCCACTTGTACCCGGGCTCTGGCATTATGCAGGGTGTCAATGACCCTATTAGAAAGCCACAGACAGCTCAAATGCAGATGTTCAGGGGCCAGACCCAGAGCTGAAGGCTCAATGGGTCGGGATGCCATAAGGTCCCCCGTGCCACTTGGACAGTCTCCACGGCTAGCTGCTCAGGAGCTGCATCAGGGTTGATAACCAGAGTCTCTTGGGCCAATAAGGGGCTACTAGGAGCACCTTGGCCTGGTCTTGTCTGAATTTTTCCGGACACAGTGGGAGCAGGGCGAGCGGTGGGAAGGCATAGAACAATTGCCTTGGCCACTGGTGTGCCATGGCATCTATTGTCAGCGGGCTCCCGCATCCTATTATGGAGAACCAGAGGGGATAGTCGGTTGAAGAGAACTCTCTCTGCTCTCCCGAACCTCTCCCAAATGAGGCTCACTACCATGAAAAACCATGCTGTTGAACCAGGCCTGCAGAGGGCGATTGCGCAGGAAAACCAATGGAAGGGTCTGGGAAGATGCCACCATCAAGCCCAGAAGTTTCTGGAACGTTACTACCATGAGCGATCTGTTGAGTTGAAAGAGCTGCAAACAGGGGGGTATTCTCTGCACTTTGCCGTCTGACAGAGTGGACAACATGGCTCTGGAGTCCAAGCAGGAGGCTGTCTCAGAAGGCATGAGGTGATTCACCATAAGGCCCAACCATTGAAGGTGGCCGGTGACAAGTTCTGTGTGGGACTCTTCCTGTACTGCAATTATAATTGCCCAGCCTTGCGGCAAACGCACTGGCTGAATAGGCACGCTTGAGGATGACCTCAGAGAACCGGCACTTCTTGTTGGACCAGATAGCGTCATTGGACAGGAGTGCTAAATTAGGCACCCGGACCAAGGTGGCAATAGAAGCCTCCACTGCCTTGTTTCACCTTCTGTAGGCCAGGGTATTTGTAAAACTGCAGTGGCCCTCTTGATCAGCGACAAAAGCTCTGCCGACAGGGAGAGCTTAACTGCAGGCGATGCGCTGTCAGACTCCACGTCCTCAGACCAGAACACCAAGGGGACAGGCGGGGCAGGCGGCACTAAACGTTCCCGTAGTAATTCTGCGAGAACAGTTCCTTGGTGGGAAACAGCTGCCCAGAGCTTTTCCAGTTGCTCCGTCTGCCGATCGCTTGGAACGGCGCCTCTTCTTCTTCCTCTTTCTCGGAGGAGGAGGAGCAGAGGTGAGGAAGGCCATGAGGACAGCCTTCTGTCTGGGCTACTTCCCCGGGTGTATCGTCCACTCTCCCTTGACACAGGCCTACGTCTCAGTAAAAAAACAAAAACAAACCACAAGAAAAATCTTTCATTTAAACAATTAAACGGGGGGAGAGCACAAAGTCAGCTGACTTATGTTGCTGGATCCCTAGGAAGGAGTGATTCTAGCTGATAGCTTCACACAGGGCACAAGGCCGCAGTGGGACATAGAAAGCAACAGGCTGTATAGCACAAAATACACGTAATTAATAAAAACTATTACAGCGATTACATTAATATTACATATAATTTGTGTACAGAATAATTGCAAAATATATAGCAGAAAGAAGTAACAAGTACTTATCTAAACAAGGCTCTCCACCAAGTCAGTATTGAAAGGAAAAATGTCGCTGAGGTCTGTGAGCACAGTGCCTTTGTGCCCTCGGGGGTGGGTCACGACTGCATCACAGGCTCTGCGAGCAGCTTTGGTATATCTTGTTCAGGTTTCAGATCTCAGCAAGGTAAATACCCATACGGTAATGGTTACATTTCGTACTTGAAAGGGAACTAAGTGCCACACATGCAGCAGGAAGCCACATGAAGTTTATTAAGTTTAAACATGTCTGTATCGGTTGTTTAAATTCCAACCAAATGTTCATTACTTACACTGGTGTGATAGCTTGGACCATGGCAGTTATCCAAGCCTTTAAGTCATTAAAATTTGCATGCACTAAGCTATAAATCAGGTGATTATGTTAGCTATGATGGGATCCTAAACCCATCTACTTGTGAAATATTCCTTAAAAAAGGTGTGCACCAATTGCAGTGCTATCCTGTGGAATATTGATGCTAGAAAACATGTTGTGTTTTCTGCCACATATGTGGCAAACTCCCTCCAATGCTTAAACACTGAAACATAACATCTGAACTGTTTAGACATATGTTTGTCTACCCAAAAACATATATGAATTTGACCATCATTAAGCATGCTCCTTTGGGATTCCCTTTCTTATTACTATGCTATACCAGTGGTATATTGCAGTAAACTGTTAGAAGGGAAATATACAGTGCCTTGCGAAAGTATTCGGCCCCCTTGAACTTTGCGACCTTTTGCCACATTTCAGGCTTCAAACATAAAGATATGAAACTGTAATTTTTTGTGAAGAATCAACAACAAGTGGGACACAATCATGAAGTGGAACGAAATTTATTGGATATTTCAAACTTTTTTAACAAATAAAAAACTGAAAAATTGGGTGTGCAAAATTATTCAGCCCCTTTACTTTCAGTGCAGCAAACTCTCTCCAGAAGTTCAGTGAGGATCTCTGAATGATCCAATGTTGACCTAAATGACTAATGATGATAAATAGAATCCAGCTGTGTGTAATCAAGTCTCCATATAAATGCACCTGCACTGTGATAGTCTCAGAGGTCCGTTTAAAGCGCAGAGAGCATCATGAAGAACAAGGAACACACCAGGCAGGTCCGAGATACTGTTGTGGAGAAGTTTAAAGCCGGATTTGGATACAAAAAGATTTCCCAAGCTTTAAACATCCCAAGGAGCACTGTGCAAGCGATAATATTGAAATGGAAGGAGTATCAGACCACTGCAAATCTACCAAGACCTGGCCGTCCCTCTAAACTTTCAGCTCATACAAGGAGAAGACTGATCAGAGATGCAGCCAAGAGGCCCATGATCACTCTGGATGAACTGCAGAGATCTACAGCTGAGGTGGGAGACTCTGTCCATAGGACAACAATCAGTCGTATACTGCACAAATCTGGCCTTTATGGAAGAGTGGCAAGAAGAAAGCCATTTCTTAAAGATATCCATAAAAAGTGTTGTTTACAGTTTGCCACAAGCCACCTGGGAGACACACCAAACATGTGGAAGAAGGTGCTCTGGTCAGATGAAACCAAAATCGAACTTTTTGGCAACAATGCAAAACGTTATGTTTGGCGTAAAAGCAACACAGCTCATCACCCTGAACACACCATCCCCACTGTCAAACATGGTGGTGGCAGCATCATGGTTTGGGCCTGCTTTTCTTCAGCAGGGACAGGGAAGATGGTTAAAATTGATGGGAAGATGGATGGAGCCAAATACAGGACCATTCTGGAAGAAAACCTGATGGAGTCTGCAAAAGACCTGAGACTGGGACGGAGATTTGTCTTCCAACAAGACAATGATCCAAAACATAAAGCAAAATCTACAATGGAATGGTTCACAAATAAACATATCCAGGTGTTAGAATGGCCAAGTCAAAGTCCAGACCTGAATCCAATCGAGAATCTGTGGAAAGAACTGAAAACTGCTGTTCACAAATGCTCTCCATCCAACCTCACTGAGCTCGAGCTGTTTTGCAAGGAGGAATGGGCAAAAATTTCAGTCTCTCGATGTGCAAAACTGATAGAGACATACCCCAAGCAACTTACAGCTGTAATCGCAGCAAAAGGTGGCGCTACAAAGTATTAACTTAAGGGGGCTGAATAATTTTGCACGCCCAATTTTTCAGTTTTTTATTTGTTAAAAAAGTTTGAAATATCCAATAAATTTCGTTCCACTTCATGATTGTGTCCCACTTGTTGTTGATTCTTCACAAAAAATTACAGTTTCATGTCTTTATGTTTGAAGCCTGAAATGTGGCAAAAGGTCGCAAAGTTCAAGGGGGCCGAATACTTTCGCAAGGCACTGTATCAGAGAGGTACTGTGGCCCTCCATGTATTTTTCAGTTCTTGTTTACCAGTTTAATTTCACACATCACTGGCAGTATGGGCTGAATTCATACCCAATATAATGCCTTCCAGACATGAATGAAGGAAACAAAGATGAAGAATATAAACTGTGATTGTAAGTTATTTTAATGCTAATTTACAAGCATCTGGGTCTGTATTCTCGTGAGAGTTTCTTTATTTTGTTTAAAGTTAACTATTTTTTTCTCTATTAACTGGAAGAAGCTGTGAATCCCTGTGGCGGGGTACACCCCGCCCCTGTGCTTGTTTTGTTTATATTGTCTTATGTGTTGTTATTATTTAAAGTGAATGTTTGGGGGCACGAGTGTTTTAGGTCAGCAGGGAAGGACAGATTGCCTTCCCTGCCAAAGCAGTTCACATGCAGAATGTGCCTGGGCCTTTCTGAATGATTAGCAAGCAATCGAGCCCAGGCACAGCTGTATAAAAAAGCGGATCAGCCGCTCACCTGGGTTGGGTGTTCAGAGGCGGAATGTAAGGGAAAAAACTAAAGAATATATAAACAATTGCTACTCGTGCTGGCTTTAAAACCAGCATGATACGTGTTTGCTTTAGTGTTTGTTTATTGTCTGTTTTGTTTTGGCCAATGTGCCATTTGTTTTTGTAAAGCTTTTTGTTTTGTGTTTAAATCTTTTATTTGTAATTTAATGAACACACTCATCAGCGCTTCATCCGCAGCATTGTTGTCAATCTCTTCCTGGTCTGACGTCACCATGAAGCTATCCGTGACAATCCCATGAGCATGTTTCTCAGATGTCAATGAGGGGAGGGGGCTTAGAATTAAAAGACAGTGTTACGCTCCTCTTATCATCAGCTCATTTAAACAATCTTTTTTAATGTTGCAATTTCAAGTCACTGGCCTGTATTTTCCTGACCCTTAAAGTATGAATTGTGCAATCTGACCGTTCTAAATATTAATGGACATCCATATCAGCAAAATATTTTTAAATTTATATAATGTATGTTTTCAAAATGGCAAATTTACAAAAATACATTAGTTTTGCAGATTGTTTGATTACCCCAAGTTTTAAGTCAATGTACATCAACTGTAGCATTTTCTATTGACATTATCATCCCACTCCCGATACTTTTACAAAGCTGAAAGTACCAGCTCAATTCACACAAACTGTCTTTTTGATCACAAGGGATGATAAAAAGCCCATGAGAGTCAAAAGAAACCCAACCACTTGACGAATATGACGATAATAATTAGGGTAGCCAGTAAACTATCAGTAATGAGAGATGTCTGAAGCTAGAAGAACCCAAGAACAGGTATATATGTTTAAAGGATGTTATACTTCAAGACAGAAATCATATATTTATTTGACTAAGCAACACTTGCTGTCACTGCTGACTCACTGATATGCTCAAGCTGTTTCACACACTGAACCATCTGCTGGTCATGCTTCCGCTGCCTAGACTAAACACTGCCTTGAGCATGGCATGAAATGGCTGTCCTTCCAGAGCAGGTCATTAGCACTGATAGATTACATAAACACCCCTTTTCACAATTATATATGTCCTGAGGACATACATTTTCCTTAATTACTGTTATACTCATGAAACAGTAGCAAAGGGCAGTACCACCATGCACCAGGGATGACGATAATTCTGCACTTAGCAGATTTCTCATTTGCTGGAGGTGTCAGAATATAAAAAGCTGAGGAAGTACCTTCCCTTACACAAATCAGGCCAGATGTGACAAATGTGGCTGTGTTAAAACACCTGTTTCCCTTATTTTGACTGTTTAATGTCTATAATTGGAAAACATAAAGCCAGAGTAGCTGATCTGAGATTAGATGGCTTTTTTTTATTATTATTATTATTTTTTATTTTAAACAAAGTTAGTGTTCAAGCTGTGTTTTTTAAAGCAGGATCTTCTTGTCTCTAATCCTCACTTATAATACGTGAGACTAGCTAGCTATGCCAACAACTTTACAAAGTAGAAATAGTATGGTAAACGTATAGCACTCTGTCAGAAATCCTAAGAGAAGTGCTACTGCAGTTGTGAAGTACCCTGGAACCAAATCCAGGAATTCCAACATGTTTATTCTATGTTCAATACTACCTGAAACTGGAGAGCATTACTGACCTCTTAACTGAAAGGGTTTGTTAGTTCTATAATATATCGCTTCAATTTCTTAGAATCTTTATAAGCCAAGCAGTGCATTAATGTAAATCATTATGAAGTGCTTCAGACAATGTATCCTGTTTAACCTTTTTTTGTAAAAAAAAATGACTCCTAATTAATTATTAATATGCTGTCTTGCACCACCAATCCAGTTGATTCTTACAGTCTTGTCAGCTATTCATGAGGATGATAGCTGACACCATTGCTTAACACAACTGTACTTGTTCCACTGACCTGAATGTGAAAGTTAAGTGTGAACCCAAACAGATCTTGCAGATTATTTAGTCTCACAGATAGTCAGATATGGCACCTCAAGGAGTGCTGGCAATATTTTTTTCATTAAAATTTAGATACTCAGCTAAAATCGTGAAGTATAAAATGTACAAACTTGACTGTCTCTCTTTAGCTCGGACACAAGAACTGTGTTGAGGTTTTTAAGAAAACGAATTTGAGAGCAAAAATTTGTATGAGATTCCGGGGCTGTGCCACGGCACAAATTAATCGCTGATTAGGAGGTGCAAGGGGTTTAGGTACTACAGGTACAGATTAACTGTAGCAGTACACATTACATTAATCTGATATGGAGTAGACGTGGATCAAGTACCGTAGTGAAAAAAAAAAAAAAAAAAGTGTTACTGTGTTTTGACATATTGCAAAATCCGACTAATCAAACCTTCCTGTAGAAAATGTTCAGCTATTATTATTATTATTATTATTATTATTATTATTATTATTATTATACATTATGGTTGATTTAGCTTGTTCCAGAAACCTCAATCACTGGATTTTTAACTTGTCTGTTAGAATGTATGCCCTTGAGGGATTCATTGTGAGTTCATTTTTGATTCCAGTGACGTTTGTTGATTCTAAAGCAATAATGCTATATGAACAAAGCGTCCTGCAATGAATGGGAGTCTGTTTGAAAGTATGCTGGAGAGCATAGACTCCGGAAACCCGTTTTCATAAGCAAGTTCCTGGTTCCTGCTTAATTACGCACTAAAACAAAGTAGTCTGCCAAGGGTCACCCTGTCAGTCAGTTTCTGAGCTCTGAATGGAATCCCAGATATCTTGTTGTTTGTTTAAATGTATTTATACACGGGAAGTTCTTAACAATGGCACAACTGTTTTTGACAAGATGCAGAATGAACACAGAAAATGAAAAATATATAGAGTCAGAACGAATGGAAAGATAATTAATACGTGTGTATATATATATATATATATATATATATATATATATATATATATATATATATATATATATATATATATATGTAATTAAAGTGGAGTCTACGGCAATGCAAAAGTTCAAAACTTTCAGTTTAGATGGCTTACCAAAAAAGTTTCTGTAGAGATATTCATGGTCACACTTTTGTTATCTTGCTTCAAAGGGATTAATTATATAACTACTGCCATTTGTTTTCTTCAAAAAATAGCTTTATTAATTTAAAAACTTGATTATAAAAACAAACTACGCGTCTACTAACATCACGTTCACATTAATTGTGAATTGAAAGTTGACTTTACATTTATACCAATTATGTTAACAATTAGTTAAATATCGTATGTCTGTGTCAATTAAATAATTAATTTAATCTAAATCATTGCATCTAAAACAATTTTTAATCTAAAACATCAATCAACAATTTCAGTGTTAACAAATTAATTGCACTTGAACCATCAAACAACAAGTTATCTCTAATCATTTAAGTTAATTACATATTTTACAAATTGGCAAGCAAACAATTCTTATGTATGTTTTAATTTCATGAAACAATTAAATGACCCTTATAAAAAGAGTATACTAAATGTAATATCAACAGATTCTTTATCCTAAACTTAAAAGACAACTTGTAATTTGTATAGTCCATTAAATCATGTCTAGCCTACAACCATCAATATGAAAACAGAATGATGCCGTTAGCAACAGATTACCAAATACATGTAATTCCAAAATATGCTTATAAAGAATATCTGGAGTTTATAAGACAAATCTTCTCACTTATTTCAAACTGCTTCTCTTTTTTGTTTTATTTATTTTAAAGGACACCTTGCTTGAATGCATAAAAAATAAATTTAAAAAGGAGAGAATTCCACTTGTATCAAAAAATACAATCACAGAAATTAAAAACAATTATGGCGTAAAGGGAGGAAAAAGCAGCCATGAAAATGGTGACTTTAATACTTTTTTTGGGGAGGCTGTGTGGTCCAGTGGTTAAAGAAAAGGGCTTGTAACCAGGAGGTCCCCAGTTCAAATCCCACCTCAGCCACTGACTCATTGTGTGACCCTGAGCAAGTCACTTAACCACCATGTGCTCCCTCTTTCGGATGAGACGCACTTGTAAGTGACTCTGCAGCTGATGCATAGTTCATACACCCTAGTCTGTAAGTCGCCTTGGATAAAGTTGTCTGCTAAATAATACAAAGACAAAACAAAAGCTAATGAATAATGCAACATTACGATAAGAAAGTTCATTAACTGGTTGTCTCTTTATTCCATGAAAGATTATGATAGGATTGTTTTAATATGAACTCATATATATCTTTTCTGTTTTGATAACAGCAATATTATTTATTTTCCAGACAGTGCTAGAAGACTGTGGAGAGGATGAGCACAGCACAACAGAACACATCAGGGCTATGCAAGTGGAAATGCGCAAATGCTGTCCAAATTTTGATTCGATCAAGGAACGGATGTGCCGCACACTTAGGGCTAGAGGACATGATGGATAAAACTACTCCTGAACTGTTAGATTTGTTTCCCTTCCTCAAAGTCCCACAACTTGTATTTATTATATTTGTTTCTAATTAATTTTAACATTTGTATTTTGTTGAATATACCTTTTTATATGTAATTGTGTAATCTGTAATCATTTGCACTAACACAAATATCACACCTGTATTTTCTCTCTCTCTCTCTCTCTCTCTCTCTCTCTCTCTCTCTCTCTCTCTTTTTAAGATCCTCTTTGAAATGAAATTACCATATGGACAGGATTTGGATACAAATTTAACAAATGGCCTTCATTAAATGGCAACCCCCATCATCAATAGAGCTGGCAAAGATAATGATAAGCCATCTTATGGAAACCACTGAGGAGTCAAAGAAGAAAGGTTTGTGAATCTAGAAGTTTTAATTTTATTCTGGCAAGTCATTTTAGCTCCTGTCTTGAGTAATATGTACACAACTGTCTTGCTGTAAACCAGGGGTGCATAAATCTGGGGGTTTTACTTAAAAACAAGGGAACCACATGGGCTCAATGAAACTGTGGATCTCAGTTCTTATCTCTAATAGATATACTCTGTCATTATTAAACAGACATCAAGCATTGGATGTCACAGAATTTTGTAATGTTGATTTCAGATAAAACCGAGGTTATGCTAGTGGGCTGACAGAACCAACTAAAAGGAAATGTGGGATTACATGAGCTTGACCCTTGCAGTCTCTCATCAAAACTTAAACTAGAAATTAAGAGTTTGGGGGTAATGTTTGATCCTGATCTATCATTTGAGACTCATATTAGGGAAGTTACTAAAGTATCTTTTTACCATTTGAGAAATACAGCCAAACTTAGACCAATTATTTATGCTGAGAGACTAATGCATGCCTTTGTTTCATCTAGAATTTATTATTGTAATGCACTTTTTTCTGGTGTCCCAAAACATGTGGTATCCCGCTTGCAGTTTGTTCAGAATACTGCCGCTAGAATTCTGACTAAAACCAGTAAAAGTGAACATATTACCCCTGTTTTGGCATCGTTACATTGGCGCCCTGTGCAGTATAGAATTTATTTTAAGATGGTGCTGTTAACTTACAAGGCCCTGAATGGATTAGCACCTAGTTATTTGCAGGAGTTACTGACCCTGTATCTTCCAAACCGCACTGTGAGATCACAGGATGCAGGGCTGCTGGTTAGTCCTAGGGTCAACAAGAGCAACACGGGAGGTAGGGCTTTTTCTTGTAGAGCTCCTAAATTATGGAATGCTCTGCCTTCGTTTATCAGGGAAGCTGGGACCATTACAGTTTTCAAGTCAAGGCTAAAAACACACTTTTATAAATTGGCTTTCTTATCTTAATGGGTTTTAATGTAACTTTAAAATTGCTGTTTTTGTATTATGTGTATACTGTTTAAATCTGTATTTAAATGGTCTGACTGTGGCAGTTGTATGTGTGACGTGCTATACAAATGTATGGTGGTTTGTTCATTTTTTCTGCTATGTACTGTACAGTGCTTTGCGATACTTTTGTATAAAAAGCGCTATATAACTGCAATAAATATATAAATAAATAAATAATGCCATGAACCCCTTTAGTACACTAGTTATGTTACAGTAGCTCCAATCAGTTTACCAGCACTACTGTACGTTACCAACTCAGCAGTAAAACATTAAGTTAATCTGTGGAAATGTACTAATCGGCTTCCTGCCTGTATTCTAATGGGAACGCATCCCCACCAGTAACCGTGACCACTGTCTACAGAACTGCAGGACTGTTAAGTAGACTTCGAGGAGCCACAGCTGATCCATAATTGAAATTGGTTTGGTGCTGGAAAGAAGCCCCAGGAGATTCACAAATAGATTCACCCTGAACAGTGAGACATAAGGACACTGGAGTATATGCCTGTGCAGAGCTTAGAGGTTAACTGCTCCTCAGCTGCAAATAAATGACTTTAAACCCATGCCAGCCAGGTTAACCCTTAAACAGGACTGCCTGCTGTCTGACAAGCTCTGCATTAAGCCTCTGGTAGTATAGTTGAGATGGTAGTCAAAGAAGAAAGAAGACTGCTCTTTGATGCTCAGCATGGCTGACCCTTTGTGATAGCCATCACTTTAGATGTCGTCCTTAATCCATTTTATCTTCCTCCTTCGAGGTTTCCAAGCAGCACCATTCTCAGCAGTGTGCCGTCATTCATCATTCATCTTGGAGAACCTTCTTTGTGCTCCATGCTGTCCAAACATCTCCTGTTGAGGGATGAGTCCCTTATGAATGTGCCGACTGGTTATGACAAGCTTACTAGATGTGGATGCTTTAAAATAAAAATGTTCAAAGATGAATCAAAGGTTTGCTGCTCCCATGTTGATGATGTTCCCTGCAGTGTTTAATGATTTCCCACTAATGACAGACTTACTAAGCTGTTTGTAAAATAACACTTATAATTGGTTACCTGCTAAGTTTCACTTGCGAAAGTTTTTTTTTTATTTATTTTTTTACACAACAGCATCCCAAAGTAAGTGGCCTACAACAAAAAACATTCTAAAACAATATAAAGCACAGCAGATGCATAACATACGCATGGGAGAAAGGCATTGGAAAATGTATTAAATATATATTTTTTCAGCTACACTGTTTCAAATAGGACAGTTCAATCTGCATTTAAAATCCCCCAATTCTCTTCTATAGCACAGCCTGAAGGTGTAAAATTGTGTTTTCAAACCCACCTTTCAGCGAAAATGTTCAATTTCCTTCACAAAAATTGCCTTCACATTTTGGTAAGCTCAAAGCATAGGGAGAATACCTGGCATCCATTCTTCCTGAGTATGCTTTCAGAGGCTCTGTAAATGGGAAAACACACACAAAAGATTTCCATCATAAAATATTCTCAATCAATCAGCCATATATGGGGGTCGTGTAAAGGCTGTTCTTGGATCATTGATTTAAGTGTGCCTTATTCCATTAATGAAACTCAAAAGAACGAACATATCCAAATAGCTTCTATTGATTAGACACCACACACAGCTGCTCCAGCAGCTAATACCCATCTGTTGTGATTTGGTGTACTCGGTCACTGATATATTTCAAATTGCACAATCATGGTTACTTTATGAAGCACTTCTGTGTTTTAACATTGGCAGGCTTTCCATGCAGTTTAGAAACTCCAAATTCTCTCTCTATTGTCGTGAGAATGTGAGGTAGCAGCACATACCACACACATTCCTCATGCTATAGGACGTGCGCGGCCAAAACATTTAAACAACTTAAAAGGTGGTGAAATTTGCCCTCTCCTGCTAAAAAGCTGCACAAATTGACCAAAAACAAAGTTTTTTTTGTTCAAATGCCATACCTTATATTCATGCGACTTCAGCTGTGAAGAACCTGTTTGTGATGTAACCTCGCACAACTGTCTACTATAACTAAAGGCTGTGCCAAATAATTCCTTATTAACAACCGAGATCTGCTGGAAGTAGCCCTGGCGAGCTTCTTTGACCAAATAGGAAAAACTAAGCATACAGTACGAGGGGTTTAGAGACCTCTTCATTCATTTTTTTCTTTTTTTTTTATGTGACACCATTTATTCAACGTTTCAAATTATTCCTAATTGACTCATAAAATGATAGTGTTTGATAGTTTTGATGATAGTGTTTGTTTCTTTTATACACAAGGTTATAAAAAAAATGCTGAAGCTACCACAAATAAATACACAAATAAATAATGAAGCCTTTTGCAAAGCACAGAAATATTTTTTTTTGTCATCCTTTACACTTTTGTTATCTTTGTGTTTGGTAAGCTGATTGCTTTAATCCTAGACTTTCTTGTCCCTTAGCAGTAAGATGCAATTCATTGTACACAGCCTTAAGTAACATCTATGATGGGTACCTACCAAGGACAAAAAAGTAACGTTTGCACTCCAAAAAGTATTCAATTAGCATTGCTGGGAATTGATGCCAGAGGTGTCCTATTTTATTGTTGCAGGCTATTGACAGCATCATAATAAAAAGAATAATAATAATAATAATAATAATAATAATAATAATAATAATAATAATAATATTTCTAAATATTATGAAGTGGGAATGTCGGTGAGTAGGGTAGCCTGTTGTAGTATTTTGAACATGTACTAAACATTTTGACTGAATCATTTGTATATCATTAATCTAAAGTGCTGGATATTAGCTCTGTTTGTAGACTACCATAAGGAGTATAAAGGGGGGGTAGGGGGCAGGGGACAGCATATAAGGCGTGAAGGAGTAGTAGTTGGAGCACAGACAAGACGAGACGACAAAAAGATTAGAGAGAGTGAATAGAGTAACAGTGTAATGGTAGATTTACATAATTAGTTTATTTCATTATTTTGACATGGACCACGACTGACAGTGGTTCTCAATTTTGTTTTTTGTTAAAACAGTGGATTCAAGGACAGAACTGCATGCGTGTGAGCCTGCTTTTATTTTCACGCAACCTAAGGTATTCATTTTTTTATTTTTTGTATTTGTGTAACGCAATGTCTAGTTTTTTGCTTTGTTTACCTCACTTTTTTGTATTCTGTTTTTTTGGAGGCCAAATGAGGCAGGCTGCACGATATCAGTAGCCGTGCAATGCCAAATTGGAATTTAAATACACCCGCCCATATTTTATTAATATTAATTAGGTAATTTGCATTCAGAAGGAGAATTTCTCTCCCTAAAACTACATGGAAACCCAAATTACCCGAAAGGTAGTACAAAAAAGGTTTAATTTGATCTTTTCATGGAAACCCTGCCATTGTTGTCAGAACCATGCTTGTCAGAAGCATAATTAGGGGTGGCTACTTCAGAAGCTGGTTGTAATGTTAATTCACCATGACTTCTTTCTCTGAAGCCTTAAACCAAGAAACAGTAAAGGTAAGGCAAGGGGAGCAGTATAGCAGTGATCTGTGTAAATGAGTCTAGTGTACCACGTCTGACTTTTTTAAAATATCATTCTGTCTCCACACTGGAGCTGACTAGAGCTGACTAGAGCTACACACTAGACAAGACAACAAACATGTATTGAACCATGCAAAAGCTTCTCTGGACCATTTCAGATTTATTTATTTACTTTTATTAAAGCCTTTTTAAATTCCCAGTGGTTTTGGTTCAAACTTTTTTTTTTTTGCGCCGCAGTCGTGACAGATTCCAATCTATATTAATATGCAGTTAGCAGACTGAGATTACAATCTTCACTAACCAATTGATTTTCCACAGGACTCTGGGCTTTTCTATAAAATGTCTGTCACCTTCAGATGACCCAGGTTGGATGGAGCAGTGCAGATTACTATCAAGCCATGTGGGTTGACGTGGGTTAATTCAGTTTTATTTACTGTGAACAAGTCCTACTGCAATAGAACCATTAGCGGGCCCCAGCATTACCAGCCATGGCTACACCACAAATATTACACAGTGTTCCTAATAAAATATGCACACTGTTACTGATATGGTAATAGAGCACTATTAAATGATTAAATTCACCAGACCATTTTTTAAAATTCCATTCATTCCCATAGGCTGCCATTTAGAAGGCCAGTTTCAAGCTTCTAAAGAAACAGATAGCTCTTTGGAAGCCCTGTGGTGGTGAGCCAACACATAATCCAGGGTATGTTGAGGCTCAGGTTGTCATTCTGAGGTCTCAATCTTTATTTTATTTGTAATGGCTAGAAGTTAAAGATTTAAAAACATGATTATCTACTATAATTCTCTACTTAAATAAATTTGACGACCTGTTTTACACCTAGTTCTAGATTTTAGTATCACCTCAGTCAATGAACCCTTAACACTCTGGCAAATGTGTTGGGGAAATGTGTTGGACTATTTTTAGACCTTCTCTGAAAATAACTTTCAATCTTTTAAAGCATCTCTACCATATTTGTTTGATTGAGGCTAGACACCAAAGACCTAATTAAAAACGAATGAGCTGTAATATCCTTCCAGGAATAACATCAAAGTGACCTTGATCTTGAGAAAAAAATAAAAATACAAATCCACAGGAATGAGCTTCTTAAAATAAGTAAGAAATAAAGGTAGAAATTCTGGACAAAAATAGCACTATTTCCTGCAGTAACACTATATATTCAACGCTTGTCTTCTTTCTATTCCTTAAAGATATTATCTTCAAGTATTGCTTGAAGATAATATTAAGACTATTAAGAGTAGTAAGACTTTTACACAGCAGCATATATACAGCTCTGGAAAAAATTAAGAGACCACTGCAAAATTATCAGTTTCTCTGGTTATACTATTTATAGGTATGTGTTTGGGTAAAATGAACATTTTTGTTTTATTCTATAAACTACTGACAACATTTCTCCCAAATTCCAAATAAAAATATTGTCATTTAGAGCATTTATTTGCAGAAAATGACAACTGGTCAAAATAACAAAAAAGATGCAGTGTTGTCAGACCTCGAATAATGCAAAGAAAATAAGTTCATATTCATTTTTAAACAACACAATACTAATGTTTTAACTTAGGAAGAGTTCAGAAATCAATATTTGGTGGAATAACCCTGATTTTCAAGCACAGCTTTTATGCGTCTTGGCATGCTCTCCACCAGTCTTTCACATTGATGTTGGGTGACTTTATGCAACTCCTGGCGCAAAACTTCAAGCAGCTCGGCTTTGTTTGATGGCTTGTGACCATCCATCTTCCTCTTGATCACATTCCAGAGGTTTTCAATGGGGTTCAGGTCTGAAGATTGGGCTGGCCATGACAGGGTCTTGATCTGGTGGTCCTCCATCCACACCTTGATTGACCTGGCTGTGTGGCATGGAGCATTGTCCTGCTGGAAAAACCAATCCTCAGAGTTGGGGAACATTGTCAGAGCAGAAGGAAGCAAGTTTTCTTCCAGGACAACCTTGTACTTGGCTTGATTCATGCGTCCTTCACAAAGACAAATCTGCCCGATTCCAGCCTTGCTGAAGCACCCCCAGATGAGTCCAATTTTCAGCTTTGCCCAACACCTGGTCGTCTAATGGTTAGACGGAGACCTGGAGAGGCCTACAAGACACAGTGTCTCGCACCCACTGTGAAATGTGGTGGAGGATCGGTGATGATCTGGGGGGTGCTTCAGCAAGGCTGGAATCGGGCAGCTTTGGCATGAATCAAGCCAAGTACAAGGTTGTCCTGGAAGAAAACTTGCTTCCTTCTGCTCTGACAATGTCAGCTCTGAGGATTGGTTTTTCCAGCAGGACAATGCTCCATGCCACACAGCCAGGTCAATCAAGGTGTGGATGGAGGACCACCAGATCAAGACCCTGTCATGGCCAGCCCAATCTCCAGACCTGAACCCCATTTAAAACCTCTGGAATGTGATCAAGAGGAAGATGGATGGTCACAAGCCATCAAACAAAGCCGAGCTGCTTGAATTTTTGCGCCAGGAGTGGCATAAAGTCACCCAACATCAATGTGAAAGACTGGTGGAGAGCATGCCAAGACTCATGAAAGCTGTGCTTGAAAATCAGGGTTATTCCACCAAATATTGATTTCTGAACTCTTCCTAAGTTAAAACGTTAGTATTGTGTTGTTTAAAAATGAATATGAACTTATTTTCTTTGCATTATTCGAGGTCTGACAACACTGCATCTTTTTTGTTATTTTGACCAGTTGTCATTTTCTGCAAATAAATGCTCTAAATGACAATATTTTTATTTGGAATTTGGGAGAAATGTTGTCAGTAGTTTATAGAATAAAACAAAAATGTTCATTTTACCCAAACACATACCTATAAATAGTAAAACCAGAGAAACTGATAATTTTGCAGTGGTCTCTTAATTTTTTCCAGAGCTGTATATATATATATATATATATATATATATATATATATATATATATATATATATATATATATATACATACAAACACACACACACACACACACACACACACACACACACACACACACACACACTGCTGTGCAAAAGTCTTATTGAAGATAATATCCTCAAGGAATAGAAAGAAGACAAGCATTGAATTGACAACAGAACTGGCAGAAGGCACAGGTGTCGTTGTCCATCAAATCAACAGTACGAAGGTCACTCCTGAAATCAAGACTTAAAGGATGTGTTGCAGTAAGAATACCTCTGTTAAGAAAGGGGAAGTCTAAAGGCTAAAATATGCACAAGAACACAGAAATTGGACTATGGAACACTGCTGATGGACGGACAACGACACCTGTGCCTTCTGCCAGTTCTGTTGTGAATTCAACGCTTGTCTTCTTTCTATTCCTTAAGGATATTATCTTCAAGTATTGCTCATCCTTGTTAGACAGCTTTTTGGATCCAGTCCTGGGTTTGTCAATTACAGATGTTTCTTTGTACTTGTTTATTATGCTTCGGATACCACACCTTGAAAATCAAGTCAAGGTTGTGTGAGATGGCAGGGAGGGGGTTAAAACCTCTCTGCAGAAAAAACATGTGCGGAAGGCACATTTTTGTTTTGTTTAATTGTTTAATTGTTTTTGTTTAATTGTTTTATTGTTTAATCAGTACCTGCACCTGGCTATTATTGAAAATTAGAGCCAGGTGCAGGGTTTAAAAGGAGAGCAGTCAGGCTGCTCTGGGTGGCTGCTGAAGAGGGCAGAGGCCCGACTGTGCTGGTGTGTGGGTACAGCCGTAATTAAAAAAAAAAAAAAAAAGAAAAGGTAGTGTGAATCCTTTTTTGTGTGTGCTGTTTTGTTTGTTTGTTTTGTTACAGGTAAACAGCTTAGCTGTCCTGTTTTCAGTTTAGGTTCCTGTTTTGTTTTAGTTAGTGCTCAAAGAGAGCTAGGTGTTTGTTTTGTTTATTTTTGTTTTTGTGTTTATTAAAGATTGCGCAACCGCGCTTAAAAAAAAAATCCATTTCTGTGTGTTGGGTCAGTGTTTTTAAAGGGGCAACGAACCGCGGTGAGGGCGATTCTTTTACAGTTGTTATAATAGTAGAAAACACAAGTGGAGGCTTTGAGTAAATTGTTGATGCTCATAATGCATCAGAGTAGAAAAACGCAACATGTCTAAGACTTTTGCACAGCAGTGTGTGTGTACATATATATGTGCTGTGGATAATCACACATTTTTGTTAGTTTTTCTTCTTTTTTTACTGTATCCACTGGTCTATGTCTTTGACTACATCATACATTTACAATAGTTTTTGACACCGCTATACACGGCAAGGCAAAGCACAACACTTCTTTCTCTCGGTTTTTGTAATGCAACATGAGGTTTGCTGTCATTCTTCCAAGCCTCTCTCTTGCACTTCATTTATCTCTTCCAAGCTGAATCACAAGAGGAGGGTGTCAGCCTCTCTTGTGTGCATTCCTCCTCATAATGTATTCCACCAGAGCCTGATTTTTATTCATTTATTAAAATATTTACCCAGAAAACAATCCTGAGCTCCAAGATCAAAAAGGCTGTTTTCAAAAGCTCCCTAGAAAGACCGCACATCAGCAGGCTCTGTGGAAATCATCCAATTGCATTGTCTCTCATGAAGCCTTTTAGAAATGAGAAATCTGTGGCCTGTTCTCTAACCTCATTCCACCTTGTTAACTTTGTCCAACCTTCATAACTAGAATGCAGAATACTCCTTTAAAATGTATGTGCCTCATGTTATGACTATGCTTATATCATGCATTTACCATGCACTACCGTGCCCGTGTGCAAGTTTGCAATGATTAGCATGTCATACTGTATATAATTTTTTTTTTTTTTTTTGTAATCCAACACTGGACACCTGTAAACTATTCATCTGGGTAGATTGTGTGCTGTGTTATCTCAGCCACAGCTGTCTACATGTTACATGTATTTACCAAGTTTCCCCTAGTTGCCTACGTTTGCTTTGCCAAATTTTGCTCTTCTTGTTTAAATACAGTGAAAGTGTAAATGAAGACAAATATGTTAAAGTTTCATTGTAACTGTAGCTAACATGCTCTATTCTCGGTGGGTTTTAATGTAACTTTAAAATCGCTGCTTTTGTATAATGCATATACTGTTATTTAAAGGTCTGATTGTGGCAGTTGTATGTGTGACATGCTATACAAATGTATTGTGGTTTGTTCTTTTTTTCTGCTATGTACTGTATAGTGCTTTGCAATACTTTTGTATAAAAAAGTGCTATATAATGAATAAATACATAAATAAACAAACAAATGAAATATTCAGTAGTATAGTGTAGTGTAGCCTATACAGTATGCCCTGTTTTCTCATGTAGTTATTTTCTAATTGTTTCTCCGTCCTCTCAGAGAGTATGCCCAGTACACAGCGGTACCAGGAGACACTGCTGCTAATTAGGGAGTGTTCATCTTTTCCCTGCTTATCGTTTTATTGCTGGCCACAGCTTGCTTTTCTATCCATGTTATGACCAGTCTGTCTAACTAGGTTTCACTCTCAGGTTAATCCCCCACAGCTGTGTGATATGAATGTGTTTTTCTTCTTGTTTTTGGTCTTATATTGCAGTATAATACAGAGTAGACCCTGATATTGATGTGAAACAGCCAGCTGGAATTTCGTTGTATCAGATGGAAATTACATCACACAAAGATTTGCTATACTGTTTAATTATTCTTATTAAACTTCATGTTACATATATAAAAACTGGTTCCCTTTCAATTCGAATACGACCACCAACCAATACTTTTGGGATATGCCTGCCACAGGTCAGGTATTCACTGAGTATTTTATGTCAAAGCTGCTGATGGGCCCCTCCGTTGAGTGACCCGCCCACCGAGGGAACAAGTAGTCACTCCACGGAGCTAAAATCCTCTTTTGCTTCTCACAACCAGGTGAGGTAGGTAGGGCTGTGATTGAGTCTTTTTTTAAAGATCTCTCACTTGAGTTTTTCTAGTTCCCTTGCAATTATTGCTTGCAATTTAATTGCCTGCAAATTTTTGCTGAAAGTCGGCTTGCCACTTCCCTGGAATTAGAAACTCAGCTTCTGAAGACTGAGCTTAAACATTGCACAACGGCGGTATTGTTTTAATTATTTCTTTCAACAGCTACATTGCTCGCCATTGTCGTCTGCTTTATTAACCTTACAGCCTCTTGCTGTTTTCTGTTTTTTCCTCTGCTATTTGCAGCTTTAAAAAAAATACCGCCAAGCTGTCTCGGCCCACCCTTCGGTACGCTTGGCCAAAATAAAAAAAATCACTTTTCAGTGATTTTTCTCCCTCGCAGCTTTGTGTTGTGTATGTGTATGTGTGTGTGTGTTTTCTACTGCTTGCAGTTAAAACAAAAAAACAAAAAAGGAAAGGAAAGGGAGACCCGCGATCATACCGGGACCAAACTCTGCTGTAGCCCCCTGTTGAGTCGACGCAGCCAGCTTGTATCAGCCCGCTTACTCGCCGTGTTTAAAAAAAAAAAAAAAAAAAAAAAAGATTACAGCTCCCGCCTAGCGTGGTAACTGTCTTTCTTTAATTGCATCACTGTAAAAAAAAGTTCAATTTCCAAAGTAGTATGTGTAGACCGTGCTCCACTCCGCTGCAAGCTATGCGCTGCCCGGTTGTGCAGTGACATCTTGGCCCCGCTGTATCAGTGCTTCGGTGCCTTCGATGCCCGCTGTCTGTATGCTGTGCTCCCTTCCTCTGTAAGCTACGCACTGCTCCGGCTGGGTGACTGCGCTCAGTCCAGGCTAGACACCCTTGCCCAGTACCTTCGGTGCTGGTGCCCTTGGTATCCCAGAGCCTCAGTGCCCCGGTGCTTGATGCCTGCGGTATTTAGATGCTCCCTGCATCAGTGCCCTCTTTGCCCTTGTTGCCCGCAGTGCCCTCGATGCCTCAGAGCCTTGGTGCCTCAGTGCTTGACGCCTGTGGTGCTTAGACGCTCCTTGCATCGGTGCCCTCGCTGCCCGTGGTACCCTCGAGGATTTCAACATTTCAGAGCCTCGGTGCTTTGGCTCCTTGGTGCTTAGACGCTCCTTGCATCGGTGCCCTCATTGCCCGTGGTGCCCTCGAGGACTTCAACGTTTCAGAGCCTCGGTGCTTCGGCTCCTTGGTGCTTAGATGCTCCTTGCATTGGTGCCCACGGTGCCCTCGATGCTCCCGACACCTCAGAGCCTCCGTGCTTATCCCTCAATGCTTTAACACTCACTGCATCGTTGCCCTCGATGCCCCCTGTCTGTAGGCAGTGCTCCACGTTGCAAGCTACACACTGCCCCGGTTGTGTGACTGCACACAGTCCAGGCTAGACACCCTTGTCCAATTGCTGTGATCGAGCCTATGTGAAACAGCTCTCTCTCTCTAGTTTTCTGGAGTTCTCCAGAATTTCATTGCTGGAAGCCGGCTTGCCACTTCCCTGGAATCAGAAACTCCGCTTCTGTGAACTCAACTATAAACGCTGCACAACTGCGTTGCATTTCATCTTTTTCTTTTCAATAACCTACATCACTTTGCGATTGTAGTCTGCTTTTCTAAACTTACAGCGCTTGCTGTTTTGTGTTTTTTCCTCTGCCTTTGCAGTTAAAAAAAAAGAGAAAAAAAAGCAGTGCACTTCCCAGTACTGCTCTCCTGATTGCCTACCGCAGCCACTCGAGCCTGTATATCCACCCCGGTGTATGCTATGTGTTACCCCGGGTTGTGTTGCCTACACACAGTTAAGGCTAGCTGCCTGTCGGTGCCCTCAGTGCCTCAGAGCCTCTGTGCTTCAGTGCTTCGGTGCCCTTGGTGCTTAGACACCGTGCCTTGGTCCTTCACCACCCCAGCATGTCAATAACACCTGCACTCAGTGCCCCGATTCCTCTGACCATACCTTTGGACCAGCGGTAGAGGAATTTCTGCTGCGCTCTTGCCGAGAATGCAAGATGTCTCGGCAGGTAGCCTCAATGCTCCCCTACTGTACTCTGGTATGGGAGAGAACAAAACGCTGGAGTCCTTCTGTACTAACACAGTGACTTGGACAGTTCTGATCCCCACTGCCCCACGTGATGACCTGAGGCACCGCCTTCAGGCTTCCTCGACAGCAGCGATCTCAGAGGCAGTTCCAACGCCGCCCCAGTCAGACCCCCACAACGGGCTCAGCCTCAGCAGCCCCAGCAGGGCCCCTGAAGGCTTGCGGCTCAGGCACACTTGCACCTCAGACACTTGGGTTTACGTCACCCTACACACCGGTTATGCGCACCATCACATTCTCCGCCCAGGTGACTGGTTTACTACTGTGGACTTAAAGGACATGTATTCACGTTCCTATTCATCCCAAGCACAGGAAATACCTCTGCTTCGCTTTTCAAGGAAGCGTCTTTGAGTTTTCCATGCTGCCATTTGGCCTCTCCTTAGCCCCCCGCACGTTTTCAAAGTGCGTAGATGCCATCCTAGCCCCTTGCAGCTGCAGGGGATCAGTCGCAGGAAGGGGCAGTGGCCCATACAGCAATAGTGACGGAGCATCTGTCGAGGCTGGGTCTCACCCTCAATTATGCCAAAAGCCATTTAATTACAGTAGGCGGGACCGAGGATGTCACTACATGGAGGGGCTTATCGGCAGCTTTGATATAAACTGCTCAGTGAATACCTGACCTGTGGAAGGCATAGCCCAAAAGTATTGGTTGGTTGTTGTCTTCTCTTTCAGGGAACCAGGGCTACATCCGTTACCTAGTAAGGCCACACTTCAAAGTTACTCATGAGTAGGAGAGGATATCAGCTTGTATCATACAGCAGCAATATTTAAGCAATATGACATGACAGGGTGTGTGTTGTTGTAGGATATCACCAATGTGTGTTGTGAGGCACAAAGTGAAGCAAGTAAGTACAATTGCCCCAGAAGTGGCAATATCCCACAACTACATACTCCATGGAGTGAATATTGTGATTATACAATTAAATTGTGATGAAGTTGTAGCTATGAACTGTGGCAATGTCCTGAGATATCACCACAGCTATGAAGTCACGTACCTCATTGAAATGAATAGGAGAACATTCCTGGCCATTGTATAATCGATATGATATTATATTTAGGGGATAATGGCATTGCTATGGTGAGTTACGAGGTAATAATAGAACTCTCGAGTCAATAAAGCCGGACTGGTTGAGGCCATTATTACTGTTATACTACAACTTGTTAAAGATTGATCTATTTGTCTGAATAATCATTATAGTCCACTGAAAGAATTAACTTTTTGAGAGCAGGTCCATGTGAAGTGTTTCATTGGTAAGCAGTAGTTTTAGAACAGGTGTCATTAATTAGTGTCATCTTGTGGTGGTGAGTTCGGGGGATAAGTCTATTATATGATAATGAGTGTTTTTATGTGTATTACCTCTCCCATGAACAGTTTCCAAATGTTGGCAAGTATGCATGTCTCCAATACTTTCTGTGCCACTCTGTAAAGCAGTTCCTATCTGGCACAAAACACAGTGGATAAAACTCTCTCTCTCGCTCTCACTCTGTCTCTCTCTCTCTCTCTCTGGTCTGTAGCTTCTCTAGTTCTCTCTTTCTCTCTCTGAACTACGTATGCGGTTATTGCTGATATTGCTGGAAAGATGAGACTCTAAGCTTTCCAACGATACCACCCTTTCCGTCTAGCGGACCAATCGACTCAAAACGAAACCTAACCATGTGAACTCTGTCACATGTTGAGTGGCTTACCTTCTGGCGATTGTAGCTCCGGCTAGGAGTACTGCTTACAAACACTGAATACGTCATTGGAAAGCACTGGGTCTGTACTTTTAAACAAGCCCTGAAGCACATATGTGGCTTTTATGTAGCCTGAGTAATATGCACATATAGTTTGGTGCGCTGGCACACCGAAACGAATGGGGCTGAGTTTAAGAGAGGGCAGAATGACTTAGTTAATGACTTTGTTAGAGCGCTGTGCTTTGCTGGACAGCCGCTGTTTATTGCAAAGAGGTGTGTATTGGTGACTTCATGCAACAATACTATCTGTCCATCAGCTAAAACACTGCCTAACGCCAACAATCTTAATCGTAAATATTTGACAGAAAATGGTGATGCTTTAGTTGGTAAACTTATGGAACTCATTGATGGAAATGTCCAGTGTGATTTTTGACGTGTCTCCCGATGGCTTGCATCGTCCAGTTCTGTCGATTTTCTTTTCTTTGTATAATTTCAAGGTGAATAAACCTGGATTGTTTTGTGCTGATGTCATGTTTATACCTTCTGCAGATACTATTTCCATCAGCACAGCGATTGTCCAAACGTTTGCAAAGTACCAGTTAACTTGGGAAAATGTGGCCTCGACTTGCACAGATTCTACTTCATCATACATGCCAAGGACATTAAACTTAATCAGAAACCAGAACTGCTACACATCACATTCCACATCTAAAGTGTGTATACTGAGAATTTTTTAGATAAATTGTCAGGATTTTTTTTTAAAGATAAAAACTGAAAATGCAGAACGTTTTTTTTTTTTTCACAATATGTATATTTTTTTTGCACTCCTGTTGTATCTTCTTTCCTTTGCTGTCTTCCAGCAACATTTGTGTGTCTAGGCTTTTTTTTTTTTTACATTTCACCACAATTTGCAATTCTGTTTTAAATCCTCCCAATATCTAACTGTAATATAGCTTTAAATCCCACAAATAATCCTCTGTTTCTAACTGTAATCTTGTTTTAAATCTTGCAAGCAGAGTTTCCAATAGAAATGTAGGAATGTGCTGCTACTCAGTAGTTGGGGTGGTTTTAAAGTAAATAAAATACAAAATAACATAAACAAGTAGACAATTGCAGCATTAGGAACCAGTTTAACCCCAAAACAATTATATATTTGAGAAATTTAAAAACTGGCAATTCCCCAAACAAAAACACCCCAGAGCAAGACTTCCTCTCCCCTCCCCCAGTCTCTTATGGTGTAACCCTATGTTGTTTTGTAATACACTTTTGAGCCTAGTGCCCTCTAGTGGAATGTCTGTTCCCTATGATAATTTTGTTTAGTCTTTTGTTAGCTGATTGGCTTTAGCTGTAATTCCCAGCCCTATAAGGAGCTAGGTGTTGTAATGCCACGTGATAGAGCATGTTTTTTCAAATAAAAAGCTCCATAGAAGCAGAATGTCTGCATCATTTTCTAGGCCTGAACGAGATAAAAAATTTTTATTGTTTTGTCTTTCTACCAGGATGCTTAATTGTTTGTGGCAAGCATGATTCATCTGCATAAATGATTTTTTTTTTAAATAAAGTAAACTTATTTGTAAATTGTACAAAATGTCATCATGTAAACAAGCCCAGTAAGGGTTACTGGACCTTGGGTTATTATGCCCTTAGGAGTAGGATAGACACTCCGAAATTCTAAGTAATTACGAATACTGTGGATGTGGGTGCTTGTAATAAGAGTACAGCAGGTGTGTGCGATGGTTGAATTTGAATAGAATCATGTGGTCAAAGAATACGAGTTAAATGTGTTTGGTGCAGTGCAAGGTGCATTTCATTCCCAAAGTATAATATGTGTTGCATGTAAAATGTATATCCAAGTCACAATCTAGGGTGCAATTTGAGGTTTTCAGTAATGCGTGCTAGTAAATACTGTAAAAAAATGATTTGATTTGTTACTGAATTCAGTAAAAAAAAAAAAAAAAAAATCATATTATAACCCGAATAAAATAATGGTGATCTGTTATAGAATAAGTACTCAAGTGTTAGACTGATTGGGTTATTCAGTCACGTAATAGATTTTAACTGTAGACCCCTAGCCTGTGTGTGGCCTATGGAAAGAGTTGGTCATATTTGTGCAGGGTCAGCTGGCTATTGGGTAACATGTAAGACTTGTCTTATCACCTTCATGGATATAACCGATACTGTGCTAGTTGTTTAGTAAGTGCAGAATCAGATTAAGCGTGACCATGATCTCTGATCTCTCCCCAGATTCACCAAGTTGTTTCCAGAGTATTGAGACAGGCGCTTTTTAGAAAGCTGTAATGCCAATTCAGAATGGATAAAACATTGGCCTTCAACTTTATAAAGGTACAAACCTCAATCTAACTGTGTGTAATCCCACATAAGCAAGGTTTCAAAATGTATTGCTTATTGAAAAATGTACTAAAAAGACACTTTTATGTTGATTTCCTGTACCTTGGTACACAGAGGAACCTATTTAAACTCTTCATAGCAAAGCTGAATAGAACGTGACTATCTTGCTGTTCTACGATTAGAATGGTAATTTTACAACATTCTATTAAAATGATAGTTCAAGCATTTTACAACCACATAACATTAATCTAAGAGAAAAGATGTTTGTGCAGTGATACAATACAGATTTTGAACAGGACACAGAAACCTGTAGCAGTGAGAGTTGTATTGTCAGTTTCAGAAACAGCACTGAATCCTAATCTCCTAAAATAGAACACATCTTATATATATATATATATATATCATTATCATCTTCAGCCTTTTTCAATCCACTGCTGGATGAAGGCCTCCCCAAGATTCACCTCCCCACAAAAACTTGTCTGCTGCGTCCCTCATCCACACTGCTCCGGTGTTTTTCCTAATTTCATCTTGCTATCTTCCTGGAGGTCTTACAGTTGTAGTCAAAAGTTTACATACCCCAATGGAAATGTATAATTTCTAGAAATTTCTCGAAAACAAAGAATTTTAGGAAAAATCTTTTGTAGCAAAAGTTTTGCTTTTGTGGATGAAAAACAAGTAACAAGAAATAGATGTCTACAATGATTTATTTCAGCAATTTTTTTGCAAAACTCCAAAAATGCTAATTCAAAATTATTCATACCCTTTGTCAACAAGGTGCTAGTAATTTCAATATGATAATGCAGAACCTAATTCTAGAAAAGTCTAGAAAATGCTGGATTGTAGGTGAACATTTTTAGAGTATAAAAGGGTTAGGCATGGGATGATTGCTGTCATTACCAATAAGTCCATATGAGAAAAAGTAAAGAGCTATCTGATGGTACCTTAGGCAGAAAATTATTTATTGTCATAAAGCTAGAGAAGGATACAAGAGGATTTCCAAGCATTTGAGTATCCCAATTTCAACCATTGTTTCTGTTATCAAGAAGTACAAGACTCATGGTACTGTCACAACGCTCCCTCGGTCTGGAAAAAAGAAGGTTCTTTCACCAAGAACAAG
The DNA here is from genome assembly GCF_902713425.1 of Acipenser ruthenus. NCBI lineage: Eukaryota > Metazoa > Chordata > Actinopteri > Acipenseriformes > Acipenseridae > Acipenser > Acipenser ruthenus. The sequence goes on along the minus strand of NC_081194.1, from coordinate 67,383,061 downwards.
TAGAAGAATTGTGAGGAAGGTTAATAACAATCCGAGATTGACTGCCAAAGATATTCAAAGTGAACTGGCTGCAAGTGGGACTGGGGTTTCCATTTCAACCATAGGTTGAGTATTGCATGGTGAAGGTCTCAAGTATTGAGTGGCCTAGGAAAAAGCCACTCTTAGGAAAACATCACAAGGACAATAACTTAATGTTTGCAAAATGACATTTGAATGGTTTTGTGGAGTGATGAAACAAAAATCAAGCTATTTGCTCATGCTGATAGTCATTACATTTGGAGAAGTTTGGTGAGGCGTACAAAAAAAAAAAAAGAACACCATACCTACTGTCAAATATGGAGGTGGCAATATGCTTCTATGGGGCTGTTTTTCCTCTAATGGCACAGGAAATTTAGTTACAATATATGGTAAAATGGATTACAGTGTCTTGATATGACACCCCACTGCAGTTTCACTTTCACAGCTGAAGAAACTTACTGTAGTCTTCGGAACCTCTGCAGGGTTAGTATTTAATAAAGACTTCTTACATTGTGCAGCTCTCAGATTCTATCTGTGGAAAGCCTCCGAGCAGGCCTTCAGTTTTGAAAATAAAGATTGAGCTTTCCAATTAAAATTATATCAACAAGTTCAAAAAAGCCTGCCGTAAAGTTCTGCATTATTTCTTAATCTGGGGACTGAGCTAATTTTTAACATTCAGAAAAAATAAACACGAAAAATGATACGCTTTCCTCAGGGAAGGCTTTGTAAAATGTACCTGACAGTCAGAACTTTTCAAACTTTTCTTTCTGCTCAGCCTCATGATACATAAATAGCAAAGCAATGAAAACAAACACAAAACACAGTATTACTGCCAAATTATCTGAACTGTATAGCAGTATTGTATTTAGATCTGTCACTGTTTACAAGATACCCCAAGGTCTATTGTACTTTATAGTATTTAGTAATAATGAAATTGCCACAGAGCAACAGAGCAATTACAAGCGATTAATACAAATAATCAATCTTCTGATGAGCAATTATCATTATTTAATTTTTTTAAGTGGAATTTCCCAGATGGAAATAAAATGTGCCATTTGTACAAATGTTTTTTTTCCTGTTTTGGTGACTCAAATGTCAACAACCGGTTGACATGCAAGATCTATATTCTGCCTCAGTGTGGTTAAGATCGCAGTCTGTGACTGCACGTTCACAGCCATAACACCCAGAAATGTACGGTGATAAACCTTCAGCATTCTTCTCCTCTTCGCATATTTAGCCCGTAGTTGTATTTCAGTTGTTTTCAGTATAGTGTTACTGTATGACTCTGTGCACACTAGGACAGTTTGAGACAGTTCAGGCTTTTCAATTCACATTGCAATGCATTCTGGTTTGTTGTACCTGTCTCGGGTACCTTTCACAGCAGGACTACACTTACCAGAATGCATTAGGGTGTGAGTTGAAAAGCCTGAACTGTCCTAAACTGTCCTAGTGTACATGGAGTCATATGGTAACCCTAATTCAGTAATATATGAAGAACGAAAACAAAAGAAAAACACAACCATAACCTCTGGATCCGCCATTCTAAACTCAAACACAATGCCTCATTTGTGGCATAGTTTCAATTAACTGTGGGTATTCTCCATAAGCGTTGCTTTGTTTGTGGGGTCACCAAAAAGTACCGAAGCAGTGGTTTGCTCCCCATTGAATTCTTCTGAAAAACCTAAACTGTTGATGTACTACACTTAAATTATGTTAACAACAATTTACTCCAACCTCGCTGACTACTATGATATCTAAACAGGTATTGCGCAAGCACAGTATAAACTGTGACTCAACAAACACAATTTTCAACAGAACCTACTATTTAGCCATTTTTTTAGGATAATCAGTCCTAAAGTCACACACATCACATTAAATTAATTCCAGTTAATAGATATCTGCAGTGTAGAAAACTGACTCGGCTACAAGCAATTAAGTAATAATACCAGGCAATAATATTCTTTAGCTTGGGTTCATTGCTGCCAAACTTGTTTCTATATTTACTGTAGTGTACAGGTTTGCACAACACATGAGTATATACAGTATATACTGTACCTTAGTGGCTTGCTTAATAGAAAAGTTCTTTTAGTCGCATCTCCCTGAGGGCAGGCAGTGCTTGAGCCAAAAAATGAAAGCACTCCATCCTGCCTTTCTGCTTTGCTTTGAATCCTGATAGAACATGTTTCATTTGGGAGGTCCCCATTTTTAATTCTGTGGCATTAAGATGTGTAATTTAGACCAGCTGAAGAATAACTCATATTTTAAGTATTAGTAAAACAAATCACAATTGGACAATTTCAAATTTTACTTGGATTGTGCTGAGCCATGAATTTTGTCTGCCACTACTACATGTACAGAAAGGCAATTAGTATGCTTCATATAATGGAATCTGGGACACTGTTATGGACATTTAAAATGTGAAAACAAATAAACAGTACCTATTGACAAAACTTTAAGAACGGTTTTTTGAAGCCCGTTTTGAAAAATTAAATCAAGTTAGACAGTCTCCATATATCACCAGAATATGATGCTAGCAAAACTTGTGCTAAAGAAAGTACTGTAAGCGTTAATATGGATGTGTGTACAAAGGTCGGCTCCACTAAAACTGTATATGGATCTTGGACATTGACATATGACATTGGCTATGTTTTCATGGAGCCAGTGGCACTGGAACAATTTTTAAAGTGGGGGTGCTGAAAGCCATTGAACAAAACTGTAACCCCTGTATATGATGGAAGCCATGCAAAGCCAGGGGGTGCTGCCACACCCCAGCACCCCGAGTTCCAGCACCCTTGCATGGAGCGAGTATTCAGAATCCCCATAATTCAGTATGAGTATTCTGAATACTCTGTTCTGATACTTACAGTACTGAGCATATCTAATAGCTTTTAACCACCATTAAATACTTCAGGTAGAAGTGTGTTTAGAGTGCAATGCTATTGATGGCCAATTTCTGCACTGTGATCTTGAGTATCCAAAGGACTTAGTGGAGTTTGTTCTTAAAGGACATAAGTATTCTCCTCATCGCTCCAGCAGTAACCCTTCTTTCTTTTCGCCGCTTGTTGATAAACATCCCGAATGCTGCTGGGAGTCGGGACACCAGAATGCGCAGTACGTGAAAACCATGTCAGTACCACCTGCAGGTTTACACACGTTTCTCTTTCAGTACGAAGTACTTTATTGGGTATTCCAGCCTGCGGGTTCTGAAAACACCAATTCAGAACTGAGCTCCTGGATTCTGAATACCTGATTTACATGCCTGGTATTGGAAGTCAATACTCAGTATTAGCCTGCATGTAAACATACTCATTGACTGGTATAAAATTATTATTGCCAGTGACATTGATCATTTTAATAATCCAATTGGAAAATATTGTTGTGAAACTGTAGCATACAAAATACTGAGGGGATTCAGAAAAAAAAAAAAAATGTTTTCAAAAATGTATGGTCTATTGTACTGAAAAACTTGTTTCTGCATTCTTCCCTATATTGTATCATTAGTTCATGCCTTTTGAGTATTTTCTGAAACCCCACCAATTTTATGTGACAAGCTTGAACTGGACGCCAGATTTCCTGACCAGAACAATGGTTTAAATGTTTTTTTTTTGTTTTTTTTAAATACAGTCTGGAAAAAGTTTAAGGCACAGACATCCTGCCAGTACAGTATTTGGATTTTCACAACACATGAAAAACAGGGAAAATAGCATGGGGGAACAAATCATAATATACTGTATATGATGAAAACAATATTAACTAACCTGTGCCTGCAGGTATCACATTTTTTATATAGTGTTTTGAAATGCTTGGGTATTATGGCTTGCCTTTTTCTTGGTTTTGTCACTCTGTTTTGTAACACTAATAAACATGCATGTTGTCCGATTAATAGTTGTTTAAATGAACTGTGTGGGAGAGGGATTCCAGCATTGGGTAACACCAGACCAAGTGGAAAATCCCTTGAAATAGATTCAGTATACAAGAACCATGGATGTGTAAAGAACTAGACACCAGCAGAAATGCTGGATGATGCATAATAGTTTTTCCTGCTGTATTGGGTAAGCAAGATTAGAAGGATGTTAGCATTTTTCCCCACATCTGCCCACTAAGTTGTACAGCATATTGTAATAATTAAGAATGTAATAACAGTAAACATACACATTGCAGAGTTATCCATGCTCGATGGTGGAAATCGCTTTCATGGCTGATTGATATTAACCAGTGTGATTATAACCAAAGTGATCTTATGAGGAGCTTTCCCCATTGACTGCCATTATAGTCCGGGTATGTCAATTTGGTGACTAAGTGGAATGGACATTAACAGGTGTGGTATTAAGCAGGGTTTATATATTTTAATAAATCCATGAGGTTCCATGAGGGTGTTGTTACAAACTGCACCACACCTGTGTGTGTATCTGTAGCAGTTCAGGTCATCCACTACACTACTGTGATACATGAATACACTGAGAATGACAAGGAGGGGGATCAATAGATTAGAATGCAGTGGATTACCCTATCAGCACACAAACATCTCCACTGGAGGTTTTGAAAACCCAATGCTCTCCACAGTGACAAACTGTGTTTTAAAACAGGAAGGGAGGTAGACATTGCATTTTCTTTTCTTCAGTAGAGTTACTTTAGCGTGTGACTCAGATGACTGTGACACTGACACTGACACATTGAGTTGAGACACCCCACAGCAACCCTCTAAGAACCTTAAATAGGCAGTTACTGTAAATGGAAAATCTAACTAAAATAAAAGCAAACCATATATAATGTAAAATGTACAGGAGAGAGGTATTATTCTCTTTCTTTCCATTTTGATTTTCTCCAGCACACTTTAGATATCACTTCAGATGTGATGAAACTTGTAGACGATGGATTGGTGTCACTGTACATTAAATGGTGTTATTCATACAACATGTTGGCAATGTCACCCTTTCATATTTTTTTAACAAGAAACACTAGTTTACAATGACTGCCTTTGGCTTCACAGAGCCTGGACATCATTCCCATAGAACATGTATGTGATCATCTTGACTGTCTGTTTCGTCACAGGAACCACTGGATATCAAGCAACACCTGGATTGATGTCAAGCCAAGGTGTCACTCACTACAGTAAAGGACAGTGGCAGAGGGCCACAAAAGAGCATGCTCTTTTCTAATCCTAATTTCAATGTATTTATTAAACAGAGCTATAAACCTAGAGAGATACATCCCTTTTATAAGGGAGTCCTGACAAGATAACTTTGAAAATACATTTGTGTTTTTCAAAATTCATATTTCTTTAGTGTACTTTTTTTTTTTTTTTAGTTAGCACATGGTATACACACATATAACTTCCACACATAGCAATTCTAACACTGCAGCCTTAAAACAAACAACTGTAGCATTCCGCGAGCTGGTCAGATCATATGACCTACATTGCTACGCTCCACATAAACTGTTTAGTAAACAAGAAAAATATACAAAAATCTTGAGTTGTAAAACAGTTAGAAAACAACATAATCTGCATTAAAGAGCTCTTCTGTCAGCACTGTAATCCCTCTGCACAAGGTGGGTACAGACTCTGGGTGATGTCATAATACAAGCATATACGCTAAGTGGGGATTTTCCTTCAGTGAGTGGGGAATACATTCTTGATGTGATTTTGCTCTTTCTGTGGGAAACCTCCAATGGAAATGACCATTGTGTTGCTGTTGCAGATTGACACTTGGTTAGCTATTCTGTTTAGTAAACATAAGCAGTATGTATAATACTCTTTATTTTTAAGATAACAGGTAAAGGTATGCTGGAAAAGGTATACTGGAAGTCAAACCAGGCAGGACACAAAACGCTTATTCACAAAATAGAAAAGACAGCTGGAAAGCTGCAATTGGAAGTGATGAAACAACCCACAGGAGTTTACACAAGGCCGTTTTCAGGGATATGCTTTAAAGAGCAGAAACAAGGACATGTGGTACTATGGCCAAAGGTTTTGCATCACCCTGTAGAATTGACTCATTTTGCTTTATAAAGTCGAATGAAACCTGTTGAATAATGTTATGTTAACGTATTGAATTTTATACTGCTTTGTAGTTTTCCATATACTTAACTGAAAAATGGACAACAAATGAAAAATGTGACATTTTGAGATCTAACATGGAATACTGTACTACTGTTATGGCTTCTGGTAGACTTTTGCAATATCATTTTGTACTTTCTTTGATTACACGGTGTTAAATAAAATATCTAAATTATGTTTATATAGTTTTTATTTTTTAAATTATGTCTCAATCCTAAAATTTTGGTGATGCAAAACATTTGGCTTTAGCTGTACAATTCAGCAGATCCAAACCAGATACAGAATTTTAGTTGTAATACAAACAGAGAACAGAAGTTTTGTACAGTGGTTTGTTTCATGGTGACTCAATGCGAGAAGCAGCCCTGCATGTCAGTCTGGGAGGAGCTATCAATCTGGGAGGAGCTATCAGTCTGGGAGGAGCTATCAATCTGGGAGGAGCCTATCTACAGCATGAGGAGGCCAGCCTGGTATCAGTCTGCCAAGCAGAGGCTACAATAGAAGATAATAAAGCCTCACTGGAATAAAGGGTTTGACAGTGTGTTCTGCTTCATGTGCAGGAGTTACAATAATCGTTAATCAATTCTTCTAAATCAGTGTTGCTTTTCTTTTAGGTTTATGACATCCAGTATTTGTTTGAATTAATTTTTGCTTGTCAGTATAGCAGAGTTAAATCTGTATACAGTATATATTCCTGTACTGTACTTCATATTTTAACAGAACTTCATAAAGTCAATGCACCATACAATACCAGCAGAACACAAATATCATGTGGACAATCACCTTTATAAAAGTATCTTTAGTATAACTAAGCTTCTAGATTCATAAACTCAGATGGCTGTGAGCAGCTGGAAGAGTTAAATAGCGGCAAGCAGGTTAAGGGAAGAGGAATAATATAAGAATGTATTAAAATATCAATGAATCCTATTTTAGAATGAATCTGAACATGACTGTGAAACACCACAGCATTAAAAAGAAAACTACATTGTCCAATGATACTTGCACCAATCACCACTACTTACTTTAAATTTTGCATAACTACAGTATTAACGCCATAATGGAAAGGATAGGTGATGATAAACAGAAGGCATGACAAGCCTGCCTGGATAACCCAGTCACCCGTTGAACACTGTATTCAACTCCTTTCCATCACGCTATCCTCTACATCTTCATAATATTGTGTTTCACAATCCGTTGCTATGTTCAACTATGTTTAGGACGCTGGTCAAAACACTCTCTCATAACACAAGCTGTAAACCTGTGTGTTTGTATTTGATAATTTAGAGTACTAATCCTTATGAAAACAAATCCAGTGAGTCACTGCCCACAGACTCGTTCTGTTGGATGTATTTCAAGATGTCCATCTCGTCCATGTTATCTGCTGTTGTCTCGGCTGGTCTGTGAGGAGGGGCTGATTCCAGGCTGGGACTGCTCTTTGACAGAGACGCTGGCTTCTTTGGCAGTGCTGGTTTAGGTTTAGGCAGCATTTTAGGTTTAGGTTTTGGTTTTGCACTTGTGCTCACAGTGAGGAGTTTATCAAAGTCGTCTTCTACCCTGAAAACAGATACAAGGAGATAATATGTGGGATGCATGATAAACATGGCAGCAATTCTTAGTAGTTAAGGCTTTCCTATTATTGACAAGTCTAAATTGAAATTTCATTATGCAGCTTACTGCTTTGAAGAGCATACAATGCATACAAAGGAGTCAATGCCAAAGGACTGGTAACTCAGGCAACAGGGTACAAACTAAGGATTAAAGTGATTGTAGCCAACAAAATAATTCCTTTAAATGTCCACGCCATGCATATCCACTCACTATACAGGTCTCAGAGGTGCAATTTTGAAAGAATGCAAACATGTGTATTCATTTTAAAAACATGTCTGGAACTACACTAGGTTAAATAAATGTCAGCAGATTGTCTTGCACTTCCTTGGTCAATTCAGGTTGGGAGTGAAATCGTCCACACGTGATCACATCACTCCCCATCTTGCCCAGCTGCACTGGCTACCTGTAAAGTTCAGGATTATTTTCTCCTGCTCACCTACAATGCTCTTCATCACACAGGTCCCAAGTACCTCCTCAACCTGCTGACCCGCTATGTCCCTGCCCGCAAGCTGAGGTCCTCTGACTCTGGCCTGCTTGTTATCCCCAAGCAAAAGTGCCCCACACTTGGAGAACGCTCGTTTAGCTTCATGGCTCCGACTCTGGAACTCTCTCCCAGCTTTGGTGCGTGACGCTCCCACCGTCACTCGCTTTAAATTAACTCTCAAGACCCACCTGTTCTCTCTTGCTTTCCATGCGCTTTAAGCCTGATGTATGCTATTAGTTGCTGCTACTATCATGTATTATGCATTTTTCACTGTATTGTTTTATGCATTTTTTTTATTTTATTTTTTTTACTGTATATCATGTATTATGCATTTCTCTGTATTTAAAGTATGATGGATTTTCTTGTTACTGCATCTTGTAAAGCACTTTATGATGGTGATCCACTATGAAAGGCGCTACATAAAATAAAGATTGATTGATAAAGATTGATTTACTTCTTCATGGCCTTCTTTCCTGTCAGTAACCAACCAGCTACTTTCCCTACTGATTGACATGATTTGCAGCCAATAAGATGCTTTGTCCCCGAAGACACTTGTTGAAACTTCCTAAGTGAAATGTTGTTGTTTTAAAACATGGCATCCAGCAATGGAGCCTTGTGTGGAATTTCTTTACCAAAGCAGGAGAAAATGGATTTTGCCAAGGAAATATTTCATTCAAAAGGATGAAGCACAAATGTTTTATTTAACCCAAAACAAAATAGGTAAATGTTTCGTAAGTGTGTCAGTAAAGTTTTTCTCATACTGATTTAATTTTGTACCTATGCATTTTGGAGTTCTTTGTTAATCTACTGCATTAACACAGCTCACAATACTGTATTTATTTATTTTTAAATAAAGGCTACTTATTTGATCTTTTTGGGAAGAAACTATATCTGCACAGTCACAGTAGATAAAGCATTCTGTATTCAGGGCCATAGCCAGACATGTAAAACTGTATAGTAGATTACAGTTTCTAAAATCGGAGGCAAGCCCCCAAACTCCTGCCTAAAACGACGTAATAAAATTCACAATTAAACTATTGTTAGAATTGTTCAAATTTGCATAAACTGGGTCAGCTAAACTGCAGTTTACAAGCCACTTCCACTAGTGATTTAGCACTGAAATAATAAGATGGGCTCACTAAACTGTGAGTACCGGAAGATATTATTCCTTATTATTAAACTAAATAAAACAATTAAGCAAAGTGTAAAAGAACCTAAAATTATTAAGTATGATTTTATCTGAGGCCCATGCCACAGGCTTGGTATTGAAGCCACACAGTTAAATGGGTTTATGTTATCACTGACATAAACCCAACAAGATGTTATGTTGTTTTCTTTATGATTTAGTTCCTGAGAAGAATAGTTGCTGCAGTTGTTATTACTGAGGTGTGCTTGCCACTGTTATTGTTTTCTGTAAAATCTAGATATCCTGCCAGTTAAGAAAAGGCTAATGCAAAGCTTAAGGCTTAATGCAAAGCTTGTTTTAACGTTGTCTTTATTACGCCGGCCAGAGACCCGCACTTACTGCATTGTCATATTTTCTACATTTTCTTTAAATTCTCAAATAAATAATTGAAACTGGGTATCAAAAAGAAACCCGGTTTGGGTCAGGTGATTTAAAACCCAACGGGTACCTGGGTTTTCAGGTACCCGTGCCAACCCTAATTGATATATATACACTGTGTATATGTGTGTGTATATGTATATATATATATTAGCTAACATTTTAACCGACAGTGTACTTTTTTTATTTAAAGGAAAGCAATTTTACTGATGACAGTATCTTGCAACTGGCTTTTTAAAATATGAGAACATCAAGGGGCACCGAGACCCAAGATACCATTGCAGAATGTTTTTAGACAGAAAACTGCTGATGTATTGTTGGCAGAAGACACAAAGCCCCCAGAACTTTAAAGTACATGGAGTTCTAAGTGCTCTACTGCAGAGAACACAGTCACAGCTGCTAAACTGCCTAAAGTGCTAGCCAAGTGTGAAAGGTCAGTTAGCAATACTGGGTAGAGATGTTCAATATATTGTATTATTATTATAGCTTATAGCATTTCCCCTTTAATTTGCATTTAGTTCTTTAAGCAGCTATGGCCAAATGTTTAGCATCACCCTATTGAAATAACAAATTTTGCTTCATAAAGTCGAATGAAACCAACTACAAAATCTAACATGAAATAATGTACTTCTATTAGCCATAGCAGTTTGTACAGCTTTAAGGTCTTTAAGCTTTAATAATAATATTATAGGAGTGTGTTATACAACCCATTTCACTTGGACCGTATCCAAGACTTTGTATTTTTTTGGAGCAAGGTTTAATCAGTGACATTTTGGTTTTATATTTACAATAAAAAAGGAGTCTGTTTTGATATGTACCATTTTACTGCCAACAAATACCACTCCTTGGAACACATAATCTCTCTATCTAAAAATTCTAAACGGAGTCAGCCATGCAAACCTCAAAGCAGGAGTCAAGGAGTCCAGAGAAAGAAAGTTGCAAATGCTGTCTGGCTTGTCACTGTCCTTTAGATCAGGGCTTTGGGGCCCATAACATATAGAGTTACAGTAATAGAGATACTGTAGGGTGCACTTAACAACAATGTATTTGAGATGTCTGTTCAGACGACTCTGCTACCCCAGTCCATTTTGTCACGGCACACCACTGGGTTTTGGTCGGCTGGGGAATCCTTGACTCACCGCGCAACAGCGACCCCTGTGGCTGGCCGGGCGCCTGCAGGCCAGCGTGCAACTCAGAACTGCGTGGTCCTCCGATGCTGTAGTTCTGTAGTGGCATCACAGCGGGCTTGCAGTGCAAAAAAAAGCGGGTGGCTGACGGCACACGTTTAGGAGGACGCTAGCGCTCGTCCTTGTCTCTCCCAAGTTATTGCGGGGGTTGCAGCAGTAAGCCAGGTCGAATAATTGAGCATTCTAAATTAAAAATAAATAAATGTGTTCTAACTTAACTTGTAGTATGGATTTACACTGCCGGAAAAACACTGCTTCTGTACAGGTTATGATAAAACGTGTCATTCAACAAGTATAATACTCATAGAAAAGCTGTACAATTAGCCCTTAATTCAGTCACTAGACTCAAGTGAAATAATGTAATTCACTAAAATATCTGAAGCTCCCCACTGCTTGGACGATTAGAAAAATAATAATTACATACAGCTGCTAAAAACGTTTGAAGCTAAATGACTAAATGTTTGAAATTTTAATCAAATATACATTTTTGGACTTAACAGCTAATAATTATACTTTTCCTCACTAATAGTTTACTAAACTCAGCAATGCATATTTGTTGGCTGTGATTTAAACATTGTGGAAGCATGCGCTCCTGTGTACTGTAGATATGAAACATAATGCACATGGAAAAGCATACCTGAAAAAGCAACGTCAAAAAAGTGCTGCAAAATACAACCAACGGAGAAAAAAAAAAAAAAGAATTAAAAAATGGCAGCCTGTAACTTTAACATTTAGTGCAAATGAATCCGATTTAGACGACGAGACTCAGTTATTTACAAAACTAACTCATCAGTGTGGACGTTTTTTGGGTTAAAAAAAGAATGCAGATGGCGTGGTAATCCAGGATTGATTTCCAGTGTGCCGAACCTGCAAGAAAAAAATTGCTGCAAAAAATGGAAACACATCCAACATGTTTGTCCACCTCCGTGATCATCATCACGCACTCTACAGAGAGACAGTGGGAACGGCATCTTCCAATGGAAGTGAAAGTCTACTAAGATTTTTTTTTTGTATTTTAAAACTTTCTGTGGTTTTGCAAAGCAACCTGTCAGATAGCTAGTACTACAAAATATTAGGATTGTATAATACTGGATACTTTATTTTGCTATAATGTTCAAATATTCAGGTGCACAAGGATCAGATAATGCACATCTGAGCAATACTGTAGGAGTCTGGATATCATATTTGTTTTGTTAATTTGTGGGGGGTTAATACAGATTTTTAAGATCTTTATTTTTTTTAAATGCAAAAACTTTAAATATGCCTTTAAGTGTCCAGATTGTTAGTGAAAATGAGAATTCTTCAAGGGTATTAAGCCCTATGTAGCTACTGTAAATAGCTGAATAAAGACATTAGTTTGGGTATTCTAGTAGCATAAAAATAAAATTGTGGGTATATTTTTGAAACAATTAAACACACCCAAATTGATGATTCTGTTTCTTATTTTTGTATGCCTAATATCATTAGAACTGCTTGCTTTTATTTTGAGGCAAGCGTGATTTCCATAAAAGGTGATTGTTTTTTATAGAGATATTCATTTTCTAAGAACACTAAGGGCCCCATTTTGAAATGAGTACAAAGTTTGCCCTCATTTTTCTGAAAATAATAAAACCATTTTAATATTGTAAAACTAGTAAGAAACAACTCAAAAGAATAATGTAATTACTCCAACCTGCAACAAATATGTTTCTTGATAATCTCATAATATTGATGAAGTTTTTTCCTTTCAGAAAAAAAAATGGGGGAAAATCAGACGTGTATATCGCAATACTCAATATATCGCAATCATTTCTGGACTAATATTGCGATAATGAAAAAGTTAATATCGTGACATCCCTAAAGTGGATATAGGCTTTTATATAAAGTAGAACGTCGAACAACCAGAGCATTTGTTCAATCAAACGCGCAAGTTCATGCTTGGTTTTCTTTCTCTATGGCAACCACTCATTGCACGGTTATACTGTTCTTGCAGCAACACTAAAAGTGCAAGAGAAAATGAATTGTTCTTTCTGTTGATACAAAGCTAAATATAATACACTGTCTTGAAAAGAAGAACAGGCAGCAATGTGCTCGTTGGGAACTGGAAAGCACTGAAAGTGACAACAGAGAGCAAGAAGAAGAGGTGGCATCAGTCACTCAAATTTCAAACACAGACGCTGTGCAACAAGCAGATACTGACAGAAAGGAGTCAAGGCATTCAGCAGAAAAAGATCAGCGATGACATCAAATCCCCATCACCTTCATCTCCACCCCTATCCGGATTAATTACGAATCAACACATTTTAGTTCATGGTACGTACTGAATGAAACCTACTTGTTTTATATAAAAGTTGTTTGCAGTAAATGACACATTTTTATACTGTACTAAAATGCAGCGAATTCTTTCAGTTTTTTGTTAAACAAAACATAATTTTTTTCGAATGATTTTCTGTCAAAAAACGTTATACCTTATTAAAACACTGTTCATTCATTCACTGCCCTTTTTCTCGCACTCGTGATGTGCTATCATAGGCGACAGTCAAATCCGGTTTTATAATGAACTATCCCTGCACGACGATAATGATATAAAGAGGGTTCATCTGCATTTAATTAACCACTATTCTATTTTATTTGGGGGTTATATATTAATGAACAGATCAAGTTTAGGGAGGTTACCCATCAGCCACATGTTTTCACAACCACACAGGGCTCAGTACCAATCATTGTGGTTATGCAGAGTTCTACTGTATATAGAATGTCAAGACAGTTTTATTAGCAGTTTTCTGGATATAGATGTAAAATTTTAAGCGTGTTACTGACATACTGACATGGAAAGTGTGGCACAGAAAGACTAGATGTACCCCCATATTCTGATAATATCAATAACCTGTTCTAAAGAATGTCCACAGCTTCATCACTTGGGCAAGCTGTTCTATAGATATACTGGTACCCAAAGCTCTAAACCAAGACATAATGTATGTACATTTGCACATGTGCAGGGATTTTATAAAAGGGAGTACTATACTCGCATTCAAAGATTTGCTTTTGGAGTTTTTACAGGTGGGGTGGAGGCTGTGTGAGCAAAATGATATGAAATGCTGAACCATATTTCCATATTTCAAATGCTGGTAGAGAACGTAAGAAATTATTCAATTTTTTTACAACTGTAGAATCAAATACCTTAAGAGCTCCTCTGTGTCTTCATCCAGCCCTGCAGTGGATTCTACACTTGTCCTTGTGTAGGCTGTGGGGAGCAAGAGGGAGTCTCCTAACTGCACTGCCCCGCCAAGGTCAGAGTCTTCAAATAACTTCAAAACAGCTTTAGAGGGGAAGACAAAAACAAAAACACAAACACATCAGGGTGAAGCTACCATTGCTTTAATGCAGGTACATATTTTGCATGTAATTTTGAAAGCCATGAAACATGAACGGTCTATGAAGCTTCTGTGTATAATGAACTGTGTATAATATATCAAAAGCAGGGTGAGCTGCTGGTGGGGATACCATACTTCATTCATTCATTCATTCCACTTACTCCCTTTTACAGCTGTGACATTTTTTGTTGGTGCAGATCTTTTTACTGGTTCAAACAAGTCATCATCTGGATCCACCTCTTCTTCAAACAATGATAATTTCGGCTTCACCTTTTCGGCAGCAGCAGTAGCAACAACATGCTTTTTTGGCTTTTTTGATCTGTAAATGAAAAGATGAACGTCTTGATAAAAAGGCAGCTGAGTGTGATAATGCTGAATTATAAATCAAGGTTAAATTATGCATAATGAAGGGTTCAAGGCAAGATAATTCTAACTCCCACTTTCATTCAAATTCAGCAGGAAGTGTACGTCATTGGTTTGCTTTTTCCATTTTAAAAGCCTGCTGCTTGCAGCAACACAATGCCATCCCACATAAAGATTACTGCTCCACATTTATTGATTTACTTTGGGTTAGCAATTTAAATCAAGGCTTTTTTGTTCTGCAGGAACTGGATGTGCTGACCCACAATTTCCTGAGGTTCAATTAATTATATATCAATTAATGAAGTTAATTGATGGCTCTATTAATTTGATTCTACCAAAGACCTGGGTTTCACATTTGATTATCTTATCTGTGTGGGTAACTGTTATCTTTCCCTGATCCCTTCATATGTTTCAACCTGACGAAGCCACTGCAATAGTCTTGGGACCTTGTTTGAAAGTAAAGAAAAGTGTTTGCAGTAACATTTTCTTTCTAATTTGTATGCTGCAGCATCCCTTACTAATTTTCCTTTCTTTAGGTTAGAGCTTTTTTATTTTTTAAATGTTGTTTCCATTGCAGTGAATATAAATTCTGCTTTTGGTATGAAAGAACAGTGGGGCATTATTCATGCTAAATAATGTTGTGCTAATTAAGCACCACAGGGGAATTCTTTGATTTGCTTGCAGGCCAGTTAAATATAGAAAGATCTTGTCTGTTGATCTCTGTTGTGGTTTTTCCCGAATACCGGAAACATCCTGGCTATACATGCTATTGACTCACAACTGAACCCAAGCTAGTCAGATCTGAAATCTTTACAAATTTAGCACGTACTGTACGATGTTAATCGTGGACTGCACATGACACAAAACAATTTCCAACAACATAAGCTCAAAACTTTTCTTGTTAAAGTATTGGGAAGACTTATCCTCTTCAACCCTGGGATTTAAAACGTCAATGTATTGATTATCGTTAATAACAAATAAATGAACACTTTGCCAGTTAAGCGAAAATCTAATTGCTACAGTACATATATCACAGTAGTTTTTAAATGAAACATTTAAAAACTCTAGAGGACTGACTAAAAATGCATTAAAAATTAACAATGAATCATCTCAATGTCACAATGATCTCCAGTGCTCCCTTGGCATGACATGACATCTGAAAGACTTTCCTTGCTGCAGGTTGTTTGGATGCTAAATCAATGTCACAGGCAATCAATTACAGGACATGCTTTCTCAATTTTAGTATGCTGTCACGGAGCTAGTTAAGATCAAAGTAAACACTGGTGTTCAGGCAGGCTCTTTGTCTAATTCAGTGCTGAACAAAATACTGGATGCCCGGGACGAGTCCTGCTACCTGCCGTGGAGAAGGGATCTAAAGTAAGGGTTTCATACTGACTGAATGAACTTCAGAAGAAAATAACCTGCTTCATTTCAAAATTTGTTTTTTTTTCTTTCCATTAACTGTAAAACACAGTGTTGCTGCAACTACAGTATCATGAGCTGACCGTTATGGTCTGGTGATGTGCTTCTGAAGAATTATCACAAAATGTATTTTTCCTAAATCAGCTAGTACAGGATCCAGTCAGGAAGTCTAACTAAGATGCTAGCTTGCTGAAATTATTTATTATTCTAAAATTAAAATGTTGAAAAAGCATATTATTCATATAAACCAAGCAAATGTATTATATGCATTTTTACTAAATGCATCAGAAGTTTTGTACCATGTTTTTATTAATGCATAGTAAGCTTATTAGTTTTCAAACACATTATAACCACAGAAGCATGAGAGGATGCAGTGATGTCAATTGGGACAAGTTGGCAGCTTTACCAAAATGTTCTTGATCTCCGATCTCAACCTGACCTTGTGATTTGATGAGCCCAGCCTTTGCAGTTGAATCCTGAATCAGAAACTCTGCCTGAAAACTCTCTCTCCTATTTTGACATCACTGCTCTTAATTATTTATTCATCAAAAGAAGAGGGTTTTCTGCCTGAAAAATCTTATAAATGTATCTACTATGCTACCATTATACATTTTAGATGGGTGGATAAGATTGTTTTGCATTCCTGAATAACACAGTACTGCTTTAATAAGCTTTTTATAGAACTGAGTTCTTAAAGATTATTGTCATACTTTTGCACTGTAACTGTAATAAATTTACAATCTAACGCTTGTTTTGAGTGCTTCCGCCAAAAAGCCCTGATTTCGAATCTTGACATCTGTGACGTCACTAGTGGAAACCATGAACCATAAAACATAAACATGCATGCATAGGTTTATGGCATAAACAATCATACATACTACAGGCCTATTTTGCAATGGTTAAACTGTGTCAAAAATACATTTCACCTCAGATAGGCGCAAGGGAATGCATTGCATGAAAAGAGTACTTTATTCTGGGAAAGTAAAATCAACAGGTTCGTCAGTGCACAATGCAATGATAACTTCGGAACACAGAAACTAAAGCTTTTGTTTGTTGGTTTCTGGCAGGTACAAATTTTATTTTTTCTCTTTTGTAAGACACTGATACACAAGTTCACAAACACACACAGACCTTTACAAAGACAGCTGTTCACGAAGACAATCATCAAGTGACCATTGATTCATTTTCCCCTGACAACAGCGGAACCATTTAGAAACTGCAATACTTTTTTTTTTTTTTTTTTTTAACAGCCTTAATTAAACAATTTCGAACTGTTTACTTGTATATCATTTTTTAAATAGCTGCATCTATAAGACACTGCATACAGATATAAAAATGATTACTATAGATTTTTTTTCTTACCCTGTGCTCAATACTACTAGGCTATCCACTGCGCATAATCAGTTCTCTGCAAGTGTTGCATTTGTTTTTTCAGAATATTATTATTATCATCATAATTATTATTATACAATATACTGTTATCAAATAAACTCTGTGGCCCAAAACTACCCAAAGAAAATAAACATGAGCACGGCTTTCATATTGCTGACTTACTAAAAACAATAACGTCAGAATACTATAAACCAGTACAAACACATTGCATGCTCAAGATTTCTGATGCAGCTTTCGATTTTCAATTTTACCTTTAAGGTAATGTTGATATGCACATTACTGGGTAAGGGTGTCTGCCAAGAAATAATAATAATAATAATAATTACGTGCAGTTCACAAGGAGGTTAGGCCTATTTAATTTCACTAACTCGTGGAAAGTGTTTATTTCATAAATGAAGTTGAAGAGCTATACGTGCAAGTCATCTCAGCCCTGTAATATAAACAGTGCTTTGTTATTGAAGTGGATGGGAAATGGTAAACACTATTTGCAAGATATAAATGGTAAAACAAACCAAATATAGAAATACACTTTTTTATTGCCATAAATGAACTGCTAACCAGGGTTAACTGTATACAAGAACAACATTGCCGACCTGCAGACATGGGGGCGTGTCGCTCGCATTCCTCATGTCAGCGTGATTATTTTCTCCTGCTGGAGGTTCAAAAGAGTTCAAAATTGGGCCTCAAACCACTTATTCTTCCTCTCCACAATTTATTTCATTACACACCACACTCCCACTGTCCTTATTGTGATACAGACTACTAAAAGAGAGATTCGTAATGATCGCTTTCACAGTCTAAACCCATGTATATCTCTCAACTGTTCCTGGTATGTGTTCCCCTAGTGACGTCACACCAACTTCTTGCATCTCCGGTGCGTTGTCGGTATTTTCCAGGATTAATGATAGTCTCTCAGATATCTAAAATTGATCATGGAGATTTAATTTCTTGCTCATTGTGAAAGTAAACCAAGTACGATCCCAAAGCCAAAAATTATTTTCTATGTGAGATATAGACTTTAAGGGAACATAAAAATTATTCAAGAGTTAATTTAACATTTTGCAAAATTCCTCTGAAAAAAATAGATTTGTTCTATGATTTTAATATGTTTAAAATGTACTGCAGTATACTACACAGGAAATCAAAGTTAAGTATGGTAAAACATTGAAATACCCATGGTAAAGATTAGTAAGTGCAGTACTGTATATTGTAGTAAAACTACATTGTCATGGCACCAATTGCTATACTTAATTCTCAGACATGCTGGTGACAAGTCATAAATGATTTGCTATTAATGTCATTAACATTCTCAGTATAACTTCGGTACACAACAACCATCTGTTTTTAAGGAAGAAGTAAAAAAAATCCCATTTCCTATTTAAATTAACTGTGGGAAAATCTAAATAAAGAATGATGCATGTGGTAAGTATGACTAACAAATACCCCAAAATTGCCAATGAGAACTATTCTCAAAGATTAGGAGTGACGTGCATTTATCAGAATTTTATTTTGTCCACCCCCACCACCTCTCACGAAAAAAAAAAGAAACAGAAAATGATATTATGAATATGATTAATGAAAACATACATTGCTAAATAAAACACATTTAAAACATCATCAACTTTCCCATCCTCTTAGTACAGTAATCTGTCACATATCCACCCATCACATATCCGCCATACCCGTTTACCCGCCATGATCAATCTCTTCAGCAACGTTAGTTTATTATTGAACAGAGAAGATTAGTTCAGAGATTGTAGATCTTACCAAAGTTTTCGTAAACTGTGTTGTATGTGCTCCGTGCGCAACCATTTCTGGTAGTGTCAGGTGAGCTGTTCAGTGTGTTGATATGTAAATAAATCCTGTTCGCCTGCGGGGCATATCAACTTCAACCTCTGTCTTGATCCCCTATCTGTCACTCAGCAGTGAATGCACGCACCCACACAGCAGACGGCTACTCTGTCACAAGCATTAATACCCTGTATCTTTCTAAACAAGGGATTTAGGGGAGCATCCTCTAAAAAAAGCTGAATCTCAAAACAATAATTGTGTGGATATAGTAATTGTTACAGCTGTGTATAATGGTATTTTAAAACAGGATTCATTCATCCGCCTTTTTACATACCCGCCCTTACTCTGGTCCCAGCGCGGTCGGATATGCGACGGATTACTGTACTTTATACTGTACTAATATTATAATATGCCTTAGGGGTACTGCCTTTAAAAAAACGTTTAATTGTCAGTTTACAGCCTCGCCAGTACAGCAGTCAAAAGGTCAGCGCCCTGGATGAGAGGAAAATAAATCTTCCAATCGGCTTTTAAACACTCAATACGGAAATGAATTGCCATTGATTGGTCCTCAATTGTAAACGTAAGGACAGGTTTTCTTGTTTTGAAATCAACACATTAATGAATGTTAATAAAAATAGCATGGGTTATTATAAGTCCAGATCAATGGAGGGATATGACAAGAATGCTAGTCCTAGTAATTATTTAAAGTAATCCCTATAAATGTATGCCTAAATGGAGAAAGTTTCCACATTACATTTTTCTTCCTCTTCTGCCCACGAAAAATAATCTCAGTTAAGTGATCACAATGTTTTATTTTCCAAGCCGACAAAAAATAATGTATATATACACTAATGTAATCTAAAGTGCATTACCACATCATGGCTGTCAACTCTTTAAACAAAGAGAGTTAATGTATTCAAAGCCAACATTCCACAGTCTATAAATAACTTTAATAAAAGCCGAAACCAAATGTTCTGTCTGTTCTTAAAATAGAAACCCACGATACAGCAGAAAAGAAGTGTTCAGCTGAACGATGACATGCAACTACTTTCTGAGTCATTGTTACCCTTTTCCTGGTATGATCCACCACCACTCAAATAGCTCATTATATGTGCCATGAAACAATAGGGTGTACTCCTACAGTACAGGAACTAATACACAGCAATACAAAAACAGGAACGGGCTAGAAGAGTAATTAAATAGTTGAAAATGAAATGAGATTATTTATATAATAAACTAAATCAGGATAATGGACACCCTAAAATGTCCAGAGAATAGTGACATAATTCAATGAATAGCAACTGTCCCCAAACGCAACTACCGTACAATGGTCCTGAATTTCTATACAAGGTAACTTACTTAGGGTTAGTTACAGTACATATAGAGTTTATGTTGCGACTTTTCAAAGAAAGTAAATTAAGTCTGTGTAATAACAGAGTACATTTACACACAAAATTGCATTAGTAAACCCCTTTACCTACTTCGGAAAATCAGGCCTTATGAGCTGTTGGAAGCAAATGGTGGCCGTAGAAGATGATGGATGCAGAGGACGGCTCGGAGGCTTCCTGGTTTGTTATAAGTTAACTTGCCGTCAAGGAATTCTGTTGTTGCTAGAACCACTGGGTGCAGTGCATTCGAGATAAATACATCAGTTTTCATATTTTTTTTTATTTTTTTTATTTTTTAAGGATAGCATGGCCTAGAATGAACTGTGTGTGTACGTGTAAAAATGAACTGTGTGTGTACGTGTAAAACTCTGTAACAGTAACTTATCAGAAGAGATAAAACCAGAATAATGGCCAAACATCAATGAAAGCAGGATGTCTGAACTTCGGTCAAAATGGCAAGTCTAATGCGTGACAAGGCCTTATTTAAACAACTTCTGGCTGGATTCTCAAAGACATATTCTCCAAATAATATAATTATACAACAAATAAGCTAAAACGTATGTCTTAAATCTTACAAGAAACTAAATTAAATGCCTGAGCTGTTTATTGCTGGTGTAATAAACTTACTGGGAGTGAAGGTCTGTTCTTTAAGTTTATTTTTAAAAACAAAACATTAAGCTCTACTGTATAAGTGATTCACGTAATGGCCTCATGTTCAAAAAGCATTCGATTTAAACCTTTTTTCATTAAGTTTGAGGTTATGTCTTTTAAACAGGAAAAAAATAGGCCATGTCTAGCATTCCACTGATGAGTACCCCAGCAATGCATTTCCTGCCTCTTGTTTCTTATCATCCAGTCAAATTAAACACTTCCGCACTTTTCTGGTGTCTGTGACAGTTACTGTAATACACTAACCATCATACTCCATACAAACATCATGTGAAATCCTTATTTTGAAATTGTAGATCACTGGAATCCTTACATATAGACATATAGATCTGTACAGCTAAACCATCTTAACCTTAAACTTCAAGGCTGTGATCATACTGTCGGTGACCTTTATTAGGCTATAGTCGCCTTTTGAGACAAACTGACTGTGTTTCAAGCAGACTTACAAACTCCATTTCTCTAAACTTCATGAACACTGTAAAGCCGTGGCAGATAATGTCATGCTGCACATTTCAGTTTCTGCAAAATAAAACTTGCCATTTTTTTGTTATCTAGGTTTGGCTCAACATATCTTTGTGAATCTGGCTTCTCTATATTGAATCTCATCAAAAATCAGCAACAAAATCGTATCACAAATGATTACCTTCACCAATACCTATGTACTGCCACCACGTCATACCAACTGGACTTCAGAAGGCTTGCATCTGGTCACTGCTGCCACTACTCTTGTTAACCGATGAGTTTTCCAAACATGTATATGTAAAGCTACAAATTGAAGCTCCATCTAAAATTGCAATTGGCATGCTAGATTGTGTGATATTTGCAACATTTAGAATTATATAAACCCCTGCAGTGTTTATTTTTAAAACATAACGCAATTAAAATGGGCTTAAATGTTTATCACTACATATTTCCTGATAGAGACGCAGCTAGGGGGAGGAATGGTGTAGTCCTTGAGGTTCAGGATAACATCCCCCAGAATGCCCCGGGCATGAGCCAGGATGAATTACACGGGCTCTAATTTAATTAGAAACACCTGCTGGTAGTTAATCAAGGCAGGTGTATTTAAGCAGGTCTGTAAGACATGTCAGGGTCTCTGTTAAGGCTAAGACCTGAGAAGAGATCTATGTGGTTCAGACCTGGAACGGTATGTGTTTCATTCTTGTAAAGTATTGGTTTTGGTTACTGGTAAACGGCTTAGCTGTCCAGCTGTACTTAGAACTTGGGAACAGTTTAGTAAGTACTCCTTAGAAGAGTTAGGCTTTTGTTTGTTTTGCATATAAATAAATATATGTTTACACCTTATCAGTTGTGTGTCCCTGAAAGTGGCAAGCTTTGTCACAAGTATAAAGCAATGACTATTCACATAGTCAGTCAAATAAAATAAGATAAATAAAACTGATGAGATTTACTTAAAAAAAAACAAAAAAAAAACCACATAAACTATTTTAGCACTATACAATAAAATCAGGTCTGATGTGTAAGCCACAAAGCTCTGTCGACTGCAGGCATAATTCCTAACCTTCTGAGTTCTTAATTACCCTTTTGGATTCGAGTTGGCTGTCAATTGAGAAAGGAGATGCATGTAATCACAGCAGTTTTAAAGCAACTTGAAAAGTGTTTTTAGGGAATGAAAACATCATTAACATTTCAGGGCCGGCTTGGAAGCTAATGCTCTGAATCAATTGATGGAGAACTTCATCCCCACACCAAGGGCAGCGAAGGTTATCAGGCAGTGAGGTAATGTGCAGCTATATTAGGGCCCTGATTCACTCTGCTGTGTCCCAGCGGATGCTTTATTCAGATGGATTCCATCATACAGTAGCTTCATTTTATTCTGTCCTAAGGATTTCACTCATTCCTGCAAAACGGTGTTCTGTAGCTAAAGGGCACTTACTACAACTTTTAGGATAGATCATAACATTTATCTTGTGGAAAAAGTATTTATTATTATTTATTTCTTAGTAGACGCCCTTACCCAGGGCAACTTACAGTTGTATACAAAAAATACATATCAAGAATTACAGTACAATTAAGAGCAAGATACAAAATATAATGACTTCAGTCCTAATAAGAGCAAATACAGTATGACACAACCATATTGTTATGACAACCATATGTTTTTGAACACTCTAGTAAAATGAAAGCTACTAGCAAATCTGAAAAAATGACATGCTTTTTATAGCGAAACAGTCTAAAAACACATAATGGTACAATATATCACACATTAGATGCCATTGTTCTTTTGTACAGTGTTTTTGTAATGCCCTCTTTACTTATGTAGCCCACTTTGTTGTTTGGCATATATAACATCACTTAAGTGAATGTGTATATAATAGTAATACAATCCCTATGCAGTATATGCATTGCTATAGTGAGGAAGGAAAAACACACCAAGTCAGAACATGTCCCAAAAATCAATTAAACCCATTTTAAAAAATGCAATGATCTTCCAACTACTGTACTTGGTTTTCTATCAGTTTTATAATAGATGTTTTCTTTTCAAAACAGAAAACGGAAGTAAACTATTTACTTTAAACTGTAAAAAGGTTCCGGTAACGAGTACACTGTACTTAGTGAAAAGGAAACATTTCCCAATTATTACCGGAATTGAATGCTTTTGAAAAATGAATGAGTTGTGTAACCCAACTTTGTCTCCTTTTTTGGCAAAAATGCAAAAAAAAAAGCAATGCAAAAACCAAACAGCAGAGCTGCCTTGTTTGCGAGTCAAACTCTTCCAGTAAACTCATCCTCGGGGACAACTTGCTTTAGACAGCCAGTTTGGCATTTACTGACTCAACTTTGAACAATTATTTTTATAAAGAGATTTGACTTTCTGAGAAACACAAAATCAGTTGTGTGGTGTTGTCATGTTTCTCAGACTCAAAGTTAAATGTCTTTATAATTATTAGAACATGCTCATTTACCATGACACATCTCTCTAGGTCACAGCGCCCTCTCTAGGTCATAATATAGTGGGGCACCGTGAAATGTTTTTCCAAAGTATTAAGCCTTTCCAATACTGAATTGTTAACACTGTTACATGGTATTAGAGCATTGGCACTCTTTCATGTTATCCACTCCCTGTGTTAACTGCCAAAAGCCAGAACGTTCATGCCTAATATTTACACAAAAAGACAATAATTTGAATGGTATATAAAGAAGACTGAAATGACATGTCTGTTTCAGACATTTTCCTGAGAAAAACAAACCAACACATTGCTGTTATGCTTTATATCTTTGTTAGGAGACTTTGAGTCATTGCTTTGATATCCAGTATTGTCTACATCACCATACTGAACAGACAATTCCATATTGGGCCATGTAGTAAATGTATCTATTCTTGTGGCAGAATGCAATGTCACTAGACAGATGTCTGTTACTGTACTGTATGTCACATACTTCCGTGGAATTTGAAATCATACCCAACATTTTTTTTTTTTTTTTAATTTTTTTTTAAGTATAAGCAACACCTCAACTGACCTGTACACAAAATCCAGGAATTAGTTGAGTGTTGCTGTTCTGTATGTGTGAAATACTGTAGAACATGCGTGCTAAATGGTCGCTAGGGCTGGGGCAGGACATTCTTTCTGTCGCTATGACCTCTGTCACACATGCACCATGCAGCAATATACTCTCAACCACTGGCAAGGAAGTACACTGAATAGAGGATGCAGTTTTTTCCCCAATCAGTGTTGCTATTTTTTTACACTCAATATTTAATACTTAAATCACAATATGCAGAATATCTATGTACTGTAATTGTGAATGATATAAAAGAGGTCATCATAAAAAGAGAAAGTGAGGACCTGAATGTTTTTCTCTTGCGATGCGACAAGCATGGATAGTAAGTTTAATATAGTTTTAAACAGTTTAAATGTTTTCTTTGAGTCTGTTTTTATTGGATTACATGACATATGACTGTTGTTGGTTCCTTTAACTAGAGCTTTGAACAGTGTTATGCATACTAATACATTTAAAAACCGCAGTTTAAAGATTGAAAGGGTTTCCATGGCTACCAACATGCTTGCTGCCACAGCAAAGAAACACAATAAACAGCCTCAATCCATGAAAAAAGCAGAACAGGAGATGCAGAGGTGCCTCTGAAAGAAATTTGAGTAAAGACAGACAGACAAGGACTAATACATTTAGTCTGAGAACATAAACCAGCTTGTACTCAGTGAGGTCGAGACACTTGAAGAATAACTTTTAGTTGCTCATATAGTCAGTATAACTCATTGTGGGCTGACCTGAATTACCATACAGCAGACTGGCAGAGGCCGGTTTACGTTGGTTCATTAACGACAGGGAAAAAACAAATAAAAAGAAATGTGTTCTCAGGATCTCGACATTTCAAACTGTTATGTCGCAATCACAAGATAAATTTTCTCAGTATCTATACATAACTTCACCCCCCCCCCCCCCCCATGTCCTTATTGAGCACTGTACCACTTAGTCACTACCTTGAATTAAACACAGCAATATACCAGTAATTTAACATAAGCGTAAAAAATAAACTTGACATGAAAAACGTTGTCAGAAAAAAATGATAAACGAGCCACTTCAAGGAAAATATTTGTCTGACTATCTACAGAAACATATTTCCCTAGAAAATATGGGGTTTTCTTGTCATTTGATTGTTGTTTTTAAGCAGCGATTTAAAATTATACAGTCAACCCAGATCATGAGGAATATTTTAAAACAAGTCGCTCATTCTGATTTGCTAGCTTAATTGCAGTCATAGTGTTGAAAATTATTCCTCCAAATAGGTTTCAAAGATACAGACAGACAAACTGGCAGTTGGGCCCAAAGACGCTCTATGGAAAATCATTGGGAAGCGACATCATTGCTTATCATTCCACTTCCTCCAAAAAGCACAAAAAACAAAAAAAATGAATAATTAATGGTAAATGTACCTGTTTTTGACAATAGGAAAACACCCATCAGATCACAATTGATTGCACCTGTACCAAAATCTGACAGTGTACCACTTTCTGACGCTACATGGGTCACGTCTTGGTATGCTTACTACATTCTACCACTTTCTAAAACTACACCGGCTCTATAGTCCAGATCAAGGCTTCTATCAAAGTGAAAAACAACATCCACGAACTTGAACTTGAAGCTTATCTATAAACTTCAGGTACATTCAAACACTTTTTTTAATTCTAATTTGAATTAAAAAAAGAAGATAGTGACAGACAAGTTGAAAAAGGCATGCAAATATAATAATCTAGCTAGAAAAACGGTTTTCTATTATAATTTGTGCATTTTTCCTGAGTGATATCAGACAACCTTCGTTAGGTAAACTGTTCCCTCACTACTACCACTAGTTTAATGAAAACACTGTGTAACACATTTTTTTTATTTTTTTTGGTTCCTGGGTAGTAAGTGTTATTTCCTAATTGCTTATGCCTCAAAAGTATAGAAAATGGCTATTATTCCCCACAAACTTTGCTTTTGTGACCAGGACAGTGATATTTTGAAATCTACCTATTTTCCAGAACATTCCAGATAGATTCAGTGCTGAGTAAACTTGGAGTAACTTCTAGAACTTTCTAGAACTTTCCAGTAATATAAATAGTAGTATAAATACAGGGGCCTTAAACCCACCACTTCAGTTTAGTTCCAGCTGCCTAAGTGGATACATATCTGCATTTTTCTGAGATGGCATCAAGGTCATAGGAGACTTCAAAATGGTGGCATTCCTGATGGGTCTCCAAGGCGGTTTTACCAAGTTTCCCTGCTATCTTTGCCTTTGGGACAGCAGGGACACCAAGGCGCACTACCACAGGCGGGACTGGCCACAGCGGACCGAGTTCTCTGTGGGGAGGAACAACGACAAGTGGGAGCCACTGGTGGACCCCCGGAAGGTGCTGATGCCACCACTGCACATCAAATTGGGCCTTATGAAACAATTTGTCAGAGCTCTAGATAAGGAGTCGGCAGCCTTCAAGTACCTTCAAGACTTCTTCCCTAAGCTGTCTGAGGCAAAGGTCAAAGCCGGTGTCTTTGTCGGACCACAGATAAAGAAGATCCTGGAGTGCAATGAATTCCCCAAGCAGCTCACTAGTAAGGAGAAAGCGGCTTGGAACAGCTTTGTCGCAGTGGTTCGGGGCTTCCTGGGCAATCACAAGGCCGAAAACTATGTGGAGCTGGTTGAGACTCTGGTGAAGAACTACGGCACAATGGACTGTAGGATGTCCCTCAAAGTCCATATCCTTGATGCTCATCTTGATAAATTCAAGGAGAACATGGGAGCGTACTCGGAGGAGCAAGGCGAGCGCTTCCACCAGGATATACTGGACTTTGAACGCCGCTACCAAGGACAGTATAACGAGAACATGATGGGAGACTACATTTGGGGGCTGATTTGTGAAAGTGATTTACAGTATAATCGTAAATCTCGAAAAACTACTCACTTCTAAATCTTTTGTAGTCATTTTTGTATTACTTTAGTATAAATACATGTTAATTTGGATTCATATGTTGTTTTTTTCTGACTTTATGTGAACGAAAAGACACAAATTCGCCCGTTTTCTCATTGGAAATAGGTACATTTCAAAATATCACTGTCCTGGTCACAAAAGCAAAGTTTGTGGGGAATAATAGCCATTTTCTATACTTTTGAGGCATAAGCAATTAGGAAATAACACTTACTACCCAGGAACAAAAATTGTGTTACACAGTGAAATTGATTTGAGTTTGTTTCAAGGACTCAGACTCGAGACTCAAAGTCAAGGACCCGTGACTCAGACTTGATAGTGACTCCGATGGACTCGAGGTTTGAGGACTCAACTACAAGTGTGCTAAATCATTTTTAAAAATGAATGACAAGGGTGACATTTTTTCTTCCTTTTTACAGTTTCTTCTCACAATCATTGTACAACTGAAGTATTTCACTAGCTTCCAGCTTTATTAGTTTGTAAAAAACTTTGGGAAATTATAGATGAATAGTTAAATAATAGGTTTACAGTAGTACAAAATTAATAAATAAAACATGTTTAATTTGTATAACTGTGGAATTTGTTTAATCACCCCCATTGTTTCTTATAATTATCACAGTTCAAACATCCTGTGGAAGTGACACAAATAGTACTTGTTTTTTCAAGCAGCTCAGTTTTGCTTGGCACAGTCCATTATCTTGCATGTTATTCTGGGCTTCAGTCACAAACAAGGGGGAAAAAGCTCCCTGTTACTGAAATATATTTTTCCAATCCAAAAAAGGATTGTCTAGTGTCCTGGCAGACTAAATAATCAGTAAACAGCTCTTCAGCACAACATTTCCTGATTGATTTAGGAAAAACAATACAATGCTATATTCTAAAACGGAAAGCACGATTTAAACACATTTTAAGTATATTTTTTCCAGCTGTTCATTACATACAAAACCATTTAACAGGGGCTGGAGTGTCCATCTATTTTAATAGCTTTACTTCGTCACTACCCTTCCATTTTTCTTCCCTTTCTCTTCTTACAAATGAACTTTTGTTAAAAAAAAAAAAAAAAACACACCACTATTAACAGACTAATAATAACGATAGGTGCTGTTCACACATAGCTCTCACAGGATGGGCTACCACTCCCCAATTGAAACAAAACTACCATCATGAATTCTTAATTATTACACAGCAGAAGTCATAAGACTAAATGTTAGTCTACTTTAGTCTAAAGTTTTACCTGATAAATTATTAAGTCAGAGAGAGAGAGGATTAATAATGTCAAATAAAATTGCCATTTTTGCAACACATTGTTACGCATCCCCTTTTGCAAGCACATCCACCTACCCTAAAACAGGTGTACAGCTGTGTTATTCTGCCTTCATGTTTATATCATCTAATTATCTAGGGCATTTACATGGCATGCCAGTATAGACAGTGAAAATGTTGCCAAGCCTGTCTTCTCTTTGGTATAATTATCACTCTGTTGTACTGAATTCACAGCTAAGCAGGCACAGCGTACTGTAACAGATGAGTGATGAAAAACGAATTATCCAGTGATAAAGTGTCAAACATCCAATGCTTCTTCCTGCTTCTGAATTATCGCTGTACAGCTCAGCTAACACATTTCGATGACTCAGTCCCGAGAAGAGAACTGAAATTCAGAAATTGGTAAACGGTGGAAAAAAATCTGAATACAGTATGATCTGAAATGTCTGACTGGATCATATTTAGTATACAGTTTCAATGACAATGGCACACTGCAGCTTTACAATTTAAATCCTCCCCAACCACATATGTTTATTGCAAGCCCATGAACATGTTCACTGAACTTAATCTCAGTTGCTGTATTTATTTATTTTAACAGAAAGTACCACACCTGACCTAACCAGCACAATCATTTACCTGTAAAGACTTCTATAAAACAGGTGACAGTTTAAGCTGCCGTGCAGATACAGTGTAATTCTGTGACAGAATTTTTCGATCTCTGACCTGATAATGCCCAGCGGATCAACGCTTTCCTCCATCTCCTGGTCGTCTGCTGGTTTTGGAGGATTTGACGGCCTGAACCGCAGGGCGTCTTCAGTGGCAGCGACATCTTCCTTACGGAAGAAATCAAAAGAGTCTCCCTCCTCATCCACCTCCTCCTCAGGTACATTTTTTGTCTTGAAGTCGGCAACATCTGTAGTCTTTGCACCTACAAAGAGAGAGAAAAAAAAAACTGTGTCATATTATTATTTCTTCTTGTGTCAAGTCACGTGGATCTTGGGACCCTGATGCATAATGAAGGTAGCTTATCCATAACTCAAACACTCACATGGGTGAAAGTGGCCAATGATAATTCTGACTGAAACTCCTGGGGCAAAACCAATCTTTTGGCTGGGGGTTGTACGTGCTCCCAGGTGCATTCTGAGCCATTTAAGACCACTTTCAGAAGCAAATTTGAACTTGACTTTATAGAAAAAGAAATTCAGAAATAACTTCTACAACTTGTCATTTTACCAGATGGACCCACCTGATAAATCTCACAGGAGGCTAGTTAACAAACATAGTATTTGAAATGTTACTCAAACCTTTTACTTGTATGCCCATTATATTAATTTTCTAAAATCTGCAAAAATGCAAAAACCATATACAATCTCTGCTTAACTCAATCAGATGTGGTAAATACAGGGTTCATACAGTTTTTCTGATACAAATTTCAAGGACTTTTCAAGGACCTAAGGACCATTTTGACAATTTTCAAAGACCTAACTTAAGGCGTTTGACATTATTTTCAATGTTGACAACTAATAACCAACTGTAAAAATAAAGCTTTTGCATTAACAGTTTATTTAACTGTATAATAACAAAAATCAAAATTATACTCACTTTGAGTACAGATAAGCTCTGGACCAGTAAACTTTCTTATTCAGTAACACGGAGTGAGTTTTGGTACCTATAGGTGAGTGTTTCATTCTAATTCAGTACAACAATTCAGTGCTTTAATCAATGCCAGAAGCAATAGTCCAAGAATTCTGTGTCTCAATCATAGGTGCCTAAGTTTGTTAAAAAAGTGGGGGGCAAACTGAAGGACTAACTGCCAAGCGTAGAGAGGAAAATTATTTATAAGAATCTCTAAGAAACCAAGTGAACCTTGCTGTTGTGAAGTTACGGTTTTAGTAATTGCAAGCCTACAAAATTGGGCAAGTATTTCAGCATAAAACATTCAATATGTACTTACTGAGCATGCAATAATTACAAATACATGCAAGCAGCACCAAATGGCACAACCAGTACCAATGGCGTCTCTGCACAGTGCTGCACCTAGAATTCCCACATGTAGTTTATTAAAGGAAAGTGTTAAACAAACAAAGAAAAGCAAGTCCTGTTCTTTTTGAAGGTAAGAATTCCCTACGTTAGGCAGTTCAAAAACCATGTCAGAAGCATTGGTTTGCTATATTAAAAAAAGACTTAAATTCTGAAGCAAATGTCATTTTAATTTTTTTGCTGAATAAAACAATTTCAACAGTATAAACTTAGTTGCAGGAAGGACCAGTCAAGAGTTTTTTGTTTGTTTGTTTTATACCATTAAAATGGTTGTATTCCTATGAAATCTTTGCCTTTGTGCTTGCTTCTAAATATGGTCAATTGAGTTAGAGGGCAGTTGAGTTAAAGTTTGCCCATAATAAAATAACTTAAAACAATAATGTAACTGCTGCTACTGCAACCAAATATTTTAAAACTAGCAAGAAATTATTTATATATTTTACTTTAAATACTGGGGCAAGTTTTGCACTTGCTTTGGCTCAGCTACATTATTTGATGTCTTTAACAAGGGCTGACTGTGTGCAGAAAGACAGGTAGAATATAAGCAAACATTTTTTAATCACCTTACAATTTCAGGTTCAGTACGTGCCTTTAAAGTAAGATGACACTGTCGTTTTTTTATAAACAAATAAGCTTACTTGACTTTAAAAAGTCTTAGGAAAATTCCTACTTGCTTTTATTGAATGAGAAGTATAGTATACAACAAACTTCAATATGAAACTTAAGCTGAAACTATCTATTTCAATTAAGAACCTTTTTTTTTTTTTTAAAGTGCAGATGCAAATATATTTTAGCCAGTAATTTAATGGCATACAACCAGCAATAATATAATATTTAACTGTTAACTGCTATATCCTGCAACTAACAGGTATGGAAATAAGACTGCTACTGCATAGCAATTTCACCCATTCCTTGTTCCTACTAAGAGCCTCATTATCCAGTATGGGTAACCAGCTCAGGTGTGTCTTTTTAAACTCACAGTAAAACCAGGAATGGATCAAACTGCTAGGCAATGGGAGTCTTATTTCCAACCCTGTAACCAAGTTGTTCTTTACCCACCTAAAAACTCAAGTAACTCAGGACTTGTAGCAAGTGTTTGATCCTTGGAGATAAACCTCACAATCTCGTCAAAGGCTGATCTTCGTTCCTTTATGTCTGTCTCGCTCACAAACAGAGTTTTCCTGGGCATGGGTGGGAGGGGTACCTTTGGGTACTGACCTGCCAGCCTGTGGTAGAACTCATCAATTTCACTGAACTTTTTGGATACCTATAAAACAAAGGGGATAAACAAGCTCAGGTTATGACTTACTAAAACACTCTCAGAGAAAGATATTGTGCCTTAAGTTACTGTATTAAGTGCTTACTTGAATGCATCATGACTGTTGTAGTAAATACAGGTATTTTAGATACTTTCACAGCGGTATGACCACAGACACCAGAAGCGACACAGAGGTGATGTGACAGACTGGAAAACTGATCAATAAAACTATAAAAAAAAAAACCAGCTATTTACAAAACTATGATCAAGACTGGTACATATTCATCAACACGATGTTGTAATTACGAGTGTCTTCTCTGACGATATTTCAACATAAATGGCAATAAATCATACATAGCAGGTTTATCCAGTGCCTTCGAAATGGACTCCCATATATTACCTTTCAAATCTCTATCTTTATAATTGCGATCACCTTTGTCATAAAACTAGGTATTTTTCCATGACAAGTATAATGTTTTTTCCGTCATTTTCTTTTTTTTTTTTTAAATTTAGTCGTCGCCAATTGTTTTTACCCCGGTTTTCACCCCAATTTAGCATGCCCAATTATTATCTGTATCCCCGGCTCACCGCTCGCAACCCCCCCCGCCGACTCGGGAAACGGAGGCTGGAACACGCGTCCTCCGAAACGTGCTCCTTCCAAGCCGTCATTTTTCGCACTGCAGATCCACAGCAATGCCACCAGACCTATAGTGCCGGAGGACAACACAGATCTGGCGGCTCCGCTGCAGAGCCACAGGCGCCCTATCGGCCACAGGGGTCGCTGATGCGCGGTGAGCCGTGGATTCCCCTGCCGACCTAAGCCCTCCCTACCCGGGCAGCGCTCAGCCAATTGTGCGCCGCCCCCTAGGAACTCTCGGTCATGGTCAGCTGTGACATAGCCTGGATTCGAACCTGCGATCTCCAGGCTATAGGGCACATCCTGCGAGGAGCGCCTTTACTGGATGCGCCACTCGGGAGCCCCCTCTTCCGTCATTTTCAATACTGCTTCACCCTGCTGGACCACGTGCATTGATGCTGTTCTGATTGGTCAAATCCCTAGTTGTCACACGACAAATCACAAAAAATAGGATTCAATTCTATTTATTTTGCATTGCTTCAGTGTTGCCCTGGTGTCGTCCCCGTGTCACACCTGTGGTGTGAAAGATAGTTATGAAAGGTATAGGTTCTATTCATTTTGGAATCGCGTCTGGTGTGTAGCAGCCTTATTGGAAGCAACATCCCATGGTGTTCTATATTGGGATCCCCTCTTTCTTCACTTAAAGATTATTTGATTTTCCATGTCAAAGGCATGTATATTGACCCTTTCAATACCAAACTATGAAAAATATATAAAACATACAAATTATGTCTTGTCAGATTGTATGTTGTTTTAACATGAGAACATTATTTCAACTTTTTTGTTTTTCGTTTTGGAAAAAACGATGGACCATTTAGATCTCAAAATACGAAAGAGCTGGTAAAAATAATGATCTGCTGGTAGTTCTGCAACGTGAACAAAAGGCCATTTGTCTATGCTGAGAACTGAAGGGTTAAAAGGTGGTATAATATGTCCACTTCCTTCCCGGCAGGTTAGTTTCAATGAACAGCAACCCAGGCAGATGAAAATACTTGTATAGCAGATATGTGAATCTTTGATTTAGGTTTGTTTTCATTCCATGGATCCTGCCAAAGTACAAAAGCATTAAAAAGTGCGAGATAAACCAGGCTGGTCCACAAGGTTCCCATTCAATGACTGTGGCTCAGATTAGGTCAGGTTAGCACTGTAAATCATGTTCTAGTATTTCTTCCGATGTACCAATTGTCATTTAAAAAGAAAAAATGTATAACAAAAGTGGTTTGTTACAGTTCCACCAGAAAAAGTGATGCATGGAAAATAATGGAAAAACTGTACATCTGGGCCACTACATGCTGTCACCAAAACTATCTGACCCTTATACCTGAAAAAAAAGGTGACGTTTCCATGCTTTTCCGAGTTACCGAGTTATCACGCAGGAAATACTACCAATTACCCCAGGAAATACTTGCAAGTTAAAAGGTCAAGACGTGAATTCGCTGCAGACGGCATTACAGTCAAATTATCAACGATTTAAAAGATAAATCTGTCTAGATATTCTTTCACATTTGTTTCATGCAGTACATGTACCTCTGGCAGACTGGTCTGCAGAACAGGGAAAGAAACGCTGGACATGGGAAATAATGTGTCTTGAAAGTGTGTTTCAAAGCTCTTTTCAAAGTGGCCGCTCTAGTGCACTGATAGTGTAAAGGCCTCTACACACCGGACACGATGCCACAAGAAAAAAAATACATTTTGAATAACCGTTTATTGTTTTAATTCCCTACACCATGTTTAAAGAGGACTGGTATAAGGAAGGCAGAATAATGGAGTGAACCTATGCTGTTTATTGAGTATCAGATTAAAACTTTGTGAACACAACACAAAAATAAATCAAGATTAAAAAAAAATGATCCAGCAAATAATGTAGAACGGAACCAAATTATCTTTAATTTGACTAAAGAATCTTATGATACAGCCTAATTCTGAAAGAAGAAAAACTATCAGGCAATGTTAATATGTACACACAACGATTCAAATCAATTAGAATATGCAGAAGCCTTTTTGTAGCAACATTAAGTTAAAATACAATTCAGAATCTGATACTAGGGTGGTAGACCGGATAAGCAAGAGACCTACTAATTAAAAATTACCGGTCTATAAAATGTCTCCTTTTCAAAAAATATTATAGTTTTAGATAAGCATCTTTTAGGCAACAGTGACCCCATGTGGTAAAAAAGTACAACACGTTCATTAATTTCTAACAAAGCTTTCACAATGATGTAATGCAAAGATGGGCAACTCTTGCCCTTCTAAAACAGGTATTTGTTCCAATTGTTAAATTGTTACATTGAACTAATTAAACATTGACCCATGTCAAACTGGAGTAAAATGGCCCTTCATGACCGGAGTTGCCCGTGCCTGATGGTACAAATAAAGTTCATAATTACATAACTATTAAACAATATAGCAATCACCTATAGCCAACTTTAACCATCTCTAGTATAATGGCATTTTGAGCATCGTTAGGGAAACGGTGACCTCTTGTGACGCAAAGTTGTAACAAGACATTCAACCATCTAAAGTTGAAAAATAACGTAAAGCCATAAATATTTGCGAGCTTTATTGTTGTTTTTCACGTATGAAAAAAAAACGCAAACATTTCTGGTACGAATATCAGATTCCACTAACAATACATACTTTGTATATTGCAACAGGTCACCAACATTTCTGGAGCAAAATAGGTTTTGTGGGAGTGAGTTGCCAAATATTTATGGCTTTATAGTAATCTCCCTTAATATATTTCACTTACTCACAATAACTGTTAATGTGTGTATGTTCTTCAATGTTATTTTTCATTTTATGCATGTTATGTAATAATTTGTTGTTTTATTATAAAGCTGCTTTAGTTTATATCTTTCAATAGAATAATTACAAATTTACAGAAATCACTTTTTGTGTTCTTTTTTTTTTTAACTGCCCAAATACTTTTGTCTGCAATTATATATATATATATATATAATGTTATGGTTTGTGTGTAAAATCGGTAAATCTATAGATTGACTGGTAAATTTACCAGCTCAGCGGTCAATGTCTTAACTAAATAACTAACTTAATAACTAAGGAGATCCTAGTAAACGATGTATTTTACTTACATCCATGATCACTGTCTGGCAACAACTCACAATACAAAATAATGTTTTGCCGGCAAAATGACGTAGCGCACTATGTATGATTCTCACTGAAATGCAAAACCTGCATGCACTTAGGATATGCTTTTGCTTTTTTTATGGTAAATTTAGATTTAAAAATAAAAACATAAAAGTGAAAGACAAGGGGGATAAAATCATTAGAAATGAAACCAGAAATCTGTCTAATCATGTCTGTATACAGGACAAAACATCAATACATGGTCTCTGCTATTATTATTATTTATTTCTTAGCAGACGCCCTTATCCAGGGCGACTTACAATTGTTACAAGATATCACATTATTTTTACATACAATTACCCATTTATACAGTTGGGTTTTTACTGGAGCAATCTAGGTAAAGTACCTTGCTCAAGGGTACAGCAGCAGTGTCCTCCACCGGGGATTGAACCCATAATCCTCTGGTCAAGAGTCCAGAGCCCTAACCACTACTTCACACTGCTAAATACATGCATCATTATTATAATTATTATTATTATTATTATTATTATTGCAAGTGTAACGATCTCGGTTCCCGCAGGCATAGCGCCGATACCGCTGTACAAAGGAGCCGGCTCTTTTGTATAGCGGTATCAGCGCTATGCTTTAGTGTGAGAGGTCCCGGGTTCGCGCCCGCCCTCCGCCTGTGTGTGGTTTGCCTCGCCCTGTGTGATGCGCCTGCCTGCGGGAACCAAGATCGCTATACAAGCATGGATGCAGTGAAGTTTACAAAGATTAATCAAATAATAAAAAATAAAAAAAAGAAAAACATCCTAGGCTGGAGTTTAAGAAAAATAAATAATAAATTAGTTAATTTACCGGTTCATTTTTTATTTATTTATTTATTGCCATTAAGCTCCCTGACTTTATTTCTGAATTCATCTCAAATGCTGAAACATTATAACTACCATCTCCTTAGTTATTTTATACAGTGACCGCTGAGCTGGTAAATCTACACATATACCGGTCTATAGATTTACCAATTTTACACATGAACCGTAACATACATATATATATATATATATATATATATATATATATATATATATATATATATATATATATATACATATATATATATTATATTTATATATTTATATATATATATAGATATATATATATATATATATATATATATATATATCTATATCTATATATATATATATATATATATCTATATATATATATATATATATACACACATTATATATAATATTTTTGTTTTGTTTTGTTCTTTGAAGCTCAGTTGAACTTTGTCCTGTACGATGGAGTTGCTGCCTCAGACCCCATTTATATATAATGACATTGCTTTGCCTCACTGTGATTGTTAAGTATGCGGTCTGCTTTTGGAGCTGTACTATTTGCCTGTTCCAGGTACGCATTCATTGGTTTGATATAATTCTCAAATAGACTTCCCTATTTTAATTTTAATGGTTCCTATTTGTATTGCAAGGGCCTCGATCAGGCTTACATGTTTGAAGTGAATGATAAATCTTTATAAACATTTCACTCTTTGTGCTGTATAATAAAAATAAATAAATAAATAAATAAATATAGTACTTAATTAAAAATACAGTAAATTAGATTCGGCTAAGGAGCAATCCATACTTCTATTGTGACAAACCCCCAGATGCGCATAACATGTCATTTTTTGCTGTGGCGTGCATAACACATGCTATTTTTTGCTAAGCACAAACAACACAGTTTATCTCATATGGTATTCGCACACATGTTAAACAGTTATTCTAAGACAAGATAGGCACAGTTTAATATCGAGTAGTAGCCTACCACCAGCTGGACTACATCTCCATGTTTATGCTTTGCAGACTTGAATGCAGCCAATCGGGTGACAACCACGATCTGGTACTCAACATGGCCTGTCATCATGGCTCCTCGGACCTCCTGGTAGAGGGGGACAAGGAGGTCGATCCCTGTGCTAACATTTTGAATTTGCCTAACAAAAAAAAATATATATAGATTGTTAGCAGTCCAGTGGCACCAGAAAGCATTCACAAAGATACTGGACACAGAGGTATGTAAAGACCTAACAAACAGGCAAACTAAATAGGAGCTACTGATTGTTAAGAGAAATCTCCATTCTTAACACTATTTGAAAGAATAAAAGAGTAAAAAAAATCCCAAATGAAGTTAAGGCATCCACCCATTCCCACACTGCATCTCTGAGCCTCCTCATAGCCTAGCTAGCGTTCTTTTTTTTTACTGCTAGAAACAATTGCTTTTTAAACGTAACCACCTATCACAATGTATGTTTATAAGTGTGCGGTAGCGACTTCTAATCAAGTTGAGAGTTTATTTCTGGCTCACTCTATGCTGTGTCAGGTCCAAGCAAAGCAGAGCAGAGCAGAGCAAAGCAAAAACAAAAAAAGAGAAAGAACACTGTCAACTCGATTAGAGGCAGCCCTTGAACACTTACAACACTAGTGAGCTATATATTGGGAAAGGTTTTAAAAAAAGGGTGCTATCTTCTCACATTGGTAGTATTGCTGTGCTGCTTTTAGTAACTCTAAAATTAGTCTTTTATTAAAGTATTTTTTTCTGTTGTAGGCAGGGGGGGGGGGGGTCTTTTAACACACATTCTATACAGAGTATAAAAATATAGTATAAAAATATAGGCCAACTGGTTTACAGGACCCTGCCTCTTCTGATTTCATTCCATTCTGCTACAGTGCTCGGCCAACTTGAACAACGTCCACATGCAAAATATTACATTTTTATGGTCGTCAGCCTGTGACCCCCTCCAGCTCAGAGTTGCCAGGAAACTGATTTGTACACATAAAAATGCTAAGACTTCACAGTTACTGAACAATATCCCCAGGATTTTTTTCACAATAGATTCAGATGGAAATGTCCCCCATGGGGTCATTTAATTTCATTTAGGGAAAAGTGAAAATGGACATAAATGAGAGATTGCCCATATCAATTGTGCAGTCATTCTCCAAACAACAGGATATTGTTCAATCTACCATACAGTGTGTAGTACTTGCAGAAGATCACCAATCATTAGTGAACACTTACTCTGTGTTGCTAGCAATACAGAAAGAGTTGAAAGATGACACTGGCACATACTAATGTAAAGGCACTGGGCTGATTAAGAGCAGCCTTAAACACAATAAGAACAGCGCAGATTGACTGCAAACATCATAAAAAGGTAACAGTAAAATAAAACATCATTATCATCCTGGCTGCCCTAACCTGCTGTGGGTCACAGACAGACATCAAGAGCAAACCTACTGTTTTGCATGTGACCTTCATTCAAGTTAGTCTAGCACAAAAAACAAACAAAACAAATTTATATATATTACATTCAATATTAAATTACGTCAATCAAAAAATAAACATTCTGTTAAATGCAAATTAAATAATTGAGGACTTCTTTCAACAGAAAATCACACTTTAGTTATGACACAAAACACCACAAAGACAGGCAGTGAATAGATAGATTTACTTATTGCAGCATGGTAAACTCTTGGGGCACTTGGGAGTTACACAGGACTCCTGAAGCCTTAATAAAACATGTATTTTTGATATGAGCCATTCACACTGCCTGAAGCGATGCAAAAAAAAAAAAGGATTGGTGTCTATTTTTTGCGATTTTGTCGCAGGCAGTTAGGGAACTGACCAATGAGGAACAGCTTCCCTTGTGGGTCTTCAGGAAACAATGGCAGAAGAAAAGATAATTCTTGCAGTATCAAAATACCCTGAGCTGTACAATAAAGGACACAAAAAATATAAAGACACAGCAATGAGGGAGAGCATCTGGCAGTCCATTTCTAGGGAACTGGCTATAACTGGTGTGTATTATTTGTTTACCTTTACTGAAATAAGTACTCTGAAAAGCTATTATGTATTACACATTTTTTATTAGCTGTATATATCACACGTGCCTGTCGCCACTGGTGTGAAAGGTAGTGTCGCAGGCAGGACAAATCGCGCCCGGTGTGTGGAGACCTTTACAATGCCCAAAAGCAAGACATTTGGTCATTAGCCAAAGCCACTTGGTTATTCTTGAGATTAACCATAAATGTCCAAAGTAAAGCATTATCATGTTTACATAGGACATTTACCATTTTGCTTGGTAAATGTTGACATTCACCAGTATCTCTTAAGATTTACCAATATTCAGACTTTTACTGTAACATAACCAAAATGTTTTTGGTGTTGAATGGGATGGATGCAAGCACAAAACCTGAAACTGAAAAACGGTACTGCTAGAGTTATGTTCTCACAAACTCCTCTACACCGAACTGGATTTTTAAAGCTGCTAAGGTTTGGATGAGAGAGCTAAACCCATATTCATGTAAATAGACCGCTAATTGAGAGGAATGGTAGTTCCTTACGCGAGAACTGCCAGAGACACTATACAGCAAGGATAGTTTACGTGTTTTCAGGGTATTGGCGCAGCAAAAGTAAATCAGCCAAAAGCACCATTTCACTTTTAATTTGTAGTTCTCACATTCTTAGATGAAATGTTCAGAGTTCACTGTTCAATATTACACAGTTTGCACGGTTTAGCACTGTTAAATAATAATGCTGGCAGCTACACAGTTAAATAGCCGTCTAATAATTATAAATAAACAGTTAGTAACAAAAACACAAATACAAAACACTCATGGTTTATACTTTTTGTCCGTCCTTTACAGGAGTGTTTGCAACCATAACAAAAGGAAAAGATTGCATCGTCACATCCCCTAAAATACCCTTAGTCACACCCCCTCTGACAGCTAGTTCAGTCACGTCTCCTCCAATCCATGACTGACACATCGCTTGCCGTACTAGGGTGATGACGTCTGGTATTGTAACTCTGCCCTCTTTCTGGATGGCCAGCTTCAGACCGATCCTGGAATGAACTGACAAACCATCCAGTACGAAGCACACTGTTCCTGTTGACTAGGATTCAATCGCTCTGTCACAACCTGTCATACAGTAAGAGAAATAAGTTGCCAAAAGTAAGGTAAAAATGTCCTTCTCCTCCTTTTTCTCCCGTTTGTTTGCAGATTTTTGCAGACCCCAGGCACTTTTACCCACGCATATGTACATTACAGGACATCCGAATTTAATGACAATGAACTTGTTTTGTCGACACGGAAATATACTAGGGAACACAGGGGACGTTTGAATCATCATTTATTGATATTTTAAAATGGAACATTTGCATGCAAAAAATATAAAATATAAGGTCTAGCATGTGTGGGATTTGAAACTATAACCTTCAGTTTGGAAGCGTGCTGTGTTTATATATATATATATATATATATATGATTTTATTACTTATTATGATAGTTTTCAAAATCAGATGAAAGCTTTCAGTACAATCGGGATAATACATAATCATTATTTACAAAATCTTGTTTGTCTCGTTACTTGTTAAAAACTGTAACTTTACTGCAATACTACTTGCAAATGTTGTAAAATGGAAGGACAGACTTTGTGGTGTGAAAGCAAGGATGTCTGCATTGCAAGCTGCATTGGAAGCATGTCTTGGGCTCGATTCCCACACAGGGTTTATATTGCAAACTTAAAAAAACAATGAAATGTATTATTTATGTGTAACAAACACATTTTTAATGTGAAAAAATGTTGTTGATATGAATGACACTTTCATTAAACATACATACTTTTGCACACATAACTTTAATGTGCATATATAAGGCTGGATTTGAACCCTAACTGGTCATACTTTCACTCCAACTACATAACTGCTATGCTAAACAGATTCACATCTTAACCCTTTCAACAGACTAGGCTACTGTTTACATTTACCCTATCCAAATGGCAATACAGTGCCTCAATATAGGTTGAACAATTTTGCTATTCCCATAATGTGTGTGTTTTATTATCCATTAAGTGAAAAAAGAAGCGATATCTGAAACAAAAACACCTTGGAAATGTGAAAAAAACACCAAGTTATCAAAAGTGCCCAGCCATTTCAAGTGGAGCTATCACAAACACAAGCCAAGTTTCAAGAAACCATTGGGG